>NC_084482.1:30183896-31402447 GCF_030035675.1 Rhineura floridana
ACAGACTTAAAGAAGGAGCCCCTAACTCTAGGGAGCCAAAAAGATGGGAGTAGCAGAGGGAACTGGAGCATCACCCTAAATCTGGTCAAGGCAGGGGAGACTGATGTCACATCCATATTTATACTGCTTTAACAGTCATTGTTTCTCCCCAAAATTCCTGGAAACTACAGTACCTCTCACAGAGCTACAGTTCCACCCTGAACAAACTAGATCCCAAGATTCTTTGGGGGAAGCTGTGTGCTTTAAATTGATGGTTGTGGCTATGAACTGAGCTCCCTTAGAGATGATATGTCAAAGAATTGTCCCCCTGGGGTCTCTTACCCTCAGCACCCCAAGGGGGGTTCTTTGCTTCTGAGAACAGTCCCAGCTTCTTTGGGTCTCTGCTTCCCAGGCAAAAACTTTCCCTCCTTCAGGAGTAATTAATCAGTAGTACTGCCACCACCCTTCTTCCTTCTGATTCCTTTCTCTGAGAGAAGGGATCTCAGAGGTCTTTGTGAATACTGACGGGATTAACCCTCATTAATAAAGATAAACAGTATCGTTCAGCAATCAAGGACTAGATTTAGAATCTTTAGTTCCAAGCCAATACACACCATTTATAAAAAGATAGTTTGTTTAAAAGTAAATGAGATGGTATATACAAAAGAGTGAACATCGGTTTGTTTCCTTAAAGCTAATCACCCTCAGACGGGTTACACGAGGTACATTGGCATAACAAATGGGAGAGGTTCAATACAAACAAAGGAATACAACAAAAGTCTATCTAAGCTAAGAACCTATATTTACATCAGAGTTGCCTGGTTCCCAAAAAGGCCCCTCTCTGTCAGCTTCAGCGAGTCAAGGTAGATGGAAAAAGGGAACTAAACTTGAAAGATCATCCTTCCTTTTTTATGGAGTTTAACAGTCACCAAGGAGGGGGAAAGCAAATAGTCATATCCCGCCCCTGCTGAGATCTACTCCTTTGAAGTCTTTGAAGATAAGGGAGCTAGACAGCATCACCCAGGGGTCCTGTTCTACAACACCCCCTCTTCCTGATTTTTAATCCCAGGAAGCCAATAAGGAATAACAGCTAAGGATCAGTTGCATCGCCTTGCAAGGTTTCAAATTGTCTGTCTGACACTGAGCTTCAGATCTCCCCCAGTAGGTTGTGTCCCAAATTACATATTGAGATTAGAATGTGGTCTTCAATCTATTGAGTCTTGCGTATGGAAATTGAGAATATTATTATGGCTGAAATTGATTTTTAGTCCTATAGGGCTGGCTCCTCATGTACTTTCAGATAAATTTTGTTCTCGCTGGGAAAAAATGATCCACGATAAATTATTAAACCTAGGTTTTTCTTTGCCTTATATTTTCCATCTGGGTTATGATTCTGCTCGTGTGATAATCAAACAACAACTTAGAGATATCGATTTCCAGCATCACTTACTCCTTGTAAGGAAACAAAGACACAATCCAAAGTTTTTCACCTTAATGTCATACCTCTCGACTCTGGAACTCCACAACTATAGAAGGGCTTTTACCCTAATTAGATTAAACATACTCCCATCTGTGGTACTGTCTGGCAGATATAATAAAACCCCATATCCTGAGAGAATCTGCCCCTGTGCTGATGGAGAAATTGAATTGAATGAACATGTTCTTCGTTGTATATTTTATCATGATTTAAGATATGAATTAATTGTGCCTATTTTGTCATCTTTTCCAGCTAAAACGGATTCTTTCTACCTAGATTATTTACTAGGTGATTATAAACCGGAGGTGACACTTGCTGTTGCCAAATTTAGTGCTGCTGCTATTAAATGTAGGAAAATAAAGGTGCAATAATTAGTTTTAACGTTTTCTTTTTGTATACTGTTTTTACTTGATTATATATTTCTTTGTTGTTAAATCAAACTGAACCCACTTTTACTTGTTTATACTGTAATATTATTTTGTACTGAAGGGTCAATTTTACTGTAAATAAACTCAACTCAACTCAACCCCAGTAGGGAGTCCTAGGGAACCACAGACTCCCAGAATTCTCTCTGGTTGTTCCATTTGAGCTTGACCAAAGTTAGCTATTCTTGACAGATATGACATAAAAGACTTGTTGTAGTCCAAGCTAATTAGTAAGGAAGAGGGAGAACTGCAGTCTGGTTTGGAAATCTGAAGGAAGACCACCTGAAGGGAAAAATACTGAAGAATGTTGATGTCATTTGTGTCTGTTTGTAAATTGTTAGAAAATTTCAATAAAATATATTCTTTAATAAATGGACTTTGAAATTAAGCACATGCACACCATGGGAAGTGCCCCTAGGCCCCTTATCCAGCAAACATGGGGTTAAGGCCATATATGCTCGGATAACATCTAGTCTGGCAGAGGAAAACTGGGTTAGTCTTGTATGGTAGAATCATAGAATCATAGAGTTGGAAGGGGCCTTGTAGGCCATCGAGTCCAACCCCCTGCTCACAGCAGGAAATCCACAGCTAGAGCATCTCCTGCAGATAGCTGTCCAGCCTCTGCTTGAAGACATCCAGCAAAGGGGATCCCACCACCTCCCTAGGCAGTTGGTTCCATTGCCGAACTGCCCTTACTGTCAAGAAGTTCCTTCTAATGTCCAATCTGAATCTACGCTCCTGCAACTTAAAACCATTAGACCTAGTCCTACCCTCTGGGGCAGCAGTGAACAAATCTGTACCCTCCTCTATGTGACAGCCCTTCAGGTACTTAAAGAGTGTAATCATGTTGCCCCTCAGCGTGTGTGCATTGTTGCGTGACACAGCATACATTACGTTGGAGTTAAGTTGAGCAAGAAACTTCTTCAGAGCATTTAAATCATGTAAGAGTCTTTATTAAGACATTAAGGCTTTTCAGCAGTTTCCCCCCCCTCTAGCTCTACAGCACATCTCTCTCCAAAAGCAAAAGTAAAGACAGCCTCTCAGTTCAGAGGCATGGTGCAGAAGAACCAGCCTCACAGATCAGAGGCATAAATCAGAAGAACAGAAGAACCAACAACTGGCTGTTACAACTTTCCCAGCTGTTATCTCCCATTACCATGACAACCTGTCTGACCTTCAAGTCTGCTCTCTCAGGCCAGACATGGCAGATAAGACTGCTTCTCAAAACACATGCTTGTAACTTTCCAGACCTGATGAAAACATCCTTTGGCAGTACGGCCTAATGCCAACACTCTTCACCAGACTGAACATGCCAAGTTCCTTCAACCTTTCCTCATAAGACTTGTTCTCCATACCGGCTATCATCCTTGTCGCCCTCTTCTGAACCCGCTCTAACTTGTCTATATCTTTCTTAAAATGAGGCGCCCAGAACTGAACGCAGTATTCCAGATGAGGACTGACTAATGCAGAATATAGTGGGACTATTACTTCCCTCGACCTGGAAACTATAGCTCTGTTTATGCAGCCCAAAACCGCGTTTGCCTTTTTTGCTGCAGCATCACACTGCTGGGTCATGTTCAACTTGCGATCCATTACAATTCCAAGGTCCTTCTCACATGCACTACTGCTAAGCTGGGTATTTCCCATCCTGTACCCGTGCATTTTGTTTTTGTGGCCTAAATGCAGAATCCTGCATTTGTCTTTATTGAATGTCATTTTATTAATTTCAGCCCAATTTTCTAGTCTATCCAGGTCCCTTTGGATTTTATTCCTGTCTTCCATTGTGTTAGCTATCCCTCCCAGTTTCGTATCATCCGCAAACTTCATAAGGCTTCCCTCCACCCCATCATCTAAGTCATTGATAAAAATGTTGAAGAGTATCGGCCCCAGGACAGAACCCTGTGGCACTCCACTCAAAACCTCCTTCCAGTCCGAAGCAGAGCCACCAACGACCACTCTTTGAGTACGGTTTTCCAACCAGTTGTGAATCCACCTGACAGTATTTCCATGTAGTCCGCATTTGACAAGTTTGCTAATCAAAAGGTCGTGGGGGACTTTGTCAAACGCTGTGCTGAAATCTAGATAGATGACATCTACAGCATTTCCACCATCTACTAGGCTAGTGACCCGATTAAAAAAAGAGATGAGATTAGTTTGACAGGATTTTTTCTTGACAAACCCATGCTGGGTCCTACTAATCACAGCATTGTCATCTAGATAGTTGCCAATGGACTCTTTTATTATCCGTTCTAATATCTTTCCCGGTATTGAAGTCAGACTGACCGGCCTGTAATTCCCCGAATCTTCTTTTTTACCCTTTTTAAAGAGCGGGACGACGTTTACCCGTCTCCAATCCTCCGGCACCTCTCCCGTTCTCCATGATTTCTCAAAGATGATGGCAAGAGGTTCCGAGATTACATCCACAAGTTCCTTCAATACTCTGGGATGCAGTTCATCAGACCCTGGAGATTTGAACTCATTTAGGTTAACTAGGTATTTCCTGGCTATCTCCTTATCAATCTCGAACTGCAATCCTGACCCCATACTGAGATTGCTACCGATGCAAGGTTGCACACTGTTCCCTTTTTGGGAGAAAACAGAGGCAAAATAGGCGTTGAGCAGTTCTGCCTTTTCCTTGTTATCTGTCAACATTTTGCCATCCTCATTGAGCAGCAGTCCCACCGTTTCCTTGGTCTTTCTCTTGCTTTGAACATATCTGAAAAACCCCTTTTTGTTGTTCCTCACTTCCCTCGCCAGCCTCAGCTCATTCTGGGTTTTAGCTTTCCTTACGCTATTCCTGCAAGCCCGAGCCGCTCGTCGGTACTCTTCCTTGGTGATGCGTCCTTCCTTCCATTCTTTATACATGCTCTTTTTTACTTTTACCTCCTCCACCAGTCTTCCGTGTAGCCACATTGGCTTTTTCCGATGTCTTCCATTTTTCTTTCTCTTTGGAATTGTTTGCGATTGCGTTTTTTGTAATACGTTCTTCATGAACTCCCATGCTTCTTGGGCTCCTTGCAAAAAGCCACTTGCCTAGTCCAAGTGGTGATTAAGAATTGGTTCCAGACATCTGTGCACAGAAGTTTTTAACTGGAATAGATGGGGAGCCATTTTAGATTTTAGTGATGACTGATGAGATGGAGAGGTTACAATAAAGTGGTACAAGATTCAGCAGGATCCAGTTTCCACTGTCATATATATTTGGAGGAGGGTGTATTTTTAAGAGTTTTATTTATTTTTGTTATATTCCATAATGTGTGTGTGTGTGTGTGTGTGTGTGTGTGCATGCATGTGTGCATTGTATTACCAACATTATAGCCACAAACACAGTGGATACAAAGAGAGGTGACTCATTTTTTTTAATCTATGCCTTTGGCATGTATATCTAGAACAGAGGTCCATTCAATTGTTTATTTAAAAATAGTCACTCAGCATGTAGAATCTGTTAGCTGGCTAGAGATGTAGGTGTGTTCTCAAATGTGGAGGGAAATCCCCCTCCAGCCCATCCTATATGACAACCTTGGAATAGAGTTTTGGATTTTTTCCTCCTGTTTTAGACTGTAGATTAGCCACAGATGACTGGCAAATTTATCAAGAATGTGTGGGCAGGAGCACTAGTAACTTTTGTTTACTAATCTCCAGAGGGGTAGTTGTGTTAGTCTGTAGCAGCAAAGAAAGAGTCTAGTGGCACCTTAAAGACAATGTACCCACTAGGGTGTTAAATGAGTAGTTGTGTCACACAGATCTGAATTTGTCCACAAATGAGCACTTTCAGTTTTATTTCTCTCACACCTTTCCCACCCTCACTAGAGGCTGGTGCTGGCCGAGGGATGTATTTGCATTGTGTGTTGTTGCCCCTTCCACTCAAGCAATGAGCACACTAGTCACCTACAGCAACACATTTCCATTGGCCACACTGGAGGGACAATGGGTTGATCTGCCGATCAGTTGTAAAATCTGTTTGAAGCAGAATTTAAAAAGAAACACACTTAAGCTGATCCCACTAGGTTTTTACAGTAAAAAGGGTCGGGGTTTGACTAGCATCTTGTGCCCCTGTTTTCAGAAAAGCGAGGTGGAGACACACTGGAACCGGCGGAACAGTAAATGTGTCTCTACTAGGGATGGGGGAGAATATTTGAAAAAATCAAACCTGGTACCAGATCCCAACTGAATCCGTTAGTCCGCTATTCCTTCGGAGTGATACTGATCTCTTGCAGCAGGCTGCAGCTGTAATCGGCATGGATTTTGCTGTTGCAACTGCAATTGGGAAGGTTTTTTTTAAATCCTCCCCCTATTTTATGTATTTTTTTCATAATTAAGATGTGTCAACTACAGGATTTCTATTTTTCTGTTATATATCACAAAAAAAATAGTTATAAACCACATGGAACACTGTGATCATTCATTCACTGAAGCTACCTACAAATTACGCAGTGTTTTTCCCTCTGCCAAAAAACCACGTGGAACACTGTGATCCATCTGATCATTCATTCACTGCAGCTACCTACAAATTATGCAATGTTTTTCCCGCTGCCAAAAAACCACATGGAACACTGATCATTCATTCACAGCAGCTACCTAAAAATCACACGTTTTTCCCACCGTCAAAAAACCACATGGAACGCTGTGATCATTCATGTAAGCAACCTAAAAATTACAGATTGTTTTTCTCCACTGCCAAAAAACTACACAGAATGCTGTCATTTACATAAGTATCTATGAAAATAATTACGTAATTTTCACAACCCCCAGGAAAAAAAACACACCTGCAGATCGAATCAACAAAAAACACGTGCAGCAGATCGAAACAGCAAGCGCCAGAGAAAGCGGAAACAAAAAAAGGACGGACCAGTATCTTCTCCTTGTCCATTCATTCCACTTTATCATCAAACAGTTATGTAATTTTATGAAGACTTAATGCCTGGATTTCTTTGTTTTCCTGTTCCTCCCCCTTTCTTTTTGTATCCTTCTCTGTTGGATTGTGAGCCTGTGGCAAGTGGCTCTGTTGTTCTTTTAACCCTTTTACAATGCCTAGAAAACTTACTAGGTGCTTTATATAAATAATAAATAATCACTTCCGGAAGGATTTGATTTTCTCAAAATGCCTAACATAGGGCATCTCAGCCACTGGGTACAGAAGGATCTCTCATTTTCAGTTCTCTCAGTTTCTAGTTTTTTCCAATATTAAATATAGTTCTCTGCACTTCTGCCGCAATTTGCAATATTTTTAAAATCCTCATGGAAATTCTTCAGCATCGTTGTGCAAATTTTTCCCAGTAAATATGCTTTAAATTTTTATTTTTAATTGAAAAACACACAAAAGATCATACATGAAATAGGAAATCTACATAAATAAATGTAGGGGCTTCTGAGAGAAATACAAAAAAGACGCAATACATTTAAAACGTCTGGTTGTACATTATCTTGATATTTATAATTCTAAAACGTAAAAAATGTTGGAATAGGCAAATGTTGCATGGTCACTGTTACGACATGTGCTCTTGGGACCCTGAGTGTGTGAATTTGCCACCCTCATGTCCCATGAAACACACCTCCTTGAGAGGAGGGGATCTTTTGCTAGGGATAAAACAAGCGCTTTGCCCTGAAATGTGCCTAAATGGTGTATCTATTTAACCCAAGAAATGCAGGTCCAAGCCAAAATAAAGCAAAACTTTCTTTTGTTGAGAGAAAGAGTAGAAAAGCATTACAGAATTACTTGGGTGCGTGGCAGCATTAATCATTAATATCCTAACCCATTCATAACTTTAAACTAAAGAAATCTAAGGACCCTATTACTATAAGAGGTGAAAGGTAGGAGAGATATGCCCGGAGTGGGCGGTTGAATACAGCTGAAGCTATGTGGAAGAGCTCTGATCCAGGGGCATCACTACCAGGGTGCGGAGGGTGTGGACCGCACCCGGGTGACACCCTGAGGGGGGTGACACCCAGAGCCGCCATGCCCTGCGCCGTCGCCCAGCAAAGGAGCCGAGAAGCGCTCCGGGTCAGCGCAGCCAACTCCTCCTCGGAGGCGGGTGGGCGAGACAGAAAGTAGGCGCCCGCTCACTGGCGGTGAAACCAGGACGGGCCTTCCACCGCCAGCCTGGAGCGCGCGCGCACACGTGCGTGGGAGGGCATGCGCTGGAGGTCCGCACCCCCCGCACTCCTGCTAGTGACGCCGCTGCTCTGATCCAAAACCAGGAAGGAATCTCTTGGTCTCAAGGTTTTGCACCAAGACCCAGAGTCTTCCCAGTTCTGTCCCTACAGTCCTTGATGTGTTCCTTGAGAGTGTTGTACACGTGTTTTGGAGCTCTGATATTCCTCAGCCCCCCTTCCTCTTTCTTCCCTCTCTAGATTCAAGCCTCGGTTTTAAAAGACTTTTTTCTCTCTCCCCCTCCTGCCAAGGAGGGTATGAAAATCTGGCGATTTTGTGTATGTGTGTGTGTATCTCTGACCCTGAAAACTAAGTCTCCTAATGAACAATGGGATTCACTGTGGGTGAGGGAAGTCTGTCAAAGGAAGAGATAACATTTATGCAGAACATTTATGCAGTTAGTTACTTTTGTATCTTAATTTCTGCCCTTGTTACTCTTCGCACAAAACCTCTTGGGAAAGCATAACCAGCCATACCATTAGGTGTGGGTATGGGGTGGGAATTGTAGTTTAGCAGCTCCATGGCCCTGCCTCGTAACAATCTCCCCCCATTGGAAAACATCTGTATATACTTATTCAGATGTCTTTTCACACCTTAGACTTCTTAGTCTTGCCCTTGGCTCTAATGCTTACTTCCCTCTGGTATATCTGTGCCATTTGAAATCGGATCCATATTACAAGGGCCATTAAGACAGACCAGAATTATTTGACTTCCGGGAAGGGTGACTTCGCTTGTGCCTGCTTTTGAGATGGGCTCCCGCCTCAAAAGAAGCTTATTCAGATATAAATCAGTCAGAACATTTTTTATTTTGACTGATGAAATTTCTCCCGGGCAGGGAGAAACGTAGAGATCAACCTCAAAAGCCTGTTTTTGTTGGGAGGACTGGATTTCATTAATTTATGAGAAAAGGTCCAGCCAGCAATGCCGGACGGACTTCCGAACAAGCTCTATCTGTTTAATGCGATACGTTTATCTTTTCTTCAAAGAGAAAACAGACTAACAGGCAAGCACCCTTCTTTCTATTATTTTTTTTACTTGGTTTAAATTGTTGCAGCAAAAAGAGATTTGTCAATTTAATCAGCTTTAAAGAGCTTCTGGGTGAGCTATAACTCTTCTCTGTTATTCACGAAATTAACAGCTTATCTCTGTTTCTATTGCAAAAAGCTATCCTGGAAGTGCATTCTAAAGATATACACAGAAGAGGGATTTCTATTCCGAGGAACATTATATTATCTGGGACTATTCTCTTTTTGGTCTATTTTATTTTGACGAATCTGCTTCTTCACGACGCCGCTAACTGTTTTGATGCTGGGAACTAAATTTGTTTTGTATTCTTGAACATAGAGAGATAAGGCAGGCTGCTCTGTTTATACTGTGATGTCATCAAGCCTGGAATATTAACCCAATTGTTGCTGAAATAAGAAGTGGTTCTTCTTTATTTTTGTTTTGCTTTGTTTTCGTGGTTTTAAAAATGGCAATCAAGAAAGTGGCTGAGAATCTGGAAGTAATTATGTTTCAGAAAATAATGGATGAGATTGAGATAACGAAACAAACCCTGCGACAGGGCAGTAAGGAGCTGAAAATTGAACTGAGCAAAATGACGCAGGAGCTTAAAGAAATAGGGGATCCTGTGATAGAGGAGAATGAGATCAGAGATGAGAAAAGAAAAAATAAAGGGAAGATACAAGCCCTGGAGATTGGAACAAATGTGGAATTGGAAAAAGATCTGGAGTTTATGGATATTAGAAATAAAATCTACTGTTTGGAATTTAACGTTATCTCTGAATAAATTAATGAAGATATTAGAGATAAAGTTATCAATGGCTTGGATAATCTTCTGGACTGGAATGACGTGATGGAGCTTGATATAGAGAAAATCTATGGAATTAACAGCAGCCATGTGACAATGGAAAAACTCTCAAGAGATGAGCCAGTGCATTTTGTAAAAAAGAAGAACAGAGATATGACTTTACAACAATATTTCAGCAACTTATTCAGAATTGATGGCAAGGAAATATTTGGGATAGAGGAAATTCCCATCAGACTCTTATTATATGACTATGGCTATGACAGCAAGATTATTATGGAATACTGATAATGGAAGATTGGACACTGAAATTACTGGACTTAACAGGACTATTGAAGATGGAAGATGGAATTAATAGGGATAATGGAATAATGGCTATTGAAATTATTGGACCTAACAGATTTTGATGAGATGGATTAATCGATATGTTTATTTGGACTATGGTTATGACAATAAGATTATTATAATTATTAACGAGATGGATTAATTGACATGTTTATTTGGAGAAAAATTGATAGATATATTTCTTAAAGAATTGAAACCTCTCTTTGACTTTTTGTGGAAAGAATAAAGTAATGTTTATGAGATTTGATGATTAATTAAGATAACTACTGGAGGAAAGTGATTTTATAATATAATTTAAGAGACAGGATTGTTATATATTGTAGACCTATAACTGATTTGATCTGCGACAAATGGGAAGTCAACATTTTATTTTTTTGTTTAATCATTTTTGTTTTGTTTTGTTTTTTGTCTTTGAATGTTTTATGATTTTGTTTTGTATGTTTTATGAAAATTTGAATAAAAAAATATTGTAAAAAAAAAAAAGACAGACCAGAATTATTTGAAACATCAAAATCACCACAATGGGGTGCATTATAAGGGTTAAACCTCCTTTAGTGCCTTCTCCCCAGCCAAACAGAGAATCCCACCATCTATGTGCCCCTATCTTTTTAATCTTAGCTGTGATATCAGTGATTGCATGACGATCATGTGTTATCTGGAGTGTAGCTTGCTCTTCCATTTGTTTAACTGCTTCTAATTATTTCTGTAACATAGGATGAGAAAGTAACTTCTGGAGATCAGCTAGGCCATAACCTAATGCAATGACTTTGAGGTGTTGAAACAAATCTGAATTAACTAATATTCTCTGGATGGTCCATACAGGGACTTTAAATTAAAAATCACATCCTACTATTTCCTCAATACCACAAAAACATCTGATATATCTTAGCATAGGTTGTATATAATACTTATCAATAACAACATAATCACAAAACGTTCTAAGGCACACGCACCCATGTCCAGAATATACAATAGTTGAACTTGATTCATTTCTTAGCATGCAAGAACAATAAAATACATTAATCATTCTGAGAGAAGAGCAATCTTGATGGGATTCCAAACTATCATCTTTACAAACAAATCCTAGATTCTTATGATATTGACATCCTTTCACATTAATTGTTACCCATCTTGCATGCTTAATCATGGCCCACTGGTGAACTTCCTGGGCATAAAGAACTAAATCTTGATCTACAGTGATTCCCAATGGAATTACATGATAAACAGTAACAATTTCAGATGCTTCTACCATTACAATAAACAATCTTAATGCATGATTTTGCCTATCATATGTGGCATTGACAAGGCTCCACCAATCTTCCAATTTTCTTTCCCCCTTGGACACCTGATGTCGAATTAGGGACCTAATTTCCCTGGGTATAAACCCACTATCTGTCATGTGAATAAGTTCCAAAGCCACTGTATGGGCCCAATTCTGCATTTGGGTGCATGTAATGGCCAAGGAAATATTCTGTTGTAAGGACTGCATGGTGTTTACCATGTAATGATTATCTTTTTCCATTCTCTGTTCCCAGATTGGGGGTAAGCTTGCTATAATTTTAGGAGTTTCAGTAGCCTTATCCAGCGCCCTGTTGATAGGTTCTGTCATTTTACTTATTTCTTCAGTGGTATAATGCAATTTGTTGGCTAATATTTCAATATTGGTAGCATCCAAAAAAGCAGCTCCAGTTCCCAGCCACCCTGACAAATCCCACTTATTTCTCTTCCCATTCTCTCCCTCCCATAATTTAACCCAATTATCCCATCCCCTATTACTCATCTCTAAATAGGATGCACAAACAAGGAATTCCTTTGCAATATTTAATTTCTCAAATGAGACTATCACTTCCTTAAGTGCAGTCCCTGGTTTTATCAATAGTTGCTGGGGGTGGTTCAATTTAAGTAGGTCTTCTTTTCTTGGCAGTTGCCATAAAAATCTGGAAGTGCAAAGGTGATCCCTCCCCCCAAGTGGCCATAGAAATCCATAAAATGTTGCAAAATTCTTCATGTATCATGTCGCTGCCTTGGGACATTTCACCAAATCGTGGGGTGCAAGAAATCTTGGTGTCAACAGAAGAATCATGGCAAAAATGAACTTGCTGCTTCTGGGGACCCATGGTGCATTTAATTAATCATGACTCCTCACAAGCTGCACTCTGTGAGACAGGTAGCTGATGGAGGATATTTTTTTCCAACTGTTCTCTCCTGGAAGCATTACTTAGTAACCCTGGAAATCGACAGGCCATCTCCACCTCTGGGTCCTGATAACAGATCCAAGCATTTGTGGGGATGAGCTCGATGCCAGTATTCTCCAGAACACCTGCCTTCCACTCTGCATGTGCTCCTAAGATTGCACATATCATCAACAGGATAGTGAGCATGTTCTGGTGCTTTAAGAAAATAACACAAAAATTATTCTTTTCCCTCCCCCTTCCATTTTCTCAGACTGCATAGCCTGCACTAATATGAGCTAGTCTTTATCCGGGAAAAGCCCTAAAAGTACATCAAAATTTCTTCCATTCTGTAATACACAAGAATGGGAGATGGAATAGGTCACCTTATTAGATCAAAGCTTTTGGAGGCTTTCCTTTCCATTGCTTCAACTGAGAGCAGTGAAAATATTTCCTCCAGGGCTTTCCATTTTTCCCTTGAGGAATTTCCACCTGATATACTGCAGGACTAACTCTGTCTGTTATTCTTACTGGTCCTGCCCATTTGTGAGCCAAAGCATGTTCTTTGACTGAGAATTTTCGGTACATTACAGCTTGTCCTACCTCCCAGAGATGAGGATTACAAACCCACCCCAGTCTCTTGTCCACTGCTTGTTGAGCCAGTCCCAGGTTTATGGCTGCTTGTTTGTGGTTTTTGGCCAATTCCTTGACCAAAGACTGCGCCCATGCATCAGAAACAACCTTAGCTTCCCAGGAATTGGGCAATTCTACTCCCAGCCACCAGACTTCTGGCATTCTCATCTGCCTCCCTGTCATGATTTAAAAAGGAGAATACCCATGCACTGCTTTAGCACTGCACAAAGTCATTAAAATGAGGGGCAATTTATCATCCCAATCCTTTCCTGATGCCTTAATCTGTTTGCGTAAGGAATCTTTCAACACCCTGTTAACGCGTTCGACGCCCCCTGAAGAGGCAGGATGTTGTGCAATATGATATTGTTGTTTGATCCCCAATGCCTTACATAATTGTTGCATAACCTCCCCTACAAAATGAGAGCCTAAATCTGAGTCTATGATCCTGGGCAAACCCCACCTGCTAAAAACATTATTGAATAATATTTTTGCAGTAGTGGGGGCAGTTGCATTTCTACAGGGAATGGCTTCCACATATTTACTGAAAGCATCCAGAATGACCAGACAAAAGCAATTTTCTCGGGTTGACGTTGGGAATGGGCCAATGAAATCAATCTCTCCCATACCCCAACATCACTTTAAGGGATATTTGGAGAATATCCCATGTACCTGTTTTACCATGATGTAACTTCCTAATGGGTGGGGGTTACTTACCTGACTTCCTCCTCCTTTATCAGTCCCGTTGATACACCCACACACACACCTCATATGGCTGCTATTTAAAGTAGAAAAATTAAGCATGTACAGCCAAATTATATGTGTGGCTTTTACCAGCTTCGGCTGGTAAGACAGCTGCGGACGTTTCTGGACCAGGATAGCCTGACCACTGTTGTCCACGCACTGGTAACCCCCAGGCTGGAATACTGTAATGTGCTCTATGTGGGGCTACCCTTGAGGTTGGTCCGGAAGCTGCAGCTGGTGCAAAATGCGGCGGTGAGACTGCTCACTAGGGCAAGGTATTGCCAACATGTCACCCCGCTGCTGAAAGAATTGCACTGGCTATCTATTAGCTACCGGGCTAAGTTCAAGGTTCTAGTTTTGGTGTACAAAGCCCTATACAGCTTGCGACCAGGATACTTGAAAGACCGTCTTATCCCTTATATACCTAGTCGATCACTAAGCTGTGCAGGTGAGGGTCTCCTGCAGATACCATCTTATCAGGAGGTCCATACCGCACAACATAGGAAGCAGACCTTTAGCGCTGTGGCACCTACCCTTTGGAATTCCCTCCAATATTAGACAGGCACCATCTCTGTTATCTTTTCAGTGCCTATTGAAGACCTTCCTCTTTCAACAAGCCTTTTAAGTTGAGACCTTATCCCAGTCCGCATCTGTGTTGGAATTGCTTTTTAACATGTTTTTAAACCTTTTTTTAAAAAAGGATGTTTTTAAAGCTTTTTTAAAAAATGTTTTTAAAGATGTTTCATTTTAATATATTTTAACGTCTGTTTCTATGATATTTTAAAGTGTTTTTAGTGCTTTTGTTTGCCTCCCTGGGCTCCTACTGGGAGGAAGGGTGGGATATAAATCAAATAATAAATAAATAAATAATGTTTAAGATAATGTATAGTTTGGCCCTGAAGTCCTGAACCATCCTGAAAACCTGCAGACCCCCTTTTTCCTCAGAGTTCACTCCAAGGATGAAAAAGTACATGTATCTGCAGAGTAGATCTCTGCCCCTTTTTAAAATGTTATTTCTGTCTTCAGCCTTAAAAGCTTGAGATTGATGCAGAGAATAAGAGGAAGCCACTCTGAAGACACAAGGGGTGAGGTAAGTGATCCTAGTAATAGAGGAAAACGAATTAATTGAAATGTAGATAAATTAGAATATTTCTCATATGGGGAATGCATGTAATGCAATATCTATACATGCTATAATAAAATGTTAATTATACTGAATTTCACTCTGATTTAGTAGTAATAGTAACAGAAACGATCCTCAGAGCTTGGAAAAGTTACTTTTTTGAACTACAACTCCCATCAGCCCAATCCAGTGGCCATGCTGGCTGGGGCTGATGGGAGTTGTAGTTCAAAAAAGTAACTTTTCCAAGCTCTGGATCTGATAAACCTTCTTTGGCCATGTAGAATGCTCTCTCAGGACCAGGAAGAATCACAGGAAGTCAAGAAGGAGGAGGAAGTTGCAGTATTTGAATGAGAAATTACTGGAGCATGAACAAAAGGATTTAGTAAAGAAGGGAGAGGAAAGAGTGAATCTTGGTGATGGTGTAAGAAGATAAAAGACAGGATATGACAACACATTTGATCACCAGTCTGAAGCCCTGCAGAAATGTCCAAGTTCTAGGCAAGGAGTAAAATAAGGATTATATTGTTACATTGGGAAACTCCAGACAATTAGACCACAGCAGGACTCCAATTTGACTGAAGCTGTACTCTGCCTAGTACAAATCCAGCCTTGACAGGAACCTTAAAGGACATAGGTCAGGCTTTTGATTGCCTCTTGGCAGACAGAGAAAATGAGTGTTGCCCCATTTGTGAGGAGATAATATCACTAGCAGCGATCAAGAGATACAGTGGGGGCACAGTTTGAGTGGGAAGATTAGGAGTTCCACTTCCACCAGATTTCATCTGAGGCATCATTGCAACATCCAGCACAAAATGTCAGAAAGACACTTTTAGAGTATGAGAGATGGAAGAGTCACTAGAGGAGACTGGGAGAGATAGGAAGAGGACTAGTAGATTACAGTACAAAAAAAATGACCCAAGGATGGTACAGTGTCAAAGCTTGAAGGCAAATCAAGAATAAAGACTGGGCGTGTGTGTTATATGATCAGTGTAGTTTTAAAAAAAACCAATATGATGCAAGCTGTAAGGAGGCATAAAGAGTAAAGACTCTGAAAAGAGGAGGAGAATCCCCTCCTACAGAGAGAGCGAGAGTGAAAGATATTTGGAGAATTCAGGCAATACAACTGCCAAACCATTGGACCAGTGTTTTCTAGACTGTTTTCTCCCCATTATTAAATTGAGTAGGGACACATTACAAGGTTAAAATGCAACGTCATATTTTCTCACTGTGTTTCAGTTTGATTTTGCAAATCCTGGTGTCTCCAGCCATTAGCTGTCTGTACCTGGTTTCTTCACTCCTCCACCCACCCCAACTCCTTTCATCCCTCCAATTCCTCCCACCCATCCCAAATTATCTTGTTGCTCCTCCTGGTGTTGAAACTTTAAATAATCAAAGTGAGTGATGTCAAGAATAGCTAACTTTGGTCAAGCTGAAATGGGTCAACCAGAGAGAATTCTGGGAGCCTGTGGTTCCCTAGGACTCCCTACTGGAGGAGATCCGAGGCTCAGTGTCAGAAAGGCAATTTGCAACCTTGCAAGAGGATGCAACTGAACCTTAGCTGTTATCCCTTATCGGCTTCCTGAGATTAAAAGTCAGGAAGAGGGGGTGTTGTAGATCAGGACCACTGGGTGATGCTGTCTAGTCCCCTTATCTTCAAAGGCTTCAAAGGAGTTGATCACGGCAGGGGCGGAATATGGCTTTTTGCCTCCCCCCCTCCTTGTTGACCAATAAACTCCATAAAAATGAAGGATGCTCCTTCAGCCTTTGTTCCCTATTTCCATCTACCTCGACTGGCCTGAAGTTTGACAGAGAGAAGCCGTTTGGGAACTAGGCAATTCTGCTGTAAGTATAGGATCTTAGCTTAGATAGATCTTTGTTGTGTTTCATGCTCTGTATTGAAGCTCCCTCCTTTGTCATGCCAATGTACCTTGTGTAGCCCATCTGAGGGTGATTAGCTTTAAGGAATCAAACTGCTGTTCTCTTTTGTATATACCATTCTATTTACTCGTAAATAAACTATCCTTTTATAAATGGTGTGTATTGGCTTGGAACTAGCGATTCTAAATCTAGTCCTTGATTGCTAAACGCCGCTGATTACCATTGCTCAATGAGGGTTAATCCCTTTAGAATCACATAGGTCTCTGAGATCCCTTCACATAGAGAAAGGAACCAGGAAGAGGGGTGGTGGCAGTACTACGGTGAAATTAGGCCTGTGCAGAGCTTGGAAAAGTTACTTTTTTGAACTACAACTCCCATCAGCCCAATCCAGTGGCCATGCTGGCTGGGGCTGATGGGAGTTGTAGTTCAAAAAAGTAACTTTTCCAAGCTCTGGGCCTGAGGGGGAAGGCGTTCTTTTTCTCTGCTCCGCATTTATACCAAATTAATTGTGTTTATTCGCCACTAAACAACTTTAAACATTTGAGTTTTTTCTACTTACCTCCTCATGATATAAAGCTGTCCGGCTGTGTGTGGAACTGATAAGCTCTAGGGGGAGAGGTAAGGAGTTTCTTGCAGTTAACCTTTTAACTTGTCTGACTCACAGCTGCCTTGCCTGTTGGCATAAATTATCTCCCTTCAAGGACCAAATAATCTAAGAACAGTGAAATTTATCTCTCTTAAAGCTCAAGCCTAAGAATCCTCCCAAATACATTAGGGAGGTTGGATATACCTACCATGAAGATATTAAATGACCTTGGGAAATGCTATCAGGCATTTAATATTCAGCTGTGCTTATCGGTCTATCTTTACTCATTACTCTTGAGTAGTCCCTATTGTTGCAGATTGAAATTCTCCCTATGGTGCAGACCTTAAACCCAAAAGACATTCTAAAATGGTCTGCACTAGAAAGACATATAGAGAACAAGGAATCCCATTGGAAGGGGGAATAACACCACCCTCTGGCAAGGTAAAACAGTTAAAAATTACTCACTTCCTTGTTGACAACTGGAAGGAGAAGAAGGAGCATGCTCTGGCTACGTCTGAAGGGGGTTTAAAGGCAAATGATGAAGGGTGCGCAAAACCTATGAGCCCTAGCCTAAAAGTCTCTACTGCCAATGATGTGATCTTGGACTGGTCTTTAGAGTACTCTTCAGATGGGAGAGATGATCTCCCCTTTATAGAATCTTGTGCTTGAACTAAAGCAAGCAGAAAATTTAGCCAACCAACAAACGTTTAAATCTTCAGACACACCTACAGTCTTTGGAAATATAATAGATGAGGAGAAGGACAGTCTTAACCCTTTGAAACATTCTCACGCACCTCATTTAACCCTCAAAATCTCAGAACCCTTTACAGAAAATGCGATGAATTATGATGCTCAACAATTTTTGGGTTACAATTGGTTGCAAACCCGTCTCAGTGTAATTTTGAGAGAGATTTCGTGTATCAAAAACTTTCTAACTGAGGCTAATGAATTATTAACAACTTTAGCCGAAGAATTTAAGAAAATGGGCACCCAACATAAGTCTGATATAAGCTTTTGCAGTCAGCTCCTAGGGATTTCGCGATCTGTAAATGCACAGAAAGAAAACATCAGGAGGCCCACCAAGGCTAAAAAGGCTAAAAAGAGCACGAAGGTAAAAAAGACTAAGAATATTAAAAATGTCAAGTTCAAAAAGGGCAAGAAAATGAATTTTACTAAAAAATTTAAAATCCTAGACGCCATATTGAAATCTAGGAACACTCAAGATAACAGACCAACCGAGAAAATCCCACTGTTAAACCCTAAATCTAAGGCAGAGGCAACGCGCCCAGCATCTTCATCTGCTATCTCTGCGCCTCCGAATTCCCTTTATTATCATCTCACAGAGGCTCAGAAACACCCGTTACATCTACAAGAGTTTAATTCAATCCCTAAACAAAAAAAGGAGAATTTTTGGAACTTAAAACTTATTCCACACAAACTAGCATTATTAAATTGTCCCAGAACGAAGTTCCATCATATGCAATTCGATTGGAAATGTTATGTTATTAACCTCTTACAGTCGATTGTTCCTGGTTTGATTAAGGTCCCGGATATCAGCAAAGTGGAATACCTCCATAGTAACACCATAAAGGCTAACATTTTGCTGACTTTTAGAACCCTAGATAAAGTTACTTTATTACGTGCAAACAGACAGTCATTATCTTTAGCGGGTATCGTGATGCAAAGATAATTTCAGAATACAGCTATCCCCCAACCTTTGTGTCGAACTTTGCTGCCTCTGAGTGCGGCACAGTCAGCAAAAGTTTCCTGCACATCTGATCATGTGACAAAAACCTTAGACAAGGGGCTAATAAATCCCCCTGAGACTTTATCAAGGAAGATACCTCCTATGCAGGATGCCCTTACATCGCCCCTGTGCAATACTAACTCTGGAGTGGCTGCTTGTCATGCCTCTATGCTAACTAACACTCTACCCCTGTCAAAACAGGAACCTAGAATTAACACCTGTAATAATGAAGATCCTTACAGCTTTTTAATTGAAGAGGAAGAGAGTCTCTTCATAGCATTTAGTGCTTTACCAACCTCTGCACAACAGGACATTATCCTACGATTACAGAAATTATCTAAATATCTCCAGGCGAGGGTGATCCAACCTGACCTTTCCTTCTATAGGCAGATAGAACTAAATGCGTGCGTCGATTTACAATCCGACCAGGATGCTCAGAACATCCCTCTGATGATGGACAAAATTTCCTCCTCTCAACCTCAACCTGTAGTGACTGATTGCTCAAATTTAATACCTGCACACGAACCGTCACGGAGGGTCATTTTGAATACCTATTCCATTCCATCTTGGACTGATGTGAGGTTTTTGGACAAGGAAGAAGAGGGGTCTCCACCTAAATCGCAGTTGCAGGTGGAGTCGCACCCTTCTATGGGGATAATTTCTAATGTTAGTAGACCAGCGTATACCTGTGAGGCAATAATCCATCTGCCGGAGTTCCACAGTCCAACATCCTATGCTGGAGATCCAAATCCTCTTCCCTACTGCTGACTCACCTGTGACCGACCACCTAATGGTCTAACATCTATGATGGTTCTGTCATGGAATGTAACAGGATGGTCTTCCAAGCTTGTGGATGGATCTTTTAAGGATTTTTGTGCGCAATTCCAAATTCTCCTTATTCAGGAAACATGGATGACTGCAGCAAACCCCCCCCCATCTACCGGGATACGCGGTCTATACTCTATCAGGAATCAAACCGGACAACAGAGGTAGGCCGAGGGGTGGTCTTGCAACGTTCATTTCAGTAGATCATAACCCAAATATCTTACAGATCGATATGAGCTTGTCTAGTAATATTCTAATTATTCAAATTATTTGGCCTGCAGGTTTAAAACTTTTTTTGATTAATGTGTACTGCCCTCCACAGAATTCTAAGTACGCGGGCCCTCTAGTTTGGTCTGAATTAGATTTAGCCTTATCTTCCTTATATCAGTCAAATTTAGACCCTCTAATTATAATGGCAGGAGATATGAACGCTAGAATAGGACCAAATAATCTTAAAATAGGAAGCAAACTTGGACTGACTCCGGAAGATCTGTCCCCCTTTTCTATTAGGAATTCAAGGGATACAGCGATTAACTCAGCCGGCCTATCCCTCTTTGCTCTTATTTTCAAGTATCGTTTATACATATGTAACGGATCAGATAGATGCCCGATGTCTGAGTTACACACGTATATTGGCCCAAGGAGAAAAAGCATCATAGATTTTATGATCCTCTCACATTCTTGTGTTTCCTATTTCGAGTCCTTTGAAGTTCTCGCAAGACCTGAGAGTGATCACATGCCGGTTCAATCGCTCTTCTCCATCCCAGCACATTCTACCCCCATGGATTTAATGACGTATGAGAATCTAACTGCCTACAGTGATAAAAGGGTCCGCTGGAATGGGAAAGTGCAAAAAGATTGAAACCTCTTTTTAAATTCCCCCAGGATACTGTCTATAAGAGACCATCTTCTGGCCGCTTACGACCCTCTGGAATACTTTGACAAGATAGTTAAAGATATTAGGCCTTTGGTAATCAGCGCCCATTCTACTAGTCAGACAAAACAGGGCTGGTTTGATGAACAATGTACAGCATCTAAACGCACTCTAGCAAAAGCCATAAGGAGATTAAGGGATGTTGATTCTCTAGATAATTTTAACATCTATATAGACCTCCGGAGAAAGTATAAAAATTTATTACGTGCAAAAAAAGAAAATTATGTGCGCCAATTATGGATGGAACTTGGCCTGGCTTCTCTGGGAAAAAATTCAGCTAGATTTTGGGCCCTAGTGACAAAAGGTATAAATGGGGACAAAGGCTTTATTGTTAATCAAATCACATCCTCCCAATGGCACACTCATTTTTCCACTCTTTTTAGCCAGCCCTTTAGTAGTCCAACTGTAGACACCTTAATGTAGATTCTTTGCTCCTCTCGTGCTGCTCTGAATGGGATCCTGTTACCCCAGAGGAAATAGCTATGCTGATTACCTCGCTCCCTGCTAAAAAAGCTCCAGGGGAGGACATGTTGCCAGCAGAACTGTTTAAATCAAATCTGGACTGGTGGCTGCCAGTTCTTGCTAAAATGTTCTCCTTTATAAACTATCATGGAAAATGCCCTCAGGGTTGGGGTTTAAGCATAGTTGTTCCTATTCATAAAAGGGGTTCTAAGACGGACCCGAAAAACTTCAGGCTGATTTCCCTCCTAGATGTGACTGCTAAATTGTACACTAAATATTTGTTAGGTAAATTGGAAACCTGGGCAACCAAAAATTCGATACTTGCTGAAGAGCAGGCGGGGTTCATTAAAGGAAAGTCCACAATAGATCAGTGTTTCATTTTACATCATTTAATTCAAAAATACTCACTTAATGGTAGAAAAGAGTTATTCGTCACCTTTGTGGATTTTACTTCAGCCTTTGATTTGGTTGATAGAGCCTGTTTGTGGCAGAAGTTATCTGCCACCAACATCGATAGAAGATTATTATGCTTAATACAAATGATGTATTCAAATACCTCTCTCAGGGTAAGGCTAGGAGTAAATGGTATACTATCAGAATCTATTCCAACTGCCAGAGGAGTTCGACATGGGTGCCTCCTGGCTCCGTTTCTTTTTAATTTTTATATTAACGATATCGTTCAGGAATTGAGTGGCCCAGAATATTTTCCAGCCTCCATTCTAGATGTTAAGCTCTTGGCGTTGTTATACGCGGATGATATAGCCTTGATTTCAATTACATTAGTTGGGATGCGGAAGTTACTAAGAAGTTTAAGTAAGTTTTGTGCTAAGGAGCACTTATCAATTAATTATGCCAAAACAAAAGTGGTAGTTTTTGGGAAGAAAAAGAAAGTTCACGCGTGGAAGTTAAATGAGAAATTGATTGAACAACAACGTAGCTTCAAATACTTGGGACTGGGATTTAATGCCCAACTTGCATGGAAACTTCATCTTGCTACAGCCAAATTGAAAGCTTCCTATTCTGTTCAATCGCTGTTGCGTTTTTCGAAGTTCAAAGGGGGAGGCCTGGTTACTCCTGCTGTTGAGGTGTTTCGGCGAAAGGTAGTTCCGCAACTCCTCTATGGTGCTGAAATTTGGGGGTACACAAATATCTCCACTCTGGAGATAACACAGAATATTTTTTTGAGATCTCTTCTTACTGTCCCGCATGCTACACCTGCATACCTTTTGAGAACAGAAACAGGGCTTTATTCTATACAATCCTCTGTTCACGCTCTACTTGCCACCTACTGGCTGAGGCTGGTGTGTATGAGTGCCTCCTGTCTCCCAAAGAAATGCCTTTTAGAACAATTACAGACCCCATCCCTTGGTTGCTGGATAAATTTAGTTATACCTATTCTGGCCGCTTATGGGATTAACATGGAAATTCTACCTTCTCACCCCTCTCCTAATGCGAAACAGCTCCTCAAAGAAAGAATCTTTTTCTACTCTAAAAGATGGGACCTCCACGCAGCTACCCAATCATCTTTCTCTACCTGGTTCCCCCTGTATAAAACTACCTTCGGCCTGGAGAAATACTTTTCTTTCCTTACAGTTCCATCTTTGAGAAAATCCTTTACCGCCTTACGTTTGCAGTCCATGCCCTCGGCTTTCAGGGAGGGGAGGTATGCAAATGTTCCAGTCCATCAAAGGCTCTGTATCTGCCAAAACAATGTGGTTGAAGATATTGTTCATTATTTACTAAGCTGTCCCTTATATAAATCTCCAAGGCAGAAACTTTTCTCGGCTATTCCCCACCTCCTGTCAAATAGACCTCCCTTGGAACAAATATGCAATTTACTTGTGGGCAATGACATATTTGTAACCACTCAAGTGGCAAAATTCGCCCTAGCGGCAGGGAAAATAAGAACTAGATATCAAAAACATTTAGTAGAAGCCCCAATTTTATCCTGATTTTAGCACTTTTTGTTTGGTCCGATAATTTTAATTGAAATGATTTTATATAATCTTCTATTTGCTCCTTTCCCTTGAATTTTTGTAATTTTTAACCTCGAAATGCTTATATATATTCTCTGTATCAACTGTCCTCTCTTGAAATTCTTGTATTAATATTTCATTGTGACGGCCAATGGCTATGAACAATAAAAGGAAACATACATACAGTGAAATTACTCCTGCAGGAAGGAGGGTTGTGCCTGGGAAGCAGAAACCCAAAGGAGTTGCAACTGTTCTCAGAAGCAAAGAACCCCCCTTGGAGTGCTGAGGGCAAGGGACCCCAGGGGGACAATTCTTTGACAAGTGAGATCCTCCCCTTTTTGTTTACAGTGACTGATGTGCAGAGATGAGCATGGATCTCACCCCCCATCGGTTGGTGAAGATCTGCTTTTATCTGATGCTTCCTCATTGCACTGCCGCCATTGCCTGCCCTGTACTCATGGAGCCCTTTCAAAATGGTGAAAACTCTGTACAGCAACTAAAATGGGGGAGAGAAGAGAAGAGGATTCAGCCTCCCCCTCATTTCCCTCTTCCCTACCAAACTCCTAATTGTTAAGATTTAACATGCATTGTCTACTTGGACTTCCACCATTACGTATTTTGAAATGTGATCCCTCTTTCAATTACCTTTCAACAGCTGGCATTTACTTAATTTACTTCTCATTTTATTTAAAGTATGAGTGCACAGTTGTTTAAAAAATGAAAAACCAAATTGCTTGTACCACTGCCTTTACACGTTCCTTCCCCCATTAAATTTCAACAGTCTTTTTCTGTTGTGTTTGCTCTTTTTCATAGTTTAAAACAAAAATGTGATTTAGGCTTTTTTTTCCAGCAAAGGGCCGAGAGAGTAAAAAAAATGATACAAACTGACATGCAAATGTTCCATCTTTTACACTTGAGATTGCCATGGCTAATACAATAATGTGCCACCCATTTTTTTGCCTTTGCTATGGGGATGGGCATTGTGGAATTGCAATTGGGAATATAGTGCTATGTTAATTGTCATCTGTGGAATCAAAGTGATAGACACACTCCCAGCCATTTGTGGAAGAGCAAGGACTCTGGAGCATGAAACAGCCCTAGTGTGGGCCTCTGTCTGCTTACAGTGTAGGGGAAATAATACGCAGTTATATTATTATTATATTTACATCCCGCCCTTCCTCCCAGCAGGAGCCCAGGGCTGCAAACAAAAGCACTAAAAACATTAAAAGTTTTAAATATTATTGTGTAAAGTTTACAGCAATAGTATATGTGAACACTCTATACAGCTGAATAAATGGCAAGTTTCATGAATAACATTATTATCATCAGGACCAGCATCAGTACTTGGCATCCTTGGGCTGCCAGGGGCCCCACACCATGGCACAGCCCTTTAAAAAAACTTTAGAGGGCTATTTAAAAACAACTCTTCTGGCCCAAGACTCAGAACAGCAGCAGGTGGCAGTGTCTAGGTGCTGATTCAATTACCCACAATGCCCCTGATATAACATAGCTCAGAAGCATTATGGGAAATTTAAATATTGCCCCTTACAGCCACGCAATGGTGCTGCTGTCACTGCTACTAGGTAAGCTGCCAAGGTCCAGTAGCAACGGGGACCACCTCAGGAGTAAGACCCTCTCTAATCTGTAGCTGGCTCTAATTATAATAAGAGTCACTTTGTAGGCCTACAAAGCCAAAGTCTGTGTTTCTCAGCTCAGGTCAAGGTGCTGGTCTTGACCTTTACAGCCTTAAATGGAGGCTATCTAAGGACCATTTTCTCTCATATAAACCTAACCTCAATTGAAAATCTGGCCCTCCTCCAGATGCTCCTGTCAGAAGGGATCAGGGGTGTGCCAATCAGAGAGAAGACCTTTTCAATGGTGGCACCTTGCTTGTGAAATATCCTCTCCCGGCAAGTGAGGGAAGCAACAACACTTTTATTCTGTTGTTGTCAAGTTAAAGATCTTTGTTCTACAATGCTTGTAGTGGCTTATTCATTGTTTCATTGCTACTCATATTTAGTTTACTGCTCTTCTCTGTTTTTAAAGCTTTTATTTCATTTAATTTAGTCTATATTCTTTTTGTTCTGTTTATTTTGTTGTAATATTTTTTTATTGAAAAGTTGCCAAGAAATGTTTAAAATAAATAAATATACATTAATTGGGGAGCTGGAAGGCATTGGCCTCCACTGCAATCATACATCAGTTTTAACCTGAATGCCATTAAGAAAGGGCAAAAAGCAAAGGTAATTGATAAAAACAATCTTTGTTCAGTCATGGTTGTTGTGCTCCAAGGGTATTGCCCTTGCGGGGGCAGAGTTTTCTCTAAACTGAACAGAACAGATATGTATCCACTTTAGACAAAGCCTGAACCCTGAACTGAAGTAGCCTACTAAGAATAAATTCAGGCCACCCCTGAACCCAGTTGACTGAGAGCACTTCCTGACTGTCGCTATTTTCAGGTGGGATTCAAACATATACCAGCAAATTTAGATTGCACAATAGGGAGGTCTTGTACAACAAACCTACTGCCCCCAAATATTGGACTTTCTCCAATAAGGAAAGTGATTGGGAAAGTGTGGGTAACAATCAAAGCTTGGAAGATTACTTTTTAAAATTATTAAATTACAGTTACAATTACATGGCCCCAAAAAGTAGTAATTACCGTTACAATTACAATTGCTCTGAAAGTAGCTGATTACTTTTTCTCAAAAGTAATCACTACAATTACATTTCAGTTACTTTTTCAAAAAAACACCTACAAGGTGCTGGCCTTGGCTGCTGCACATCTAAGTAGCCTAAAACAACATTAAAAATAAACACACACATACAGTAGGCCCCCACTTTATGGTGATTTACTTTACAGTGTTTCGCTAATGCGGCGGTTTTGAATTGGGTCCCTGTCCCATATGTGCAGTGCTTGTTCCATTTTTGTGACGATTTTGCAGTATGATGCAATTGATGGCACGCGTCGCTCTGAGCGCGTTGTCAGAGCTTGGAAACGTTCCTCCTACAGTTGGGCTGATGGGAATTGTAGTTGAAGCAAGGAATGTTTCCAAGCTCTGAGTCCGAGAAGAGCGTCAGGCGCCATTTTACAGTATACTACTGTATTGTTGGCGCAGTCTGATTCAGCGTTTGTGCATTCAGCATCTCTGTGTTCTGGCAATTTTCCAAACGTCATTCAAAGGTTAAGATTACAGTACTTAAGTGAACAGGCAGAGGGGAGGGTGAGTGGGCAGGGGGGGAAAGCGAGAGAGGCGTCGGAGGGCAAGCGAGCACTTAAGCGAATGGGCAGCAAACAGGCAAGTGAGGGAGGTGGTGGAGAAAAGTGGAACATCGATCAGCTGTTGGGGGGAAGCTCCACGCACTACAGCTGATCAATGTTCTGCTTTCTGGCGATTTTCGCTTTATGGTGGGGGTCTGGTCCCTAACCTGCAGTATAAGCGGGGCCCTACTGTATAGAGGTAGTAGAATAATTCTTTTTATCCGTAAGATAGCAATGGTGGTCTCTCCGCTGGTAAGGGAGGTGGGGAGGGAGGCAGAGGCCACTTCTCAGATCTTTCCATGTCAAACAAAGTGCAACCCCCCCGCACTCAGCCAGCCAGCATAATCTCTCTCACTTAACCACCTCCCGGACCCTGCCCTCCCACCAACTAAGGGACACTCACTCGAGCAAACATTTTCCTCTGAGATGCAAAAAAGTTAAAATACTGCAAATGCAGCACAGTAGCCAGAGAGGGTGGTAGAGGCCACTTTGTGTGCCAAGTGCAAACACAGTACACACACACACACACACACTGTCATCTTTCACCTCCAGTCCTTTATCTCCATTCTGCTGCTGCCTCCTTCTCCTCCTTTATCCATGTTCTTGCCCTCCAGCTCCTTTCTCCCTCCACTCCATTCTTCTCCACCACCATCCGTTGTTTTCTCCACTCTACTCCTGTCTCGCTCTCCACCTCCTCCCTCGTCGCCTCCTACCCACCCACAGAGCATGAGGGAAGAGCGATGCTGCACAGAAGCCCAGTTTGAGGCACATGATTCATCCACAAATCAGAGGTGCAGAAGACTTCCCCTGCTTCCTCCCCCCCAGTAATGCCCAAAAGTAATGCTGGAAACATTACAATTACTCCACAAAAGTAATAAAATTACTCCTAGTTCTATTACAATCAAAATGTAAAGAAATTACCCACTCGTTCCTCAAAAAAGCAATCAATTACAAGTAATTTATGTTCACCGCCCAGAGAGCTATTGCTAGTCGGGCAGTATATAAGTTTTAAAAAATAAAATAAAATAAATAAATAAATAATTCGTTACTTGTAATGAATTACTTCCAAGCTCTGGTAACAATTCCTGTGACGCGGCGTCATCTCACCTCCCTGCAAACACACTAGAATGAATGCTCATTAAATAGCCAATATCATCTAATCTTCCTGCAAATGAATCAGAATGAATGCTCAATATACAGATCACCTGAACGCGCACTCAGATGCAAAATGGTTGGAATCAAGGCAGGCTTGTCCCAAACCTGTGAATCCACTTTGGAGTTTTGTAGGATGGTGCTTAGTTTCAAGCATGCTCTCCATAAACAGCTGTAGCTTCCAAGCAGGAATAACTTCATCAAGGCTCACCTTTTTAGTGCCCTTGAGAGGTACATAAAGAAAAATAAACTTATCAGAAATTGTTCCAGTGTTGGATTCACTGCTTGTTATGACCAAGTGGCTGTCAACAGCAGCAGTCCGGGCTTTCAAGAATGACTTGAATTTGCCACTGCTAACTAGGAGAGATGCCTGGTATGGTGCCCCATTGCTGCCTGTTCAGTGGATGGCTGACTCAAACTCCCTGGTCAGAGTTCCACTGAGTCCCTACAACTTGATTCAAGTTTCCCCAGCACTTTCTGCCTGGCTGGCAGTACAGCAGGGATACAATATACAGAGGAACTGTAGCCCTCCAGATGCTGTTGGACTCCAACTCCCATCAGCCCCAGCCGCCATGGCCAAAGGTGAGGGATAATGGGAGTTGCAGTACAGCAATACCTGGAGGACCACAGCTTTCCCATCTCTGTAGTACAAGGGAAGACAGGGCACCATCTTCCTCCTAAAATTGGTGTCTGTACCACTAACTCAGCCTTTTTCAACCAGTGTGCCTCCAGATGTTGTTGGACCACAACTCCCATCAGCCTCAGCCAGCATTGCCAATGGTCAGGAAAGATGGGAGTTGTGGTTCAACAACATCTGGAGGCACACTGGTTGGGAAAGGCTGCACTAACTTATAATAGCGACACAAGCTCCAGGCAACCAGGTGGCTTACCTGAAGGGCACAACTGGTTTTGTTATCCCCTCTGCTACCTCCTCTTCCACTGCTTTAATGCAAAGTCAGTGATGATGAGTCTTTTCCCCTCATACCTCTCCCCTCAGGATTCCATTGATAAAAATCAAAACCACACACAGGGACGTTGTTTTACTACAACCTCTGCTACCTCATTTTAATAAAGTTCCTGGAGTTGATGTGTCGTACAGCTAGGGATGGAATGATCTGTCAGTTTTGGTTGTCTCAGTTTCTCATTTTTCCAATCTTAAATACAGTTCTCCACATTTCTGCAGCAATTTGAATTTTTAAAAAAAATTCCTTATGAAAATTCTTCAGCATATTAGGGCGAATTTCTCCTAATAAATGCATTTTCATATGCTGTTTTGACTGACAAAGGGCCTGTTTACATGCCTAAAAAATCTGCATCTGATGCTTTTTGCAGATCCTTTTAATATGGACCATTTACTTGACATTTTACCCAACGCGTGCGCATTCTACTGCTTTTGCCTTTAACTCCGGATTAAATGGATGTGACAAAAAACCGAAATTGCTTTTAAAATCTGCACCTGCTTCTACTGTGTATTATCTTTTAAGTGCCTTTTTTGGCTGCGCAGTTTCTTCACCATTAGATCCTTCATTTTCTCCACCCCTTTAACTGTCTCTGGGCGTCATTTTGTTTCCTGTAGTTGACGAAGCAACTTCCGGTTGCTCTTGCTTTCCTTTCTCCCCCTTTCTCTTGCTTCCCCCCAATACATTTCCTCCCCTGCTCCTTTAAACAAAATCACATTCTCCACCCCTTCATCAAGGGTACCAGGGCTGGAGCTCGTAAAATTCCTTCCTCGGAGCTGTGGTTTTGGCGCTGTTTTTTACATCTAGCATGTGTGTGTGCGAGAGAGTGAGAGTGAGAAAGTGTGTGTGTGGAGGACCTCTTCTGCCTCATAGCATCCCTCCGCTCCCCCCCAAAGCTGATTCTCTCTCCCCCCCTCGGGCTGATGCATGCACCCTTTTTGCAGCCACGACAAGAGGAGGCTGGCAAAGGCACAGCCTAACAGCCACGAGTGGGAGCGATTCCCTTTCTTTCAAGCACCTGTTCCTTCATTTAGGGAAACACCGCCCCTTCCCTGCCTCCGCAGTTAACATGCTAATGTGCGGGCACGGCAACAAAGAAACGCTGATAGCAATAAACACACACGCGTGTGAATGCTACAAAGAAAAACAGCCAATTTATTCGTAGCGAGGGCAGAAGTATGTGAACTGTCAAAATCAATCGCGATGGGAAAAGCAGCATTTTTAATGTGGATCTTGGGTCCCATATAAACAAGCCCATACACATTTTTGCAAGCAATTTGTTGTGATACAATGCATTTCTGTACATTATTTTCATACAGTAGGGCCCCGCTCATACACCGGGTTACATTCTGGACCCCCGCTGTAAAGCGAAAACCACTGTAAAGCGGATCCCATTGACTTACATTGACCAAAATGGCACCCAGCGGCAAAAAACCGCCGTAAAAGCGGAACAAGCACTGTAAAGAGGGGCCTTTCTACAATTCACAACTGCTGTATTAGCAGAACGCTGTAAAGCGAAGTGCTGTAAAGTGGGGCCCTACTGTATTCATTTTGTGCTGAATTTTCCCTGAACATATGCATTTTTGTAAATATTGCTTGGCTGAAGAACTGCATCACAAAATTTGGATAAGTGTGAATTTTGAAGGATGGCTGTGTTTCAGTTCTATTGTTTTAGAAAGTGTGAATTTGATAAATTCGGCTTTTATAAATGCAAACTGAATTGAATTTCTCCCCCATCTCTAGTTATACCAAATGGAAAATGGGTATCAAACAATGGCATTTAGAAGGTCCTCAGACTGACTGACATTTTTTAAAAAAATACATTTTATTTTATGGCGTAGAGCAAATTTTGCCAACCTGGCACCCTCCAGATGTTTTGGATTATAGCTCCCATCATCAGCCCCAGAATTGTGTAGTCCAAAACATCTTATGTGTGAAGGTTAGCATAGAAAGTAACAATAACCATGTCCCATTACAATGTCTCATTCTTACCAGCATGTTTCTGTATACACAAAATCAAAAGCAGGTATCCTCACAGTGTGGTCCTTCTTACCAACAGATGCTAGGAAGGAAAGAGAGAAGAGAAGAGATGCATACAGTTTTGCATGCTGAAACCCACAATAATACCCTTCTGTACTCCATATTTCCTTGGCCAATGAGAAATTTGATGGGAAGCACTAGCAGGGGTTAATTTCCTTTGGATGAGATGCAGTGCTGGAGATGTACAATGTCTTTGCAATATCAGCTTCCAAAGGTCAACTTTTGTCAGGACTACGTCACTGGGGGGGGCAGAATTGAACCCTCTTCTCCTCCCACCACTTTCCTGATCCCTGCCCCCTTTACCTGTGGCTGCCATTTTAAAAATCCAGATACATTCAATACAGCCACACATTTAATATAAGTGGCCCCTCCAGACTGGTGTTTTATTGCGGGTGTGTTCTGCAACAGGTTCTTGACACATGAATAGTATATTAATGGTGGATTTATTTTGCTTTATTCGTTGTTCTGCAATACTTCCGCAAAGTTATCACTTTATTGCTGTCTTGAGGGGCATAGTGCAGGACAAAAGAAACCCCACCTGAACATTTGTGGTATGAAAAGTTATTTAGATTTGAGCAGGAAGTTACAGGATATGCACTGACTGGAAACAAAGCCTGAGGGAAGAGCGATGCTGCACAGAAGCCCAGTTTGAGGCACATGATTTTCATCCACAAATCAGAGGTGCAGAAGACTTCCCCTGCTTCCCCCCCCCCACAATAATGTCCACCCTGAAACTTTTGCAGGCACAATCAGTATTGAAAGTAGGATTGCATATGACTGCCCCGAGAGCATCATGAGAACAAATCATCATGAGTGTGCAGTAAAAAGGACGCATGGAGGGGTCCGTAGTTTGACTGTTAGAAAAAAGGATTAATGGACAGGTCAACGAAAAATAAAAACAAAAACATACCAAGGGATTAATTGTTGGCTATTCACATATTATCACAAAGGAATTTCCCTAATACCAACAAATCATTTTCCTCCCAGGCAGAAACACTCCCCAGTCAGACCTGCAATATTAGCAAAGCAAAAAAGCAACATTTGCCTCTTTGCTCAAAGCCATTGTCCCACTTCCAGCTACACACTTGCTTACTGTTCATAAACACGTTAGAATTTCCATAACTTAGAAAGCAACCTGCCCACCCATCAGGTCCTCTATTGATTTTCCAAATTTCTAAGAGGAATGGAATTTCACTCATATGGGCAGGCAAGGGCTTGGGGAATTCCCCTTTGTGGCATCAGAGTTCTATTCCTGCAATGAAAAAGGGCTCCTCCAGACTGGTGTTTTATGGCAGGTGGATTCTGCGATATGTTCTTGACCCAGTAGTACATTAGTAGTGGATTTATTCTGCTTTATTCGTTGTCCTGCAATGCTTTCCCAATGCTGCCACATTATTCCTGCCTGGAGGGGCTATAGCGCAACAAAAGTGGGACCAAAACAACAACAATCTGTGGAAACATTTAGCGACAGAAACAAAGGAATATGTCCGCCTTGAACTGTTGGCAGGCACAGACGGTACTGAAAGCGGGATTGCATATACTGTAACAGTCCCGATATTATCATGAGCACAAATAATCATGAATGCACAATAAAAAGGACATTTCGAGGGACCCAAACTCTAGTTCACCCAAATATACACAACTATTTATTTATTTATTTTATTTTATTACACTTTTAAATCACCCTATAGCAACATGCTCTCAGGGCGGTGTACAATATGATAAAACCACATTTAGAACCAACGAATGTGGATAAAACATGTAAGTATAAAAACACATTAAAACAGATTAAGACAAAAATAGAACTTACAACTAATTAACAATAACATTAAAATTAAAAAACAAAACTAAAACTAAAACTAAAATGCCTGGGCAAAGAGGTAGGTCTTGACTTGGCGCCGAAAGGATATCAAAGAAGGCGCCAGGCGTATCTCGTCAGGGAGGGCAGTCGCTTCCTTTTGTACAGTAGCTTCCTTCTAGGCAACTCTTGACATCCCCTGCCCGGTAGTGTGCAAAGGCAACACAATATTGGCTTTTTTCCACATTAACAGACCCACAACTCAGCACCTCACAGACACAGGAACCCACGACAGTGGAGGAACTAATGCAGGGGTGGGGAACCTGTGTCCCGCCAGATGTTCTGGACTACAAATCCCATCAGCCCCAGACAACACGGCCCATGGTTGACAATGCAGCTTCTCACGCGCCCGCCCCATCTCCCTCTTGGTAAGTGGCACTGACACACAGCACTGAGAAGCCAAGAAAGCAACACTGCCCTGCCAGCTGCTACTCCTTCTGCCCCTTCTGAACCACAAGTTTAATTAGGTCTTAAACATTAGGGCAGGCCCCCAAATTGATTTGGGGCCTGAATCTAGATGGGGTTGGGCTAATCTGAAGTATCAGATCAGGCCCCAGATCAGATCAGGGCGGGGGACCTGCCAAACCCTAATATAGACATTTGCATGTCACCCCCCCCTTTTTTTAAAAAGCACCATCCATTTTAAAACAGTGGCAAACCGTTCCAAGGATTTGAGCAGTGTTGTAATGTGCGGGCGACCACGTCTGCCCTGGACCCTTGCCCCTCGTGGCTAATAAAAGCTGGCAGGAATGGAACAGCCGGATGGGCCAAGGAGGTGATTAATGCCTCTCTACGAGAGGGAGTGGTACCACTTAGTCTGAAACAGGCAGTGGCGAAACCGCTCCTAAAAAAACCCTCCTTGGACCCTGAAAATTTTGACAACTATAGACCGGTAGCAAATATCCCATTCCTGGGCAAGGTTTTAGAGCGTGTGGTCGCTCGCCAGCTCCAGGCTCTCTTGGATAAAACTGATTATCTGGATCCATTTCAATCGGGCTTTCGGCCGGGATTTGGTACAGAAACAGCCTTGGTCGCCCTGTATGATGACCTCTGTCGGGAGAGAGACAGAGGGAGTGTAACTCTGTTGGTTCTCCTAGATCTCTCAGCGGCTTTTGATACCATCGACCATGGTATCCTTCTGGGACGTCTTGCGGACTTGGGAGTTGGAGGCACTGCCTGGCAGTGGCTGTGCTCCTACCTCGAGAATCGTCTCCAGAAGCTGGTGCTTGGGGAACATTACTCGAATCCCTGGGTACTCCAATATGGGGTCCCGCAGGGTTCGGTTCTGTCCCCCATGCTTTTTAATATCTATATGAAGCCGCTGGGTGAGGTCATAAGGAGATTTGGAGTGCGTTTCCAGCAATATGCTGATGATATGCAGCTCTACTTCTCCTTTTCATCTTCTTCAGGTGAGGCTGTTGATGTACTAAGTCACTGCCTGGCCGCGATAATGGACTCGATGAGAGCTAATAAACTGAGACTCAATTTTTATTTATTTATTTAGACTAATTCTATACCGCTTAATATATAAAAAGATCTCTAAGCGGTGTACAGAGAAATAAAACAAGTACGTATTATAAAAATGCACAATAAAACAGTAATACAAAAAATACATACATGATACAAATTATTAATAAATAAATACCAACACAAATTCCTTCACACTTCCCCTCTCCACCTCCTGGGTCCCACGCAGGACTCCACCAATGCACCCTGGCTCTCACCCAGGGCCCAAACAAACACAAACCCCCCAAAGCCTCACCAAAAAAGTGGGTTCCCAGGGGATCCCAAAGATGGCACTTAGGATCCACATTTTATAAGCCTGGGAACCATCTTGAATGCTGGATCTTTCCTGCCGCACATGAATTTGCTGAGTTCTTTGCTGAACACTCGGAACTAGAGCCTGGGGTTGTTGCAGCCAACCACGGCCTATGCTCTTCCTCTCCACCAGTGGGTTGGCCTGTTCCATTGATGATATCCTGTTGGCTAGTATCTTGTGTTCGGGCTACTGGTCCCCAATCCTGACAAGACTGAGATGCTGTTGGTGGGGGAGCTCTCTGCCCAGATGGCTGATGTCCGACCTGCCCTAGATGGGGTTACACTCCCCCTAAAGGAGCAGGTCCGTAGTTTGGGGGTCTTATTAGATCCGCTCCTGTCTCTGGAGGCTCAGGTAGCCTCGGTGGCACGTAACGCGTTCTACCAGCTTCGGCTGGTAGCCCAACTACGACCCTATCTGGACAGGGAGAACCTTGCCACAGTTATCCATGCTCTGGTAACCTCTAGATTGGACTACTGTAATGCACTCTACGTAGGGTTATCTCTGAAGACGGTTCGGAAACTTCAGCTGGTGCAGAATGCTGCGGCCACAGTTCTTACTGGGATTAAAAAATATGATCATATAACCCCTGTCCTGGCCCAGCTGCACTGGCTACCAATATGTTTCCGGGCCAGATTCAAAGTGTTGGTTCTTACCTATAAAGCCCTTAACAGCATTGGACCGCAATACCTGGCGGAACGCCTCTCCCGCTATATACCTGCCCGTTCACTACATTTGACATCGAAGGCCCTTCTCCGGGTTCCAACGCATATGGAGGCCCGGAGAGTAATAACCAGAACTAGGGCCTTCTCAGTGGTGGCCCCTGAGCTATGGAACGCCCTCCCTGATGAGATACGCCTAGCGCCTTCTTTGTTATCCTTTCGGCGCCAGGTAAAGACCTACCTCTTTGCTCAGGCATTTTAATTTTATTTTATTTTATTTTAATTTGTCTTTGTCTTGATTTTGTTTCTATATTTTACAGTGTATTGTTATCATGTTTATTGTATTTTAATCTGTTTTTACCTTTTGTATACCGCCCTGAGAGCTAGAAAGCTATAGGGCGGTTTAGAAATCTAATAAAATAAAAATAAATAAAATAAATAAATGATGTCACATACACCGGGCAGTCAGTACTGTGCAGAATTAGCTTCTGCAACAAACACATACAACTGGTTTTTCCAGAGCTCAACTATGGAATGAGAAGAATGAAGGGAGTGTACTTCCAGAACAGACCCACCATGCTAATAATCTTGTATTTATATGCAGATCAATTTTCTCATTTTTGGTTTTGTTTATCACTTCTTCCCCCCTCCCCTCCTTTACAAATGTGTCTATGCCCTGGGCAGGCAATGGAAATCAGACAGTTCTGAATTTCATTGCCTAGAGCAGGGGTGAGGGACCCTCTAGCCCATAGGTCACATTTGGCCCATTTTCCCAAAACTGTGCCCATCTGCCCTACACCTGACATCAGATGTGACATCAGCTGTGGGGCAGATAGAGACTTGGTTGGATTGACTGTGCAACTGAGTTTCCCGCGGGGAGACAGCTGATCCCTGTGGAAAGCAGCTTTGCCAGCCCTGTGCTTGCTTAGCACTTGGGAAGCACTGAGCACAGGGCTGGCAAAGTGCATTGGGCAGTGCTTCCTACATGTCTGACGGTCACCTGACTGTCAGGCATTTTGGAAGCACTACGCAGAGAAGTCAACTTTGACGGTTGGGCAGGACAATACACCTGTCAGTCATCTGATATCATAATAGGTGATTGACTGGTGGGTTGTCCTGCCCACCTATCTCATTTGTCCCACAGGGGTGGGGAGAGATAAGGATCTGGCCCACCACATCAGAAAGAATCCCATCCCTGGCCTTAGAACAAAGGGGAACATCACCCACCCAATTAACGACTAAGTTGACTTTCTGTGCTTCCTGAAAAAGCAGCTGCTCTCTCTTCCTTGGCCCTTGCACGAACCACAGCTACACAGCATGTGTTCCTTCCAGGATATATGGACCACATGGGAAGAGCCCACGTGGCATATCCTCTCCTGCCAGCATTTTTCTAGTTTCTGGGGAAAGAGCAATGCTAAACTGGGCAGAAGCCATGGTGTAAGCTCTTTTCCCACATGGCTCCAATCTCTCAAACTTATAAGAATGGTGCAGGAGGAATGCCCACTGCAGCAACTGACATCATCATCATACTGGTTACATGCCAAAATGACTTCTAAGCAGTTTGCAAGCATAAAATCCATTAAAAATTCATATAATTACAGAATACACAATAAAACCATTCCATCAAAGCATTAAAAAAATCCATAATTAACATATACCATAAAACAAGCCAGTTAAAAAGCATAAGTTAAAACAGGAAAAAACAATTAGACCAGGAGGTTCAAGTTCAGGGGAATGCTTGCATAAACAGCTGTATACCTGCCCTGGGCTCCTACTGGGAGAAAGGGTGGGATATAAATCTAATAAATAAAGAAATAAAGAAATAAGATACAGATGCCAATAAAGATGGGGCCTCTTGTATTTCAGCAGGGAGGACATTCCACAACACTGGTGCCACTAGTGAAAGAGCCTCACTCTGTGTTACCACAAGGAGATAATCATCTGGCTGTAGCAAAACTAACCAGGTTCCGTTTGCCAGCTCACCAGAGAAGACATTTCAGAGTTTTGATGCTGCACTCCAAGAAGGTCCTGTCTTTTCTACTTACCCATTTGATTTTCTGCGATGGCATAGGACCACAGGAAGCCTTCTACTGAGTCAGACCTCTGGTCTATTTAGTTCTGTATTATCTACACCAGCCTTTCCCAACCTTGGGTCCCCAGATGTTGCTGGACTACAACTCCCATCAGCCCCAGCTGGCCTGGCCAATGGTCAGGAATTACGGGAACTGTAGTCCAGCAACATCTGGGAACCCAAAGGTTGGGAAAGGCTGGTCTCCCCTGATTGACAGTGGCTCTCCAGAGTTCCAGGCAGCGAGTTCTCCCAGGCCCTATCTGGAGATACTTGGAATTGAACCAGGACCTTCTACTTGCAAGGAGCTCTACCACTGAGCTACAGCCCTTTCCTCTTCCACAGGACACAATGCAGGGCCTCCAAAGTTGATCTTAAAGCTCGAGCAGATTTGAATGTGAGAAGGCAGTTCCTGAGGTAACCTGCTCTCAGGCCATTTAAGTCAATGCCAGCCTTTTAAATTGAACTCAGAACCTGTAACTGTGAGGTCAATCAAAACAATTGTGTATTCCTTCCCTGTTTACTCCTGCCTCCAATTCCTTCTTCTGTTGTTTCTTCTCTCTCCAATTTTTGATGGTAAGGTCCTTAGGGCAGTGACCTACTGTCTTGCATTCTGTAAAGTGCTATACATACTGATGACCCTAAACAAACAAACAAACAAACAAGGTAACAGATACAGGATCAGAACAACATGCTCCTGTTAGTAAAGGTAAAGGTGTCCCCACACTTGTAGTGCGAGTCGTTTCCGACTCTTAGGGTGACGTCTTGTGACGTTTACTAGGCAGACTGTATATATGGGGTGGGATTGCCAGTTCCTTCCCTGGCCTTTCTTTACCCACCAGCATTAGGGTTGCCATATTGCCCAGTTAGCCGGGTTTTACTCATGTCAGCAATTGTGCTGCAGCATTCTGCATTAACTGCAGTCCCCAGGCCAGGTTGTGCTGCATGGGGATTTCTATGACCTTGGCTGACTGCTAGGATTTTTTTAATTTGGGTTTTTGGTTATGAATCCTGACTGGTTGTGGGATGCTGAGTTTTCTGCCTTACTCATAGGAATCTTGTTGTGGTTGGTATGGTATTACACTTAGGAAAGTGATACTGCCTTTTGTGTTGTTTTTTTCCTATTTGCATTTCACTTATCTTTAACCTCACTCCGTTACAGCCATAGAAGCAACAGCAGCATATGCAAGATAATTAACTCCCATTAGTGATAAGAGCAAGAATTTATAATTATTTCAATTAAAACAAGAGGCTTATCAATACTTTGAAGAGGACCAGATATTTATTTTCTTTCTGAGCCCAGGACTGGGTCTTTCATGATGCCCGGGGGGGGGGGGAGCAGGAGTGTAGTCAATAAGACAGACATCCTGGCATTGGTAATCTAATTAGCAAGGTATGTGTGGGGTTGTTGCACACTTCCAGGCCCAGTTTCATTTTGAGTATGGAGGTGGAACCTATGTAGATGTGGTTGATCAAAGAGAGAAGAAATTTTGAGTTAAGCAAAGCTCTGCTTTTATAAAACCTAAGAAACATACAGATACTTTGAATGTCTGAGTGCCTGCACCAGTGGAATACTGGAGGAACTTGTAAAACTTGCTGCAACAGTGTTTACAACTGAGCATGTGGTGTGAAAGACTCCTTTTCCTAACATTTTGGCTTCTTGTTTTTCTCCACCCACCACATCTCTGAAATATATCGTATATGTAATGGTTAACCGTACTGCTACCCTGACTTACTTTATGTTTGTTGCTATTTTGTGTTTTTATTATGTTTTTATATTGATTGTGTATTTTTATTGTTTTTATTATATTTGTAAGCTGTGCTGAGCTCTGTTTTTAACAGCAGAAGGGCAGGATATAAATCCTCTTAATCAATCAATCAATACTCCATAGTGTTGGAAACTAAAGTCTAGGCATTTAAGGCTGAAAATGTGGCTTTTAAAAAAAAGATTTCTCACATCTTTCCACAGTTTTTGGTGGTAATTCCTAGGCACAAAAACAAAACAACTGGACAATCCAAATATTAATATGCAAATATTTGCATAATATGCAAACAATATGCAAATAATTTACATAATATGCAAATTAGCCTGCCTGGATTTGTGGAACTGGAATATTATTATTATTATTAACTTTATTTATACCCCGCCGTTTTTCCAAATTGGAACTCACGGCGGCTTCCAGATAAGAAAACAGATACAATTAAAACCTACCAAAGTTAAAAGCATATAATACATAAATAAATAAATATAGACAGATATAATTAAAAAATGAACTCTAATTTAAAATAGCATTAAACTGTTTCTGATAATTAAAAACTATACTCATAAAATCAGAATAATTAAAAAATAAACAAGCAAGAACAATATAACCTTCTTTTGGGCCTATCCTTAGCCGCCTTCGGAATCAAAGGCTTGCTGAAATAAGAAAGTTTTTCCCTGTCGACGAAAGGACTGCAGGGAAGAGGCCATTCTTATCTTCTTAGGGAGGGAATTCCAAAGCCTAGGGGCAACCCTACCCAGCATATGCCGGGTACTCATTTTACCGACCACGGATGGATGGAAGGCTGAGTGGACCTCGACCCCTTTTACCAGAGATTCGACTTCCTCCTTCCTTTGGAATCGAACTCCGGCCGTGAGCAGAGCTTTCGGCTGCATTACAGCTGCTTACTATTCGGCTCCAGCAAATACTATGGCAGCTGCATTTTGGACTTATTGTAGTTTCCCAACAGTTTTAAAGGCAGCTCCACATGCAATAGTCCAGCCTAGGGATATGCTAGTAATGAGGTAGCCAATGTGGTGCCCTCCAGATATTGTGAGCTACAGCTCACATCATCCCTGTTCATTGGCCATGCTGCTGGGGCTACTGGAGTCGTCGGTCCCCATCTGCACTATACACTTTAAACTGTCATGGTTTCCCCCAAAGAATCCTGGGAACTGTAGTTTGTTAAGGGTTCTGGGCATTGTTAGGAGATCCCTGTTACCCTAACAGAGATACAATTCCCAGAGTTCATAGAATCATAGAATAGTAGAGTTGGAAGGGGCCTATTAGGCCATCGAGTCCAACCCCCTGCTCAATGCAGGAATCCAAATCAAAGCATTCCCGACAGATGGCTGTCCAGCTGCCTCTTGAATGCCTCCAGTGTCGGAGAGTCCACTACCTCTCTAGGTAATTGATTCCACTGTCGTACGGCTCTAACTCAGGAAGTTTTTCCTGATGTCCAGTCGAAATCTGGCTTCCTGCAACTTGAGCCCATTATTCCATGTCCTGCACTCTGGGACAATCGAGAAGAGATCCCGGCCCTCCTCTATGTGACAACCTTTCATGTACTTGAAGAGTGCTATCATATCTCCCCTCAGTCTTCTCTTCTCCAGGCTAAACATGCCCAGTTCTTTCAGTCTCTCCTCATAGGGCTTTGTTTCCAGTGCCCTGATCATCTTTGTTGCTCTCCTCTGAACCCGTTCCAGTTTGTCTGCATCCTTCTTGAAGTGCGGAGACTAGAACTGGATGCAGTACTCAAGATGAGGCCTAACCAGTGCTGAATAGAGGGGAACTAGTACTTCACGCTATTTGGAAACTATACTTCTGTTAATGCAGCCTAATATAGCATTTCCCTTTTTTGCAGCCACATCACATTGTTTACTCATATTCAGCTTGTGATCAACGACAATTCCAAGATCCTTCTCACATGTCGTACTGCTGAGCCAAGCATCCCCTATCTTATAACTGTGCATTTGGTTTCTTTTTCCTAAGTGTAGAACTTTGCATTTATCCCTGTTGAATTTCATTCTGTTGTTTTCAACCTAATGCTCCAGGCCATCAAGGTCCCTTTGAATTTTGTATCATCCGCACATTTGATAAGCATGCTTTGTACCTCCTCATCCAAGTCATTAATAAAAATGTTAAAGAGCACTGGGCCCAGGATTGAGCCCTGTGGTACCCCACTCGTTACTTCTGCCCAGTTTGAGAAGGAACCATTGATAAGCACTCTTTGAGTACGATTCTGGAGCCAACTGTGGATCTATCTGATAGTTGTTTCATCCAGCCCACATTTAGCTAGCTTGCTAATCAGAATATCACGGGGCACTTTGTCAAAAGCTTTGCTGAAGTCAAGATATATTATGTCCACAGCATTCCCACAGTCTACAAGGGAGGTTACCCAATCAAAAAATGAGATGAGATTTGTTTGGCAGGATTTGTTCTTCATAAATCCATGTCGGCTCCTAGTAATCACTGCATTGCTTTCAAGGTGCTTACAGATTTACTGCTTTATAATCTGCTCCAGAATTTTTCCAGGGATTGATGTTAGACTGACTGGTCTGTAGTTCCCCAGTTCCTCCTTCTTGCCCTTTTTGAAGATAGGGACAACATTAGCTCTCCTCCAGTCATTTGGCACTTCACCAGTCTTCCATGATTTCGCAAAGATAATAGACACCGGTTCTGAGAGTTTTTCAGCCAGTTCCTTCAATACTCTAGGATGCAGTTTATCAGGCCCTGGAGATTTGAACCTGTTCAAAGTGATTAGGTATTCCTTGACCATTTGTCTATCAATCTCAAGCTCCAATCCTGCCCCTTTTACTTCATGTTTCCCGGGAGGGTCATAGACCCTTTTTGGGAGAAGACTGAGCCAAAGTAGGAATTGAGCACTTCTGCCTTTTCTTTGTCATCTGTTATCATCTGCCATCCTCATTGAGTAGCTGTGCCACCATTTCTTTTCTCTGTCTTTTACTATGGACATACCTGAAGAAACCTTTTTTGTTGCTTTTAGCATCCCTCACTAGCCTCATCTCATTCTCAGCTTTAGCCTTCCTGACACCATCCCGGCAATTCCGTGATACCTGCCTGTACTCTTCCTTTGTGGCCTGGCCTTCTTTCCACTTCCTGTATGTGTCCTTTTTTGTTTTCAGGTCATCTCTAAGCTTTTTGTGAAGCCACATTGGCTTCTTCTGTTGTTTCCCCCCTTTTTTCCTTGTTGGAATTGCTTGCCATTGCAATTTTAGAATTTCCTTTTTTAGAAACTCCCGCCCATCTTGGACTCCTTTTCTCATTAGTGTGGCTTGCCATGGAACTGTACTTACAATTGTTCTGAGTTTATTAAAATCAGCTTTCCTGAAGTCCAGGGTGCGCGTATGGCTACTCTCAGCTTTCGCTTCTGTTAAAATCAAGAATTCAAGTATGGTGTGGTCACTGTCCCCCAGAGTTCCCGTAACTGCCACTTCATCCACCAAATCATCTCTATTGGTTAGAATCAAGTCCAGGATACCCGATCCTCTGGTTGCTTCCTCCACTTTCTGTAGGAGGAAGTTATCTGCAACACAAGTCAGAAATTTCTTGGAGGGGCCGTGTTTGGCAGAATTTGTCTCCCAACAGATATTGGGATAACTGAAATCACCCATTACTACTACATCATGCCTCCTCGAAACATTGGCAATTTGCTTTTCAAAAGTTACATTCTCATCTTCTCCTTGAGTGGGTGGTCAGTAGTAGACTCCAAGCACCACATTCCTTTTATTACTTGCCCCATTAATTTTAATCCAGATACTCTCGGAGGAGCTACCAAGTTCATCTTCCTGTATTTCTGTGCAGGGATATATATTTTTAACATATAGCGCAACTCCACCTCCCTTTTTATTCCTTCTGTTCTTCTTGAACAAGTTGTATCCTTCAATTGCTGTATTCCAGTCATGGGAGTCATCCCACCAAGTTTCAGTTATACCTATCAAGTCGTAATTGCCCTCCTGTATTAAGAGTTCAAGTTCGTCCTGCTTGTTTCCCATGTTCTGCACATTAGTATACAGACATCGAAGACCATGTGATTTATGGCTTGGCTTCCTTGCTACATTTTTCTGAGGACTGTTACTGGGGCCTATTAGAGCCGATCTCTCTGGTCCGCTACTGTGCATAAGCCTTCATCAGTCATTACCACCAAGTTTATGTCTCCCTCCCCTTTAGGATTCAGTTTAAAGCCCTCCTGATGACCTTCTCCATGCTGTGGTCAAACACATTCTTCCCAGTCCTTGTGAGATGCAACCCATCACTTGCCAGCAGTCCATCTTCCAGGAACCATAGCCCAGGGCCCCAGAATCCAAATCTCTCACGTCTGCACCACCTTCGTAGCCATTCATTCACACGGAGTATTTTTCTTTCCCTTTCTACTCCTCTTCTAAGTACTGGAAGGATGGGTGAAAAAACTATCTGGTCCCCAAAGTCCTTGAGTTTCCTTCCCAGAGCTTCAAAGTCTGATGTTATTTCTTCATAGCTCCGTTTGGCAGTATCATTTGTTCCCACATGGATGAAGAGAAAGGGATACCTGTCAGTGGGCTTGATGAGTGATGGCAACCTTTCCGTCACATCTCTAATCTGTCCTCCTGGTAGACAGCATACCTGGCAAGTCCAAGGATCTTCTCGACATACTTGGGTTTTCGAGTCTCCCAGTACTAGTCTCATGTTGTTGTGGGGCGTGGTTTCCTTGTCCCTGCTTGATTGAGCTTCAGCCTCTTGCTCGTTGTCTCACAGCGTCTCCTGCAATTCTTCCACCACAGGCTGTCCTCCAGTCTCCTCCTCAAGAGGTTGAAAGCGGTTCCATAGCTCCACTGGTGACGGGTGTCTTCTAGCTCTTCTGCTCCTAACTGTCACCCTTTCCCACGGAGTTTCCTCCACTTCGTTATTCCTCTCCAAAGCAGTCTCCTCTTCTGCTACCACATGCTGTTGCTCCTCCACCTCCACGTCTCTTTGGTGCTGTTGTTCCAGCGTTCTGTCTAAGAACTCTTCATCTTCTCTTATAGTCTTCAGTGTAGCCACCCACCATTCCAGGCCTCTCACCTTTTCTTCCAACAGTGCCACGAGCTTGCACTTGTTGCACATTTACGCCATGTTTTTCTCAGGCAAGAAAACAAACATGGCACACACCTTGCAGGTCACAACCACTGGAGAATCCTTCCCGTTCATACTCTCTTCTACTTTTTGTTTCTTTCTAATGACTTGTTTTGCAGTGGCCTGTGCTTTGTCCTGCCCTACTGCAGGGTAAACTTGAGAGTCCCACTGGAGAATTAGTAATTTGTTTGGTTTGTTGTTGTTATTGTGTGTGGTTTTTTGGGGGGACCTCCCCCTTGACCTCCCCTGTGGAACTCCTTTGTCAAACTCCTGTTTGCCCTCCCTGTTCACTCACTCTTTTCTTTCGCTCTCTGAAAGCTGGCTTGCTTTTATGTCCTCACCTGCAGATCAACTGAGACAGCTCACTCTGCTCTGCTCTATTAGGAGTCAGGAAGCAGGTGAGCCTACCTAATTTGCACTTTCTAAAACAATATGAGAGCCGAAACACAGCCATCCTTTGAAATTCACACTTTTCTGAATTTTGCAATGCAGTTCTCCAAATAAAAGAAAATGCATGTATTAAAGTGTGCATATATTTGTGAGAATAATGCATTAGGCAAATTTGCTTAATATACCCAAAGATGTGTATATTAAGCAAAATGCCAAAAAATATGCATATTAGGGGAAATTAAAGTGATGATTAATTTTCATGAGACCTTTTTTTGAAAACAAAATTGCAAACTGATGTCTAAATGTGGAGAACTTAAACTTAAGACTAGAAAAAAGAGAACCAGAGAGAAACTGAAACTGTCAAGATTTACCCATTAATTGCCTATTACGCTGTGTAGTGCTGCTCTTAGGCAGAGCTATATGTTATTTTATGTATTGGGTGAACATAGCTGCCTGCATTTTTTGACTCTCCCTTTGGGTATAGCATTGAGGACCCTCACAATGTGCTCCTGCACTTTGAAATTTTCCACTTTCTACTACTCTTTCCTTCATGCTTTTGAAATGGTGGAGTGAGGCAAGAGAATGACATTCCTAGTGCCAAAAGGTACCTGTGGTTAATTATTAAGCAATTATTTTCTCTTCCCCTCCCATCTGCGTACATGCACAAATACATGCTATGTTTTCAAACAAAGGGAACACGTGGGAAGACAAAGAGTGTTGTAATTGGCTGGGGACAGTGAAATGTGTCATAATGAATTTCATTGCTCTGTGCAATGTGGGATCATCAGGAAGACAGGGAGGGGCATTCCCTGAGCAGTTTAGGTTTCACTTAAGAACACTCGGAATCTCCATCAGGTCAGCCGTCTATCGGGCTTGCAGTGAATTCCAGCACACGAAGAATCTCCAGATCCTGACTTGCTCCAATCAAAGAGTCCAAAAGCAGAACCAGGGAGCTTGCTGGGAAGGTCCTTCACAGATCATTCTAGGCCACTTTGGCAAAGTCCTTTTTTTCCACCTAGAACAAATGTACCCTTTCCATTCATATGTTTTTATATGAACTGTATTTGTGTTTTGCTGTATGTCGCCCAGAGTGGCAGACTAACCTCTGCCAGATGGGTGTCTAATCAAATTTAATAAATAATAATAATAATTCAGGCTGTCCCCAGCAAAGCACAACAGCATCAGAGATCCAGTTTAAAAGCAGCACCTGCCAGCACACCTTAGATCAAATCCCCATTAAAACTGTCTCCAATACACCACTGCTACTACCGCCACAACTGCCAAGCTCCATATGACTTTACATGCTTTTGAGGTCTGTGTGGGGATATTAATCCCCTGCCACCCTGGCATCTCCCTTCCCTCCCTCCCCCCTTTTGTTTTTGAGATTCTAAAATTGAAGTAGGGTGACCTGGGGGGTGCAGTTGAGGACAGCACGTTATGATGTATAAAAATTGTGAAAACTTTAGCAAACTATTAATAGCAAAACCAAATTCTATCCCCTCCTCCAATCCCCCCCACTAAGGGATTCAAAGTGACTAACGGCATAGAAACAAACCATCAAAACAATGAATATATTATGAAAATAACATATACACATGCATTATGTTAAGAGAAAATGCTTGCAAAAATGTGTACAACAGTCAAAACTGCATCCAAAAATGTGTTCAGTAGGAAAAATTCTCACTAAAATGCTGGAGAATTTTCATGAGGATTTAAAAAATAAATCACAAATTACTGCAGAAATGTGGAGAACCAAATTTAAAGTTGGAAAAATAAGAATTTGAGAGAACTGAAATTGACAGATTCTTCAATCCCTAATTTGGGGGTAGACTTTGGTAGTATTTCACGGGAAGGATTCAAGGTGCTTACCAGAAATTTAGGCTTGTGTAATTAAAGTGGATTAAAATGCTCTGTTGCCCTAGTGCAACAAATCCACTTTTTAAAAAATGGATTTCTTGCTTTTAGGAAAGTGATGGGGAAATTCATGGAAAAGTGTGGGACAAAAAAGACTAATGGGAAGACATATAAACACCACAATAAGCATATCAGAATAAATGCTAATTGTCATATACAGTAGGGCCCCGCTTATATGGCGGGTTAGGGACCAGGCCCCTGCAGTAAAGCAGAAATCGCCGTAAAGCGGAACCCATTGACTATAATGGGTCGCGTTGCGTGAAAATGACGCGAAAATGCCACAAAAGCGCAAAATGGGCTTTAAAACGGGGAATTTCCCCTAATTGAAAGCCACCGCATCAGCGGAACGCCGGAAAACGGAATGCTGCAAAGCGGGGCCTTACTGTAAGCACTCACAAGCAAATCAGAACAAATGCTCAATGAAGTCCAGACATAGTCTAACCTACACATTTGTGCAAGAAAATCAGGATGCATGCTCAATAAATAGGTCATCTGGAGGAGTCTATTTGTGAGCAGTTTGTTTATGTACCAGCTTTGGAAGCCAGCAGACAGAGAACAACCTTCAACAATGTTTAACACTGTGTGTGTGTTTGGAGCAAGAGGGTGGTAGTGTGAGAATGGTAGTGTTCCAAGTCCACTCTGTCTTCAGTGTCCCTGTTTTCATTTATGAAATCCTTCAGCACTCTTTACATGCAGCCCAGTCTTATCTGCCCAGTAGATCACTACACTCTGCAGGTGAGAGCCTCCTGCAGATACCATCTCATCAGGAGGTCCATTCCGCACAATATAGGAAGCAGACCTTTAGTGTAGTGGTACCTATCCTTAAATATCAGACAGGCACCATCTCTGATGACACGCAGCTCTATTTCTCCTTTTCATCTTCTTCAGGTGAGGCTGTCAATGTGCTGAACCGGTGTCTGGCTGCGACAATGGACTGGATGAGGGCTAATAAACTGAGGGTCAATCCAGACAAGACTGAGATGCTGCTAGTGGGTGGTTCTTCTGACTGGATGGTGGATGTCCAACCTGTTCTGGATGGGGTTGCACTCGCCCTGAAGGAGCAGGTTCATAGCTTGGGGGTTCTCCTAGAACCATCTCTGTCATTTGAGGCTCAGGTAGCCTCGGTGGCATGGAGTGCCTTCTACCAACTTTGGTTGGTGGCCCAACTACGTCCCTATCTGGACAGGGATAATCTGGCATCAGTGGTCCATGCTCTGGTAACCTCTAAATTAGATTACTGCAATGCACTCTACATGGGGCTGCCTTTGGAGACGGTTTGGAAACTGCAGCTTGTGCAAAATGCAGCAGCCAGATTGGTAACAGGGACCAGACGGTCTGAACATATAAAACCTATTCTGGCCCACTTGCACTGGCTGCCTTTATGTTTCCGAGTTCGATTCAAGGTGCTCGTATTGACCTATAAAGCCTTACACGGCTTGGGACCACAATACCTGATGGAATGCCTCTCCCGATACGAACCCACCCGTACACTACGTTCAAGAACAAAGGCCCTCCTCCGGGTGCCTACTCCAAGGGAAGCTCGGAGAATGGCAACAAGGGAGAGGGCCTTCTTAGTGGTGGCCCCCAAATTATGGAATGATCTTCCTGACGAGGTGCACCTGGCGCCAACACTGTTATCTTTTCAGCACCAGGTCAAGACTTTCCTCTTCTCCCAGGCATTTTAGCATGTGTTCTATATTGCTTTAAATTTTTAAATTGTGTTTTAAATTGTTTTTTAAAAGATGTATTTAAATTGTATTTGTTTTTAGTTATTGTAAACCGCCCAGAGAGCTTCGGCTATGGGGCAGTATACAAGTTTAATAAATAAATAAACAAGCCTTTTAAGTAGAGACCTTATCCCAGTCTGTGTCTGTGTTGGAATTGCTTTTTAATCTGTTTTTACAGCTTTTTTTAAAAAAGATGTTTTTAAATATGTTTTGTTTTAACATGTTTGTTAAAGATGTTTTGATATATTTTAAAGTCTGTTTTTATGATGTCTTAGAGTGTTTTTAGTGTTTTTGTTTGCCACCCTGGGCTCCTACTAGAGGAAGGGTGGGATATAAATTTAATAAATAAATAACTAAAATTGGAAATTCGAGACAGGGAGCTACCAGCCATATTCAAGTCCTGACATATCTTCTTTGAAATTAGATAAAGCACTGATTAGGAGGGACTGGGACAGGGATGGAAAACCTGTGGGCCTCCAGATGTTATTGGATTCCAACTCCCATCTGCCCCAGTCAACATGGCCAATGGCTAGGGATGACAGGAGGGGCATTTGAAGGGCCACTGGTTCTCCACCTCTGGACTAGAAGCAATGTCTGTGAGAGGCTTGCAGATCTTGGATGTTGCTGGACCAGCGCACCTGGTATCCAGAACACCCTCTGCCTGAAATTCCCACAGGAAGGCATCTTCCTAGGCCATTCTGGTAACATGTGATGTGAATTGGACTGTAGTGTCCTTGTATAGGGAAACTGAATGGCTTTCCATTATGTGTACATGAAATTGCTCGTGTATACTCACAGTTATCATATGTGATGGTATACTGTAGTGTACATGATGCTTCCTTGATGGAAGCTAGAGCTATCAGAAATTAGAATTATAGAGCTACTCATCATAAGTTCAGTATTTTGTGAGGTTTCATGTGAAAGGGCCTTCAGACTCTAATGAAAGTCTGTTATGGTTATAGTATGGCCAGGTTTGTCTGGGTTTGGGGCATGGCACCCAGTGTCCCACTGTGAGCTCAATTACCTGTTGAAAAGGGCATGCCTGGGCTTGACTTTCTAGCATCTGGATGACTGTCTCAGACTGGTTTTCTAAGAAAACTGGTGAATCGTTTTTAGTTCTAACCAGTTCCCCTCTTTAAGCCCCTGGGGCATCTTTTCTCTGCTCCTCCCCTGTTGCTTTTCTATCTACAATAACATCACAAACGGGTCCCGGCTTCTCAAAGGGGAAGCCCCAAGTGACATTCATGCAATGAAGTAAGCTGCTTGTGGTCTCTTGGCCAGGATGTGGCAAGGGAGAAAAATGATGGCCTTTCTGACAACAACCGACAATGGGGGAGTCAAATGCTTTGGGAAGCTAAAGGGGAATCAGAGGATCCTTTCCTGAGGGGTTAACCGCTTGTAAGCTCTGACTGCTGCATCATTTCTTTGTTGTTATTGTTATGTGCCTTCAAGTTGATTACGACTTAAGGCGACCCTATGAATTAGCGACCTCCAAGAGCATCTGTCATGAACCACCCTGTTCAGATCTTGTAAATTCAGGTCTGTGGCTTCCTTTATGGAATCAGTCCATCTCTTGTTTGACCTTCCTCTTTTTCTACTCCCTTCTGTTTTCCCCAGCATTATTGTCTTTTCTAGTGAATCAGGTCTTCTCATTATGTGTCCAAAGTATGATAACCTCAGTTTCATCATTTTAGCTTCTAGTGACAGTTCTGGTTTAATTTGTTCTAACACCCAATTATTTGTCTTTTTCGCAGTCCATGGTATGTGCAAAGTTCTCCTCCAACACCACATTTCAAATGAGTTGATTTTTCTCTTATTCGCTTTTTTCACTGTCCAACTTTCACATCCATACATAGAGATCGGAAATACCATGGTCTGAATGATCCTGACTTTAGTGTTCAGTGATACATCTTTGCATTTGAGGACCTTTTCTAGTTCTCTCATAGCTGCCCTCCCCAGTCCTAGCCTTCTTCTGATTTCTTGACTATTGTCTCCATTTTGGTTAATGACTGTGCCAAGGTATTGATAATCCTTGACAAGTTCAATGTCCTCATTGTCAACTTTAAAGTTACATAAATCTTCTGTTGTCATTACTTTAGTCTTTTTGATGTTCAGCTGTAGTCCTGCTTTTGTGTTTTCCACTTTAACTTTCATCAGTATTCGTTTCAAATCATTACTGGTTTCTGCTAATAGTATGGTGTCGTCTGCATATCTTAAGTTACTGATATTTCTCCCTCCAGTTTTCACACCTCCTTCCTCTTGGTCCAATCCTGCTTTCCGTATGATATGTTCTGCATACAGATTGAACAAATAGGGTGATAAAATACACCCCTGTCTCACACCCTTTTCTATTGGGAACCATCTTACCATCTCCTTCGTGAACCTCTTGTTAGGAAGGGGATTCGCCACAGGTTGGGGTGGATTCAGATTGCAATTCAGTTTGCATTGAAAGCTGAATGAATCAATCAAATCCGCACAGTATGGGAACAGAAACACAGTCAGAACAGAAATATTTGCACTTCTCTGAATTTTGCAAAGCAGCTCTCCAACCAACTGGTGTTTACAAAAATGCATATTTTAGGGGAAAGTGTGCATAAAAATAAATATATTAGTGAAGATAACATACAAAAATGTATTATATTAGGACAAACTGCTTGCAAAACTGTGTACTTTAGTCAAAACTGCATACAAAAATGTGTATATTAGGAGAAATTCACACTAAAATGCTGAAGAATTTTCATGGGGATTTAAAAAAACAAACGCAAATTGCTGCAGAAATGTGGAGAATTGAATTTAAGATTGGGTAAATGAGAAAGTGAGAGAACCGAAACTGACAAATCCTTCCAGCACTAGCCACAGGTATGGATATCCAAAAATCCCAACAAAAATCAAAAGGAAGCAGAAATAGCCGCAGTTTGCATGTTTGTTTGTGGTCAGGAACAGAAACAGTATTTCTTCAAATTGATGTTTTTTAAGTTCACAAACAATTCATAGTTACATTATGTTGACGTTTCCCTTACACTGAAATGAATGTAAGTTATGTTACTTTCATAAGCTACGCAACTAATGTTAAATAGTGGACAGCAAAACGAATAACGTGGTATTTGGTGGAAACCAAACTGCAGCAGAATAGAAACAATGTTGATTGTGATGAATACAACTTGGAATGGAAATAGCTACCCTCTTGCCTTCCTAGTCACAGGTAGCCTTAGGAAGAGACATCAGGTGTGTTCATACACTAGATCAGTGGTTCTCAACCTTTATGAGCACGGGACCCCCTTTATAAGCTGAAAAAAAATGTGACCCCCTCCCCCTAGGGAGGCAGGCTGGCTGCCAGGAAGGAAGGGGAAAAGCAGCCTTTCTATGCAGGCTTGCTTCTTTTTGCTTCACAAGAAGCCCTCCCCTCTCATTCTAAGTAACGGCACTGTCAGTAGTGGCAGTGCAAGGAGACGGGAATCAGTGATAGTAATCCCCTCTTCTTCCTGGTAGCTCCACCCTCAGCCTCCTTTGGCATCTGCCATGTGTTCTATAGGCAGATGCCTGCCCTTAGTGCACCTGAAAGACGCTCTGGCGCTTCAGCAAAAGGCCTCCCCTCTCGTTTGGAGCAAGGGGGAGGTGTCATCTGCAGCGCCAGTGGGAAGCAGACAGTGTTGAGGGAGTGAAGACTTCTTTAAAAAAAAATAATAATAATTTATTTCTTTACCATTCATGGCCCCCTCTGGATTACTTCACGGCCCCCCTGGGGGTCCCAGCCCCCAGGTTGGGAACCACTGCACTAGATCTCATTCTCTAGTTCACCACTGCAGACTTCACTCTCCAGTTCAGCAACAGTGGATCTGTGTTGTGTAGTCTAATCAGGAGTAAGGAACTGAGCCCGCAGGTTGGCAACTGACAGTGGTGACTAGTAATCACTGGACCTGGTGAGATAGCCAAGGGGGGTCACCAGAGGTAGGGCCAATAATTCTGTTTTTCTTCACATCCCCCTTCCTTGCAAAGATACTGGAGACACTTCAGCTATGCAGTGTTAAAAATATGAATAGGGGTCTGCCCTGCCTCACCTTGGTGACCAGCCTCCCATGGCAACTGATTAGGAACATAGCTACATAGGATGCTACCTCATACCAAGTCAGACCATTGGTTCATCTAACTCAGTACTGTCTATTCTGACTGGCAATGACTTTCCAGGGTTTCAGGCAGGATTCTTTCGCAGTCCTACCCAGAGATACTGGGGATTGAACCTGAGACCTTCTGTGTGCAAAGCAGATGCTCTTCCACTGACCTAAGGATCATATGTTGAATTGAACAAGGGCAAGGGGGCCAGCAGTGTTTGCTCTGACCATTGACTCACTCCCAAGCAAATCAAGACAAAGAATGCATCCAGATAGGGGCTTAGAGTGATATTGTTCTAAGTCAACCTGTCAGTGCAAGGATTTTTCTAATGGGACTTTCCCCACTCTTCTCCCATAGTGTGCATCCCGCACCCTCCTGGAGGGATGAGGAACCCCTAGAACGTATTTCAGGGGTGCATGAGGAGGAGGGGGAAGTCCCATTGTGTAAGTGGAAACCTTTATGCTAATGGGATTATTACCTTAGTACTACATTTGATCCCACACTTAATTTTCAAAGGGGTCATTGAGATATTGCAAAAGAGTTATTGGCAACAGTTTTTTTAAATTAAACTTATTGGATTTTTCTCAGAAAGGGTAAATCCAGATTAAAGAGGGGGGAGAGTGGGAATATGTGTTGGCTTGCTGATGGCAGTGACATCATGTGGACACACTGCAGAAAACATTGGCATGCACGATCAGCACTAATCTCACAATAAAGGCCCATCTGGAAGCACCCAAAGGCAAAGATCTCTTCTTTCCCAGAATGAGCACCCACAATCTTTTTGGCAGAGCCCTCCCCTTATTGTGTGCCACAGATGTTCACTCCAACTTGCATGTATGAATTAAGCAGAGAATTCTAGCAGAGCCTCCACTGCTGATCACACTGTGGGGGACAGGGTTAAAGAGCCCCTTTACTTGAATCTCAGCTCAGGGAAAACAACTGATATACACAGTATTGTATGTGTATATGCACATCCACGCACACGTGCATACAGAGGGACAGGCATGTATATGTGTGTGGGGAGGATGGCTGGGAATCCTGGGGAGATGGGCACATGCTGAGATCCAAATTACACAATATCAGAAGCATATACTTAGGGCAGCAATTTGAAAAGGGTCAAATATTTTAAGGGTCAGACTTTCAGGTATGTTTCACATTACATCTCTTGTTATAAATCTGGACATGGGAAAGTTTGGTATGCTTTCCAGCTCTGAGGGATTTATGCCCTAAAGACCTAAAGCTTCTGCTTCAACAATTTCTACAATGCAAGTGGTAGATGCTGTTATTAGGAAATACAGAACCGGGCATGTATGTGCATAGCACATTAGTGGTGCTTTGAGAACCACTGCTGCACTGTGTGCATGGACACAAACAGAGCTCTAGAGTGCGTATCATTTATTCAAAAGAGGGTTTTAATCTGAAATGAGAATTTCCCCCATCATTATGAATGTCATATCAATGGCACTGGATCAGAGATAACAGAGAAACTTTCCAGGACCCATGGAAGTGTCAATATGTCACACATGCTTTCTGAGCTGTAAAACAAAGAGCAGAGGGGGAAGATGGCAAATGTGATCTGTAGAGTCTATTGTCTTTTGGGTGCCTGTTGAAAACTTTCCTTTTTCAACAAGCCTTTTAAGTGGAGTGGTGTAGGGTTTTTTTTATCCCAGTCTCTGCCTTGGATTTGAATTGTTTTTGTATATGAAATGGTCTTATATGTTCGTATTGTTGACATTATTATTGTTAATCACTTTAGAATGTTTCATGGGAAGCAATCCAGGCATGGAATAAAATGAAATGAAATGAAATAAATAACTATTCAACAAGAGCAGGTGTCCTGACTACTCAGACCAAAGCCTGGCACATTTACAGGAGCAAAGAGGTATCCCGATTACGGTAGGCCTCTCTGTGCAAGGAGACATCTTTGGCTGGTGTGGTGGGTCTTTCTACAGCTCCTTCCTCTAACCCCAGTGCTCTTCAACCATGGGTTGTCAGTAGGGTTGCCAGGTCGGAACCATCCAAAAACCTGAGAAAATGGGGGCGGGCCCTAATGATGTCATGGGGCGGGCCCTAGTGACATCACAGGGTGGGCCCTAGTGATGTCATTAAACATGATACATTGTATCAACCACAGTTGCTTGGAGCATACCATTCAAAAAAAATTCTCTGGAGATTAAAATAGAAATCTTACCTAAAATAGGGTGTTCCTAGGTCCATCTGAAGTGACAAGGTCATTCTTTCTCACAAGCTTAGGGTGATGCAAAATGGAAATGGACTGCCTTCAAGTTGATCCCAGATAGGGTCTTCATGGTAAGCGGTATTCAGACAGAGGTGGTTTACTATTGCCTTCCTCTGAGTCTGAGAGGCAGTGACTGGCCCAAGGTCACCCAGTGAGCTTCATGGCTGTGTGGGGATTCGAACCCTGGTCTCCCAGGTCGTAGTCCAACACCTTTAGGGAACATTTAATCTAGCTTACTTGCTTCTGGCAAGAAGGGTTTACGTGCCCTCAGACCAGGCCATTGTAGGAAGAAAGGAGCTTAGTGTTGCAGAGATGTTAGATGGGAGCACAGATGGATGCCCCTGAAGGCAGCAACTGTAAACATGCTTATTAAGGAACTAAGCCCCATAGAACTCAATAGGAGTTACTTCCTCCACTTGCTAAGACTCAGGCCACATTCACACCAGACATTTAATCCACTATTATTCCACTTTAAACAGCCATGGCTTCCCTCAACAAATCCTGGGAAGTGTAGTTTGCAAAGGGTGCTGAAAGCTGTTAGAGGACTCCTGTTGCCCTAACAGAGCTACAATCACAGAAATCTCTGGGAAGAGATTTTGAATCACTATGGCAAACTGTAGCTCTGTGAGAACAGGGGTCTCCTACGTTGCTGTAACTTGAGCCCATTATTCCGTGTCCTACACTCTGGGATAACTGAGAAGAGATCATGTACTGAGAATGCTTCATGGCTATCTTGGCTTGTGCTCCTCTATTGTGATCTGTGATTTTGCTAACAACAACAGCTGCAAAGTGAGTTTTTAATCTACATTTACTTAAGACATATGTTTGTTGTTCATTGGGTCAAGGCTGAGTAAACTGCTACATCAGACAATAATTTAAATTAATTAACTTATTTTATAGAACCCAAACTTTCTTGTAGGCCTGTAGGAGTTTCATAGGCACTAATGCAGGGGCCTAGTGGGTAATCCAGCCCTGCACATAAGTATGCCACAATGCTGCTGGAGGAGCCCTGTCGGATCAGAGTAAAGGCCCTTCATATCACAAGCTATATGGCTCTGTGTACCATTTGCTGGGAATCACAAGTGGGGACAGCGCTGCTGCACTCGGGTCCTGCTTGTGGGCTTCCCACAGGCATCTAGGTGGTCACTGTGCAAACAAGACGCTGGACTAAATGGGCCTTTGGCTGATCCAGCAGGGCTGTCCTTATGTTCTTCAAACCCAGCATCCAACCCTGGCCAGTCAAACGCATCCTGTAAGCTCACAACCAGACAGCAAGGCGATAGACCAGGGATTTGCAAACTCACCACCACCACTACTTGAACATTACTGAGGGTCTTGGCAGACCACTTAATGACTTTTTTGCCTGCTGAAGCAATTGGATGGTTTTTAATTGCATCAAGATGAAACGTCTTATAAAAGATTATACAAAATAAGAATAATCTTTTATAATGCTTGGGAAAATAGCAGGGAGTAGAAAAATAGGAAGGCCAAACAAGACATGGATTGATTTCATAAAGGAAGCCATATGATTCCATAAAGGCATGCCTACCAAGATCCTGCTGTGCGTGCTTCTTGGATATTCTGGACCTCGTCCCAGCTATCTACAGCAAGATAAAGGTGGAGGGACAGGCACATCAGCTCTGAGAATTGTTCAGCCCACAGCCGCTGCCCCCTCTCTCTGAGGTTATGCAGCCCATCACTCTCTCTGCCCCCTCTCTCTGAGGTTATGCAGCCCATCGCTCTCTCTGCCCCCCTGTGATGTTCCTATATTAATGTATATATGGTAAGTGTTGGTTGTTTAGAAGATACATGGTAAGTGGAGTGAAAGAGGAGGGGGAGTGAATGGGCAGTAGAATGCTAGATGATTGGCTGAGTGTTTAAAATGGCTGAACGTATAAAAGGAAGAGTGAGAGTGGAATCTGGGGGGAGAAGAGAAAGAGTGGGTTGTTTGGTGGGTTTGAGAGAGTGGTTTACCAGGAGAGAGTGGAGAAGGAGGGGGGTGGAGTTCGGATTAGTATTGAGTAAAACCATATGCTTATGTGCCTTAAGAAGAAATCTTGTTAATCTTGTTAGCTTTGTTATCTTTAATAAATACTTAATTTGGTTTACCAAAGGCCTGATCCTTGGCTGGGGTTTCACAGACCAGAAGGGAGGGTAAGGTAATGACCAAGGCTGAAGGGAAACTGTAACAAATGGTGGCAGCGGTGAAGAGAATAACAATACCAGTATTCAGAGTCTCTGGGAATACTAGTATTAGGACGTGACTGGTGGTTGCCTAGCAGGGGGATCTGTTGAGATCTGTGCTAGAGCGGGGAGAGAAACAATAAAAAAGGACAGTCCGGACTGGTGGAGTCCCTGGTGGTGCCTAGTGACAGGCAGTAGCCACGCGCAGGTAGGAACCTGACAGGGAGAGCCAGGGAAGGGTGTCACACACCCCTCTAAGGTTATGCAGCCCTCTCCCTGAGAGTCTTCAGCCCCTGTCTGAGGGTTATTCAGCCCTCTCCCTGGGGTTCCTCAGCCCATCTTTCATATATAAATATTCAATATATTTAGGTCTGAACTTTCACAGATTTATCTATATTGATCTCTATAGGGCTGTATAGACATGTATAGGATTGTTCCATGAAAGCCTACATCAAAAACCATACATATTCTAATAACAGGCAGTGAAACATGCAATATTTTAATAACTATAATTATGATAGTTACAAGTTGGTATTTTCTTTTAAAAAGTTGGTGTTTTGATTTAAAAAACTTAACAATATGCAGGAAAAATGAAGAGTAAAACTACCCCCTTTCTACCAAAACTTCTATTGAATGTAGGCCTTAACAGGAAACAGTTTCAGGAAGTATAACAGACACAGCATGCCTTGGCTTGTTGCCAGTAAAAGGGAATTGCTTCAATGGCTCATTTAATAAGTGTCATTGAAGCCATTTTCCTTCCCTGGCAGCAATGTGTATGTATGCCATTGTTGGCTTTAAGCAGAGCTTGGAAAAGTTACTTTTTTGAACTACAACTCCCATCAGCCCCAGCCAGCATGGCCACTGGATTGGGCTGATGGGAGTTGTAGTTCAAAAAAGTAACTTTTCCAAGCTCTGGCTTTAAGATATATAAAAAATACACACACAACACATCCAAGCAGCCTGGCCATGAGGGATGATGGAAAACATTCTGAGAAAGCAAACTGAGGAGGAGAGTATGTGATTTATGAGAGACTTCTGTTAAGAAAATGTTTCTAAGAGCATCAGGCCCCTGTGAAAGTAAATATTTGTAGTGTCTTTAGCTACCTAGTTGTTGCTTCTTATCAAAGCCTCAAATTCCCAGCCATCTTTTCCTCCTTCCATGCAGTGCAAAGGATGAGGAGGATTTTAGATGCATGACTTGTCTGTCTCAAGAGATAGCCCTGAGAATCACAATTCAACCTTCCTATTAAGAGCTCTGGATAGCAGTTACTGTTATTCCTTCTAATAGCCAAGTCAGGTGGTGACTACTGACAGCTGAAATGAAGCCACTGAGAAATAAGAGGGAGATATCACTGCTTACCTTTTGCAATAAGTGCCTGAGTGTTGTGTTTGGAATTAAAGAAGGACTAAGGGTTTTCACTGGTTGTCCTCTTCAGGGATAAGTCCCTTGTACAGCAATTGCCTGCTGGAACACAGGGAAGCACATTTACATAATGCAACATGAAAGAGGCTTGTGGCTCACTGGGGAGGATATTGTTCCTTCTAGACTTTGTATGCCGAACCAACAGACAGACAGTCCCCTCTCCTCCCTCCCTCCCTCCCTCCCTCCCTCTCCCTGTCTTTCTCTCTCTCTCTCTCTCTCTCTCTCTGTGCCTGCCTGAGCCAGCCTCCAACCTGCTCCTGCCTCCAGTCTCAACAGCCATCTCATTCGAAACGACGAGCTCCTCCCTCCCAACGGCTGTCTCATTCGAAATGACGAGGTGCTCTAGCAGCCGCGATGGACACCGCAGGCACAGACTGCCTCTGGGTGGGAGGAGCGGCCGCCATCATGCATGCGTGCCTCAGGCGGACACTCAAAAGCCGGAGATCAACGTCTTCAAAGCAACTATGGCCGGAGGCCGGAGACTGCCCCCTTTTGCCGGAGACTCCGGCAGAAAACCGGAGATCTGGCAACCCTAGTTGTCAGATGTGTGTGGACTACATCTCCCATAATCCACAGCCAGCATAGCCCAATGGTCAACGATGATGGGACTTGTGGTTCACACACATCTGGGGCCTACAGTTGAAGAAGACTGCTCTAGCCAGAGCTGGGCAATGATGGCATACAGGCTGAATCCCTCCCTGATAACAACCCGAAGGTCATCCATTCACGACCCACTAAAGGCTCAAGGCAAAGGACAGCCCATCAAGCCAAGCCCTAGACTGGTTCTCCCTTCCTGCTGCTTTCCTCGTGGAGTGTCAAGTGACAAATTGGAGGGAGTTGTGCACTCATGCTGCAAAGAGGCCTCCTGCCTGGATGCAGTGGATGTTCTGCTTACTGGTTTCATCACACTTACTCCAGTGCAATCCCTAGTCTGCCGTTCTCCTGACATGTAAGAGGCCAGAGGTGTGGGGGGGGGACTAAGAAGGTCAGAAATGTACACAACACACTTTCACTGGGGTCAGATGAGCCCCCATGAAATAAACTCATAACACATGCCCTGCCCAAGGCCTAGAAAAAAATAATAAATGGAGCCATCCTACATGTGAAATTGCAGTCATTGCTTGAACAATGCATGCATCTGCAAAAGCCCTCTGTCCAAATAATCTCTCATCGTTACTGTATCATTAATGAAACAGTGAAGATCATAAGAAATGCTCTCTTAATAATACTGTCAGTGTACCAAATTAGGACATGGCGCTTACAGAGAAAGGCATGCTGGGAGCCTCTCCTAGGCTTCTCCCCCCAACCCCCCTCCAACAATTTTTTAATGTTTGGTGTCAGGATCAGCTTTTGATACGTGTTGTGCTCTTTTGTTTTTTGGTTGCATATAGTCTTGTAACATTAAAAGAAAACAAAGTGAAACCAGCTGAGAAGCGAGAAAAACAAACCCATCAATTGTATTCACAGTGTTAAACAGAAATGAAGTACAAGACAAAGCCACTGTGTGAGGAAAAGAATTATTTTCTCAGCATTTCCTCAAGCGTAGCTAAGGCTGCATACACACCATATATTTAAAAGGCACTAAGAGCACATGATTTCACTCAATGAATCTTGGGAATTGTAGTTTGTGAAGGGTGTTGGGAATTGTAGTTCTGTGAGGGGTAAGCTACAGTTCCCAGGATTCTTTGGGGGAAGCCATGGGCTTTAAATGTATTTTAAATGTTTGGTGTGTACACAGCCTAGGCTCCGTTTTGATGCACTATTAGTTTATTGTATTTTCATCCTGATTTGCACAAAGTTTGCGGGGAAGTTGAACCACACCGGTTATTTATTGAGCATTCAGTCTGATTTATTTACCCAGGGTGGTGGTGGTTATATGATGTGATGTCAAGCAACCATTATCCCAAACTTTCTAGTGCATTTTTTCCATCACTTTCCTTATCACAAAAAGTCAGATTTTGGAGGGAATTGCATACCCTGAATTTTGCCAGTCCCTCCTGAAAATAGCATCAATCTGGAAGCTCCCTAAGTTTATCAGGCATCTTCATAGAGAAGAGATGCTTCATTGAGGTATCTTATTTACTTTTTTTAAAATTGCACATATACTAGTGGGATCTGCAACAAAATATTGCAGTGTGGAATTTTCTTGTTCAGGCTTCCAGCCAGGCAGTCATGTCCTTTTCTAGGGTCCTTCACTCCATTTCCTCTGCTCCCCACTCGCCACCCTCAGTTCCACCCACTCCCCAACAATCAGTCAGCATTCCATGGCCACTTCCATGTTCATTCCTTTTTGGGTTGTTTTTGTGGTTTTCTGCCCTTTAGGTTTTTCTCCCTGAAGATCTGTTGTACTTTTGCAACCCTTGGGGCTCTCCCAAATTTACCATACCTCCCTCTTCTGTGTGGACTGTGTCAATAGTGCCATTTGGCAACATAAGGACTGGCACTCATCCCTGAAATAGAGGGAATGATGGTGCTACTCTCATATTGAGCTCCCGGTAGCCCCCCATCTAGAGAGCTGATCAAGGCCACACTTGATTAGGGATGGGGTGGGTGGGATCTGATTCATTTCTCATTTAAAGGTGAACCTACATAATTTGCATTTTATGATACAATATGTGAACTGAACCACAGCTATCCTTTGACATTCACACTACTCTGCATTTTGCAATGCAGTTCTCCAGCCAAGTGTAGAAAAATGCATAACTATAGTAAAGTACGCATAAGAATGCAGATATTAGTGAAAATAACATATCAAATTAATTATATTAAGGAAGGTTGCTTTGCAAACAGATGGTTTATTAGGAGAAATTCTCACTAAAATGCTGATGAATTTTCCTGAGGACCTTAACAAAAAAAAGAAATCACCAACTGATGTGGAGAACTGAACTTGAGAATGGGAAAATAAGAGAAACTGAAATGGACATATTTGCATTTGTATCTGTCTTTTACTCTGGTCTATGCCTATGTATGCTATATTAGGGCTTCACTGTATATGTTTTCTGTATCACATTTTGGTTATATAATATTTGCTGCTCCTTAATTCTTTGTTTATGGTTACTATAATTTTATTTTACTTGTTTTATTGTATTTTCCAAAATTCAATAAAAAGGATAGTTTTTTAAAAAAAGAAATTGACAGATTTGCCCATTCCTACCCATGACAACCTTCAGTGAGGCTGTATCATCAGATGCTTACAGGTCATTCACTGTCCTCATCTTCTTTAGTGTTAAAGAAATGAATGAAGCTGGAATTTTTGTTTTAGGCTGCTTCCAGATGGGTGGCTCCTAGTGCTTCCCAAACATTGCTCTTTTGTTGAAAGCAAAAAGAACAGCGACTGATTTTCCAGTTTCCATGCTGCTGGAACTACTGTACTTTTCCCGTGGAAATATGATCTCACTATGTTTTCTCCATACCTGTGGGCATGACTTAGCTGCTATGTGTGAGGAAGAGAAATGTCCAATTCATCTGAGTAGCCATTTGAAGCTTAGCACATATTCATTATAAACTTTGCACCTGGTGTCATTTTATCACCTCATTTATTTTTTAATCAGTCTTTTGGTTAGCTCTGAAATGCTTCTCCACCTAAAATATTTTTTAAAATATTAAAATAGTGAAATACCTCTTAAATGCCAATTTTAAAAAATGATTTCTTCCAGTGACCTCCACTAACCACCGTTTTGAGACAGGAAATGAGTTTTTACAATAATTTTAAAAGTAGCACATAAAGTGTTATAGCACTATGACACTCTGTTAAGTGGTATTTCACTACTATTTGAATATAAAAAATATAGCCGGAAAGCATTTTAATTAAAAGATGAATTTAAAAAACCAGGGTGATAATATGGCACCTAAACGTTATAGTGAAAATGTTTTGAGTTTTGACAGGTTCACCTGTCTGTTCTCTGTCTACATCAAGATCCCACCATTCAAAGAAGATCTACACCTGGGTAGATTGTATTACTCTTCCATTCTTCTTTTTTAAAAAGGCAGCCTTTCTGAGGTCTGAGAAAAGACAGAAGAACCACAAGGAAACAGAAGGCGACAGTGAATGAAGGATGGCACAAAGTGAGTGAACCAAACAGCAATTCCACACTAAATCCTTTGGGTACTTCCATGGAAGCTTAATAATTTGCACATGGGTTGTTGAGATACCACAAATAGGTTGTTGGCAGCAGTTGTTTTATTATTATTATTATTATTATCATCATCATCATCATCATTATCATTAAAACTTATCAATTTTCCCCCTGAAAGGGTAAATCTGGATTAAATGGGAATTAAATGGGAATAAAATACAGCCTTTCATTTTGATGTCAGTTATGTTGTATAAATGCTGCAAAAATTCTCCATGCATGAGGAGCGCCCCTCCCAATAACACACTTGCCTCGAAGCACCCTTGGCTTGAGAGAGAGACAGAGAGATTGAGGAAACTGCAAAGACAGCCCTGTAGCCACCCTTCCTTGTTAGGTGGGGCATTTGGGGGGGGATCTGCGTAGTGCCAGCCTATCCCCTCACCCTGGGTGGAGAGGGCATGAGGGCCAGGCCTGGGGAAGGGAAAGGCAGCAGCCTTCCTCCTCACTCCTCCTCCATCCAGATAGTTTGTCAACTTACATGAATGAAGTTTAATCGGTTGAACTGTCTCACCCTTTTTGGAGAGATCCCCAGGAACACCAGACTCAAAAGCTTGTTTTTGCCTATTGCTACAGTCTCCTTTCACCTGTGGCCTGTCCCTGTGTTCTGATTCTTCATGAACTGTACTACTTTAGTAAAGGCAGTGAACTCCTGAGCTTGGCTTTGATGCTGCATGAGGTATCTCAGTTTATTTATTTATTATTTTATTTATATCCCGCCCTTCCTCCCAGCAGGACTCCCAGCAGGACACTAAAAACACTTTAAAACATCATAAAAACAGACTTTAAAATACATTAAAACAAAACATCTTTAAAAACATTTTTAAAAAAGCTTTCAAGACATCTTTAAAAAAAGGTTAAAAACATATTGTTTAAAAAAAAGGTTTAAAAACATATTAAAAAGCAATTCCAACATGGACGCAGACTGGGATAAGGTCTCAACTTAAAAGGCTTGTTGAAAGAGGAAGGTCTTCAATAGGCGCCAAAAAGATAACTGTCTAATATTTAAGGGGAGAGAATTCCACAGGGTAGGTGCCACCACACTAAAGGTCCATTTCCTATGTTCTGCAGAACGAACCTCCTGATAAGATGGTATCTGCAGGAGGCCCTCACCTACGGAGCACAGTGATTGACTGGGCATATAAGGGGTAAGACAATCTTTCAGGTATCCTGGTCCCAAGCTGTATCGGGCTTTGTACACCAAGACTAGAACCTTGAACTTGGCCCAGTAGCAAATGGGCAGCCAGTGCAATCCTTTCAGCAGTGGAGTGACATGTTGACAATACCCTGCCCCAGTGAGCAGTCTTGCTGCTGCATTTTGCACCTGCTGCACCCTCCAGGCCAACCTCAAGGGCAGCCCAACATAGAGGGCATTACAGTAATCCAGCCTAGAGGTTACCAGTGCATGGACAACAGTGGTCAGGCTATCCCGGTCCAGAAACGGCCGCAGCTGTCTCACCAGCTGAAGCTGGTAAAAGGCACTCCTAGCCACTGAGGACACCTGGGCCTCTAGCAACAAATATGGATCCAGGAGCACCCCCAGACTACGGACCTGCTCTTCCAAAGGAAGTACAACCCCATTCAAAGCAGGCAGCTGACCAATTATCTGAACTCGGGAACCACCAACCCACAGCGCCTCCATCTTGCTAGCATTCAGACTCAGTTTATTGGCCCTCATCCAGCCCACCACTGAATACAGGCAGCGGTCCAGGGCTTGCACGGCCTCTCCCAATTCAGATATTACAGAGAAATAGAGCTGGGTATCATCAGCGTACTGCTGACACTTCGCCCCAAATCTCCTGATGACAGCTCCCAAGGGCTTCATTTAGATGTTAAACAGCATGGAGGACCAGATGATACCCTGCAGCACCCCACAGCTCAACTGCCAGGGGGGCGAAAGACAATCACCCAATGCTATTCTCTGAGAACACCCTTGGAGATAGGATCGGAACCACTCAAAAACAGTGCTTCCGATACCCATCTCACCAAGTCAGCCCAGAAAGGTACCATGGTCAATAGTATCAAAAGTCACTGAGAGATCAAGTAAGAGTAACAGGGTCACACTCCCACTGTTCTTCTCCTGATACAGATCATCCATCAGGGTGACCAAGGCCGATTCAGTTCCATAACCAGGCCTGAACCCAGACTGAAATGGGTCAAGATAATATGTTTCAATTCCAAGAGTACTTGCAATTGCTGTGCCACAACCCTCTCAATCACCTTCCCTAAGAAGGGGGTATTTACGACTGGTTGGTAATTGTCACAGACCAATGGGTCCAGGGTGGGCTATTTCAGGAGCGGTCGGGTCAACAACTCTTTCAGAGGGGGTGAAACCACTCCCTCCCTCAATGATGCATTGACCACACCCTGGATCCACTCGGTCAAGCCCCCTCGGCAAGCTTTAAGAAGCCAAGAAGGGCAAGGGTCGAGAGGACACGTTGCTGGCCGCATCATCGCAAGCACTTTGTCTACGTCATCAGGCCTCATCAACTGAAACCGTTCCCAAGAATGTGTGGCAGACATTGCACTAGACACCTCATTGGGGACTACAGTAGATGTGGATGGGGCATCACGACTGCTATGGAGGGAAGCAACTTTACCGTCAAAGTGCCTTGCAAACAATTCACAGTGGGCCTCCGAAGGGTCTAAAACTCCATTTCCTGGAGTTGATGTCAACAGACCCCTGACAATACGGAGAAGCTCCACCGGACGGCTACTTGAGGATGCGATGGAGGCAGAGAAGTGGGCCTTCTTCACTGCCTTCACCGCTGCACAGTAGGTATGGTTATGATGTTTTACTCATGCCTGATCAGCCACACAGCACTTCTTTTGCCACTTGCGCTCTAGCCGTCGTCCAACCTGTTTCATTGCCCTTAACTCACTGGTGTACCAAGGTGCAAACCGGGCTCCACAATGCCAGAGAGGGCATTCAGGGTCAACCGTGTCAAGAGCCCGACACGCCTTGCTGTTCCACAGCGTGACAAGGGCTTCAACAGAGTCACCTGCTGTATCTACTGGGAACTCCCCCAGGACATTCAGGAATCCAGGGGATGCCATTAGTCTCTGGGGGCAGACCATCTTAATCTGTCCACCACCCCTGCAGGGAAGGATCAGAGCCATAAGGCTAGGAAGTGTTCTGACCATGACAATGGGGTGACATCCACCCCCACCCCCATCTCCAGACCACCCCATCCTCCATCTGGAGCAAAAACCAAGTCGAGGGTGTGCCATGCCCAGTGCATCAGGCTGGTGACAACTTGAGACAGCCCCATGGTCATCATGGGGGCCATGAGGTCCCGCACCAGAACACTAGAGGCAGCCTCAGTGTGGACATTGAAATCATCCATGACTATTGTTCTGGGCTCCTCCAATACCACAGCCAAGACGGCCTCTGCCAGTTCAGTCAGAGAAGCTGCCGGGCAGCAGGGCGGATGGTACACCAGCAGCAGCCTTAGTTTACTGTCTCCTTGGGCCGACACCAGATTCCACCTGAAAAACAAACTTGTCCATACAAGTTTAGGGAAGGGCAGAGAGAAAATAAACACTTCAGGGTGTGTTTGTTAAACCCTGCTTGAGAGTCCCTCTTTCTAGTCTTGTTCCTGACCTTTAGATTTTCCTTCCTGTTGGAAAATCAAGGGAAAACTTTTTAACTGGCTGGCTGCTATATAAAGGACAGTGACAGCCAGCGTGGTCTACTGGTTAAGGTGTTGGACTACGACTACGAGGTTGCCCTAAAGGGCTGAACCCTCTGCAATCATTTTGGCTCATGGCAGGGATGTGCGTGCATAGCATGCATGCATGCCGTCAGCCAAGATGGCGGCAGAGGCTTCAGCCCCTTAGGGAAACTCGGCCGCCATTTTGGTTCAGGGCAGCACTGTATGCACAATCACACAACAGCCGAGAAAGTTAGGTTGAGCAAGGGAATGGTGGGGGCTCTGGAGCTCTCACCATGTGATCCGCGGCAGCGATCCTGCAGCAAATCACGGAAGGAGAGCAGAGGGGCCCCTCAGGGGTCCCTGTAGCCTCAGGGGCCCATTGGAGCCGGCCCTGATTTCACCCTTTAGCAATAAGCACTCAATCCTGCTCTATTAACTATAGTAACTGCAGAATAAACAAGCTCTTACTTCTTACTGTAGGCAAACAAATATGCTTCTTTTATTGCTGGCTGGGTAGAGAGCACAACTGAAACTGAAAAGTAGAGCAAAGGAAAGTCCAAGGGATGGAGCCTAACTGTAGTCCATAATATAAATTTCTAATAGTTAACTCTACAAGGGTCATGTTACTATGCAGCCTGTTATCTTCAGAATCTCTTAATTATAGGGTGATTGTGATCATGAAATATTCACCCACGGTCAGGGAAAGTCTTCAATCAGCAGACTTTTTGGGTCTCTTCGAGATGAAGCTTTTGTTTTGCACTCGCCCTGCCTTATTCATTTAATTTTTCGCAGGGTCCCATTCTTAAATTGCTCCTGTTCTTATAACAAGCTGTCATTCTTTAAATGGAGGCTGTCATTGTCTGTCATGTCACAAATTAAAAAGGCAATTTCCCCACAAAATCCTAGAGGGATGAAGCACAACTCTAGGGGGACAGCACCCACCCCCATTTTTCCCACTCTGGCTACAGGCGTGGAGGGAGGGACTAAAAGGGAACCAACCAGAGGAATCCTAAGCCTTACCTATTAATACTGGGCAGGGCAGCAGGGGGTGGGGCAACCTTTCCTTTCCTAGTTCCCTCCCATTGCCTTCAATGACAGGCAACTGACTATGCCAGCTCTGAGGTAGCATAGCTTCTGGCTCTGTTTTGGACAGAGCTTGGAAAAGTTACTTTTTAAAACTACAACTTCCATCAGCCCCAGCCAGCATGACCACTGGATTGGACTGATGGGAGTTGTAGTTCAAAAAAGTAACTTTTCCAAGCTTTGGTTTTGGAGTATGTCAGCTGCTGAAGGCCAGGGTGAAGGCTGATCCACTACGTCGAATGAGATACTGCCCCACCAACCACAGCCCACTTTCCTGCCTCTTTACTTACAACCAGTCCGGGGGGCGGGGGGGGCGGACAGCCTGTCAGATTCCTTCTCCTTAGCATCAGTGTTGCCCATTGTAGAACTGAGCAGGGAGAATGATGGGGACAAAACTAGAATTAGTTGGCTCTGCCTATCATTTGCTCTGGCTACACCTACTGTTGGCCTCCCTGCTTTCTGCCCTTCCAGTCCCAGGAGATAACAGCCACCATTGATTAATGAAGCCTAGAATCCTGCAGACTGGCCCAGCACCAGCGGGCAGGCAGATCAGGCACTGGCTGAGGCCTCTGGGGCTGGGAGGGTGGAGCTCCTGCTCTACAATCCCTGCCAGCGTCAGGTCGCAGGGCACGATCGGACAGTGGCACGGATCACAAAGTGGGAGCTCCACTCTCCCAGGCGACACACACACACACGTGCATGCAGCCAGCCCATGCTTAACTATGCCTGGCAGAGCTTGGAAAAGTTACTTTTTTGAACTACAACCCCCATCAGTCCCAGCTAGCATGGCACTAGATTGGGCTGATGGGAGTTATAGTTCAAAAAAGTAACTTTTCCAAGCTCTGATGCCTGGGCATGGCACCTCTTGTATTGCTGTATCAGCGTGCTGTGCGCGCATGCCTGCTGACGTAGCAACACAAGAGATGGTACAACCACGTCTTTTTAAGCATGCACATATGCATGGGGGGTGGGAGCCGGTGGCAGTCTGGTGCTGGCCCTGCCAACAGATCACTCTCACACACACACAACTGTCCCATTTGCGGCCTGTGCAAGGGAGGTACACACAATCCTATACCCTCCCATGGACCATAGGATTGAACCCTAAGTATCATTGCCTATTATCAATTTTAATTTGCTATTTCAGTGCATCTTTTACTGTGTGTCATCAGTTGCCCAGAGGCTTTTTAAAAAAATGGGTGTTGTCTAACATAATGCCATACATGACCAACGTGGCAAGTTTCAACGCCACCTTTTGATGGTTTCATTGCTGTGAAAGTAAGGATGTGAGCTAGGGTTGCCAGGTTCAATCCCTGAGACTGATCCTGTAACTTTAGGAGAAGAGAAAGTCAGCCAAGTGCAGGTGTTCTTGCAACCCCGTAATGAGAAAAGCCACAAGGTGGAATTCTCCCTCCCCCCTCCACAACTTTTAAAGATACAGAAAACCTCTTGGTTGCCAGGCCCAGCCTCCAAGAGGTCTTCTGTATCTTTAAAAGTTGTGCAGGGAGGAGGGAGAATTCCACCTTGTGGTTTTTCCCATCATAGTGTTGCAAGAACACCTGCACTTGGCTGACTTTCTCTTCTCCTAAAGATACAGGATCAGGCCAAGATCAGGCCAAGAACTTGTCAACCCTAATTGTGAGCTGATAGTGATTATGATGTCAGCATATGTATACGTGCACATTTTTTAGGCATTCCATATTGATACACTCTCATTAAGCAATTGTACTGATTCCTCCTACACCTGTGCAGTATGATTATCTCAGCATGTTTTGATGACAGGGAAAATTACTGTCCTTGCAGTCTGTCTTGCATCCTTCCAATAAGGCATATAATTCTGTGCATTATGTTTCATTGCATTAGTATTGCAGGAGGAAGTAATTCCTTTTGTCTGTCCTGCTACAAATAAGTTTCACTGAGTGATCCTGAGCTCTGGTATGAAGAGGGAGAAAAAAATCTATTTAGGCTGCAATCCGATGCAGTTACAACAGAGCGAATCCCACTGAACACAATGGCCTGAGTAAACATACAGAGGATCACACTCTTAGCCACTTTCTTTACCCCATGCATACTTTATTAAATCTCTATCATGTTCCTTTTCCTTACACATCTTTTTTCTAATTCTCCATGCCCCTTTCCGCTATCCATAATTTCTTTCAGTCCCTTTCTTGTTCAATGTAGATTGCATTGCATTTAGTCAGGGGCCATCTCAGTTCGGTGTTCTGTGCCACAGTGTTCTTCAATCTAGTGTCTCTAGATGTTTGTTTGTTTGATTGATTGATTTATATCCTGCCCTTCCTCCCCGCAGGAGCCGAGGACAGCTGTAGATGTTGTTGGGCTACAGCTCCTATCATCTCTGACCATTGTCTAAACTAGCCTTTGCCAACTAGTGGGCCACCAGATGTTGTTGGACCACAATTCCCATCTTTCCTGACCATTGGCAATGCTGGCTGAGGCTGATGGGAGTTGTGGTCCAACAACATCTGGTGGCCCACTAGTTGGCAAAGGCTGGTCTAAACTGTCTGGGGATGATGGAAGTTGTAGTCATACAACATCTGGGGACCAAAGGTTGAAGGACACTGCTGCAAAGTATCTAGCACACTGTTGATGCTATATAAGTATTGGTTGGTAGGCTAGTCTGGGTTAGGTGCAAGTACAGACTTGGAAGCCAAGGTGCTGAGGTCCACATTACAATTCTGAATTCTTGATTTGACTAGCTCAGTGCTCTATACGTGGGCGGCTCTTGAAGACAGTTCAGAAACTTCAGTCCACGAGCTTATTCACAACCTGGCACAAGGATTGCCCCTATTATCTTATATTACATTGTTGTTGTTTTTAAAAGTGTCACTTGTCATTAGTTAATTTCTGGTCTTAATTCAAGATAAACTCTATAGGCTAGAACATTCAGAAAACTGAAAGGGAAAAGGGAGATACTTGAAGCTCAATGAAGAAACAAGACCTCTGTGAACAATGGTGGCAACTAAATTCCTCAAATGTCTCAGGAAACCACTCCGTCAATAACAGAGGGCACTTCCAGACTGCCACTATTTTCAGGCAGGATTCAGTCATGTACTGGAAAATTCAGATTGAGCAGTTAAAATGAATTAGTGTTGTTGTGCAACAATCTTACCTCCCCCTCCCCCCCAAAAACCCAAACTTTTTGTGATAGGGAAAATGCACTTTAAAGGGTGGGATAACTAATCAGAAAGAAAGCTTAATAAATAGGCTAAGTCATCTAACCTCCCTGCAAACAAATAAGGATGAATGCTCAATAAACCAATCACCTGGAACATATAGACAGTAGTTTTGAGCAGCGACTGGACCTACAATCGCTATCATTGTTTACACTGTGTATTGTTCTGCTTATAAATTTCTAGTTTTTTTTAAGTTGGTGAAAGGCAGGATCCATCAATATAAATAACATAGGTAGGGAGACAGGACTTGTGGGTTTTGAAAGGGGGCACATGGGCTTTTTGGCTGTGTGGGTGGTGGGGCAAGGGGGCACTGATTATTTGCACAGTGAGATGGGGGAATGGGAGGCCAGCTTCCTGGTTTCCTTTTCCCAAGCTGTTTTCTGACAGAGGTATTAGATGAGGTAAGGAAAAACACTTTGGATTTTCTGTGTGCAGGTAGGGAGAGGAAAGGGGGATTTATGATTTGCCCACCCTGTTTGGAGCTGCCTGTGTCCTAGCCTGGGGAAGCATTAGGCAAATGAGCTGATCTCTTAGGTTACCCACAATCCACACTGGAGTGCCCAGAGAGGGGATTTGCTTCTGCTTTTTCCAGTGGACTTAGCAGTGTCACAATGAAGGGGACCTGCTGGACTTAGCTCTGATTCCTGACATCACTGCAATGTAGTACCACCCCAACCTGTCAGCTCAGAGGGGGAAATCCCCATGATTGGCCTGAGTCAACCTGTGGTATAAATATAGAGATCCTGGTTCCTCAAACTCTCAGTCTCAAGTCAAGTCCTCCTGCATCATCCCAGACTCCATCTGAATTCCTCAGAGATGAAGGGCAACTCAAGGAACCACTGGGGAATCTGCCTCCTGGGGCTCTTGCTGCTTGTTGCCACCTCAACAGGGATGAGATTGCCCAGGAAAAGCAATTTTTCCTGGCAGGATTGTAAAGATGCCTCACAAGAGATCCTTGGGGAGTTGTGGAAGTTGAGAGTCAATAAGCCGCTAGTGGTGAGTAAAAACAGAATTCCTCATCTTCACTTAACAGAGTGGTCCAAAGTTCCAGACAGGAGCATGGACCGTAGGATAGGCATACAGGGAAAGCCCTGACAGCACAGAATCTTGTGGCACCTTAAAGACTGCTGCTTTTATTGTGGCATAAGCTTTTCATGGACTAGTCAGCTTCCTCAGATGCATGAAAGGTCATCCTGAATTGGCAAGCATATAGCCACATGGTGGTGGTGGGCTGGAACGTAGAGGGGCAAGTTCAGAGGGGAAATGAAATGCAAAAGAAGGCAATGACACCCACAATTACCTGAAAGCAACTTAGGGTCAAATGGGTTCATTTGTTGGGATTGTTCTGACTGAGCACCCCTCACAGCTAGGAATGGGGGAGAAATTTGATTCAGTTTGCAACAAAGGCAAATTTACCTAATTTGCACTTTACGAAATAAGATGCGAACTGAAACACAGCTGTCCTTCAAAACCCATGCTTGTCCAGATTTTGCCAGACAGTCCTCCAGCCAACTAATATGTACAAATATATGCCTAAAATATGCATGAAAATGCATAGGCAACATTGCAAACAAAAATGTACATATTAGGTGAAACTTGCAGTAAAATGCTGATTAATTTTCCTGAGGACTTAAAAACAAAATTGCAAACTGACATAAAATGTGAACAACTGAACTTAAAATGGGGAAAATGAGGGAAGTGAGAGAAACTGAAATTGACATACTTGCCCATCTCTACTCGCAGAAAAGTGAGAGGGGAAAGGCTGTAGCTCACCACACATGCTAGGTTCCAGTCCTCAGAATGTCCAGATAGGGCTGGGAAAGACTCCTCTCCTGGCATGCAAAGCCCTGTAGAGCAGCTGATTTAATCCCCCCACACACACTGTGCTGCCTTTTAGAGAGAACCCTCCCAAACTGGCTTACATACAAAAGGAGAAACAAAAAAAGCTTTAATATCCATTCCAATAAAATACAGCATTTTAAAACATTCCATCATCTGGCGGCACACACATGTAAAACTAGTTTTAAACAATTTAAGGGGGGAAATAAGTTTTAAAACAGTGGCACTGCCATCAGCCCTTAAAACACAGACATTCAGGTCAGCATCATTCTCAACTAAAAGCATCTCAAAATAAATGGATATCCATCTGAAGCCCATTTAAGAGCCAGAACTAAGGGCATCAGATGTCAGAGATGGCTCCATCCCTTGAGAGGGAGCTCCACAGTTGTGGGGTCCCCCAAAACCCCAAAGGTATTGTGCTAAATGTTGAAGGACAGATGGTCTACTTCCTCGGTCTATGGGAAGAAGCAAGAGAAAGCTACTTAAGGACTCTTCCAGTTATTTACTTATTTTGGTTGGGATAGGGGTAGGGCAGAATTTGAAAGGCTGAGAGTGGAAGGGCCTGGGGAGAAGCAGGCAAAACCATGGTGGAGGGAGTGATGTTGGGGAAAACAAAGACAATTAGTTGCAGTGTTGGGCAACCTGTGGCCTTCCAGAAACTGCTGGAATACAACTCGCATCATCCCTGACCACTGGGCCAGGCGGGATGGGGCAGATGGGTGTTGAAGTCAACAACATCGAGGACCACATGTCCAGCTCCAGCTCTGCTTCAATGAGAGACACGGGGCAATGATTGAGATGGGTTTTAACACCACATAAGCTCACGTTCTTGTACTGCATGTTACTTACAGTGCAATCCTATGCATGTTTACTGAGAAGTTGCGCTATTTTCGTTTGGTCTTATTCCCAGGCAAGCGTGCATAGGATTGTAGCCTTAATCCAGAGTAACTACCACCCCCTAGCTCTGTACTCACAGTCACTTAGTAGATTAAAATCCCCACTTCAACCCCAAGTGTGCATGAAGGAGGCAGGAAGAAAAATCCAGCTGCATAACAAAATAATTGAGAGATGTGTTTCTATATAGTCATTCCAGAATTTTCTAATATAAAACCTTTTTAAAATATCAGACACTTTCACAGTTTTCCAGGTTCATCTCACAACCAATAAAAATTAAAGTCTGGCCCAGCACATTTTGATCCCTCCCTCCTCACATACACACACACAAAGTGCCTTAAAAGTTTCCCATTCTATCTCATTTCTCTTCATTTTGAAACCTTGTGATGTGTGATGCAATTGCTGTTTGTTCCTCCCCCCACTCAATATTCTAGTATTGCAGCATAATTGGTCCTTGTCTTCACATGATTGGTAGGAAAAATCCATCCTTTTACCACTCTCTAACAGTTAAAATTTCACTACTCAGATGTAGTGCAATTCAAGAGTTTATGGAGTAATGGAGGTTAAGGTGCTTTTGGGTGGGCTTCAGATGGTTTTCAGCTTATTGGGTGGATTGTGGAATGCTTAACCTTACTGATTTATATTTGGGGCTTAATTCTTGGTTAGGTTTCTAATCTACTCACCCTAAGCCAGTAGTTACTAATCTTGTCGGACCCAGCCAAGACACACATTTAACACCCAGCCTGTAACTTAAACCCCACTTTTAATGTTTTTATCCCATGTATCCATCTTTCTCCTCACTCTCTAGGGCAGGGACGAGGAACCTGTGGTGCTGCAGATGGTGCTGGACTATTGGGCATGTTGGCTGAGTCTGAGGAGTCCAGCAATATCTGGAGGGTTAGCCACACCTGCTCGATGGAAAGGAGAACCAGGTTTTTCTAGAAGGAGAAGGGCTGTAGCTCAGTGACGGAGCATCTATTTTGAACGCAGAAGGTCTCAGGTTCAGGCCTGGGATCTCCAAGCAGGATTTCATGGCTTTCCTCAAAATATTGGGAACTGTAGTTTGTTAAGGATGCTGGGAACTGCCGCTCTGTGGTGGGTCTCCTAACAACTCTCAGCACCCGTAACAAACTACAGTTCCCAGGATTCTTTGGGAGAAGCCCCAGAGAATGTTAAAGTGGTATAACTGTTTTAAATGTGTGATGTGGATGTGACCATAGCTAATACTGAGTTAAATGGACTAGTGGTCTGACTCAAAGTAAAATAGCACTTCCTGTGTTCCTGCATGTTTAAGAGAGAATTTTGAGTTGCAGCTTTTCTCATTCCTACATAACAAGCTGAAGCTACAAATCCCTCTTCTGCATGACTCAAAGAACTATGTTGTGGTCCGCATCTTGTGACTCCCTGTCTTTCTGTCCTTTTTTTTAAAAAAAAAATTGGGAAAAAAATGGTGGCTACCACTGAAGCAAGCCACTCTAGATCAGGGAACAAACTATTTTGAATTGTAAACTGCTTTGGCAGAAAGGTGGTATATAAATACACCCAGGCAGTCAATCAGTCAATTTCTGGATCCCCACCCACCAGCTGAAGTACAATGCCGCCAGGATAGGAACTGAAGGAACTATCCACCTGATAGTCGGTTTTAACAAGGCAGAACTAGCCCTTACATGTAAACATATGTAACTAAGTGCCAGTGGCCTTTTAAAAAAACAGCAAGCCTGAAAGCAGCTTGGGGAGATGGGAAACGTCAAACAGCACTGTGGGAGGCGATTGTTAACTGCTCAACACTACCCACCTTGAGTATTCCCTATTCATGTTATTTACTCTTCGCAGGCTTCATCTGCACCATACATTTAAAGCACTCTTATACCACTTTAAACAGTCTTGGGCTTCCCTCAAAGAACCCTGAAAATGGTAGTTTGTGCAGGGTGCTGAGAGCTATTAGGAGACCCGTTTCCCTCACAGAGCTACTATTCCCAGAGTTCCCTGGGAAAAGGGATTGATTGTTAAACCACTCTACAAATTGTACTCTGAGAACAGGGGTCTTCTCTCAGCACCCTTAACAAACTACCTTTCCCAGGATTCTTGGGGGAAGCCACGGCTGTTTAAAGTTGTATGGTATTTATTTAAATCTATAGTGAAGATGGGACCTCAGAGAGTCCTGGAAATTGTTGTTCTGGAAGGATGACAGTACCTGAAACTACAGTTCCTACAATTTTGGTGGTGTAGGATAATAGTTAAAGTGGGTAATATATTTGCATCGTTCTTGTTTACTATTTGGCTGTGGAAGGAAGGAACACAAATTGTACCTTGAGAATCAAGGTGTATGCTGTGGAGGCAATGGACAACCCAACATCAGCACTGTTTCTGAGGGTGTGAACGATCCTGGAAGTATAAGCATACTTGTAATCACCCTTGTAACCACTCTATATAATCTTTTGCCTGGCTCATTTTCAACATGAACCACACACTGGGCAACAATGCAAAACAGGCGTGTGTACAAAAAATGTCATAGACAGTCTAGTGACATATTTTGGGCACCTATGATGTCAGAAAAAAGAAAGTGACAGGTGTGTTAAGTGTGTGTGGCACTGCTAATGGCAAGGCACTGTGCCTTTGTAGCTAGGATCTAGCAGATTATTTTCAGGGCTAGCTGCAAAGGGGCAATGATCCCCCCCCAACAGAAGCAACAGGGAGTGTTTTCTATAGGGGTGGAGAGCCTTTTTCAGCTTGAGGACTGTATTCCCTTCTGAGCAAACTTCAGAGCAGTGGTGAACAGGGCCAGAGGCAAATGTGGACAAAGCAAAAAATGTGAATTTTCTCTTTGCACAACAGGCTAGTTTCTTTGTGCACACTCACACCCCCTTCTCTACCCTCCCTGTGAGCAAGCAAGAAGCATTATCAGACTTCAGGAACACATTCTAGCCAGGCAAAAAACCCTCAAAGAGGATGTGAAGTCAGGCTAGTGAAGGGTGTGGGCAGGGGAGAAAGGGTGTTGCTGAGGAGAGAGAGTCCTGAGGGGCAGATTAGGCCCCTGAGCCTGAGGTTTCCCCCACCCCTGATCTGCCACTGCCAGCTGGGACATTATCTTCCATTCAACATAATTTCAAAAGAGAATCCCATTTGAGGCTTTACTTGGATTGTACTTCCAGCTCAACCCCTCCATAATTTCAGGCACTATGCAAAAGCAGTAGAGGGGGTGTTGGAACTGGGCAGCAGAGGTGCTGAGGGAGGGATGGAGTCCTATGATCTGGGACCAAATCTGGGTGGCTGTGAAAGCTGGGAGGTGCTGCTGAAGGAACCAACAGGTGAGAAAGGTAGAAGTAAGATGGAAAGCTAGACAGAAGGTATACATGGTGCTGGGTTTCAGGCATGCTAGAGTGATAGCTTTACACCCAGAGCTTTTTTGTGTCCCCACAGGTGACAGCCCCAACTATCCCATTTTCCCAGCGGATTGAATGCAGAGACAACTGTGATCCAGATTCCCTGGTTAATAATAAAACGGTAACTGTTTTTATCAAAATCAAGCAGCTATATTGGTCCTTTATAACAAAAATCCACATGGCCAGTAAAAGACACTGAAGAATGTTCGTGAGGATTATAAAAAACACCGCAAAACGCTGCAGAAATATGGAGACCTGGATTTAAGATTGAAAAATGAAAAACTGAGAGAACAGATGTTGTCAGATCCTTCTGTCCCTAATTCTGAGGAAAGTTGGCACTCCTTGGATGAAAACTCATTAGTTTATCAATTGGCAAACATTTTTTTTCTGACAGACAACCGATATTCCCATGCAATACATACGTAGCCACAGAGGATTGTTAGGTGTCTTTAAAGGCACAGTCATTCATATTTGGCCACAGTGAGAAGGCCCACCAGGCCTAGCACAGTGCCCTGACTGAAATGAAAACGTTGTAGAAAGCACATTGGAACATGTCCCGGGAAGCTTTGCAACATTTAGGCAGTTCAATAGCAGACACTCAGGGCTTCCTTGTCAGTCATTTTGATGTGGAAATGGTTCCCTGAAGGCAGGAAAGAATATAAATTATTATACCATACACCAGATAATTATCCACTCTTTCTTACAAAGCTGAGGAATGATTGAAGAGTTGAAAGTCAAAAGCTGCCAAATTCCATTTCTAGTTCAGGGATGCCAGAAAGTCTAGTCAGTGGGACAGCGCCTGCCCCCTACCCTGGCCTAGTCAGGTGTTGGGTCAGGCAGTGAAAAAAAGGAAGGGGGTGGTGGAATAAACAGCTTTCACCCAAGTATCCATAGCCAGAACTCATAACTTAGGGGAGCCCTGCAAGTTGGTATTTTTTGTGAGTGTATTCTGCTACATGGTAGTGATGCAATAATAGTGCATTAGTGGTGGATTTATACTGACCTGTCCACACATTATTCCACTTTATTAGTTGTTCTGTGATGCTTCCCCAGCATTATAGCGTTATTGCCACCTAGAGGAACATTCTAGCCCTACACCGCAACAACAAAAGCGGGACTCCAAAAAACCCAACCCCAGAACATTTGTGGTATGAAAAGTTACAGGATTTCAGCAGGAAGCTATAGGATATGCACCAAATGGAAACAAAGCAGTATGTCTGCCCTCTAACATTTACAGGCACAACTGGTATTGAAAGTGGGATGGTATATAATCACCCCAATATCATCATGAGCACAAAATCATCATGAATGCATAATAAAAATGATGTCTACTCTGCTCTAAGTATCCACATCCAGGTCTCATAATTTAGGATTAGGAGGCAGAATTTCAGTAGCAGAGGACTTACAGGCAGTCTGGTCTTGCATATCCCCCCGCCTGCTCTTATTAAAGTTTGCTCTTACATGGGGCTCTCAGTAGTTTTTGCATCCAAGGGACTGGTGATGACAAGGTCTACAGCAGCTTAATTTTAGCAGTGCTGCAGCCTCTGATGTTTACTGGGCTCCAAGTATTTTAAAATAATAAAATAAAATGACCATTGGTTCTTGCTCTCTTCCCTAGCACTGCCTCAATAAGATCCATCAGGGACTTCGCCATTATCATGAACTTCTGGTCCAGTTTTCTAACCCAGAGTTAACCACCAAGCTACAAAATGCCTTGCTTAAGGCAAAATGCCTGTTGCTCCTTTCAAAGGTGGGTATATGTCTATGGGTAGAAGGGGTTTGGCCACAGGGAGGCCTTGGAATCATGCATCAAGGTTGGAGAAGTGAGAAAGCCAATGAAACAAACAATGAACAGATGCAGATGTGAGGTTTTTAATATTATTATTTTAGACCAACCTTGCCAACATCACAGCTAAAGGAGCCAACTTCACTGTCATGCATGGCACAATCATAAGGCCCATGAGCAAAATGGCTGGTTAAGGAATGGCAAGGGAGTAGGCTAGAAGGATTCTTGTGGGAAACCATCCGAGGCTGTGAGCACACTAGTCACCTACAGCAAAGCATTCCCATTGGCCACACCGGGAGGCGCAAGGGGTTGATCTGGCTGGGGCTGATGGGACTTGAGTCCAACAACATCTGCACAGCCACAAGTTCCCCATACCTGCAAAAAGCAGAGCCAAGGAAGAGCTCTCGTCAGCTGGCATGGCTGCTACCAAGCAAAATAAGACACCCACTTTGTCCCCAAGCCAGGGGGTGTTCATTTTAAAGGAAATCTGGAGTTGGAGAGTTTTCTCAGAGAGGGCATGAGAAGCCTTCAACATCACCCTGGTTGAGGGCAATCTTGGACTCTATTCAGTTAAGGCAAGAGGGAAAAAGAGGGAAAAGAAAATGAAACTAGGGTAGGAACCAGGGAAGGCTCAATCGCAATGAGCTTTCCAAGTCAGAAAGACAGCCACAGTTTAGGAAGCAGAGAGGAAAGTAGCGTTTTACATGGACAAGCCTGAAAGGACAGAAGCTGGAAGTGAGTAAAGAGGCAGGATTGGGGAGGAGATTGTTTTGTGGTGGGGATCACCCATCACCCTCTAATTTGCTCAGCATGGGGTACAAACAACCTCTTCCATGCAGATTTGTTTGCTAATTGAGAACCAAAAGTTATCACAAAAACAGAACATGCAGAGAAAGCACAAAAGCAGAGTTCTAAAAGCATGCCATTGTATAAAGCAAATGATCCATATGTGCCTCCAGACTATAACTATTTTTCAGGAGGGATTCAAGCAAAGACCAGAAATTTAAGTTAGCGCAATTATAGTGGATTAAAACGCCTTATCACGTTAGTACAACAAAGCCACTTTTTTTTTAAAAAAAGGGACTTTTTGCAGTTATAAAAGTGACACATGCTAGTGTGTACTGCATCACCTACAAATCGTTCCTCTGGATCCATTGCTTGGGGACTTGACAACCCAGTATCTTGCCGTCCCAGTGAATTTTCAGTAATCTAAAAGCTAGCAAGCAAAGCACCAGTCCCAAAATGAAGGTCATGAAATAACTTGGGCTGATCTGCTTTCTCAGAAACACATCTTTCTAACCTTATAAAGGTGGGATGAACATCCGTAAGGGCAGAGGCATTGTTACAGATGTAGCCATGTGGATGGGAAACACATATAACCCTCGCGGAGGATAAGGCTATCAATGGCTATTAGCCATTGATGGCTAGTTTCTACTTCCACTGTTGGAGGCAGCATGCCTCTCAATGAGTTACTGGAAACGATGACTGCTGTTGCGCTGAGGTCTTGCTTGTGGACTTCCCATAAGCATGTGGTTAACCAGTGTAGAAACAGGATGCTGGACTAAGATGGGTCTTTTGGCTTGATCCAGCTGAGCACTTCTTATGTTCTTCACCATGATACTTTTATCTTCTGCAGGTTGGAGGCAACTTTGAAAGCAGCAGCCCAGTCAGTCCCACCTTTGTGACAGAATGGGAGAAAGGACTACTGCAGGACTCCATTCTGTGGCGTCTGCAGTCCTTTGCGGTTGTGGTGGCAAGGGTCTTTTCCCATTGTGCAGCCTTAGGTGGGGATGCAAACTGAGAGGAGAGAAACCAATGTGGGTTGCAGGATTTGTGTCCCATTATGTGCTTCCATTTTATTTAATATTTATTTATTGATAGCTTGTATGTATTTAACGTACTTGTTTAGTACATTATTTAATGTATTTATTTATGTTGGCCTGATCCTTGCTGGACACTGATAATGGGCCAAAATTGTGTAGGGACATTATGTGCCAACTTTTTAATATTAAAAAGGGGGCAGGTTTGTTGAAGAACCTTGCCCCCTTCACCTGTTTTATTTCCATACTGTCCATTCCTTTTTGAGGGATGATTTGTGGGGTATGAACGTGCAAATATTTTGTATGAATCACTCCATTAAAGTTATTTTTTGTTATTCCTAATGTGGAAATAGCTTGACATTTCATTTGTGGAATAGAGGGGGAAAATATATTACAGGGAGAGAGAGTATGTCTGGCAAGCATCAAGCTTAGGTAGGGAGCTGGTGCTTGAAATAACCTGTCTGTTACTCTGTGTGTCCATTTCTCCAGAGGGCCACAGGTTCCCCACATCTGGCACAATGCAATGAACGTCCCTACCGTCATCTCATGGCAAATGGAAATAACATTGGGGGCAATGAAGGGCACCTCTAGACTGTCAGTATTTTGCAGGAGAGATTCAAGCACATACTAGGGGATACAGATTTGTGCAGTTAAAGTGGATTAAAGGGCTCTACTGTCATAGCACAACAAATCCACCCAAAAAAAGAAGGATTTTTTTGTGGTTTGGAAGATGACGAGGAAATGCACTGAAAACTGTGGGATGAACAAAAGATTAATGGGAAGACGTGTAAACACACAGCAAGCCAATCACAGCATGAATCCTCACTGTAATACACCGCCCCATAAACCAATCAGAATGAATCACCTAAAAAAACCCACCAGATACAATTGAACCACCACAAGCAAATCAGGATAAAAGTTCAATAAAGAGGCTGTCTAGAGGAGCTCTGAGAGAGTACTATCCAAAGAGCAGTTAACATACAATCCATCACTAATCCCTTAGCCAGGACCAACGGGAAAAAATAAAAATGGGCAGAACTTGGCAACAGGAAGACAAAGGAGATCTTAAAACAGAGGTGGGAAACCTATCAGTCCTCCAGATGTTGCTGGGCTCCATCAATCCCAGCCAGCATGGCCAATGCTCAGGCATGAGGGGAGTTGTAGTCAGTGGAGATTGGTCCACTAGAGCAAACAGGACACTGCCCCACCAGCCTCAGTCTGCACCCAGTCAGCCTCCACGTGCCTGTCTTCCTTCTTATAATGAGTCCAGCTTCTTCCTCTTCCTTAGTCTCACGTGCTGCCCTTGTAGAACTCAGCAGGGAAGAGGATGAGGACAAAACTAGAATTAGTTGGCTTTGCCTGTCATTGGCACTGGCTCCACCTACTGTTTGAGCTACCTGCCCTCCACTCTACCAGTACCAATGAACAGTAGCCCGCAGTGATTGTAGTCCAGCAACATTGGGAGGGCTGCAGGTTCCCCACTCCAGTCTTTGCAGACTCAACAGAGCTTTGCCAACCCACACTGGACAAGCTGGTCTTGCAACTGCATCTTATTGCAAAAAAACAAACAAAAATCACAACAATCCTGCCACAACTCAGGTCTGAAAAAACATGGGAGGACAAGGCAGAACACACTGGACTGCAACAATTTGATAATGACATTAATAGGATGGTCTGTAAAAAGAAGACTGAATGAAAGGATTGAAGTGCCAGAGAAAAGGGCTAATATGGATGCAATGACTATCTTTTCTTGCATATACCAGGTTACAGTTTGGTTTGCCCTCTCCACTACTCCAAGTGACAGGACGTTCCAGAGCAGCTTGACAGGTCAATTGCTCATACAGAACGGTGAAGATTATTTACATATATACCGGTTGAGCTGGCAGGCACATATAGGCAACAGTGATACCCCTTCCCAACTCAAAACTCTTCTCTTCTCATTTTGTACCTAACAACCAAATCAGGATAACTCTAATGGTCCATACAACCTTGATTAGGCTCCCTCCCCACCAAGTCCCCAGCATATCACTCCAGTTGAATGTTCAGAGTAATCATGAAGGCTCAAATTTTCAGGCTGGTTCAGCATCCTCCTTGAGTTGATTAGTAAGAAAGCTCTGCTCTGCCCTGGAGCAGAAGGAAAACCATTAGGCAGTTGGATGGCAAAAGAGCCGCAGTCTTAGGTGTCCATCTTGCCAGAAATCATTATCCATCTTTATCCATCATCATCCATCTTGCGGAAGCGTTCTATTTCCAAGATGACGATAGCTTGTCTTTTCAAGTGGGAGCAGTGATGGTAACATAGGAGTCTAATGGAAATCTCTTTCATCTACATACAGCTCTGGGAACACATCAGGTGGCACAAACAGGCCAGCAGGCACCTGTGGCAACTGCGGATCCTCACCTGGTGGTGGAAGAAAAGGATCTGGGGGGGGACAGGAGGGAAGGAGAGCATCATCTGGGAGCTGAAGGGGGAAAATACTGTAGAAATCTGTGGTAGGCAGAGCCAAAATGGAAAACTGAAAGCATTACAACTGCAGCAGTCCCAGGAGATAATTCTGTGGCACTACCTCTGAGGAAACTGATTTCTCCCTCAAGAGGACTATGGATCCACTACTCACCTTGCCTGTCAAACAGAAGACCTCCAAGGCCGTGCTCTAATCCCTCCATCATATCATTATGTAAGAGCTCATTGTTTGCATGGTGTAAACCATTCAGCTCAGGAGCTTGGACCTCTTCTGATTGCCTAAAAGAATGTGAGCATTTAGTGAGCGCAAGGGAAGGCAAGGGGCGCCTTCTGCCACTTTTCAGATGCAGGCCTGGCTGAAATGTTGAGGCAGAGCCTTTTTCTATTAAGGCAACCAGGTTGCAGAACTCTCTACCTAGTGAGGTTTGGCTGGCTGCCTCCCCTTTAAGCATTAGGCAAGCTGTTAAGACCTTTTTAATCTTGCCTAGCTTTTTAGTGTGGGTTAAAGCTTTGTCTGCCTGATTTAGCAGGGGTGAGGAACCTCCAATCTGAGGGTCCAGTTAGACCCAGCCGGTGTCCCAATTTGGCTGAATTCCCTCCCCCAAACCACATGCACCTGCCCATACCTGATGTTATATGCAATGTTAAGTGCGGGGCAGGTAGACACACAGCTGCCAATGCACAGTGCATCCTGATTGTTCGTTGGCAAGGGAGGTTTGCTGTCACTATCAATCAGCTGATTGGCGGAAAGATCAAGCCTGCTGGGATCAGCTGTGCTACTGAGTTCCCCTTGTAAAAAGTAAGTCACCACCTATCTGCTGATGTCCAGTAACTTCAACCCTTGCTTCGCTTGGCTTTTGCCACACTACAAAGGAAAAATGGGTCACAAGACATTGATGGGAGGGCACGCCCATCTGTTGAAGTGACCTACCAGGAATTTGAGAAATGCAGAAAGTTTCCCACCCCCAGCATAGTGGATGAAGTGGGTTTCAAAATACATGGGGCAGCCCCAAAGGCCAATGTCTCCAATAGGCTCAGAACCAGAAAGAGATGTGATTGAACTTGGCAGGTGGGTTCAGTCTAACGAAAGAGAATTTGGAGGAAGAATCATAGCAGTTAAGCTCCTGAAGAAGCTGTGTAGGGACGAGTTGGCACTGCTCACCTAGAGGAGACTCTGATCAGGCGGCGGTTCAGGTATAGCCTCTGTTCCATCAGGTCCGCTGGGAAGGAGAAAAGGAATGTATACAGGACAGTCAGAAGCAGCATCAGCCCTATTCACCACCAAACCAACAAAGACAGTCCTGGGCTTACCACCCATGACCTCTGCCTAAAAAGATTTTGCATTAAGAAAGTGCCTGAAATTTGCCTGAACTTTACTCAAAGTCTATTCTGTGAAGAGGTCAGGAAATCTGCGTCCCTGGTACACACATGTGCACTTTTGTTTTGCATAATTTACTTTGTAGCTTTTGAGACGCAACTTCATTCACACAATTGGTAACTTTGAATTTTTTTTAAAAAAAGCAACGATATTTGCATGGGGATCTTCACCCAGAATGGGACTGTGGTGTGGGAGGAGGAGGGGTTATCTCTGTGCCTCTGCCACAGACCTGATTGTGCCCTTCCGTCTGCAAGTAGCAAGTACAGGATAGGTGTGATCCAGATCAGGAGTAAGGCAAGAGGAAGGAGTTAAATCCCTTCACCTAGACCTTATCTAGACACAGATACATACACCTTCCACCAGGCAAAGATATGCGATTATCCTCACGTCTAATGTGACTTTTGGCAGCTGTGGGGAAAAACGGAGCCCTGCTCTCCCACTACAAGAAATCCTATACAACTCTGCTGTTTTCAAGGTTTAACACCAGGCATTGCCCACATATTTTCAGGCATATCTGCTTAGATTTAGCTTAGGCTGCTTCCACACATGGGCTTAATATTGCAACTGAGTAATTTAGATATTATAAACGGGTCGTTGGTAACAATTTTTTGTTTTTAAACTATCAGATTTTTCCTGGAAAGTTTAAATTTGGATTTAACGATCTTGATGTCAACAACCTTTTGTGGATTCTGCATTTGGGTGAAAACAAAGCAAAGCGTTTTTTATTGCTGTGGAACCTTTCTGGAAGAGATTTCACAGTGATTGGTCCAAATGTATTTTTCTTCTCTAGAAGAGAACAATGGTAAAAGTTTGAAGCAGAAGCTGGCACTATACGGCACTGATTGGCTCTCTGCCTCATGATGTCACCAATCCATGGAGCACTTTTGCATTTTTTTAAAAAAAGGTTTGTTTTAAAACTTAAAACAGTGACAAGTGAGTAGATAAAACCTTCATGCAGAACTTGATTTTTTAAAAAAGAATGCAGACAGCCTACTTGAAGCATGGGGGGATGGGGAGAGGAAAGACTGACAGCTGGGTCAGCCTTTCATTTGCTAGTGTGCCTGTGTATCCCCACACCAAAGCTGAAGAACTGCTGCAAGCTGTGATTTGTATTATGCTTGTCTTCACCTTTAGAGCAGGGACCTGTCAAAAATGCTATAACACTGATGGTATTATATAAAGTTAATCATCACGGCAGCCATAAAGGCTGTAAAATTTGTTTTAAAGCCTCACATGCAATAAAGTTCTCTACGGCTGATTTCTGCATGATGAGACTCTAGAAGCACAGAATCAGAAGCAGCTCCCCTGGTGGAGCAGAGCCACAACAGCAGCTTCGCAACAGGTGTGTGGCTGCTGCTTTCTGGGAGGGACGAGACGGCTTGTTGCAACGTGGGTACTCCAGCAGGAGCACCACCAGGCAAGCCAGTTCTGTACATAATATTTATAAGCCCTGCCCATAAACATGAAAAAGCAGCACATCTGAATGCTCTGAAATCCAGGCCATAAATTGAATAGAATCATGAAGGAAAGAACTGGCAGGCAGGAATACCTTCCCGGCGTTCACTGTAATAAGGACGAAAAGCTTCATCTCGGGGAATGTCAGGATAGAGGTACTGGAGTGGGTTCTCAGGGTTGACTTCCTTAGCCAGGAGCTGATAGTCACGAATGATGTCAGGCAGTGGTATGACCTTGAGCTCATCCTTGGTATAGGGCTCCACTGATTGGAACTTGGGGGAACCTGGGGGAGTTTACAAACACATAGATAACCAAAAGGCAAAGAGGCCTGAGGGAAAGACTTCTCAATGTCAGGTGAAGATCTTTCTATTAACCCAAGTTTTTTTATTGTGTTTTAAATTCATAAATCTGTATATTGTTTTATGTTATCTGTCGCACTGATTAATTTGTTTATTGTTGATTTTTATTATTATATATTATAGATTGTATTCAATGTACCACTAGGTCAAATGTTCCATCAGTGCAAGGATTTTTCCTTGTGCAATGAAATGTTCTCCCCCTTTTCTTCCCCTCATACAACTCCTAAATCTGTTCTGTGGGTTCCCCCAATCCTCTGGACCAGTTTTAAGGATGGAGAGGAGCGAGCGTGGGGCCAGGAGAGGGGGGCAATCCCCTTAAGCTAGTTGGAATCGCTCCACTAGCACGAGGATTTAGTTGAATACCATCCTGTATTTTTAATATGGTGTTGTAAGCAGCCCAGGAAATATTTGTTGATGGTCAGCTAGATAAAAGTTAAAACAGACAGACAAACTTAAAATTAAAATTGTCTGCCTACATCAAACGCATGCTCAGAAAAGAGGAGGTGGACTGATAAAAAATGGAGGATGTATAAATACCTCAGTTTGGAAATTCTCAAGCCAAACAATCTATTTATTTATTTATTTATAATTATCAGATTTTTACTCTGCCGTTCAATGTACATGTAACCCAGGGATAGCCAACGCGCTGCCCTCCAGATATTGTGGATCACAGCTCTCATCAGTTTTGCCCGAGGTCAGGGATGATGGGAGTCGTAGTCCACAACATCTGGAAGGCACCACACTGGCTACATTGATGTAACCCCATGTAAGAAATGAGCCTTCGTGTAATCCAGGGCAGAAGCTCCAGTTTGAACAGAGCTTTTGAAAAGAGCCAGCCTTGGGAAGGGCAAAGGTTCCAGGGGGATTTGGAAGAGGGCAAGGTAGCTGGAGGCAGTGGGGGAGAGGGATTAATACTGAGTATGTCTATTGACTATTTATTTTTCAAGTAATTATCTGTTTTTCTAAACATCCGAGTCTGCTTCTTCTAAGGTCGTGGAATATGTAATCAATATTTGCTGGACAGTTGAAGCTGAGAGGGAAAAAGACCCCAGGCAGCTGACATCCAACAGAAGGGGACACTCAACAAGGGCTTCTGGGAAATATTATCCTTTCTATTGTTGGAAAAGGAATCCACAGAACTCTGATTCCAAAGTGGATTCACCCAACTCAGTCCACATGGATCATCATGACCCCCGTTGGAATCCCTTTATGAGGCAGTCTGGTGCTGCCACTGTCTGTTTAAAAATATCTTGTTTCCTTTTACAAAGCTCCAAAAGTCATCTAGCCACTCACAACCTGGCATGGCGGTCTTCTTGCTCTGATGCACGTTGTATAGAACAAGAACAAGTCCACCTGAGAGTGATGGGGCTTGATGATGTTCCACCACTCTCAGAGGGAATTGCATGGGGGGGGATGGCTGCACCCATATAGTAGTAGTAGCAGTAGTAGTAGTAGCAGTAGTAGTAGTAGCAGTAGTATTTCCACACAGATTTGTAAAGGTTTTCCCTTTAAAAATCAGTGCAGAACTAAAAATCAGTGCAGAAACAACACGGGACAAACCCTGTCCCCATTTAGAATTGGGATGGACTGCCCTGTAATGAGTCCATCTATCCACAATCGTTATATAACACTTATCAGAGCATTTTTCAAAGAATTAAAAATGAAATAAATTATCAGCAAAGGGATTTAAAAATTAAAACAAAAACACAAACACAAAACCCAGCAGAACAAAACCAGCAATAAAAAAATGGAAATTTTACTTACTGTGAATTTCTATTTGTGCATAGGGCTGGAGGACATTCCTGATTAGGGATGGCTCCTCCTACTGGTCATGACAGGCAGGGTCTAGAAATTTCTTATTCTCTCCAGGGGGAGGAGTCATCCTGCTCTCCAGACCGAGTTGACAGAGCAAGAACTCCTCGACCCCATCAATGCCAACCATGCAGACGTTTATTAAACAGACATCTGTACAAAGTAGTAACTAGGAAAAGGTAATAACCAGAGACAAAACAGACAACTGGAGAAAAACTTAACACAAAATGAGATACACGCAGTACTAGACATCGTGTGAAAATGTAAGGAGCTAGCAGAATGCTTCAAGCCCCCAACCCCTTGCTCCAGAAGGCTGTAGCAGAGGAAGGGGAGGTGGGTGGAATTTCCATTTTGCTAGATAGGGCTGGAGGACATTCCTGATTAGGGATATAACATAGCAGTATCCACACCCCCAGGGTGGGCTTCCTCTGTGTGAAACTAGTGATTTAGCACCTTCTGGAACGCATTGCTATGAAAAACGGCATCAGCTGGGGAATAGAAATCTCTTTTATCATGTCTGATGAGGATGTGTGGAGAGGCCCACTCGTCCAACAGATGTCCATGATTGGGAAACTGCCCTTGCATGATGCAGAGACAGCCACCCCTCTAACAGAAAGTGCCCTCTAACAGAATGTGCTGCAGGGTCCTTACCCAATGCCTCATAGGCCTGAGCTATGGCCGCCCTGAACCAGCGAGAGGTGGAAGAGGCAAACACCTTCTTTCCCTTAGAGTTCCCCAGGAAAGACTCAAATTATTCTTCAGGATGTCTAAACTCCAGTGTGCAGCACCCCTAATGTCCAGAGAACTTAGGCTATGGGGCAGTATACAAATGCAATAAATAAATAAATAATGTCCAACAAGTGCCACCTACACACCTGAGTGCAGGAAGGATATGGTCAGAAAAGACGGTAAGTCCATCTCCTGAGACCTATAAAAAACTGATGTGGTGGCCACCAAAATACTGTCGTATAAGTCAAGGTGTTCAGAAGGCAGGTGGCCATAGGGTCTAAGAGTGAGTCTGCTAGTGCCAACAACATCCAGTTTAGGTTCCAGGTTGAAAACCTGTAAACCGTCTCCAGAGAAACGAGAACCACCCCTTTAAGGAAACACTTAGAGCAAGCGGCATGAAGACAACAGGGAACTCCCAGACTAGAGGACATACTACTGAGGGAAGCTGTCTGGCACCTGAGGATGGCTGCACTAAACCCTTTGTCCAAACCTGGGTGTAAAAAACCCAAGAAGGCCTGAACACTTCAGGACAATGGATCCACCAAGATTTTTGAGCACCAGCTCAAAAATACCCTCCAGGTGGGAGAGAAACCCCTATTGGTTGACTATTTACATGAGGCCAGTAATATATCCACGACTTTCCGCAAAAAAACCTTGTCCCTCGACCCGATCCGCTCAGCCTGCAAGCTGTCCATCGTACACTCCATTAATTGGAGAGAAACGACCACTGTAGCTCCCTGGAATGGATGCCCTAATTCTCCCCTTTGCTGGAATGGGATCTTGGAATGGAAGCAGAAGCTACTGAAAGGGCTGGGGGACGAGTGTCAACCATCAGATTATAGCCCGACACCCTCCTGTGATTAAGTCAGAAAGAGCATGCCCAATGAACACTTGTAAAGGTTGTGATTTATATGTCAGAATGGTTTGACCTTATACCAAACTCTGAGGCAAAAGCTTCTGCAGCTAGATGTAGCTTCTCGCACTTGTTTGTGCTGGCAGACACTGGCAACGTCACATAGACTTGTGCAGCACCAACCATCCCCATAATCAAACTTTGATTAAAGGGACATAAAAGAGTAGAGGGATAGGGGCTGCTTTTCCTCTTGATTAGACAATACAGAAACAAGCATTTTCTGCTCCCTGATTCTATTAAACCAATCCTCAGACAAGGATTATCTGTGAAAGACAGGAATAAAGAAATTTATGTTTCATTTAACACATAAAAGTAAGTGGACTGCCTTCAAGCCAATTCCAACTTATAACGACCCCAAGAAACCTTTGGTTGTGTTCATTGGGTTTCTGTGGTAAACACTACTCAGAGGTGGCTTACCACTGTCTTCCTCTGAGGCTGAGAGGCAGTGACAGGCCCAAGGGCACCCCATGATCCCCACGGCTGTGTGGGGATCCAAACCATGGGCTCCCATGTCATAGTTGAACACTCCAGCCACTGTCTCACGCTGGCTATCATTGAAAACATACATTTTAATTAATACTGAACTGCCAAGGCTCTGACAGAAAAACCAGAACAGTCTCTGAGGTTGAAGGGGCCATTATCTGCAGGCCACGTTACACTGAGCTCTTCTGAAGCTGTGTATACCGTAAACCAGTATACTGAACCACTGACAACACGGAGGCAAGTGGAACTTTTTCAATGTCTATGGATATAGCTTCATGAAACTAGAAAAAGAGAAAAGCCCATCTTTCAGTTTCATCCACCGGGACACTTAATCACCACCCTCAGGGGTGATTCCATGAGGGTTCCTAAGGTTGAAGGGGATTGCCTTCAAGTCGATTCTGACCCATGACGACCCCATGAGGAAGGCCTCATGGCAAGCGGCACTCAAAGGAGGCCCACCATTGCCTTCCTCTGAGGCTGGCAGGCAGTGACTGGCCCTACACCACACTGGCTCTTCATAAGGTAATTATCTGATTTTATTCCAAACTGTGGCTATAGAGATAATCCAACTGTTCTTGCAAACACTACCACATGTAAGGGTTTTGGGCCTTCTCCTGGGAGAAGGGGGTATAATAACCTTTTGAAGCCTCAGAAAAGGCTTTGAGGCTTTCCATTTATATGCTTTTATTTATTTATTTATTTATTCTTGGATTTATTAGTCGCCCATCTGGCTGGTTATCCAGCCACTCTGGGCGACGTACAAAACAGAATAATACATTAGACATTAAGCATACCATAAGCATTAAAAATTTTAAAACATACAGTAAAAGTTTCAACCCATCCCAAAAGCCTGCCTGAAGAGCCAAGTTTTTAAAGTCCGGCGGAAGCTCATCACAGAGGGGGCACGTCGGAGATCATTTGGGAGGGAGTTCCATAGGGTGGGGGCCAATATTGAGAAAGCCCTCTCTCTGGTCCTCACCAGCCTAGCTGATTTAACCGGTGGGATCGAGAGAAGGTCTTGAGAAGCTGATCTTGTCGAGCGGCATCCCTGACGGTGCTGGAGGCGCTCCTTCAGATAAACTGGGCCCAAACCGTATAGGGTTTTAAAGGTCAAAACCAACACCTTGAATTGGGCCCGGTAAACAACCGGTAACCAATGTAACTCCTTCAAAACTGGAGTAATATGATCTTGTCGGCGGCTACCTTTGATCATACGAGCCGCCGCATTCTGTACCAGTTGCAATTTCCGGACTGTTTTCAAGGGTAACCCCACGTAGAGCGCATTACAGTAGTCTAGGCGAGAGGTGACCAGGGCATGTACCACCTGCGGGAGCAAATGGTTGGGAAGGTAGGGGTGCAGCCTCCGTATCAGATGCAGTTGATACAGCGCTGCCCTGCTCACAGCCGAGACTTGAGCCTCCATGGACAGCTGGGAGTCAAGAATGACCCCCAGGCTGCAGACCTGGTCCTTTGGGGCAATCGTACCCCATTGAACATCAGGTCCACATCCCCCAGCCTTCCCTTGTCTCCCACAAACAGTACCTCGGTTTTGTCAGGATTCAGCTTCAGCTTGTTCCTTCCCATCCAGTCACTCACCGAGTCCAGGCACTTGGACATGCTTTCCGATTGTGGACCCCTAGAGGAGCTAACAGGCTCCTCTGTTGTTGTCCCAGCAACGTTCCCTGGGCCTACCTTTTCAGGCCTTTCTTAAAGTTAGCTCTCTAAATGTCTCAGCCCAGATTATTCATGTCCCTGTCTGTTCTGAGGAGGAAAATCTAACATTTCCACAGGAATAAACCTGAAATACATAAGATTTCTTCAGAGATATTTCACCCCTTATGTTTCTGAAGGAGGAGGGAACAGACATAGCCAACCTGAAGGTTGACTAGGTTTAAGGGAGTCACTTTGTGTAACCCTTCCACATAAAGGGAACACACTACGTCTTCGGATGACCACCATCTGGCATGATTTATAACCTTTCTCCAGGGAGTACACTACACGTATCCACTGCCCCATGCTTTGACCTAAGCACCTGGCGTCAGGGCAAGAACACAGGGAAGAGGGAATACCTTGTCACCTAATCTTAGGCATCCCCAATCCCCCCCCAAATCTTGATAAGCACCCTTTGTTCCAGCTGACAACCTCTGGGTAAAGGGGCCTCACATCAACCATCAAGGCGGAAACCAGGGAAAGCTAGACCAATTCAAAAACATCATGAAAAGATACCACTCAGCCCTCCAGACAGTTCTGAAGTGGCGTGGGGAATTAAACCACCTCTGTGGGCTGTTTGGCAGGAGCAGAAGGGAACATCCTTATTTTATGCCCTGTGGTCAGGTACTGGGATGAGAGGGCTCGGGTGCCACAGGCTATTCCTTAATTTACCAGAAAAACTGCCTGGTCAGAGGCATGGGTAAAATATCAGGTGCAGATTCCAACTTGTCCCCTGAAAACTTAGAACAGAAGCAGCCTCAGATTTCTGGTTCCATGAGAACTGGGTGGAAACTGCTGAAACAAACTGCTGGAGGAATTTTGGAGACAAAATGGCGATCTAGAAGGACACTTTGTCAGGAGCTCCATTTCTTATCTCTTAAGAATTCTAATTTAACACCCACCATTCAATATCTAACATCTCTGGATCGTCATATAGCAACTTCAGTACTAATTGGCATCAAACATTCTTGTTAGTCTTTGCTGGCTGACTTTGGAAGACTGCCCTGCTTAAGACAGCGTTTTCCCACCCTCCCCCTTTCTGCAGCGGCTCGGGTTGCATTCAGAGCTACATCAAGTAAGTTACCATCACAAGTCACAAGTAATTCTACTTAACATCTGGCATTTCTAACATCAAAAAGCTCTTTAACCACTTGGTTTTTGATATCTAAAGGACTATTTGCCTTATCTCTGCTGCTTTACTCCTACGGAGGGTGGTTACAAGCTTTTAACTCACATTAATTACTACACTGCTTCTAAAGTGGTTCTTAAAGTGGTAGCTCTGAAGTATGGTGCACACTAGAAAAGACTATAAAAATGCGGGGATTGTCCCCTCCCTCATAATGGATGACCCAAGCAATCAAAAATTACTCATTTTTATTCCACTAAGGAGAGAAAGGTCCAAGGAAAGAGGGATAAGGAGCCAGATGAAGAAAGTATTCATCATTCAAACCCAGTAATGGACTGGTCGCTGAACATCATTGGAGACCTACAAACCAATGTTTGCAACCCATCTTCTATAAATCTCGCACAAGAGATAGCCAGGGCAGAGAACATGACCTTGGAAGGAGTAGCTAAAATGACAAAGAACCGCTATCAAACTGAGCAAATCGAATGGAGCTTAAATCAATCTGTAGAATTATTAGAATGCACTGGTAGTGAAGCAAAAACTAAGATGAAGCCTAGTGGTCAAACCGAGTCCACTAAGGAGGTAAATGTGTCAAATAAAGAACCCGTCCTGCCAACTGAGACCTGGCTTTTTATGATAGCAAGAGATCTTGAACATATTAAAGTGTTTCTGTCTGAATCCAATCAACTCCTAACCACATTGGTAGAAGCGTATATAAAGCTCGGCTTTAACCGTGAGGACGAGACCTTAAGAACTCCCCCTACCATGGACCCCACGCAAATTACCCAATCAAGAAACCCAACCCTGAGAAGTAACTTATGCTGTTCACCGCCCTTTATGCTGTTCACCGCCCTGGGAGCTTATTGCTATAGGGCGGTCTAAAAATGTAATAAAATAAATAAACACGAAACTTAACGGAAGGACTAGGAAGAGTCGGAGTACCATTGTAAAGTTGAGCAAGAAGAGTATCAAACATCCAAAGATTCATCGCTATAACAAAATGAATTTCGAGAAACTTTGTAAGTTATTAGATGCTTCCCCGAAGCGGAAAATGAAGCTGGCGGCCAAGAAGACAACTCAGTCTGAACAAAGCAAGTGTGTTAACATCAATTCCCCCCATGAAGACTTTGCTGCCCCCCCGCTCCTTCCTCCAATTAATAGCACATTACAGACCCAGGTTTCGGTTCAGCAAGATCCATGGTCACTTGTACCCTTGGAACCTAAATCTTCCCCGCAGCTGGCGAGAGACATGAAATGGTGTGTAGTCCTTAACCGATATAAAGTGGTTCTATCTAATTATCCTAAACCCACTGGTCTTCTTACACAAAATGAGTGTAAAATCCATCTCCTAAAGATTTTTGAAAGTATTATTCCTGGTGCGTTCAGCATTGATATAACCTTAGTAGAATCCTTTTTTTATAATTATGTCACTGCTCGTATTGTGGTGACTTTCAGTGATCTGGGTAAAGCCAGATTGATATTTGACAACAGAGATGTACTCTATACTCGGGGCATATTAACATCAAGAATCTTTGAGAATCTAGCTCCGCCCCAGCCGTTAGCTGCTTACCCTGTAACATGCAAAAACACTTTTTTGACAAAGTTGGATAATGGGACGGAAAATTTTTTGATTGATTTTGAAACCAAGGAATCCCCTTCGCTAACCACAGTTATGGGTCTACAGGTTCTTGAGGAGCAAAATGGAACAGCCAGCCATGAGTATATTCTAGAGCAGCCTTTCCCAACCAGTGTGCCTCCAGATGTTGTTGGATCACAACTCCCATCTTTCCTGACCATTGGAACTGCTGGCTGAGACTGATGGGAGTTGTGGTCCAACAGCATCTGGAGGCACACTGGTTGGGAAAGGCTGTTCTAGAGAATAACAATAGGATGGAACTGCTCATTGAAGAAGAGAAGAAGTTACTTGACTCCTTTTCCATCTTACCCCCATTAGCCCAAACTGAAATTTTGACAAGACTTCACACTTTAAAAATCCACTTAGAAAATAAATTGACGCCTTTTACGAATGAGGACCGCAATGAGAAAGAATACAGAAGGATGGAGGATCCAGAGTTATTATATAATGACTATCTTAATGATCCAAAGAGAGTACTACAAGGACCACTCATCGCCAAAAAAAAAAGCCCCTCCAGTCCAGATCGCAGCTGAAATGAATTTTACAGCTCTCAATACGACACGGTTTTACACTAAGGAACCAGCATCTACCTCTCACAATGCAAAAGCTGCTGCTTGTGTAACTCTGTCCTGGACATGAGATGGCTCAGTGAAAATGAAGAGGGGTCCCCGCAGAAGACAGTTGCCTTCACGAATCATTCGCCTAGCCCTCTGAAGCCAGTAATATCAAATGTCAGCAAACTAGACCCAACTCTAGAGGCAATTGCTCCCTTTGAGACGGATCCTGGATCACTGTATGTCAGCTATAAAGCAGAATTTACCATCTATCCAACCTGCCTCAGTTTGACAAATAGTAAATCACCCTACCTCACATCTACTATTCCTTTTGTGGAATACCTCAGGTTGGAAGAATAAAGCCTCAGATCCATCTTTCCTGGATTATCTCAAAAAGCACGGTATTATTCTCCTTCAAGAGACCTGGCTAAGAGGGGAACTCAATTTACACGGCTTCACAACCTACTCGTTGGAAGCAACCCCAAGCACTAAGGGGGGACGCCCCAAAGGAGGTCTGAGTATGCTTGTTTCAACAAACTTATGAGCTCCCATCATCAAACCAGACCCCCTGGTGGGGTTAGCTACTTCCTTAGTGATCAAGTTTAATTGGGCTCAGCTATTGCTTATAAATGTCTATTCTCCCCCGTGTCGCCAAAAAAAACTAGTGAAGGCCACTATGTTGAGATTAGAAGAATATATTGTTAAGTTGACAGCTCTGCACCCGGAAGCCCTGGTGATCATTGCGGGGGACTTCAATGCCAGAATAGGACTGAGCAATGAGGTGAGATGGGGCTTTCGACATACTGGCTAGACAATCAAAAGACAAAGGATACAACTATCCCAGGCTCTGCCTTAAGCAAATGCTGAATAAACTGAATTTAGTTCTGGCAAATGGGCATGTGGAAGGAGATACTAATGGCGAATTTACCTTTTTATCCGGCCTTGGAGCATCTACCATTGACTTTTCCATCGTCTCCTACAATTTGTTTCATGCAGTGTCTACATGTGTAGTAGACAATCACTCCGAAAGTGATCACCTACCTCTAGCCCTTTCTTTGTATTGTGGTAATCAAACTATCTATGTTGAAGAGGAGCCAATTCTGGATGAAAAATTTGAAGTACACCCAACATGCATTAGGTGGTCGACCAAGTTAGAAAACAACTTAAAAGGGATTTTAAACTCAAGACAGGTGCCTTCAACTCCGCGAGATTCTAGTAACAATGATCTCTGTGAAAACTGCTCTGGAGACTTTCCAGCAACTGATCCTGGCCTTACAAAATGGCCTATCCTCTAAACCCAGGACTAAAACCTTTAGCTCTGTATGCAAGTCTAAAGCCTGGTTCGACCACGATTGTGTAGCTTTGAAAAAACAACCAATTGCAAAATACACCGCTTACAGAGATAAAAACTCTCCGACATTATAGAATGGCTGGAGCTGAAGAAATGTTACAAACACCTAATTAAAGGGAAAAAGAGACTTACGCAAATAGAAAATTGGCAGTGCTTATTGAAAGCCTCTAAAGGATTCAACTACCTTTTGGAAGATGGTCGCAAAGGGATGGCCTAAATCTTCAGTCAGCTTGGACTATCATTATCTCAGTGAATGCCTGGGAACTGCATTTTAGTAAAATCTATGCAAGGGAACAGCCACGACATCAGTCGCCCAAGTCTGACATAAAAGACCTCCCTGAATGGCCACCTGTTACCATTAAGGAAGTTTCTAACCTAATTGCCAAATTAAAAATGGGCAAAGCTCCTGGGGCTGATAACATCCCTTCCGAAGTATTCAAATCTAATGCAGAGTGGTGGGCACCAGTATTAGCAGCTCTTTTTACAAGCATAGACCACTCCGCTTGCATTCCAAAGGATTGGGGTCTTGCTATAATCATCCCTATCTATAAAAAAGGTGTAAGATCTGACCCCACCAACTACAGACCCATCAGCCTACTAAACATTGTTAGCAAGATATACGCCAGCCATTTACATGAGCAACTGCAAGTCTGGTTGGAACAAGAAAACATTCTGGCTGACGAGCAGGCTGGTTTCAGAGCGGAACACTCCACCATGGATCATGGCTTTGTCTTACAACAGCTGGTGGAAAAATACACGGCTAAATCTGGGGGAGCTCTGTACTTGGCTTTCATTGACTTTAAATCAGCTTTCGACCTGATCCCAAGAGATAGACTTTGGGAGAAACTTGAGGCCACTAACATCGATAGGTGTCTGGTAACACTTATACGGTGTTTATATGAAAATACCAATCTACGTGTAAGGCGCAATGGCGCCGGCCATTTATCTAACCCTATTCCCACCTTTAAGGGTGTTAAATAGGGGTGCATTTTAGCCCCCACATTGTTTAACTTTTATATTAACTCCCTGGTCAAAAGTCTGACACCGATTCACTCTCATCAACGTAGACTGTCAAAGAGGCCTCTGTCCATTCTTCTTTATGCCGATGACGTGGTTCTTTTGTCGCTGACATGTATTGGGTTGAGACGCTTGCTGAGTGCCCTTGCTAGTTATTGTAAAAAAGGACTCCTGGTAATTAATTACGATAAATCAAAAGTTGTCATCTTTTCTAGGAAAAGGGTAAAGCATCGATGGCAGATAAACGAGCACCCAATAGAGCAGGTAATATCTTACAGATATTCAGGGGCGACTCCATGCAAAAAACGCCACTGCCAATGCTCAGAGAAGTGCAAAGGCGATCCTCTCTTTTTATTACTCTAGAGGGGGCCAGTATGTTCCAGCAGCCATACAGGTCTTTGCTGCTAAAGCCATTGCCCAGTTGCTATATGGCTCACAAATAAGTGTTTACGATAACTATGCCCCTTTTGAAATTGTTCAAACTCAGTTTCTGAGATCTATACTTGGCACCCCGTGCTGTGTCCCCAATCCTATCTTCCGACTAGAAGCTGGGCTTATTACAATAGAAGCCCGTATATGGATGTGCAAAATTAAGTTTTGGCTTAAAATGATGTTTGCACCCATGGGATTGGCTCCATCTACGCTGACGTCTTTCAGTCGAAGTGGAAAAAGTCTTTAAACACTAAACTATTAAGCTTAGGGTTCTCTCCCTCTATGATTCCTGCGCTAGGCTACTCCAAAGCAAAAATGTGCATCCTCCAACAAATCCTTGATATTGAACTTCAAAGCCATTTATCTTTGGCCGCAGCTTACCCTGATTTTAGATGAAACACAAGGCCATTTGTACCCGCTCACTACTTAGATACCCTGACCATCCCTAAATTTAGAAGTGTTTACGCTAGCCAAGTTTAACATCTTACCTTCGGCACTTTTGGATGCAGGTTTAAAAAAATTCCGTATGTTGAGAGGGTGTGCCCTTGTGATGAGGAGGCTGTAGAGTCTGTGGGCCATGTTTTACTGTACTGTTCATTTTACCGCGACCTTTGATCCGTTTTAATTACCCCAATTTTACAAAAAATTCCTGGCAGAGATGAGGCTTCTTACGTGGAATACCTTTTATCTGATCAAACTCCCCAAGTATCAGCTAAAGTAGCCAGCTTTTGCGCTGCTGCCATTCTCTGCAGAAGAACTTTGATAATCCCCCAGTTTATATAAGATTTGAAAGACCCTCCGTGGTGCAGAGTGGTAAGCGGCGGTAACACAGCCGAAGCTCTGCTCACGACCAGAGTTCGATTCCAATGGAAGCAGGAAGTTGAATCTCTGGTAAAGGGGGTCGAGGTCCACTCAGCCTTCCATCCATCTGTGGTTGGTAAAATGAGTACCCAGCATATGCTAGGGGGGTATAGAAAGGCCGGGGAAGGAACTGGCAATCCCACCCCATATATACGGTCTGCCTAGTAAACGTCGCAAGACGTCACCCTAAGAGTCAGAAACGACTTGCACTGTAAGCGCGGGGACACCTTTACCTTTATATAAGATTTAGAATTGGTTTTAGACAGAATTTGTTAGAACTATTTAACAAAAATTGCCTATTTTGAAGATGTATATTTGTATGCTGGTCTATGACTGTAATAAAGCTATCTGTCTATCTAAACTGCTGGAGGAGCTCAAAGGGTGAGGTCCCACAAAATGGCTGCCAAAGGAAGATCTGTGAGATTTCCTGCAAATATAACTAGTTAGCTCCTAGCATCCCTGGCTTGTATATTTCCTTCATGAAGGATATCTCCCCCAAGAGGAAGGCCCCTTAAAATCCTGGGAATATATATAACATCAAACCAGGATAGAGACTAGGATTCTTGCTGCAAACATGAAATGCTTCTTTGCCTATTTAGCAGGCAGCTTTGATTTACATGGGAACGCCCATTCTGTGTCCCACACATCATCAAGGGCCTGATGACAATAACCAGCTTAGCACCAGTCGACGGAAGCCTGTTTAGCTCCCGCCGAATTCGACTGGGCATGGGCATCGTCTCCCCTCTCAATTTCTGAGAACTGCAGCACTCTGCGCCTTCAGAAGAAGGGGTTGAAAAACCTCTAGGGAAAGAGCCTAGGTTGCACTGGGTCACCTCTAGATCCTTTCCTGATGACTCCCCCTCTTCCCTATCAGCTTCAGGGGAATCATCCAAATCAGACAATGCCCCCTGTTGGCCATAGACCTGGTTGGGCAACTGTCCTTGTACCTGCAACCCCTGGACCATAGTGGGTGCTGGGTATGCATGTGTCTGGGTGTCTGATCAGTCCTGTTGATTCATAGCGCCCTTTACCAGTGAGATCCTTGTCTCCCACCATGGGCGCTGTCTGAACCCCCGCCCTGCACAATATGACAGGGAATAGGAGTAGGACACCCAGGTTGATGTTGGGGTGTGTGCCACCTCAGCTGATGGCTAGGGTACAATGAGAGGGGGGTCTGGTATAGCTGTATTGCTATGGCAAACTACTATATCTCCTCTCCCTGCACGAGTTGCTAGAGTGATATTTGCGCCTCCACTTTCTTTTATGGGATCGCCTACTTGAGGGCCTGTTCCGCTTACTTTTAAGGGCATGGTAAATGGGGCCCCTGATTTCAATGAAGATAAACTCCTTGACCCCAGACAAGAACTTAAGAAAGTGAGAATGGGGGTGTGTGGAGCTTCCATACCTTCAGCAGGAATACTCACACACACACCCGGCTTGGGGTTGGGTAGAGCGCAGGCTGATAGCTTGTTGAGCCTTGTGCTGGCAGCTCTCAACAATCCGTCACATCTCCCGTGTAACAGAAGTCTTGGCGAGAGAACGAGGAAGAGGCAGGCAAAGCCATAAAGTGGCGGACACAGCTGTTCTGCACTTAGGAAAAAAGTGCAGGAAACTGCTGCAATGGTGAACTGCCATAGCGGGTGCCGCTCAACCCCCTGCTGCCGAGCACGATCCGATTTTGGGGTAGATTCTTCTCCTCGGAAAGGGGAGGGGGTGAGCCAGAGCCGGCAATCCCACTCAGCATGAGTGCGACAGAAACGCAGCTCCACGGAGCAAGAAGCCAGTCCCCCTTCAGAAGTGGCTGCTGCTGTTGCAGAAGCACTGCGGATAGCCACGCTCTGTTGCTCTGAAGAACGCCTCGCACGGCGCCAAACTGATCAGCTGGACTGAACGATCCTCCCAAGCCCCCGGACTCATGATGTGAAGGTGGGAGGGGGGGAAGAAAACATTAAAGGATGGAGACAGAAGAAATAGCTAACATGAAGGAGAGGAGAAAGACGGAAAGCAGAAAAAATGGAAAAACAGCAAAAAACAGAGGTAAAAGGAAGTTCTGAGCAGAGAGAAGACCCAACCTTCACAGGCCGCAGGCAGGGCCAGTCTGGAGAGCAGGATGACTCCTTCCCCTGGAGAGGAGACTAAGAAGTTTCTAGACCCTGCCTGTCACGACCAGTAGGAGGAGCCATCCCTAATCAGGAATGTCCTCCAGCCCTATCTAGCAAATCCCTGTGATCAAACACTCTTGCCATCTAAGAAATAAAAAAGTTTTTTCCCTAGTACTGGAAAGATATTAAAGCAGATACCAGGCAAATAATTTGGGGGGGAACAGGGTGCAGACAAGGCACCACCGTAGAGAAGTTTCCCTCTCTGCTTGCCACCCACCAATGGCAGGAACATCTAAAGGAGGGCCTCTGAACCATCACAGCACATAGGCAGGTCAATATGAAAGGAGGCGTTCCTTCAGGTGCCTAAGCCATCTTGCTAGGATTTCAAATAGGGATGTGGTACCTGTGATCCTCCAGGTGCTATTGAGATTATATCTCCCATCAACTCTCACCATTGGCTATGTTGACTGGGGCTGATGGGAGTTAATTATTTTAATTCATTTATAAACCACTGGATAAAAAAAGTTCTCCAAGCAGTGTACTAATAAAAATTATAACGAACATAGCTAAAATCCCCAAATCTAAAACCATAATTGTTAAAAACAAAGATAAAAACCAATACAACTTTAAAAACAAATATAGGTAACCACATCATGTGTTTAAGCAGGCTTGCCAAAACAGAAAAGTTTTCAGCAGGCGTATAAAACAACATAGCAAGTATGCCTGCCTAAATCAGTAGGCAGGGAGTTTCAACAGCATTTGAACTGGAGGGTCACAAGTTCCCCATCCCTGCTTTAAAAGGAACGCACACACACTTTGAATTGCTATTGGAAATGGACCAGAAGCCATTGCAGATCTTTAAGCACAGGTGAGATTGGGATCTCAAAACCCAGTCCCAATTACTTATCTTAGTAGGCTTTATACTAACAGCAGTTTCTGGGCAGTGTTCAAAGGCAGCCCCACATACAACGCTTGCAGGCAACATGTGGAACAGTGTCCAGGGGAAAGCATAACATATGAGGCTATAAGAGATGATCTGAAAGTTCAATCTGAGGGTGTGTGTGTGTGTTTCTGTGTCTATTTTTGATGGTTCACATACACACATTCAAGTGACTGCTTAAAGATGAAGACCTCAAGTGATGTCATGTGGGGGTAGACCACCCTTTAGATCTAACAATCTAAAACAAGATTTCCTCCAGGTTCTCCAAAGCATCAGTGTACAAGAAGGTAAGGCAAGGGAGAGACTCAGGAATTCACACCTTCATCATCGTAGTTCACCCAGGTACATGTGATGCCACCATTTGGGATGCTCTCACTGAAACGCAGCAAGAAGGTGCCTGCCTTCTTCCTCTTCAGCAAATGCCTCTCACGCTTGCGGCTCACAAATCCCATGATGAGCCTAGGGTGGGTTGCAGGTTGGAGAAGAGAAATACCGAGAAAAGTCACACAGCCACCACCCTTGCTCTGCCTTAACTCCCTCCCAACATCTTGTATCTCTTTCCATGGTGCCTCCTCCTGATTCATAAGGACAAGGGCAACCTTTACTAAACTGGTGCCCCAAGCAAAAGGCATCCTCTCCCAGCAGCATCCTCTGCATCTCTCAATTAGGTCCATCTATGTGAGGATTGTGCATCATTCCTGACAAGCAGCAGCTCTCTGGGGTTTCAGGTAGGGGATATTCCCAGTCCCTACCAGGGGATGCCGGGGATTGAACCTGGAACATGCAAAGCATGCGGTCTGTCACTGAGCTACAGCCCTTCTCTGATGGCTGGGCTATCTGCAGTAGTAAGCTGGGGCTCTCTCCCACTGTCAGTTACCCCCTCTTTCACAAATGTACTTTTTTGGGGGGACAAGGGTTGCTTATGAAGTGGCAGAAACACCGGCAGAAAAGGGAATTCCATCATCTGGGGTTCTAACATCTGTGTTTGCAATTATTCCTTGCAAGTACTCACAAAGCCCCTCAAAAAAGATTTCTGGAGTATTTGCAGAGAATGATGGCAAAGCCCTGACGGTTTTTGAGACAAGAGGTAGAAATGGGCAAACATCCCCCTAGCAAACACTGCACTCGTGGGGTAGTTGCCATTCAAGATAGCTGAGAGGATCCAGGACTCCTCAAGTTCTGTCCTTTGCTGAGGAAGAAGCTGCATTTTCCTCTGTTTCTCTTCTCTTCTTTCCCACTCCTCCCTTCCCACTTCTTACTCATTCTTCCAGAGTTGCAGCAGGTGCTCCTTAACCAGGAGCAAGACCCCATCAATCCAGGTCCAGAAGGAGAAACCAGCAGTCATGTCCTGTGGGAACAACAGCATAGACAAAACGTCAACAGGGAAGCGGCTTTGGTGGGTGGCCAAAGGAGGCAGGGGCAGCATTTACCTTAGCAAACTGGGCCCAAGTGATTGTACTCTGCAGCGTTGCATTTGGTCCTTCAGTGGGAAGAAAAGAAAAGAAGTGAACCACATAATTATTTTGACAGAGGTGGGGCTAGGAGGAGCATGTTTGTTGCTCCTTCTTTGCCATCCCCATTCCTCCCCTTGCCTCCACATTATGGGTCTGAGAAAAAAAGAGGTTTCCAGGGATTCAAAATGAGGAGCTTGTATTGAAGAATGCACCCTGTTATTCAATCCAGAGTAGTTACCACACAGTTGCTAATGCAATTTAAAAAAAATCTTGTTCTGCTCTAAAGGACTCTGCTGAAAAAGTGAGAAGGAAAATCCACCTGAATAGGAACTTCTTGAGCCTAGGGCATTTGAGAGTTCACCTCCTCCCACACCATCTTGCCCACTCCCTAACATCAGACAAGAAGCCCTTCGCTGTATCCCACCTAAGGCAGAGGCTTGGGAGATGGTAACAAGAGACAGAGCCTTTTCAGTGGCTGCACCAGTATTGCCGAATACCTTGCCCCATGTAGAGTGGCCTCCTCTCTTGGTGCCTTTTTCCAGCTGGTCAAGACATTTTTAATATTTTACTTGTGATCACTGCCATTAAATGGATTATTAATGTTGCATATTTTTATTCCTGCATTCTTCTTCTAATATATATTTTTACTCCAATGTGATTTTAAACGGTTGAAAGCTGCCCTGAGTGGTGCATGGGCACTAGAAAAGCAAGATAGGATTTTACAAACAAACACTAAACCCCCTGCACTACACTGGCCCCACATTACCACAGAGTTTCTCTCTCAGCATCTTGAGTTGATCCATGTTTAGCCCTCGCTCAGTAGCAGCTTGGAACTGCCAGCTCAGGACAGCAGACAGCTGATCCCAGGTGGCAGCTGGTGGACTGTTGAAAAACAGCTGATTCTGGGAGAAAGGAGAGAGAGGGGGAGGGAGAGGGAGAGGGAGAGGGGGAGGGGGAGGGGGGAGGGGGGAGGGGGGAGGGAGGGGGAGAGGGAGGGGGAGAGGGAGGGGGAGGGGGAGAGGGAGAGGGAGAGGGAGAGGGAGAGGGAGAGGGAGAGGGAGAGGGAGAGGGAGAGGGAGAGAGAGAGGATGAACCAACCAATTTAGGTAATAAGGAGGGGCATGGGGCATGAACTGGAAGGAAATCTGGGATTACAAAAACTTTTTAGACACAAACCTGGCTGTAAAAGGGACAATATCACATGAGTTATAAAAACCCTACACCAAGGATAGCCAACTGATGTTGATGGATTCAAAGTCCCACCATCCCTGACCCATTGGCTAAGGTGGCTGGGACTGATGGGAGTTGGAGCCCGACAACATCTGGAGGGCACTGTGTTGGCTACCCCTGCCCTACACAGAAGCCACTTTCATGTAGGAATTAGCAGTTTGCCTGTAGGGAAACAAGTCATGGACCTAAGACATGTGCAAGATTGCTGCATGTGCCATGCCAACACACACACACACACACACACACACACACAGAAAGAGAACAGAGTCAGGAAACAAAAAGAGACTAGTGGCAAAGCCAGTGACGAAGGGAGTGGTTGTTTCCCCAAGGGGTGTCTCTGCATACCCTCTGAGACATGCTGCCTTCCTCTGCCTTCCTCTGAACTGCAGGATCACTTCACAGTGTGGCAATCTATACAATGGGTAACACATCTAAGTGACAGGGAAGGGCCATGGCTCAGTGGCAGAGCATCTGCCTTGCATGCAGAAGGTCCCAGGGTCAATCCCTGGCCTCTCTCTCATTTCCCAGCTGGACATGTCCCCCAACTGAAACCCCGGAGAGCTGCTGCCAATCAGTGTAGACAATACTGAACTAGATGGACCACGGGTCTGACTCGGTATAAGGCATCCTATGACAGGCCCTTCTGTATTGGAATCATGTAAAGTGACTCCAGTTTTTAGGACACATCCAGACAGCAAGTGCTCAGCTGAACTTTTATTTATTTCAGGGGTTTTCTATTTTTACTCTGCTGTCCAGCAAAGCTCTAGAAGTGAAAACATAAGTAAAAACACACCAGCATCCTGAAGATTATTTTAACCATCCTTCTAAATCAGGGGTGGCTAATCTCTGAACTTAAAGATGTTGTTGCACTACAACTCCCATTATCCTTGACCATTGACCCTGTTGCCTGGTGGGGCTAATGGGAGTCTAGCAACATCTGGAGGACCAAAGGTTAGCCACTTGTCAGTAGGACACCGAGTAGATGAGGTTTTGTGGCCAAAGAGTTCCAGACGTGAAATAGAAGCAGGCAACACCCTAAGAAGAGCCAGATGAGTAGGACGCGGGGAGGTGTACGAAGAAGGTATTCCTTCAGATAATCAGGACCAAGTTGCTTATGGAAGGGGAAATTGGGAGCGCCAAATAAAAAGAGAAGGTACAGTTTGTACTTACCGTAAACGGTCTTTCTTCATGGATGACAAGAGGTCTCCACGTGGGTACTATAGCTCCCCCTACAGCTCAAAGACAGGAAATGCTTCAGGAAATGTTTTTTGCTCCTCCCTTCCTGCTGAGGCTCAGTTTTCATTCTTGTAAAGCTCTGCCAACAGCCTCAGCACATCATAGAAGATATAACACACTGAAAAAACACAACAGGTGTAAAGAACATACGAACAGTTAATAAGCCTGGAAGAGGCTCAGAAAGATGCGTAGTCGTGGCACCATAGAATAGCGTCCCATATAGCCAGCCGTGTTAGGGAGGGCCGTGGAGACCTCTTGTCATCCATGAAGAAACACCATTTACAGTAAGTACAAACTGTACCTTCTCTCATGGATGACAGAGGTCTCCATGTGGGACGTACTAAAGCTACGACCTAGGGTGGGTCAGATGGAGGTAGGACCTGCTGGAGAACTCTGCGACCAAAGGAAGCCTCCGCTGACGCATAAAGGTCAATTTTGTAATGCCTTGTAAAGGTAGAAGGGGATGACCAGGTGGCTGCCCTACAAAGTTCTTCTATAGAGGCATTGGTGGAAAAGGCCGCTGAGGTAGCAGCTGATCTGATGGAACGAGCCGTAAGGTTCAACAGAGAAGGTCGGGGCAGAGCTTCGTATGCCAGAGATATATACGCTCTAATCCACCTTGCCAAGGTATTTCATGAGACCTTGTTTCCTAAGGCAGGCGGATGGAAAAATACAAACAGGGAATCACATTTACGAAAGGACTCAGTTCTAGAAATACAGACTTCCAAAGTACGCCTAACGTCTAAGGAGTGCCACACTCTTTCTCTGGGATGAGAGGGATTAGGACAAAAGGAAGGTAGGATTATTTCCTGCTGCCTATGGAATGGTGAGTTCACTTTGGGAACGAAGGCTGGGTTAGTTCGTAGCACCACTTTATCTTTGTGGAATGTACACAGATGCTTTTGTATTGAGAGGGCTTGCAGTTCAGATACTCTGCGGGCCGAGGTGATAGCTACGAGGAATACCAATTTGAAGGACAGGATCCTGAAAGGAACGGATGCAAGTGGCTCAAAGGGAGGCTTCTGAAGAGCGCTGAGGAAGGTATGCAGGCTCCATGATGGAAATCTGTGCATTACTGGAGGACTTAATGCAACAGCTCCTCGCAGGAACTTTTTCAGAAGAGGATGTGCAGCCAGAGAAGTATTGCTGGTTGGTAGTAGGATGGATGAGAGAGCAGATGTTTGACTTTTAAGGTATTTGGCCGCATGCCCTTTTTCAGACCATCTTGTAAGAATTGCAGAACCCGAGCGACCGCTGCTGACTCCGGAGAGATAGCCTGTGTGGCGCACCATGAGGAGAAAGCTGTCCATGTAGATTGATAGCTTTTAATGGTGGAAGGGTGTCTCGCTGACAAGATGGTATTCACCACTTCAGGGGAGAATCCTAACGCTAACAGTCTATTGTGCTCAGTCTCCATGCAGTTAGTCTGAGCCATTGTGGGTCCGGGTGTAGGAGGGGACCCTGATGCAGCAGGTCGTGGCGTGCCGGTAGGTGAAACGGCAGGCCTTGTGCCAGCCGAACTATGTCTGAGAACCAGGGACGTCTCGGCCAATAGGGGGCCACGAGGACGTGAGCTGCTTCTGTTCTGATTTTCTTCAGTACTCTGGACAGTAAAGGAGTCGGTGGGAAGGCGTATAGGAGGCCCTTTGGCCAACTTATTGCCAGAGCATCTTGTCCTTCTGCTCCGCGACTTCTGAATCGGGAGAAGAATCTTTGTCTGGGGATTGTTGTCCAAAGTGAATAGGTCTACTTGGAAGTTGCCAAACGTTGCTTGTAGAGACTGGAATACTTCTACATTCAGAGCCCACTCTCCCGGGAAGAGCTGCTGTCTGCTCAGCCAATCTGCTGTTATGTTCAGGCGACCCTGGATGTATTCTGCTGAAATTGGGGACAGGTGTCTTTCTGCCCACAGTAGCATTGAGGTAGCCTCTAGGTTTAGTGTCCTTGAGCGGGTACCTCCTTGTTTGATCAGGTAAGCATGAGTCGACGTGTTGTCTGTGCGTATGAGGACATCCGGAAAGGCAAGGATTGGCGCGAAGTGCCAAAGAGCTAGATGTGTTGCCCTTAACTCTAACCAGTTGATGTTTCTAGTTGCCTCTGCTGTCGACCAGCAGTCTTGAACATATTGCCCCTGGCAGTGTGCTCCCCAACCATGGAGGCTGGTGTTGGTGGTGATGACTGTTTGGGGAGGATCCTATAGTGGGACTCCTTTGACAGGTTCTGTATTTCCGACCACCAGATGAGGCAGCGTTTGACCGGAGTTGGAAGGAGAACGTGACGATGGTTGCGTAGTGCAATGTCTGACTGGAACTGAAGTAGAAAGGTTTGAAGTGGGTGGGAGTGCAGGTGTGCCCAAGGAGTGATCCCTATTGCTGATGCCATCATGCCCAGAAGTTTGACAAACGACATTATGTCTGGAGATCGAAGTTGGGACAAGGTAGTTGCTAGTGAAGCAATGTTTTGGACCCTCTGTGGCAACAGGGAAATGAGCTGTTGGGCCATGTCTATAGTCGCTCCAAGGTGAAGCAGCTGCTGAGAAGGGTATAGATGGCTCTTTTGGGAATTTATGAGAAAGCCGTGAGCTTGCAAGAAGTCTAGAGTAACACGGACGTCCTGTTGGGCTTGATGGAAGGAGTTCGACTGGATGAGAAGGTCGTCTAAATATGGGTATATGTGCAGTCCTTGCATTCGAAGACCTGCTACTAACGTCACCATGACCTTCGTGAACAGTCATGGAGCCGAAGCTAGACCAAAGGGCCCTGTATTGAAAATGGCAGCCATTGTAATAAAAGCCGAGTAGTCGTCTGTAAGATGGGAATATGGAGATGTGCAGGTAGGCCTCTTTTAAATCTATTGAAGCCAGAAAGTCCTGTGGAAGAACAGCTTCTCTGATGGACGTAAGGGTCTCCATCCTGAAGGTTCTCTGGGTCACAAATTGATTCAAGAATTTGAGGTCGAGTACCCCGTGCCAGGATGCGTCCTTTTTCCTGACCAAAAAGAAGATGGAGTAAAGACCTGAGAAGATCTCTCCTGATGGTCTTCTTCTATGGCAGAGATATCCAACAAGTGATGAATCCCACCTAAGATTGCTTGGTGTTTCTTGATGGAAGTGGCCACGGGAGAGGGAAGGAATCTGGTGGGTGGGTACTTGTAAGTTCTATCTGGTACCCCTCCTTGACGATGGTGAGTACCCACTTGTCCTGGGTCGTGTGTTGCCAAAGGGAAGCAAAGTGGGTTAGTCAACCTCCTACTTGTGGTGTTGGCGGTGAGTCAGAAGCGTTGTTGGTTCTGATGTCCTTGTCTAGTTTGGTTGGTGGGGGGCCTGGAAGAAGGGGTCTGAGACTTCTGTGGAAATCTCTGCCTGGTCCAGTAGGAGCGCCCGCTTTTGAAGTCACGTGCCCTGGTGGTAAGCCTGGAGCCACGAAAGGACTGGAAAGGGTAGGAGGAAGAGGCAGGACACTTAAATGTGCATCTATCTTCTCTCTTTTTATCTCTGGTCTCTACGAGGACTTCATTGAGTGCCTCATCGCCGAAGAGCTTGGTACCTGAGAAGGGGACAGAGGCTAGGTTGGCACGTGAAGCTGCATCCACGTCCCAGTGGTTAAGCCAGAGATGTCTTCTAGCTACAACTGCTGCCGCCATTGCTCTACAGGAAAATTGGGAGTCCATAGTGTCATCTGCTATGAATGCCAGGGATCTAGATACCTTGAGTAGAGTTTTTCTAACTCTAGCTGGGTCTCTGTTAACATCATCAAGCAGGTATTCAACCCATAACAGCGCTACCCTGGCAAATACAGAAGCCGAAGTAGAGGCTCTTATTAAGAGTGCATTAGCTTCGTGGGAGTGCTTCAGGGCTGCATCAAATTTGCGCTCAATGGGGTCCTTTAACTGAGCATCTCCGTCCCGTGGCAAGAGGGCATGGGAGAGTAGAGCAGAAATAGGCCTGTCCACAGCTGGAATGCAAAGCTGGTTCATAACGTCAGCATCTAGGACATAAAACTTATTGGCATAGTTAGTACCTTTTCTGCATTGGAGAGGCAAGTCCCATTCTAACTTCATATTTTTAAAAGAGGTGGGCAAAGGCATGCACCTAGTAGAAGGCTTAGGAACGGGGAGCACTAGAGAGCTCTTAGATAAGGGCTCCTGTTGTTTCTGCGTCACATTTAAGTCCAGAGCTGCCACTACTTTACGAAAAAGAGGGTCAAAGTGAGCCTCTACAAATAATCTAGCAGACTCAGTGTCATCCATATCTGAACTTTCGCTCCATTCCCCTTCTTCAATATCAGGATCTCTGTCGTCATCAGACTGGCCTGCGTCTAAGGAGAGGCCTTGCTGAGTGCTGTGGCCTCTAGCAACAGCATGCAGGCAGGGTGAAGGAACCCTATCAAGGTGTGAATGTGCAGTTGAGGGCCTTTTGGAGGCTGGGGGTGGGAAGTCTGCATTATCCTGTATGGAGGGAGAATGACTGCTGGATCCCCTGCCGCTTGTAAATTCTGTAATGAGCTCCCCAATCATGGCCTCCTTAAGCTGTTGAAACACAGCAGGAGAAAGCAGATCAGATAGGGACAAATGCGGCTGTTGAGGCATTGCATTAGAACCAGGCTGGAATGGGGGGTTAATCTGCATGCATTGAACTGGGGAATCATACCTCCTTTGCTCCTCATCTTCAGAAGAAAGACGCTCCAATTCCCTAGGCCTCATAGGAACAAGGCGGCGGGGGGGTTCTGGGGAGCGTGGAGGCCTTGTTGCCGAGAGGACCGCAGCACTATTGTTAAGCAGGTCATAGGAAGCATCCACTTCAATAAGTGCTCTTTTTTGTTGTAGTGCAGGAGCGGCCTGAAAAACGGCGGGCAAATACCTATCCAAAATGGCAGCCGCCTCATGTCTGTCGGACAAAATGGCGGGCGCCGCATCGTGAGCAGCCAAAAACGGCTCCGCTAAAGGCCCCTGCAGTAAGGAGGTAAGTGGAGGGGACTCACTGACTCTGGCAAGTTTGTGGGGATCGATGGAGTCCATCCGAGAAGAGGTGCCCTCGAGAGGGTTGTCTCCGCCAATAAGCAGCTACTGCTGAGCATTGGCGGGAATCTGAGGCGGGAGGGAGCTGACTGCAGGCAAGGCTGAGTACTGCCCTGCCTTTTTTGAATATTTTTTCTTCTTGGAAGAATAAGATGCTGTCTTTTCCATGTCTTGCAGGGAGCGGAGGGCAGAAGAAATGAAAGTGAAACAAGAAGGACAGAGAACTACTAAAGGCAAATAAAGTATAGTTTTTGTTTTGTTTTTTTGATTATAAAACAAGTAGAAGAAGAGATAGCTGGAAGGCAGACACAAAAAACGTGGAATATAGGCAAAGGGAGGAGAGAAGCTAGGCCATAAAGGAAGACAGCCAGAAAGGGTGTGCTCCGAGCTGAGACAGGAAAGAAAACTGAGCCTCAGCAGGAAGGGAGGAGCAAAAAACATTTCCTGAAGCATTTCCTGTCTTTGAGCTGTGGGGGGAGCTATAGTACCCACGTGGAGACCTCTGTCACCCATGAGAGAAAAGGTGGATCCAGCTGAGGTGGCTGGGAAACTGGAACATTCAGTTTGAGGAGAAGATGGGCATACTTTCTGGCTAGGGGCCAATCTTAGCCCATAGAGAAAAGTTCCAGAATAACAGATAAATGAAAAAGTCTCTTTCGTACCATTGAGTTTGGATTGACCATGAGGAACCATAAGATAGAGGCCCAAGCACTGGACATCTGGTTGATGTTAGAGATGATCACCACAGGCAAGGTGGATGTCTAATGGAAGAAAGGTTATAAAGACTGAAACAGCAGGAACCAATAACCATCTGAAACTATATGGGACCAAATTAAAAAGACCGTATGGTCCCCATATGACAAATTACCCTCTGTCCTCTACCTGTATTCACACACTAAGGGAGAAAGACAAGGAGGGCCATTGACAGGCAGGCTTAATGAATCTCACTTCTTCCCAGCCTCTGTGTCCTCTTGCTCTTCTGCAGTGACAAAAGTATTCTTCCCTTGGTAGTGATGAAGCTCACCAACACTGGAAGTTATCCTACAGTGGCTAGGAACATGGCCACTGATCTCTGTTCCTTCCTTGTGAGGAGGAGAAGCCACTCCATTCCTAGCCAAAAGGAGTTTTTGCAGAGTCCAAAAGAAGGGGCAGAAGAATAACAATTCCCACCCTGGGCAATTATATAAAAACTCTTGAGGCCTTACTCTGTACCTCACTTCATATGTAGGTTAAGCATGCCATGAACCCAGATGAAGAGAACGCATCCCATCACTCCCGGTTCTAGAGGAAATCAATCTGTACCATGTTTACAGGGCCACGAGGGGCTGAACTGCCACAAGGGGGCCACAAATGCATTTGCCAGCTTGCCACTGACAAGCGCATGTTTGTTTGTTTTCATTCTAAGGACAGCTTTTGATCTTCTACTGAGCTAGTTGAAGGGCAGGCAACCTTCTTCCTGTGCACTGAACAGCTGCATGATATGGGAAGAAACTCAAAACCTTAGCATGCAACTGAAGGAATGAGAAAAGATTCCCTTCTTAAAATCCCTGTCCATCACCCAGTTGTTAAAAGCTGACGCTCTGCCAGAAAAAGAAGCGAGTGGCAACTCTAGCAAAATAGCACCACATGGCAGTTGAAGCCATGTGCCTGTTATGCCACAGATAATGAGAAACTGTCCTTCCTTCCTACCAAGGAGAGAATATTCCAGCTAGAAGCTGAATTTCCCACTTCCCATTTGCTCACTTCAAGCATCCTAGCCAATAAAAGATGTGTTCCACCCCTCACCCTCACCCCTCCAATAATCCTAACTCAATTAGTGAGGTCCTCATACCTGCAGCTGGCACTTAAAATCTTGGTAGCAGTAGTCCAGGGTGAAAGTAATGATGTGCAGCTCCTCTGTGACAGGCAACAATCCCTAGAGAGGGAGAGGGAGAATGAATGAGCACAGGCAAATAGGTATATATAGTATATTCAGCTGTGACTGCTCATTGTTAATATTACTGTTATTTTATATAGTCAAAGATTCTTGTAGCACCTTAAAAAGATTAATTGAGGCATGAGACTTTGGGGATTAGAGCCTACTTCATCAGATTCACAAAGTGTTATTAGCAGCAGATTGTATCACTCAAAGAGTACTGGTGTGTGTGTGTGTAAACAAGCGGGTCAAAAGGATTATGAAATGCAATACAGTAAATCTCTTTATTGTCTTGAAGGTGCCACAATCCTACACAGAAGCCACTTTTGTGTAGGAATTAGCAGGTTGCCTGTGGGGATTCAAACAGATCTCTCAGATCCAAGCCCAAACTGCTACTAGACTACAAAAGCAAAAGACGGGAGAGCCGGGCTCAAACACGGCTAGCTCCATGACAAGAATACTTAGGGATGAAAGGACAAAGCTCAGTTGCGAGTCAGTCTGGAAAACTCTACATTTTGCACTAGACTGTTGAAATCCTAGTAGCAGAAGCTTCCCAATTGTTCCACAAAGGGCTGCAGAGGTTTAGCCCCTGCCCAATGAGGAATTAAAAAAAAAAAAGAAGAGAAGCATACCCGGAACAATGGAAGGGGGCCTGTCTGTATCTGGAAACAGTATCTTGCTTTCTATAGCTGTTTTTTTTTTTCCTAGAAAGGAAAGGTCAGGAGTGACCCACATTGTGCAGCTGTGCTGCACTGCCACCCTCCCATCAGTGGTGTTGCTGCTGCTTACCAAGATGGGGGCAGGGGGCGGGGCAAGGTGGCTGCAAGGTCAGGGCTGCATGGGTGCATTGGGCGGAGGGCAATTGTGCCATGCTGGCTCCACTGATGCGCTGGTGCAGCTCTGACATCACCACCACCCTACATTGCTCTTGCATCACTCCAGTAAGCAGCAGCAATGCCACTGTGGGGAGGGTGGAAGCAGAGCCCTGCTCTTCCAAGCCAGCCACTCCTGGGAAAGGCACAACCCTTTGCCCTATCTAGTTCTGGTGCTTATGTGCCCTGTCCATTTAGCAGCACAGAGAAGAAGGGCCAGGGGCTTAATTCTTCCCTATCAGGCAAACCCACCTCGTTGAGCCCTTTGCCGCCCTTGCCTTTGCCCGAGCCGCAGCTTTTCTGCTCTTTCAGCATCTGCCAAGGGAAGGGAAGAGAAACCACAAGTTCAGAGAGCTGGAAGCAACCAGATACCATCAAATCCAACCCACAGCCAGAAGGCAAAAGCTGTGCTTCTCATGCTACTGAAAGATCAATCTGTGTGGAAATCTAGGCCACAAATGCGCCACCAGGTCAGAACAGAAGAGAGAGTGATACAGTGAGATGCAGAAAGACAGGTAATCTTTCAACTTTATTAAAGGGGGAGGGGAGGAAAGCTATAGTAATGAGGGTCAGAGTCCATCTGATGTTAGCAAAAATCCTTTCTCCCTACCACTGATGCTCAGTTATAAGCTGTCTAAGAGGAAGGCCCAAACATTAAGCTCCTCCCCATTCCCCTGTGCCAGAAAGAATGTATACTGGGCTCAAGCCTCCTTCATCAACATCTTGGCCTCTTATCAGTTCCTCGATGGAACAGCAGAGTGGGGAAATACAGTGCCTTCCCCAAGCCTCATGAGCTACAGCAGGGATGGCCAATTATTATTATTAGATTTCTTACTGCCCTTCACTACAAGGGTGAACAATGTAAAAATGCAAGGTTTAAAAAAAGCATACAATCGGAACTGTAGGATGGGTCCTAAAATATGTATCTCAGGTTTTAACAGAGAGGGTAAAGAGGTGGGTATTCAGCATATGACCAATAGCTATACAATGAAGGTGCTGGCATAACTTCTTTATTCCCAAAGAGCTGGTCCATCCCAGAGGTGGGGGAAACTTGTGGCCCTTGGCTGAATTTCATGGAGGTGTGGGAAGCAGGGCAGAGGCCTCCTTGGATTTGCTAGATTCAAAACCCTTTTGTTCCCCCCAGAATCAGGATCATTAACTATGCCAGCTTGGAGCTGGCATAGTTAAGTGCTCTCTGCTTTCGTTTCAATGGGGGAAAGTATTTAAAAGTTGAGATCTGTCAGGCAAAAGAAAAAAAGGAAAAGGAAAAGATGGAAAACATCACATACATCCTACCCAGCAAAAGTCAGCAGGGCTTGGGAAGGACAATCCATCACTTTACTCCCCCCTCCTCAATTAGGACTGCTCTGCCTGTAAATAAGAAGTAAACCTACTCCTGCCCTCCTATCCTTCCAATGGGCACAAAAACACCAGGATGATTTGTACCACTTCCTGCTAATTTTCTGTTTTAAATCAATTCATGTTGAAATCTGTTAGGTTAGTTATATTTTTGTTGTGTTGCACTGTTGTCCCTATCAGAGCATTTTTCCACACTGTACCATAAAATGCTCCCTACTAGCCTCTCTCATTGACAGGTAAAGATTTTACTAAGCATTAAGGCCTAGCTGCCACTGGTGTGGCTTGCCCTCTTAAAACTTCAACACATTGTTTTCCTCCCAGTTAAAGAGTGAGGGGAGGGAAGCAGAATCCTGTTCACTTGTATTCCCTTCAAACATTCAGTGAACGAGTGGGGTAGAGGAGCACCACCACTGGTCACCCATCCTGGTGGCTACATGCACAGGATCCCTTTCACACTAATGGTAGTGAATTGGTAGAGGGGCCAGAGGGCATGGCCCCACGTGCTTACTGAATGCGCATTGCAATGTTTTAAGTTAATTGCTAATACAGAAGAAGAAGAGGGGAAATGCCCTATGCAAATAAAACAACATTAAAAAGTAGAGCAGGGGGAAGGAATGGTACAAGGAAGCAGGCCCGTAGCCTGGGGGGTTGGAGGGGCTCATGCCCCCCTAAGTTTTTTCTTCCCCCCTACTTTTTCTAAATAAATAAATCATTACAGAAAAAACCCTACTTTTTTGTTCCCCCTTCAAAAAAACCTTTGGCTACTGCAAGGAAGCAAAGGAGGGGAAGGTGTGCTGTGGCATTTGAGGCACGTGAAGTGGAGGAAAAAAGGCCCAAGAAGAGCTGACCAAATGTCTTCATATTTTTTTGCCACACCTTGATAAAAATGTTATGGAGCCAAGAGTGACCAGGCAAAATTGCTTGGGAGGGAGAATTTGGCTTCTGGGATGGCACTGTGGGTCAGCCCTGAGCTTGAGAGAGTCTGAATTTGTAAGTCTTTCTTCCACCAAAGCTGCACACACATACACACTGACTTCCTTCCCAGAACTACAAACAAACAAGAGTCTTCACCCTCCACTCCCCTCACCCTTCACCCGGGCCCATACAGTGCACTTGAAGACCTGGGCCCATACATTGTACTTGAAGTCACAAATGAGCCCCGCAACTTGGGGCCGGTCCATCACCATGGTTTTCGTGGTTGACGACAAGATGTTGAACCTCCGAAACCTCCAAATAAGAGAGAGGTAGGTAAAAATGAGAACAGACACAAACGTCAAATCACAGAAGCATGTTGTCATCCCCCGCTGGTCAGAGCCTGACACATTCATATTCAGATTCAGTTTTATTATGATGATATATTGCTCAAATTGCAGAGTGGGCAGCCCCCCCCCATGTTCTGTAAAGTCAGAGCTCACTTCCTTCTCATGTGCCACTGCTGCAGCCCTCGAATCCCAGTCTTCATGTTTCCTTCCCTTTCTGATCGTGCGCACCAGTTCTGGGGTTAAGCCTTCATATGCTATGGCTCAAACCCAGCCCTCCCCAATTGCCCTCCCAAGCAAGCAACTTCCAGTGCCCCCCATGCCATACTCATCACTAGTCCCCTCCAGACTGATGGGGGGTTGGGAGGAAAAGGGGCTGCAGGTGTATTCCCCAACGTGCGATTGATGCCAGAACAGTGAATTAATGGTGGATTTATACTGGCCCATCCACACATCATTCTACTTTATCAGTTGTTCTGCAATGCTTCCCGGATGTTACCACATCATCGCTACCTGGAGGGGCACTCTTGCGATACAGCGCAACACAAGCAGGGCAAAAACAAAACCCAGAACATGTGTGGAATGAAATGTTCCAGGATTTCAGCAGGAAGTTACAGGATATATGCACTGATTGGAAAACAAAGCAGGACGTCTACCCTGAAACTTTTGCAGGCACAAACAGTATTGAAAGCCAGATTGTGTAAAAGTATCACAATCCCATCTGGAGCACTAATCATCATGAATGCACAATAAAAAAGATGTGTCGAGGGGCCCAGCCTAGATCCCTTGCCACACAAGTGCCGGATCAGAACTCGTATCCCATCACCAATCCACCAGGATTCTGTTGCCTATCCCCAGTTGTCGCTTACCCTCCCAGATTAGCAGCATTCCTGCAAGAGATGGGGGGGGGGAAGACAGATGAGAATTATTTGTGGAAGAACGCCCAGTTCCAGCACCCTCCCAGATGCAATGCTGCAGTCTTCAGCAACCATCATAAAACCTTGGTAGGAGAACCCTGTCAGGAGAACCCACCTGTCAATCTCAATCTGCACCTCCATCGGGTGGTTTCGATCCAGGAGCTTCACCAGGAGCCTGAATTAGAGACAATAACAGTCCGTCAGCCATGTGACCAGAAGCGGCAGGCAGTAGAGGCTAGTCCATCAGGGCAAGCGGGGCACTGCCCCACCATCAGTCTCAATTCCTCTCAAGCCGCCTGCCTTCCTGCTTACAACTGGTTCAGGTGGTAGCCCTGGCTGTCAGCCTCCACCTTGCAGAACTCAGCAGGGAGGAGGAAGAGGATGGGGGTGGAATTAGAATGAGTTGGCTCTGCCTATCATTGGCTCTGGCTCTGGCTCCCTGCCTTCTGCTCCACCAGTCCAAATGGGCCACCACTAGTGGGAGGTCTCTGTACTGCCTGAGCTGAATTTTCCCTGTTGCCTCGTTCTAAAATGTAAAGGTTTTTATTGCAACATTATTTACTGGAAATGTGTCTTGGCTGCATCTGGGCAGAAGCCTCTTGATCAGATCACCACTCTGTTCCGTCTCACAGCGGGAGTGAGGAACCTGCAGCCCTCCAGACAGTCCTGGACTCCAACACTCACCTTCCCTGCCCATTGGCCATGCTGGCTGGCGCTGATGGACACTGGGAGTCTGACAACATCTGGAGGGCAAAGCACTTTCCCCACCCGCCTTGCACTTTTCAGTTTATTCCAAATGGCTACCACCCCCAGGAGCAGCAGAAGGTGACTACTACTAGATTAAGAATCTCTCCTACCTGGCACGGACAGAGAACTTGTTGCTGGTTTTCAGCACCAGAGGCCGGTGGTTGGGCAAGGGCATGTGAGGCTGAACCTCCACCACAAATGCACTGGGGACAGAGCAGAAAGATCTTTAGGATCCACGCCCTCCCTGTGTTCTCCTTCTCTCCCCCTATCAAATAGAGGCCTTCCCCTCTCTTGGCACCTTTTCAAAAGGCAGAAAATCTGCTCTTGTAGCCGTTCTTCCAGCTGGGGCAACTCGACTATCAGGGGATCTGGCTCGTAGGACACTTTTTGACGCAGCTCCTCCAGGGTCTTCAACAGCTGCAACAATTGGAAGAGGACCTCCGCGCTCCCTGTGAACCTATGGCAAGCAAAGTGGATCAAGGGATAGTCAGGCCACAGACGGGGGGGGGTACAGCTTTGTGTGGCTTTGCAGGGGCTATTTTGTAGCCAGAAACTGCAAGAGGAAGAGCCAGACACAAACAGCACATGAGGCCCAGAAGATCCTTTCAGAAGCTCAGATCAAAGAGTTAGATTGATGGAAGAGTTCGATTAAGGGAAGAGAAACAGGGTCAGTAACCATTTTAGAGGCCACCCAGACTAGGCTTTCCCCAAATGGTTTCTTCCAGATGCTGTTGGACTACAACTCCCATCAGCCCTAACCAAAGGCCATGCTGCCTGAAAAGGATGGGAGTTGGAGTCCAACGGCATCTGGAGGGCACCAGGTCGGAGAAAGCTGACCTAGATTTCCATTCCCATTCTGCCTTTACAAGAACCACCTGGGCCTTGCCCAGAGTCAGAACACTGGTCCGTTTTTTTTCTTAATTAAAGTTCAATAATTACACTTCACCCTTACACCACAAAAGTTGTTAGTGCATAGAAGAGTAAGAACTACTACCCACCCTCAAGGAGAGCCCACCTGCTGGTGTTTCAGCAGGAGGGACAGAAGAAACACAGCACCATGCACTTAATTAGCAATTGTGTGGATGTTCTTTTAATTTTTTAAAGAGGAACTAGCAGGAACAGGGGCCCTCTTCTGGATCAGGACCCAGGGGGCTTTAACCCTTTGCCCCTGATTGGCCCCTTCGGCACCTGCAATTGACTCAGAAACAAAAGATGCTTGATGTGAGAACAGCATCTTCTTTAGCCTAACCTTGAGTCACGGAGCTGGGCATACCTCATGACTGGATCCCAAAAGCAGCAACTCACAGACAGACCTAACAGGCACTCTGCTATGAAGGCACGTAATTAATTCTGATTAATTCTAATTAAGCAGCTCTTTGCTGGGAATGCTTGACAAAGACTGCCATAGGAATATAAAACAGCCTAAGGATCTAGTTCAAGTGCAATGTCACTTGATAATCAGCAAGTGGGGCAAACGCTCTTCCTACACCTTAAGAACATTTTGATGAAATACAAGGCATAAAAATAGCCAGCCTTGTTAGGATTACACACACAGAGAGGGGGGGGGAGAGGGAGAGGGGGGGGGAGAGGGAGAGGGGGAGAGGGAGAGAGGGAGAGAGGGAGAGAGGGAGAGAGGGGGAGAGGGGGAGAGGGGGAGAGGGGGAGAGGGGGAGAGGGGGAGAGGGGGAGAGGGGGAGAGGGGGAGAGGGGGAGAGGGGGAGAGGGGGAGAATGAATACAAAAGTGGCAACTGGATGGTTGCTTAGGCCCCCATTTGCTGAGACTTACCACTTCTCCAGTTCTGCTAAGCTGGTATCACAAGTGGCCCCAAGACACGCCTGCCGCTGCCGATCTTGCCACACAGCTAGCTCTGCCAGCAGAAGCTCTCTCAGAGTGGCAGAGCGGCCCAGCATCTCCTGGATCTGGGCCAGCAGTTCCTGACAGGAGGGGAAAAAAAACTGGACAGGTAAGAGTGGGCCCATAAGTAGGCCTAAGTGGGGTGCAGAGGGGACGTGGTGGGTGTGACAGCTCCTGCTCTAATGAGAAAATTGAGAAAGACACACACATATATTGGGGCAAAGAGCCCAGGCTTACTCTCATGAGCCCCAAGACCACATTGCTGTGCTGGGCAGCGGTGCCCAGATTCACCTTGCGGCAACAGTCCATGTTGTTTAGCATGACTTGCAACTCCTGATGTCTTCTGGGGGCGGGGGCGGCAGCAGAGGCTGTACTTTCTGCAACAGAAAAGTGCATTTAGGAGAAAGGCTGACACCATTGGCAAGATCAGGGATGACTTCCAAGCTAAGAAGGGCCGTGCTGAAGCTACCAACTATTTCCTAGGGGCAGTTCAGTTTTACACATCATGCCACCTGGGAAGGAAAGAGGGTGCACCTGGTGTGTAGGTGCTTCCCATTGCAGGTGGTTTGATGCAACAGTAGCTCTTCCTCCTGTGCTGATCCCGTTAGCCTGTGTGAACTCATAACAGTTGGACTAGGATCACACCCTGTGTGTGGATCGTGGCTGATCAGTGCTCTGGTTTAGATGCATTCATCTGATAATCCTCCCCCCAAGGGAGTGTATATCAATCTTTTTCCATTTCTAAGCTTACTCTGCCTTCTAGACCAGAGGTTTCCAAGCTGTGGTCCATAGACCACCAGTGGTTCACGAGCTTCCGTCAGGTGGTCTGTAGCATGTCCACATTCAATATTAATATTGATTTTTAATTGTAAGTTATTGCTCCTTTCTTACATTGTATATTATTGTATTACAATTTTAGTTCTATGGAATGCAAACTGTAATACAATAAAATACACCTTAAGAAATAAAATAAACAATAAAAATACAATTACAAATCATACAGCACTTAGCACAGTGCATTACAATTGCTACAACAGGCAGAAAAATCATTAAGTGGTCCACAAGACCATCAGCAGTTTTCAAGTGGTCTGTGGGGGGAAAGCTTTGGGAACCACTGTTCTAGACCAAGGGTGGGGATTTTTTTTTACCTTGGTGGGCCAAATCTTTATCTCCCCCTCCCCCCACCAAGGGCCACCTTTGACAGGTGGGCAAGACCACTCACATGTCAATCATTTTATGTCATGATGCTATTTGGTGATTGACAGGTACATTGTTGGGCCCACCTGTCAAAGGTCGTCCAGGGGGATGGGAGGAGATAGCAACTTCAAAGCAGGGATGTGCTAAAATTCCACCCACTTCAGATTTGGTACTGAATTTTCCATTAATTTGCTTATTTGTGGATTGAGTTTTTACGTAGCGATTTTCCACAGCTATTTTTGGAAACAGATAAAAATAAATCTAACATTTCGATATTAATATTTTTATTGGTATTTCCTTCCATTTATCAATATTTCCTTTAGTTTATCGACTTTTCCTTTCAAAATATCAACATTTTCTTTTAACATATCGATATTAAAATCAGTATTTTTTCCCAAAGAGGGAAAAAACAGATCTGTAAAAGCAGCAGCTAATGGACAAAGAATGAACTTGAATCAATACTAGCTTGTTAGGTCAACAGAATGCTTTCGAACCTGCACTAACCAATGGATCCTAACTTCAAAGTACCACGCAGGGCTTGTAAAGAGCCCTGCACAGTGCTTTGAAGCACTGCTGATCAGCAGGCTTGATCAGCTGATGAGTGGAGAATTCAAGCCTGCTGGGATCGGTTGCATGCTCAAGTTCCCCACAAAGAACTTGCATGTGCAGACAAACAAGCCACATCGCTACTTGCCACACACCTGACATCAGATGTGGGGCCGGTGGCCATGTTTTGGGGAAAACAGCCTGGTGAGCCAAATGCAGAAGCCTGGCAGGCCAAATATGGCCTGCAGGCTGAGGGTTCCCCACCTATGCTCTAGGCCCAATATCCCCAGAGTCAGCTGTACTTGCTTACATTTATGTACACGCCACCTGCTGCTGCAGACAGGGATCTGTAACAGGGATGAGGAGCCGGAGCCTCTCCAGATGCTGCTGGATTCAAATTCCAATCAGTCCCAGACAGCATGGCCAATGGTCAGGAATGATGGGAGTTGTAGGCCAACAACATCTGGAGGGTCACAGGTCCCTCTTCTATAGTTTGGGGGTGCCACTCTTATTAGGAGAGGCTAAGAAGAGGTCAGCATTCTTCCTTTCATGTGCGTGTGCACACATACACAGTCTCAGAGGCAGATATCATTAGAACAATGCAGCGACTCTTCCTTCTTGCCAATTCAGGTTGGGATCCTGGAGCATGGTGTAAATTGGACCCACAAATATCCTCTACCAGGGGATGTTCAAAAGACACAGGTCTTGGCTAGTGGGGGCAAGGAAGATTCCATTTGGTTCAGAACCTTATACCTTCCTGGAACTTCATGGCCATCCGTTCCAGACATCCCACGCTCCTGAAAGGAGGGCCATGCCAAGGTTTGACATGACCTAAGATGACCCTGCAATTGCACAGATCAATAGGTGGTTTGCCTCGCTTTGGAAAAGTCCTGTCAATAAATCTGGTGCGTCTTTAAAGATGTTTTTTTGTTTCGTTTTGTTTGGTGCTGTAATAGACTAAACACAGCTACTCCTCCAGAAGTTGTGGGGGGCAGTTTTGGGAAATGGGGGCATCTATAGAATCTGAACTGGGAAAGCACAGACACCGCAGTGTCTCCCCCTCCCCAGCTGTTAGGTAGTCACATGGCAAGGAAATCAGAAAGACAGGAAGGCAAGGACTGATCTTTGCAAGAGAAATTATAGAAAGTTATTTGTTTTCGAAAGGGAGCTTAAGAAGGAAAGAAACATTCCCTGCAGTGAAGAACAGTTGAATCTTATCCATGCTTTCAGCAACCCTCCACCATCCTCACCCAAAATCTTCTGCGTCCTGAAACGGAAATCAAAGATGTCCTGCAGATCCTCAAGTTGATCTGTGGAACATTTCAGACCCTGCCAAGCAGAACCAGGTGGCATGTTGAGTCAAGAAGGCAAACAACTCCAAACAGGTGGAACAAGGGCTGCCCTGCCTGTGACACACACATCTACCCACCCAGCAGAGTTAAGACTAAACCCAATTCCCCACCCAAGCCTGTCAGTTTTCTGATGGCCAACTCTTGCCCATTCTCAAAATGGGAGTGAAAGTATGCAGCTACCATTTTAAAAAAGGAGGTTGTGAGTAGGGATCTAAGAAGGCATTGCTTTCCATTCCGCCTTGTATTTGTCACATGCAGCACCGTTTCCGTTCCACTGCAGTTCATCTTCCACCAAAAACTATGTTATTTGTCTCTGTCAGCTGTAGTGAAATTACACCACTTATGTAATTTAAGTAACTGATTATGTAAATTATGCTATCATAACATTATTTCATCATTATTTCAATGCAAAGGAAACACAGTACAAATGGGGGCAGAGGAAATGTAATCAATTATGTATAATTTGCAGACTGAAAGCATAAACAGCAGCGAACACCAATCATATTTGCTGGATTGTTTTCCATTCCAGACATAAGAAGAATAAGTAAATATCAGCAATTTCTGCTCCCATTTCCATAGGAATTCCTCAACATCTCTAGCTGAGAGAAACAACTGGGGGTGGGATAGGGAATGGGGGTGGGATAGAACTGGGATCCTTACCAAAAAAAGCACTCACAAAGGAAGGGAAACAGCCAGGCAAGCTGCTCCATACACCAGTGGCATTGCGCCTGCACTCTCACCTGAATTGTCCTTTGCAACTCCATTAGCCGACCCTCAATGTTGTGCTGCTGGCTGGAGACCAGAGAGGCATCAGGTGGTGGCTCCACCCTTGTCTGCAAAGAAAGGAAGAGGAAATACATTGCCATCAGTACCTAAAGTGCTTTGTCGGGTCCAAGATTCCCTGGAACAGCATTTCAAAACCACTGCTCTAGAAATAATTGGGAAAGATATTGAAGCAATGGAGAATTACAGATAGAAAACAAAATAGAGAGACTGGGCAACCAGGCAATGGTGCCAAGGATCATCATAAGAGAAGCTACAGAGAGAGAGTGTGTGCCTAGGATTGTCAGTCTTCTCAAATTCCATGCATATAGAATTTGGAGCTGGAAAAGAATGTGCTACAGAATCCTGAATGCGTCAGTCAAGTTAGTTAAAGCTTCTAGCCCTCACTGTTGTGAAAATTCATTTGAAAAACATCTCCAGAAGGGATTATCTGCATCTTGTTTGAATGCTTCATGTTCCCCTGGTCCTCTTTCTCTAACCATATTCCACTGCTGTCTATACCCTTCTTCCCGCCACAGCAGCGGGGGGGGGGGGTGACAGGAGGGAAATCCAGATTTGGCAAACATCCCAATATCAAATTCAGTTCTCAGATGCAAACTTAAACGCAAATAAAAAAACCCAGCCTTTGGATATAATTTAGTGACTATTTTGATTAACCTTTGGTGTAAATATTGAAGAGAAGGGTTTATTGATAATTGTACTGAGAGCACCACGCTCTAAGGTGGGGGGAAATCAAGTAGAGCGGGAACGCTACGCCAACGAGGGCTGGAACTGAGAGACATTGTGCTGCCAGGAAGAAAAGGAGGATGGATGACTGTAACACAGGGTATAGATACTAGAGCCCATCAAGAGAGTACCAAGCAGGTTTCTCCCACCTGTGATGTAGCCAAGGCTGCTGAGAGAATTGCTTTCTCCTTTCTCAGCAGGCTGTCAATTATGCTGGCCAGCTGCTCTGGTTGATCTTGATACTTGGCCTAGAATGAAAGGCAAAATATAAGGCTGCATGCATGCCAGCAACGTTTCACACTATCTGGTGACAATGTTGATCAAAGGAGGAGTCACTTTCTGCATCATAACCCATCAACTGTCTGTGTAGAATTATATGCTTCCTGCATTTCACTTTTTCACAATTTCTTTCTCTATTCCCATGTATATTCTCTCTCTATACCCATGAATTCCCTGCCCCTCTTGCCAACTGAGAATAAGACTTCCTGTATATGATGAAGTGGGCTCCAGTCCATAAAAATGTATACCATAGTACCATATATATATATATATATATATATATATATATATATATATATATATATATATATATATATATATATATATATATATATATATATATATATATATATATATATATATATTACAATTCATCCTAGTCTTCTGATTGTGAATGGCTTTAACTGATTTTGATTTTGTATTTTTATATTGTTGTAACCCACCCTGTGTCTTTATGGAAAAGGGTGGGTAAGAAATCAAACAACAACAAAAGTGAAATCCTACACCTTCTTAACAGTGGCCCTTCAAGCTACCAAACATTCACCCTAGGGAGGTTGGTCTGCTACACACTTTGTCTTTTCAGTGTCAGGAAAATGCATTGTTATTTTCATAATGATTCAATACATCATCTCAGGTATTCTGCTATGTATGGGCCTTACCAGAATTTTATTTATGTAGATTTTGTGATTTTAAACTGTTTTTATAATTTTTGCGTATCATCCCCACCATCACACCTTTACATCCATTCATCTAGATACTTTGCAAATTTTACCAGTTAGCAGAAGCAAACAACCTGACTATTCCACAATCTTGAAATATCAACCACTTTATCCTTAATCTCACTATCCATTCTACCCTCCCCCCCTCCCGGTTTCCTACATACTTCATACAATCTAGAAGAAGGAGGATGGGCAAATCTTTACACAGTTCCAATTACACAAAGTCCATGCTTGGCCCTGCCAAAGGCCCATTTTATTCTGCCTGTAATAAAAACTGGAGTTGCTGACTTAACCCTGAAGCTGTCCAGCAAGTTCCAGAGGCAAAAAGTGATTTGAACGCAGATCTCTCACATCTAAACTAGGGCTGCAACCTCACAAATTATCAATAACATCCTTATAGTGAGTCATTCGGCAACATCACATTTCCATTTGAGAAGACAAACTCTAAATTGGTGCAACTGTAAGTTAAAGATCAAATGTGACTAGGTTTTACATTATTCTGGTTCTGATACATAACTGTAAAAGGGAATGAAAAAGAAAAATATGAAACGGCTTTTTCTCCTCACAGTTAAGTGGCGACTTTCGTGTATTATATTGCATACCATCTTGTATTTCCCTTGATGCCTCAGAAAGGCACTTTAAATTGAAGTTTTGATAATATGCAAATTTAATCTAATGGGTTAAATATTTGAGGGAGGGAAGCAGCAAATGCTTAATTGACTAATTTATTATTAAACAGTTTACAGCCCACTACTCTGTAGGCCCACTTACAGTAGATTGCTTGGCTCAATCCAGGCAGCTGGATCGCCATCCTTGCTCTAAGCAACCGACCACACTGGCATCAGACTCTCCCTAAATACACATTGCCAGCTAGACTTGGAAACCCTCGGCTCTGTGCACTGCTGCCCCATGCCAAGAACCACCTAAGCTGTGGTTTGGAGCATCTTCTTGGGCAGTAAACATTCTTGGGCTCTGCATGGCTCCACCTACCCAGGCAGGCCATTGGCTGTTCCTAGATGGGAAGGGCTATAAAGAGCTTCCTGTTTCAGCTGGGATGTTTGCCTGAGCAACAACAGCAGTCCTTGCTCTGTTCCTCAGCTTCAACTCTCCTTGGCTTGGTTCCTCAGCCACTAGTTCCTAGCTTCCCCCCGATTGCTACCCTATGGCTTAGCCCTCAAACACACATAGATATAGATCTTTCCATGTGCCTATACCTGTAGGTTCAGTTTGGAGCAGCGCAGGTTGTGTTTGTGTACCATGTTGGAGTTGTTCTCTTCCCCCAAAACAAGACGTCCCAGCTGATCATCCAGTAGAGCCAGCATGGTGTGGAAAAGGCAGCAAGCCTGTGAGGGATCCGACTGCGCTGCTTGGCTCCTGGAACATACACAAGGGAAAAAAGGCAGGGAAAGGGGGAAGCCTCGACTCAGGAGCGCAAAAACAAGGATACTGGCAGACAGGCAGATCGGGGTCAGGATGTGTAATATAGAGCAAGCATATCCTAAGTGCCAACCAGAACGTAGTTTCAGTAGGTCTTATACATGCAGATTCTGATCACAAAGTGGCTGCATTCAGGGTATTCTCCCATCAAGAGCTCCTAAACATCTGCAGCCATATTTCTGGGAAGTTGAGCCTTCCCAATCTTTCAGAGATGTCCCTCTCTGGGTACCTTCCTTTTGAGGCACACAGATCCAGTAGCGCTGAAGGATAGGGGCTTTAATCAATAGTGGCAATGCTGTTGCCTCCTCAAAACAGCCTGGCATCTCCAACATCAGCAGATTCTGCACTTTTGAATCAGATTAACAGCCACAATCAAGAAATGCCTGCCTCCAACTAGAAAACAGAACTGAATTCTTCCATACTTGTAGGTGCTTCTCCTCCCACCCCACCACGGCAATCACACTTGCAGGAGCAAAGGCACATCCCAACCACAACATATCCCATTCACATAAGTAATTCAGCTCAACAGCAGCTAGAATCTGCACCCCACAACGCTGGACACTAAGCAATTATCTAGGAGCCCAGGAAAACCCATGGAATACTACATTTATAGAAAAATTGTCTTTGTTAACTTTTGGAACAAAAAACTTTCAAAGACAATATTCAACCCTATACCCTTCTCTCTCCCCCCACCCACCCACCATGCAGATAAATTAATGTGGCCAAGACTCTTGACTGATTGATTGACTTATGTCAATTATGTTTATCTGGCGTGATGCATACCTTTGTATTGAACCGTTTCTGTTGTCTGTTTTGGTACTCTAGACATCTGACAGCATGGCTTTTTTTTAAAGGTGGGGGGAACAAGTAATTCAGCTGTAAAGAAGCATGCAACTCTAACCAATAGCTTTGGTCCTTTAAATATCACAAGAGGGTAGCTGGAGGTGGAGTCAAACAAGCCTCTTTCTGGACCACCCTACTATGCAAGGGCTCAGTTTGGATCAGCACTATTTAGCCAAGGACCTTTCTGATGTTAATGAAAAGGTTCCTGTATGCAAGTTCAGTTCATTTTATTTTTTCCCTTTGGTTGTAGCTATAGCATTAAGATAAATAGCCTTCAAATTGCCTCTCAATCTTCCAAGTGCCAGTTTCTCTTTTCTTAAGGGAGGGGACTTTAATTATTGGTTTCCTATCACTATTTTTTCCTCTTTGGATTTTCTGTAGTGAAAGTGTGTTATTTTGCTGTAACAAATGAAAAGGAGGGAGAATAACTCAGGGAAACTAGTAATTAAAGCCTTCCCTGCCCCTACAAAAACAGGAACTGAAATTGGAGCAATCAAGAAGCAATTCATCACTAACATCCAGCCATAATACACAAGATTTATTTATCATTTATTTAAGGAATGTATACCCTGCTTTACACTATCAAGTCTGAAAATGGCTATAAAATACAAATATAGGCATGAACTGCAAACAGAAACTGTTTAATTAAAGAGACAGTAGTACTGTAAAGCCTCATCAACCTTTGCTTGACTAAACTGGACTGGCCAGCGCTATAGTTGCATTTTTTGTAATAATCAAGCTTAGGAAAAACATAACACCACCACAGAAAACAATGGAATGCAATGGGCTGACTATGGCTTTGTCTGGATGCTCTATCAAAAAAAAAAAAAAAAAGAGTGAACAAAGGGTGTCAGTTCCAGAGAAAAGAGGCTAGTGTGAAAGCAACTGCTATGTGCTTCTGTTGCGGAATCCTGAAGAAAACTCATCAGATGAAAGAAATAGCCAGTTACACAGGAAAGGAAATAGGAGTCTCCTTTCTTGAAAGTGACAAAGTGGCATTACCATTTCTGCTCTTCAATCCAATAGGCTAGGTACTCTCGTACTTCCATGGGCAGGCAGTCATCAGAGTAGAGGTCGTGCACAAGCTCCAAATGAGGTCTCTCCAACTTCTGGATCTGTTGCCACTGAGACATGTTTTTTTGGAGTGGGGAGGTCAATACTGGGCCCCTCACAGCTGACAATGCCTGAGGAAGCAAGTTAGAATATCAAGAGTTTAAAAGGAGTCCTTCTGCAAGGAATTGAGCAACTCAAATTTGCACACACACAGCTACAAGAAGAACACCTGATTCCTAACAAATACTCTTCATTTTAAAGATACAGAAGGCCTCTTGGAGGCCGGGCCCGGCAACCAAGAGGTCTTCTGTATCTTTAAGAGTTGTGCAGGGGGAAGGAAGAATTCCACCTTGTGGTTTTTCCCATTACAGAGCTGCAAGAACACCTGCACTTGGCTGACTTTCTCTTCTCCTAAAGATACAGGATCAGTCTCAGGCCCTGAGCCTGGCAACCCTAGTAACATGTGCACATTGTGAGTGGTGGCAACACCTGCAATCAGCCCAAATAATAGAAACAAGACATGTGCTGATCTTGTTTTAGCAGGGAGGAATAAGACAGTTGATATAGTTCAGATAGTCACTTTAAATATGTTTGATTTACTTTGCAATTTTAGTGAAGCATTTTCTTTTGCTTCTGTTCTAGCAAATTTCTAGGTGTGCTCTATGTTTTTAATTGACCATGTCCACCCTTCCTAGTGACTCTCCGTGGCACAGAGTGGTAAGCGGCGGTAACGCAGCTGAAGCTCTGCTCACGGCCGGATTTGATTCCAACGAAAGGAGGAAGTCGAATCTCCAGTAAAAGGGGTCGAGGTCCACTCAGCCTTCCATCCATCCGTGGTCGGTAAAATGAGTACCTGGCATATGCTGGGGGGTAAAGAAAGGCCGGGGAAGGAACTGGCAATCCCACCCCATATATACAGTCTGCCTAGTAAACGTCGCAAGACGTCACCCTAAGAGTCGGAAACGACTCGCACTACAAGTGCGGGGACACCTTTACCTTTTACCACCCTTCCTTATGTAGGGTGATCTAAGCATAGCAGGCTGAACACATGCATCTTAGGCAGGCCAAGTTTGTTTTTTCAAACAGCTAGACTTATTGCTTAAGTAGCAACATATTGTAATCAGTCTGATTTTACATCAAACTGCAGTTTCAGAATCAACTGTTGATGCACTCAAAATAGAAATAGAACATAATCTCCAGTTTGAAACAAAAAAGGCTGTCTTCACCATATGACACTGACCAATTAAAATGCTTAGAAATGAATTAATAATAAATTTGACACAGATTTCTAGGATGAATAATGAGAGAAATATAATTTTCCAGGTTATATTCTCTGCAGAAACAGTAGTAACACAGGAAAGAAGCAAAATAACAAGAACACCAACAACCATACAAAAAAGGAGCTCGCTATTTTTTGAGATGTAGCCCTGATGGCACCACTCCATGGCTGCAGGCAGTATTTGGGATCACCTTTCAGAATACCTATCCTCCCTAGAATGTCAATATCCTTTCTGTAAGATAATTATATGTGGAGATTTTAATGCCAGGATGGGGTCTGGTTGGCCCAGCTGGCCTGCATCTAATCATGACCCCTCCCCTAGTATTATTCTGAATGATAGAGTCTCCCAAGACCTGGTAATGAACAAACAAGGCTTGAGACTCATTGAACTAATCCAGACTCATGGTTTAGAATGCCTCCATGGCTCAAGATTAGATCATTCAAACAGTACCTTTACTTACTGCTCCCATCAAGGAGCCAGCGTGATAGACATCACGCTGGTTTCTAGCATGCTGTTTAAGGAGGTTTATAAGTTCAATGTATTGCATAGAATTGATAGCGACCATTTCCCCACCATGACAGTCTTATGCCTGCGTCGCCCATGGTCTCCCCCAATTTTATCATCTATCGAGGGCTTCCAACTAGCCGACCGCAGACTTCGATGGTCCCTGTCCCTACAAACTGCAATAGCAAATCTATTAGAGAGCATTCCTATTTCTCCCCTCAAGAAGGGGGAAGTGAGTGAGATGGATGCTCTTCATTCTTACCAGAATATAATTTCTCTTCTTAAACCAGTGGTGAGTTTTACAGGCCCCCAAAAATCTATTTCCTCGAAAACTAGAAAGTGGTTTGATTCCGAATGCAAAGTGGCTAAACGTCAATTAGTCAACTATGCTCGGAAAAGAAGAAGTGATTCTTCTGCATTTAACTATGACCATCTTGTTTATCTTCGCTCCACATATAGGCTTCTTTTGAGGCAAAAAAAGTTTTCATATGCACGTGCTCAATGGCAGTTACTTAATCAAGCCCTCTTGGAGGGTAATGAACGACAGTTTTGGCATATAGTAACTAATGGTTCATGTACATCTAGATATTATGATTCCGGTCAAATATCCCCCTCCACATGGATTGAGCATTTTACAAAACTTTATACTACCACAGCCGTCTCTAGTTCCTCCTGCCCATGGCCAATTCAGGATAATTTTCCTAACTGGCCGCCAGTTCCACCATGCCAAATCAGGTTCCTTATCTCTTTATTAAAAAGTGGTAAAGCACCAGGGGAGGACATGATTCCCCCGGAACTTTTTTCTAACTTCCCAGACTGGTGGGCTCCACTTTTGGCAAATTTATTTACTTATATCAATGCAACGGGCAACATGCTGGAGGGTTGGAAACGGAGCATTGTCATCCCTATCTATAAAAAAGGCGAGAAACAAGATCCTAATAACTATCACCCTATTAGTCTCCTAGACGTAGGAGCTAAACTGTACAGTAGATTTCTCTTACTTAAGCTGGAAGAATGGGAAACTGCCAATATGGTTATCCACCCTGAACAGGCGGGCTTCCGAAAAGGCCAGTCCACCATTGACCACTGTGCTACCCTTTTCTTCCTGGCTCAACAGTCCATCAAGGGGCCCACTAAACACCTCTATGCCGCCTTTGTTGACTTGGCGGCTGCTTTCGATTCTATTGATAGAGATCGTTTGTGTGCCAAATTGGCTGGCACAAATATTGACAAACGTCTCCTATATCTGATTAGAGAGCTATATTCTAATAATAGTTTGAGAATTAGGGTGGGTAACAATCTAACAGAGCCTATATTGGCTAATAAAGGGGTAAAGCAAGGCTGTTTTTTAACCCCCGCCTTGTTCAATCTTTGCATAAATGATATAGTTACAGAACTGGTGGGTCTGAAATTTTTCCCTCCATCAATAGGATCTAGGAAACTATCCATCTTACTCTACGCAGATGACATGACTCTGCTTTCTTTGACCCCAATTGGCTTAAGGAGGTTACTGGCAAGTCTAGACGAATACTGTAAAAAAGAATCCCTTCAGGTAAGCCACCAGAAAACCAAAATTATGGTCTTTGGAAAAAAATACTCTAAACATAAATGGTATCTAGGGAATCAACCCATAGACCAATGTCGTGTCTTTAAATATTTAGGTATTCTTTTTCAAGATACCTTGTCATGGAATCAGCACATTGCTGCCGTAAAACTCAAAGCCGCAAGATCAGTTGGTCACATCCTCCATTTTTATAGGACTGCGGGTGGTCACTTAGTGGCCCCCGCTTTGAAAGTTTTTCAGAATAAAGTCCTTCCCCAGATTACTTATGGAGCAGTTATATGGGGTTGGTCAATACCTTCCTTTCCTTCCTTGGAATGTATACAAAATAAATTTATTAGAATGGTTTTGAATCTCCCTCCTTCCACTCCGGCTGCTTTTCTAAGAGCTGAAGCGGGGCTCCTCCCGCTCAGCGCCCGGATCCATCAATCATTGCTAACGTTTTGGTTTCTTTCAATAAATTCCTTCTCAAAGGTCTTAGCGAAGGCTTGTTGTAATCTGGTCGGCATGGATTGTAAATGGAATTCAAAACTACAGGCTATCCACTTACATTATCACATACCTTTACATTCGCCCTTACTACTGAGCAAAGTAAAAACCCAAGCCCAGATAAAAGATTACTGTGAGTGAATGGATAGATTGACAATTACTAATTCTAAGTTTTCTACTTGGTTTAGGCTGTATAAAGTAGATCATATAATTTTAATTTTATGTGTTTCATGTTACAATTTTAAATCTCTTTGTTTCAGTTTATTTATTGTGATATTTTGTATTTCTGTATTTTTAATCTTTTGTACACCGCCCAGAGAGCTATTCGCTATGGGCGGTTTAAAAATGAAATAAAATAAATAAATAAATAAATAAATGTAAGAGCGAATTACCTGTCAATCCCTTTACCACCCCATCTACGATTCGCCTTTACAGCCTTAAGATTTCAAACAATGCCAACTGCTTTATTAGCTGGCCGTTATCTTCAGATTCCTATGGACCAGCGGAAATGCATATGCCAATCGGGAAAATTGGAAGACCTTCCTCACTATCTTTTAGAGTGCCCCCTTTATGACCATCCAAGAGCTAAGTTCCTTAACATTTTAATTAATCAACGAGAATCCCTCAGCGTCGAACAGATTGTTTACTTGCTCTTAGCTGATACTAACTACTGGGTTTCCTATCGGGTAGCCCTTTTTGCTGTGGTAGCTCATAGGTTGAGAGCAAAATATTTGGTTGATCTGGAAGCTAAGGAAAATTAAACATGTTCTGTATGGTTTTATAGATGTAATTCTTTTAGTTATAAGCTTGTTTTATACTGTTTTTTATTACATGTTGTGATGTTGTGTTACTGTGATGTTGTGATGACCTATGGTCTGACAATAAATTGATTGGCACCACTCATCATATGCTCAGAGGCACATATTACCAAATTCTTCCAAGCTACACAGGAAGCGGATTGGACTGTAAAAGACCAACCCAAATTGTATTTGCATTTTCACAAATTTGTAGAGCAGTACAATATCTCAGAGAGAAGGGCAGGTCTCCTGCTTCCTTGGTGCATCCACTATAGCTGCCCAATTTCCCTACTTTTCAAAGTTTGATTGAAATATCTGTGGGCTATAAGTACTGCTTTTTAATCCGGGAGGTAAGAAGTAGGATCCTGTGCAAGTTTGCTGAGAATGGACTGATCATTTGCATGCTTACTGAGTTCAATGGGATTTTCTCCCCTGCAACCTTGCTTAGGATAGGTGGAACTGACAATGGACGGAGGGAGGGCTGGAGTGGGCAGGGGAGGAGGAAGAAGGAAGAGGGGAGGAGGAAGGGAGAGGAGAGAGGAATGAGGGGAGGGGAAGGAGAGGAGGGAAGGGAAGGGAAAGGCAGATCTGATCATTTGCATATTTATTGAGTTCAGTGGGATTTAGTCCCGTGCAATCATGCTTAGGATGGGTAAAATGGACCATGGAGGAGGAGGGGGAAGTGACAGGAAAGGGAAGGAGGGGGAGGGGAGAGGGAAGGAGGGGGGAGGGGCAAAAGAGAGGGGATAGGAGGGGAGGGCAGGTTTGATCATTTGCATGCTTTTTGAGTTCAGTGGGATTTTCTCCTGTACAATCATGTTTAGGATAGGTAAAACTGACTTGGGGGAGGAGGGGGAAAGGGAGGAAGAGGAGGGAAGGAAAGGGTGGGTGGGCACTGGGCAGAGGGAAAGCCCCTTTCCTTTCCAAAAGGAAAACATTGTGAACAGTATCATTGTTTTTCAGGGTTTCCCCCATCTTTTTATTCTACCAGCAGGCACACGTGGTCTCTCACCCAATAAACCAAAGCTGTCCCTGGCCACATTTATTTATTTATTATTTATTTATTTAATTTGTATCCTGCCCTTCCTCCCAGCAGGAGCCCGGGGCGGCAAACAAAGCACTAAAAAACTTTAAAACATCATAAAAACAGATCTTAAAATACATTAAAACAAAACAGCATTAAAAACATTTTAAAAAACAACCTTAAAAAAGGGTTAAAAACATTATTAAAAAACATATTACATAATTCTGACACAGATGCAGACTGGGATAGGTCTCAACTTAAAAGGCTTGTTGAAAGAGGAAAGTCTTCAAAAGGCGCCGAAAAGACAGCAGAGATGGCGCCTGCCTAATGTTCAAAGACCATTATTTCACTTTAGACAGTCATGGCTTCCCCAAATAATCCTGGGAAGTATAGTTTGTGAAGGGTGCTGAGAGTTGCTAGGAGACGCCCTACTCCTCTCACAGAGCTACAATCTCAGAAGAGGGATTGATTGTTAAACCGCTGTGGGAACTGAAGCTCTGTCAGGGGGATAGGAGTCTCCCAACAACTCTCAGCACCCTTCACAAACTACATTTCCCAGGATTCTTTGGAGGAAGCCATGACTGCCTAAAGTGAAATAAATGTCTGGCGTGGGTGTGGCCACCTCATTAGCCAAGTTAGCCAAGCAACTGTGAGTCTGGCTTTAGAACACTGACAATTGGTTCTTACTGAGCAGGCCCATGCTTATTATTGACTCCAATGTCAAATTTCTTAAATTAATTAAAAATAAGCCATGCATTTCTTAAACCTTTAAACTACAGAAGATGAAGGTCAGAGTATGGGGCAAGGTCAGTCATAGGACAGGATTACAGGTACTCTGTGAATACGGCTGATTTTAATTAATTTCAACAAATTATGAGACCACTGACAGAAAAAAGTCCAACGGGTCTGGATTCCCCCCCCCCCATTTTATAGTTTGAACTCTCTATCATGAGCGGTTTGTGTATCTCTTACACAAACCTTCAGTTTTGTAAGGTTTTGTTTTGAAATGAGGTTATGGGAAGCAGCAGAATGGCATGGGGGGTATTTTCAATTTAACATTGTGGAATGTGAAAAATCCATGCTGGCTGTAGTATACAGCCACTCAGCTGTATAATACAACATTTACAGTGTTGTATGATTTTGCTGCTTGATTTGAATGCAAGTCAAAACATTCTCTTTACATTAATCTGCAGAGTTTACAGAGCCATTTTGCAATTCTTAGGATCAGGAAGCAAATTAATTGGAAGTCTTAAGGACTGAGGATCTGAATGCCGAATATCCACACTGAAAAGACTTCTCCAACAGTTGGCAAAACTCACAAATTTAGTGAGAGAGAGAGAGAGGTGGTAGGCAAATAGAGGATAATTTCCTTGGGAAATGGGGATTGTTTATATTTTATTGGAACATTAAAGGGCAAGGACAAATAAATCTGCATTTGCCATTAGGAAACATAGAAATATATGTATTTTTTATTGTTACAACAGACTATGTATTTTATTGTTCCACTTTAATTATGTATATTTATATATCTTAGTATATCTTTATACTAATATTATAGTTATATTGATATTTATACAATAAATTAAGTTATTTGAACCTAGTATTTTTATATTCACAAAGCCAGTATGTAATATTGCCCTATCAATATATCTTTTTTTCTTATTCGTGCTGCAATTTATCCTTGATCAATAAAAAAAATGCTAGCATTTTTTAAAAAATGATAAAAGTCCAAATTTGATCTGTGACTCTGGAAAACATGTCTGAGTTCAGATCTGTTCCCAGCATCTCTATTACCATGAGATTTAAACAACTCTGCCTGTTTCACAGCTGAAAACAAATAGGGATGTGAAACTAAAAAGAGAAAATGCCAAACTGAGGAGCTGGGGGCAGGGAGAAGGCAGAACAAAACAAAATATTTTTTTTAAAAAGCAGGCAGATGCTAGAATAGTTTCAGAAACCAGGAAGTCCAGATCTCAACAACAGCTCATCGCAGCTAATGGGGCTGAACAGAGGGCAAATCCACTCCATACATTTAAAGCACATTCAATGCACATTTAAAACACATGGCTTTCCCCAAAGAAACCACAGAACTGTAGTTTGTTAAGGTGCTGGGAACAGTAGCTCTGTGAAGGGAAAACTACAGTTCCCAAGATTCTTTGGGGGAGCATTACATGTTTTTAATTGTGCATTCAACGTGCAACAAGTGAGAATAAGGAGCTGGGGTGCTGAGACCCCAACCCTCTTACTAGTTATTACTAAAGAAGTTCCATTTTGGCTAAGCTATTCAAGTTATAGAGTGCAGGGTGGCCTAATGTTCTTACACATTCTCTTTCTCTGTTCCACGATTTTCAGTTATTTTATTGTTTATTTTGAGTTTTCGTTTCTTTTTTCATCTTGCCCCATCCTGTCCCAAGACAACTCATTAGTGTAGCTGACTAACAATGTGCAATCTGTAAAAAAATCTAACAAAACAAGCTATTGCAGCAGAAAACACCCAAAAGAAAAATCAGCAAGAGCAAGGGGGGGGGAAACAGAAGAAATTCGAAACCATGAACAGATCCAGGCAGGTAACCAGTAACAGAGCCAAAATAACTATCATTAAACTGACAAAACAATGACAAAAAAGCCTTAAAAACAAACTATAGAACAGCAAAACAGAGAACATCAGTTCAAAAGCCATGTGCAGCAATAACACAGTGCAATTAAAAAAGCATGAGAAAATTAAAATATTTGCACCTGGTACCTAGAATTTGGAAGAATAAGCACCAGGAAGTCTTCCAAAGTTGGGGCACCACCAGCAAGAAGACCATAGTCCTGGTTGTCATCTCCCTGAACTCCGCAGGCAGGGGTACCTGAAAAATGGTCTCACTATGGAATCTCAAGTAACTGGTAAATGTGGTCCTTGAGATACAGCAGTCCCAGCCATAAGGTCAAGGCCAGCACTTTGAATGTTGCCAGAAACACACAGGAAGCTGGTGAAGCTCTTTTAAAAATGGCAAGATACATTTTGATCAGTCTGTAGCAATCGCCAAACTAACATATTTTGAACCAACTGAAGTTTCAGAGTAGACTTCAAAAACAGACCCACATACATGGTATTGCAGTAATCAAATCTGGGTTTTGCTGGGACATGGAAACAGCAGCCAAACTCTGTACACACCAGAGCACATTACTTCCCCCGCTACAGGAACTGTGGTTTATTAAGGGTGCTGGGAATAGTAGCTCTGTCAGGAGTAAACTACAGTTTCCAGGATTCTTTTTTGTGGGAGGGAATGTCCTTAAAATATATGGTGTTTATATAGCAGACCTCAACTTAGGCAGAAAACTAGATTGGTTCTTCTCCACAAGAGTCTTAAGGCTGTACCAAAATCCACCCTCAACAGCTTTCAAAGGTAGTCAGGGGTTGTTGGCAGGAAATTCAAATCCAGGTGTGTGTGTGTGTGTGTGTGTGTGTGTGTGTGTGTGTGTGTGTGTGTGTGTGTGTGTGTGTGTGTGTGTGTGTGTGTGTGTGTGTGTGTGTGTGTGTGTGTGTGTGTGTGTGTGTGTGTGTGTGTGTGTGTGTGTGTGTGTGTGTGTGTGTCTGTCTGTCTGTCTGTCTGTCTGTCTGTCTGTCTGTCTGTCTGTGAGAGAGAGAGAGAGAGAGAGAGAGAGAGAGAGATGGAACACACTGGTACAGAGTACTGGCACCTTTTTTTTTTTTGCTGCCCATGGTAGCCATTTTGTATTGGCACAGAACACTTTTATCAAGGTCTGAATACCAGCACCTCATATTTTACTAAAGAAAGCACTGTTCAAACCAATATTTTCTGACTTGGCCACTGTTGCAACCTGGAGGCTTCATGTAAAGCCTGCTAATTAGCATCTCCATTTATTCGCATCATACCTTGCACCCACTTCTCCCCATGGAGGCAAATTCAGTGATAAGGAAGGGTGCTTCCAGAAGGGTGTCTACAGTGGGCGGTATGCATACAAGTGTTTCACAGCATCCACATGACATTGTTGGCATCATTGCTGTCACCTGCACCACTCCCACTTTAATCCAGATTAAATTCTTTCTGTGGACAACTGGGGAAATTAAACAAACCCATTGCCAATGACCTGCTTGGAATATATGAACAACCCGTTTGCAATACTAAGCCTCAAAGTGCTTCCAGCAACACACTGCTTGACCAGAAAAAGAAACAGGCAGGGGGCCAGAAACATGCAGAGCAAAAGGGAGAATTAATCCCAGCTAACAACCACTGCCAGTGGCATGTTCAAAATTCAAATCCCCCACTTTACTCATAAACATGCATGTCTGAACCTGTGCCACCACTTGATGGGAAACAGCTTGGGAACCCTAGCCTATATATACCACTAGAAGCTTGCTGGAGGAAAGGAGGGATATAAACATATCACGTGAAAATAAAAAAAGACCTAGGACAGTACTCCCAAAGTGTGGGCCAGGACCCACCAGTAGGACTTGGCTCACTTTCAGGTAGGCCTTAATGCTACCTGCCCAGTGCCTCCCCATCTGCCTTGCTTGCCCCCTGGCTGTGTCAGAGAGGAGCCTTTTGATGGGACCAATGCCAGTATCAGCAACTCTTTGCATGCTGAGTAAAGGTGGCCGGGTGATGATGATGCAGAAATTCACAGCCAGGGGGGAAGGAAGGTCTCCATCCTTTGAGGGGAAAAGGCCATTGAAGGTGATGAAGAAAATCAGAAATCGACATAAACGGTTAATATTTATTTTTCATCATTATCATTACTAATAAATTGGGAGCAGAAAAGAAGGGGATAAGAAAGCAAAACCATTATAGAAGGAAGAAATGAAAGTAAAAGGACCAGGGAGGAGCGATGAAAGAAATTGGATGATTGAGGGGTGGGGGGAAATTAAGTGCGAAAGGAGAATGGGAGAAGAAATGACAGGAAATAGGTAAAAATACTTTTGAGTAAATTGCAGGGGAGGGAAGGGAATAATATAAAAAAGAAAAGGCCTTCTCCAAGCCTGTGAATTACCAAATTCTGTTCAAAATGGGCCGACAAGTCACAGTGTCTCCAGAACAAATGTCTGCACTTACCTTGAGGAAAGCTGAACTATGGAACTCCTTGCCACAAGGAGAACGTTGCAGCGAGAATTAAGCAATTTCCCAAAATGGATTAGATATCAGTAGAAAGGGATGTCCCCGGTTGCCAACTGATTATGCCAAACTCTGCCTGCATCTGCTATTTTGTGACCGGCTCAGTCTCTCCCTGCACCCCTACCCCATTTTGTGACTAATGGGCCTCAGTAATTTTCAGTTGTCTCAAGGGGGCCCTGGGAGTAGAAAGCTTGAAAACTCCTGACCTATAGTATCCCACAGAGTGGGAGGCACCTACAGTATTTTATGGTATGGAATACCAAGCCACCAGACAGACCCTCCCTCCCTCTGGAAATCATGTTTAGATTAAGATGTTGCCCTCGACTTGAATCATAAGATAAGTAAGTTCACAGAAGGAAACTTTCTCATCCCCTCTTCCCCACTTATGACCCCAGTAAAACCTCTCCAGAGGGTGGGGAGCCTCTTGGACAATGTGGGATGCGGGGCAAGGAGATGGGCTAGAAGCTTTCTTACCCTTAACTTCCTTAGGTTAATATTAATGTTTTTGTTTCTTTGTTTGAAGAATTTTCCAGTGGCTTGTGGCTGATGCAGATAAACCAACGTTTGCCAATCTAATAACCTCCAGGTATTTTGCACTACACAATTCCCATCAGGTCCAGCAACACAGCTGTGGACCAGGGCCGCATAATGACTTTTGTGGGCCCTAGGCACTTTTGCCTTCGTGGGCCCCTTCCTCCATAATAATATCAATTTTAAAAATTATTTTTGATATAACTTTAAATACTTCAACATTTTATTTTTTTCTGTTTTAGGCAAAATTTAATAGATTTTCGTGGGCCCTAAAAATTTCATTTTTTTTATGTGAGGAAAAAAAATTAAAGATTTTCTTCGACCCTAAAAGTTCATTTTTTCCTTCTGATTTAAAAAAATAAATAAAACATTTTCGTGGGCCCCTAAAAGTATCGTGGGCCCTAGGCACTATGCCTTCTGTGCCTAATGGATAAGTCGGCCCTGCTGTGGACGACATGGCATCAGATTTCCACTCAACCCTTTCCCACAAAGATCGCCACTTGCCAGCCAGTCTTCCGCCAAGGGGTTTCAACTCCTTTCTCTATGCCAGCTTACATTTGCTAATCCTCTGGGATCTACCCTAATCCTATGCCACTTTGAAAGGAGCGGGCAGACTTCTGGCTGGTGTGAGGGTCAATTTTGCTTTTTAGTAGGGCTCCGAAATCCTGCAGCCAGAGCCTGCTGCTAAACAGACACAGTTAGAATTAAAGAATTTTGCGCTCAGGAAATGTTTTGATTACCAGAACGGAATGGAGCTCACAGTTCTTCCACACAAAAAATCCATTCCTGGTTACGCCAATCTTTATTTATTTACTTAGGCAATATAATTAAGGAGAGGGGGGAAAGGAGGTCGGTTTTTGGAAGGAGGGGGTTGTTTCTATCGTTGAACAATTTGAAGTCAGAAATCCTTGCCAATCTAAAGCATATTACCCAGAAATCTAGCAGATCCAGAGCTACCTTCTGCCCACCCCTGAACAAGATCCGGACACCACCACCCGCCCCCAGCAGATCCACCTCCCAAGTTTACAGTTGTCCTCTCCCAGAAGGTGCCTAAATGTACTCCACTTTCCCCCAGCTCATTCGATCCTAAGCCCACCGAGTCGCCCTATGCACGCCCCGACCTGACGCCAATGCATTTTTCCTACCGATGCAAGACCGCTACCCGCAAGACCCGGCAGCCACCTTCCTCGCGGAAATTTTATTCCAAAAATTGCAATTCCAGCTACCGTGTTGCCCTCCCTCAGCGAGTGAAGGAGCGAAAGCTGGACGGCTGGTGGGGCTGCCCCGCCCACCTTTTGTGTGATTGGACGAAGGGCCTGAGCGAGAGTCCAGGAACGGGGGGAGGAGCAGCCATTAAGGGGAAGAGCCTCATCTAGCTGATGGGGATTTCGATTTCCCAAGAATGATGTCAGCCGTAGAGGCGGGGCCTTAATTGAGTTTTGTAAACGATGCACCAGGAAATCTGAAGAGTATTTCACATACAGTGTTGGAAGTGGTTGGTCCAGCGGCGTCCCTAGCGGGAGTGGGGGGGGTGCGGACCTCCGGCGCGCGCCCTCCCAGGGGCATGGACAGGGGCGGCTGGTCTCGCGCGCGCTCCAAGCTGACGGTGGAAGGCCCGTCCATGCTTCACCGCCAGCGAGCAGGCGCCTGCTTTCGGCTTGCACCAGACCGGGTGCTGGGGAGCCCTTGGCGAGCCCCCAAATCTTGTGCTGAGCGCGTGCACGCGAGGCCAGCCACCTCTCTCCATGCCCCTGGGAGGGCGCGCGCGGGAGGGGCACCCAGCCAGAGAACCAGGCCTGGGAACGCTGGTGTGCCTCCCTCGCCCCGCCAACGCTGCTCCCGGTCTCGCCCGCCCGCCTGCGTGCCTCCGAGGAGGACATGGAGTGTTTCTCGGCTCCCTTGCTGGGCAACAACGCAGGGCGGGGCGGCTCTGGGTGTCACCCCCCTCATGGTGTTACCCGGGTGCAATTTGCACACACCCCCGCACCCCGGTAGTGATGCCCCTGGGTTGGTCCATGCATTCGACGTAAGGGATCCGCTGACTGTGGTCCACCAGCTTCATTTGGGAGGTTGGCAGCATGTTCGCATTGAACATTCATACTGATTTTTAATTGTATCTTTATTGCTTCATTTATTTCTTATGTTGTATTTTATTGATTTACAATTTGCATTCTACATAATTCAAAATGTAGTACAATATAAAATACAATAAAAGAATCAATAAAGATACAGTTAATAATACAGCATTTAGCACAGCATACTACAATCATTACAACAGATTTTTAAAAATGAAGTAGTCCACCGAGACCATCAGCAATTTTCCAGTGATCTGTGGGGGAAAGGTTTGGGAACTGCTGTTCTACATCATCTGATTTCTTTACAATTGAAGGCTGACCCCAAGATGCATACGGAGCCCACTGAAAAGCCTTGGCTTGTGAAAACAAGCAAATTCAGTCTGCAGTGTTACATTGCTGACGGCCCATTCACAAATGCAAGCCACCAGGTGATGTTGTGGTCATCACCTGATCCTGTAAGCAAACTTTTATGCCACACTTGACAGTGTCTTGCGCTCAAACAAGTGTTGGATCAGATACAACTCAATGGTACTGCTACCTAGGAAGAGTCATGCTCCTGGACATGCAGGTGTATGATATGTGGAGGCCTAAAGCTTATTTTGGTGTGTAACACACACACCCCACGCTCTTTGGCTATTATTGGTATGTTTGACAGTGTCCTGTGCCCAAACGAAATGTTGGGATGGATGTGATTCAATGCTTTCTTATACAGGATACTCTTCTGGAGATGGAGATGTATGATTTGTTATTATTTTTACTATTTATTATTTTTATTCAAAATATTTTAATACCACGAAACATTTTAAAAAATCAAGGTGGTGAACAACATAAAATCATCAAGAAAATGTCATCCATAATTTGAGGTGACCCAAAGGTGTTGCAGCAATTTTCCTATGAGAAAAGGTTACATTTGGAGCTTTTAAGTTTAGAAAAGTGGTGAGTAAGCAGAGGACATGACAGACGTATATAAGATTATGCATGACGTGGAGGAAGTATGTAAGCATAATACTAGAACCCAGGGCTACCCAGGGAGCTGAATGAAGCTGAAGACGCAAGACACACAAAACAAAGTGCTTCTTACAGAACATTGTTCAACTATGGAATTTGCTCCCACAAGGTATAGTGATGGCTACCAACATGGATGGCTTTAAAAAAGGGTTGGACAAATTAATGGAGGCTAAGGCTACGCACTACCACCGCTGTCAGAGGCAGCATGTCTCTGAATACCAATTGCTAGGAATCACAAGTGAGGAGAGTGCTGTTGCGCTTGAGTCCTTCTTCCTGGCTTCTTACGAGCATCTGGTTGGCTACTGTGAGAAGAAGATGCTGGATTAGAAGACTGGCCACTGGCCTGATCCAGCAGGGCTCTTATGTTATTACCATGGGATGCACATACCAAATTCCTTATTTATGTCATCTGGGATCACACATTTATGAACACAGCACTAAGACATCCGTTTTTTATTGAAGAAAATTATTATGGCTCTTGAAGGGTATAATGTCTTGGTCATGGAGAAATATGGTGTAGAGCAAAGCTTAGCTTGAGGTTCAGGGACACATAAACCTTAGTTTGAAAAAGGTTTTCTGATTGAGCTGAGTTTCAAAGTTTTGTACAGATAAGGAACAGGAAACTAGCAGTAATCAGCATTATCTGCAACTTGTTAGTTAATATTTATTTTAGTGTGAAAACAGATCATCCATTTGGATTTTCGTCCTCCAGAACCAAAATGCATTGGGCATTCCCTCCCTTAGGGTTTATATCTCCAAATCCTTATGTAGTTCTGCAAATCTTGGGAGTTCCCGTAAAGCTATTGCTACCTCCCTCTCATGCGTGAGTGGTACCATTTCAGCTACTTAGGTACTCACAGCCTAAACATCAAACATAGAAGGAATTGTTCAGGCAAGAGTTGCTTATCTGTGGCCTTTGACAGTTTGTTTCCTACACGTATGTATTTGCATAACTGCACACATAGCACACCCACCTATGGTGTTCTATTCATTGTATCTCTTTGGGTGACATTTGACCAGAAATGGGAGAAACAACATTGGCCTTCTCCACACCACAACTCAAATTAGCACAGCACTGCATCATTCTGATCACAATTTCCACACACTTTTGAATGGAGACATCCTGGGCAGGCAAAGGGTGGAAGAAGCATTCTTCAGTAACCACCCGCCAAGTTTGCAGATTGTAAATGCTATTATCAGCCACTTCTAAGTGGATAGCATAAACACAGCCTTTGAATGCAATTAGGATGTATGGAATGAGGAAGAAGAAATGGGGGGGGGGTGGAAGAGAGAAAAGAGAAGCATGCAAGGAGGCTCTAAGTTATGACAAGCAGAACAAACAAGAAATGTGGGAATAAATTAATAAGCAATGTGACTGGTGCTCAAACTATCCCCTTGAGCATTAATCCCAACCCATCCTGGGATTCTTCCTACTGCCCCTCTGCAACATACAAAAACTCTGCACCCAAATACTTTTAGAGACAGTTTTTTTAAAAAAAGCAAATGTAGGTGCCCTAGCAGACAGGTAGCAAACAAGGGTCCTCTATTCCCCTCCCCCAAAAATATCATGTTCTGTAAGCACCGCAATATAGATAATTTACCAAAACATCAACATTATAGCAACTGACGTTTGGTCTGGGATAGGAAGAACTATGTTGCAACAACTAGATGATGGTGACCATGCCAGAGTGATTGGAGGGAACAGGATAAGGTTCTTCCTTCTCTGTGAAGTAGCGGATCAAAGCACGCACACCACTTTTGATCCTTGGCTTTAGCCCCACAGAAATCCCCACCCCAATAGCACTGCTTGCACCTCCTGTCACAGCTAGCAGTGCATCCTGGCCCACATCTATGGCACCATCTATAGCACGGTCCTTTGCCAGATCTGTGCAGTTCTGGGTTGCAAAGTAGATGCTGGTTGCAAAGTTGTAGAAGGTGCTGACCCCAGGTATCCATTCCATGACTGCATGTACTTGTTGCTCCTTTTCGCTGGCACAATCTTCGGGGCTGGAACGCTGGACTCTTGCAAGCCTCTGGCATTGATGCAGCCAGGAACGGGCACCACTGTGGGGCAGGAAGCAGCTGCCCTCTCGATTCACCACGTGGAAGAAACTGCTGCCATTGGAGGCCACTCCAGCACAAGAATCTCTTAGACGGTGGCAGGCTGTAGAAGCCGCCAGAAACCCTGGGTAGACACTGTGCACCTGGCCGTGCAGGAGGGATCCATTCACCTGCATCAGACCTTTGCAGTGCCGGACCTGGGTGCGCGCTAGCTGGTCCAAGTTGAACTGCAAGGCAAGACTGATCTTCCTCTGGCCTGGGGAGCGAGCCATCCCCAGAGCCCCCGCCATCGCAAACAGGAGGTCGTCGGCATCTGCCTGTCCCAGCTCCTTGTAGAGGTGCAGGACCAGGGTTTCCGCATGCCAGCTACAGCCTGCCCCTTGCAGGGCAAGGGCCAACGCAGCTCGAATGAGGGTCTGGGAGAGCCTGGGGACTTCAGCAAAACCTTCCAGGGCATCAGGCATCAAGTCTTTACAGGAAACCCCATTTTGGGGCAACTGGGAGGATCTGGGGGAGATGGAACTCAGCAGAACGTGGAGAGGAACAGAGCTGGAGTCAGAGGTGGACTGGTGGGCTTCAGGAACATTCCCTCTTGGATCAGCCATGGGGAGCAAGCGCCCTTGCGATCCATGGTGTAGCAGGAGGAAGCCAAAGAAAGTCAAGGCAGTAGTAGGCAGCGGCAGGCTCATGTTGGACACCAGCTGCCTTGGGGGCCCTGTTGAAAGGAGGACATATAGTCACACACAAATTGCTTATTGATCCATCAACCATTACAGATAATCAAGCAAATATTGCAAAACAAGTTACTCCACGAACTGTTGATCTTTAACCATCTTAGCCTTAGTATCAATAACAATATTTGACCATTTGACAACATTTAAAATAACAAAAGAATTATTACCATTTAAACATACTTTCAAAAGAACTGCATCAGATCTACCAGGAAACCATTCTAAGATGGGGTGCCACAATGTGTCCCTTGCACCCTTCTAAAAATTACAGTACGGAAGTAAGTGTGCTAAAGTCTCTTCCAATCTCCCAAAAAAGCTTCACAGTGTTGCTCTGCCTGGATCCACTCCATACATTTAAAGTACATTGTTTCCCAGAAAGAATCCTGGGAATAGTAGATTGTTAAGGATGCTGGGAATTGTAGCTCTTTGTGGGGTAAACTACAGTTCCCAGGATTCTTGGGGCTCATCCAAATGGAGCGGGACAATCCACGTTTTCCATATCCCGTTTGTCATCTGACAGTCCTCACTTTGCCTGTTTGTTCGCTCTTTCCCAATTAAAAAAACCCGCTTTTTTTGCGCCCGCACATGCAGCGGGAGGACCCGTACTTCTTCTCGCTTTTTCCCAGCTCCGCCCATAACACTCCCCCCTATCAGCCAATTGGTCCGCAAAATATGACGTATGCTCCTCTCCCCTTTGCAACGAAGCACAATATCGTACATGCGCTTGACTGTAACAGCGCAAAAGTTTGAATTTCCTGTGGATGTAATGGAGTTTCTTGCCACTCGCCACTCTGGAGCAGGGCCGGTGGTAGTGGTAGTGCTGATATGCCAATAATTCCTGTATTTTTGTGTGCTTGTATTTGCGATATAACGCAAAAACAAATGTATGTGTTTTTGCCTTTATGCATAGTAAACATTCTGGAGATACACAGGGCTGGCAAGTCTCAGTCAGCAGAGAGAGTAGAAGGCTGCAGGCAAGAATGAAATCCTGGCCTAGAGCCAGGGGTTCCTAGCCAAAGGATGCTGAATGCACTCTGGAGAAGGGGAAGGGGCGCCGGGGCGACTGGCATCCCTTCCTTCTCCATCGCCTGCTGCCCCTTTTGCTCAGCGCCTTGCCTGGCAACACCCCCTGCCAGCTGCTGCCGGGCCGCCTGAGCTCTCCTCCCCTTTTCGCCACTCTGGCTGGCTTCTCTCTGATCCACCCATGGGCTTCCAGGGTGCTCTAGCCCACCACTTCGCTCTACGAGCGGTTGGAGAGAAGGGGCGGCAAAAACTATCTCCAGCTCTCCCGAGGAGGGGGCCAAAGGCTTCAGGGGCCTCGCGGGGGATGGGGCACCCCTCCGAGAGCCCTCGCCACCCCCCATCTCCCCCTCCACCGCCACCTCCTCCCCAACAGCCAGGGTTGCACTGCAACTGCCTGCTTCCTTCCTTTGCTCTCTCTTTCTCTGCTCCGGCTGCTCCACATTAGGCAGCCGTTCCCCCCCCCTTCACCAAGCCGCGGATCAGCTGGGCTGACAGCTGAGCCATCACAGCCCCCCACAGCTGATTCGGCAGCCCCCTTCCCTCGCCATTTGCCGCCCAGCTCTCCCTCAGGCTGGCGAACATAGCTTCAAGCAGCCTGTGGGAGAGAGGGTCCTGCGAGGAAAGGGGTTGTCTGGGAGCCTCCCTGGGGTCTCCCCCTGCATGGGGGTGGCCTGGCATCACTGCCCGCTCTCTCCCCAGCTGGCCCTCGCCACCAGCATCCCCTTCCTCCGCTCTCCTTCCAGAGCCTCCTTAGATGGTTGCGGGTGGCCATCTAGCAAACCACTTATATGCCAATAATTCCTGTGGGTTTTTTGGTTGTATTTGCGATATTTCGCAAAACCAACTGTATGCTTTTCTGCATTTATGCATATTAACGTTTCTGGAGATACACACGGCTGGCAATTCCATTTATTTCTCCAGAACATCTCCTCCCCATTCTCTCTCTCTCGCTCTGCCTGCCTCTCTCTCTCCGCGTAGGCAACGGGGGCATCGGCAGTGTCAGGGAAGAGCTACTGAGAGAGGCTTCCCAACCACTTCGGGCAAAACTTGATGCTCCGTTGCCTTCACCCCCCTCCTTCTCCCTTTCCTTCCCGTGGCCCTGTGCAAAGCGCCACTCTCTCCCTTTTCTCTGCTGTGTGTGCCTGTGCATGTCTGTCTGTCTCCGAGTGAGGAGGAAAGAGCAAAGCGAGCTCCCTGCACCAACCAGCAGCACTTGAGTGAGACCAGCCAGGAAAAGGGGGGCTTTACAAACAACCACAATTGCCACCCAGTTTGCACGCTGGCTAAAAATTAACGGCTGTTTCTGCTTCTGTGCAAATGCACTTTTTTGCATCTGCGCAGTAGAAGTTGCAGAGCCCCCCCCAACACCGCCCCATTGCTCTGGTTGGTTCAGTTTTCCCAGGCTTTTCCTGGTCATTTTCGAACATGCGCAAAAGTGGAAATACATGATTGGCTGTGAATGAGAGAAGGGGTATGGGGAAACCCCCAAGCACCGTGCACGGAATGCCTCCTGCTCTAAAGTCCACGGTATTGCATCCTAGCGCCTGAAGGTACAGCAGATGATTCCCGGTTTAAAAAAGCAAATCGCATTTTTTGCGGTAATGCCAAAGTGGATTTAACAGCGAGATAGTCTGCTTTAACAGGTGACATCGTATGGACCATGGAAAATTAATGAACACACAAAGCGATCATATCGCAGATTATACAGTCGTCTGGATGAGCCCTTGGGGGGGAACCATGTGCTTTAAATGCACAACATGGAGATGATCGAGAGCTGCCGTTAGGCTCCAGAACTAGTTCAGCCCTTCATCAGGACAATCAGCATCTGAGGCCCTTGTTTGTGTGCTTCCTCCAAAGGTGGTGCGGAGGATAGTGGCACAGGAATGCTCCCCAGAGAGCCATACCTGGCACCATTATTATCTATATTTAGGTGCCAGGCAAAACATTTCTCCCAGGCATTCGGCTCTTAATTTAGGGGAGTGTCTTTTGACATTATAGCCTCTTTTAAGCGGTGGGCTGTTCCACCATCATATCCATGTACTGTGGCGTTTTGGTTTTTAACTTTTTATTTGTGTTAGTTTTATATTGGTTTTAAGCTTTTTATTGTATGTTGCTTTGGGTTCATTTTTATGAAGAAAAGAGACTAATAAAGTTAATAAATCAAAATAAATCAATAAAATGTTTTGGCTGAAACAAGGCTGTTTCAAAACAGCAGGCCAGAACCATTTCTCCCAGTGGCACCCCATCCGCACACTTACTTGCCTGTCATTCTTTATTCACTGCTATTTGCTAGGGTGACAGCAGCAGAATGTTTTCAGAAGAGGAATAGGCAGGAGAAATAGCTTGCCTATCTGCCTCCTGGGAAAACAGAGCAATGCAAACCACGGCAAGGAAAACTGTAGCTGTTGTTGAACTCTCAAACTTGCATCAGCCCCAAACTCAACCACTGTGGCCAGTTGCCAGTTGCTCCAACCCAGTAATAGCGGGAAGGGCACCAGCCACGGATGTAGTCGTCCAGGGTCTTGGGGTGTCTTAGACTCCTTACTTTTTGGGGAGCAGGGTCCCATCAGGATCCCTATGTTTCTAGCATCCTACAGGCCAATCAGCATGAAAGGGGAGAGTGTTAGCCACTGAGAAGAATCTTCTAATATGCTTCTTGTCCTTTTCCTGCTGATTGAAGCCAATCAGAGTGAAAGAGAAAAAACTCTTCTCAGTAGCTAACACTCTTCCCTTTCATGCTTATTGGGTCCTAGGGATGTTTATTGTGTGACAGCACATTGTACATTGCTATGAAAGCATTAACAAGGATCTAATTCTCAACTCAGCAGCCAAAAATAATGGGGAGGAGGGGGCATGGCTGTGACTATCATGAAGGGATCCTGCAGTTCTGAATTTGCCACTACACTACTGACGTCAACTCCCCTGGTGCAAACCCTCAAGATCCAGGACCAGAAATTGTGGGGGAGAGAACATGAATGAGCGAGCATTAAAAGAAAAAAAAAGTTGTGTTCTAAAGGATGCATGCTGTGCAATCCAGGGTTCCACGTGGAGCTGTCTGAACTGTTTAAAATAAACAAATGTGAAACAGGGAGCTTCACCAGAAATAGAAAGTTAAGCCAAGGTAGGGTGTCTTTCCTCTGGCGTCCGTGATTAGGAAAGAAATCAGGACGCTATAACTTCACTTGAGTGCTTTCTTACAAAGGGCAGTTAAAACAGCTGAGTCAGTCGTGAGCTCACAGAGATCTCAACAGTGTCAAAATATCTGACCTGTTTTCTTGTAAACAGCCACACTATATACTGCATGTCATTGTTTGATATTGGGCTCCTTTAGGAGGAAGGTTGGGATAAAAATTAAACCGATAAATACAATAAAATAAAATTGAGCTCCTACTGGGAGGAAGGGAAGGATATAAATCTAATAAACAAACAAATAAATATTTCAGATAGTGATCCCATTGAAAGGGGCTTTCTTATCAGCTAGCACATTATCCCACCCTTCTTGTATTCAGAATTACTCTGAAGTTTTATCCTCTACAAACCCCCTAAACCAGCACACTGGTCCTCTCCCACCCACTTCCCTGCCATAAGTAGAGAGCAGCTTACCTGTTTGGAGAGGATATGTGGGAGTATGAAGAATCCAGGTGGAAATGCAGAACTGTTTCAGACAGGGCTTATATAGCTATATCCCCGTTTGGCCAGTCTTATCAGCAGACTGAATTGCAACACCCAGCTTCGTTATCAAATTCTGGCATCTTTCTCCCTCCCTTTGCAAGGGCCCCAAATGTGGTCTCTCCTTTATTTTCTGAGGCAGATTTCTCTCAGAGTAAGAATTCCTGGGAATGGTACACAAGTCCTTTGCAACTAAAATGGCCAAAGGGTTGGAGCACTTCCCCTATGAGGAAAGGCTACAACATTTGGGTCTCTTTTCTTTAGAAAAGACAAGGAATGGGAGACATGACAAAGGTGTAGAAAATTATTGTTGTGTGCCTCCCCCAATCTCCGAGCGATGAGATTTCGGGGGTCCCTGCGCTCCTCCAGGGTTTGGTTTCCTTTGGGAAGAAGGTCAGAGGAGACTGCGGTGTTTTATGAAATATGGTTTATTTATTTACACACATTCCAACCTGAGCTCAAGGATGGAGGGGTTCAATGCATCAGCAGTCTAATATCCAGCTTTCCATCTGGGTTGCAGGAGGCACCACAAAGGCCATGGTGCAGAGAGCCAGTCTCTCTGCCTGCCTTCCAGTTCCCAGCAATTCTCTAGACACAACCAAAACTACAAAACTCTCCTGGGCTCCAGGAGGGGGAGACGGCTCTCCTGAACAGTTTCAATGACAAAAGGGTCTTCCTGGCCCATTCACCGTTGCTGGGCAACTGATAGACTCATTATCCTACCTGGCCAATCTATTTGGTTAACAAAAGACTCATTTGACCAGCAGAGAGTTCCTCATTCCAAGGCACAGGATTCCAAATCAGAGGCTGGGAAGGGGACTCACAGGAATCATCCATCCCAACCCCCATGCTCATAGCATTCATAGCATGGTTAGGAATAAGGTTTCCTCCCTCTCTTATAATACTAAAATTTGGGGACATTCAGTGAAGCTGAATGCTGGAACATTCAGGATGCACAAAAGAAAGTACTTCTTCGCGCACGCACATGCCTGCCATCAGCCAAGATGGTGGCTGGGGTGTCAGCCCCATTAGGGATGGAGGGGATGGAGCGACTCCGTTATGAGGAAAAGTTGCAGCATTTGGGGCTTTTTAGTTTTGTTGAGATTTTGGGGCTCACAAACCCATCTTTTTCCACAAATCTATTTTCCAGTCTTTATAATAATAATAATAATAATAATAATAATAATAATAATAATAATAATATTTAATTTGTTTGTCGCCTATCTGGCAATTAGCCACTCTAGGCGACATACATTAAAAAGATAAAATACAATAATATCAGATGCAATCACAGTAATAACAATAGATAAAAATACAGGACAGTCATCAATACATATAAAAGCAATTATATTAACAACATACGATAGATGACAGACTCATGGCGATTTACCCATCCCAAAGACCTCAAATTTCACTCACGCCTATTTTGCCTCCGTTTTCTCCCAAAAAGGGAACAGTGTGCAACCTTGCATCAGTAGCAATCTCAGTAAGGTAGGAATCTCAGTAAGGGGTCAGGATTGCAGTTCAAGATTGATAAGGAGATAGTCAGGAAATACCTAGTTAACCTAAATGAGTTCAAATCTCCAGGGTCTGATGAACTGCATCCCAGAGTATTGAAGGAACTTGCGGATGTACTCTCGGAACCTCTTGCCATCATCTTTGAGAAATCCTGGAGAACAGGAGAGGTGCTGGAGGATTGGAGACGGGCAAACGTCGTCCCGCTCTTTAAAAAGGGTAAAAAAGAAGATCTGGGGAATTACAGGCCGGTCAGTCTGACTTCAATACCGGGAAAGATATTAGAACAGATAATAAAAGAGTCCATTGGCAACTATCTAGATGACAATGCTGTGATTAGTAGGAGCCAGTATGGGTTTGTCAAGAAAAAATCCTGTCAAACTAATCTCATCTCTTTTTTTGATCGGGTCACTAGCTTAGTAGATGGTGGAAATGCTGTAGATGTCATCTATCTAGATTTCAGCACAGCGTTTGACAAAGTCCCCCACGACCTTTTGATTAGCAAACTGGTCAAATGCAGACTAGATGGAAATACTGTCAGGTGGATTCACAACTGGTTGGAAAACCGTACTCAAAGAGTGGTCGTTGGTGGCTCTGCTTCGGACTGGAAGGAGGTTTTGAGTGGAGTGCCACAGGGTTCTGTCCTGGGGCCGATACTCTTCAACATTTTTAGCAATGACTTAGATGATGGGGTGGAGGGAAGCCTTATGAAGTTGCGGATGATACGAAACTGGGAGGGATAGCTAACACAATGGAAGACAGGAATAAAATCCAAAGGGACCTGGATAGACTAGAAAATTGGGCTGAAATTAATAAAATGAAATTCAATAAAGACAAATGCAAGATTCTGCATTTAGGCCACAAAAACAAAATGCACGGGTACAGGATGGGAAATACCCGGCTTAGCAGTAGTGCGTGTGAGAAGGACCTTGGAATTGTAGTGGATCGCAAGTTGAACATGACCCAGCGGTGTGATGCTGCGGCAAAAAAGGCGAACACGGTTTTGGGCTGCATAAACAGAGCTATAGTTTCCAGGTCGAGGGAAGTAATAGTCCCACTATATTCTGCATTAGTAAGGCCTCATCTGGAATACTGTGTTCAGTTCTGGGTGCCTCATTTTAAGAAATATATAGACAAGTTAGAGCGGGTTCAGAAGAGGGCGATGAGGATGATAGCCGGTATGGAGAACAAGTTTTAGGAGGAAAGGTTGAAGGAACTTGGCATGTTCAGTCAGGTGAAAAGAAGGCTGAGGGGTGACATGATTGCACTCTTTAAGTACCTGAAGGACTGTCACATAGAGGAGGGTACAGATTTGTTCTCTGCTGCCCCAGAGGGTAGGACTAGGTCTAATGGTTTTAAGTTGCAGGAGCGTAGATTCAGATTGGACATTAGAAGGAACTTCTTGACAGTAAGGGCAGTTCGGCAATGGAACCGACTACCTAGGGAGGTGGTGGGATCCCCTTCGCTGGATGTCTTCAAGCAGAGGCTGGACAGCTATCTGCGGGAGATGCTCTAGCTGTGGATTTCCTGCTGTGAGCAGGGGGTTGGACTCGATGGCCTCCAAGACCCCTTCCAACTCTATGATTCTATGATTCTAAGTTTGTTCTGAATTACTTTTGCCCTACAATTCTACAGCCAGCACACACTGACACCTTAGTGAAGGCCACTTTCACTTGCTATCCTATGTTATGGCTTCAAGCCTTCTGGCAGAGAGAACACTGATGACGCACAAAGCAGGCTGATAACACTTGTTCAGCAGAATGCAAGGTTGGAGCAGGGAGGACTTGAAAACTATTGTAGAGTATACACAAAGAGCAATTTGAAACTATTGTAACTTAGCCAGCAAGTGTGAATGATGGAGTGTGCCATATATGGTGTGTTTCCTGCAACCTCAGTGCCTGAGGGTATGAGAAACCCGTGTCTAATGTCTATTGCTGGTCGACCCCTCTCATCTTGCTGATGGGTGTGAGTGCTGTTTCTTTCTTTCTTAAAATAAAACATGTTTTTGTAGTTTTACTCCTGGGCTGCTGTCTGAAAGCTCGCCAGCTGGCATGGGATCCTTTACATTCCATAGGTGTGGACTTTCTCAGCCTCTCAGAGGGGGGTAAGTATAAGGCTATCAAATTGGTCAGGGATTGTGCTTGCAGCAGGCTAGGGATACAAGAATTGTTTTTATTAGTCATTTTTGCTCTTTCCTTTTTCTTTTTTGTCTTTTGGTTTGTCCCCTGCCAAATTCTCCCTGTTTCGAATGTGCAGTGTGGTGTGAATGATTGATGTCTTGTTGTTCATCTGCTGAGTCACAAGCGTGTAAACAAGAGTGCCTGCATTGTCCCAAGTAATTTAAGATCTTGGACTGTCATTAGGACAGCCTCCGCCTAACGAAGCGGCAAAGCCAAAGGGTATTGACACCGAGCCTTTAAAAAGGTGTATAGGGCAAGGAAAATGGGTTCTAGTAAAGTATGGTACTAGTAAAGTACCAAAGGGAACGCCATTGAGTAAGGTATTGCAGGCGTGGGACAAAGGAATACTCCCGGTTCAGCTGGGAATGACCAAGAAGCAGCTTGTGTATTTGTGTTGTAACTGGGAACGGTTTCTGGATGAACGAGGACAGTTAATTTGGCCACAAGGGGGAACTTTTGATTATTGCAAGCTTAAAGCTTTGCAGCCTCGTTTAGAGGATTTGGCGCCTAATCAACTTTCATATTGGTTTTGCTGGGCTAGGCTCAGCGATGGCATTTGCCCAAATACCAGTAGCCAACTGATACACCCACCCCCATACAACTTGGTCAAACTACCAGATGCGGAGCAGGGGGTTGCTGAGCCTCATGTTAATATGCCACAGTCTGCTGCCACTTCTATACAGGGGCGGGATGGTGTTGCCCCCCAGTGTCCTGCTCCCCCTCAACTGGTCGCCCCCCTCAGGGGACAGTTTATTTGGTGGCCGGCCACAGCGGCAGACACAGCGGGGGATCGGCTCACTGAGGTGTTCACGCACTCCCTGTTTGCCCCAGGCAATATAGTAACATGGCAACAGCAAACCCCTAGTTTCCGTGCTGACTCACAGACAGTAATCAAAAGAATACAAACTATCATACGTTCTCATAACCCCAGCTGGGCTGATATCAATGACCTATTAGATGCTCTCCTGACGGTGGACGGAAAAAGGGCTGTACTGGAAAATTGTATAAAAATGGGAAATGACAATAATGCAGCAGGAGCAGCTGGCAATGTTAATTTCATTCAATGGCCCAGGCAGGATCCACATTGCGGCTATAATGATCGCGCAGATGGGGGCCATTGGAACACCTTCCAGCAGGCAAAAGATACACTGCTGAGGGCATTACAAGAAACTGCAAAAAACCCCATAAATTGGGAGAAATTCCATGCTATTGTCCAAACAGCAGATGAACACCCAGATGCGTTTTATACGCACATAACAGAAGGGGCACAGCGCTACACCCAGTTAGACCCAGAAAATGAAAGAGACCAAAAAGCTATAGCTGCCACATTCATGAATCAAGCAGCCCCAGATATAAGACTGTATTTTCAAAAGTCCTGTCCTGGGTGGAGCGGGAAGACAATCAGTGAAATCCGAGGGATTGCAGCCTATCTTTTCGAAGGCAGAAGAGAAAAGGATGCAGCAAAAGAAAAAAAGGAATGCAGGGATGAGATAAAGTTGCTTGCAAGTTCTTTACATGGTTTCCAAGGGCAGAGTGCCTAGCGTGACAGAGGAAGAGGCTTTGGCAGCCGGGATCGCTCTGGCAGAGGAGGAAGGAGCCCACCTGTAATTACAGACCTCCCCACCTGTTTTTATTGCAAAAGACCTGGGCATATGCTTCGAGAGTGCAGAACTACAGGACTTCCCAGGAGGATCCCTCCGCCTGTGCTGCCTCTGAGACGGGCTCCCGTCTTGGATGAAACTTATCCAGTTTTAAATTCAGTCAGAAGGGTTTTTTCTGACTGGGGATGATTTCTTCCGGATAAGGAAGAAACGTGAGATCTGCCACATAGTTTTGTTTTGATTGTTGGAGCCTGGAATTCGTCAGAATTGTCTGTCTTCCAGCAGTTCAGAGAGAGCGAGGATTTTATGCTAGCTCAGCTGGATAAGTGACCCGTTTTTTTTTAACGGACTAGCAGGCAAACCTCCTGTCTACATTTATCATTTTCTTATCTATATAGCTGAAGAGATTTGTCAAAGTAACAGCAATTAAGATAACCTAGATGAGGTAAGACTTTCCTTCTTTATTTACGGAACTAAGGGGGAAGAAAATATAAACAGCTTATCTTTTTTTTATTATTATTGCAAAAAGCTGACATGGAAAATTGCGTTTTAAAGATTACAACGGATGAGAGCTTTCTGATTGGGAGAGATAAGAAATCTTTTTGATTTACAAGACTTTTGTGTAATATATATAAGGGAGTATTTTTTCTGATCTACTTTTTTGTTGTTGTTGTTGACGAATCTGCTCATTCTCTCTGCTACTAGTTATTTGAACGCTGTGAATTAAAAGCTGTTTTTGCACTTCTGGACATTTAAGAGATAAGGACTGTCTAGCGTGTGACGTTAGTTGGTTGGAAAGATTAACTCCTTTGTAACTGGATAAAGAAATAAACTGCTCTTTGCTTGGGACATTGAAAATTGAAGGAGTTTTGTTCTTTTGGTTTTAAGAATGGCAATTAAGAAGATCATGGATGTACAAGAAGGGACTTTATTTCTAGACATGCTTCAGAAAATAATGGATGGGATTAACTCAATAAAACAAGAACTGAGAAATAATAGACAAGCGTGGAGAACTGAATTTCATGAAATGAGACAGGAGCTGAAAGAAACTCAGATTCTATGAGAAAGGAGAATAAAGATAGATCTGGAAAACAAAAAAAGGATGAAAGAGAAATTAAAGGCAAGGTTCAATCTATGGAGATTGGCTTAAATATGGACATGAAAAAAGATTTGGATTTCCTGGTTGTGACGGATCCTAGAGATAAATATTACAGTTTGGAATACAGCGCTGTCTCTGAAGGAATTGAAGAGATTGGAGATAAAGATATTATCGGTTCAAAAAAATTCCTGGACTGGAAGGATTTGATGGAACTTGAAATGGAGAAAGTTAATAGAATTAATCCCTGTTTTGTGTCAATGGAAAAACCTTCAAGAAATGTACTAGTGTATCATGTGGAAAAGAGGAGCAGAGATGCAGCTTTGAAACAATACTTCAGTGTTACGTTTGGATTTGATGGTAAGAAAATATCTGTGATGGAGGAAATTCCTATCAGACTTTTATTATATGACTATGACAGCAAGATTTTTGGGTGCGTAAAGATGGAAGATGGACCCAATATGGATAATGACAGAAGAGCGATTTGAAACTACTGGACTCAGTAGATTTGATGAGTTGGATTAATTGACATGTTTATTTAGAAAAAAAAATTGATTGTCATATATCTCAAGGATTGGAAACTTCTCTTTGACTTTTTGTGGAAGATTAAAATGATATGATGTTAATGAGATTTGAAACCAACTAAGATAACTGCTGGAGGAAGGTGATTTTATAATCTATTAAGAGATAGGTCTGTTATATATTATAGATTTATAGTTGAATTATAGTGTTTTGAAATTACTGGATTTAGTAGATTTGATGAGCTGGATTAATTGGCATGTTTATTTAGAAAAAAAAATGATTGATATATATCTCAAGGATTGGAAACTTCTCTTTGACTTTTTGTGGAATATTAAAATGATATGATGTTAATGAGATTTGAAACCAACTAAGATAACCGCTGGAGGAAGGTGATTTTATAATCTATTAAGAGATAGGTTTGTTATATATTATAGATTTATAGCTGAACTATGACAAATCGGAAGTCAATATTTTTATATATATGTATTTTTTTTTGTATTGTATTAGTTATTGATTTGTGTTGTTTTCTTTTTGTATTATTTTGGTTTTGAAAATTAGAATAAAAATTAATTGAAAAAAAGAGAGAGTGCAGAACTACACAAAGAGATGAAGCAGCTGGCAACTATCGAGCTCCATCGGTGCCATTCAACCATCAAGGTCCAGACCAGAAGTTTCCCCCACCCCTTCCAAGCGCGCCAACGCAGCAGTACCCTGTTGACACTGCCCCGGATGAGTATCAAATGACTGCATGATGTGAGTGGGATGGCTCACAGACTGGGGGTGGGATGGGGAAATTCACGTTTTGCAAGCTGCCTGTGGTCCCATAACCCACATACAAAGCGGGGAGCCCTTTGTGGATTTGAAAGTAGGTGACACTACCTATCCTTGCCTCCTGGACACTGGAGCCTCTAGATCACTCTTAAATGTACTACCTCAGGACCTGGAATGCAAGACCCAGGGAGTTAATCACATTATGGGAGTGGGGGGGGGAAGGTTTTACTGTGAATGTTTCTGATGATTTATGTGTGACTGTGGGACCCTTATCTTTGACTCATTCCTTTTTACTAACAGACCAGTCTCCTGTTAGTCTTTTAGGTCATGATCTTCTGTGCAAGCTAAGGGCTACCATCCGTTGCGATCCAGAGGGCTTCCTATTGGACATTCCAAATTCACAAGTCCATAATTTGGCTATGGTGCTAGGTGTTACTTGTGCATCTCCTACTGTGCCGCAAATACCACCAGAGCTGCAAGGCGTCCCCACAAGTTTATGGGGATGGTCAACCACTGATGTGGGCCTTTTAAAATCAGCAAGCCCGATCACAATTCAGGTAAAGCCAGGACCTCCCCCATGCGTACCTCAATATCCAATCCCAGCTGAAGCCATGCAACCCATTCAAAAATTAATTGATGCATACCTGGCACAAGGGGTTCTTCAGCCCTGCACTTCTCCTTGCAACACACCTATCTTGCCTGTTAAGAAACCCAAAGTGGATGAAGACGGGAAGCCCATTTACCGCTTCATACATGACCTCAGACTCATAAACAACTATGTCATTCCACATGCCCATGTTGTTCCAAACCCAGCTACCATCATTACTGGGATACCTCATAATGCTGTTTCCTTCACTGTTATTGACTTGTGTGCTGCTTTCTTTAGCATCGGGACTCACAATACCTGTTTGCCTTCACCTGGAGATCAAGGACAGCTGACAGGAATGTAGAAGGTCAGCTTTGTTGGGCCCGGCTCCCACAGGGCTACACCGAAAGTCCTACGTTGTTTTCACAGATACTGGCCAAAGACCTGGCCTCCATCATGCTGCCAGCAGGGTCCCACTTAATGCAATACATCAACGATTTGCTCCTGTCTTCATTTTCTAGGGATGCATGTATCCAGGACACTCAAGCTCTGTTATGCCAACTGGCAGAGAGAGGACACAAGGCATCCCCTGGAAAACTGCAGTTTGCCAGTACCAAGGTACAGTATTTGGGGTATGTCATTGCCCCAGGCCAACGTGAACTGTCAGAGGAACGTATCCAAGCAATACTGCAAATCCCGCTGCCAGCCACCAAGCGGCAAGTGCGAGCGCTGTTGGGGACTCTGAGTTTCTGCAGGCCCTGGATACCAGCGCTGGGTGAGTTAATGAAGCCTCTGGTTGCACTCACTGCAAAGGACGTGCCAGACAGGGTTGTAGCAACACCTGAGCTTACTCAGCTCCTAAAAACCATAAAACTGACTTTAACTAGGGCCCCTGCCTTGGGCCTACCGAATTATGACAAACCTTTCAGACTGTATGTGCATGAGCGCTTGGGCGTCGCCTCAGGTGGTCTCTGTCAAGAGTTTGGGTCTAGACAACGTCCAGTAGCATACTATTCAGTGCAGCTTGACCCAATAGCAAGGGATGCAGTAGGCTGCCTGAGAGCACTGGCAGCCACTGTCCTATTGGTCCAGAAGTCCAAGGACCTGGTGATGGGTTACCCACTGCTTGTCTTGGTCCCTCATGAAGTCTCTGCCATATTACTAAAATGTCAAACCCAAGCCTTTTCCCATCAGCGCCTGGCGAACTATGAGGCTGAACTCCTGGCAGCATCAAACCTGCAGCTGGAGAGATGTTCCACCCTCAATCCTGCCACCCTGCTTTCTGATGTGGACCCAGAGAGTCCAGTGGCGCATGACTGCCTCCAAGTTATTCAACAGGTTGAGACTCCCAGGTCAGACCTCATGGATGTGCCTTGGGAAAATGCAAACTGTGAGTATTTTATGGATGGCTCCTCTTACATGGTAGAAGGGCATCATTTTACAGGAGCTGCTGTAGTGACTCTATATGACATTGTATGGGCTGCCCCTCTGCCTCCACACCAGGGGGCGCAAGCAGCTGAACTTGTTGCCCTTACTGAAGCATGTAAAGCAGCAAAAGATGTAACAGTGAATATTTACACAGACTCAAAGTATGCGTTTGGCATATGCTATGCCAGTGGTGCTCTATGGAATCAGAGAGGATTCTTGACTGCCAATGGACAGCGCATTGCACGTGCACACCAGGTATTGGCCTTACTAGACGCCATTCACCTGCCCAAGAAAATAGCTGTCATACATTGCTCCGCCCACCAGAAGGATTCATCGCTCCTTTCCTAGGGTAGCAATTATGCTGATGCAGACCCTACTGTTGGAGGAGCATCTTCACGCCTTCCAACCGGGTGCCTGGATCTGGATAAAGTCTTTGGAGCCTTCCTGGTTGGGTCCGTACCAGATTCTCCTTACCACTCATACAGCTGTCAAGATCGCTGAGTGGAATACCTGGATCCATAACAGCCACATCAAACCCGCTGTCATTGACCACAGCCAAGAGGTTGCCAGCCCTGTTCCAGCTCTTAAGCTCAGGAGGGACCCGAAAGAAGACAGGTGGTACATCGCCAGCCTGTTCCAAGACGCCTGACGTCTGATGGCCACCCTGCATGAACTGTGTGAATCTGAAAGTGCATGTTTTTCTGTGTTCCTAATTTGTTCCCTTATAATCATTGTTTTCATTTGCCTTTGCTGTGCCAAGCCATTTTACCAAGCATACTGGTGTGGAAAACCAAAGGAGGTAAGATGGTGGGCCTCCTACGACCTGTGTCCAACCACTTCCATGGGGCCATGGCCAGTCTAATGCTGATTCTTACCATATGTACTTCTCTCCCTATGGAGCCTAGAATGTGTTGCTTATGCTTTGCTTGTAGACAACAGAAATGTGATGTTCCATATAGTTACTTACAGCCATATTTCACCATCACCCTATACCAGCCCATGGCATCTTGTGATGCAGAAGAACTGGTAATTACTGTTCAAGACGGTAAACAATTGTGTATTTCCCCCTTAGTCCCTCAGTATGCAAAACTCAAAGCCCTATGGCAGAAAAACTATTCCATGCAAAAATGGGGTGTGTTATCCCATGTCAGTCCATTGCCTGAATGGGAAACAGATGCAGCTCAAAACCAAATGCTATATAACATATATCCATCCTTTCATATCCCTTTCCCAGACCTTGCTAAAGAACATAATTCAGTACTTGGACTCCTGCAATTTACGGCTACCCATTTAAATCTCAAGACCTGTTGGCTATGTCTGCACTCAGGTATCACCCCCCAGGATTTATTACCCTTTAGAGTGCTCCCACTCACTCCCATGGAATTAACACCCCCTTATCGATTGGATGATGACACACTCCATGAGAATAGTACATGGTGTGACTATCAAATTCCCAGTAACACATATTGGTCTGTAACACCCACTCCAGGGTACCATTGTGTTGTTAGACATTGCACAACAAAAAGTTGTAACTTTTTGTTTAAAAGCAGGTGTAAATGGATACAGTATTGGTGGACTCATTCTGTGTACAATGGTCCAATAGAATGCACCAGATGGTACCCCAAATGGAATCAGACCTGTGAGACTAAACAACATGATTTACACTGGCCACAGGGATGTGATTTAGCAGGCCAGCCCTGCTGGGAGAAAAATATAACTGAGGATTTGCATTGGTTTAATGAGACAAAACTTGGCTGGAAATCTGCAACTGGTTTTGTTACTGGCTTTACACCATTCTTCTTATAAAATACATCTTGGGCATTCAGTGTCTCAAAATGCATAGAGTCCAGTCAACTGGGAGTATATCAATACGGGTACTCACATTTTTGGAATAGTTGGCCATGGGGAGGGTATTATGAAGAACCGCTCTCCTCAAGGTACACCTATGGAACATATCAAGGGTATGCCCTGAGTGGAAAGGAAGCATTATCAGGACATTATTGGATTTGTGGCAACAAGACTTATAAAGCCTTACCCAAAAATTGGGCTGGGATCTGTTACACTGAGACATTGCTTCCTCCTTTTCATATTCATTCTCATGATACTCCTGCCATTTATCACCCTCACCTTTATTTTTGTGCCAAGCGTGAACTTAAAGACTCCAAACAAATTGTAAATGACTATGCTCCCCTCACCTGGTCATGGATACGAATCGGGGTGCTCGTACCATGACAAATGCTATAATATGTTTGCAAGCAGTAGTAGAGATCTTTGCTAATGAGACAGGGGAGGCACTGCTTCTTTTAAATTCTGAGGTGCAACAAATCCGCCAGATGACGCTCCAAAATCGTTTAGCGTTGGATATGCTATAAGGCCAGAGGGGGGCCCTCTGTGGATACTTAAACATAACTGACTGTTGCACAAAAATTGACGATAATGGACACCTCATAACAGATACTGTTCAAGAATTTGCTAAGTTGACTAAGGTGCAAATACAACCTCAGCCCACTGATTGGTGGTTGTGGTTGTGGTCCTGGCTTCCTAATCTTGGTTGGTTAAGAAGTCTTGCTGTCAGTCTCATAAGCCTCATCTTCTGTCTTGTTCTGATATGTTGCTGTTTGCAGTGTATAGGTAACCTGCCTAGTGTTATGAACATGTTTTTCTCTTGGTGTAAACCTCAAGCAGTTAAAATGCAGATGCTGACTATGAATGAGGTTAATGAAATATAAGCAAACATTGATGCCAAATATTACCAGTATTCCCACAAGTGACCCTCTGATACGCAGGCATTCAGTAGGGTCTAAGGGGGGATTGTTGAGATTTGGGGGCTCACAAACCCATCTTTTTCCACAAATCTATTTTCCTGTCTTTATGAATTTCACTCAGGGAAGTTTGTTCTGAATTACTTTTGCTCTACAATTCTACAGCCAGTGTAACCCCTGTGGGTTATTGGTTTGGTCCAGTGGGTGGAGAAACCTTAAGGAAGGATGGTACTTGGGAGTTTGAGACTAGCAAACATGAGGGCTGAAGAGAAAAGAAGCTGTTATTGCCAGAGAGTAAGGATTAGGCCCTTGTCACCTTGAATTGGGTAATGGGGTTTTAAATTATGTGTGTAAAAGGGAATGGAAGAGTAAATTGTTTTTTTGTGTGTGGCTTTATGTATTTGAATTCATTTTATATTTTATTTAGGGCTTTAAGATTGTGTATGGGAAACTTCTGAACTTTCTCTCCTGGACCTTCTACAAGCAACTTCTTCATTGGTACCTTGCTGGATGCATAGGACTTTGGGATTATTATGTTATGAAGACATATGATATATTCTGTTGGCATATATTGTGTTATGTTCTTTTCAATTATTACTTAATATAAAAAAAAACAAATTTGTAATTGTGTTTGCAGTATTCATTTCAAAGAGCCCCATAGGACCCAAGAAAGAGGTACAAAAGTGGCACCCAACAAGCGTGGGGCTCGAAGTGAAATTACAAACATAAAATTGCTGTAATGGAAGTGTGCAGAAAGTTGGGTTTTGATCTGCACAGAACTGTATTGCTGACTGACATGGGTCATGGGAATGAGAAGGGTGAGGTTTAGAATGCTGTACAAAAATATGGTATTGTCACTAAAATGCAAGAGATACAGGGAAGGGGAAAAGGAATGTTGCTGTGTGAGTTCCAGACTCCTAGTGCTGTTTGTAGGATAGGAAGGGAGTGCTGGAATAAAAGACTGCATGGGAAATGGGAAGTAATTCCTGTAGATGCAGAAGTCACAGCATTTTTGGGTGAGGAAGCATGTGATAATTATGAAGAAGAAAGTACTCCAATAGCAACCTCTACTCCTGCAATAAATCTTTCCCTTGCATTGCAACAGCAACTGTTAGCTAGAGTTTTGCAAAGTGAAGGTGCATCTGGGGCTGCAGTAGCAGATCTCAAACTGAAACTTAAAATGTTTTCAGGAGTTATACCCAAACCATCTGGGGAAATAGATTATGCTGTTTCAAGAGTGCAAGCCAGGGAACTAGTGGGAGATGGCAAAATCCCTGAAAACATAAAAAGAAGAAAAATTGTAGAGAGTTTTCTCCCACCTGCATTGCATGTAGCTTTAGGAGCAGGAAGGAAAGCCACTGCAGGAGAATGTTTTGCAATACTGGAAACAGCATTTGGTAATATAGTTTCAGTTTCCCAGCTAAGAGCAAGATTTTATGAGACTTACCAACATGCTAAAGAATCTCCTTCAGGATACTTAAATCGATTGCATGCTTTGGCTATGGAGATTCTTGAAGAAAAGGGGATAACTGAAGGAGAGTTTAACCTGTATGTACAGGAACAGTTCTTTAGAGGTTGCTGGCATGAGACCTCGCTAACTGACAGGGCTGGTTCTAAAGGGCGACCAGGTTGGGCACTGGCCCAAGGGCCCCGGAGCTACAGGAGCTCCTGAGGGGCCCTCTGCTCCCCTTCCACGATCTGCGGCAGGAGCTGTGGATCGCAGGATAGGAGCTGCCCACCGAGCTGCCCGCCATGGCCGCCATCCCCCCGCTTCACCTATCTTGCTCTGCTGTTCTTTGCGGCTGCGCGCATTGCACGTGCAGGGTTGCCATCAATTAAGATGGTGGCCGAGGTTTCAGTAAAGGACTGCAAACAGGCACAACTGGCAGCCCTCCCTATCTGCAAATATGGGAATACTTGCCTTGCAGAAAGTAAAGTAATGCATGGGAAATACTTGAAAATGTAAGCTGTGTTACTATTATTATCCTGCTTCTAAATTAAATGAGAGATAGAGGAAAGTTACTGTGATTAGCCATTAGAATGTCCTCATCCCATCCCATCCCCTCCTAGGCATCTGGGTGCAATAGACTGCACCGGAATCAATCTACTCTATGAAAGTTCAGCTTTTGAATTCCCCTCCCCATCCCCAATTCAACTTTTGACACCCAACACTGAATGAGACTGTGCAATTTCAGTACCAAGACCCATTTTTTTGAAGGAGGAATGTCAAGGGTAGAGCAGGTATTTTAAGGCAATATGTGACCCAGCTCTACCCTTGACATTCCTCCTTCAAAAAATGGAACGTATCAACATTACAATACTTAGCGTGAGTGAATTAAAATGGGCGGAAATGAGACATTTTAATCAGGGAACTACAAAATATTTTATGCAGGAAATGACAAATTAAGAAGAAACGGGGTTGCTATAATAGTGAGACATGGTATAGCAAAAACTAAGAGCTATAATGCAAGGTCTAAGCAGTTACATCAATGAGATTTAATGGAAAACATATTAACATAACCATCATCCCAGTCTACGCTCCAACAACAAATGCAGAAGAAGAGGAATTGGAGAGATTTTATGCAGAAGTACAGGAAGAAATTGATCACACACCAAAACAAGATGTGCTGATATTCATGGGAGACTGGAATGCAAAAGCAGGGAACAGAGTAGAACTAGGCATTGTGGGGAAATGGGGCTCAGGAGACAGAAATGAAGCAGGAGAAAGACTTACTGAATTCTGTGAAGCCAATCATTTGTTTCTTGCAAACACATTTTTGAACAACCAAAAAGATGACTGTACACATGGACATCACCAAATGGTCAATATAGGAATCAAATTGATTATATAATTGGTAGCAGAACATGGAGAAGTTCCATACCTTCTGCAAAAACAAGCCCAGGAGCAGAATGCGGTACAGATCATGAACTGGTCATATCGAAAATCAGAGTAAAGCTAAAGAAGAACAAAGCAATCATAATGCCAAAATACAATTTAAATAACATCCCAGAAGCATATGTTAGGAATAAATTATTTCCTAGGCCCCAAGAGTTGTCAAGAGTTGTCAAGAAACGCTACAAAACTAATACCGCAATGAATCATGGAACTTAAGAGAGGTGGGGGACATGAACCTCTAGCTTTCGTTTCTTCCCTCATGAGAAAGAAACACACAGAGCGCCTGTAAGGCGGCAACATCTTGAGAAGGAGATAAAATGTATTCCCTATGATTTGTTTCTGTTTCTATCTGTCCCGCTTTACTATACACATCCTGCATATTGTAGCTAATTCAGCACAAATGAGGCAAGGGTTCCCAAATACCCTGCTAGAATGTATCCATAGTTTTACGTCACACTGCTGAATGAATAACTTTCACAAGCACACTAAGCCCCATGTTTATCTTCCCAGGTGTCAATTTAACCCTCTTACTCCCTTTTCCTCAGTTCTTATCTCACATTAAGTTTTCTTAGATTGACAAGTGTATGAATTCTTTATCAATTCCTCGCTTTTTATGAATTATGAGTAATGTAACAAGGATAAGAAGACGCGCTTGCTTTATCAATGTAATACTGTATTCCCATCTTATGATTTTTAATAACATTGTATCTTGTTTTGCTTATGAAACCTATATAAATGATGCCTTAACTAATAAACGCTCTCTGCCCTGTCAGACTGCTGTCTGCACAGTTTAGAGACCCCTTCTTGATCAAGCAGTAATTGTGTGTATATCAGCTTTACTTTTGGTATCTGGCTGAGCCACTGAAACAGGTACATAAAAGTGTCAGGCTTGTGCTCCTACCCAGGCTGAGGGGTACGCTGGCTCGCCCCTGGGGCAGGGAGGGGGAGCACTTGCATTTGAACCCTACACATATAAAGATCAAATAAGGAACAGATTTGAGGCTTTAAACATAGTTGATAGAGAACCAGAAGAACTATGGAGTGAAGTCAGAGACATGATCAGGGAAGAATGCAAAAAGACAATACCTCTAGTTAAAAAGAGAGAAAGACCTCAATGGATGACTGAAGAAACTCTTAAAATTGTTAAAGAGAGAAGGAAAGCAAAAGCAAAAGGAAATAGAAACACTGTTAGAACCCTAAATGCAGTAACAATACAGTAACTAGTATGTAGGGACAAAGAAAACTATTACAATAGTTATTGTATAGAAATAGAAGAGGACAACAAAAAGGGTAGAACAAGAGCCCTATTCCAAAAGATTAGAAAAATGAAAGAGAAATTTAAACCAAGAGTTGGGATGTTAAATAATCAACAGGGGAACACACTGACTGACCGAGATGAAATAAAAGGAATATGGAAGCAATACACTGAAGCACTCAATAAAAGAGATGCAAGGATGACAGATTCATTCACAGAGAAACCATATGATGAAGAACCAGAAATTTTACAATGTGAGGTGAAAGCTGCTCTTAAAATACTTGGAAGAAACAAATCACCAGGAACAGATGGTATACCAATAGAGTTGCTACAAGCTACTGAGACTGGATCTGTCCAAATTTTGACTAAAATTTGTCAACAAATATGGAAAACTAAACAATTATTTATTTAGTTATTTATTTATTGCATTTGTATACCACCCCATAGCCAAAGCTCTCAACAATGGCCCATAGACTGCAAGTGTTCAATATACATCCCAATTCCAAAGAAAGGGGATCCCAGGGAATGCAGTAATTATCGAACTATTGCCTTAATATCCCATGCAAGTAAAGTAATACTACAACATTCTACAACAAACACTGTTACCATATATGGAGCGAGAAATGCCAGACGTCCAAGCTGGATTTAGAAAGGGAAGAGGCACCAGAGATCATATCGCAAACATACATTGGATAATGGAATGGACTAAGGAATTTCAGAAGGAAATCACCCTGTGCTTTATAGATTACAGCAAAGCCTTTGATTGTGTAGATCATGAACAACTATGGAATGCTTTAAAAGAAACAGAGGTGTCACTTCATTTGATTGTCCTGATGCACAACCTATACTCTGAACAAGAGGCTACTGTAAGGACAGGATATGGAGAAACTGATTGGTTCCCCATCGGAAAGAGTGTGAGACAGGGGTGTATCTTATCACCCTATTTGTTTAATCTATATGCAGAATGTATCATATGGAAAGCGGGATTGGACCAAGATGAAGGAGGTGTGAAAATTGGAGGGAGAAATATAAATAATTTAAGATATGCAGATGATACCATACTACTAGCAGAAACCAGTAATGATTTGAAATTAATGCTGATGAAAGTTAAAGAGGAAAGCATAAAAGCAGGACTACAGCTGAATGTCAAGAAGACTAAAGTAATGACAACAGAAGATTTATGTAACTTTAAAGTTGACAATGAGGACATTGAACTTGTCAGGGGTTGTCAATACCTTGGCACAGTCATTAACCAAAATGGAGACAATAGTCAATAAATCAGAAGCCTAGGACTGGGGAGGGCAGCTATGAGAGAACTAGAAAAGGTCCTGAAATGCAAAGATGTATCACTGAACACTAAAGTCAGGATCATTCAAACCATGGTACAATATTCCCGATCTTTACGTATGGATGTGAAAGTTGGACAGTGAAAAAGACGGATAAGAGAAAAATCAACTCAATTGAAATGTGGTGTTGGAGGAGAGCTTTGCACATACCATGGACTGCGAAAAAGACCAATAATTGGGTGTTAGAACAAATTAAACCACAACTATCACTAAAAGGTAGAATGATGAAACTGAGGTTATCATTCATTGGCGATCACTCATGGCCAAGTAAGATTGTCTTCCAAGATAAGGTCTTTAACAGTGGGTCCGTAAGTGACTGTGGAGGCCAATTCTGGATCCACACAGCCTCTCACACTGAGGACATAGGTTTCCAGATGGAATATGGTTGCGATGAGGATTTGTTTGACGTGCCTTCCACTTGACTTGTTTGTCCCGTTCGCCCTGTATTCATGCTTGTTCGAAGTCCACAGCACCTTTGATAATAGCTGACCTCCATTTGGGACGTTCATGGGCCAAGACTTCCCAGTTCTTCATGTTCATGTTACATTTTTTACGATTCGCTTTAAGAACATCTTTAAACCTCTTTTGCTGTCCACCGATATTCTGTTTTCCATCCTTAAATTGAGAATAAAGTAGCTGCTTTGGAAGACGGTAATCAGGCATTCGAACAACATGGCCAGTCCAGTGAAGTTGATGTTGAAGGATCATTGTTTCAACACTGGTAGTCTTTGCTATGTGGGACATACCAAAGCTGTCCCAGCTGGGTGGGTCAGGGTGAGCCAACTAATCCGTGGAGACCGCTTGCTGCAGAACTCTTCTCTCGAAGGAGGCCTCGGCCAAGTGGTCTATCTTATAGTGTCTAATGAAAGTCAAAGGGGATGACCAATTTGCTGCCCTGCAGATATCTCTCAGGGAGACGTTGGAAGTGAAGGCCGCCATGGTGGAGGCTGCTCTAGTAGAATGGGCCGTTATGCCCTGTGGTGGCATAAGGCCGCTGGCCTCATAGGCCATCCAGATGCAAGTCCTTAGCCAGCGCGCTAAGGTCGGTGTCGAGGCCTTTTTGCAAAGAGACCTGGGATGTACCGATATAAACATTGCTTCCGTGGTTCTCAATTCTCTTGTTCTATCTATGTACGCCCTGAGTGCTCTAGTGACGTCTAGGCAGTGCAACTCCTTTTCCCTCGGGTGTACTGGCTTGGGGCAAAAGGATGGTAAGACTAGCTCTTGCTCCCTGTGGGAGGTCGAATTGACCTTTGGGATGAAGGAGGGGTCTGTCCTAAGGACTATGAAGTCCTCATGAAAAATGCAGAGTTGGCATGCGATGGACTTCCAAGATGCGCCTCGCCAACGTGATGGCTATGAGGAACAGGACTTTGTAGGTCAGGAGCTGAAGAGAGATGATATCTAGTGGCTCAAGGGTGGTCTCTGTAGGTTATCATGCTTTGGATATAATAATGAGAAGACATTATTCACTAGAAAAGACCATAATGCTGGGAAAAACAGAAGGGAGTAGAAAAAGAGGAAGGTCAATCAAGAAATGGATTGATTCCATAAAGGAAGCCACAAACCTGAATTTATGAACAGGGTGGTTCACAACAGATGCTATTGAAGGTTGCTGATTCATAAAGTCACCATAAGTAGTGATTGACTTGAAGGCACATAACAACAACAAATGTGACCTAGTAAAAGTGCACACTCATGAGGCTTTAGCCAAACTCAGGAGGAGGGAGGGAATGAGGCAGATCCAGAAGCCAAGTAGCCTTAAGAGCTGAAGAACCAGCATGCCCCACTGCTGTTGGGAGTGCTGGGATGCAACTTGGTGGGTTTGCATGGGGATAAAGTAGATAGGGAGGGGAACCTCCAAGCTTCCTGGCTGTCTTTCTGACCTAACCTGCCCCAAACTTCCTTCAGGTGTGAGCTCTTAGGGCTGCTGGCCTCTCCTACTCCTCTCCTTCTTCTTCTCAGCTTGGGAGACGACTAAGATGTCTTTCCTTTGTCTCCCTCTCCAGCAGCAGAGATCAGAGAGTAAACATGGATTAGGATCTCTTGACAATCAAGTCTGTATTTCTTGCAATAAACCAAGCTTTCTTATTTTCCTAAGCCTAGATTCTCAATGAAAAGATAATAATGCTGGGAAAAACAGAAGGAAGTAGAAAAAGAGGAAGACCAAACAAGAGATGGATTGATTCCATAAAGGAAGCCACAGACCTGAACTTACAAGATCTGAACAGGGTGGTTCATAACAGATGCTCTTGGCGGTCACTGATTCATAGGGTCGCCATAAGTCGTAGTCGACTTGGGGGCACATAACAACAGATTCTCAATGCGATTATAGTCAGGAAAAAGGCGTGCTACTTCAGGTAAGATTCACACAGAGCTCAGCTACCATGCTGTTTTGCTCAGAGCTTGGAAAAGTTACTTTTTTGAACTACAACTCCCATCAGCCCAGTCCAGTGGGCATGCTGGCTGGGGCTGATGGGAGTTGTAGTTCAAAAAAGTAACTTTTCCAAGTTCTGGTTTTGCTGCTCTGCTAACAACTTCTTCCTGCCAATCCTGTCTGCGAGGATGGCTTTCACTGGCTCTTACAACAGACATTATTCAAAACAATGTTCTAACTTACAGGTGTCATAAATTACAAACAGTTATGAACAAACATGGAACAGTTTAAAGGGAAATTTCTTCCTGTACCTGCTTCAACTTCTGTTGCATCTTGTAACAGAGCAGAGCATAAAGCCCATTCCCCCCCTCTCCTCCACAGATCCCACAACCATTCTCTATCAGTCCTTTTCCCCATGTTCAATCTCTCTGCATCCCCTTCCAAAAAACTAAGTAGTGTTGCGCACTGAGATTATTTTGTGTTTGTGTGTGTGTTTCTGTTTGCTAGTATCTGGTCCATCATAGACCCCTCTGTCTGAGGTGACAGCTGGCAGCCCCAGAGCTAAAAGTGGGTCCAGGCCAACTCTATTGATCTTCTTCATCCTCCTCCTCCTCCTCAATTCACAGGCATTTCCTCTTGTTAGCAGGAAGCAAGCAGGGAAGACAAAAGAGAAGCATGCAAATTATAACAAGGTAAGCAATCAAGAAGAAATGTGGGAATAAATTAATAAATGACAAATCTGGTGTTCAAATAATCTGCTTTAATCCCAACCCTTCCTAGGGATTCTCCATAAGCCTCCACTGCAAAATGCAAAAACTCTACACCAAATACAGTGGTGGCTGGTGCCCACTGGACCTTGCAGGGCTGCTAGGAAGTCATGGGGGCACGGCCAATGAGGTCACAGAGGTGTGGCTAGTTCTGGTTTTCTCCCTGTCCTCCTCCATTCCAAAGATATCATGGACACTTTAGCATTGCAGCTGTACAAATAGCACATAACTAAACTGAAAAGTGTCTTATGTTGGTTCAGAAAGGGTCCCTGTTGTCACAGCTGGTTCTCTGCTAAGGAGGAGCAGTTTCTGGGCACGGATATAGTGGGCAAGGCAGTAACTTAGATATCCTGGTCCCGTTGTTCTCATTTGCACCATCCCAGTTTTTGTAATAGCATTTTAAGTTTGCTGTTAAAGTGTTTTGTAGTCTTTTTATCCTCACAACAACCCTGTAAAGTAGATCATTCATAGTGCAATTTTAGCAAAATAACAAAAAGAACAGTAGTAGCACCTTAAAGGACAATACATTTATTATGGCATAAGCTGTCCTGGGCTAGAATCTGCTTCACCAGATGCATCATTCCTGGCAATCCATGAAAGCTTATGCAATAATACATTTGTTACCTTTCAAAGTGCTCCAGGATTGTTGCTTTGTTTCTGCTGCAAGCCATGCCTTGTTGGCTACTCCTTTGATTGACAGCATGCTAGAATAACATTCCCAATACCATACAATGAGCCTGTAGCAGAGAGCAGGAATTTTAAATTAGGCCTCCAGATCTTCTGGTGGGCTGTTTTAAAAAAAAAGTGTAAAGGGCAAGTTTCTTGCCAGTTAGCTGACTGAGAAGGAAAATATGCAGCTAGTATTCTGCCCAAAGTGTGACACAACCTAAGGGGTTTAACTTCAGCTGGGGGAGACATGATTAAGAATTGTGAGCCTCAGAAATGAACGGCCTGAGCACCTGCTTCCCCAATGAGGAACATCCATTCTTATCTAATAAGAGGATTCCACAACAGCCTGAAATATAAACTCTTCATTGCTAGTCAGCCACGTGATACACAAAATCACTGCTATTCTTTTACCAAAGTGCCAAGAAAGAAAGAAAAACAGAAGCAAGCAGCTGCAACACTAACAGACAGGGCCTCACTAGGGCGGTGCGGTGGGTGCGGGCCACACCGGGTGACACCATGAGATGGGGGTGACACCCAGAGCCGCCCCCCGCCCTAGGCACCGCCGCCGGGAAGCATTGCACCTTAACAATCCCCATGATCTCACGCTTCTCTCTGGTCTCTGAAGTCTGGTCCGGAACCCAGTTTGGCAGGAAAATCTGGGATGGGGAAGGGGAAAAAAGAGCTACACATGGTGTTTTTTCACAGGTGGATTCTTTGACTCGGTTTGCAATTGTATGGCTAAATCGACACTGGCGTTTTGTATGGTAGCATTCTTTCCCCACTGTTCCGCGACATTCTCACGTGATGCACGACGGAGGCTGAAAGGCCGTGTGGCTGCCTCCCCATGGGAAAACGTCAACTCGGTAACTAAATTGCTGCAAATCATAGAGTTTCGTCTTTAGCAACTTTTAAGAAGCTCGTGGTAATATCAATGGGTCCCATGTCCGAGTTGCTTTGACCAGGATCTCAGTTCACTCCATTGGACGCTCCTCCCAAAGTCTCCTGACCTTCGACTCCTCCCGCAGCGGCTTCTCCTGGTGATCCTGATTCCCCTTTTTAATTTCCTTTTTGGTGGCTGCTGCTTTGAGAAATCACGGCAGAAGCGTCTCGATACCCAGAAAATCAGACGTCCACTGGCTCCAGCCTCGTAGTTGATTGGGCACAAATGATTCATTCTGTGACTTAATCAGTTGTTTTATTAATGATCAGCTGCCTCCCATTGAAATGCTGAAGGATGAGCCAGTGAAGGGATGGTGGCCCTTGGGTGGCAAAACGGGCAACAAAGTACAGCTTGAGCTGTTTGGGCTTTCCGCGCAAGTCCTGTGAAGCGAGGAGGAGGCGATTAAGGTGGCGGGAGGGTGAACCAGAGCAAGGAACTGTAGAATCCGGGAAACAGGCTTATTTAATATTTACTATTAAATTTTATAAACATTTCAACCATGAATACAATGTATTATAATTCGCCGCCCTTTCCAGGCCCCTTTGTTAGTTCCCTCTAAAGCCGGCCGTTTACAAGAACGCTGTCATTAAGAACTGGTGCCTGAGCCGAGCTTTCTTTCTTTCGTCCTTCCTCCCAACCCTTTTTTCCTTTTGTGCTGAGTCATTTAGATTCTATGCCTGAGGAAGGGGATGGCTGTCTTATTACTGATATTTGTAAGACACTCTAGAAGCCTTTTCATCTTGGCTGAAAAAGGGGCTAAAATATAATAATCTGGCTCACTCACACTCTACTTCATTTTGAACATTTTATGTGACTGTAATAGTCAAACTTTAGTCAGGGGCGTCACTAGGGTGCTGCGGCGGGTGCGGGCCGCACTGGGTGACACCAACCCTAGTGACGCCACTGCTAACAGATAGTAACCACTGTAATGTTAAGGGAATCCAGTCAGCGTTTTACCTGTTCCACTGGCGCCATTCCAGTCCAGGTTTTATAAAACAAACAAGCTCAGGAACCTGGGCCCTGAGGCAGTTGATTTCTGGTGAGCTTTTTTCATGCCTAATGAGTGTTCCAGTTTGTTCTAAATCAGTGGCTCCCAAACTTTTTTCCCCATGGACCACTTGAAAATTGCTGATGGCTTTGGCAGACCACTTCATGGTGTTTTTTTTTTGCCTGTTTGTAATGCGCTGTGCTAGATGCTGTATGATTTTTAATTGTATTTTTATTGCTTCTTGTATTGCTTATACATTTTATTGTATTTTCAGTTTTGTGGAAGGCAAATGGTAAATCAATAAAATACAATCTAAGAAATAAAAGAAGCAATAAAGATACAATTAAAAATCAGTATGAATATTTAATATGAGTATGTGACCTGAATGAAACCGATGGACCACCATTTGGAAACCCCTGCTCTAAATAAAATGGGTGTCCTTTGTATAATAAGTACATCTTACAATCACCACACGGTATTGTTCTGCACTCAAAAGTTCCCCTACATCAAAATGAGCAACAGCATTCAGTGCACTTACGCAATAAATAATCCCAGATCAAAAAATGAAAGGAAATGGCCTGCCTTCAAGTCCATCCCGACTGATGGCTACCCTATGAACAGGGTTTTCATGGTAAGCAGTAGTCAGAGGAGGTTTACCATTGCCTCCCTCTGAGGCTTGGCACAGCTGCACAAGCCAGCCCCTTCCTTCTCTGCAACTGCCAGCTGGGGGGCAACTGGGCTCCTATGCAGCTTGCCCATGGCTGCACAGGTGGCAGGGCACGTAACCCCTGAGCCACTCACTGTGGGGTTGATCTTTAGCTGGCCTTTTACACCCAGGGGACACGAGCAGGGATTTGAACTCACAGACTCTGGCCTCCCAGCCAGGCTCTCCTCCCCACTGTGCTATACCAGCTGCTATCCCAGATCAAATCAAGATGTAAATATACACACACCTCTCTTTCTGACTGTATTTTTGTTTCAGAGCTTTTGTTTTAAACTACCATTCCCATGATGCACATATATGAAAAAGTTACCAGGCTCAAGGAATCTATTGCTGGCCAAAAAGAAATACATATCCCAGCATGCCTTTGAATAAAGCCACCCTCCCTTTCACAACTATTAATTCCATCAGCTTTTAATGAGGGTGAACTGCTGCAGAATTGGCAAACACATTTTTCAAAATAATATTTTTTAAAAAAAACCATTCCCATCTATTAAACAAGAATGGTATAAGTAAAAAAAATATTTTATAAAGAAGAGGCTTACAGTGTGCCCAGTGGTGCTCGCTAACAGAAATATGCATGTCACTGCAATTAAAATAAGCAAGGCTGATCAGGGAAGACAAACTAAGTCCTGGGGCCTTAGTTTCAAGAAATGTGGTCTGTGGGTGTAGCCTTCAAGGAAGCATCTCTGAGCATGCTCAGAACAGATGTATTATTCTGATAGGAAGATCCTTGATCCCTGTCAATGTAGTCTCCTTTGACTACCCTCATCAGGGCCGGCCCCAGGCATGCCTGGGCACTTGGGCGTCAGCTTGTCCCGGGCCCCGGCACGTGCACATATGTGCATGGCAGAGCTTGGAAAAGTTACTTTTTTGAACTACAACTCACATCAGCCCAATCCAGTGGCCATGCTGGTTGGGGCTGATAGGAGTTGTAGTTCAAAAAAGTAACTTTTCCAAGCTCTGGATGCATGCATGCGTGCATGCGTGCGAGCGTGCGTGCGGCCCCCCAACGTCCCCCCACCTACCTGTCTCCACTTCCCCTTCCCCTGGAGCTACAGGGGCCCCTGAGGGGCCCCTCCACTCCCCTTCCGAGATCTGCGGCAACAGCCGCAGATCGCAGGGCAGGAGCTTCTGCCTGCCCACCATTCCCTCACCCCACCTACCTGTCTCCTGTCTTTTAGCATTGCCATTAACCAAGATGGCAGACACGGTTTCCCTAAGGGGATGAAGCCTCCGTCACCATCTTGGTTGATGGCACACATGCGTGCTACACGCGCACTTCTCTGCCAGGGTTTCTCGGGCCAGTGCCTCACCTGGCCGCCCTTTAGAACTGGCCCTGACTCTCATGACAATACGAAGGAGTGAAAACCTGCACAACCACAGCTGAAAAACAGGCAGTTCTCCTAATATTCAGATTTAATTTGGCTTTTCCGCCCAGAGACACATGGGAGGAATCTCTTTGCCATAGTTGTACCATTGGATTAGGTTTGCTGAGTGGTGCACAGAGCTGATTGGCCAGGAAACAGAAGATTGTTTCCAGAAGCCTCTGAAAGTTCAAATAGGAGTATAAAATGTATGTCGAACAGGAAAGAGTGTGTGGCTTTGAGATTTCGAGAGAGAGAAGTAGCCCTAGTGCAAGAGCTTCCAGTGCTGAAATACTTTTAGAGACACAGTTTTTTGAAAAAGCACATGTTCCTCTGCAGACACAACAAAGTAGCAAATAAAGATCCTCTGTTTTCTCCACCCAAAAAATCATTCACATTCTTTAAGCATCACAATATAGATAGCTTACGAATGTCCAGTTTTGTAGCAAGAGACACTTGATCTGTGGCAGAGAGAGTTTTGTTGCAACTAGATAATGATGACTGGGCCAGAGTAACTGGAGGGGACAGGATAAGGCTCTTCCTTATGTTTGAAGTAGTGGATCAAAGCACGCACAGCAGTTTTGACCCCTGGCTTTAGTCCTGTGTAAATCCCCATCCCAATAATGCCACTTGCCCCGCCTGTCACAGCTAGCAGTGCATCATGACCCATGTCTATTGCACCATCTATAGCACGTTCCTGCGCTAGTACTGGGCAGTTCTGGGTTGCAAAGTAGATGCTGGTTGCAAGGTTGTAGAAAGTGCTGACCATAGGAATCCAGTCCACAACTGCATGTATTTGTTGCTCCATTTCACTAACACAATCTTCTGGAGTGGAACGCCGGACTCTTGCAAGCCTGTGACACTGATGCAGCCAGGAACGGGCACCACTGTGGGGCAGGAAGCAGCTGCCCTCTCGATTCACCACGTGGAAGAAACTGCTGCCATTGGAGGCCACTCCAGCACAAGAATCTCTTAGACGGTGGCAGGCTGTAGAAGCCGCCAGAAACCCTGGGTAGACACTGTGCACCTGGCCGTGCAGGAGGGATCCATTCACCTGCATCAGACCTTTGCAGTGCCGGACCTGGGTGAGCGTTAGCTGGTCCAAGTTGAACTGCAAGGCAAGACTGATCTTCCTCTGGCCTGGGGAGCGAGCCGTCCCCAGAGCCCCCGCCATCGCAAACAGGAGGTCGTCGGCATCTGCCTGTCCCAGCTCCTTGTAGAGGTGCAGGACCAGGGTTTCCGCATGCCAGCTACAGCCTGCCCCTTGCAGGGCAAGGGCCAACGTGGCTCGAATGAGGGTCTGGGAGAGCCTGGGGACTTCAGCAAAACCTTCCAGGGCATCAGGCATCAAGTCTTTACAGGAAACCCCATTTTGGGGCAGCTGGGAGGATCTGGGGGAGATGGAACTCAGGAGAACATGAGGAGGAACAGAGCTGGAGTCAGAGGTGGACTGGTGGGCTTCAGGAACATTCCCTCTCAGATCGGCCATGGGGAGCAAGCGCCCTTGCGATCCATGGTGTAGCAGGAGGAAGCCAAAGAAAGTCAGGGCCGTAGCAGGCAGTGGCAGGCTCATGTTGGACACCAGCTGCCTTGGGGGCCCTGTTGAAAGGAGGACATATAGTCATATCTAGCTCTCGCTTAGAAATCTTCCAAAAGAGCTTCATGGTGTTGCTCTTCCTGGAGCGTCTGCCCATAGAGACCCATAGCTGAACCCAAGTTTAAACATCTGATATCTAAACTAGATGACCTCATGGAGGCAAGTCTGTCTACGGTTGTTTGGCATGATAGCTAAATGGATCTTACATGACCAGAAATTGCAGGAGTTTTGTTAGGTGATGGCCCAGGAGCCCTAAGCCCCCAAATATTTTATTTATGTTTATAACTATTATTACATTTATATTCCACCTCTCCTCTGAGGAGCTCAAAGTACATGGTTCCCCTTTCTCTTCATTTCATCTTCACAACAACCCTGTGAGGCAGGTTAGGCAGAGAGAGAGAGTGACTGGGCCAAGAGGATCACCCAGCAAGCTTCATGGCTGAGTGGGGATTTAAACCCTGGCCTCCCAGGTCTTAATTCTGCACTAACCTCTCTTGTGCCAGTCACATTCACACCAAACATTTAAAATACATAGCCTCCCCCAAGGAATCCTGGGGAAGGTATTTTGTTAAAGGTGCTGACCATTGTAGTTCTGTGAGGTGTAAACTACAGTTCCCAGGGTTCTTGGGGAAAAGCCATGTCAGTTAAATGTGTGGTGTGGCTGTGATTCCTGCCCCTTCCTCTTTTCTTTTTCTTTTTAAAAAGTTTTAAAGTGCAGGGCTAATTGTTGCGAATTATGACAGCTGGGCTCTTGCCAGCACCACACTCTGCAGCTGCCCAGGATGCAGATAGGAATAGGGAGGGAGTTCTTCTATACTTGGTATGCTATGGGGGGGGAGGGGGTCAGTGGAAGGGCAGTGACTATGGGGGTGGGGCAATGGGGAAGCCTCTTAGGTGACTACCAGGAAGCTAAATGGGATAATCACTCTTCTCCCGTACAGGCACAAGGGGAAATCATGAACGTTGCCCTGAATTCCTTGAGAAACGTCCAGGATTTTTTAAAAAATGCAATAAATACAATGCCTCTAGGAATTTTAGTAGTGAAATATAAGGATAATAGCATTCCATTATTCTTTGTCTCCATCATCTGGAAATCATGGTTTGTGCTGTAATCTCTGCCTTTTTAATCTCCCATGTGTAATGTTCCCGTGTCTGAAATGGGCAAATGTTTTCTGGAAAATCTCCACATGTTGAATTCCTTAATGACAGAAATGCACATGATGTATGGCTTGACCAGCTTTATTCAGATAGTGGCTCTGTATGTAGGATGTTTCCCTGCTTTTCAGCTGTGAGACACAGAATGTTTTGATCTATGATTGCTGGATGTTGGGCACAGATGGTACTAACTGGTGATAGAGGAAATTGTAGGTACATGAAACAGCTAGATGGGGCAGGGAATTGTGAGAAGGAAAGGAGTCATGTTAGATGCTGGAAAAGACCCATTTTATAGCTGTCATATGGTCATTAGCAGCAGTTCTTGCCAATAGATTGTGGATGGGGCAGAGGGCTTAATCTACATACAGTGTACTGGGCCCATGCTGTTGGCTATAGCTCAGAGTAAGTGAGAGCCAGTTAGTTTTTCTCCTCATCTGGAAGTTGGCCTCATTTTGCATCTATGCATAAAAAATAGCATATATAAATTTGTGCCATGGGTCTGCGACGCGTCTTTTAAGTACCTAGCAGCATCTGTGAGACACTGCATACCAAACGCTGGTGAAAAACAACAACAGGGCAGCCATCACCTCCGTACCGTGCCTGAGAGCTGCCAGACTTTTGCCTAGCCACTAGTGATACTGTCAGTGTAGGACCTTGGGGCAGAAGTCCAAGGCCCTCACTTGGCAAAGTGAGTGGGAGGGCCCCCAAACACAGCAGGGCTGACTTACCCTTATTTTGAAGTCAGTGAAGTAACCCACGGTACCAAAGGGAGACAGACCACACCTATAATGCCATTAATTTCAGGGTCTACAGCTACCTGAATGCTCCTAGCCCCTGCGGTGCTTGGGCTGATGCAACCAGCATTCTTAATCTACGTTGCACACTAGATTGCAAATTAAATTATGGTGTTGATCTGGGTGGCTGAAGATTACCTAACGCTAGATTCACATATTTGAAGACTGTATTAGGTACTTTTGTACAGTTGGTTTAGGGGACACATCCGTCTTTATGCCTCATGTATACTTCAGTATCTTTACAAAGAAAGCAGACTTTTTCTCTGTAGTGGACTGAGGTACCTGGGTAGGTGGGGTGCTATGGGATGTTTCCCTGAGCAAACTATTAAGGAGTTAGGAGTCTAGAAAGCTGCCTTGTAACCACTCGGACCACTGATCCATATACTCAAGATTGCATATGCTGTATTATGACAGGTAGCAGTTTTTCAAGGGTTTCAGACCACAAAAGTGGTGTCTCACAAATAATTGTTTCTCATGCATTCCCAGTCTTACCTAGAGATACCTGGATCTTTTGCATTTGCTCTATCACTTAGCTCTAGCCCTTTAGGAAAGACATACTTGTTCTGTCTCTCTCAGAGAGGTGGCTAAGACAACTTGCTTATCGAATAGGTCTCTGTTGATCATCTGTAGACAAACAAAAGAGGACTAAAATAACATGTATGAGTCATAACGGAGCTACAGGGTATTTAGCAGTGCCGGTAGCAGCAGGAGTTAGGATGAGTCAGTCTAGGCCCTAGACATTGGCAGGGGAGCAAGAGTCTGTATGTCAGGGATGAATAGGGTTAAGAGCATGTGCAGAGTACAAGCAAGCAGTTTGCCAAAACCTGTTTCCACCAGCTTCTGGAATATCTCTTAGGAAAAGTTGATGCATTTTGTGCTCTACATTCCAAATGAACTCACTGTTAATGCTCTACATCTTTAGTTGGTTGAAGGGAAAGTCAGTCTCTCATTCAAGAATAATTAACATCTTTATTTATTATTTTCTTTATACCCCGCCCTTCCTTCCAGCAGGAGCCCAGGGCGGCAAACAGAAACACTAAAAACATCTTGCTCAATGTTCTGTGCCATGTTGAGACAGACATCTTCAGGAGCACCGACTCTGCTGATGAGTAATCCCACAGGGTGCCTATTGAAGAGCAGATCAGCCAACAGGAAGATTTTGCCCCCCTACTTGAAACAAGGATCAGACCCACACTACATATTTAAAGTACTTGATTTCCCCCAAAGAATCCTGGGAACTGTAGTTTGATAAGGCTGCTAGGAACTGTAGCTCTGTGTGAGGGGGTAAACTACAGTTCCCAGGATTCTTTGGGGCAAACCGTGTGCTTTAAATGCACAACGTGGAGATGATTAAGAGCTGCCGTTAGGCTCCAGAACTGCTTCAGCCCTTCATCATGACAATCAGCATCTGAGGCCCTTGTTTGTGTGCTTCCTCCAAAGGTAGCACGGAGGATAGTGGGACAGGAATGCTCCTGAGAGCCACACCCGGCACCATCGTTATCTTTTTGCTGAAGCAAGGCTGTTTTAAACAGCAGGTTGGGATCTTTTCTCCCAATGGCACCCCATCTGCACACTTACTGGCCTGCCATTCTTTGTTCACTGTTGTTTCCCAGGATGGAAGCAACAGAATGTTTTCCTAGGAAAACAAGAGTGGTACAAACCAGGGCAAGGGAACTTGCCCCCATCCAGATGTTATTGGAGTCTCAACTCTCTCATCAGCCCCAGCTAGGGGGCCATTGGCCAGGGATGGTGGGAGCTGTAGCCCAGCAACAGCTGGAGGGGTGCTGGTTCCCCATCTCTGGTGTAAACCCTCAAGATCCAGAAGTCCCGAAGAACTGGTCAATTTTGCGGCATCTGAGCCGTTTCTAGTAACTTCTATATGCTAGTTTTTTTTCCAGATGGTGATCCTCCATTGTAGAAATGCAAGGAGCTTTCCTATCAACCTAGTACATTATTCTCCCTTGTCTTCAGAACTAAACTCTGAAGTCTGCTTCTCTACAAGCCCCTGAAAACCTTTGCCCCATAGCACCAGCACACTGGTCATCTCCTACTTGTTTATCTGCCATGAGGAAGGAGTACCTTACCTGCTTTGAAGAGGAGGCACAATCCAGATGGGAATGTGGAGTAGTTTCAGATGCTGTTTATATAGCTATATGCCAGTTGGTCAGTCTTATCAGCAGACTAAATTGCAACACCTAGCTTCATTATCAAGTTCTGGCGTCTTCCTCTCTCCCTTTGCAAGGGCCACAAAAGTGGTGTCTCACAACTAATTGTTTCTCCTGCAGTTTTCTCTCTGGCTCAGCATCTGCTTTGAGTGGGAATTCCTGAGAATAGTACGTACCATGAGGCAAGTCCTTTGCAACTAAAGTTGATCAAGGGGTTGCAGCCCCTCCTGTAAGGAAAAGTTACAAGATCTGGGGCCTTTTAATTTTTTTGGAGGGGAGGAAACAAGGGGAGACATGACAGAGGTGTATAAAATGAAGCATGATGTGGAGGAAGTGGGAAGTTTTTCTCCCTCTCCCTTACGGCTATCCAGTGAAGCTGAATGTTGGAAGATTCGGGACACGCAAAAAAAAATGCTTCTTCACTCTGCGCATAAACTGTGGGATTTGCTCCCATAAGATGTAGCGACGGCCACTAATTTAATTGGCTTTACAAGCAGATTAGGCAAATTCATGGAGGATAAGGCTATTAATGGCTACTAGCCATGTTGGCTATGTTCTACTTCCACTGTTGAAGGAAATATACCTTGCAATCACAAGTGGGGAGAGTGCTGCTGCACTCAGGTCCTGGATCAGATCAAAGGCCCCTCTTATCCAGATTCCAGTTCTCTTAGTGGTCAACCAGCCCACATGAGTGCAACAGTATTCTCCCTCTCTGCGATTCCCAGCAACTGGTATGTAACGTTTGGGGGCAGGGAGGGGACCTGTGGCCCTCCAAATGTTGTTGGACTACAGTGCCCATCACAATTGACGATTCTGTCATGTTTGGCTGGCGCTGACGGCAGCTGAGACCAACAACATCCGGAGTGCTCCAGGGTCCCCGTCTCTGGGTTGAGGGGACAAAACAGGCCTGGGTCAGGCTGGGCAGGGTTACAAACAGGCACAACTGACAGCCCTCCTTATCTACAAATATGGGAATACTTGCCTTACAGAAAATAAGGTAATGCATGGGAAATATCTGAAAATGCTAAGCTGTGTTACTATTATTACCCTGCTTCTAAATTAAATGAGAGAGAGAGGAAGGGAGGAAAGTCAGTGTGATTACATATTAGAATGTCCTCATCCCCTCCCTTCCCCATATCTCTTGCTGTTTTGAGTAGCCATGCAGGACAAGGCAGAAAAACCTTCAAGACATTTTATTTCTTTAACCAGGGGGCATTTTGTTTTTTAAATATGAACAAAGTACAACACAGAGAGAGAACACAGAAGTGTTAGCACATTATTACCCTGCTGACAATGGTGTGAGATCCCTGAATAGTCAAGCAAGAGACGATCCTTACACTTCTCTGGCCTAGCCTCTGCCTGGAACAGCCCAAGCAATGAAGTCAATAACTGTAATGGCAACCCAACAGAAAACTGCTCAAGCAACTGGCCAGGGAGGCATATTGCCGGGGGGGGGGAGGGCAAGCAGCATCTGGGTGCAATAGTCTGCACTGGAATCCACCTTCTCTAAGATGCTTCAGCTTCTGAATTCCCCTCCCCATCCTGTTCCCCCCAGTCACAATTCAACTCTCGACACCCAACTCTGAATGAGACTGTGCAATTGCAGTACCGGGACCCATTTTTTAAGGAGGAATGTCAAGGGTAGAGCAAGATGCAATGGGAACCGTGGAGACAGAAAGGTGTGTGCAGGTATTTTAAGGCAACATGTGACCAAGCAAGGGATTCATGAGGCTTTAGCTAGATTCAGATGGAAGAGGGAACTGAGGCAGATCCACAAACTAAGTAGCCTTAAGAGTTGAAGAACCAGCGTGCCCCATTGCTGCCTGGCAATCCTGTCTGCGAGGATGGCTTTCACTGGCTCTCACAACAGACATCATTCAAAACAATGTTCTAACTTACAGGTGTCATAAGATACAAACAGTTATGAACAAACATGGAACAGTTTAAAGGGAAATTTCTTCCTGTACCTGTTTCAACTTCTGTTGCATCTTGTAACAGAGCAGAGCATCAAGCCCATTTCCCCCCCCTCTCCTCCACAGATCCCACAACCATTCTCTATCAGTCTTTTCCCCCGTGTTCAATCTCTCTGCATCCCCTTCCAAAAAACTAAGAAGTGGTGTGCACTGAGGTTATGGGATTCTTTCCAGTGTGGTCCATCCAGGATCCCTCTGTCTGAGGTGGCTTGCAACCCCTGAGCTGAAGGTGGGTAGCTGGCCTCACGGATTCAGTTCAGGCCAACTCCATCAATCTTCTTCCTCCTCCTCAATACGCAGGCGCTTCCTCTTCCCAGCAGGACGCGGCCCATCCTCATCACTGGAACCTGCAGTCCCAAAGATAAATGCACTATGAGTGTTAGCATTCTGGGGAAACGAGCTGAAGGGTAAGAAAGAGAGCACACACAAAGCAGATGGTCATACTTTCACTTCTGTCCATTACTGTATAATCTGTTTTCCTCTTAAACCTTACTAGCATCTACTTGGTTTCCTGCAGTTCTGATAAGCCGAGAATTCTTGACATGCCTTCTCATTAGAAGGACACTCATAGCAGTGACTCATTCACAGAAGCAATGGGCAACCTCTGCAGAGGGGTGTGGGGGCACCAGATAATTCTGTTGCATCTCAGAACGGTCATGGATCAGATGATCTAATCACAGCATTAGCCTCTCTTCTGTAGTGCACTTCTCTCCTATCGACAGTTCTTTTTCTTATCCCTTACAACGTCTAGCTGCTTGTTCTATTAGCCTACTGCCTTACCCAGCCCCGTTTTTGTCTCTTTTTCTCATCGACTGCCACCAGTGCTGGAGATTGGGTGAGGGAGGTTATGATTCTATTGTTGTTCAATACATTTTAATTAGTAAGAATATAAAAACAATGAAAATTTCAGTAAGAAAAAAATACAGCCATATCTGCTGCAGAGATGTGGCAGAAATGTCTCCCACCCACCACCCACAGATGTTGACCAGGCCAGAGAATCATGCAGAGACAAGGTAGGTTGCTTCCTTCATGGGTGCGTAACTTTGGGCTCACAGAAACCTTTATTTACACCAGAGATGGGGAACCAGGTGCCTTCCAGCTGTTGTTGGGCTCCAGCTCCCATAAGCCCCAGCCATCATTGGCCAATGGGCAGGGATAATGGAGTTGGAGTCCAGCAACATCTGGAGGGCCACAGCTTCCCAATCCCCACTTTATATTATTTAAATATTTTCTCACTATGCACTAGCAGTTCTCTCAACAGAGCGTCCTGGCAGACAGCTGGGAAATGTCCATCCTAGGCTTTGGTGAGTTGCACCCAGGAACTGAAGCACTGAAGAAATATTTGTACCAGCCAGGAAAGAGCACACAATGAAAGAGCAGAGGTACAAGGTGGGAGGGAAGACTTTGGTGAAAGCAGACATGTGACGTACCTTGGCTGTTGTTTTCCTCATCCTCCTCTCCATCAATGATCAAGCGGCTCCGCTTGGGTCCTAGAGGGAGCCGGATGGGTTCCTCTCTAGAAATAAGGACAAGAAACAGGAGTGTTGGTGCATGCCTGCCACATACGAATGCCAAACCTGGGGCAGAGACATGGTCCAGGGAGACAAGAATGCAGGACAGAAGCTACAACACTCAGCTCAGTGCCCTAGGCAGGTTCCCCAACAAGACGGGCCTCTTTTCCTTCTTCATACATCACCAGAACTTAAAGAATTCCGCTCAGGTGGCACAAACCTTTATAAGTATAGGCCAGTTTTTTGTATCAAATTTTAAACCTCTGAAAGGAATACAGAGATTTGTGCTGAATTGGAGCAGAGATGAACAGACACAAAAGAAACCAGAGTAACACATGAATAGGGTTCCAGTTGAATTCAGCTAAGTGCAGGGCACCAAGTATCAGGCAATGCAGCAGAGGCACGTGGAAAATGATGGTGTGCTCCTGCTCAGAATATAGCAGCTTTCAATTTGATAGCTGGACTAATTATCTTCTGCCTCTATGAATTCTGGGTTTGAAGTAAAGGGCTGCTCAGTTGTAAGATCCTTTATAAATGAAGGGAAGGTATTATATTTTGCAAAACAAACAAACCCAAATCCTAGAATGAACTTGAAAGAGAAAGGGCTCCTTTGCATGCACCATGTCCCAGATTCAATCTTGTGTAGGGCTGAGCAAGACTCCTGTCAAAACTCTGTACAACTACTGCCAGTCAGTGCAGACAATACTGAGCTAAATGAACCAATGGTCTGACTCAGTGTAAGGCAGCTTCCTGTGTTCTATGTTTTTCACCCAAGTTTGTTTTAGTTATTACAATCTCTGCCACCTCCTTCTCCTCCAAGCTGTTGCAAACAACTTTGCCTGCTTTAGAGTGTTGTCTGCGTTCCCACACCCTGCCTGTTTCACACATATAGCCCCCAGTTCTTACTTTTCTGCCATCGGGCATCTTGGCTCTTCTGTACTGAGATGACCTTCTGCTGAAACCAACAAGAAAGAAAGTACATCAAATGGAAAGAGGAAAAAAAAAAGGTCAAGCCAGCTCTGCAATGGGTTGCAGTAGTTTGATGGTGAGACAAGCCAGTTTTACATCAGTTCAGGGGGTTGTATCTAATTAAGTTATAGAGTAGACCCACTGAAATCCAAGGACCAAAGTAACGTATTAATTTCAGTAGGTCTGCTCTGAGTAGGTTGAGCACTGTGTACTACCCAAGGTTCCCCATCAACTTAATTCAGGTACAGAGATCTCCAAAGGAGGCACCAGGACATTCCAGAACAGCAGGTCTCCCAAACACCAAACTATAGTACAGGTCTCTCTTTTATTAAATTAAAGGCTGAACATCACAGGTACAGCAGTGCTGTACAGTCTTGTGCCCATGGCTTTATTCATCTAAAACAGGACTGAGGCCAGCAATTCTCAGCTACAGTCAGGAGATGTTGAGTTATCTCTAGACCAGAACTCCAAAACCCTTTTTGTTAACATACGGAATTGCGGTTTGTTTGTTTTTTCAGTTTGGGACATATGAATGGGTTTCAGCCCATGGTCAAGTAGCCAAAGTCTGCTATCAGCAGCTGTAAGCAGGGCAATGTATTTTCCAGGCTGACCCAACTTGTGACTCACCAAGTAGAATGCAGCCCACCAGTTATGTTTTGTGACCTGCCAGGTGGCTTGACGGTATTCTCTGTTCCAGGCAGGTGTAAAGCCAGGAGATTCATCAAGCCCCTGGAGGGTTGCCATGCGTGGCTACTTGGTTATGCCTTGCTCAAGGGGTCACAAGTCCAGGGTTGGCCTGGAACAGACATTGCCCTGATTACAGTTGCTGGAGACAACCCAGGCTAGCTTATTCCACATGCCCATAATTCTGCCAGGAAGGAGGACGGGTTCTGGCAGGATTCTTCCCCACTCACCTGCTGGGACAAATGTAACCATATTAGGCAGTAACCAATTCCACAAATTCACGTGTGTTTTAAGGAACGAAACTTAAGCAAAAAAGCCACTATTTGGAGGTGTGTGGGGGACTGTGTCAGCATTTGAGAGCATGACATCAAGACAACGTTTTGGGGCACAATAACATCAATAGAAATGAGGATGCTAAGACAGGTAACTGATTCACCAGCCATTTGAGGAAGCTGTTCTAGACTGGGTTTTGCAATAAGCAAGGGCATTCATGTTTATCTTTTGGCGTCTACTGTTTATTTGTGTTTGGGTGTTTCAGACATCTAAATGCAGAAACAAGTACATGAAACCCTCTCCCTGCTGGATACACAACTGCAAAAAGAGAAATAAAACAGTGGTGCATAAATATGCACTCATTTTATGACACCACATGTGCATGACTCATACATCGGCAACAGGAGCAGGTACTGGGTCACAGAAAGGGGAGACTCTGAACCTGCCTTCAGAGAAGGTCTGCATTTGAAACCTGCAGTCCCTCGATTGTGTCTCTTTCAGTCTTATTTGAAGTCACATGCACAACACTAAGGTCACATCCACATCGTACACTGAAAGCATATTTAAAGCACATCGCTTCCCCCAGAGAATCTTGGGAACAATAGTTTGTTAAGGGTGCTAGGAACTGTAGCTCTGTGAGGGACAAACTACAGTTCTGAGGATCCTTTGGGGGAAACCATGCGAGCTGAATGTGGTTTAAAATGTACGGTGTGGATGTGACCTAAGGGACCTTAAATCAATAGAATATCATACATTTATACACACGTGCTAGAACTGCCTTCTGTCTCTCTGTGAGCCTTGGCTAAACTTCTGTGATGTCATATATTGTTCATGAACACTCTTAAATTCTAAGGAAAAAGGTTTGGCAATACAACTGGCAAACAAGTGAGCTTCTGAGAGAAGTGAAAGGTCAATCTGGCTAGAGGGGGAACCTTCAGAGGGCCTAGAAATGATGGAGTCATTCATTTGTTATTTCTGTTTATAAATTGCCAGATAAATTTTCCAGGCAAGGTACAGTGATCAAGTACAAAAAATCTGATTAAAAACAAAGAGTGGTACAATCACATTAAACACTAAAAAGCTGAAAACCAGAATTATTAGGCAAAACAAAGACAAGAAAATTCCACATGTGAGAAGAGACAGCCACAGTTATGTGCTGTTGGTCAGTAAAGGGAACTGAGATAAAAAGCTGGCACAGGGCCCTGGAACTAGAAAAGCTGAAGCCGGGGTGGGGAAACGAATAACAAACGAAAGGAGAGTGGCTGGAGGAAAATGAGGGCGAAATAGAAGAGCCGAGGAACTAGCACCAAAAAGTTATTTGGAGGAAACCAGGTGCTAAGGGAAGCGGTTGGGGAGGGAGTTGAAATAGCAAAGAATTCCAAGAAAGAGAAGCTGTAGAAACATCCCAGAGGAGGAAGGGGCAGGAGACGCCGAATGCCATTAAAGTGAGACACTGGGAAAGTGGCAAAGCGCAAGGAAAGTAACTCAGAGAGAGAGAGAAAAGGTGGTAAGGAAAAATGGGCTTAGCAATCGCTTCATATAAGCATATAGCTCAGCGGAATCGGCCTCTTGGCTATTATTCATATTTGTGCAATTGAATGGGGTGAGGGGGCTAGTTTCACCAAGCAGACTTTCAGTGGCTTTCCCTTTCATACGCCTACCAGCTGCTTGTTCTTTGGTCTCTCCTTCCAGCTCTGGTGGGGCAATGGAGGCAGCCACTCGTCGCAGTTGCTCTGGGCTGAGTTTGGCTGGGATGCGCCAGAAAGATTCCTGTAGGAAGTAAAAAGACAGGTCAATAACTCCTGCTAGTTCCTGGCCACAAGAGGGCACTGTCTGCTTCTGCTCCTGGCCCCCCTCTTGCAAGCCTCTTGTTGCAGTAGAGCTAAATAGAGGGGATTACCCAAATGATCACAATAATAGCTAAGTTCAGGCCTGCTGCACCAGTTGTCCCATTCATGCAAGGACTTCTGCTTGCACAGTGGAACTTCTCCCTCTGTGTACTCCCAATCTGTTCTGGGTTTTCCCCAAACCATCCAGAGCAGATTTTTTGGGGGGGGGGCATGGGGAACATATGGGGAGAGGAGAGGGAGAGGAAGTTCCATTGTGGAGAAGGAAGTCTTGTCTGACCGGGACGACTTTGTTGGATATGTCCCAAACTCACTCGAGACACAAATCATTGCGAGAAGACACTGTGCAAGACTCAAAACGAGAAAGGGGAGAGCCCAGGGTAACAAGTAAGCCTTTACTAAACAAGTACAGGGAACAAAACACCACATTAATAATGATCTTATATGATTGTATAAAACTCCACTTTACAAACTGAACGTTCACTCATAGAACACATATCCTAGAATATTTCTCCAGACAGCATGAGAGAAAAACAAATACAAACTGCTATCCCACCGTAACAACAAACTGAAAACACATCGCTGTGGCTAGGTACAGTGAAGCATTTCCGTCATCGTTTAGTAGAATTTGGGAGTGCTTTGCTTGTCTTTCCTCTATTTATTTATATTTCTCCCCACTTATTTCAAAAATTTCCATCAATATCTCCAAAAAATACACAAAGAAGGAAAATTATAAATGATACTCTAATAAGGTTAAATCCAGGATTTGTGAATGGGACTTTACCAAACATTCCTGCAGGTCACACTTTTTACCTCTGTTGCTACTTAGATCTTGGATGTATTCCTAGTACTTCTAGATCATTTCAACCTAGAAGCTGCACCCAGCAATCTTATTCTAAGCAGGAAATAATTAAGCTCACAGGAACCTAGCTTCAGTTAAAGCAAGGAAGGAGGTGCAACAGTACTTTTCAACAGCATTTCTAGTCAAGCATTCAGATAAAATTAACAGATTATTAATTTAAAACTCTTGGACCACAGATAACACCATTTTGAAAACTGCCCTTCCAAGACAAACAAAAATACTACAAACAGTTGGTCCTTTCCCTGTTTTACTCTCTCTCTTTCTCTCATCTCTTCTCTAACTAACAAGTTACCTGTTCACTGGCTGGGGCTCGAATCCCTACTTTCCGAAGAAACTTCTGGAAATTCCTGTGCTCCATGGCATCTTCATTCTCTTCAGACAGTGGCACCAATGGCACTGGCTGGGTGCATCCTGGTGAAACAGGAACCCATCAAGCTCAGTTCTGGTATCATATGAAAAACAGCAGGATAATATTCTCATCTACAAGGTCCTAGTGGATATTTGGATCTTGGTTCCTAGTTTTCCTTATTAGGTAACATCCAGCCTCACCCCACGCCATTTCACGAAACAGCGGCATAGCTGGGAACACAAGCCTCAAACCACAGCTCTCCTTATTGTTTCCTCTAAGAACCAGGAACCTGCAATACCAGCCCCAGTTCCCCCCTTATTTACCATCCTCTTCTCGGTCAGCAGCTGTTCGGTTCAAGCAGTTCTGGAGCCACAGCAGGGGGCCAGACAAACCTATGGAGACAAAAATGGGTGGGGAAGCTACTGAGCACTGTCATGTGCACTGCATTTCCCTCTCCTGCCACCAAGGTTGCCAAGGGCATCTCACCTTCCTGCCTCAGGCTTTGTACAAGTTCCTGCCAGTCTTTATCTGATGCAGCTCCCCACTTCTTGTTAGCCCACCTGCCATCCAGGGACCTGTTACCCACGTCATGCTCGCCATAGTTCCAGATTGGCTCCTCTTCTTTCTCACTGTCCAAGTCCTCCTCTTCCTCCCCTTCCTCAACATCATCCTCATCCAGGTCAGAGGCCACAAAGTCCTTGGGGAACGTGTCTTTGTTCTGAAAGGGAAAAAAGAAAAATCGCAGTGGCATGGAGCAGCAGGTGACGAAAAACAGGCATCTTCTTCCTTCAGCCACCCACACAAACACTGCACAGAAAATCAAGCCATACCCCCAGCTGAACCCAAAAGGTAAGAATCCCAATCTGAGCAAGTCATACCGACCCAAGCATAATTTCGACCAATCAGATCTTGGAGGATATTCACATGCGTAAAGGAGGGTAAAAAAAGTCTGCCTCCTGTGAACCGGCCTCCTTTACCTATTTGCTCAGATGTTGCAATGTTATGGAACATCCACATTCGAGCTCCTATTGGGGGGGAGGCTTAGTTTGCAGAATGGAGACATAACATATGCTTTGTGAGGGGAGTGAAAATTCAGTTTGGCTAAGGGGAAAAAAACTCCTCCTGCAGAGTCTATAGGCAAGAAGTGCTGTGTGCTGTTTTGGCAAGAAGGAGGGGATGCTTGAGAAGGGGTGGCAAATGAGCGGCAAGGAGAAATAGATGGGAAGAATCATGCTTGAAGACATGCACTTGGCAAAAGGGCCCTTACAAGAACTGTGGCCATCTGTTTTGAAGATGGGGGGGGGCAGGAAGAGGAGGAAAAGGACCCAACAGCCCAAGATCTGTCACACTGTCAAGGTTCCAATGCACACATACACATTCACACATGCATTGGTCCATTTGCACACAATGCAAGAGAAAAGAGACAACACACGGAAGAGAGGGTGGGGACACTATACCATGCCCAGGGAGCCAGGCTTGTGCTTGCGCTTCTTGTAGAGCTCCTTACGGTCAGAGACTAGCCCCATGCTGAGCAGCTTTTCAATAATGCGGGCCTTGGAGCGCCTAGCTGTGATATGCCTCATCACATTGGTCAGGATATCTACCAAGAGGGAGAAACTGGGGATGAGAAAAGACGCCAGAACAGTTCAGGATCTCAGTCCACACTGGCTCCCCAAAAGGACTTGTCCATTGCCCACCCCCAGTGCCCTCATGGGACACGGATATGAAGACCCTGAGTGCGCTATTCTCTTCAGAGACCATGCTGGTGTTATTTCTACCCTCACAGATAAAGTGCTATATAAATAAATTACTGTTACCCATTTCACATATGTTATCCTGGAGCTGGGGAGAGGGAAAAGCAGAGGTAGGCCAAATAGCTCTTGGAGGAGGCTTGTTGAAAATCAATCCTTCCGCAGGAGCAAATTCAACACACAATAAGTTTGAGAGTGTGACTTTAAAAAGGCAGGGGTGACTGTGGCCCTCTAAACACTGCTGGGCTACAACCTCCATCGTCATGCAGCCATGCTGACTGGAGCTGAGGCGAGCTAGAGGCCAACAACATCTGGAAAGGGCCACAGGTTCCCCAACCCTGGTTTAGAGGGTTTTTAGTCTCGGCTTCGTCATCACCACCCCCTCTGCAAGAGCAGGCATCCATTATCTGGTTGCAGACTAGAGACCCTTCAGCCACCCAGCCTCACCATCAGTGCCCTGGAACTCCTCAAAGAGCCGCCGAAGCTCCGCCTCCTGATCCTCTGTCCACAGTACAATGCGGGTCCCCTTCCTGTCAAAGAAAGCACAGCACGTTAGCAACTATGACACTTTCCTCCCCCTCCTCCCCCCATGCCTCAAGATTTCTCAGCAAGCAAGGAAGTGGGTGTGCAGGGAGAAGGACAAAGCTCTCAAATAAGAACCCTGCCTGAACCAAATCACAACAGGGAGGAAGGCAAGACTGTACATATCCTGTAAAAAAATCATTTACTATTATTTTTAATTTTGATATACCACTTAATCATTTGCATTTCTAAATGGTGGGAATGTAAGAACAAGCCATACATAAAAACAATCAGTAATGAATTAACCATAACACCAAACACTACCTCAAAATGCCTGCTGGAACAAGAAAGTCTTAGTCAAGTGCCTGATGCTCAACAAGGAGTGTGTCTGTCTAATCTCAGCTAGGCTTGGGCCAACTGTGCTGAAAGCATGGCTTCTAGTTGTTACGAGCCATGCATCTGAGCCATGGGGGACCACTCAGAGAGACTTCCCCAAAGATATTAGTGGTTGGGCAGGGATATAAGAGACCAGGCAGTCCTTAAGGTATCTTGGACCCAAGTTATTAAGGCCCTTGTAAATTAACACAAGAACCTTGAACCTGGCCCAGCAACATATGGGCAGCCAGTGTAAGCACTGGAGTTATGTGCTGGTGGTAATATGTCCCCATCAACAACCTCGCTGCCACATTTTGCATCAGCTGGAGTGGAGCAAGGGTAGCCCCACATAGAGCACATGGCAATAATCAAGCCTTGAGTTTACCAATGCACTGCAGCCAGGCTATCCCCATCCAAGAACGGCTGTAGTTGGCAACACCACCCACAGATGGCAAAGGGCACTCCTAGCCACCAAAGCTACCTCAGCCTCAAGCGACAAAGATGCATCCAGGAGCAACCCCAAACTATGCACCTGTTCTTTCAGAGAGATAAAACCCCTTCCAGAACAAGCAAATGGACAATCTGCTGGACACTGGAACCATACACCCACAGTGGCTTTGTATTCCCAGGGTTCAAGCTCAGTTTATTAGCCCTCATCCATTCCATAATTGCACCCAGTGTTCCAGACTACACTCAGCCTCTCCTGACTGAGATGTCATGGAAAAATAGATCTATGTATCATCAGTGTACTGACGACACTTTGCCCCCAAACTCCTAATGACCACACCCAATGGCTTCATATAGATGCTAAACAGCAATGGCGACAGGATTGTACCCTGCAGCACACCATAGCACAAAAACCTTGGGGCCAAGGCACAATCCTCCAATGGTATTCTCTGGACACGGTCTGGCAGGTAGGAATGGAACCACTGTAAAAAGCACTTGCCACCGATACCCATCCCACAGAGTCAGTCCAGGAGGACACTGTGGTCAGTGGTATCAAAAGGTGCTGAAAGATCAAGAAGCACAAGAAGAGATGCATTCCCCATGTCCTACTCTCAATACAGGTCAACCATCAGGACAACCAAGACTGATTCAGTCTTAAAACCATGCCTGAATCCAGACTGAAGCTGATCCAGATAGTCCATATTCTTCAGGAACTCCTCCCAGAATTCCATTGCACAAGTGCCAAAATAGATACTAAGCAAAGAATTTAGCATCTTAAGAAGTTTATTCAATTTTCAAAAATGAAATTTCTAGCCCTTAAGATTATAATAGATTTGAAAGCACAAAGGACAACACCTTGTGACATATCACAGGCCAGAGAAAGGTGCTTAAAGATTTCTTATGGAGAGTAGGCAGGGCTTCAGTGCCTTAAAGAGTTCTTTACAACGTTGGCACAAATATATATTCAGTACTGGAATCATAAAGTTCAGTATACAAATATTGGAAAAGTAGCATTGGTAGCTGTACCGTCAAGAGAAATTGTATTGTTTTGGGGATATGTGAAGTCCCTCAACTGCCCCTTTTATGCCCTCTCTGGCCTATTTTGGGGCCTGAAACTGCTTCTCTATTTACTTGTATGCTTTTATATGGTATGATAGAAAGTACCAGTTTAGAGCTGTATTCTGTGTAAGAATGAAAGACAGTCTAGTTAGAACAGACTGTCTCAGTGGCTCTTTGATGTGGTTAAGCTTGGGAAGAGGGTAACTCATCTCTAAAGCATCCTTTGAAGTAGACAGGAAATGGTAAACAATAACAGCTGCCTCATCAGTATGTTATGACTACAACAATAAAGATGGTGAGACTCTATAGTAAACAACTAGTGTTCTGTGAGGTGGCAGCACTACCTATTGGACATTTACAATTCTAGAAATGGCCTGACAGCTATTTCTCTGCCTAGAGAGGGGGGGGGAGGGAGAGAGGGAGGGGGAGGGAGAGAGGGAGGGGGAGGGAGAGAGGGAGGGGGAGGGAGAGAGGGGGAGGAGACATCAACCATCACACATCAATGGTACATGCTCTGTAGAGGCTGGGGGGGGAGGGTCTGCTGAACGACCTTATTTGTAATGCTGAAGTATAATCTGTTAGCTGAATGAAGCTACATTACTTATCATAGCTGGTGTCAAACTTATTGCTTACCTAGAATCACTGTAAAAGAATCATTACCCCCCAGCATATGCAGAGAAGACAGTAGTGATATAAAAAAATTATGCCTACTGAAATGGTTTTAGTAATTGTAACTTTCCTTGGATTTATTTGAAATTAGTTATCAGTGATGTTTGTAAATCCTTTGGATGTGCTTTTTTTGTTAGGGATTATATTCTTGTAAAATTAGGGACATTTTATAATTTGGTGAATTTCCTAAACTCTCTCTCATACTCTACTCTCTCTCACACACATACACACTCACACACTCTCTGGTGTGTGTGTGCCTGTGAGTGAGTGAAAAATGTCAGTTTGATTTATGTCTATTTCATATTATTGAATAAAAAAACTTAAGAGCTGTTTGCCCCTCCCTATGACTAGCAGAACCATAAATGAAAATTTGCAGATTCAGCACATATGCAAACATGTTCCTTTGATGCTTTATATATGACACAAAATACAATGTATTTTCAACATAAAATTGCATCATCAGGGAGTACAATTTTGATATACGTATATATATATATATATATTGGGTCAGTCAACTCCATGCTAGCTACAGTTCACCAGGGCTGCTTTGTGTCAGTCAAAATTCTGCAACAAGGACATTAAAATTCTACCCTACAAGAACTTATCCAATACACTAGTATCTGGTCATCTTGCATAATAAAGCCTAGCTGCTTTGATGAGCTTGAGCAATAAAGCTGGAAGTGAGGGGTGCAATATCTCAACCTCAGGCCCCCATTTCTAATACAGAGATAAAAATTCAGGCCTACATACACAGCTGTCATAAGAGTTACTAACACATGTGAAGTGTTACTTTAAAAAAAACTTGATTTTCAATCTGCAGCATTTGGTATATTTAATTTTATTTTTTGCAAGAAGCAGCGCAGAGGCAAGTAGCAAGATATGGAAAAGAATGAAAAGCAGAAGGCTGAGGATATGCACAGGGAAGCATGACTAGAGGTCACGGGGAAAGGATAGGTACCCATTTAAAGGGTGCAGCAGCTCTTCCCACTGGTGCCTTTCACAGGTTGCTACTGCATGCTGCCAAATTATTCACTACAAAAATCAAACTTTGCTCTTAAAATCCATTATGTTCAGGTGATTAAAACTGCACCTATACCAGAATCCACTGGGCATCCTGGACACACAGAACAGTCGAAGAGGCACACCACCCTCTTCTCCTCTTAATAATGACTGCCACAGCCTTGAGCGAGGCCGTCAGCGAAGGAAGACAGTGCGCATCCATCACAGCCTCTGCCACCAAGACCTACCGCTCCCGGGGGAAGTCCCGCATGCTGTTTGCCAGCCCCAAGTGCACCAGCCGCTTGGCCACCTGCTTACGGGTCCGGTTCCGAGTGCTCAGGTGTGCCACGATGTTGTTAAGGATGTCTTCATCTAGTGTTGGAAAAGGAAAAAAGGTGTAACGACTGGGCTGGGAGAAGCAGACAATCCAGCTCCTCACCCTCATCTTAAAAAAAAAAAAAAAAAAACGGAGCAAAAGGCTCTCTGCTCAAGAGCTGAATTACACATTTTACTCACCTGCCTACCCACGCATGGCTGTGTTACCTACCTGTAGCTTTAAAAAAGAAACTAGCTTTGGTAAAAGCTTCCCTGCCTGCCTGACTCAGGGACAATTCTTACTTGCCACAGGTGAGCAATCTTTAAACCTTTTCTAATCTAGGATTCACCACTGATCCCAAACAGCAATATGGGACCAACTTAATTTTTTAAAAAAACGTGTGTCCATTTTTCTCCTTTCTTTAGGGTCACCAGATATGGAAAAGGCCACTGAAACCCTATATTTCTCTGAGAGTTGCATAAAAGGAGGAAAGTTGTGCAAGTGTAGTCTGTCATGCTGGGGTGAAAGCATCACACTCAACATCTTTTCCTATATAACTACTAAAAAGATAAAGCAACTCCAACCTCCTTTGTATCTGGTCATCCATTTTTCTTGGTTTTTCTCATTTTCTTTAAAAAAAGAAAACTAAATGAAGAAAAATGGTGGCCACTGGAACTTAGGATAGGATGCAACCCCAATATGGGTACCAGCTAAACTGCTGATGCAGGCAACCAGTCAAGTGCCTATTTACATGATTGTACCTCCCAGAACCCAGGACTCATGGCTCCTAGGTTCTGCCGTACTTCTGCCCTACAAAAACTACTTCCATCAGATCTGCTGTCAAAAGTCACTCCCTTCCCCCCTAAAGCGTGAAAGAGGGCAAGCAGTTCAGTTTCATCATATGCCCCCCAAATTTGGGTCAGAAGTTCTCTTTTGACATCATTCAGCCTAGCCTTAGCACTTAATTGTATCTTGCTGAACCAGAGAATAGAATCCGGGCATCCTATATTGAATCTTGATCTTGCACTATCTGCAGTCTAACGCTGTACGCTTCATCACAATGTGATTCAATACCTTCCACTTCCTTGTACTTGTAGTAAAGTTCCCTCAGCTCCTCCTCCTCTTCCTCAGTCCACAGGGAGGTCTTGTGAGCGTCAGAGCTGTTTGAGGAGAGAGATACTGCACTGAGAAAGGCTTCTTGACTACTGATCACCCTCCAAAAGTGGGACACTCTTGCAGACAGATTGAAGTATTTTGTGGATTTTTGAGAATGGACTTGAATTGACAGTGTGAAACAAAAGATAATGCATTTTAATATGGATTTCTGCCTTTCCATTTAAGGTTGAAGTACAGTTCTATTTTTATCAAGTTTTTTTCCTTACCTTCAAACTTTGAGGTATGTATTTGGTATACAAAAAAAATAAAAAGTGAATCTGGGATTGTCAACATGTGAATGTCTACTCACCAAAAGCATGTGAGGGAAAGCAGGCAAACCATTGGACCACAGGAGGAAATGGGGAGGAGTCACAGCAGTGTTGTCTGTCACTATACCTCACGATTTTAAAAGGACAGCAGCCAATGTCCAGGGGACAAGGTGGCAATCCTATGTGGAGGTCCTGGAAGGGTGTGCTACCTCCCCCCCCCCCCCCAGTTATCAACCTAGAGGCAAAAATAGGTAAATAAGTCCCCAATTCTGAAGATGTCTTCAAAATGTTCTGTTAGGGTTTTTCTTTTGGGGGGTATTTTGTTTTATATTGCATTATTTTGTAATTTTGTATTATTTTGTGGCATGCCATTCTGGCTTGTAAACAGTATATTAATAAATTATTATTGCATTTCTGCTTCATTGTTAATATATACATGCACACACACATTGTAATTATTTTGTAAACTACTTAGAAAAAGTCTTATTATTTTAATATATTTATATACCGCTGAATACCAGTTATGAATCATCATTATTTTAAAATCACAAAAACAAAACAAAAGGGATATATTGAGTGGCCATTTTGTGAAGGAGGGAGTTGGGGCCTAGGTTCTGTACCCCCCCCATTCCTTTCTGGAAATGCTCCTACCGAAAGCTAGTTTCTGAACAAGATTCCAGGAGCTCACCTTTCATCTTCCCGCACCAAGGTGTAGCCTTCAGTCATCTCCCGTACTGCAGCCGTGCTTTTCCAGAACAACAGTTCCATGTAGGCCTTCTTGTTGGTGGATGCTAGAACAAAAAACTTGCCCACAATGTATTTGGCAAAGGTCACCAGCTCCTATGGTTGTAGATAAAGAGTTAATTTTAGAATGTGAGTTGAAAGCTGTTCTTAAAATACTTGGAAGAAACAAATCACCAGAAACAGATGGCATACCAATAGAGTTGCTACACACTCTGAGACTTAGTCCAAATGTTGACAAAAATTTGTCAAGAAATATGGAAAACTAAACAATGGCCCACAGACTGGAAGCGTTCAATATACATTCCAGTTCCAAAGAAAGGGGTTCCCAAGGAGTGCAGTAATTATCTAACTATTGCCTTAATATCCCATTCCAGTAAGGTAATGCTCAAGATTCTACAACAAAGGCTCTTATCATATATGGAGTGAGAAATGCCAAATGTCCAAGCTGGATTTAGAAAGGGAAGAGCCAGAGATCATATCGCAAACATACATTGGATAATGGAATGGACCAAGGAATTTCAGAAGGAAATCACTCTGTCCTTTATAGATTACAGCAAAGCCTTTGATTGTGTAGAACCGATCATGAAAAACTATGGAATGCTTTAAAAGAAACGGGGGTGTCACAGCATCTGATTGTCCTATGCTCAACCTATACTCTGCACAAGAGGCTACTGTAAAGACAGAACATGGAGAAACCAATTGGTTCCCAATTGGAAAGGGTGTTGAGTCAGGGGTGTATTTTATCACTCTGTTTAATCTATACGCAGAACATATCATACGGAAAGCAGGATTGGACCAAGATGAAGGAGGTGTGAAAATTGGAGGGAGAAACATAAATAATTTAAGATATGCAGATGATACCATACTACCAGCAGAAACCAGTGATGATTTGAAATGAATGCTGATGAAAGTTAAAGAGGAAAGCACAAAAACAGGACTACAGCTGAAATAATAATATAATAAAATTTTATTTGTTAGTCACCCATCTGTCTGACTTAACAGACACTCTGGGCGACTTACACAATATAAAACCCAATTTAAAACATATTCATACAACAGTAAACCACCTGTTAGTAATAGCCTAACCCACCCCAGAAATCCCATAGGCCTGCCTGAATAACAAGGTCTTTAAGGCTCGACGAAAAGACATCAGGGAGGAGGCATGTCGAAGGTCAAAAGGAAGCAAGTTCCAGAGGGTGGGGGCCACGACCGAGAAGGCCCTCTCTCTGGTCCGCACCAGCCTAGCTGTTTTCACCGGTGGGACCGAGAGAAGGTCTTGTGAGGCCGATCTTGTTTGGCGGCATATTTGGTGATACTGGAGGCGTTCCTTTAGATAAACTGGGCCGAAACCGTTTAGGGATTTAAAGGTTAATACCAACACCTTGAATTGAAAGTCAAGAAGACTAAAATAATGACAACAGAAGAGTTATGTAACTTTAAAATTGACAACGAGGACATTGAACTTGTCAAGGATTATCAATATCTTGGCCCAGTCCTTAACCAAAGTGGAGACAATAGTCAAGAAATCAGAAGAAGGCTAGGACTGGGGAGGGCAGCTATGAGAGAACTAGAAAAGGTCCTCAAATGCAAAGATGTATCACTGAACACTAAAGTCAGGATCATTCAGACAATGGTACCCCAATCTCTATGTATGGATGTGAAAGTTGGACAGTGAAAAAAGCGGGTAAGAGAAAAATCAACTCATTTGAAATGTGGTGCTGGAGGAGAGCTTTGTGCATACCATAGACTGCGAAAAAGCAAATAATTGGGTGTTAGAACAAATTAAACCAGAACTGTCACTAGAAGCTAAAATGATGAAACTGAGGTTATTATACTTTGGACACATAATGAGAAGACATGATTCACTAGAAAAGACAATAATGCTGGGAAAAAGAGAAGGGAGTAGAAAAAGAGGAAGGCCAAACAAGAGATGGATTGATTCCACAAAGGAAGCCACAGACCTGAACTTACTAGATCTGAGCAGGGTGGTTCATAACAGATGCTATTGGAGGTCACTGATTCATAGGGTCACCATAAGTCATAATTGACTTGAAGGCACATAAAACAACAACAAAGTCTCAGGACCCAGCAGTCACTACTGCTTGGCTATGGGAGAGTTTCATGATTTTTTTTAAAAAAGTAGAGATGCTCCTAGCATCTCCTTTAAAGCAGGCTCTTAACCTAGGCAACCATTTTAGGGCATCTTAAAAATTCTAAACACACAACAGAAGGCAGAATACCTGTCTGAGTCAAGTTAAGACAGAAGGGTAATCTGTGGATTTGGGCCTCCCCCTCCCCTCCAGTCAGCTCACTTTGTGATTCTAAAGAACAAAATTTGAAATGACTTTTTTTTGCAGCTGACTCATGCCAGATTGTCTCTTCTGCAAATTGCTGAAAACAAACATTCCCCCAGAAGGGCATTCTTGGTTGATTCTCAAAAGATCATGTTAAAGGCCTCTCCTTTTTTTGAGGTTTGACTAGCAGACAAAATGCTAACTACGGATAAATAACAAAAAGAAGGAACTCAGTTCAAGCAATGCCTTAAAGTGTTCAGAACTCTTTTCTCACTCATTCTTACAACAACCTTGTAATAAGGCATCATCCTCATCTTGCAGGTAGAGAATGGAGGCTGAAATGTAGCAACTTGCTACAGTCACCTGAGTGGTAGAGGCATAACTTGACTTAGGGACTTACCTGTTCACAGATCAATCTCTTATAGAGCAATCGTATGCATGTTGATCCAGAAATAAGTCCCACTGTGCTTAGTGGGGCTTGCTCCCTAGTAAATGGATTTAGGATTACAGCCTATGCTACACTAGCTCACAGTTTTAATTATAATTATATAATAAGTGTACCACTGAAGCCTTTCTGTGTTCAAACTAGATTTCATTCAAATTACTCAGTACTTTCAAAAAAAGTTACAAAGGCACTAGGCTTCTAACTAAAGGTTAACTGAGGTCCATCAGTAATCCACTACCACTTAAAACTCACTGCTCCGAAATGCATCCTCTGGCACAGATGAGTCATGTAAAATATGTCAGTAATTAGCAGGGCTTTTAATTTAGCAAATGAAGTTAAATACAGCAATGAACAGCAGCAGATATTTAGAAGCCGGAAGTATTGCAGTAGATCCAAACTCCGGGAACAGAAGATGCTGAACACCGAGAGGACTGGAAATTGCTTCACTGCTAGGCAATGGCTTGGATATGGAAACAGTTTAGACTAAGGTTAGCTGGATGCATTTTCTTATGTCATTCACTGTGCTGTTCTGGTTAACAGTTTTAAAATTAACTTCCTCCCTCCACCCCACCTTAAAAGGTTTTTGCCATTGTTTAACTTGCAAAAACCTTAAGTAAAAGCTAAGTTTGTTTTCCTTCGTCAGAGACCTCCTTATTCACCCCACGCTTAATTACCTTCTTACAGGGCTCACACCTGTGCTGTTGCACCCTACAATGAATCAGGCCACTGGGCAATCGAGACCAGTGCTGTCTTTTCTGGCAATGGGTGGCTCTTCAAGATCTCAGGCATCCCAGTTCTGCCCCCTCAGGATCTATTTAATTGCAAATGCCACACTTGAGCATAGGACCTTATACATGCAAAGCGTTTGCTCCATTACTGTAGGGAACCCACCATTTAAACAAAAGGATTTTTTTGGTAGCAACAGCAACCCACACTTGAACCCTTAACTTCCACATTTGTGATCAGACACGCAAGCAACCAAGGTATTGTGAACCTCACCTTGTAAGCTCTAGCCGCAGGGTCACTGAAGAGCCGGTTGAAGAGGCAGAAGATGGAAAGCTGAAAGAGCAGAGCCTCCATCTTGAGGTCATGTGCAACGCGGTGTAACATCTTTACCACACAGTGGTTAGTGTGGGTACTGTTCTGCTGGTAGTTCTTGAGGAGCAGGACGTAGGCCTTGACTATGTTAGCACTAGCAAACCTGCATACCGGGATATAGACATTAAATGTGTTTAGGGCTACAACCAGGGTGAGATATCTACAGTCAGAACTGTTTGTATACTGCCAACGCCACAGAAGTGCAAAACATGGAAATGGACACACAATTCAGCTTCCTAAATGTCAATATGTGTGTGTGGGGGTTTACGTTTCTAGTCCTTATGATGGATGAGGGAAAAGTCGCTTGACTGCAGCTGCTGGAGAAGGAGATCTCCAGCAGCAGCAGCAGGAGGAGGAAGAAAGCACGCCCGGAAAGCCAGCGAGTGTCAGCTCTACACTGCATCAGCAGTGTCAGGGGGGGCTGGAAATTCCTGGGTCTTTCGCAGGGAAGGAAAGTCCTTAGCCAGCAGTCGGGTTGTAAATCAGCCAGGCCTATCCGAAGCGTACTTGCCGAGTCAGAAGTCCAGAAGCGAGGTCAGTGGAGGTCCGGGATCAATTGCCAAGGAGGTCAGTCAAAGAGATGCTGCAGGGAAACTAGGTCTACACAAAGCCACGCCTGACGTTGCAGTCAGCAACAAGCTGCAGCCAAGGTGTGCCTTATAAAGAGCAGGATGGACAGCAGGTGTGAGCCCTCAGCGTTTGGGCCTTAAGGAGACAGGCCTGCCTCTCTTCTGCCTGACCTTCTGCTGTCTACGTTCTGCAGGTGAGGGGGGAGTATCCTGTGCACTGTCTGTGTCTGGCTGCAGGGCCTCTGCTGTCCCTGGGCTGCTCTGCAGCTGAGGGGCAGAAGGAGTTGGATTCTCAGGAGGCTCCTCCGTGTCTCCTGCTGCTCCTGGGTCTGCTGCTGTTACTCCCGAGTCGTCCTCATCTGAGGAGTCCTCTGACGGGGCCATGACACCATCCCCCGCCCCACGACCAACCCACCGCCTCCCGCCGGGGCCCGGCTTATCCGGGTAGCGCTGGTGGAAGCGCCGGACCAGACGAGGGGCATGCACCTGCGCCGCATCTTCCCATGAGCGTTCCTCAGGGCCGTACCCCTGCCAGTCTATGAGGTACTGGAGGCAGCCCCGATGCCTCCGGGAGTCCAGGATCTGCGCCACTTCGAATTCCTCTTCCCCGTTGACTTGTATCGGTGGTGGGGGCCGTGGTTGACTACTCAAGGGGTGAGGTGGGAGAGCGGGAGTCAGCAGTGATCTATGGAAGACAGGGTGAATGCGGAAGGAGGCAGGGAGTTGGAGCCGGAACGCCACCGGGTTAATTTGCTGGGTGATCCGGAAGGGACCTGCATTCTGAGCCTCCAGCTTGTGAGACGGCCGTTGCGAACGCAGGAATTTGGTTGAGAGCCATACCCGGTCGCCTACCTTCAGCGGCGGGCCTGGTTGGCGGTGGCGGTCAGCAAAGTGCTTATACGCGTCCTTGGCCTGCTCCAGCTGCTCCTTCAGGACTGCCTGCAGGGCTTGCAACTCCTGCAGCATGACATCCGCAGCGGGGACCGGAGACGGGGGTCGCACTGAGGGGAAGAATCGGGGGTGGTAGCCGTAAGAGGCAAAGAACGGGGTCTGGCGCGTGGAGGCATGCACGGAGTTATTATACGCGAACTCCGCCAGCGGTAACAGATCCACCCAATTGTCCCGCTGGAAGCAGGTGTAACACCGCAGGTATTGTTCGACGGTGGCGTTGGTACGTTCTGTTTGTCCATCTGATTGAGGGTGGTGGGCGGAGGACAAGTGGATCTGGACGTTCAGGGCCCGAAACAGGGCCTGCCAGAACCGGGCGGTGAACTGGGCTCCTCGGTCAGAGATCAGGTGGTCGGGGAGGCCGTGTAACCGGAAAACCTGGGTCAAGAACAGTTGCGCAGTTTCTGAGGCAGAGGGTAGGCCAGCACAGGGGAGGAAATGGGCCATCTTGGTGAACAGGTCTACGACTATGAGGATGGTGGTCATTCCCCGGGAGACCGGTAAGTCCGTGATAAAATCCAGGGAGACCGAGCGCCAGGGCCCGGGGGGGGGTAGGCAGTGGGAGCAGGAGCCCCGGGGGCTTGCCGGGGTGGCTCTTGGCTCGCTGGCAGGTATCACAGGCCGCTACATAGTCCTTGACGTCCGCTTGGACCCGGGGCCACCAGAAATCCCGTAGGACCAGGTGGAGGGTTTTATACGTTCCAAAATGCCCTGCCGGCTGGCTGTCATGGCAGAGGTGGAGCACGTCTCCCCGCAGAGCTCCCGGGGGAACGTACAACCGGTTCCGGTGATACAAGAGGCCCTGCTGCAAGGAAAAGGGGCTGTCCCGGGCGGGCATCCCTGACTGGAGATCTCGCTGCTGGGCCAGGGCGTAGGGGTCCTTTTGCTGCTGTTCCTGCACCCGGTTCAGGAGGGGTTGTGGTTGGTGGGTAGCGGCGAAGCTCTCTGGGCGAAGAATTGGGCGAAGGGGGCGATCGACCTGCTCGGCTCGGTATTCTGGCTTGCGAGAGAGCGCATCTGCTAGGGTGTTTCGGCGGCCAGGGAGGTAGGTGACTGTGAACTGGAACCGGGATAAAAACAGGGACCACCGGATCTGGCGTTGGTTCAGCCATCGGGCGCTTTGCAGGTGCTCCAGGTTTCGGTGGTCTGTTCGTACCTGGACCGGATGGCGTGCCCCTTCCAGGAGATGACGCCAGGTCTCGAAGGCTACTGTGATGGCCAGTAACTCCTTCTCCCAAATGGTGTAGTTCTGTTCCGAAGCGTTGAGTTTCCGGGAGTGGAACGCACAGGGGAGCAGGGACTGCTTGCTCCCCACCGGCTGAAGTAGGACCGCTGCCACTGCCTTATCCGATGCATCGGCCTCCACTATGTAAGGTCGGGTAGGGTCGGGTTGCTGGAGGATGGGTTCAGATGTAAAGGCGTGTTGGAGGCGCCGGAAGGCCTGTTGAGCAGCCTCCGTCCAAACAAACTTCTCTTTGCCTCGAAGCAGGTCTGAGATGGGCGTGGTGAGTTCGGAGAAGTGGGAGATGAACCGGCGGTAATAGTTGGCGAAGCCCAAGAAGCGCTGCACATCTTTGGGGCTTCGCGGAGCTGCCCAGTGGAGGATGGTCTCAATTTTGGCGGGGTCCATCTGGATACCCGAGGGCGAGATCCGATGGCCTAGGAAATCCACGGTCGTGAGGTCAAAGGCGCATTTTTTGAGCTTGGCAAAGAGGCGGTGCTCCCACAGGCGCTGCAGCACCACTCGAACGTGCTCCTTATGTTCCGAGGGGTTCCGCGAGTAGATCAGGATGTCATCCAAGTAGATCACCAGGAAGCGGTCTAGGAGGTCCCGGAAGATGTCGTTCATGAAGTGCTGGAAGACAGCAGGGGCGTTGCACAAGCCAAACGACATCACGGTGTACTCAAAGTGCCCATAACGGGTGCGGAAGGCCATCTTCCACTTATCGCCCTCCCGCATACGCACCAGGTTGTAGGCCCCTCTCAGGTCTAGTTTGGTGAAAATGCGAGCGCCCCGCAGCCGCTCTAACAGTTCTGGGATCAGGGGCAGAGGGTAGCGATTCCGAACTGTAATCTGGTTGAGGGCGCGGTAGTCATTGCACAGCCGGAGTTCCCCACATTTCTTTTTGACAAAGAGGACAGGGGCGGCTGCAGGGGAAGTGGAAGGGCGAATGAACCCTCGGCACAGGTTCTTGTCTAGGAACTCTCTGAGGGCTGCCAGTTCGGGTTCTGACAGGGAATAAAGCCGGCCCACGGGAATCTTGGCTCCGGGGAGCAGATCAATGGGACAGTCGTAAGGACGATGGGGCGGCAACTGGTCTGCCTCTTGCTTCCCAAACACATCCGCGAACTCCCGGTACTGTTCCGGTAAGGCCTCGGGCACGGAGCTTGCCTCCTGGGTCATCAGGACGCGCTCCTTCGGCCTCCAGCAGTTGGCTTGGCAATAGGGGGATCCGAGGGTCAGTCGGCCCATGGACCACTGGATGATGGGGTCCTGCCGCTGGAGCCATGCCAGGCCCAGCACGACCAGGAAGTGGGGTGCGGCAGCCAGGTAGAACTGGAGGCTTTCCTCGTGCTCCCCCAGGGCCATGTCGAGCAGCACTGTCTCCTGTACTACAGGGCCCGAGGCGAGAAGCCGGCCATCAATAGTCTCCACCAGGAGGGGGCGGTGAATGGGTTGACTAGGAACCCGGTGGAGCTTGGCAAAGGACACGTCCATAAAATTGCTGGTGGATCCCGAGTCCAGCATGGCGGGTACTTGTAGGGTCCCCCCTTCTGGGGACTGTCAGTGTGATCAACACGGTCAGATGCTTGGGCGGTGAGGAACTGAGGTGGCAGGCCCCTTGAACCACGAGGTTGCCCCGGCTCAGGGGCCTGTGAAGGCCAGGGCATGGACGTTTCCCGAGGCAGGGGCTGTGGGTCGTTTCGCGGAACACTGGGCTGCAAAATGTCCCGGGGGCCCGCAATACAGACAGAGGCCCTGTTGCCGGCGTCGCAGCTTTTCGGCCGCAGAGAGACATGGCCGAGCCCCTCCCAGCTGCATCGGTTCTGCCGCGGGTGTAGGGTCCTTGCCGACAGGCTCCAAGGGCCCAGCCACTGGGGCTGATGCTCTGTAGACTGGCCGGGGTCGGTTGGCAGCACGCCTGCTTTCCAGCCTCCCGTCAATCTGGAGACACAGGCGTATGAGGGCTTGCAGGGTTCCAGGGCGCTCCACCCTAGCTAGCTCATCCAGGAGCTCATCCGACAGCCCCTCCTGAAACTGGTCCATGAGAGCGGCTTCGTTCCAGCCCAGGGTTTGTTGCAATAGACGAAAGTCTGTTACATATTCCCCCAAGGGGCGTCGGCCTTGCCGCAGCCTGCGTATCCGGCGGTTGGCTGTGGCAGATTGGACTGGGTCCTCGAACGTAGCCTTCAGTTCTCTGGTGAAGGCGGCTAGGTCATTGAGCACGGGGCTCTGCTCGAGGAGCAGGGGCGTGGCCCATCTAGCTGCCACCCCGGTGCAGAGATTAATCAAGAATCTCACCCGGGTCTTATCATCTGGGAAGGCCTCTGGGCGTAACTCCATGAAGAGCTGGGCCTGGGCCAAGAAGGCTGAGAGCTGATCGGAAGCCCCAGTAAATTTCTCTGGGAGAGTCACAGGGCACTTCGCTCTCCCTGTAGGGAGAGGGGGTGGGGCTGCTGCTAGCTGGGTTTGCAAGCCTTGGACGGCCAACAGCAGCTGGTCTACTTGTGAGCGCAGGAGCAAGTTTTCCTGCTGGAGTTGCTCCATGGTCAGCACTTCCCCCACTCCTTTGTTGCCTGCTTTGTTTGGGCTGACTGCAAACTGTCAGCTCTACACTGCCTCAGCAGTGTCAGGGGGGGCTGGAAATTCCTGGGTCTTTCGCAGGGAAGGAAAGTCCTTAGCCAGCAGTCGGGTTGTAAATCAGCCAGGCCTATCCGAAGCGTACTTGCCGAGTCAGAAGTCCAGAAGCGAGGTCAGTGGAGGTCCGGGATCAATTGCCAAGGAGGTCAGTCAAAGAGATGCTGCAGGGAAACTAGGTCTACACAAAGCCATGCCTGACGTTGCAGTCAGCAACAAGCTGCAGCCAAGGTGTGCCTTATAAAGAGCAGGATGGACAGCAGGTGTGAGCCCTCAGCTTTTGGGCCTTAAGGAGACAGGCCTGCCTCTCTTCTGCCTGACCTTCTGCTGTCTACGTTCTGCAGGTGAGGGGGGAGTATCCTGTGCACTGTCTGTGTCTGGCTGCAGGGCGTCTGCTGTCCCTGGGGTGCTCTGCAGCTGAGGGACAGAAGCAGCTGGATTCTCAGGAGGCTCCTCCGTGTCTCCTGCTGCTCCTGGGTCTGTTGCTGTTACTCCCGAGTCGTCCTCATCTGAGGAGTCCTCTGACGGGGCCATGACAGGGACCTAGACTCTGATGTTATGACAGATGAATCCATTGAAGTGTCCAGAACACGGTCTTATCTTTCATTATTGGATGAGTTTCAGTTGGTGCAGCTTGAGGAAGTGGACAAGGTGCTTGGAATGGTGCGGGCGACCACGTCTGCTCTAGATCCTTGTCCATCTTGGCTGGTCAAGGCTAGCAGGACTAGTACCACCGGCTGGGCCAAGGAAGTGATAAATGCCTCCTTGAGTGAGGGAGTAGTCCCTAGCAGCCTCAAGGAGGCAGTAGTGAGACCTCTTTTGAAGAAACCTTCCTTAGACCCAGATAACTTGAACAATTATAGACCGGTGGCAAATATCCCCTTTTTGGGCAAGGTTCTGGAGCGGGTGGTTGCCAATCAGCTCCAGGTGCTCTTGGATGAGACCGATTATCTGGATCCGTTTCAATCCGGTTTTAGGCCTGGTTTTGGCACTGAAACAGCCTTGGTCGCCCTGTACGATGACCTCTGTCGGGAGAGGGACAGAGGGAGTGTGACTCTGTTGATTCTCCTTGATCTCTCAGCGGCGTTTGATACCATTGACCATGGTATCCTTCTGGGGAGACTCGTGGAGTTGGGAGTTGGAGGCATTGCTTGGCAGTGGTTCCGCTCCTACTTGGCGGATCGTCGCCAGAAGGTAGTACTTGGGGAACATTGCTCGACACCTTGGACTCTCCATTGTGGAGTCCCTCAGGGGTCGGTTTTGTCCCCCATGCTCTTTAACATCTACATGCAGCCTCTGGGTGCCGTCATCAGGAGTTTTGGAGTGCGTTGCCACCAGTACGCTGATGACACGCAGCTCTATTTCTCCTTTTCATCTTCTACAGGTGAGTCTGTGGATGTGCTGAATCATTGCCTGACCGCGATAATGGACTGGATGAGAGCTAATAAACTGAGACTCAATCCAGACAAGACTGAGACACTGTTGGTGAGTGCCTTCCCTGCCCACATGGTGGATGTTCACCCTGTTCTAGATGGGGTTACACTCCCCTTGAAGGAACAGGTTCGTAGTCTGGGAGTTCTTTTCGATCCTTCCTTGTCTCTTGAGGCGCAAGTGGCCTCGGTGGCAAGGAATGCGTTCTACCACCTTCGGTTGGTAGCCCAGCTACGCCCCTATCTGGACAGGGATGACCTCGCCTCAGTTGTTCATGCTCTGGTAACTTCTAGGCTGGATTACTGTAATGCGCTCTACGTAGGGCTGCCCTTGAAGACAGTTCAGAAGCTTCAGCTAGTGCAAAACGCAGCAGCCAGACTGCTGACGAGGACCAGCCGGTCAGCACATATAACACCTGTTCTGGCCCGTTTGCACTGGCTACCTATTTGTTTCCGAGCCAGATTCAAGGTGCTGGTTTTGACCTATAAAGCCTTACACGGCGTGGGACCGCAATATCTTGTGGAACGCCTCTCCCGCTATGAACCTACCCGGTCACTTTGCTCAGCATCTAAGGCCCTCCTCCGGGTACCAACCCATCGAGAAGCCCGGAGGACAGTTACTCGATCTAGGGCCTTTTCTATAGTGGCCCCCGAACTGTGGAACAGCCTCCCCGAAGTACGCCTGGCGCCTACGCTTCTATCTTTTCGGCGCCAGGTTAAGACCTGGCTATGCTCCCAGGCATTTTAAGCGTTTATGTTATAATTTTATATTTTTCTTTTTTCTTTTGTTGCTGCTTGTGTTTATTGTTTGTTGTCTGATTTTATTGTTGATATTTTGTATTTTAACTTTTTTGTACACCGCCCAGAGAGCCACTCGCTATGGGCGGTCTATAAATGAAACAAATAAATAAAAATAAATAAATAAATCCCCCAACACTACCCGTTGATATCTACCGGAGAGACAAGGGGAGACAAGGGGAAAGAAAAGGGGATGGAACACCTTGCTGGCTCTTAAAACATACCACTGTCAAAACCTGCTTACCGCTTCACATAATCCAGGAAAGTGAACTCCTTTTCGGATACCTGTACAGATGCCAACTCTTCTTCAACAACCTCTTCTTCCTCAGTTGCCTCCTCAGCTTCATCTGTCTGTGGGGTTGATTGTCCTGTGTACATTGGAAGGGGTGTGTGACATTTATTATTTATTTATTGTATTTGTATACCGCCCCACAGCCGAAGCTCTCTGGGCGGTTTACAGTAAATAGCATGGCTACCAGTCCCATTCATCCAGTAGCCTTGGCTGGGCAGAAGGGGATATTAGAGGAAGGGGGAGTGGTGCCCTATTATTCCATGAGCAGCACTGCCACCCTCAGTCAGCAAAAAGCCAAGGAATGCTAGAAAGCGGTGAAGGCATCTCTGGGGAATGGATGCCACAAGAAAGCATTAAAGAAGCCTGCCAACATTCAGTGAATGGTCCATACCTAAACTTCTGGATCAGAACACTGCCCTATTCTCATCACACTAAAGAAATGTATCTGGTTGTGTTTTTTTTTTAAAAAAGAAGACTAATACAATAGCTGAATAACACTATGTGAAGACCGCTTTTTTGCTGTCTGCCTATCGGGAAGGAGTCCGCCCTTCTCCATAGCTCAGTGCAAGGGAGGGAAGCTTAGTACTCCATTCCTTTATATATTTTCTTTCTGACTACTTGCGCTCTAGCCTGCTCAATTCCTGGGGGAAAAGAGAGAAAGAACACAGAGCAGCCTCCTCCAACCTTGGGTCCTCAGATGTTGTTGGTTTGCAATGGTGGGGGCAGCCTTTTCCAGCCCGAGGGCCGCATTCTCTTGGGGGAGGGACAACGGCGAGTAGTGGGTGGAACCAGAAGAAAAGTGTGCACGGCAACAAATTTACTAGTTTCTACTCACACACCCCTCTCTGTGCTCCATGCAGGCGAGCAAGAAGCATCATCAGAGCTCAAGGACACGTTCCAACTAGGCGAAAACACTCACAGACGATATGAAGCAGGCCCAGAGAGGAGTGTGGCCTGGGAAGAGTGTGTTGGGGAGGGCGCCTGGTTTGAGAAGAGTCCCAAGGGCCAGACAGAGAGGCTTGGAGGGCCGCGTTTGGCCCCTTAACCCTGAGGTTCATCATCTCTGGTCTACAATCTCCATCATCCTCAGCCAGCACGGCCAATGGCCAGGAATAATGAGTTGCAGTCCAACAACATTTTGGGGAGCCAAAGTTAGGGAAGGCTGTACTAGAGAATAGTGGCCAGATATCGAGGAGCCCCTTCCCCTTCCCAGCTGTGCCGTTGGCCAAGGCTAGCCTGCTCCTGTTCCTTCCTACTCGACTCATGGAGGATACTCACGAGGGAGGTTGGTAAAGAAGATTTGTCTCAGCAGCTCAGTCTCTTCATCTGGACCAAGGGAGGATGATCCAAAAATATCCCCTTCTGGCCAAACTTCCCTTAGAAAAAAGAAGGAAGGTGGGAGGATTAGCTGAGCACAACAGGGACAGCAGGGCTCATACTTCCTTCACACCAACATCAAGAACTGGGCAAAATCAAGCACACACACACGTAAGTCAGCAACTCTAGAATTGCAAACAAGGGCAAGAATCCAGCAAACATTACTGCATGTATGAATCCAGCAAACAAGCCTGTATGTGTGAATCCAACTTGCCTTCATAAATACATTCAGAAATGGAATTAAGTTTCCTTCAGGATAACATTCCTAAGACTATTTTACATAAATACCTTAATAAAAAAAGAAAGAGACCTGTGTGAAGCTGGTGATCTTTTCTTTGCTTGTGGAGAGAAACTAATAGAACTCCCAATTTTACCCCCACTTCCACCTTCGTTCATTCCTTCTGTACCCTTCCTTGTGTCATTTTGTAGATTGCAAGCTCCTTGGGACAAAGAACTGCCTCATCATTATTCTGTAAAGCTCCATAAGCATGACAAGTCCACCTTGGCTACACACATCCCAGGATTTTTGGAACTGATCCTCCTGCTAAGCATTCATTAATAATGTTTGTTCAGTGAAATGGAACTGCTAAAAGATCTCTTAAACTTGTTATAAAATATTTAGCTGAAAACCCAGCTGGTTCTAATGCTTCCTTTAAAGTTTTTGACACATAGTAATGAACTCTGCATCCCATCCATAGAATCACAGAATAGCAGAGTAGGAAGGGGCCTATAAGGCCATTGAGTCCAACCCCCTGCTCAATGCAGGAATCCAAATTAAAGCCACCAGGTGAAACAGGTCTTGCAGAGGCTTCAGCCTTCAGCCAGGTGGAGCTGCCAATCTGCTTCCATCTATTGTGAAGGTAGAGCTACCTGTGGCTCTTAAAGAGTCTCAGGCTTAGACAATTGTGTTCTAATTGTGCACACATCCCTGTGGGTTTTCATCCACAAGCTATTAGGACACAGTACATCCCTTGAGATTGCTTCCTTACCTTGCCGAACGCAAAAGGGACAGGGCTTCATGTGCCTGGCCAGCCAGCAGGCTGTCTTGAATCCGAATCATGGCTTCAGCTCGCTGCTCCTCCAGTGGGATTTCTGAAGCAGCATCAAAGGGAACAACATCCTCCAGAAGAGGTTTGGAACCCTAACAGTGAGAAAGGGATGCTGCATGTATTCCCAAGAAGGGCAAGATTAATAAAATAAAGGGGCAGTGTTCAACTAACGCATCCTGTTGGCGCAAGGATTTCCACTTGTGCAATGGGCCTTCCCCCCCCCCCCAAATCTACTCCAGAAGGTTGGAGAGTCCCCTAGAACAGATTTAGGGGATGTGCAGGGGGAGAGGATAGGAGAAGGTTCCAATTGCACAAGCAGAAATCCTTGCACTGACAGAACAATTGGGTTGTACGCTATCCAGTGCTCCACAAGAAACATTCAGAGGAAGGCTTAAATGCAGATTCACACCAATATTCTCTACCACCCCTGTTTGACAACGTTTCCATTCCACCAAAGCAGACTATCAAACAATATGAACATTTTAATTTTAACATCTGCCTAGATTGCAGATCAGCCTGCTCTCCATACATCCACTTTTATCAAGTTTTCCAAAGGAGGGCTATCCTGCAGTCTCAACATAGGGTTGAGCCACTGAACAAAACCAATTCAATAGTTGAAAATCCTAACCAGGGCTTGAAGTGGAAGAAAGACATGGCCCTTTAAGGAGACTTTTTTCTAGACCATCCAGCAATACTATCCCACCCCACCCTATTACGACCAAATAGTAATCTCTTACATTTGCAGGTGAAACTAGCTATCTCCTTTTTGGTCTTGTATCAGTATCAGTAACATCCTAAACATCACACAACTAGGAAATACTATTAGAAGTATAGGTATGTGGTGTAGTGGTTAGAGTGTTGGACTAGGGCCTAGTTGGCCATGGTACAAATCCCCACTCAGTCATGAAGTTCACTGGGTGATTTCTTCCCCTCACAGGGTCGATGAGAGAATGAAATGGAGAGAGGAAGTACGACCAATACCCATGTGATAGACTGGCATCCAGGGAAAATGCTGCAGCCAGACTTCTGACGGGAGGTGTGACCATGTCACCCTATAATACCTCTGCTCAGAGATCTGCACTTGTTGCCAATCTGTTACCAGTTCAAGGTGTTACTATTGGTATATAAAGCCTTTAACAGCTTGGGACCAATTTACTTGCGAGACCGCCTTACTCCATAAGTGCCCACTCAAGTGCTTCAATCTGTGGAACTGGCCCTGTTACAGGTGCCACATAATATTTGTTTTGCACCGTTTTTAGTGTGACAGTACGTACTCTTTGGAACTCACTGCCTATTGACATCAGGCAGGCACCTTCGCTGTATTCCTTAAAACTTTTTTGTTTAGGCAAGTCTACCTAGACGCATGGATATTGATGTATTTTAATCTTTCTAGTTTGTTGTTTTAACTGTTTTTAAAATGTTTTCATTACTTATTTTTCATTGTTTTATTGATAACTTTAATGTCTTTTGTAAACCCCTTAGAGGTTTGGTCTTTTGTTTTTTACAATCAAGAAGTATATTATTATTTTTTAAGTACCATATATGCCCCCTTGAGCTTCTTGCAGGAAAGGATATATATAAATGCAATAAATAAAAATACAGAAATAAAAGTAAATATCAAACTGGAACAGAAATAGTTTACTTCATTTTGCAAAATAAAACTAAGCCTATTAATATAAAATTACTCAAGGGGGAAGTTCCCCCCCCCTTGTCTTTAATAACATTTTCTGTGCAGTTGAAGACCGAAAAATGCAGAATATACGAGTCCAATTTTATCTTCTGTACAGTATCTGTATGCAAATGATCTGCATGACTTTTGAGGAGTGGCCACAGCTCAGTGTTTTAGCGCATGCTTCGCATGTGGAACTCCTGTGCCAAGCCCAATATTTTCCCTCCAGACTTTATTATCTTACTTTAATGCATTTAGCGATGTGTTCAGCCAGCCCAGGCCACATCTTCTCCAACTCTTCAGGAGCTGGGGGCTGCGCATCTGAGCCAGGAGGGTGAGCCTGGGGCTTCTTCCTCCTCTTGAATTTCTTGCTCTGCAGCAAAACAAAAACAAAAACATGCCATCTGGTTTCTGATCCAGCTTTAGAGGAAAAGGTTATGTTGATACAACCGAAGCATTCCCAAAATCCTTTATTCACAAGTACTCCCTTTGAAAAGAAGCATGTGCAGGCTTCCCAAACACCACCAATCAGCTGATAGCCGGCGCTTTCCAAGAGCTGTGCAAGAAGCTTTGCAGGATCAGATGATCGGTGATGCCTGCAAAGCCCCTTTTGTCCATCATACATTATGTAAGGTGCAGGGCAGGTGGTTGTGGTTTGGCCACTCAGCAGTGAAGCTCCCTGGATGACTGGCTAACCAACCTCACAGGATTGTCGAGAGGAAAAAAATGAGTGGTGGTGGGGACTGGGTTTCTGCAGGAATTTTTCCAGGGACAGCAAAGCAAATACTCTAAACACACACACCCCTACAATCAGAAGACAGGTCTGCTATTTCTAACAGATCTTGTAAGTGAACAGTGGCAAAGCTTGGATAGACCTAGCCTCTGAGAAACTCTTTTTTCATGTCTACCCCTCCATTGCTTTTCAGTGGGTAGACCTGGCATTCATGGCTTAATGATATGTGCAAACCAGGCCAATTGGTGTTTCTCTCTAACCTTTTTTTTTGTCTAATTGGTTAGATCTGCTTTCCTAAATGTCTGTCATTGCTATGACTTCTTTCTCACACAACAAATGAAGAGAATAGCACCTGCATGTTTTGCTTCCTATCTTGGGTTCTACAAATGCTAGAAATGCTCACATGCACACCCCCACACCCATAGCAAGCTAGGATCAGGTTATTATAGTTCATCTCCCTCTAGCAAATGCCCTGGGGTAGGTTGGGTGGGGTGTCGGACAAGTACACTGGCTTTATCTTCTTGGAGGAAGGGCAGAATAAAAATGTAATAAATAAAATATTACACAACAGCTGCTGGCCAAAAAGTTGTTAAAAGGAATAGCTGCCCTACATAAAAATACCTGGACCACTAGGTTGTTCCTCCCTTTGCAAAATCTCTCCAGCATCTTCAAGAAAAGGTGAGCGGTCTCCACCAGATCTTTGAGGAATGACCTGGGCTGCTTTGTCTCATCAAACTTACGGAAGAGGGTGAGGAACAGGTCACGATACTCCATCAAGTAGAAAACGTTGTCTAGGGGAAAGAGATGGTCATGTTGTTAGTTTTATCCATACACACAGTCAGCATTTCTCTCCAAGTGGTTCTTCCTAACCCCTTTTGGTCCCTGGGAGCCCAATGTCAGGAGCTGGGCAGCCTGTACATTAGTACAAGCAAGAGGCAATCATTTCTTTCCTCTTTATTGTCATCCATTGGCTCCATAAAGTCACCATATTGATGGGGGAAGGGACGTGGCTCAGTTGTAGAGCATCTGCCTTTCATGCAGAGGGTCCCAAGTTCAATCCCCAGCATCTCCAGGTAAGATTGGGAGAGACTCCCGCCTGATACCCTGAAGAGCTGCTGGCAGTCACTACTGACAATACTGAGCTAGACAGACCTATAGTCTGATTCTGTACAAAAACAGCTTTCTATGTTACCTTTTCACAGCTGGCTGGATCCTACGTGCAAAAGAAGAAACAAGGATCTTGGTGCTCCTAACAGACCCTATCCACCCACCACATACAGTTCTCAAGACATGCCCATCAAAGCACAGCAGGTCAGTACTGGCTCTGGAACCGAGTCCTAAGTAGTGACAGGAAACACAGAATGCTGGTCTAAGAAGCTGCGTTTTTATAACTAAAAATCCTCACTCTTTAGGATGTGGCTGCTGTTGCGCACAGCTTCTTCTTGCGAGTGGTCCATTTCATGCACAGTCATCAGCAACTCTTGATAGGCCTTAAGAGCCAGATGCATCCTGGGGAGACCGGAAAGGAAGGATGAGAAGCAAGAGGCCCTTTGACTTTGTACAGAAAGGTGAGAGAGAAGGACTCATTCAAAGGCGCACAACCAAAAACAAGAGTGAGAAACCCACTAGGCCATTTCACAAAGTCCCCTTACCTTCTAGACCAAGATGTGGCCTCCTTCTTATCCATGAGTAACATTTCATAGTAGTTGGTCAGACTCTGCTCGATGAAGTGGAAAGTACGAACGCTAACAGTCTCAGAAACCAGCTGTGGCTGGAAAGAGGAAGCCCGGTTGAAGGCCATGAAAAAGGTCATGGCCCACAGGTAGTATGTCTCATCATGCTGCTGGGCCTTCTCTCTGATCAGGTGATCCTGGTGCAGGGGGAGAAAGAGAATGAATGTCGAAGAGAGTAGCTAATCGTACACCACCCCTGTTTTTGGAGGGGTTTGTATTATGGTCCTATTAGGGTCATACAGGAATACCCCGCTATATGGACCTTCACTTAACGTACACTCGCTTTTACGGACATACTCCATACTCCATACTCCACCATGCCCCTGTTTACGTACGCTTGCTTCACATTTGTGGACACTTAATGGTTCATGGGGGTGGAAACAGACGCGATCGCGCCACCGCAAATCAGCTGGAAGGCGCGATTGCGATCAGCTGAGAGGCGCAGCAGCACAGCAGCAGAGGCTTTAGCGTGGGGCTTTGAGGCTCCGCATGAAGGAGAGGTAAAAAAAAGCTTTAAAAGGTAGTGCTTCACTTTAAGGACATTTTCGGTTTACGTACTTGCTCTGGTCCCATTGAGTACGTTAATGCGAGGTATTCCTGTACAGGACAGCAAAAACGTTCAGATTCAGAGCACGGTGGTAGGTTCTATACAAAAGATGCACATATCTGCTCATTTTGCATAACTTATGCCATTTCTAAGATTCTGGAAAAATTGGGGAGGTGCTCCAAATAATCTAGAATATTGGGCAAAGAGTAAAGAAATGGCAAACGGAAGGGGACGGAGACCAAGAATGGGGGAGCACAAGGTTAGCCTGAACGCTGAAGTGGTGCTTCTTACCCATTCCTCCAGAATTAAATACATGTTACTAGTTTTATTTATTTGAGAAAATGTCAGCCCCCCGAAACTGCTTCTGAGGAAAAAAAACAAATGCAACAGCTAAATCGTAATAAACAACAGCATGAGAGGCACACAACAGGGTCAAGTTAAAAATACATGGCTGCAGCAGTACATTAACACAAATTAAAAGGCACGACAGAATAAAAGTGTCTTTGTGCCCCCCCCAAAACCCAAGGAGGGAGTTCCGCAATCTGGGTGCCGCAACAGGGAAGGCCCTTTGTGTCCTCATCAAGCGTACCTCCAAAGGTGCCAGAACCTACAGCAAGGCTCAGATGCCAGACAGAACGTTGCTAAGAAGTGATCCTTCAAGATAACCTGATCCCAAGCGGCTTTCAGTCTGCAATCCAAATCCCTGGGTGGGGGCAGCAGCGGAGCTTGATTGATCGGAACGGCCACCGCAACACTCCCATCACTCATGCCAGAAGGGTGGGGGAAAATGCATTTTTACAGCGCCATCTCTCAGACTGGCATAGAAAAGAGGTCCAGATTGGGTCTGTTGTTGCCACATGAGATGAGCAGGGCCATCTCAGGAGCCAGTGGATTCAATGCCGGCCCAGTCCCTCCCATGAAATGCCCAGTTTCAGGGGGTTCTGCTGTCGATGGTAGTTCCCACTTGCCAGCTGTTTGGGTGGATGCATGGAGCACTCCTCACAGGAGCAGCATTGGGGATTCCTCTGCCTCATCCATATCCTCTCCAGCTTGGTGGATCAGGGGTTTGGATTGCTCTCTAGAGCTTGAGAGTTAACACCACACACTTTAGAGGGCACCAAAGAGTGAAACAACTTCCACTTGTTAAACAGAACTCCCCACCCCCACAAACCTCTTCTGCGAGTTCCTCCAACCCTCCAAAATGATTTTTTTGGGGGAGGGGGAGTTCTGTTTTGAGCAGAAGTTGTTCCACTCACACAATGACATTATTGGTTTCAAACCAAACTGTCTAACAAAGGTAAAATTTAAAATCTTAAAATACAAAGATCCAACATGAAAATAAGATCTAAGACTGAATAGAACCAGCACGAAAGAATGACATCAGACATAAAAAGATATACTAAAAATATTTAAGACTGAAAATTTCCTCACTTCTAAATTATCCCAGCACCTTGAACTCAGTTTTGGTACTGCACGAGCTTCATCTATCTAGAAAACTGTTGAATAAAAGCCTAGAGTGAAACGCAGGCTGGGTTTTTCACTTGGCCTATTGGAGGCAAGTGCTGCCACTTCTTCTTTCCACAACCAATCAGCTCCCTACAAGACTTCACCAGCAACATCCAGGTTGATGTCATAAAAAGAGATCTCCTGCTACAGATGGGGGTTGGCAACAGCCTCTCTCTTCCTCTTGTGCAACCCACAAAAGGAACACAGAAGCAACAGGATTAACAATAAAGATGAACGATAAAGATTGCCGTCCTGGGCTCCTCCTGGGAAGAAGGATATAAATAAAATAATAAATAAATAAAATAAAGATGAAGTCTTGCCAGATCCGGATGGTTTGTACACTTACATTCAGGAACGAATATCACCAAGTAAATTATGTTGTAGCACCTTCTGACATCACTAATATCCCTCTCCTCCCTATTCTCTGTCAGGACACTCTATCTGCCATCCCTGTGCTCCTTTGCAGGATACAGTCCTCACTCTCACCTTGACCAGATACATGAGGCGATTGTAACAGTTCTCCAAAAACTCCACACAGAACTCCTTGAGGAAAAGCCGCACATTGAGGGCCGAGCGGCGAGGGGTGCCCTCCCCGTCACGGGCAAGTTGTCGCCTCTTTGGCACCCGCCGTACATCCTTGCCCAGATCATGGCTATAGTTCTTCACCTGCCCAGTAAACGAAGAGAGAACGGAGAAGATATGAAGGGGAAGGAGGAAAATGCAAAGTCAGCTTCACCTGCCCTATTATTACAGTAGGGCCCCGCTTGTCGGCACCCCGCTTTTCAGCATTCTGCTAATACAGCGGCGCCAGCGGGGTGATCAGCTGTAGCGTGGGGAGCTCCAGCCACCACACTCCAGCTGACAGTTATCAGCTGGAGCGCACGAGGTCCCTGCACTCCAGCTGATTGCGTGCTCCAACTGACAGGGATCAGCTGGAGCATGCAAGCTCCCCACGCTACAGCTGATCACGTGATAAGCTGTAGGGCGGGGAGCTCACATGCTACAGCTCAGTAGGGGCCCGCTTTTCGGCAGGGGCCTGGAATGGAACCTGCCATGAGTGGGGCCCTACTGTATTTACTGAACATCCATTCTGTCCTTCCTCCTAAAGCAGCCCAGGGCAGCAAACATAAACAACAATACAACAAGAAAAAGAAAAGCATACTAAAAACCACTAAAACATTCCAAAACACAATTAAAAACATTATTACATCAGTGATGATCAGGTTGCCTATACCCTGTCTGTTGTCCTGCTTGTTCTAGCAAGTATGGGAGGAAGTGCACAATGGCACCTGGGGAGGAACACATCTGGAGAATCCACAATGACAGCCTCCTTGGCAGTGGAGCGGCTTGTAAAGAAAGGCAGGAGGGCTCTCTGGGCTACAACCCGGCAACCTTGAGCAGCAAAGCCAACCCTTCAGGCTTGAGCAGAGTCTCCCCATCAACCCCCTGCCAAGCATCAACTTACATTGTGTAGCCCCTTGTGCATCACAACATCTCTGTCTCCGATAGACTTCAAGCCCTGGATGACGTAGCAGCCACCAAAGCGAGAGTGCCTGGGGGAAATGGGAGAAGTGGATACATCTATTGAGATGGAAGCATTTTATCAGGGAAACCAGCACATTTTTAATGAAAGGGCAAAGGAGCAGGAAGAGAGGAAGCTAGAAGCTGTCTCATACCAGCGTCAGACTATTTATCCCTCCCTGACCGGCAACCGCTGACCAGGATCTCAGGCAGAGAATACCTGCTTCCATTTCCCTTTATTTTTCACTTCTAATTCTTAAGCTTTGTCAAGTGAAGCAGCCAGACACCAAAAGAAGTGTTGAAAGAGAAACTCCCAGAAGGTTGGACTTTAGTGCCCTGTACAATCCCTTCTGGTCCTTTCTCCCATGAGCACTCCCTACGCCCGTGCTCTGGTATTGGCTGGGGGCCCATTTGCATTTTACAGAGTGTTGCTGTTTGATGTGCTGAACAACTGCCAGGATCAGCCAAGAGCTTCCTCACTATCCCTTATTGTGAACCACTCAAGGCTGTGGAGTTGAGAGAAGAGAGGACAATGGGCCTCCTCTGAAGGGTAGAATATAAATTTAATAAATAATATTGTTGTCCCAACTCCAGCACTCCAGTGATGGGTTACAGAAGACAGGCTAAGAGGAACCCCGGGCTGGGCCAGGAACTGGTAGTGCTCATAAGGCTAGAAGGGTCTCATCAAAGTTTACTCCTCCACCATCCACACTGGCCTTCCATAGGTCATCTGAGAAGGTGCCACAGCTCAGTGATAGAATGCACGGCCAGTTAAAAGGATGAAGTAGAAGTCTATGGGAAAGAGCCTTCTAAAGCTGTCAAATTCTGTCCCTGACTAGGAAGGGTCTATAAAATCAGTGAGGAGAAAAGGAAGAGGGCTGTGGCTTAGTGGCAGAGCATCTGCTTTGCATGCAAAAGGTACCAGGTTCAATCCCTGGCATCTCCAGGTAGAGCTGGGAAAGACTATCTGCCTGAAACTCTGCACAGCTGCTGCCAGTCAGTGTAGACAGCACTGGGTTAGATGGACCAATGGTCTGACTTGATATAAGGCAGCTTCCTATATTCCTAAGAAGGAAGCAGGGCCCAAATGCAGCCTCTTTATCATGTACTTACCTGCTGCTCCGCTGGAGTATACGGCTCTTCTTCTCAGCCAGTTCCTTCTGCCTCAGGGCCTCCAACTCTGCCATATCTGTGCCCCGTTCCTTGGCCAAGCGGGCCTGCCCTGTGGCTGCCAGTTGCTCCGGGTTCTGTTAAGGGCATACATAGTCTTCTGTGTCCTCCTGGCAAGCCAAGCAAGGCTTATCCAGCCCTCCAACCCCAAACTACACATCTCAGCAGACAATGGTCAGTGCGGGCCGCATTACAGAGACATGGCATCTTTCTTTCTTCTCCAAGCCACCTCCAACGTGGAGAAGGCAGGGATGGGGAGCCTGTGGCCCTCCAGTGTCACTGGACAACAACTCTCAACATCCCTGACCACTGGCCGTGCTGGCTGGGGCTGAGTCAGCTAGAGTCCAGTAACATCAGAAGGGCCACAGGCCCCACCCCATCCTTGGGTTATGCCAACTAACCTACCCATCACTTTGCCTAACAGTGACCAGTTCAAATACCTAGGACTCACAAAATGAGCATGCTCAAGACAGCCATCATTTGTTTCTGCCCATAATATGCGTTAATTGAAGGTACACTGTCTCTAAATGTGGAAGCTCTATTTGTAACTCACAGCTAACAGCCATCAATTTACTAATCTTGTTAGGGATCACAATTTTCACTAGTATATCTAATTTTGAATGCCACAAAGTTCCAGGGGATTAATTTCTACTTCTAAAATGGAGATTGTGTCCAAAAGAGAACCATACTGGTAGTTCAAGAGGTCTATCTGCAGCCACCTGCAGATTATCACCCACCTTGCCCAACTGACTCTCTCTGACACCCTTGCTCACTTACCTGGTTCTGAAACATAAGGGAGATGATCTCCAGCACATGCAGGCTCCACTGCTGCTCACTTTGGGAACTGGCCAAGAATTTGAGCAGGTCATCCATGCCACTTATGTGTATGGCCCATAGCACCCGGTCATGGGTGTTGGCATCATCGTCAACTTTCTGCAGGAAAGACCATAGAAGCATGAGTCCTAGGGCAGAGGTCCTCATACCAAAGAAGGCTCTTCTGCTGAGTAGGGATATCAAGGGGGGGGGGGAGGAACACCACAGCTGTTAAGGACAGGAACAGTGTCCACTGCTGGTTTTAAACCTGCATCCCAAGAAACACTGAGGTTCTTTAAAAAAACACCAAATACATACATATATATGTATATACGCACAGAGAGATTTTAATTGGTTGTTACGAAACACACACACACACAAACAAATTGAGGAACTGCATCACAGATCTGGTTAATCAATTCTCTCTCTCTCGAGGTCTGTGAAAACTTGGAGGCCATCTACTCTCTGAAAAGTCTGGAATTGTTTTTATAGTATTTTATTATGTTTTGTTGTACTTACACAGTTTGTTTTATACCACCCTGGTATTTAACAAAATTTATATACCGCTTGATTGTGAAATCTCTAAGCAGTTTCCAAGAAACATTAAAATTATCAATAAAAACAGTTAAAAAATAATTAAAAACATTTTAAAAATGATTAAAAACAGTGGTAGGCTTAGGAGATTTTATGTGAGAGGCAGTCTATAACTTTTTCTATAAATAAACAAAAATATAGGCAAATCTCATAAAATCCATCTGTCTTCATGGCCTCCTGAAGCTCTAAACCTTTTAGTTACCTTCTCCAAGAGAGGAGTATCCCATACCTGAGCGCATCACCTTTCCAAATTAAGAGCATTTCCTGACTTCCAAGGTCTCACAATAACCATTCTTGCTGCCACAATAGGAAAAAAAGTCTAACACAGGCTAACCTAGCCTGTAATGTCTGACCAGTACTTCCTCAAATTTACTGGTGTTACTCCTATCCAATCTAAAAACAGTAAGGTTTTTTGGGGAGGGGGGGGAAGAGCCCAATACACATGTTAACCAAAACCACACTACTCCACGGTAGCAGAGGAGAGGTGTCCCAATGACATACCTCACAGATGCACACTCTCTCTGCACGTGGAAATCTACCTTGGCGCCTCACATAACAAGCATAACAGAAAGGGCCAACAAAGCTAGCAAATCTCTCTCAATATAAAAAGACAAGCAAAACATAAAAATTGTCCAATTTCTAGGAGCGTTCTGGAAAGGATTAGCCCCTGCCCCTGCCAGATGTCACCCCACATCCCCTTGTTCCTCTACCCCCCATCATACCAACTTTGGCAGATTTAACTGCAGTATAGTGAATGCGTGAGCCAGGGAGTCTCCACTTCAAATCATGCCTAGCGCAACCCACTATAATTCAGCCTCAGTCCCCAGCTGGGAAAATGGATGTAAAAATACAGCAGCGTCTGCTGCAAGAGCTGTTGAGATAAATATGTGAATCACTGTGAACACTCAGATGCTTCTTTCACACCTTCATGCACAGCCCTAGATTACTATCAACCTGACCACAATTAGGCGCCCACCCTTTAAACACAAGTACCTTCTCCTCATCAGGATCAGCTGGGATATGCAGCACATTGCGTACCAGAAGCAGGATCCGCTCAGTTAACAGGTTATCCTCCTCCTGACGCTGTTCCCAGTCCTGAGCATAGGAAGGAAGGAAGGGACAAATCATCATATAAACCTCCCCACCTCACTGGGTGCACAGGCAAGAGCTGACTGGGTGGGCAGGCTTCTGCCTCAACCCCCAAATCCAGCCTTGCCCAGTGATGTTTTGGGCCCCTTCCACAACCATTCCATGTCCTTGGTGAAGTCCTTCTCGGTCCCTGCTTGCAGGAGAACAGGGTTTCTGGTACTGAAGCCAGCCTAGTACTCACCAGCTGCAGCAGGTCATATAGCTTCTCACTCAGCACCCCAAAGATCTTCTCATTGGCAAATGCCTGTGGGTTGGGAGAAGAGGAGAAGAGAACCTATGAGGATCCCTGGAGAGAGAGCAACCCCAGAGAAGAATATCCTAACGATGCATAGAGAGATCATTGGTATAGAAACCACAACTCCTATCGTAGCCTTCATCTCCATGTCTTCTTGAACCCAAATCTATCTCCTCAGTCCCCTCTGCTCCAGAAGCTCCTCCCCGCACCATTATAATCTTCACTCTGAATGCAGCAAAATACGATTTCCAGAAATCTGTACATGCCAGAAGAGCTTCCATATGACTACAGGGAAGGGCTGCCATTCAAAAAACCCATTGAGGCATTTCCGCGTGGATCCCAGGAAGGACTGGAAAGAGGGAGGCACCACCACCAACTACTCACTTCTTTGTAAGCCTGCAGATAAGAGACAATTTGCAGGTAGTGGTGGCAGAAACTGGCATCTTGGGGGAGTTTGCCAAAGCAGAGGACAGCTGGCTGGGTTAGATTTACCATTAGCCTAGGTGAAAGAGAAAACAGGAAAACAAGCAGAAGCTCCATCAGTGATTGTAAAATAACTTTACAAAGTCCTAATCAAGTGAGATCCTTGGCATGGCAGTGGTTCCATGCTAGAGTCACCAGCTGGAAGTTACAGAGCTAAAGATTCCACTGGCTGGTCTGCCCTGTTCAACGGGGATGCATGTGAGAAATAAGGAGAAAAAAATAAATGCCAGTTGTGTCTGCAGTTTTCTGGAGTCAGGATAAGATCAACAAATGATACATTACTTGGGGCTGTTAATGAGACTCAGCAAGTTCTTAAAATTATGGACTGCATTTTTCAGAAGCATCTTTTCCCATAGGACGGAAATATTGGGGAAGGGCCATAGCTCAGTGATAGAGCATCTGCTCTGCAGGCAGAAGGTCCCAGGTTCAATCCCTGGCATCTCCAGGTAGGACCTGGACAGACCCCTGTCTGAAATCACAGATAGCTGCTGCCCAACAGCATAGATTTTACTGAGCTGGATGGACCAATGGTCTGACTCAGTATAAGACAGCTTACTATGTACTGTTCAGATAAGACAAAACCATGTTCAGAATCCTTTTTCCAATGGATGCCAAACTAACGGCCACAAGGGAAGGTGTTCTCTGAGTGGTAGCACATATCTCAAGAAACTCCTTTTCCACAGAGGTCCACCAAGAGTTCATTTGGGTGGCAAAGGAGCAGGGGGAGACTGGCTTCTTTGTTACTATAATGCCTTTTTTGGGTCATCTTTGATGGTTTTTTAAAATAGGTTTTGTTGAGTTTTGCAAAACGTTTGAAGTATCTTTCTTGATAATGTCCAATTAGTCTGGAAGAGCTTTTGCCCAATACAACTACTGACTGAGCAAGGCAAGCACACCCCGTCAGCCACGCACTGTGACCTGCCTGGAGCTTGACAATGCTGCTTCCCCCCCCCCCTTCAGTCTCAAGCAAGTGCCAAAACCAGGAAGTTTTATCGAGCCCCTGGTGGACCACATTCAGGTCTCTTGTAAGAGTGGGTGGCTTACCACGGGGCATTGGCTCCACGTTACAGGAAGAAAATCAAAATGTACAGAATGTAAGGAAGTGGGGAGGGGGGAAGGAGATGCTATGGAAGTTCTCACTGCCATTATTTTGGGGCGTTCCTCTTTTCAGAGTCCATTTCTAAGGAAATACATAAGCAGTCCCGCCCTCTATCTCATTTATGCGTTACACACATTTTTATCTGCTACCTTACGTTCCTCGTGGTTAAGGCTTTATACCGAAATTACTCACTGGACTAGCCTCCCATCAAGATGCTGTCAGGGAACATTGTACGTACATCAACTACATAATGTGTGGATTTTGTTCAAGCTACAATAACCAACTGCATCCCCTCAACATGGATTACCTGATAACAGCATCAAAGAGCTGCTTATCTTGAGGGTATTGGACAATGATAGGGATCAGGTCATTCTGTAAAATGTGAGCTGCCCCCAGCTGTTGCCGAATATCCCGAGTCTCATCTTCATGACGCAGGTAGCGGATCAAGTCCTTCACGCTCTCTGGAGCAAGGAGAGAGGGGGGCAAGTGGGAGCAGCAATGGAAAAGTTGTGAAGCAAAAGCACATGAAATTCCCATCCTGCTGCTTAAAAAGGAACAAAGGGTTGTAAAAGGTGATACATTTAGAAATTATTGCAGCAACCTTTAAACTAATTGGCAAGATGTATCAATGTTTAAAAAATAGGTAACATCAGCATCCCTGATTAATTAGGCACTTACACATGCGCGCACACATACACACTGTCTTATATCCTTACCGTGTTTTAAGAACTACAGATGGGAAGGCACCATCTTAGAAAAAGCATTTCACCTTCTCTCTCTTGCAGGAGGGAATGCCTCTAAAATCAAACAAGCTGCAACATACAGACCAACCTTCCCAAACCTAGTGCCCTCTGGATGCTGCTGGATTCCCAACACCCAGCATCCTTGGCCATTGGCGAAACTGGCTGAGACTCATGGGATTTGGAGTCCAACAGCATCTGGAGTGCACCATTTTGGGGAAGGGCGATATAAGTGCACCATCTAAAAGCAAATACAGGATTTCCCCACCCCAAATCAAAGCTATTGTGAGTTGATCAATAAAATAAAACTAAATTGAGTAAAGAAATCTTAGGCAGGTTTATGTATATTTAAATCAATCAGATAACAGCCCCAGAAATTATTTTTAAAGATATAAAGGAGCTGCTTGATACTGGAGTCAGACCATTATCCATCTAGTTGTTAAAAGTGTTAATTCTAGTCAGCAGCAGCTCAGTGCCTCTCTGTTAACTGATAACCTTTAAACTGAGATGTCAGGGTCTGTACCTAAGAATTTATACATGTAAACCACATGTTCTACAATACAGTGGAAGACCAGGGGAGAGCAAGACAGCTGGGGATCAGTTTTCTAAGCATACAAAAGTGCATACTTCCGTTAAAACACATTTCCCCGCCCTTTTTATGCATCAATTGTCCCCATCCAAGAGTCGCAATTTGTGACACACACACATAGCCCACACACCCCTCAACCTCTAATATATGCCTCCCATTCTAGGTCTCTCACCTAAGCAATCCGGCTCTTTGTGGTAGGTGTCCCCCTCCAAGAAGCCAAGGGCACTGCATGTCGCCAAGAGTTCGCAATTCATCATGCACAAGTCCATAAACCTCAGCCTAAATGAAAGAGGGGAGCCTGTGGAGAACAGAAGCGTTGTTAAGCCTTATAGGTGCTGGGTCATTCACAAACCTTGATTAAACAAAAACTGCTTTTGCTTCACATTTGCTATTGCCTGCAAAAATCCAGGCAGCTGGTCGCTAGGGGTTCCAGCTTGACACCACAGACACTGTACAAAGATCTCTACATTCTGATGCTGGTCCTTCAAGGGACTAGGGCTGGCCAGGGTATATGAATTTATTCTAGCCCTTCTTCCATCTGTTGCGTTATTTCACTCAGTATATTTTAATACAGGTCTAAAAAAAATCCAGTATCCCAGAGATCATCAGCATGGCACCCGCTGTCTCCCCCCCGCCCCCAAAATTACACTTGAAAGAAGAATTCTGTTGTAGCCAATGTAATAGGTTGCAGGTGGTGGTGGAACCCACAAGAGTTTCTCCAGTTTGCAAATGTGCCCACAACCCAAAAATGGTTGGTGATCCCTGCAATATCTCTATCCTCTGGGAGGCATAGATGCACATCTGTGGGACCAACTCAAATAACTATAGCAGAGGCCACCCCATGGCTATAGCCCTGCCCATTCTCCATGAAGCACCAAGTGTAGGCACGTCCTACCTAAAGTGAAAGGGGGCTATGTCACCAACACCACAAGAATGACAAACTCACATAGGTTCACAACTCAAAACATTCCACAAGAGGCCCTGTGCATATTGGCATTCCCCTGGCTCTCGAAGACAACACCTGTTTAGGCAAGCATCCCTCTGAACTTGAACTTCCTGATCCAACTGTTATGTTTTTAACTGGCTTGTTTTAATGATTATTTTAAATATGGGTTTTTTTAATGTTTTGATTGAAATGTTTTATTGTACATTTTAATTCTGAATGGATTTTATAATTGATTTTATGCTTGTAAACTGCTTAGCAGCCTTTCTGGTATGTAAACAGTATAATTAATAATACTGGACCATCCACATGTCATTCCACCTTATTAGTTGTTCTGTGATGCTTCTCCAATGTTATTGCATTATTGCTGCTGGGAGGGGCAAAGTGCTACAGGATCTTAACCTACTTTCCAGTCTCTAGGAGGTCATCATAACCTCCTAGCAGCTGGGAGAGGTATCAATGAAAGGAGAAATGTTTAGGATCCCAATCTCTTCTGCAACCACATGGCTTAAGACACATGCTCAGATACCGTAGTGGTATCTTGAATAAGTGGAGGCAGTATTAGATTATTCATTCAGACGCTCCTTTTCTGCAGGACTGAACATTGTTTTATACTAGATTTTATACAGTGGGGAAAGTGCACCAAACACAATTTCAAATCCCTGTGTGAAGAGAGAGGGAACTTGGCATTTTAATGCAAACTTCGGGAAATAAGAGCTACAGCCTAATTATAGAGAATGGCAGAGCCAGAAATATATTTCAGCACATTAGCTGTGCCTACAGCTCCTGCAAAGGGCATTCCACCCATTATGTGATGACAGGTTAGCCACACTGCACACACTCAACAAGGATCAACAGCCTATCTTGATTTTCTGATGAGCACACCTGTATGATGTGTGTGTTATGTCCCTTCAAGTTGATTACAAATTATGGCGACCCTATGAATCAGCGACTTCCAGTAGCATCTGTCGTTAACCACCCTGTTCAGATCTTGTACGTTCACGTCTGTGGCTTCCTTTATAGAATCAATCCATCTCTTGTTTGGTCTTCCTCTTTTTCTACTCCCTTCTGTTTTTCCCAGCATTACGGTCTTTTCTAGTGAATCATGTCTTCTCATGATGTGTTCAAGGTATGATAACCTCAATTTCATCGTTTTAGCTTCTAGTGACAGTTCTGGTTTAGTTTGATCTAACACCTTATTTGTCTTTTTTGCAGTCCATGGTATCTACGAAGCTCTCCTCCAACACCACATTTCAAATGAATTGATTTTTCTCTTATCCGCTTTTTTCACTGTCCAACTTTCATATCCATACATAGAGATCAGGAATACCATGGTCTGAATGATCCTGACTTTAGTGTTCAGTGATACATCTTTGCATTTGAGGACCTTTTCTAGTTCTCTCATAGCTGCCCTCCCCAGTCCTAGCCTTCTTCTGATTTCTTTACAGCTTTCAATCTGTTGAATATACGATTTCCATACCACTAGGAAGTTTCCCTTTAATAAGGTGTAGAATCGTAGCAATGAAAATAACAAATAAGGTCAGAGCATTGACGCATCCATTTTATGCCTGACCCAACTTAGCAGAGTATTAGTGAGCAAAGTACCCTCTTGTTTAGGAGTAGAGCTTTAACCTAGAATGGAAGATGGTCATCCCTTTCAGAAAGTATGACCGGGGGGGGGGGGGGGAGAGAGAAGTAGAAGAACAGCTAGCATCACACAGTGATGGACATTTAGCCCAAATATAGAAATGGTCCAATATCCATGCCTGTCAACAAAGCTTTGAACCAAAGCTCCACATTCTTAGGACAATTCTTATGTGCTTTAGTCCTGTGACTTGTCCTCCAATTACCTGGGGCATAGTAAGAGATGCTATCTTGTATTTGTGTATATGCCACTGATATTTCAACTGTGAACATCTGCAACAAGTATAGGACTGAGGGGCCACTTGCAAAAATGTATAATGAAATGGAGAAGTATCTCAACTAACAAAAAATATTTAGCCACGTAGAATTCACACAATTTGCAGACAATGTTTATGAGCCATACCATATTATTAAAACCAAATCCATTAACATTTTTGCTGTCCTGCTTTCAGAATTTCGCTCTGCAACCATGAGGCCTAGAAACTTTAAAATATATGCTGTACCTTGTGCTAAGTAGCTCAGGGGCAATTGCTAAGTGTTAAACTGCAGGGCTGTTATTTCCACCCCCACTCCATACCCCACTGGTATATACCTACTTTTTTCTATTGTGCTTATCAGCTTTGTCCTGCAGCTTTTGGAGATGTAGAACAACACGCAGCACTGTTGTGGCTCAGGAATCTCTCACTCACTCACTCACACACACACACACACACACACACACACACACACCGGTATTTTTAAAGGCTGGTGAAAATGCATCAACTTGAAAGGCACAAAAATCCAGCCAAGCCAAATTTTAATGGCTTTTTGGAAAGGGCAGGGAACATGCTTCACATTGTGGCTCAGTGATCGCCAAACATTGGAAAACAGCAGGTATTTATGTCCAGTCAAATTGCAAACACATCCCTCATGCTGCACAGAAGGGATAGCACTGGAACAAATGCCACCCAATATTCTATACAAATCCCTAGGGGGAAAGAAATAGCAACACGCTATGTAATTGCAATTCCATTCAAACAAGTCAGATTTATGAGATCATGAAATTAATTAAGTGTGGAGCAAATAAGATATACCTTACTTGTCAGAGGAGATTGGTGTCTATCTCACTTAGGCCATCCCATTCCCACTTCTATATACATAACCTACTTTCCCTTCCAGTTCCAGTCTTTAAAAGACATAGCTACAGGCAGCTGATAAACCTCCTGAGATCTTTTTATGGGGCTGGGACAGCAATTTCCAATTCCCCGGTTTAACACAGTAGTTCTAAATTAGATTTGGGGGGAGGGCAGCAAAGTGAAGAAAAGCACCAATTAGGCACCCTCTTCAAAACGTAATCCCTCCTGATTCTGCTAACACCCAACTATAATTTGGATTAACAAAGATCATTATCAACAGGGGAAAAGGGGAGATGAGTTTGCAAAAAGAAAAAAGGCAGGACAACTTAATAGGTGTCAAGACACACTGAAACAGATGCATCCAATTCTGCCATTCACTCTTCAGTTCAGCCAAGTTTTAACAACCTTTTGGGAGTATCTGTATGAGTCTCACACACTGATGTCCCTGTCTATTACACAGTAACCCCCTCTCATCCGCAAACTCGTTCTGAGCCCTCATAGCCAGACCCTTTTCCCTCATCTCCCTTGTTGTTCTCTGTGTCATCTCCAAGTCCACACTCCACTACAACAGGCATCCCTAAGAGCCAATCAGCATGAAACGAGATGCTGTGTGTTAGCTACTGAGAAGAGTCTTCTCAATGTCTGACTCACCTCCTTTCACTCTGATTGACTCCAATCAGCACCAAAGGATTCAGAAGAGTTTCAAGTAGCTAACACACTTCCCTTTCCTGATACTTTGCTTGTACATAGGGAGCCAGATGGGATCTTGTTCCCCCCAAATTAAGGAGTCTATCCCACCCCGACCCCAGACAACAACACCTCTGCTCTCTATGAAGTTAATTGACTGACCTTGGGCCAGTTACTGTCCCTCAGCAACCTACCTCACAGGATTGAGGATTGAGGCTGAAGGGATGGAAGAGGACACACAGCTATTTTAAGTTTTATAAAACAACGTCAGTATTGCAGAGTGAAGTGCAAAATACTCATAAAACTAAATTAAGAAAAAAATATTGGGAGCGTGAAATGGCAAAGCATTCCTGCCCCTAGGGGTGAGGTGAGGGAGGTATAGTTTTACACAAAAGCAGTATAGTACTGAATGCTGTGCATGTAAAGAAGCAAAACTAAACATTAACACTTCTTTAAAAAAGATTTCAAAACAGCACAAGTAAGTAGAGGACAGCAGAATGTTTTTATATGTTTGGCCCACTTTTTAATTCCAAGGCCCTCAAGGCAACTTACAATAAAAATACAAGAGTAATGTAAAATAATAAGTTGTGCTGCTGCTCATCAATGCTACCAGGCGCCTGCGACATTTCAGTAACTACAGTCCACACACAGCCCCCTTAACAGCAGTGGAACGCTAAGAGTTTGTGTGTATTCGGTAGTGCAGGCTGCATTTTCCCAGAGGCTGAAGAACTGCACATTAGAGTGCTGGGAAAAAATACAAGTTGCGCTCCAACAGAAGTAGTGCCCAGAGAAAAGATCGGGAACTGCCACAGCAAATGAACAAGGGACATATTTAAAACAATAATACTGAAAGAATGTTGAAATGCATTTATTTCTTCCAATGATCAACCACAGAGATACTTTAAGCTCTGAGCGACAGGTTAGCAACTATTATTGTTGTTGTTGTTATGTGCCTTCAGGTCGATTGTGACTGATGGCGACCCTATGAATCAGAGACCTCCAATAGCATCTGTTGTGAACCACCCTGTTCAGATCTTGCAAGTTCACGTCTGTGGCTTCCTTTATAGAATCAATCCATCTCTTGTTTGGTCTTCCTCTTTTTCTACTCCCTTCTATTTTTCCCAGCATTATGGTATTTTCTAGTGAATCATGTCTTCTCATGATGTGTCCAAAGTAGGATAACCTCAATTTCATCATTTTAGCTTCTAGTGACAGTTCTGGTTTAATTTCTTCTAACACCCAATTATTTGTCTTTTTAGCAGTCCATGGTATGTGCAAAGCTCTTCTCCAACACCACATTTCAAATGAGTTGATTTTTCTCTTATCTGCCTTTTTCACTGTCCAACTATACATAGAGATTGGGAATGCCATGGTCTGAATGATCCTGACTTTAGTGTTCAGTGATATGTCTTTGCATTTCAGGACCTTTTCTAGTTCTCTCATAGCTGCCCTCCCCAGTCCTAGCCTTCTTCTGATTTCTTGACTATTGTCTCCACTTTGGTTAATGACTGTGCCAAGGTATTGATAATCTTTGACAAGTTCAATGTCCTTGTTGTCAACGTTAAAGTTACATAACTCTTCTGTTGTCACTACTTTAGTCTTCTTGACATTCTGCTGTAGTCTTGCTTTTATACTTTCCTCTAACTTTCATCAGCATTTGTTTCAAATCATCACTGGTTTCTGCTAGTAGTATGGTATCATCTGCATATCTTAAATTATTGATATTTCTTCCTCCAATTTTCACACCTCTTTCATCTTGGTCCAATCCTGCTTTCTGTATGATATGTTCTGCGTATAGATTAAACAAATAGAGTAATAAAATACACCCCTGACTCACACCCTTTCCAATTGGGAACCAATCGGTTTCTCCATATTCTGTCCTTACAGTAGCCTCTTGTGCAGAGTATAGGTTGATCAGATGCTGTGGCACCCCCATTTCTTTTAAAGCATTCCATAGTTGTTCATGATCTACACAATCAAAGGATTTGCTGTAATCTATAAAGCACAGGGTGATTTCCTTCTAAAATTCCTTGGTCCATTCCATTATCCAACCTATGTTTGCGATATGATCTCTGGTACCTCTTCCCCTTCCAAATCCAGCTTGGACATCTGGCACTTCTCACTCCATATATGGTAAAAGCCCTTGTTGTAGTATCTTGAGCGTTACTTTACTTGTATGCAAAAAGGCCCAATATCTTTCATTACACCTTGTTCTCTGCCATGGCAATCACAGCATATACCATAACAAACCACCACCTCTTCGGCAAAGCCTCACAAACAACGAAGTTTTGCAAGAATGGCAGAACAGTGCTATCCTTACCTTGAATCCCATTGGGATCCTTAATTTGGGCCCGATATCTTTAAAAGGACTAGGTCTTCTGTATCATTACTACTTAAAGAGAAGCCTTCCCCTGTTATAATCTCCAAGAAGGACCCACCGACAAATTACAAAAGAAAAGCTAAAGCTGGCGTTTCAAATGTTATAGACAGTCGCCGGTCTGTCCCCAGAAGTTACCAGGCAGAGCAGCAGCCAATGGGAGGCCGTGCAAGATAAAGCGGAAGTTGTTTGATACGGGAAGAGACACCAGTCTTCAGGATAGTTCCAATGAAACGCGTGCGTGAACTCTGCGTTACTACGCCGCCGTTTAAACCCCTGGCTGCATAAGGGACAAAGGCGGGAAAGACAAGCAAGTTGGGTAGAACTTTGCTCTACAAACGCCCATGCTAAGAAGAGACAATATACAGTATCGTTTATAATTCCCAGAGGCTACAATCTTACACATGGCTAGGCTGCCCACAGCCGATTGATTTCATTGAGATTTAAGCAGCGTACCTAGGCGCAGGAATAAGTATTGCTACCTAGCGAGAATGAATACAGGTCAACCGGTTAATTGCAAATATGCCTCCCACAAGCATACGGTCCATCGAGTACATTTATACTCCCCATCCTGCAACGGAGATCTAGCGCCCTTCAACCGACGCTTCCCAATCACTCCAAATGGGAATCATCTTCAACCTCGGATTGTCGTCTCAGCAATTTACCTGTCCTTCAGTAAGGTAATCCTCCCGTTTCCCCTTAAGGCTCTGATCCTTCGAATTCAGTGAGACATACACAGAGCGAACTGTTAACGTTGCAGTCCCAAAAACCTCATTAACCCCCATTGAGACCAATGAGGTTTATAACTGAGTGAACATAATCTGACTTCTAGTAGTCTTCAGTTAACTCCGCCCCAAACCTGAACTCTTTATTCGAGTTCCCTGCAGATCCCAAGTGTTATCAAACGATTCTAAACATTTACACAGCTGTTACGTTACACTGAGTTCAAAAAAATTTTCCCTTGTAAATGGGCACTGGATAGTAGCTATGGAGCCCAATACTATGCATATTACGTAGTTAAGCCCCGTTGAACTCAATATGTAACCTCAATCACTAACACACACCTCAAAATTCCCCCACAGCCGTATATATTTTACCCGCCACGTGAGCCTCTCCATCTGTGCTGGTGTCGTTCTCGCCCTAATTTTGGACCGAGACGAGCAACTCACTCCTTTAGCCCAGGACCTGAACTTATTCGCGCCTCGCAGATTCCAAATGGCGCTCAAATGTTCTCTAACTCCTTAAAAGGGCCAACAGCCACGGTCTAGCTATTCAAAACATACAGCTTTATCCTTTGGCGTTTTCTCTGACGTAAGTCCATTCAGTTCAATGGGGCTTACTACCCAATAAGTGTGCGTAGGCGTGCAACATGTGTATCTTTACCGCTCTCCAGCTAGAGCTTGGCATTGCCCTTTTAAGCACCGCTTAGTCTAATCTCCGCCTTCCCTTCTATATGCCACTGTCACGATGGAGCAAACTAATTTTGCAAGTAGCTGAGATGTATGCGTAAAGACATTACACCGATGGTATCCTTCTAGCACGTTTGTTTGCTTGTTTTGTACCCTGTCCGGCTTTAGCCAAACGGTTTCCAGGGCCTTCGGGGTAAAGTTCTTATAACGATTACATCATCACAAGAAGATCAAATAGAATAAGATTAAAATGAAAAGCAGGAAATATAAACAACTTAAAAGTCCAGGATTTTAAAAAGGGGTTGAGAATAAAATGGTATTGTGCCAAATATATATTTTTAAAAATTGGGACTGAGGCAAGCCTCCCTGGGGATGGAATTCCACAAGTGGGGCTCCATCACTAAAAAAGTGCTAGGTTCCCACTCTAGATGCACAACCTATACTCTGGACAAGAGGTCAATGTAAGAACAGAATATGGAGAAACCAATTGGTTCCTCATCAGAAAGGGTGTGAGATGGGTGTAATTTATCACCCTATTTGTTAATCTATCAAGAGCCAGTGTGGTGTAGTGGTTAGAGTGTTGGACTACGAGCTGGGAGACCAGGGTTCGAATCCCCACACAGCCATGAAGCTCACTGGGTGACCCTGGTCCAAGTCACTGCCTCATAGCCTCAGAGGAAGCCAATGGTAAACGACCTCTGAATACCGCTTACCATAAAAACCCTGTTCATACTGTTGGCATAAATCGGAATCGACTTGAAGGCAGTCCATTTCATTTTGTTTAATCTATATGCAGAACATATACGGAAAGCAGGATTGGACCACGATGAAGGAGGTGCTTATGCCTGTGGTGAGGGCATTCCTTGAAAATGGTTTTTGGAAGTCCAAGTACATTGGTCATGCTGGCTGGTGCTGATGGGAGTTGTAGTTCAACAACATCTGGGGAACCAGATTGGGGAAGGCTCTTATCAGATTGTATTATCCACATGTTTGTCAATACTCTTAAAGAATTCCCTTTTCAAACCCCATGCTGATTCTTCTTCAGCAAGGCTTGTTCTTTTCTATATTTAATTCTAATTTTAAAAATACTTTCAACCAATTCATCTGACAGCGAAGTTCTTTAAGATTGGGGCACCATTACTTGTAATCAACACTGACCCTTCCCTTGTCCCTGACATACACAGAAGACTTTGAGGGGAGACCCTCATGTTTCACTGAGCTTTGGAGCAGACAGAAGCAGCATGGCGTAAAGGACCCTCCTCCCCAAGTCCTCTGAGCATGCTAGGGTACTTAGAAAGGGAGGGATCAGCATGATACAAGAAGCCACCCATTTACTTCTCAGTAGAGGGGATGGGAAATCTAACGTTGCACTCAGCTAAGGAGCATGTGGAAGCTTCTGCCTGCCCAAATCATAACGCCACTAAAGAGAACAGCCATGAGTGCTCCATTAGTTTCATATATTCTCATCAAGGCATGATCTGAATGCATAGGATATACAGCATCCCTATTGAAGTTAGTCAAGTCTGGGCCTGGTCAACATGTCTTCCATGGAGAAAAGGAGGGTATGAGAGTAGGCATCCTGGCTGAGGTAGGGGCCATGAAAAGTGCCAGAGTCACTCGCCCTTGGTGAGTAGATTTGAGAAGACCAGCCTTAAGGATTTTCAGGTGTTGTGTGCTGTTGAAACGGGGAACTTTTTAATTCATTAATCAGCCCCAGACTTACTATTTTGTAATTTTTATTTTGTCTGGAATATGTGCTACTTTTTCTTTTTTAAATAATAGTTTAGCCAAAATACTCACTTTTTAACAGAAGCCTTCTTGCCTGAAGGGCTGCCTGAAGTTGGGTGTGTGTGTTGGAAGGACTCTGTGTGGTGCTGCAGCTGTTACCAGTTACTTATTTTGCTTTCTTTTTGTGTCTTCTGCTCCAGGTGTATGAAGGCCTTGGCGTCGCACCAAGTGCAACGCTAAGTGCGCACTTAGCGTCGCACTTGGAGTAATTTTGGGGTGTCTTGGAGAAAGAGGACAATGGAAGGAATGTTTATAGTCCTACTGCTTATAGAAGATGGTGGTTAGGTGGGGAGAAGCACAACGGGACAGTAGAGAACTTTGTTTGAGACATATTTTATAACTTATTAGACATATTTTACAATTGTTTTTTATTTTTTTTCTGCTTGTGACAAACTGTATACTGTTTGAGATTTATCGTTCGGTTTATGTTTTATAATGTGATGTATGGTTTTCTTTTATTTTTGTCTAGATATTTTTATAATTGTTATATTTTGTTTTTGAAGATATGTATATTGCTAGCGATTTATTGTTCAGTTATGTTTATTTAAAATGTGATATATTCGTTTTCTTTTACTATCAATTGTACCAAATGTGATGGTATATTGCTTTTATGTTGTAAACTGCCCAGAGAGCTTTGGCTATGGGGCAGTCCAAAAGTGTAATAAATAAATAATATCTTCTTTGACTCTCCAAGCAGAGATACCAGGGAATACCACAACCTAGGCACGATGGCAACAGCCATCCCCATGCAGTCACTTTGTAGTAGATGAGTAAATGTGAGATGATGTCAAATGAGGGAAGTGAGATGATGTCAAAAGTTGCTGAGTGTGGAGGAGCCTGTGGTAGGAACAGGAAGTGCTGGATCTGGATTTCTAAAACTGCCTTTAACACCGGCGCCTGCCAGGGCCTTGCAATTTAAAAGACGATTCATAATAACTGGTTTGTAGGAGAGGAATATCATATGCATTCAGATTCCTTAATAAAATGTTTCTCCTCCAGCCATGTCCTTTGTTAGTGTATCAGATCTGCCACCCACCCAAGTTTTGCCTTTGAGGATCAAGTCTGCATGCTAGATAGGGTGACTCAGGGCTAAGTTTACATGATGGGGAGCCCTCTTTCTGCCATGGCTTGGAGATCAGTGATGCCAGGGAGATTAGTGTTACCTAAAACAAGAAGCAGGCGACATATGACCTGCACTATACCTTTTAGCTGTGCTTCCTCCTGACATGTCTGGAAGCAGCAGGAGGTGTCCCAGGAGAAGCTTTGGTGGGCTAAATACAGCCCATGGGCTCCATGCAGTGCAATGACTGAGAGTATGAGCTGGCATGGCCCTGGTCCAAATATCACCTCAGCCATGAACTTACTTGGTGGTCAGGCCACTGTTTCTCAGCCTCAGCCCTTCCTCACATAGCTGATCCCCTTCCCCGATCCCTTCTTCAGCCAAGCCTCTATACCTTGCTGGCATAAGCCCCCAGAGCTGAGATGGGGGGCTGGGGTCAGATTATTAGAAGCAGTGAAGGAAATCAAAGAGGCCATGAACAAAGAACAAAGGAGCCTGAACTGAATTGGTCTTTCAGTCCTGTGTTACGCAAAACGGTCTCCAACAAAGCAGCAGAACACAACTCATGACCAGCAAGATGGAACACACACACACACACACACACAGGGAATTGTCCTACACCTTTTCCATAAATCCATTTCCAAGATTTCTGACTGCAAAAAGAAATTGTTTAAAAACCAGGCAGTGACATATTTCCCCTTCACTCCCCACCCCACCTGTTCTCCCTATTCTATTGCCCGATTTGATTGAAAGAGACCGGATAACAAACTGTCCCTTTGGAGGCTCTGGGGGTGCACTAGTTTCAGCTGGCCAGTCACCTTTGAGGACAGACAAGCGCTCTGACAGGGCACATCCGGGGGAAGAGGATGAAGTCATACAAGAAGCTGCCCATCACACCACCACCAATTGGTCCAACCCCAAACACCTAGAATGAAGAGGAAGAAACACATGGAAAGGGGGAGCAGTGAGATATGGGACGGGGGGGGGCAGCATAGGAATAGCATGGTTGATAAAGAAAGCACTCGTCTTCAGGAACTTGAGACTGTTCTTTTAGGTATAAAGCTGGTAGAGAAAATTGGTGGAGTTTAGAGGCAGCACTACTTCAAACTGCAGTAAGATTGTGTGTTAAAAAAAACTAGTGCAGTAGAGAGAAAGGTTTAGCTTAGCCCTGCTGTGCTAGTTTACTACATAAAGTGCAGTATTTATTAGAAAGTAATGTTATTTGTTATTATAATGTTATTTGTTATTTTATTTAATTTTTTGTAAATTGTATTGCTTTTATTGTATTTTTATATTGTATTTTTATACCTGTTTATTTTTCTTTGTAAGCCGCCTTGAGGGCCTTTGGCCGAAAGGTGGGGTATAAATAAAATTTAATAATAATAATTTTTTAAAAAGTATTCAAAAATAGGCACACACCTGCAATCTCTAAAGTCCAGAAAACTACCAACTCAGGTTTTTCCACACTAGAGCCCTGTAGAGCAGCCATGGTATTGCTTTTTCTACAACTAGCTGGAAGTGGAAGTAAAACATAGTTGTTGTTTTAAAAATAGAGAAACTGCTCTATTTTTCTATAAAAAATTAAAAGAAAAGGTAGATGGAAAAAAGGCAACAACTGAAGGATCATCCTTCAGTTTTATGGAGTTTAGCGGTCAACAGGGGCGGGGGGGGGGAATTAGCCATATTCCGCCCCTGCCCTGCCGTGATCAGCTCCTTTATAGAACCTTTCTCTAGCCATCAGGTTCATGAACTCCTCCACCGTATTAACTCCTGCTGCTCCCTTCCATGCAGGGTTTTCAGGGTTCTTATTGAGAAAGCAGCGTAACTTTCCTTGGGCATCTTTTGCACATGTTCAAATTTGCGCTGGCAAAAGTCCACATTTAAAGCAAAATGCTATCTCACCATCTCTTTGAAGAAAGGGTAGTCATCCTGCTCCTCTTCAGCTAGGGTTCCTAGAAGCTCCATGATTTCTCCGCTGGCTTGTCCCCACAATAGTTTCATTCATAGTTCAGGAGCAACTTTCTGATCTCTGCAGGCTTGCTGAAAGACTTGAAAAAATGCATAAATGTCTCCACCAGCAGAATATACAGGCAAAAGATGTTTGTCAGTCTTCTCCAAAGCACTCTTGGGTCTGGACTGTTGCATCTGAGTAGTATTCAGTTGTAAACCCATCAGCCCTCTTTGCAGTTCAATCATTTCTTTCAGCTGATCTCTCAGCTCTTCCCACTATTCTCCTGCTGCCACTGGAGTTCTGCTTCCCCCTTCCTCTGGGTTTTCCACAGAGCTTGACTGCCTGGCACACCCTGAGGGTCCTGCAGTGGGCTCTTCTTGTTCCAACCATGAAATAGACAAAGTGTATAGAATTAATTCCAGATATGCAACAATGAAAAAAACTCCAAGAGATGTGCTTGTTCATTTTATAAAAAAGACGACCAGAGATATGGTATTACAGCAACACTTTAAAAATACCTTTAAAATTGATGGTAAGGAAATACTGGTGATGAAAGAAATTCCTATTAGACTTCTACGTAAGAGAAAAGAATATGCTTCCCTTACAGAAAAACTTAAGCAATGCAAAATTCAATTTAGATGGGATGTTCCAGAAGGAGTGATCTTTACATTCAGACAACAGAAATATAGATTGAATACTGTTCAAAAAGCAAGGGACTTCTTGAGAAAAGCTTTAAAAGATATGGAAGAAGATAAACTCAAAGATATGGATATAATTCCTGGGAAACAAAGTCAACAAGGATACGCAGAGGAGGGGAAGGAAGATGATGGATTAAAAGGAGCATCAGGCACATTTTAAAATACACGCTTAAAGATGGATTACAAATATCTAACTTGGAATATAAATGGAGCCAACACGGCGCAGAAGAGAAAGAAAGTGTTTCATTATTTGAAAAAATTAAAATTGGATATAATTTGTTTACAAGAAACTCATATTAAGAAGAAAGATTCCAAATATTTGATTTGTAAAAATTTGGGTGAAGAATTTATTTCAGCTGGACCAAAAAAAAAAAATGGAGTTGTTCTTTACATTAACCCACAATTGCTTCCTAAATTGGTATTACTGGATGATAGTGGTAGATTTGTGGGGGTTGAAATTACTTTACAGGGTACAAACATTTTGATAGTGGGTATTTATGCTCCCAATGAAGATAAAACAAGGTTTTACACAGGACTTATGGAAAAATTGTCAGAGTTTTCATATGATCATTGGTGCGTCATGGGTGATTGGAATGGGGTAATCTCACCAAAAATTGATAGGCTTTCTGAAAAAAATATCAAAGAGACACAGGGTAAATTACCGAAGATTTGCTTTGAACTGATGGAACATTTAGAATTGGTGGATACCTGGAGATATATAAATGATAACGCAAAGGAATTTACTTATTTTTCAGAAAGACACAAAACATTCTCGAGGATTGATATGATTTGGATGTCTAAAATTTTAGCGAAGGATATTTTTAAAATGGATATATTACCAAAAAGTTTTTCGGACCACAATCCTGTGATATTAACCTTAAAAAAAAAAAGTCTTGGATTTAGATGGAGACTAAATGAATCTTTACTTCAGAATGACAAAGTAGTACAAGAATGTAAGAAGAAATTAAAAGAGTTTTTTGAACATAATTTACATAAAGGAACAAGTGAAAATATCGTTTGGGATACAAGTAAGGCATTTATGAGGGGATATTTTATTAAATGTAACTCTGAATTAAAAAAAAAGAAACAACAGAAAATGCAATTAATTTTGGAAGAAATAAAACAAAAAGAGGAAGAATTGAAAAAGAATCCAACTAAAGTTTCTATTGTAAATCAAATTAAAATGTTACAGAAACAAGTGTCAATGTTGACAGTTAGAGAAATTGAAAGGAAACTAAATTTTGCTAAACAAAGGACTTTTGAATTTGCAAATAAACCTGGGAAATGGTTAGCATATAAATTAAGAAAAGAACGTCAAAAAATATTATTTTAAAGATACAAGAAGGAGATGAGACGCTGACAGATAATGTAAAAATCAAAAAGATTTTTCATCAATATTATTCAACATTGTACAAGTGTCAGGAAATTCCATCTGAAAAAATAGAAGAGTATATATCTAAACAGAATTTGCCTAAAATTACAGATTTTCAGAGACAAGCTATTAATGGCCCTATTACGTCAAGAGAGATATCTGAAGCTATAAACAAAATTAAATTAGGAAAGGCGCCAGGACCAGATGGGTTATCTGCAATGTATTATAAATGTTTGGAGGAAGAACTCTTGCTACCTTTACAGTCTACAATGAATTTTATTCTGCAAGAGGGAAAGATACCGGATAGTTGGAAAAATGCTAATATAACATTAATACCTAAAGAGGAGCAAGATTTAACTAAAACAAAAAATTATCGGCCAATATCTCTATTGAATAATGACTATAAAATTTTTACAATGATCTTGGCAGAAAGATTGAAAATAATATTGCAACAATTTATTCAGGAAGATCAATCAGGGTTTTTACCTAAAAGACAATTACGTGACAACGTCAGGAATGTCTTGAATGTGTTGGAATATTTAGAACAACGAAATGATAAACAAGCAGCTTTGATTTTTTTAGATGCTGAAAAAGCATTTGATAATTTGAATTGGAAATTTATGTTTCAGGTTTTGGAGCAAATGGATTTTGGAGACAATTTTATAAAATGGATTAGATCGATTTATACATCTCAGAAGGCCCAGATAATTGTTAACGGAGATTTAACGGATTCATGTGAAATACAAAAGGGTACAAGACAGGGATGTCCATTATCTCCCCTTTTATTTATTCTGGTCTTAGAAGTGCTGCTTAGAGATATAAGGCAAGATAAAAGGATTTCGGGATTAAAGATAAAAAAAGAAGAATATAAATTGAGAGCATTTGCTGATGATTTGATAATTGTACTAGAAAACCCTTTGGAAGGAATTCATATATTGATGGACAAATTAAAAGAATTTGGACCGTTAGCAGGATTTAAGATCAACAATCAAAAAACAAAGATGTTGGTGAAAAATTTAACTTTAAGGGAACAGAAAGAGTTAATGGACAAGTCAGATTTTACAATAGAAAAAAAAGTTGAAATATTTAGGTATCATTATGACAAATAAAAACTCAAAGTTGTTTCATAATAATTATGAAAAATTATGGACAGAGATTAAGAAAGACTTGCTAAGATGGGATAAACTACAACTGTCATTAATGGGTAGAATATCTGTGATAAAAATGAATGTATTACCGAGAATGATGTTTTTGTTTCAAACAATACCTGTAATATCCTCTGATTTACCTTTTAAACAATGGCAAAAAGATATCTCTAAATTTGTATGGCAAGGAAAAAAACCAAGAGTTAAATTTAAACTACTACAAGATGCCAAAGAAAGAGGAGGACTGGGATTACCAAATCTGAGACTTTATTTTGCTGCCTGCTGTTTAGTCTGGATAAAGGAATGGATTTTATTGAGGAATAAAAGACTATTGGATTTGGAGGGCCATAATTTGAAGTGGGGATGGCATGGATATCTATGGTATGACAAAGTAAAAGTAAATGTAGACTTTAACAATCATTTTATAAGACGTCCTCTGTTGAAAATATGGAATAGATACAAACTAAGGTTTTATTCGAAAATACCATTATGTGTCTCAAGTCAAGAAGCGTTTTATAGAAGAGAAATGACTGGAAAAGAGAAATGGTTAACTTATCAAGAACTATTAGAAAATGTACATGGAGAATATACAATGAAAGAGAGAGAACAACTGACAAAGGAAGGATATAGTTTTCAATGGTTTGCCTATTTGCAATTGTTAGAAAGATATAAAATGGACAAGAAAATGTATGGGTTTGAAATAAGTAAATCTGATTTTGAAATAGGATTGTGTACAAATGATGAAAATATAATTGCGAAAATGTATAAACTCTTATTGAAAATGGATATGGAGGAAGAACAAGTAAAAGAGTGTATGGTAAAGTGGGCAAAAAATTTTGGTCATAACATACAAATGGATCAATGGGAAAATATGTGGAAAAAAGGTTTGAAATTTACACTATGCTATAATCTTAAAGAAAATTTTTATAAAATGATGTACCGTTGGTACGACTCCAGAAAAGTTGTCAAAAATGTATAGTAATGTTTCTAATGTTTGTTGGAAATGTAAACAACAAGAAGGATCATTTTATCATATGTGGTGGTTATGTAAAAAGGCAAAATCATTTTGGGCACAGATAGGTAGGAAGATGCAAAAAATTCTAAAGATAAATATTCAGTCAAAACCAGAATTTTTTTTATTGGGTTTTATGGATAAACAAATAGAAAAGAAATATGGAAGAATAATATTATATATGATTACGGCAGCAAGATTATTATATGCACAAAAGTGGAAAATGGAATCAATACCAACAATGGAAGAATGGCTATTGAAATTAATGGATTTAGTAGAAATGGACAAATTGACATGTTTACTTAGAGAAAAATCGACAGATACATTTCTTAAGGAATGGAAGCCTCTCTTAGACTTTTTGTTGAAAGATCAAAATAAAATGATGATACTGGGATTTGACGATTAATTAAGACAGCCTACGGAGAAAAGGGATTCTGTATGTATACATTAAGGGACAGGTTTGATGTATATTATATACTTATAGCTGATCTGCGACAAATCGGAAGTCAACTATTTTATTTTTATTTTTTGTTGATGTATTGCTATGTTTTTTTGACTTTGTTTTGTTTGTCTTTTGAAAAATTTGAATAAAAATTATTAAAAAAAAAAATAAAGGAACCAAATGCTCTCTGTACCATGGTGTGTTTACTTGGAACCACTGATTTCAGAATCCCACGACTGCCACCATGTCAAAGATTGTCCCCCTGGGGTCCCTTGCCCTCAGCACCCCAAGGGGGGTTCTTTGCTTCTGAGAACAGTCCCAACTCCCTTGGGTCTTTGCTTCCCAGGCAAACTCTCCCTGCTTTAGGACTAAGATTACGGTAGTAACTGCCGCTACCCCTTTTCCAGCTTTCTTCTCTGAGGAAGGGGACCTTAGAATGCCAGCAGAGTTCCAAGAGTAGACTACTTATAGCAGCCTCTACTCTGGAGTATTAATCTACACTAATCAACCTTAATCAGTAGAGTTCAGCGATCAAGGACTAGATTTAGAATCATTAGTTTCAAGCAATACACACCATTTATAAAAGGGTAGTTTATTTAAAAAGAAAAGAAAAGTATACACAAGAAGAGAGCAGCAATTGTTTCCCCAAAGTCACTCATCCAGCTGGGCTGCACAAGATACATTAGAATAACAAATGTGAGAGATTCAATACAGACAAAAGAACACAATAAAGAGCTTCCTAACTTAATACCTCCTACTCACAGTAGAATAGCCTGGTTCCCAAAGACTTTCCCTGAGATCCTCCGGTGAATCAAGTTAGATGGAAAAAAGGGAACAACAACTGAAGGATCATCCTTCATTTTTATGGAGTTTAGCAGTCAACAAGGAGGGGGGGGGCAATTAGCCATATTCCACCCCAGCCGTGATCAGCTCCTTTGAAGATAAGGGAGCTAGACAGCCCCACCCAGGGGTCCTGATGTGCAATATCCCCTTTTCCTGACTTTTGATCTCACTTGCATCTTCTTGACTTTTGCAAATTGCCTGTCTGACACTGATCCCCCTCAGCAGGGTGTCCCAGGGATCTACAAGGCTCCCAGAATTCTCTCTGTCTGAACCATTTTAGCTTGACCAAAGTTAGCTATTCTTGACAATAATGACAGGACACTGGTAAGCTTCCCCTCACCGTGGAACAGAAACTGATACTAGTACAATTAAACTGTTGAAGGGGTATTAAATAGGTTATTATTAATCAATCTTCTGCCTATGATCATCAGGAAGCAATAAAATGGGCTGCACTTGAAAGTAGGTGTTTTTAATTAAAGGCACAGGCACCTTTAAAAACCTCAATAGCACTTTTACCTCTCCATATTAGACAAGCTTCTGCTGCAGTTGCATTGTATTTCCAAAAAATTGCCACAAATAAACCGGGGGGGGGGGCAGGGAACAAAGGAGGATAACACAGAAAACACCGGAATGCATTCAGCTGATAATGAGATTATCTGGATGCTTCATCAAAAGGGAGTGAACAAAGGACGGCAATTCCAGAGAAAAGGGCTAGTGTGGAAGCTATCACCTCATTCTCCATCAAGGCTAGAGATGGACAGCAGGGTTTTTTTTTCAGTGTTGAAGATAGTTTAAAAGAGCAATAACTGCTTGTGGTCTGCCCACTCATCACACTTTTTCACCTGTGGTAAACAGATTTTGCAAGGCTATTAAAACCTTCAAAACATGCAACACTTGTTTGATCAGAGGTGACAGTAGGGCAAATGAATTGTATGTACAGACATGCCGTGAGAAGCAAAGTCTCTAAAATATCAGCCCAACTTTCTTTAAAATTATTGCCTGAGTCTGTCCTAAGAAAGTGTTTTCACCAGTACTGTTTGCAGATTTCTTTCTTTTCAATTTGCCCCTCCTTGTCCCAGAACATTGCCCTTAGGTATAGTAGTATTAGCGTGGCCAGGCCAGGCCTGGCAACCAAGAGGTCTTCTGTATCTTTAAAAGTTGTGCAGGGGGAAGGGAGAATTCCACCTTGTGGTTTTTCCCATTACAAAGTTGCAAGAACACCTGCACTTGGCTGTCTTTCTCTTCTCCTAAAGATACAGGATCAGTCTCAGGCCATGAATCTGGCATACATGTGAGACATAGAGGAATTATGTCAATTTCCCAATAAACCTTGAAGGGATGGGCTTGTGGAAACCATTCAGGATTAGTTGAGGGTTGCCCCTACTGTTGTGCAATGTCCTAGCACACATAACAGGGAAAATAGCTGGTTATGAACTGAGGGCAAGGAGTTCATGGCTTTGTTTATTTTAATTTTTAAATGTCAGCAACTCTGTTCAAAATTATGAATGTGGCACTACAATCTGTTCTGCCAGACCATCTGAATGTATTGATATGGAACTCTTCTGTAAGCGTTATCTCCCTTTTAAGGATGACACAGAGTTGTGGGGTGCTTCCACATCACCATTGACCCAAACAGTCCTTTGAAGTAGACAAAATAATTTAACTCCTGTCCTTTGTCTGAGCTTCGCATATACAGAGAGAGCTGCTAATTGTCTTGTCCAGCATTGCCTTGATGAATGGGACGGTATCCTTCATTTTCAGGAAGGGGGCTTCCCCAGATTGTGTGAAGTAAAGCCTTGGAGGAATTTTACTTCCATCAGCGTAGAGCTTTCTCCACAACCCTTAGCTTGATATGTTGTTGCACACCTGATTATGTGTAAGCCTACTTTCTTACCCCCAGAACCTCTCCTTACCCAGTGGTTGGTGAAGTTGCGGGTGATGACAGCAGGGGCAAAGGATTGGGCAGGATTCATACCAGCTCCTGCGTAGTACATTTGCAAGAGAGTAAGGTTAGGAGGATAGAGAAACTGTTTCTCCCTGTGTATAAGGCATCCCATGTCCCTGGACACCAAGAAGGTCCAACTCCTTTACTAGAAGGCTAGGGATGGGCAAATATGTCAGTTTTGGTTTCTCTCAGTGTCTCATTTTTCCAGCCTTAAGTTTAGTTCTTCCACATCAGTTTGTAATTTTTTTAAATCCTCATGAACGTTAATCAGCATTTTCATGCAAATTGTAACTAACATGGACATTTTTGTATACAATTTTGCCTAACATATTTTCAACGCATTTCCCTAATTTAATGCATTTTATTTGTTATTTTCCCTCAATATATGCATTTTATGCAAAATATACCCTAGTGTATATATATATATATTTGTACACATCACTTAGCTGGAGAACTAGCTGGAGAACCAGCTGATAAAGCATCAGGGCGAGTTAAGCAGCAGAGCAAAAAGAGGGTAAGTAACTCCCATTTATTCCATTATTAAATTGAAGTAAAACAGCTCAGAGCAATGAGTAATAAGGGCAGCCCAAGGTCACCCTGAGCTAGGAGCCAAATCCTGAAAGAACCTATATCTTAGGAGACAGATCCTAGGAGAAGGAAGCCCATAGAAAGCTAGTTTTCAACACCACCATAGCAGGAAAGCTTCAGAGGACACTGTAAACAAGGCTAAATTCCAGTCGGAGAGAAGGGGGAAAAGGAAACTCCACCGACACATACAGGGAGAGAGTCAGATCAGTCCTTGCTAAAAAGGGCAGCTTCAGCCTTCCTGAAACACAACCACAAGCTCTGTTTCCCTAGGTTAAAGAAAGGTCAGGCTGTTCTAGGTGGGAAAACAACAAACACAAAAGACTTGCCTGGAAGGCGCAGCCCCTTGATTAGATTAAAAGCAGCCAAAAGCTTAAACAGCCCCGCCCCTCGCTCAGGAAGGAAGGAAGCCTGAGAGAATACTAAAGAGTTAAGCCCCAGCTGATAGCCATCAGCCTCAAGTAACACATCATTGGCTGGCAGCAGTAGCTGGGAGGAACCAGCCACACATATAAAGTCAGAGCACCCTAGCGAGGGAGCCTGCTGCATGAGCTAGAGGGAGCCCCAGCTGACAAAGCATCAAGGCGAATTAAGCAGCAGAGCGAGTTCGGCAGCAGGGCAAGGAGGTCAGGGCCCCCCACTCTGCCCGTCTGTTCCCTGACCTCAACTAAACCGCAGTCTCCAACCCATTGACGTAATAAACCTTAAACAAAACTATGCAGGTAAGAAGCCAGCAGGGGTGTGGGGGCTTTCCAGTGTTTTGCACCGCCTGCAGCATGTACGACTATCTGCCTGTTGGACAGAAGTCGTGGGTGTGCTCTCGGTGCAATGAGCTCCTGGCTCTCCAGGAACGACTTCATTTCCTTGAGGCCAAGGTGGCGGACCTGGAAAAGCTGAGAGAGGCAGAGAGGTGTGTGGAGGAGGCCTTCAGGGACGTTATAGCTGTGTCCCACTCCAACGATGATAGCTCTCCTGCTATCATGGAGAACGATGGTCTCGGGGAAGGAGAGCATCCAGCTGAGGAAGAGGGAAATGATCCCTTAGAAGGGACCCATTCCTTGGGGGATGAGCAGCTATCCTCTCGTGCCGAGGATATATCTCCAGTGGGTGGAGGGATCCTTGTAGTGGGTGATTCGATCATTAGGAACATAGACAGTGGGGTGTGTGATGGGCGTGTAGACCGCAAGGTGTTTTGCCTGCCTGGTGCGAAGGTTGCGGATATCGCCCGTCGTTTAGATAGTTTGGTAGACGGTGCTGGGAAGGAGTCAGTGGTCGTGGTGCACGTTGGCACCAACGACATGGGGAAATGCAGCCGTGAGGTCCTGGAAGCAAAATTTAGGTTGCTAGGTAGGATGCTGAAAGCCAGGACCTCCAAGGTGGCTTTCTCTGAAATGCTACCGGTTCCACGCGCAGGACCAGCCAGACAGGCCCAGCTTCGCAGTCTCAATGCATGGATGAGACGATGGTGTCGGGTGGAAGGGTTCGGATTTGTTAGGCACTGGGGAACATTTTGGGACAAGCCGGGCCTGTACAAAAGGGACGGGCTCCACTTGAACCAGAATGGAACCAGACTGCTGGCACTTAAAATTAAAAAGGTAGCAGAGCAGCTTTTAAACTGACTGAGGGGGGAAACCCGACAGGAGCTGAGAAAGGTCCGGTTCGGAATAAACCTCCCCCCTGGGATAAAAACCAAAGAAATGATGAAATTTTAAAAGGGGTAGGCCTAGAAGTAGGCATTGTGAGAGCAGGGGCACAGGATATAAATTCAGAAGAGCAAAATTACCACAGGCCTAACCACAAGTGCCAAAGACACTTGAAGAGAGACACTGCTTACAAGTGCCTGTACGCTAATGCTAGGAGCCTCCGAACCAAGATGGGAGAACTGGAGTGCTTGGTCTTAGAGAAGAGCATTGATATAGTGAGCATAACCGAGACCTGGTGGAATGGAGAAAACCAGTGGGATACGGTTATCCCTGGATATAAACTATATCGGAAGGACAGGGAAGGACGTATTGGTGGCGGAGTCGCTCTATACGTGAAAGAAGGCATTGAATCCAGCAAACTCGAAACCCCAAAAGAGGCAGACTCCTCCACAGAATCGTTGTGGGTGGTGATACCGTGCCCCAGGAGGGACTTAATACTGGGAACGATCTATCGTCCCCCTGATCAAAATGCTCAGGGAGACCTTGAGATGAGATATGAAATTGAGGAAGCATCCAAACTAGGAAATGTGGTAGTAATGGGTGACTTCAACTACCCGGACATAAGACTGGCTGCATATGTGTTCCAGTCATGACAAAGAAGCAAAGTTTCTAGATATTCTAAATGACTATTCCCTAGACCAGTTGGTCATGGAACCGACCAGAGGGACGGCAACCCTGGACTTAATCCTCAGTGGGGACCTGGTGCGAGATGTAAGTGTTGTTGAACCGATTGGGAGCAGTGACCACAGTGCTATTAAATTAAACATACATGTAACTGGCCAATTGCCAAGAAAATCCAACATGGTCACATTTGACTTCAAAAGAGGAAACTTCACAAAAATGAGGGGATTGGTAAAAAGAAAGCTGAAAAACAAAGTCCAGAGGGTCACATCACTCGAAAATGCTTGGAAGTTGTTTAAAAACACTATATTAGAAGCTCAACTGGAGTGCATACCGCAGATCAGAAAAGGTACCGCCAGGGCCAAGAAGATGCCAGCATGGTTAACGAGCAAAGTCAAGGAAGCTCTTAGAGGCAAAAAGTCTTCCTTCAGAAAATGGAAGTCTTGTCCGAATGAAGAAAATAAAAAAGAACACAAACTCTGGCAAAAGAAATGCAAGAAGACAATAAGGGATGCTAAAAAAGAATTTGAGGAGCACATTGCTAAGAACATAAAAACCAACAACAAAAAATTCTATAAATACATTCAAAGCAGGAGACCATCTAGGGAGACAATTGGACCCTTGGATGATAAGGGAGTCAAAGGTGTACTAAAGAACGATAAGGAGATTGCAGAGAAGCTAAATAAATTCTTTGCATCTGTCTTCACAGTGGAAGATATAGGGCAGATCCCTGAACCTGAACTAACATTTGCAGGAAGGGATTCTGAGGAACTAAGACAAATAGTGGTAACGAGAGAGGAAGTTCTAAGCTTAATGGACAATATAAAAACTGACAAATCACCGGGCCCGGATGGCATCCACCCGAGAGTTCTCAAAGAACTCAAAGGTGAAATTGCTGATCTGCTAACTAAAATATGTAACTTGTCCCTCGGGTCCTCCTCCGTGCCTGAGGACTGGAAAGTGGCAAATGTAACGCCAATCTTCAAAAAGGGATCCAGAGGGGATCCCGGAAATTACAGGCCAGTTAGCTTAACTTCTGTCCCTGGAAAACTGGTAGAAAGTATTATTAAAGCTAGATTAACTAAGCACATAGAAGAACAAGCCTTGCTGAAGCAGAGCCAGCATGGCTTCTGCAAGGGAAAGTCCTGTCTCAGTAACCTATTAGAATTCTTTGAGAGTGTCAACAAGCATATAGATAGAGGTGATCCAGTGGACATAGCGTACTTAGACTTTCAAAAAGCGTTTGACAAGGTACCTCACCAAAGGCTTCTGAGGAAGCTTAGCAGTCATGGAATAAGAGGAGAGGTCCTCTTGTGGATAAGGAATTGGTTAAGAAGCAGAAAGCAGAGAGTAGGAATAAATGGACAGTTCTCCCAATGGAGGGCTGTAGAAAGTGGAGTCCCTCAAGGATCGGTATTGGGACCTGTACTTTTCAACTTGTTCATTAATGACCTAGAATTAGGAGTGAGCAGTGAAGTGGCCAAGTTTGCTGATGACACTAAATTGTTCAGGGTTGTTAAAACAAAAAGGGATTGCGAAGAGCTCCAAAAAGATCTCTCCAAACTGGGTGAATGGGCGGAAAAATGGCAAATGCAATTCAATATAAACAAGTGTAAAATTATGCATATTGGAGCAAAAAATCTGAATTTCACATATACGCTCATGGGGTCTGAACTGGCGGTGACCAACCTGGAGAGAGACCTCGGGGTTGTGGTGGACAGCACGATGAAAATGTCGACCCAGTGTGCAGCAGCTGTGAAAAAGGCAAATTCCATGCTAGCAATAATTAGGAAAGGTATTGAAAATAAAACAGCCGATATCATAATGCCGTTGTATATATCTATGGTGCGGCCGCATTTGGAATACTGTGTACAGTTCTGGTCGCCTCATCTCAAAAAGGATATTATAGAGTTGGAAAAGGTTCAGAAGAGGGCAACCAGAATGATCAAGGGGATGGAGCGACTCCCTTACGAGGAAAGGTTGCAGCATTTGGGGCTTTTTAGTTTAGAGAAAAGCCAGGTCAGAGGAGACATAATAGAAGTGTATAAAATTATGCATGGCATTGAGAAAGTGGATAGAGAAAAGTTCTTCTCCCTCTCTCATAATACTAGAACTCGTGGACATTCAAAGAAGCTGAATGTTGGAAGATTCAGGACAGACAAAAGGAAGTACTTCTTTACTCAGCGCATAGTTAAACTATGGAATTTGCTCCCACAAGATGCAGTAATGGCCACCAGCTTGGATGGCTTTAAAAGAAGATTAGACAAATTCATGGAGGACAGGGCTATCAATGGCTACTAGCCATGATGGCTGTGCTCTGCCACCCTAGTCAGAGGCAGCATGCTTCTGAAAACCAGTTGCCGGAAGCCTCAGGAGGGGAGAGTGTTCTTGCACTCGGGTCCTGCTTGTGGGCTTCCCCCAGGCACCTGGTTGGCCACTGTGAGAACAGGATGCTGGACTAGATGGGCCACTGGCCTGATCCAGCAGGCTCTTCTTATGTTCTTATAACTGCATGCAAAATTCAGAGAAGTGCAAACTTCAAAGGATGACCATGTTTCAGTTCACATATTGTTTTGGAAAGTGAGAATTAGGTAGTTTTGCCTTTAAATACAAACTGGATTGAATTTCTCCCCCATTCCTACTGTTGGCTTGGTGGGATTTATATGTAGTAGCATAGTCGTCTGTCACACCCTCTGCAAATCTGCAGCCATGTGGAGGGTTTGCAAACACCTTTTTTTTTTTTTTGCAACTGTGATTCACTCTGAGTGTCACGGTATTGCTCCTCTATTTCTACTCCCAGATATAGTGACTTTGAGAGGCTAGCTGGAAATCTCTTTGACCACATGTTTCTGTATTGGTTTAAAACACCTGCTCCAGGGATCTCCACGTCAAGGGAACCAAAAAGATTCATTGTGGTGCAGTGGCGGCTGGTGGCTCCATGGCAGTGGGGCAGTGGAATCTGCTCCGGGTTTTTCTTGGCTCCAGAGGATTTGTCAGCTTGCTGAGTGATTGGGCAGGTAGGGGAAAACTTCCAGACCTGGAAGAGGCAAAGACAATGGGATTTGCCGGGCTCAGTACTTCCGCAGGCCCAGCTTGTTTGAGGCACCAACAGAGGGGAATTGCCATACTGCCCTGTGCTCAGTTGCACTCTCCCCTTGATTGTGCATCTTGTTTAAAGAGGGGGTTGGTAAACCTAAACTCCACCCATGTGGCAAAAAGGACAAAGAGGCTCAGTAGTCCTTTCCAGATGTTCTCCAATGAGTGGTGTACTGTGAGGCCAGTGAGGCCTGGGGAAGGAGCTTGCCTTGGGCAGGAATGGGCAGACTTCAAGCTTGCAGATCTAGCAGTAGTAGTTGCTAGAACCCCCAAGATCCACTAACAAGAGGGTGTTGCAAAAGACATACACTTAGAATTAAGGACTTCTGATCTCAGAAATATTTTAGTACCAGAACAAACAGAGATCACAGTCCTTCCACACACACAAAAGCCAAGCTTTCTTCAGAGTATAATTTAAGGGCTGGGGGGAGTCATTTTGTTGCTGCTATTGTTAAACAACTGGGACTCAGAAATCCATGCTGATTTACTGCAAATCATTAGAGAGATCTGCCAGTAAATCTACATCTGCACAATAAACCAGTGACAGAGCATGGAATAAAACCTAGCAGGCTTGGTTTCTAACCCTTCACTAGTTGCTATATCAGTCCTGGGCACAGAAACCAGAACACCAAGTTCCTGGATCACTTGCTTGAGTTCACTGGATCTTATCCCACGAGAACCCAGGAATCCTGGTTTCCACCTCTTCCTTGTGTTAGCCCATTAGACTGCCATGCTCTCTAAGCTGGGAATGAACCCAACATTCCTGGCAGTGCTCAGTGCCGTAACTGTCAGCCTGTGCCACCTTTAGGGGCTCAGAACCTAGTCCCAGTGCAATGCCAGGGCTCAGGTGGTAATATATATAGATATGGAAGATAGCAACTAGGTAAAAGCAGCAAGAAAGCACTGATGAGGGACTTTTGTTGCATTGGGATAGCAGGAAGCCTGGCAGACCTAAGAGTGCGGAAGTTGCCGCCTTCTACTCAGTGCTGTGTTCTCCCTTGCAAGGCGGTTTGGTGGGAGCAGAGAGGGAGGAACGAGACACGCTGGCCGCCTCCACAATCTCAATGTCACGGCAGGTCAGGCAGGCAACCAGCTTCTCCCGTGAAGCATTGTTAGCAAAGAAGAATTCGTAGGATATTCCAGCAAGGACTGCACCCAGAACAGGGCCAAGCCAGTACACCTGGAAGGAAGGAAACAGAGAGCATGAAGTGGGATCTGCAATATATCGTCTTTGGGAAGGGTGTGAGGGAGAGAGGATGGCACAAAACTCACCGGGATTGGTAAGGAGGCAGTTTTAAGGTTTTCAGGGATAACTGAATTAACTAAGTGGGGCACCAAGACAGGCAGGGAACCAGCACATCTGGGTTATTGTAGGGACTCTGTGCCCCTCCAGATGCTGTTGGATTCCACCTCGCATCAGCCCTAGCCAGCATGGTCAGTGTTCAGGGATCACAGGAGCTGTAGTCCAGCAACATCTGGAAGGCCACAAGTTCCCCATCCCTAACTAGAATGAAAAATCGGGTAAAAGGACTCAGAGCGGGCACTGGCAAACACATCTTAAAGGAAGGCTGGAGAGCCTGTGGTGCTCTAGATGTTTCTGGACTACAATTCCCATCCTGCATGACCAGTGGTCAGGGATGATGGAGGTTGCAGTCCAGCAACATCTGCAGGCCCACAGGTTTCCCACGCATTTTAGAGGGCAATACACAATCACAGCACCCACGGCTTCAAAGCAGACTGGAGGGCCAATTAAAATACATGAAGCCAGAAAAGGGGGAGGGCAGAGCATCCTCCCTCCCTCAAAGGGCATTCCAGCATCTACTCACCCAGTGATGCTCCCAGATTCCTGTCACTACAGCTGGTCCCAGTGACCGGGCTGGGTTCATACTGCCTCCAGAGAATGTGCCCTGCAAAAACAGCACAAATGGTATGATCAATGTTGGTCCATTTGTCTCCTTTAGTAGATCGCTGTCTGAGTTAGTTTGTATTCATTATTTTAAAAACAGCCACCACCAAAAGTGTCCTCTTTCTCATCATCGATTGTTTATAAACCACATATTAAATGTTAGATGCTGAACAGACAGAAAAAATGGAAGTCCCTGTCCATATAGTCTCACAGTCTATTCCCAACTATTGCGATTCAATTTGCTTCACTTTTGAATAAACCTTCAGCACTAGTATGGTATAAAAGTTTTTGCACTAAAAAAACCAGTCCAACCTCTCCCCAATTTTGTAGCCAGAATCGTGAAAATATACATGTATTTCCATACAAACTTATTCTATGTGCAAATGTTGGTTTTGGCATACTTTCTGACTTGTCAGTCCTCCTAAATGCATGTTTGTGTGCAGGGGTTAAAAGCGATCCCCTGCTTCCAGCATGAGCTAACTCTTTATTCGCCCAAGACTGAATGATCCCTTTCTGGAGCCTTGTGATTGCCAGTTTTCAGTCAGAATCACTGCTTCTCTACCTCACTGGCACTGAAGGGTATAGGGGCAGTGTGACACCCTTCCCTGGCTCTCCCTGTCAGGTTTCTACCTGCTCGTGGTTACTGCCTGTCTCTAGGCACTACCAGGGACTCCACCAGTCCGGACTGTCCTTTTTTATGGTTTCTCTCCCTGCTCTAGCACATATCTCAACAGATCCCCCTGCTAGGCAGCACCACCAGTCACATCCTATAACCAGTATTCCCAGAGACTCTGCCTGAGTCTCCCTCAATTAGGTTACCTCTGTGACTGCGTGCTTAAGCTGTCCCAATCCCTTTGATTTACTCAGACTGCTTATAATTCTGGTTTGCTCTGAATACTTGTGGTGTTATATTCTTCCCTTCCCCGCTGCCACCATTTGCTACAGTTCAGCCTTGGTATTTACCTTACCCTCCCTTCTGGTCTGTGAAACCCCAGCCAAGGATCAGGCCTTTGGTAAACCAAAAGTATTTATTAAATATAACAAAGATAACAAGATTTCTTTATAAAGGCACTTAAGCATATGGTTTCATCTATTCCTGAGGTACTGGTCTTAGTATTAATCCGAACTCCACCCTCTCCTCACATCCACCAACTCTCCACACAATCTCCTCTCAAAACCCACCAAAACAACCCTCTCAAGTCCACCAACGTCCACCCAGATTTACCTGTCATTCTTCCTTTTATACTGTCAGCCATTTTAAACATTCAGCCAATCATCCAGCATTCTACTGCCCATTCACTCCCCCTTCCTCTTTCATTCTACTTACTATGTATCTCCTATACAAACAGCACTTACCCTATTTACACTAATACAGGAACATCACAGGCAGCAATAGAAAGAATATAAGATTGTATATTGGAAAGTATATCCATTATAAAGCCAAAGTGCAACACCTTTGCTCTCTGAAGACAGAGCATCTCTTAAGTAAATATTTTCTGAAGTCATGAGGACTAGGGTATTGCTCAATTGAAATAATTAAATCTGACATTCTCTCAGTCTTATAGAGATATGAGGAATGCTGGCATCTGATGCACCTGGAAAAAGTAATGATAAAAATAAGCCTTCAGTTGTAGTGTAGATGTCTTCAGATTATGGGCACAGATTTCTAGACACAAAACTTTCATTCAATCAGTTTGGCATTTCTAACCAATGCCTTAAAGGGACTGCTTATGTGGCTGCAAAGGCTCTTACCGCAGCTAGTGCTCCCGCTATTACAGAGAAGCCAATGGCCAAGATTCCAGGTTCACCTGACTCACGCTTCCGGTGGTCTTCCACAGCGAAGATGGTGAGAGCCAGCTGGAAAGTGGAAAAAGCCTCCATCCCCAAGGCCTGTCCAGCATTCCCCTCATTGCTGACCTGAAATAGAGCCACATTTTAAAAAGGTTGAAAAAGAGGGAGGTCAGAAAGGTTCCTCCCCCCCCCAAAAAATCTCATAACATTTCAACAATATGCTAAAATATTTTACAGTTCATATTATTTTTATGTTGAAGTTGTTAATGTATAATGTTTTCAACCAGCTGATCTTATTGTACATCTTTAAATGTATTGTGTGTTCTACTATCCCACATTCCTGCACTGAGTGTGGGAATAGACTAGATGACCTCAAACGCACCCTCTAACTCTATGGGTGGTATCCAACAAAGTCCTACTGAGAGCAGTAGACCCACTGAAATTAATGAACGTAAGTTATTTGTGTCTATTAACTTCAAGAGGTCTACCCTGCATAGAACCAACATTGGCTGCAACCCTAAAATCCTATGATTCCATGAACCATTTAGTATGCCGTGAAAAGACAAATAATTGGGTGTTAGAATAAATTAAACCAGAACCATCATTAGAAGCTAAAATGATGAAACTGAGGTTATCATACTTTGGACACATCATGAGAAGACATGATTCACTAGAAAAGACAATAATGCAGGGAAAAACAGAAGGGAGTAGAAAAAGAGGAAGACCAAACAAGAGATGGATTGATTCTATAAAGGAAGCCACAGACCTGAACAGGGTGGTTTACAACAGATGCTACTGGAGGTCGCTGATTCATAGGGTCACCATAAGTCGTAATCGACTTGAAGGCCCATAACACACACACAGTATGTTTGACCCCACCATATTAATTACAGCTCTGGCTAATCTTCTTTGGGTAGTTGTAGCTCGTGCGTTCGTGCGTGCAAAATACTTGCTTGTATCATGAAGAATCCAAACAACAACAACAATAAATAGTAAATAAATGGCTTGCCACATTTATTTAAAATTGTCACAGATGGAGGTGGAGAAATGTTATAAATCACATTACTGATACAGTAATTTTTGTTATTTTTTGTTCTACATTTTGATAACCAAGATAGCTACCATTTAACATCAGGTCCAGATTTTGCCCAGGCATTGTTGCCCTTGCAACTATGTACTTTTATAACTAAAAGATAATAATACCCATAACAGTGTGAAATGAGGTGCTTTTTGGTGGTGGCAGGATGCAGAGGGAAGCCCAAACAGATCTTCTGATCCAAGAGATCATACCAGATGAGAATTAGACAGCCAATTAGTCTGCAGAACAAGGCGGCACTTAGAGTAGCAAATGGGAAGTGGGGATAAAAGGGCAAAGGCCTACTGGGAAATAGGCAAAGACAGGCAAAGTTGTGAGGGTGGGGGAAAGCAAAAGTGACATGTAGCCAGTATGATGGCACTAGGGTTGCCAGGTCAGAAGCATCCCAAAACCTGAGATTTTAGGGGCGGGCCCAAGTGATGTCATGGGGCGGGCCCAAGTGATGTCATTAAGCATGATACATTAAGCCTCAATCACAGTTGCTTGGAGCATACAATTAAAAAAAAAATCTGATTGGAAATTAAGCTAGAAATCTTGGCTAAAAGATGGAGCCTGGGTAGGGAACATTTAATCTAGCCTACTTGCTTTCGGCAAGAAGGGTTTAAGTGCCTTCAGGCCAGTCCAGTCACCAGAAGACCACTGTAGGAAGAAAGGAGCCTAGTGTTGTGGAGATGTTAGATGGGAGCATTTGGGAGTAAAGATGGATGCCCCTGAAGGCTGCAATTCTAAACCCATTTACTAAGGGACTAAGCCCCATAGAACTCAACAGGACTTACTTCTGAGTAGATATAGTTTGGATTGGTAAAGCTTGACTATGGATCCTCTGCAAAAATATCCATATCAAAGCAGGGTTGGTAACCTCTTGCTTGGAATGCCCTGCCCTTATCTTTTAATGTGGCTGCTCCAAACTTCTTTACAGATTTGACCCTTCACTTCAGAGAGAGGTCTCAGAAATGAGTAAGAGTAAGAAGATTCTCTACCCTTTCTGTCTACCCTGTGGGCTGCTATAAACTCACGTTGACAGTCAGCCCAATTCCAGTCAGTAATAATTGACAGAGAGAAAACACACATGGTTTGGTCTACCTTCACAGGCAGCAGCCTGGGAACAACAACTACAGCCACACTTTCAAATATGTGAATTCTCTTTTACCACTATTGGGCAAGAAACAAACTGCCATGAAACCAACAAGGTGCATCATCAATGGGTTTTAGGGGGTTGAGCTGAGCACATGCAACCACTGCTGTTGCTTCTATGGATGTAAGGGAGTGAGGTTAAAGGTAAATGAAAGGCAAACAGAAAAAGAAAAACGAAAGACAGTGATGCTTTCCTAAATGCAATACCATATCAACCACAACAAGATTCCTATGAGTAAGGCAGACAACTTAGCATCCTACAACCAGTCAGGATTCATAACCGAAACCCAAAGCTAAAAAAATCCTGGCAACCAGTCAGTTAATGTAGAATGCTGCGGCATAATTGCTGACATGAGTGAGATCCTATCCACACATAATACCTCTGCTCTGAAATCTGCATTGGTTGCTGATTTGCTACCAGGCCAAGTTCAAGCTGTGCTTTCCATGTTATGGGTGCCACATAGTACTTGTTCTGCTCTTGTAAGACATCAGTCCTGTAAAGTGGCAGCATTTTGGATACTCTGTTCATAGGGTTTTCATGGTAAGAGGTATTCAGAGGTGGTTTACCATTGCCTTCCTCTGACTTTGGACACATAGCATACTTTGGACACATAATGAGAAGACATGATTCACTAGACAAGGCAAGACAGAAAAACAGAAGGGAGTAGAAAAAGAAGACCAAACAAGAGATGGATTGATTCCATAAAGGAAGCCACAGACCTGAACTTACAAGATCTGAGCAGGGTGGTTCATGACAGATGCTATTGGAGGTCACCGATTCATAGGGTCACCATAAGTCAAAATTGACTTGAAGGCACATAACAACAACAACAACAAAGCGGCAGTACCTACACTTTGGAACTCCTTACCTATTGACATTAGGCAGATGCCTTTTTTCAGCACCTGCTAAAATCATTTTTGTTTAGGCAAGCCTATCCACACATGCAGAAGCTATTGTGTTTTTAAATCTGTTTTTAACTCATTGTTGGTTTTATTAATTTGAATGTTTTTCAATACATGTCTTTGTTTTTGCCAATAATTTTATTGTTTTAATTCTTTCTGTCAACCGCTTTGAGATTTTTTTTTTTTACAATAAAGCAGTATATAACTGTTGTAAATAAAATACATAAATAAATTTTGGAGTCACAGCTTTTAAAGATGTTTTTAAAGATGTTTTGTTTTAATATATTTTAAAGTCTGCTTTTATGATTTTTAAAGTGTTTTTAGTGCTTTTGTTTGCCGCCCTGGGCTCCTACTGAGAGGAAGGGCGGGATATAAATCAAATAATAAATAAAAACAAATATATAAACTTCATTCACCCAACCCAAAATTCAAAATCATGCCACTTTAAGCTGTTTTGCAACTGTTTATACTTGTTTTACGGTTATTGGTTTTTAAAGGGATCTACTTCTTATTGTGAGCTGCCTTGTTTTCCAATCACCAACCGTACCTCACAGGGTTGTTGGAAAGGCTCCATACAAACACACACTTGTAAATATACATCCCATATAATAGTTTGTTGTCAAACCAGTTGGTCATTGCAGAACATTTGTTTAAAAATCAGTATTAGTTTCCTACATAATAAAAAATGTGATACCTAGGTAAACCCTGCCTAATTGCTTTAAAAATAGGATTGACGGGGGAGAGAAAGATTTACAACACAAACACAATTCTTTGTTATGTTTACTCAAAAGTCCTATTAATTTACAGCACAATCCGAACCATGTCTACTCAAAGGTCATGAATTCATGAATTCAATGGGGTTTACTTCAGGTACGTGGGATTAGCATTGCTTTACTGCCAGAAAAGCAAGTATTGGATTAAATACTTTCATATTGCCAAGGTTTTCAAAGCACTGCCCTCTCCAACAGCCCAGTGTCTGACTCTTGCACACAAGAGGAAAAAAACTTTAAGCCATATTCTTACTTACCCAAACTGAAGATCTCAAAGCCACCATTTCCTGATGTTGCAATTAAGTGTAGGCACTGCCTGGGTCAACAAATCACAACCCTGGCTTCACTTATTGGCTACAATCCTGAAAGGGCGGGGTTAGAGCCAGAGCTTGGGAAAGTTTTTTTTTTTTAACTACAACTCCCATCAGCCCAATCCAGTGGCCATCCTGGCTGAGGCTGATGGGAGTTGTAGTTTTAAAAAAGTAACTTTCCCAAGCTCTGCTGGGAGCTGCTATAACAGATTTAACAGTCACAGGGGGCAGCTGATGTTTTGGTGTGTATCTCAGGAACCAGACCACTAGAAACTTATTTTTTTTAAAAAAAAACTGAAGATCTCAAAGCCACCATTTCCTGATGTTGCAATTAAGTGTAGGCACTGCCTGGGTCAACAAATCACAACCCTGGCTTCACTTATTGGCTACAATCCTGAAAGGGCGGGGTTAGAGCCAGAGCTTGGGAAAGTTTTTTTTTTTTAACTACAACTCCCATCAGCCCAATCCAGTGGCCATCCTGGCTGAGGCTGATGGGAGTTGTAGTTTTAAAAAAGTAACTTTCCCAAGCTCTGCTGGGAGCTGCTATAACAGATTTAACAGTCGCAGGGGGCAGCTGATGTTTTGGTGTGTATCTCAGGAACCAGACCACTAGAAACTTATTTTTTTTAAAAAAAAAAATTGAAGCTGATAGTCTGGAGATTAAGCTGGGTCAGTCAGAGAGCTGGAGGGGACCCCCAGAAACCAGAGTCTCAGGCCACAAAACGGAGATCTGGCAACCCTAGATGACACTCAGGTAGTCCTTGCCTTACAGTCCTTAGGCCTTTCAGATTCAAGACCCACTGCACAGCAGGTTCCTGAATCGCAGTAAGCCAGGTGTGGAGTCAATATGACATCAGATGACTGACAGGTAGGTAGTCCTGTCTTCTTGTCAGAGTTGGCCCACTAGGGTTGGGGAGATAAATACCTGGTCCATTGGGCCAATAAAGGTTCCCCATCCCTGCAGTAAGCCAATGGGATACCACAACACAAGGCTGATGCAGCCCCTGTAGCCACCAGCAGTTGAAGCCATTTTATTTTTATTCTTGGCTAAGGTGGGCAGAGTTAAATTCCAGAGTTCGATGTCTTTCCAGAGGTGGGCTGGGGAAGGAGAACTTACAGAAGGAGAAAGAAATGTAGCTTACTCACCTGGGTGACCAATTGCCCAATGGCTGAGGTGGGCAACACAAGGTAGAAGACCTCTGATGCTAAGATGGCACCCAAGCATTGTGCCAGGATATAGCTTGCCGCATGCAGAGCATCCAGTTTGCGGGTGCACAGGAAGGCCACTGTAAGTGCTGGGTTGACTTGGGCACCACTGATCTCCCCAAAGCAGTGTGCCAAGCTGACCGCTACCAGCCCCGCCGCAAGGGCTGGCTGGAGCGGGGAGGGGAGCACTTCTTTAGGACCAGCAGGGGAGGAAGCACCCAGCACTACCCAGACAAAGATAAGGGTGCCAGCTGCCTCTGCCAACAGGCAGCACCAGAAGTGACGGCTTTGCAGTTCCTGGAGTGGAAGGAATAAGGAAGAGTCACAAGCAGGAATGTACCACATACAGACAGACAGAGAAGACTTGTGGCTTGTTGCTAGGATGTGCCACTGCAAAATCTGACCTGTCCTCCTGGTTAATGCTGCAAGCCATTCTCTACATCTGTTTTTAACACCAGACCTTCCACTTGTGTATGGTTAAAGTAAAAATCAAAAATCAAAATCAAATCCCAGTCATCAAGTACCATGGATTTACCAACCCATGACTCTGTGAGGAATTGGAGTATCTCTTTGACTCAGTACCCCGAAATGAGCCAGGATGGATAGAATTGCTGGTCCTAACAGAAACATGCTGTCGGCAATGTTTTGTTAATGGCCAAGAGGAACAACTGACTGCTCCCATCTTTGTAACTGTCTCGCTATGTGCTTAAAAAAAATAAGAACATAAGAACATAAGAAGAGCCTGCTGGATCAGGCCAGTGGCCCATCTAGTCCAGCATCCTGTTCTCACAGTGGCCTACCAGGTGCCTGGGGGAAGCCCGCAAGCAGGACCCGAGTGCAAGAACACTCTCCCCTCCTGAGGCTTCCGGCAACTGGTTTTCAGAAGCATGCTGCCTCTGACTAGGGTGGCAGAGCACAGCCATCACGGCTAGTAGCCATTGATAGCCCTGTCCTCCATGAATTTGTCTAATCTTCTTTTAAAGCCATCCAAGCTGGTGGCCATTACTGCATCTTGTGGGAGCAAATTCCATAGTTTAACTATGCGCTGAGTAAAGAAGTACTTCCTTTTGTCTGTCCTGAATCTTCCAACATTCAGCTTCTTTGAATGTCCACGAGTTCTAGTATTATGAGAGAGGGAGAAGAACTTTTCTCTATCCACTTTCTCAATGCCATGCATAATTTTATACACTTCTATCATGTCTCCTCTGACCCGCCTTTTCTCTAAACTAAAAAGCCCCAAATGCTGCAACCTTTCCTCGTAAGGGAGTCGCTCCATCCCCTTGATCATTCTGGTTGCCCTCTTCTGAACCTTTTCCAACTCTATAATATCCTTTCTGAGATGAGGCGACCAGAACTGTACACAGTATTCCAAATGCGGCCGCACCATAGATTTATACAACGGCATTATGATATCGGCTGTTTTATTTTCAATACCTTTCCTAATTATTGCTAGCATGGAATTTGCCTTTTTCACAGCTGCCGCACACTGGGTCGACATTTTCATTGTGCTGTCCACCACAACCCCGAGGTCTCTCTCCTGGTCGGTCACCGCCAGTTCAGACCCCATGAGCGTATATGTGAAATTCAGATTTTTTGCTCCAATATGCATAATTTTACACTTGTTTATATTGAATTGCATTTGCCATTTTTCCGCCCATTCACTCAGTTTGGAGAGATCTTTTTGGAGCTCTTCGCAATCCCTTTTTGTTTTAACAACCCTGAACAATTTAGTGTCGTCAGCAAACTTGGCCACTTCACTGCTCACTCCTAATTCTAGGTCATTAATGAACAAGTTGAAAAGTACAGGTCCCAATACCGATCCTTGAGGGACTCCACTTTCTACAGCCCTCCATTGGGAGAACTGTCCGTTTATTCCTACTCTCTGCTTTCTGCTTCTTAACCAATTCCTTATCCACAAGAGGACCTCTCCTCTAAGCTTCCTCAGAAGCCTTTGGTGAGGTACCTTGTCAAACGCTTTTTGAAAGTCTAAGTACACTATGTCCACTGGATCACCTCTATCTATATGCTTGTTGACACTCTCAAAGAATTCTAATAGGTTACTGAGACAGGACTTTCCCTTGCAGAAGCCATGCTGGCTCTGCTTCAGCAAGGCTTGTTCTTCTATGTGCTTAGTTAATCTAGCTTTAATAATACTTTCTACCAGTTTTCCAGGGACAGAAGTTAAGCTAACTGGCCTGTAATTTCCGGGATCCCCTCTGGATCCCTTTTTGAAGATTGGCGTTACATTTGCCACTTTCCAGTCCTCAGGCACGGAGGAGGACCTGAGGGACAAGTTACATATTTTAGTTAGCAGATCAGCAATTTCACATTTGAGTTCTTTAAGAACTCTCGGGTGGATGCCATCCGGGCCCGGTGATTTGTCAGTTTTTATATTGTCCATTAAGCTTAGAACTTCCTCTCTCGTTACCACTATTTGTCTTAGTTCCTCAGAATCCCTTCCTGCAAATGTTAGTTCAGGTTCAGGGATCTGCCCTATATCTTCCACTGTAAAGACAGATGCAAAGAATTCATTTAGCTTCTCTGCAATCTCCTTATCGTTCTTTAGTACACCTTTGACTCCCTTATCATCCAAGGGTCCAATTGTCTCCCTAGATGGTCTCCTGCTTTGAATGTATTTATAGAATTTTTTGTTGTTGGTTTTTATGTTCTTAGCAATGTGCTCCTCAAATTCTTTTTTAGCATCCCTTATTGTCTTCTTGCATTTCTTTTGCCAGAGTTTGTGTTCTTTTTTATTTTCTTCATTTGGACAAGACTTCCATTTTCTGAAGGAAGACTTTTTGCCTCTAAGAGCTTCCTTGACTTTGCTCGTTAACCATGCTGGCATCTTCTTGGCCCTGGCGGTACCTTTTCTGATCTGCGGTATGCACTCCAGTTGAGCTTCTAATATAGTGTTTTTAAACAACTTCCAAGCATTTTCGAGTGATGTGACCCTCTGGACTTTGTTTTTCAGCTTTCTTTTTACCAATCCCCTCATTTTTGTGAAGTTTCCTCTTTTGAAGTCAAATGTGACCGTGTTGGATTTTCTTGGCAATTGGCCAGTTACATGTATGTTTAATTTAATAGCACTGTGGTCACTGCTCCCAATCGGTTCAACAACACTTACATCTCGCACCAGGTCCCGGTCCCCACTGAGGATTAAGTCCAGGGTTGCCGTCCCTCTGGTCGGTTCCATGACCAACTGATCTAGGGAATAGTCATTTAGAATATCTAGAAACTTTGCTTCTTTGTCATGACTGGAACACATATGGAGCCAGTCTATGTCCGGGTAGTTGAAGTCACCCATTACTACCACATTTCCTAGTTTGGATGCTTCCTCAATTTCATATCTCATCTCAAGGTCTCCCTGAGCATTTTGATCAGGGGGACGATAGATCGTTCCCAGTATTAAGTCCCTCCTGGGGCACGGTATCACCACCCACAACGATTCTGTGGAGGAGTCTGCCTCTTTTGGGGTTTCGAGCTTGCTGGATTCAATGCCTTCTTTCACGTATAGAGCGACTCCGCCACCAATACGTCCTTCCCTGTCCTTCCGATATAGTTTATATCCAGGGATAACTGTATCCCACTGGTTTTCTCCATTCCACCAGGTCTCGGTTATGCTCACTATATCAATGCTCTTCTCTAAGACCAAGCACTCCAGTTCTCCCATCTTGGTTCGGAGGCTCCTAGCATTAGCGTACAGGCACTTGTAAGCAGTGTCTCTCTTCAAGTGTCTTTGGCACTTGTGGTTAGGCCTGTGGTAATTTTGCTCTTCTGAATTTATATCCTGTGCCCCTGCTCTCACAATGCCTACTTCTAGGCCTACCCCTTTTAAAATTTCATCATTTCTTTGGTTTTTATCCCAGGGGGGAGGTTTATTCCGAACCGGACCTTTCTCAGCTCCTGTCGGGTTTCCCCCCTCAGTCAGTTTAAAAGCTGCTCTGCTACCTTTTTAATTTTAAGTGCCAGCAGTCTGGTTCCATTCTGGTTCAAGTGGAGCCCGTCCCTTTTGTACAGGCCCGGCTTGTCCCAAAATGTTCCCCAGTGCCTAACAAATCCGAACCCTTCCACCCGACACCATCGTCTCATCCACGCATTGAGACTGCGAAGCTGGGCCTGTCTGGCTGGTCCTGCGCGTGGAACTGGTAGCATTTCAGAGAAAGCCACCTTGGAGGTCCTGGCTTTCAGCATCCTACCTAGCAACCTAAATTTTGCTTCCAGGATCTCACGGCTGCATTTCCCCATGTCGTTGGTGCCAACGTGCACCACGACCACTGACTCCTTCCCAGCACTGTCTACCAAACTATCTAAAAGAAATAACTTTTCTTCTCTGCAACAGCAAGTGTGGATCTACTCTGAAATAAGTAAAACCAAGACTGCCATTTTGGATATGGTGAGCATTTTATAACTGGCCAGTTGAACGGAAGCACAATGTAATGGAAGTACATTTAGGCATCAGTGGATAAAAATGAGAGGACAAAAACTACTGATAGGAATGAACAAACAACAGGGAGTATGCAAAAAAACCTGGTCAGGTATGTGGGCACTGACAGATGTACAAACGGATGGATGGATGGTTACATAAAAAGAGGTGGAGAGGAGGTGTGAGTAAACACTATCAAAATTCACCCAATTTGGCTGCCTCCAATATTCACAGAAGTATGTCCTTACCTCCCTGATGCCCATGTTGTCTGGCTGCAAAGTCTGATCTGAGTGAGGGAAGGTGCTTTGTTGCTGTCATCTAGTGGTTTACCAAACCCTTTCTTCCACATTCCCCCCTCCCTTGCCGGTAGCTAGGATCCTATTGAAGGTGAAGCAGACATAGCCCAGACGAAGATGAAGGAGGGATATCAAGGAACAGCCAAATGATCAGAAGTAGAATTTGGTTCTGAAGTTCATGAGATGTCCCAACAGTCCATTATCCATAATCAGTGTCATCAACTTATTATACTTTGTCATTTCAGTTTGTTAGAATGCCCTTAACAAATGCTCTACGAGGTTCAATCAACCAACACCCTACTATCAACTGGACTCTGGAGGGGAAAGCGGAAAATCTTCGGACACATGCACACAGAATCTTTTTAAATTGCTTTAAAATGTGTGTGTGTGTGTAGAGGGAATCTCTGGCACATGTTGACACTGAGGATGTCAAGGTAACAGGTTCCTTTGAACATAACTCAGGAGCTCATCTGAAGTGGGTTGTCACAGTTACCATTGCCCCAGGCTGGAATTCATTTCTGTATGATCAAAGATGAGAGCACACATTTCAATGAATTTACACATGAAAGGGGCAATAGGTGTTTGTTTTTTTCTTCTCCAAAGAGGGATCATGCCGTTAAATGTGTGGTTGAGTTTCCAACGTGGAGAGTGAGCACAAGAGTGCTAACTGAATAAGCACAGGAAGAAGTTAACCGTGTGCATGTGAGTGTATGTATGGGTGGGCAAGTCTCTGAGCCATATTTTGCAGAATCAGGAGAGGTACACATAATGCCCATGTCCACCCTGTACTGATCCCCAGTTCCTTTGCAATGTGAGGGGAGGAAAGAGATTATGGGGCTAATGCAGCAGACTCGAGTCTATATGCCTGTACAATACTTTTGCGCTGTCTGGAACATCCTCTAGTATCCATTTCAAGACTACAATAATTGTGAGTGGTCTACAAATATTACTGTTGTTGTGTGTAACCCATTTTCTTTATCCAAGACAAACACAAAGCCACAAACAAAAATGTCAAAACAGAAGAAAAACAATGCAAAGTACAAAATACAACACCAGCAGCAATAAAACAGCTGGCCACCTTGTCAGCAAGGGTTGCAGTCACTGACACAATAACCAGCAGCGTAATCCATGGCAGTGACAGAGTTAGCTAACCAAACGCTTTTGAAAGAGCCAGGGAGAATCCTGAATTGGTACCATGGACTGTACCACTACCAGTTGCTGGTGGAAGTAGAGTTTAGAGTGCCCCAAAACTCATCACAAACAGAAAACAAGCACAGCCTAAATATAGGATTGGAAAGCGGCTTTCTCCCTGCTGTGCCAGTTTTCTTTTTCCAAGGAGTTTTCTTTCACAGGGGAGCATTCAAAAGTGGTACAATCACACCAACTGCAGAGATTTATGGAGGACTGTCCTGACTGTTCCTCCATGGCTCGCCTATGCCTCCTTGCTCACCCACGTTGCTTTCTTACTTGCCCCACCCCCACCCACCAGTCATCACTGCTTCACTCAAGTCCTCATCTCACTTGCCTCACGCCTGCTGTGTCCCACCATTGTGCTTTACCCCACCCCCATGTAATGCTGTAATGCACATGGTGTGAAGGCTTAAAAACATTATATAGTTAGATATGAAAATGCTTTGTTCTTATCATTGATGTTTTCACTGTTAAATCACTTTGAGATAGTTTATAGTATGTGATTCATAAATGGAAATAGATAAATAAATAATATCCCACTGGCCACCTCCATCGCTTTGCTGCCTCAGCCTCGAGTCTAAGGCATCCTAGGATAGTTTTTAGACATATATAGTTGTGTACACACCACACATGACTGTCATTTGTTAAGGGTTCTGGAAATTGCAACTCTGTGAGGGGTAAACTATGGTTCCTAGGATTCTTTGGAAAACCATGTGCTTTAAAAATATTTTTTATTTCCTACATTTCTATCCCACCTTTCCTTCAAGGAGGTCAAGGTGGTGTAGATGGTTCTCCTCTCCCCATTTTATCCTCACAACAACCCTGTGAGGTAGGCTAGGTTGAGAGACAGTGACTGGCCCAAGGTCACCCAGTAAGCTTCATGGCTGAGCTGGGTTTCAGACTCTGGTCTCCCAGGTCATAGTCCAACATCGTAACACTTACACCACATGTATGGTGTGTACACCATCTAGACACCCTCCCCCAAAAGGAGTCAAGAGTCACAAGAACTAAATGAAGAATAATATTAGTTAAATTTTAAAAAACCAAAGCCACCAAATTATTATTATTTATTAGATTTTATATCTCGCCCTTCCTCCCAGTAAGAGCCCAGTATATTAACAAATGCTGTAATAGTCCAAACAACAGAGTACAAGTAGGAAATTGAACAATAAAAGCAGCTAGGCACAATACTGAAAATATACAAACAGTATAGTACATGCGGACAGCAAAACAATTATCCAGGAAATATGAGATCTCCTGGATTGAGATCTGTTTTCTGATGTATGCCATCAACCATTTAAAGCACTTTAAGCATTCCTGTGTTTTACACTAAAGTATTAACTCTAGACCATTTTAGTCTCCCAAAGTTAACCAATTATTACCCATAAGTGAATAAATCAAAAACAAAACACACACACAACCCTTTGAAAGTATGTAACGAAGTAAGTGTGTGGGCCATACTAGATAAGGCACCATTCATGCAATTAGCAATGTGCACGTGGCTTTTAAAAAAGTAAACAGGTGCATGCAGTCCCAATCTGAAGCTTTTTGCATTGGAAGAAAAACTTCTATTTGTGTAAATGCCCCCCAATGCTCCCCCCAATGCAAACAGGAGGTGTGGACGCTATACTTAGCAAGGCCACAGAACAGTTGGTTAAAGCCCTCCCTACCCCCACATTTATTTATTTATTGCACTTGTATACCACCCCATAGCCGAAGCTCTCTGGGTGGTTTACAGCAATCAAAAACATTAAAACAAATATACAATTTAAATACATATTTTAAAAACAATTTAAAACACAATTTTAAAATTCAAAACAATATAAAAACAATTTAAAAACACATGCTAAAATGCCTGGGAGAAGAGGAAAGTCTTGACCTGGCGCCAAAAAGATAACAGTGTTGGTGCCAGGTGCACCTCATCACAGAGATCATTCCATAATTTGGGGGCCACCACTGAGAAGGCCCTCTCCCTTGTTGCCACCCTCCCAGCTTTGCTCAGAGTAGGCACCCGGAGGAGGGCCCTTGATCTTGAACGCAGTGTACGGGTGGGTTCGTATTGGGAGAGGCGTTCCATCAGGTATTGTGGTCCCAAGCCATATAAGGCTTTATAGGTCAAAACCAGCACCTTGAATCGAGCTCGGAAACATACAGGCAGCCAGTGCAAGCAGGCCAGAATTGGTTTTATATGTTCGGACCGTCTGGTCCCTGTTACCAATCTGGCCACTGCATTTTGCACAAGCTGCAGTTTCCGAACCGTCTTCAAAGGCAGCCTCACGTAGAGCACATCGCAATAACCTAACTTGGAGGTTACCAGAGCATGGACAACTGAAGCCAGGTTATCCCTGTCCAGATAGGGACATCGTTGGGCCACCAACCGAAGTTGGTAGAAGACACTCCATGCCACCGAGGCTACCCGAGCCTCAAGTGACAGAGATTGTTCTAGGAGAACCCCCAAGCTACGAACCTGCTCCAGGGGGAGTGCAACCCCATCCAGAACAGGTTGGACATCCACCATCTGGTCAGAACAACCACCCACTAACAGCATCTCAGTCTTGTCTGGATTGAGCCTCAGTTTATTAGCCCTCATCCATTGTCGCAGCCAGGCACTGGTTCAGCACATTGACAGCCTCACCTGAAGAAGATGAAAAGGAGAAATAGAGCTGCGTGTCATCAGCATACTGATGGCAACACACTCCAAAGCTCCAGATGACCGCACCCAACGGTTTCATGTAGATGTCGAACAGCATGGGGGACAGAAGTGACCCCTGCGGAACCCCATACTGGAGAGTCCAGGGTGCCGAGTAATGTTCCCCAAGCACCACCTTCTGGAGGCAACCTGCCAAGTAGGAGCAGAACCACCACAATGCAGTCCCTCCCACTTCCAACTCAGCTAGTCTCCACAGAAGGATACGATGGTCGATGGTATTGAAAGCCGCTGAGGGATCAAGGAGAATCAACAGAGTCACACTCCCCTTGTCTCTCTCCCGACAAAGGTCATCATACAGGACGACCAAGGCTGTTTCCGTGCCAAAACCAGGCCTGAAACCCGACTGAAATGGATCCAGATAATCAGTCTCATCCAAGAGTGTCTGGAGCTGGGCCTGGCAACCAAGAGGTATTTTGTATCTTTAAAAGTTGTGCAGGGGGAAGGGAGAATTCCACCTTGTGGTTTTTCCCATTACAGGGTTGCAAGAACACCTGCACTTGGCTGACTTTCTCGTCTCCTAAAGATACAGGATCAGTCTCAGGGATTGAACCTGGCAACCCTACTCCTGATGCAGAGACTAGAAGCGCCTTACCTCACAGGAGGCTGCTTGTTGCCATCGTTGCGGGAGTCACTTGTTCTGGGTGTGCCTCTTTTCAATTACATGGGGAGAAACACAGAGGGGATAAACTGCTTTAAGGGTGGATCATTCTAGTTAAGGCACTCTAAAATCCAACCTTTTCAGGTATAAAAAATGAAGCATGCCTCTGAATTTAATTCAGTAAAAAGTGTGCCACAGCTATCAGAAGTCACTATTCTGCTTCCCATTCATATAACCAGAAACGTGTGATTTAGTACTGAAGGAAGACCATACTGGGATTTTGAAAGGGTATGGTTACCTCAAATCCACTGCATGCCACGTGTTGACAACTCAGTAAAGACCCTCTCCTCATTTCTGTAAAGTCAGCGCCTGGCTCAGCAAAAGCAAGGCCATACGTTGACCTCTTGCTGGCTTATGCTCTCTCTTCATCCCTCTTTTCTTTGGCCAGGGCTTGCTGACTTGCTGCAAAGGGTCAAAACAATCCAAACAATGAAAAGGGGGGAACAAAGGCCACCTCCCCCAGCCTACAGCAGTCATATGTCCCTGTCACATTTAGTTAGCATCCAGCCGAGTCTTTGGGGCCCAAAGATTGGAAGGCTAACATTATGAAGCACGCAATGGAAAAGAGGTGGAAAGATCTCCAACCATCTGCTGCCAAAATTTGGAAGGAGGTTTGAGTAATCCACTTCAACCTGAAATATATAGGGTGTTTTTTTCGTACTGGGGCAGTGAGACAAAACAACGAGAACTTCCGGATGCAGATGGTTCCGGTAAGACGCCCTTCTCTCTTGCTCCTATTGTTTGTTTTTTGAAACATTTATCATTCCTACTGATTAACGGCAAAAATCCAAAACAAAATAATCTTTGAACTTCAAAGAACTGGTTACATTCCAAAGGAGCCACTATTATAACTGCAAAGCTACTGGATACCCAAATTAAGATAAAAAGCTGCCTCATAGGAGATGAGTTAATGCTAATGGAGCAGGGTATAGAAGATTTTAAAGTGAAATAGCTACAATTTATTAGATTGAAGGTATAAATTCAGAAAGAAGGAATGAAGTGAACCGAGTGATTTAAATGCAGTTTATTCACGATAGACCGTATAAGGAGCTAACTTTTGACCACCTAGTTTCGTGGCTACAAATTCCAAAGCCTTATAACTGGTGCTAGTGTCCATTTTAAGTTCTGTATCAAAGCTTACTCAATGATATTCACAAGGAAAAAATGCCATGAATTGGACATAACTCCAGGAGGAGAAGAAACTTTACCTCCTACTTCTCAAGCCAAGAGAACACAATTCTTCCCCTCAAAGTCGGATACACTCCAACTTTCGTCTGTATCTGCAAGAGAAACTAAGGCCAACTTTCAACCACTAAATCCTTATGATTGGTCATTAGATCGCCAATTAAAAATTAACCTATCAAAGGAAGATTTATATGTTAGAAGCCTAGCAGAAGAATTACAGGATGCAGGCTTTAATTGTTCCTTAACTTTGAGAGATGAGGAGTTTCCCTCAGAAGTAATCACGATTGATTCAATAGCTGAGCCTCAGGAATCTGGGGTCTCCCTTTTAGAAAATCAGTCTTCAAACAAATCTTCAAACTATTTGAATGTTCCTGGTCTTAATTTGGCGTCCTTGGGTTGGGGCATGGCAGTAACAGAAGAACTTGGCCTAATAAAGGCGTACATTGTTGAAACAAACAGTTTATTAACTACCTTAATTAAATCAATGGGACCACTTCTTACAGAGAAATTAAATTCTGTCATTCCCGATACAGTTAGTAATTTTCAAGATTATTCGAATCAGGCACCTAAATCGAATGAGACGGACACTAAGACAACACGCCCAGTCACCCGGAGAGCAAGTAAACAGAAAAAAACGAAGAACGTCAAAAATCCAAAGTTGGCTCCAATAAGGAAAATGAACTATAAACCTTTATTTAAATTATTGGATGCTCCAACTAAAGTCCATCAAACATCAGTACCTGCCTCCAAAAAAAATCTGTAAGAGCAAGCCAAATGAATTCGTCCCAATCAAGCTCCATCCTAGGATGTGACAAGTCACTAATTGGGCCTGTCCCAGAGCTGGACGGAAAAGGATCTCACTCTCAAGACTCTTACAAGTCTCACTACGCATCTCCTTTCCCTGCCAGTCCTCGTAATGGACCGCATTGGAAATTACAATTGTTGAGAGATAAGCTAGTGGTTACAATTTCATTAAAGACAATGGAATTTTGGTCAACTTCTTCGATAAAACAGTGTTTCGTTTCTTACCTCCAGCAATATCTCCCGGATGCTCAGCTTAACAACTGCATTAAGCATGTGACCCATTTATTCTCATATGACTCTGACAGACAAATGATATTTACTCTACGTTGGACTCACATTGCCGACCGGATTTATAAGACCAGGGACGATCTCTTAATTCAAGGAATCTTGATACAACGTTATTTCCTTAATCATGCAGCACCTATTCCGCTTTACATCCATCTTCCTTCGCAGAAGAAAATAGAGGCCCCACGGTCTCAGATACATACTTTTAGCCAGAGAAGCCATGATCATCTAATCGCCCCTACCTTGCAAATACAATACCAAAGCCGGGAAGCAAGCGTCACTCCAGAATGTGGGTTTTTAAGGCAGGAGGGTCACATCCTGGAAGAACTCCTCCTTATAGAATCATATGGTCGTTTACCTAAATTGGAACAGGATGAAATTATTAATAGATTAGATAATCTAATCCAAAGTTTAAAAAAGGGAGGTTCTAATGGAAATGAAACAGCCCTCCTTCAACTCCCTATATCGCTGTGATGTTCCTATATTAATGTTCCTATATGGTAAGTGTTGGTTGTTTAGAAGATACATGGTAAGTGGAGTGAAAGAGGAGGGGGAGTGAATGGGCAGTAGAATGCTAGATGATTGGCTGAGTGTTTAAAATGGCTGAACGTATAAAAGGAAGAGTGAGAGGAATCTGGGGGAAGAAGAGAAAGAGTGGGTTGCTTGGTGGGGTTTGAGAGAGTTGTTTGCCAGGAGAGAGTGGAGAAGGAGGGGGGTGGAGTTCGGATTAGTATTGAGTAAAACCATATGCTTATGTGCCTTAAGAAGAAATCTTGTTAATCTTGTTAGCTTTGTTATCTTTAATAAATACTTAATTTGGTTTACCAAAGGCCTGATCCTTGGCTGGGGTTTCACAGACCAGAAGGGAGGGTAAGGTAATGACCAAGGCTGAAGGGAAACTGTAACAAATGGTGGCAGCGGTGAAGAGAATAACAATACCAGTATTCAGAGTCTCTGGGAATACTAGTATTAGGACGTGACTGGTGGTTGCCTAGCAGGGGGATCTGTTGAGATCTGTGCTAGAGCGGGGAGAGAAACAATAAAAAAGGACAGTCCGGACTGGTGGAGTCCCTGGTGGTGCCTAGTGACAGGCAGTAGCCACGCGCAGGTAGGAACCTGACAGGGAGAGCCAGGGAAGGACGCCTCACAGGTGGTGGCAGTAGCGATGGGATACGAACAACAGAGAATCCAGATACGAATACTAGAGAATCCCTAATAGTGGTGTGGCAAACAGAAATAACAAAACAAGATTACTTGTGAGAGTGACTGGCAAAGAGTGTGTGGCAAAGAGTGAGTTAACTCAAACACCATGGCTGAATACATAAAAATGAAAAGAGAGGAGCTAGTGGAGAAGTGCATAACATTCAATTTACCTCACGAGGGTAAAGGGGTAGATGAATTGAGGGTAGCACTTATAGGATTTGCAACTGCCCAGCAAAAACAACCTGTCAGGGAAGAGACCCCAGAAGGATATTTAAGCAATCCCGCTTATATAGAGTACTTGAGAGAGAAGTTAAGATGGGAGGCTGAGGAAAAAGACAAGCAGAGGGAGTTGGAAGCTGAGAGATTGAGGATGGAAGCTGATGGGAAAGATAAACAGCGAGAGTTGGAAACTGAGAGATTGCGGATGGAAACTGAGAGAATGAGAGTGGATGCGGAATTACAGGCAGAAAAGTTAAAATTTGAAAGAGAGAAGTTTCATTCTGATGAGACAAGGAAAGACAGAGATGGAGCAAAAACAAAAATTACTCTGAAGGACTTCGCTGTCTATGAGCCTGGTCAAGATCCTCAAATTTACCTCAGCACCTTTGAAAAAGCAGCTCAGTTGTGGGGGCTACCTGAAGATAAATACATGCAGTATTTATCAAACCTGATTAAAGGGGAATTGGCTGAGGTATACCAATATTTCCCCTCAGACAGGCCCGTCACCTATCCTGAATTCAAAGAAGCAGTGTTTAAAAGATTCAGACTGGGGCCTGATCATTTTAGAAAGCTTTTCAGAAACTGCCAGATACAGACAGGGAGGTCTTTCGTGGAGCTGGGGGCAAAACTGATGGACATATTTGGGAAATGGCTGACAAGTGCAAAAGCTCAGTCTGTGGAGGTGAAAAACCTCATGATATTGGATCAATTATACCATCAGTTACCACCAGAAATAAGGCTCCTGGTCAAAGACCGTTCCTCTACATCGGTGCAGGAGGCCGCAGAGATGGCGGATCACTTCGCCTCCAACAGAACTGGCTGGGTGGGGAAAACATCAAGAGATTTTAAACCCAGACCATATAACGCTGGCAGAAGGGATGTGGTACCACAGCGAGTGAGTCCTCCAGTAAAATCTGAAGGGCACAGGACACCCCAGAGTGGATCTGTGTACCCTAAAAGTGAGGAGAAATTATGCTACAAATGTGGTAGACCGGGGCACCTACGTTTTCAATGTGAGGTTGCCAACCCCATTAGTAATCCTGCTCAGAGAAGGGCAGTGAAAACAGAGCCCAAGGCTTTAGAAACAGCGAAAAAGGTTCAGTTCTGCCAGATAAACTGGACAGAAGTAACAGACCTTGATTCAAGTCTGAGAGAGGAAGTGAGTGTACAAGGGGCAAATTATTGGGCATTGCTTGATACTGGTGCCGCTCAGACATTACTGAGGCCAGATTTAATAAAATCTGAGGTAATATTACCTCAGGAAACTGTGACTATCCAAGGAGTGAGGGGTCAACCAGAAAGTTTGCCTGTGGCCCTGGTGGAAATGACTTGGAGAGGCCGAGAGGGCCGATATAAAGTAGGCATTAATGCTGAGAGAAATGCATATAATGTGTTGCTTTTTCAGAATATGTTAAGGATAAATAAAATGTGTGATTTTTATTGTTACGAATAAATGGTTAATAGGTTAATAGACTGTTTGCAGTAGATAATTCTATAGAAGCTGGAGTTAACGTAGATAGAGAAAAGGGGCTTTTTCTTAGAATAGGACATCTGTCTGAAGTTCAAACAAAGCAGCCAGAACAGACAGTTTGTGGTCAAGTTCCACTTTAAAATAGACAGGGGATTTACACTTGACTAATTCAGCTGATGTTTTTAGCCCTTCATTGCTTTGTTTGATGTAAAGGGAGTTTTTATGCTTAAGTTAATGAGGAGGGGAGGGGAGTAAAATACCATATATGGGAAATAATAAATAAGGGTATACGGTAGCCTAAAACTGAGGAGTGGGAGATGTAAACAGGGGAGGAGTTTCATGTGACAGGGACAGGTGGATCTGATAGGCTGTGAACCCTGGAAGTACCTGACCAATGGGGAAAACAGGGGAGGGCATGAAGCATTGGGCTAGGGGATAAAAGATTTGTACCAATGTCATTTGGGTGTGTCTGCCTTCTGGTAGAACACCCGTCCTTGCAAGAACGAAAATAAAAGCTTTTAAAACTGATTCACACTTGTCTCTGTCGTGGGTCTTCCACAGGAGACCATTTTTGGGGTCTCATAGGGGGATTTTCCATTAAGGAAAACCACGTTAAAACCACGTTTGTTACAATGCCCAGCAACAAGAACCAGTAATACTGGGAAGAGATGTAATGGGAGCCCAAGGAAAGATATATGTAGTGACCAGACAGCAAATTGGCAGAGAAAAAGAAGCCATATTAAGGGGGGCTGAAACAAACAGGGTGGAATCTGTTAACCAGCCTCAGGTCACCATAGCAACCACTAGCAGGCCTGCTGAAGGAGACAAACTGTATCAAGTGGTCGCTGATAAGAAAGAAGCAGATCAATTCAGGGAAGAGCTGCATAAAGATATAAGTTTGAAGCAGATAAAGGAACAAGCTCTGACCCAACAGATTCCTTTCACTGACAAACTGAGGAATCAAGTTGTGTGTGAGAATGGGATTTTATATAGACTGTGGATGCCCGCTGAGAGGAAGGATGAATGTGAACCAGTGAAGCAATTGATAGTACCTAGCAAATACAGAACCAGATTGCTAGAGGTAGCCCACGATGTCCCATGTGCAGGACATCTGGGAATAAAAAAGACCAAGAGGAGATTGGCGGCACACTATTATTGGCCAAACATCTCCAAAGATGTAAAACAACATTGTCTATCTTGTGGAATATGCCAAAAGGTGGGAAAAAGTGGAGTAAAGACTAAGGCACCCTTAAAGCCCCTTCCTATAATTGGACAACCCTTTTATAGAGTGGAAATAGATTTGGTGGGCCCTTTTTCCAAACCCACAAGGCATGGCAAGAAATATCTATTGGTGGTGGTGGATTTTGCCACCAGGTACCCAGACGCAGAAGCACTAAGATCTGTAGAAGCCCCTGTAGTGGCAGAGGCTTTATTAAAAATCTTTATGAGGCTGGGTTTCCCTCATGAAGTGCTGACGGATCAAGGCAGTGTATTCATGGGAGAAGTGATGCAATGTATGTGGAAATGTTGTGGTCTAAAACATCTAAAGACCACTACTTACCATCCCGCCACTAATGGGTTAACTGAGAGATTCAATGGCGTTTTGAAGGGCATGATCAGAAGCTATGTTCAAGATCACCCACAAGACTGGGATGAACGGTTGGGATGCTTCTTATTTGCATATAGAGAAGTCCCTCAAGAGTCAACAGGCTTCTCACCCTTTGAACTCATGTTCACTAGAAAAGTGAGGGGACCTTTGGAACTATTAAAAAATTCATGGGAAGGAACCCTGGGAGAGTACAAAACATCTGTAGTAGATTTTGTATTGGAATTCCGCAATAAATTAACATCAATGATGGAGGTGGTGGAAAAGAATTTGAGTCAAGCACAGGAGAAGCAACGTTACTGGTATGACAGAACAGCCAGGGAACGTGTGTATGATGTGGGAGATATGGTTATGGCTTTCATACCCAGGAAACATGACAAATTACAGGCTAACTGGGAAGGACCATATACCATCAGAGAAAGGCTTGACACAATGACGTATGTAATCACCACAGACCAATTAAACAAAAGCAAAGTGGTTCATGTAAATATGTTGAAGCCTTACCATACCAGGGATGTACAGGTGTTGCAAGTTACCTTATTCCCTGAGGGAAGTGGGCCTGAACTTCCAGATTTGGTACAGGAAAGCAAAGACAAAGGAGGGGTAGATCAAGTGGAATGGTCAGAGGAGGTGAAGGAGGAAGTAAAAGAAGAGATTCTGAGAGTTTTGAAAACCTATAGGAATCTCTTTAGCAACAAACCTGGCCGAACCAGTATAGTTATACATTCCATTGATACTGGAGATCATGCCCCAATCAGATCTGTTCCGTACCGTGTGAATGGGAAAGTTTTGAATGAGATCAAAAAGGAGGTGGAAGATATGCTGGAATTAGGAGTGATCAGGGAATCCATCAGTCCCTGGGCCTCAAGTATTGTCCTGGTTCCGAAAAAAGATGGAACGACAAGGTTTTGCATTGATTATCGGCTAATCAATAAAATTACTGTCCCAGATGCGTATCCTATGCCTAGGGTAGACGCAATGTTAGAGTTATTGGGGGCAGCAACCATTATCTCTACACTAGATCTCTGTAAAGGATTTTGGCAAATGGAACTAGACGAGCAATCCAGAGCCAAAACTGCCTTCAGTACACCAGATGGGTTATATGAGTTTGTGACCTTACCCATGGGACTAAGGAACTCACCAAGTTCATTTCAGAGGCTAATCAATACTGTGTTGCGAGGCATGTCAGATTTTGCAGTGGCCTATATCGATGACGTGGCCATTTTTAGCAAGTCGGTGCCTGAGCATGTCCAACACCTGACAACAGTATTGGAGGCCTTAAGAAAAGCAGGCCTCACAATAAAAGCTAAGAAATGCCAGTTTGGACTAAAGGAAGTAATCTATTTAGGACATAAGGTGGGGAGTGGGAAAATCACCCCCTTATGGAGCAAGGTGGAGGCAATACAAGCGTGGCCGATCCCCTTAACCAAAAAACAAGTAAGGGCATTTCTGGGTGCGGCTGGATTTTATAGGAAGTTTGTGAGAAATTTGGGGGAAATAGCAACCCCTTGCATGAATTAACAAAGAAGAAGTGTTCCGAGCGTGTGGTATGGACGGATGAATGTCAGAAGGCTTTTGCTCTACTGAAGCAAGCCTTGTGCCAAGGACCCATATTAATAGCACCAGACTATGAGAAACCATTCATCGTGGCTACAGATGTGTCGGACCTGGCGCTGGGAGTCGTCTTGCTACAGGAGAGAGAAGGTACCAGACATCCAGTGGCGTACCTGAGTCGCAAGCTGACGCCGAGGGAGAAAAACTATTCGTCGGTCCAGAAGGAGTGCCTAGCGGTCGTGTGGGGACTGAACAAGTTGCGCCCATACGTGTGGGGACGAAGATTCACAGTGACTACGGATCATCGGGCCTTGTTATGGTTGCAGACTATGAAAAACCATAACACTATGCTGCAGAGGTGGTCCTGGGCCCTACAGGACTATCAAGTGGACTTCCACTTCATAAAAGGCAAGGACAATGTACTGGCCGATGGACTTTCCAGGCAAGTGGCTGGGACTGCAGTGACGTGACCAGACGGAGGAACAAAGAAAGACATTTTCCCCATAGAGACTTTTAATTGTTAACGCGACGTATAAATCCTGGAACAGGAATAATACTCTGCCGTTGTTTAAGGGGGGGAAAATGTGATGTTCCTATATTAATGTATATATGGTAAGTGTTGGTTGTTTAGAAGATACATGGTAAGTGGAGTGAAAGAGGAGGGGGAGTGAATGGGCAGTAGAATGCTAGATGATTGGCTGAGTGTTTAAAATGGCTGAACGTATAAAAGGAAGAGTGAGAGGAATCTGGGGGGAGAAGAGAAAGAGTGGGTTGCTTGGTGGGGTTTGAGAGAGTTGTTTGCCAGGAGAGAGTGGAGAAGGAGGGGGGTGGAGTTCGGATTAGTATTGAGTAAAACCATATGCTTATGTGCCTTAAGAAGAAATCTTGTTAATGTTGTTAGCTTTGTTATCTTTAATAAATACTTAATTTGGTTTACCAAAGGCCTGATCCTTGGCTGGGGTTTCACAGACCAGAAGGGAGGGTAAGGTAATGACCAAGGCTGAAGGGAAACTGTAACAAATGGTGGCAGCGGTGAAGAGAATAACAATACCAGTATTCAGAGTCTCTGGGAATACTAGTATTAGGACGTGACTGGTGGTTGCCTAGCAGGGGGATCTGTTGAGATCTGTGCTAGAGCGGGGAGAGAAACAATAAAAAAGGACAGTCCGGACTGGTGGAGTCCCTGGTGGTGCCTAGTGACAGGCAGTAGCCACGCGCAGGTAGGAACCTGACAGGGAGAGCCAGGGAAGGACGCCTCACAATCGCATTCGGTCGTTTCTAGCGATCCTTTTTCTACAAATCTGGTTAATCAATTTTCTTCGCAATTCTCATTACCAAGTAACAACGTTGGTCATATATCCACTGTTAGAGAGACGAGTCCAGCCAGCCTTCAACAGCGGAATCAGACCTTGGACCCAGTAAAACCCGCGACAAGTTCGGTGTGGCTGGAGATGCGTTTGCTGCAACCAGAGGAACAGGGATCTCCGGATAGAATTCAAAAGACTACATCTGATTTTTCACAGTGGACTGCTCAAAAATCCCGAGTAATCTCTAATGTTAGTACACTAACTCCAATAATAAATATTATCTCTCCATGTCCATGACAGCAGTCTAACATAATAGATAAATTTAATGGTTCATTGAACATCCCCAGGTTGCCCAAAAGAGGTAATATACTGTGTGATCTGAAAACGGGATCTCCATTTTCTATATTATCTTGGAATATTGCAGGTTGGAAGAGCAAAACCGCGGACTTGGCCTTTACACAGTTTCTTCAAACGTTTGACATTATCTTTCTACAGGAAATGTGGCTTATTGCTGGAGAGTCACTTGAGCTTAGTGGCTATAAATCTTGGCTTAAACCAGCCATAAAATATACACCAAAAGGTCAAGGCAGAGGGGGTTTGGCCATTTTGGTGGCTATTCACCTCGTTTGTCAAGTATCAATTCTTAACTTAGAAGCCCCGGATTTTGTTATAGCATTAGGCCTGAGGATTTCTGGCCTTCTGCCTTCCATTTCCGTTAATATCTATATTCCCCCGGCAAATTCCATCCAGCAAGAATTGCCTTGGCCACAATTGGAATCATACTTGGAAGTTCTTCAAGTTAGGTATCCTTCCTATGAGCTCCTCCTGGGAGGTGATTTCAGTGCCAGGTTGGGCCCAAATTACCCAAAGGAAGAAAACTTTCTTACTGAATTACTTGAGGGCTTCCCTAATTTGAAGAGATCTGCGAGGGACCGAACAGTTAATAAGTACGGTTTAGCCCTCTTCCAAATGATTCAAAAATTCCAATTAGTTTGTTTAAATGGTTCCCCCCTGGACCTCTCTAAAGGCTCCTTTACATACCTAGCAAGGTTTGGGGCCAGTCTAGTAGACTATATCTTAGGTTCTTATTCCCTGATAAATAGTGTCAAGGAACTTAATGTTCTAGCGAGACCAGAAAGCGACCATCTCCCCTTAAGGTTAATCCTTATGACCTCTCTAAGTAGAAGAACTGACTCTCTAGAATTCTCTAGCAAAGGACTTCAGTACGGTCGCAAACGTCTTAAATGGACTCAGGAGATAGGGACAAGGGCACATTGCCTGTTATCAGCAAACTCCCTCTCCCATTTACACTATCGGGCCATTACAGACCCACAGAGTTGTTTAAGGACATATGAAGCCATAATAGCAGAGCTTAGCCCGCAGATCGTAACTCTAACGGTGGCATCAGTGCCTCCTCGCCATAGAACTTGGTTTGATAAAGAATGTCGGATCGTAAAAAAACAACTTATTAAACAAACCAAATTATTTTGATCCGATAATCAACCTGACACTTTTCAACAGTTAATAATGCAGAGAAAAGCATATAAAGCCTTACTCAAAACCAAGAAAAAATTCTTCTATCAGGCAAATTGGAGGGCCTTGACAAGAGCATCCCAAAATGGTAATGAGACAGAATTCTGGAGACTTCTGCAGGGAAATTTTGACCCAGTGAATTATACACCTATTCCTCCTATCATGCAAGAGGAATGGGAGGCCCACTTTAGTTCGATCTTTGGTAGTTTATCCCCTCTAAAGCCAGCAGCTATTACAGAGGCCCTGCATGGTCTCCCGGATTGGCCGCCGATCACTGCGGAAGAAGTCTGGGAGTTGATGTCCTCCCTGAGAGCAGGAAAAGCCCCAGGGGAGGACATGTTACCCTCTGACTTTTTAATACAGGATTCATCGTGGTGGATGCCCCTTCTTGCAGCCCTCTTTACTCATATAAATAATACAGGTAGTATTCCGCAGGGCTGGCTAACCAGTATTGTGGTCCCAATTTTTTAAAAAGGGGACCCCACAAAACCGGCAAACTATCGCCCTATAAGCCTTTTAAATGTTTCATCGAAGCTATACAGTCATTATCTACTAAATAAATTAAAAGTTTGGGACCAGTCCAACTCGATAATATGTAAGGAACAGGTCGGCTTTAGACCTAAAATGAGTACTATCGATCAGATATTTATACTACACCATTTAATCAAGAAAACAAGATCGAAAGCCTTTCCTTCTTTATATATTGCTTTTGTAGATTTTTCTGCGGCGTTTGATACAGTAGATAGGGGGCTTCTTTGGCAAAAACTGGCTCAAACAAATATAGACAAAAAGCTGTATTGGTTGATTAGGGCCCTCCATCAATTAAATGTTATTCAGGTGAGACAAGGAAATAATGGTACCCTTTCTACTAAAATTCCAGTGTATAGGGGGGTTAAGCAAGGGTGCCTTTTGGCTCCCTTCTTATTTAACTTCTTTATAAATGACATAGTAGAGGCGCTATCGTCGCCTTCCTTCCCCCCCCCCCAAATTGGTGCTAACAAGATTTCCATTCTATTATACGCGGATGATGTGGCCTTATGTTCTTTAACAAAAATTGGCCTTAAGCGTATGATCCAAAAATTAGAGGAGTATTGCCGTTCCCAGAATCTTAAGATTAATCAATCCAAATCCAAAATAATGGTTAGCGGCAAATTCATGAACGATAAGAACAAATGGTCACTAAATGGAGTTCCACTAGAACAGGTTTCAACCTTTAAATATCTTGGTATTCATTTTTCTAACAGATACTCCTGGACTCCGCAGATAAAGGCAGCGGCTCTCGCTGGTTCACGAGCCCTTGGCTTAGCCAAAAGGTTTTTTTTCTCTCGAGAGGGTCAGCTTGTTCCTCCCATGATAAAAATATTAAAAGCAAAAATACTTTCTAAGATTCTATATGGCGTAGAATTATGGGGAGTCGCAACTAGATCCAACTTAGATTCCATCCAGAATACATTCATGAGGCAAGTGCTAGGTCTTCCAATGGGGACTCCGTCAGCTCATCTTAGAGCCGAATTGGGCCTGCCCTCAGTTGCAGCACGTATTGATCTAGCTTATTTGCGTTATTGGCTCCGAATTCTCAATATGGATGACTCAGCCTTAGTTAAGCAATGTTGGCAGGACCAAATGCTGTCGGGCAGATGGGCGATGTTATGTTAATCGATTCTCTCTAAGTATGAGCTTTCTCAATCTAAACTGTTGGAACTTAGTAATATTGGACTTCGAAAATGGATTTTTGAATGCGACACTGCACAGGACCGAGTGTCCATAACGGCCCCCTTCTCATCCTGGTTTCCATGTTTTAAACTCAATCATTTTATGTCAAATTATCTAGATGCTCTTGATAGAGCTCCTAATAGAAGAGCATTTACTGCTCTTCGTTTTCAAGTAATGCCTACGGCTTACTTGGAAGGACGGTATTGTGGCATCCCAGTGGCCCAGCGTCAATATATTTTTGGCTGCAAGGCAACAGAGGAGATTGCTCACTACTTACTTCATTGCCCATTATACGAAGACCCAAGGGAAAAAAAATTATCCTCGTTTTTAGATTTTTTAACACCTTGCTCTGATAGAGAGAAGGTTATTGTGCTTTTACTTGATAATTTTAAACTAGTGACTTTGGCGGTGGCTAATTTTGCCTTGGCAGCACAAAATCTAAGAAAGGACTTTGTCGAAGGGCAGGCTGCCACGACACAGCTCCTCTAAGTAAATATTGTCTATGGTATGTTTCTTTTGGATGTATGTGTATTTGCACATGGCCTATGGCTAAGTTTGCAATAAAGTTTACTACTACTACTGGGGCAGTGAACACCAACAGGGAGTGCACATTGTTTTTGATAACAGCATTACAAATATTCAAACCATAGGATTTCCTAAACCCTAGTATTGCAATCCTACTGGTTTTAGTCAGGGCTGGCACCAGACATGACTGGGCCCTTGGGCACCAGCCTGCCCTGGTCCCATGGCATCGTAGCCCAACCCCCCCATACAGGCAGCATGGGGCTAATAAGCCTGCCCACATCCCACCTACCTCTCCTGTCCCTGTGAATGACATGCATACTGAGCATGCATGCCTACCATCAACCAAGATGGCGGTGGGGGCATTAGCCCCTTAGGGAAGCCTCTGCCAACATCTTGGTTGATGGCAGGCATGTGAGTGCAGCACACACATCATTCACAGGGACAGGACAGTTACGTGGGGCGTGCGTGTGGGCTTATTGAAGCCCATACCGACTGTATTGGGGGGTTGCCTGGGAGCTCCTTCTCCACAATCCATGGCAGGGTGGGGAGCTGATGCTGCCACGGATCGCAGAACAGGAGTGCCTGCCTTCCACCTTAAGGAAGGGCCCTTCAGGGATCCCTCTGGGCTGCAGGGGCCCTCGGCTAGGGCCTAACCCAGAGCTTGGAAGTAACTAGTTACAAGTAACGAATTACTTGTAATTCATTACTTTTTTGAGTAACGAGTGGGCAATTCCTTTACATTTTGATTGCAATAGAACTAGGAGTAATTTTACTACTTTTGTGGAGTAATTGTAACGTTTCCAGAATTACTTTTGGGCATTACTTGGGGGGGAGCAGGGGAAGTCTTCTACTCCTCTGATTTGTGGATGAAAATCATGTGCCTCAAACTGGGCTTCTGTGCAGTGTTGCTCTTTCCTTATGCTCTGTGGATGGGTAGGAGGCAACAAGGGAGGAGGCAGAGAGTGAGACAGAGTGGAGTGGAGAAAACAGTTATTTTAAAAAACGGATAGTGGTGGTGAAGAATGGAGTGGAAAAGGATCCGGAGGTCAAGAACATGGATAAAGGAGGAGAAGGAGGCAGCAGCAGAATGGAGATAAAGAACTGTGGAGGTGAAAGATGACAACGTGCGTGCGTGCGAGCGTGCGTGCGAGCGTGCGTGCGTGCGAGCGAGCGTGCGAGCGAGAGAGAAAATACTGTGTTTGCACTTGGCACACAAAGTGGCCTCCACCACCCTCTCTGGCTATTGTGCTGCATTTGCAGTATTTAACTCTTTTGCATCTCAGGGGAAAATGTGTGTTTGGGTGAGTGTCCCTTAGTTGGGGGCAGGGCAGGGTCTGGGAGGTGGTTAAGTCAGAGAGATTATGCTGGCTGGCTGTGTGGGGGGCGGTTGCACTTGGTTTGACATGCAAAGATCTGAGTAGTGGCCTCTGCCTCCCTCCCCACCTCCCTTACCAGTGGAGAGACCACCATCTCTATCATGGATAAAAAGAATTTTTCTACTACCTCTGTATGTGTATGCTTATTATTAATGTTGTTTTAGGCTACTTAGATGTGCAGCAGCCAAGGCCAGCACCTTGTAGCCATTTTTCTTTTTTTAAATTAACTGAAATGTAACTGTAGTGATTACTTTTGAGAAAAAGTAAAGTGATCAGTTACTTTCAGAGCAATTGTAATTGTAACGGTAATTACTACTTTTTTGGGCCATGTAACTGTAATTGTAATTTATTACTTTTTAAAAGTAATCTTCCAAGCTCTGGCCTAACCTGGCCACCCTTTGGCACCAGCCCTGGCTTCAATGACAGAAATGAGGTTGCAAGGCCTATACTAGATCAGAAAGTTAAGGAGGAGATGGGACTGAACTCGCCTAGAAGCTCATACAGAAGAAAACCACATGCAATTCCATACACCCTTGCTCTGAGTAATGAAATGTGGACAACACTGCTTTCGAAAAGGACTTTCTACTCAACTACTTCTGCCCTGGATGGCGGCACTAATTATTCTCCTTTCCCAAGAAAAACTGCAATAACCTATTGCTGTATCTTGCAGCAATAACTAAACACTATTGGTCCCAGGCTATGGTCTGAAGGTACATAAGGCCAGCTCCCTGCTGAAGCTAAGCAGGGTCAGGTCGGGATGGGAGACCGTCTGGGAACCATATTATGTAAGCTGCCTTGGGTTTCTATCATGAAAAGAAAGGTGGGGTAGAAATTAAATAAATAAATATAGTGGTAGCAAGGGTGCACTACACACTAGTAGCATCACAGCCAGCAATAGTTTCAGCAATAAACCTATCAAGAACCTGCCAGCACCATTGCATCCTTATCCTTGGAATCCAGGGAAGAAGAAAACAGGAAGTGCTGTTTTTGTGTTCTTGTTTATATTGCTTCATTAGTCAATACACAGCTGAATTTCCAATAGTGCCAATAGATACCTGGCTTAATTCACCTGCAAATAAAGTGTTTATATCCAGGTAAGCAGAAGCAGTTTGCAAAAGTGACATGGAACCTGGATTGTTTTTTCAGACCTCTTATAATATTTGTAGTTAATGGGGTCAAACTACATACATCCCATATGATGTGGGAGATTGATAAGTGGAGCTTCCAATGTTTTTATCTTTAGCTAAAAGTTTATTTTTACATAAGAGCAAGGAGACAGAGCGCTTAATTGGATTGAAACACCACTGCTAACTTTTTCCCAAAACATACACTGCACACACGATTTTCTCAATTTAAATTGTGCCTTTCAGCTCCAATTACCCCGTCAAATTCAAAAACCACTCCAGCTGCTTCTAAGTAATAATAAAAATGTTAGTTCTCCCATTTCACGTGTAGGTTGACTATAACACTAACCTCCGGAACATAACATATTTTAAAGGAAAGAAAACTGACTTTCCACTTCACCCCAGTTCCAGACCTAATCAGTTTTGTTGCTCATCCCTGCTTTACAAAGGGAAAACTGAAGCACTGCATTATTATACAGCCACAAGAGTGGCTGTATACTATAGCCAGCATAGATTTTTCACATTCCGCAATGTTAAATGGAAAATACCCCCGCATGCCATTCTGATGCTTCCCATAAGCTCATTTCAAAACAAAACCTTACAAAACTTATAGTTCTGAACTCAGAAACGCTTGCTTAACAACCCTGTCAATTTTCATGGCGATACACAAAACAATCAGAGAGAATTGAGAGTTCAAAGTCTAAAAAGAGAGAAAAAAACTCAGCCCTTTTGGACTTTTTTCTGCCAGAGTTCTCATAATCTGTTGAAATTCATTAAAAATCAGCCATGTTCGCAGAGTACCTGTAATCCTAATACTGACCTTGCCCCATACTCTGACCTTCATATACTGCAGTTTAAAAGTTAAAAAAATGCCTGGTTGATTTTTAATTAATTTAAGACATTTTGGAGGGAAGCCTATTATAACGCAGGGCATGCTCAGTACAGACCAACTGTCAGTGTTCTAAAAACCTCACAGCTGCTGGGCTTGGCTAATCAGAGGGCCACACCCACACCAGACTTGATTTCACCTGAGACAGTCATGGCTTCCCTCAAAGAATCCTGGGAAGTGTAGTTTGTGAAGGGTGCTAAGAGACTCCTATTCCCTTGAGAGAATGGTTAACAGTCAGCCACTCTGATTGAAGGTCTGTGAGAGGAACAGGGCGTCTCCTAGCAACTCTCAGCACCCTTCACTAACTACACTTCCCAGGATTCTTTGAGAGAAGCCATGATTGGCTTTGAGCCATGGCTTTGAGAGAAGCCATGATAAATTCTTTTAAATTGTTTTTAAAAGATGTGTTTTTAAATTTGTATATTTGTTTTTCATGTTTTTAGTTATTGTAAACCGCCCAGAGAGCTTCGGCTATGGGGCGGTATATAAATACACTAAATAAATAGATAAATAAATAATGATTGTCCAAAGTGTAATAGAGGCCTGGGGTGGATGTGGCCAGGGACAGCTTTGTTTTAAATTTGGGTGGGAGGTAGGGTTGCCAGGTTCAGGGCCTGAGACTGATCCTGTATCTTTAGGAGAAGAGAAAGTCAGCCAAGTGCAGGTGTTCTTGCAACACTGTAATGGGAAAAACCACAAAGCAGAATTCTCCATTCCCCCTGCCCAACTTTGAAAGATACAGAAGATGTCTTGGTTGGCAGGCCCAGCCTGGTCAGTTTTACCTATCCTAATCATGATTGCATAGGAGTATATCCGATTCAACTCAATAATCATACAAATGATCAGACCTGCCTTTTGCCTCCTTCCCCTCCTCTCCCTGCCTCCTCACATATTCATAGAAACAAAAGCAAAAGAAAATATTTCCTATAGGAAACTTCACTAAACTTGCAAAGTAAATCAGACATATTTAAAGTGACCATCTCAACTATATCAACTGTCTTAATAATGTTGCTTCCTCCCAGCTAAAACAAGTTCAGCACAGTACATGTCTTCTTTCTATTCTTTGGGCTGATTGCAGGTGTTGCCACCACTCACCATATGCTCAGAAGCACGTTACCAAATTCTTCCAAGCTACACAGGAAGTGGATTGGACTGTGAAAGACCAACCCACATGGTGTTTGCATTTTGTCAGGTTTGTAGGACAGTACAATATCTGAGAGAGGAGTTCAGGTCTTTTCCCTGCTTTTTAAAGTTTGGTAGAAATATCTGTGGGCTATAGGTACATTCTTAAACTGCAAGGTTTTTTGTGTATTAGTGAATTTATTTTTAGCTATCTGTTTGCGAGTCAAACGAAAAACCTCTGGCTCAAAATGTCAATTTCTATACATAAAACAAACCTCGACCCATTAACACAACCACAAGTAGTTTTAATCAGCTCATGTTGATTTGATTTTCAGCTGTGTAGTCCCTGGGCTGAAACAGTAATGTAGAATTCTCTGTATATTAATTTTACATTTGACCACACCTGCAATTTTCAGTTTATTTCATGCCCTAAAACCCAATCCACAAAGGGTTCACTACAGCAGGTTGGATGTGACAAGGTACAGATAAATATGCAACAAAATCGTGGTATTTTAGCAGGCAGATGGAGGAAGGGGTACGATTTACATGTCTAAATGCTTCCCGTTAAAGATTCCCCTTGCATTTAGAAAACGCAAGACTGAACCGTTCTGTTCTTCCCAGCATGGAGACACACTTCATGGGGGATTAGATTAGCGTCTGTCAGTCGCCCAGCTGTAAAGGCATAAAAAAGCAGGCGCATGAACGCACGCTAGTTGTTTAGGCTTCCAATCCTGACCCGCTTCTTATTGCAAACCACCAACTCCATCAGGGTCCTACCTAGCCACGCCCTACCTAACGTGCACAAAATGACGGTCGGTAGACGCGAAGCATTACTCTGCTTCAAAATGGCTCCAGCGGCGAAGGGCAGAAGGCAGCGTGCCCTACGAGAAGATGGCGACCTTGAAACTTGAATTCGCTGACATCAATAGCCTGGCTTTAAGATGGCGGAAGCAAGCCGCGGGCTGGGGTTGTTGCTCCCTCCTCCAAGATGGCCGCTGCAGCTGCTTGAAGGCAGAATTGCGTTATTGTCCACGTGATGTAAAAGTGTTATTCTAAGATGGCGGCGCCCATGCTCAGAGGTGTGAGGCCCAGAGGCTGGAATCTGTGTACTGTTAGGCGCTATTTAGTAGAAGTGCCCCGGAGAGGTAGGATTCATTGGAATTCAGTAGATGAGAAAGCTGCGCGGCGAAAGGCTATTATTGCAAATAATGGCTCTTTGCTACTATGGACTTTTCCCGTTTTCTATTATGCGGGATTGGTGTCCTTTTTAGGCTTGCTGCTACCTATGTTTTGGGTAAGCTTCAGTGCTTATACTTGCCTTGTTGGTAAGTAGAAATTTAGTAGGCAAACGGTTCCCTATCTTCATATTGGGCAGAACTGCACCTGTTTAATTTCTGCCTGTTGCGATACTAATTAAAGGCGTAGGAGCTCTGCCGAATCTAATCTTTTCCACTTTTCGCTTAGAGTCGATTCCGCTATGTAGTTAATGCGCCCCGGAGACAGGTCCTTCATAGAGAGGGTTGCTTCTTTTAGGGCCACGGAACATTTTTTGGTGGCACTCCTTTTTTTTTTGACCACAAAAACAGGAAAAGTATCATTTACAAAGTGACATTTTTGCCAGAACAACGGGAGGGTTTCTTTCTTTGTGTTGGTTCAGTGTGTTTTCTCAGTGTGTTTTCTATAGTAGACAGCCTGATCTTAAAGAAAGAGTTGTGTAAAGAGACTGTATGATGCTTTTGCTTCGTTATGTATTTAAGTATAACGGGTTATATCCAAAAGAGTTCTCCTCAGAGTAGAACCATTGAAATTAATGGACATGACTTACATCCATTAATTTCAGTGGATCTACTCTGAGTATGACTAACATTGGATATAACCCATTAGTTTAAAATTAGGGTTATAGGTGATGAAAAACCATGTTGGACTACGACCTGAGAGACCAGGATTTGAATCCCCACACAGCCATGAAGCTCACTGGGTGACCTTGGGCCAGTCACTGCCTCTCAGTTTCAGAGGAAGGCAATGGTAAACCCCTTCTGAATGCCACTTATCATGAAAACCCTGTTCATAGGGTCGCCCTTTTCACCCTGCCTTGTAATTTTTATGCACTGCTTACTCTCATTATCTTAAATTCTATCTTGTGTATTTTTAAAGTTGTGAATTTATAGCTTGTTTTGTTATATACATAAAGATTTTTGTATTAAGCCGTATCAGTTCTATAAATAAGCTTAAACACAAAGCTGAATTTCATATTATTGTTGCTATTTATAATGCTTTGTGGCCTCCCATGAAAGATTCTTGATGTTAAGAAACTCTTTGAGATGTAGATTACTATCAAAGGAGTACTTTATCCAGTAGAAGAAAAATAAAAAGTGAAAGTTGTTAGAAATAAAATGAACCCCCAATTAACAGTAGGAGTCTGTCCACATAATATTAACAAACATCCCACTACATTTTATCAATAGTGTTGTATTTTTACAAATTCTCCACAGCATGATCTAGTCTACATGATATTGCAGAGGCACAGTTACTTCTCTTTCCCTTTAAAAACCTTATAGCTGCCTTACAGAAGAGGAGGGTGTATAGCCATTGATGATGATGATTCCAACTTTTCCCCAAAGAGTTCAAGGTGGCATACATGGTTCTCTCCCTCCCCATTTTATCCTCACAATAACCCTGTGAGATAGGTTCTGACTGGCCCAAGGTTACCTAGTGAGTGGGGATTTGACCTCCCAGGTCCTACTCTTAACTGCTATGCCACACTCGATGGATACTCTCTGACACTTGGCTGTAAAGTGGAAGAGTGCTCATCCAGTAAAACATTAGCAAGCTGCAATATGGCACTACCCAGATACCTTCCAAATGACTGCGTTAGCAACCATAGTGTCTGTGGGAATTGTATTTTTCTGGGAGAAAATGCTGTGAGTTGACTGACCTCACTGTTTATAATCCCCCCATCAACACATCACTGCAACTCGGGCTAACAGAATGGATCTGATTAAATGGATTGTAGTTTACAAAAACTTATGCCATAATAAAAGTGTTATTCTTTAAGGTGCTATAAGACTACTTGTTCTTTTTGCTGTAAAATGTTTGATTAACATTGCTACTGCTCTAGAAATTCCTTCAAAGATACATTTTAACTGATACTTAGCCTGATATATTACCAAGTAACCTATAAAAGCCTCTTGCAATTCTTGTAATTTATTAGGATGTTTCCTATGGTATTTTTCTCATTGAAATTTAACCTCCAGATTTTGGATTCATAAAGGCAGGTTTGTGGTGTTGCTTTTCAAGGCAACCCACGCCCTGTGATTTCCACTGGAAGCTTTCTTGAGTCTTTCTACTTAAAAATATATAGAGTAGAAAACTAGATCTGTTCCTTGATTGTATCCCCCCCCAATTATTTAACTTACATCTGTTTTAAGACAACTTATACTAAGCACTCACGCCCTGTATTTTCCACTGGAAGCTTTCTTGAGTCTTTCTATTTAAAAATATATAGAATAGAAAACTATATCCGTTCCTTGATTGTACTTTCCCCAATATTTAACTTACATCTGTTTTAACAACTTATACTAAGCACCTGCTTTACTTAAACCATGTGGTAGCTGCTTAGGTTTTGTTTTTTAACAAAACTTCTACATTTGGCATCCAGGTATCATCCTGTAATACTATTAAAGCTGGGGTACAATCATGTTTTGTGAGGTGCTGGTGAAGCTTCCCACAGAAAGCACTTACAGGCTGGCACAGGGAGTCCTGTAGAATGAGCTGAGCTTTCCATCTTTTAACAACTTAAATGATTTCCTTAGAGCCCTGGCTAGTTTATCCGTATGTCATTTACAGTGCAGTCCTATGCATGTCTACTTGGGAGCAAGTCTCACTGAGTGTACAAGTCCTTAGCTTTAATATACGAGACCCAGACTTAAGATTTAGTGACAGTATACTTAAGAGCTGGTTCCAAAGACATCATTTCATTGTTGTTATTTCCTCTGCTTTGCTTATGCTATTTCCCTTGATACCTACCAACATAAAACTTGCATATTTATCTGTCCTAGCCCTTTTAGTAAACTAAAGGAAGGACTCCATAAACCCTAACTTTATCTTTAAGAATAAAGCTCCCTACTAGCTCTACAGTGTTTAAGTGATTCATCAGATGAATCAATTGGGGTTAAATCCTATACATACTTACTTGGGAATAAGTCCCATTGATCTCAGTGGAGTTTACCTTGGAATAGATATGTATAGGATTGCACTGTTAAATTATCCCTAATGAATTGAACATTTTTTTTAAAAAACACATTAAATATAAATAATAGAAAACACTATGGGGGACAGGCACCATTTTAAAGAGGCATCTTTCTCTTATGTAAGTGTCATCCTTTTCTAAACTGATGTGTGCTATATCTTCATGCATAATCTGGAAAAAAAACCAGACTTTGTTTTTAGAACAATTGTTTTTTATTCTTATGCAAACTGAGGTAGTTTTTAATTGATCAACTAAGATTTCTTTTAATTGGAGGTTAGCCCTACTCTCTTACCCCTCTCCCCACCAAGTCAATGTCTTAGGCTGTGTCTGCAGGATTTAATTAAGTATACACACCATCTGTTCATGATATTAAATGTATATTGCTGTTACAGGATATTTACTTCTAGGTAAATGTAACTTCATAGTTCCTCCTTAATTCAACAACAAAAGGTTCAAATTTAATTGTAAGGCAGGGATGGGGAGCCTGTGGCCCTCCAGGTGTTGCTGGACTACAGCCATTGGCCGTGGTGGCTGTAGTTGAGGGGGGCCCCCACCAAATTGCTTGGTGATCACAGCATAAAACAGTTCTGTTAATCTTCTGGATTCCTTTCTGAGAAGCAGCAAAAATTCAGTGCTCATATATAATTTTTCTCTTATTGCAGAGATCACTTTCAAGCTAGATGAGAGAACAGCCCACAGCAGCTTGGACTTAATCAAAAAGGACACTGGTGTCCTTTATCGTATGCTGGGGATTGACCGCACCAGAGTTCCCCAGAATCCTGAACGCTTTAGGGAGTGGGCGGTAGTACTGGGTGACACCACTATATCCAGTGGGTATCATTACTGGGAAGTGACTGTCAAACGATCGCAGCAGTTCCGCATAGGGATAGCTGATGTAGATGTCTCTCGGGAAGGCTGCGTTGGAGTGGATGAGCGCTCCTGGGTCTTTGCCTATGCTAACCGGCGCTGGAATGCCATGTTTGCCAATGAGACTACTCCAATCAGCAACATCGGCCACCCAGAGAGAGTGGGTCTGCTCTTGGACTACGATGGCAAGAAACTCAGCTTGGTGGATGTAAGCAAACATGTATTCATCCACAGCATTTTTGCTGAGTTCCAAGGCCCCGTGGTGCCTGCCTTTGCCCTCTGGGATGGTGAACTACTAACTCATTCAGGCCTTGATGTACCTGAGAAACTCAACAGGAACTGAAAACCTTTCAAATTTGATGATGCTTGCTTACATGGACACTTGGCCTGGAAGATTGCACTCTTCAGAGTGGCACCTAGGAAAGGAAATAGCCTTGTCATTGTTATACAAGCCAGAGGAAAATATTATGCCTTTTGATTCCAGGTTGAAATCTATCCCAGTTTGGAATGAAGTAAGATTTTATTCAAAGCAGTCAGTGACAGGGCCGCATTCTAACCTTCTACCTCTGCTCCCTTATGCTTGCATTAAATGAAATTCACTGTCCACGGATTTGGGATGTGTTTGGCTTACATCAGCTTTGTGGGTTTGTCTATACAGAAAACTAGCTTGGGTTGTTCTACGGTTATTTGAAAGAGCAAGTTTGTTTCTTGATAGCTATTGTGTATGATCAGCTTCACCTTTTGCTGCTCTTATCCCATGTCTTTTAGTGATCTGAAGCACCCTCTTGCTCAGCCAAAGTATCTACTTGAGCTTTCAGAGGTCTGCAGACAGGAAACTTCCACTTTGATAGGAACCTCTGTACAATGCATAGCCACTGTTGCCCTCTGCTGGTCCAGTGGAAGGACAACCAAGCTTACATCTGATCCGATGGTAACTCGGTGACATGCCCAGTGGGTCTCTAATCCTCCTGTACTGAGAGACTTTGCTGGCATAAGGAATTACTCTCTTCATATGCAACCCAATAATCTTGTCCCACTTCATCATACCCTGTCTTAATAGGAGTTTCTCTTGACAGGGCTTAATCTATATTTAGTGGAGCAGCCATAACGTAATACAGGTCAAACCAGCATAGTTCTGCTGTCCAGCCTAAGAGATTTGGGGGTTGAGGTATTGGCAGAAAGGTTTTGATCCAAATAGCCAAACGCACCCTATTCACAATTCTCTCTGATTTATACCACGCTGACAGGTTTTCTAGAGACAGACTTTGTTTTATGAAACACAACTGAAAGACAAGGAGCTGTTTTTGAATCCGGAAGAGCAGCCCTTTGTCCTGCATTTGTGTCAGCTATGTGTGTTGGCAGTTGTGTACCCATCACAATTAATAAAAATAAGCTTATCTAAAACAGTGTTGTCTATCGGTGCTGTCCTAGGCTACTTGGACTGAGAAGTGGTTTTTTCTGAAAATGTCCATGTTTTAAGGAAGGGTAAAAATAAAAACGTAGGTCAGTGTAAGGATTGACCTACAAAGCCTATAGCAATGCCTGTTTGCTCTCCGGCAGAGGAACACCATGAGACTTGACTGTGGCAAGTTGGGTGGTCTTTTAGAAGCAATAGAATAGAGGCTCTGCGAGGAAGAGCCTTGCCCTTTGGAAGCCTAACACAACTGCTCCTCCTCTGAATTTCTCTCTTGCTCTTTATTCCAGGGTGTAATTTTGAGTACCCTTATTAGACCCATGGAATTCAGTGGGACTTACTTCCTAAATACTGAATGGGTTGTCAGGGTCCAGCTAGTGCAACAGGACTTCCCCCTCCTAAATCTGTTCTCAGGGTTCCCCCAACCCTCCTAAGCACATTTGGGGAAGGTGCAGGGTGTACATAGGGGAAGTCCCAATGCACTAGCTATAAACTTGCACTAACGGGTCAAATGAGATTAATACTGCCCAATAGGCTTAAGGTTGTACTGTAACTATATACTCATCTACCTCCTGATCTTTACCATTTTTATCCTCAGATTTGGAAAACTTTGCCCTAGCTTTCTAGACATCTTTGCTCTACAAGTGGTAGAAAACTTAGGCCCAGAAAGATTGTCTGTCTCTTTCTCAAGAAGCGTAGGAAGAACTGCTTGAGGTAGGTGTGGAACTTGTCCCTTTTTCCTCTTCACAGCTGATGTTTTACAGTATTTTTGTTCCACTTTTGTAAGCCATCCTGACAAATTGTATATCAAATGGCAATAAAAAAAAACCAAAGCTTTCCCCCAGTTACATAAACTGTATAAATACTGGAAATGCATGGTAGGACTCCTAACATTTGAAGGCAGGGAGCAGCGGAAAGTCACAGAGAAGTAGAAAGTGCAGGTCCAGAGATGTGCACATGTTTCCTCTAATCTGTTAAACAGCTGATTTAGGTGGGTGGATGGAAATCTTTACAAGGGATAACAGTGTAGGAGTAAGGAGTAACACCCCAGTTTTGTGCTCCTAATCACTTTTTGTCAAAATGTAAAGAAATAGAATATCCAGTTGAAGATCTCTGACTCATCTACTTGGCCCTTCAATGCCTTTGGCCTACCTAGCAGTGCCTGCTTAGATCTACAGGCAGTGTGAACTGGTGGTGCTAAGAGATAAGCTCCCGCCATTGGCTACTAGGGTAGTTTCTGTGGACTCTTAAAGCCACAAACCAGGACTCTCATTTACCATTGTGCCACCAAATAAGTTTTGAGCTTGTGCATGGAACTAACCGGGTGTGTTGTTGTTGAGAGAATGACCACAAAGGAGGAGCCTAGAGAAAAGAGGATGGACTTTTACCCCCTCCCTGTCTCAGCCTAAGCAGCAGTAAGTCTATTGGTGTGTCTCTCTCCTTTCAGAAATGAGAACGTGACTTCTAGTAAATTTGTGCAGAAATGCAACTAATATCTGATATAACATGACATTTTCACACCATGCTTTCTAAGTTCTCCTTGGAAAGGTCATTAGATGCTTCCTCAGTCTGTCTGGCCCCCAATACCTAGGTGTCTTGGTAATCCTTGAGTAACTTCATCACTTCCAGGTGATTAAATTGGGTAGCATCATCCAAGGCAATGCTCCCCCACCTGCAGAGAAGGCAAGATATGAAGATGTGTACAGCTACCATCTATCTAAGGCAGGGTGGGGAATTGGCTTTGACCAGTAGCCCAGATCTAGAACTCCACCACTACCACAGGCCACTTTGGCAGGTGGGTGGGGCTGCCCACTTGTCTGTCACCAGGCATTGTACGATGTTAGATGATTCAACTTCAAACAAAGAGTTGGGAGCATACCTGCTTTGCAGTGCAGCTTGAATTCAAGCCAGGGTTGCAGCTGCAAAGGATGAATTGGGACCACACTTAAGTACGCTCCCTATTCTTCATTTCTAGCTAGAATTTGCTGCTTTTGGAATTTGACACCTTTTCTCATCATTGTATCCAAAAACCACCTTATTCTGCCAGTGGCTGGAAAGGAAAATCAGGGGTGTGCCCTTAAAGTGTGCTCCTGATTCATCCTGTTCAATTTTGCCCCACAGGTTTAACTATCATGCACCTTTTGTTGTATGACATCAGATGATGGACAGGTGGGTATGGTTTGGGCGAAACAGGAAGGCCTGGCATGCATGAGGCCACAAGCCAGGGGTTCACCACTACTTATCTTGGGGCTGAGGGACTAAATCACCACCCATGTCAGCACCAAACAAATCAACCTTATTTTAAGTATTCATAGGTTCCTCTCCAAATGCTCACAAGGGCTAACAGATCAATCCATTTAGGCAATTCACACTACTGTGCAACAAAGCTGTGTACTAAAGAAGGGGCTTGTGGTAGAAGCAGGTCTAGATTATGAGATACACCAAGCCACACATCTTTTAGGACAGGTGTGTGTCATGCCAGCTTGCCAGCCTTACCCTGGCCTGCAGTTAAAATGGCTAACTCCCAAAGCCTTATGGGGAATTCTTCCCCTTGACATCTTCCTTGTTAGCTTGCTAGCAAGCAGTTAAATCTTTGATGTTCTTTCATCACCGTGACTTGGTAATTTTTATTACACAGCTGTACCAGCTTACAGTAATTTTGCACCTTCTTATCAGTGGAAGGGGCCTGGTTCCATCAAGGCCGTAAAACTCCTTGCTTTGTTATGGGAAACCAAGAGGAGGCGCCAGGTGCTGTGGGAAAATCATTTTTTCATCCCTTTGATGAAAATGTTAATTGGTTAATTGTCTCCGGCTGGGAGGGAATTTTCCTCCATAAGAGGAGGCTCAGAACTCTGGGTTTGTGTCCCACTTCGGAGCACCACCTTGCCTATGGTGATGTGGCTCCATTTACATCTTGACTTGCAGCTCCCTGAGGGGAAGAAGGCTATCCATTGAGAGATCCTATGCTCTTGTAAGTATAGCTAAGGCAGATAGCTTTGTTATTTTGATTTGTGCCAAGAAACTTTCCTTTACCTTTTTTACTAAATACCTTATCCGTTGGGGTGTATGGTTTTAGGATTCAATTTGCTGCTACAAATTATTTGTGTGTACCTTTTCGCTTTTTGTAACCTTCTTATGCTTTTCTTATTTTCTTTTTAATAAACTTTAATTACTTTAAACCAACGTGTGTTTATTCCAGAGAAAGGGGTCAGTTCCTAAATTCAGTCCTTGCCATTTGACCACAACTACCGTGTAACAGAGAAACGTTTTTACCTAAGACTCCAGAAGGGGCTAGGAGTATCTCTAGACTCTGGTCCTGAGGGGCTCAGGTGTTTAAGTGGGCTCTGGGGTTCCCTTTGCCCCAGAGTAGCTAACCAGTTGAAGGGTGGTGGCAGTACTACCTTGCAGGGTTGGTGTTGACGTGCACAACCTTGGCAAACAGGATTTGCTGGGATCAATTGCCCCAGGCCGGGGATTGACTCCTAGGACAGTGAGAGCAGACGGGGAAGAACTCCCCGCTTTCACTACAGTGTGGGGAGCCTTTGGCCCTCTAGATGTTACTGAGCTACAACCCCCATCATCCATGGCCTTTGGCCATGCTTGCTACAGCTAATAGGAGATATGGTTCAGCACATTTGTTGTAGGGGAAACTAATTCTCCCTTTCTCCAGGGATTACTAGATAATTTGGCCCAACAAATCTTTCTCAAATTGTGGGATCTGCCAGGTTTGATCCTTCTATTGAACTGTACAGTAAAATTTATCAGGGTCTTCCTGAACTTAAAATAAACTTTATTAGGATATAACATGTATCCAGGCTGACATCTCTAGCTGTGGCAATCCCTGATGTCCCAGGGAAGGAATAAGTAATGCAGTGGCAAATTCAGAAGTGCAGAGTCCCTTCATGATGGTCACAGCCACACCCCCTCCCCCCTTTATTTTGCTGCTGGGTTCAAAATGAGATCCTTGGTGATGCCTTCTCCCACAACAGCAGCCATCTCTAGGGGCCAATCGGCATGAAAGGGGAGAGTGTTAGCTACTAAGAAGAGTCTTCTCAATGGCTGACTCGGCTCCTTTCAATCTTGATTGGCTCCAATCAGCAGGAAAGGACAAGGAAGCTTGTTAGAAGACTGCTCTCAGTGGCTATCGCATTCCCCTTTCATGCTGATTGGCTCATAGGATGCTGGAGATATTAGGACCCTGCTCCCCAAAAAGTAAGGGATCTAAGACCCCCTGAGACTATGGATGACTATGCCCCAGAAAGGAACAGAAACTATCTTAAAATCTCTGCTCCAGACAACAGGCTAAACATCAGGGCAAGACTAAGCATATCCTCTGCATCTCTCTCCATACCTAGCGAGGCTAAATTAGACACCTTATGCTTTTAGCGAGTTCAGAGATGGGGACTCTGGTGGCCCTTCAGCTGATGCTGGACTTCCCATTTCCATCAGTCCCAGCCTGCATGGTCAATGGTCAGAGATCATGAGAACTGTAGTCCAACAGCAGTTGGAGGGCCACAGGTTCCCCATCCCTGATGTCTTGCTCAGGGAATTGCACATAATGGCCTACAGCCAAAGTCTGCATCACTTATGAACTGTAGTTGGTTTTGCAGATCACAAGTCAGGTTCTTGTCAATCCTCTTAGTTTTCTTGTTTCAGAGCAAACAACTACTTATCAAGTCTTTGACAGACTAATATATACATGGCTGGTGGGTTGCATGGGCTTCATTTGGCTGTACAGGTGTGGCCTAGAAAAAAACAGACAGCAGGTCTTGGCTTACAGGATCTGTGTGTTTGAACTGCTGGCCAAGAATGGAATCAAGCTGGACCCTTCCTTTCCCATTCTCCAATCCATCATGAGCCTACCATTCCTCACCTGTCTGACAAAGGGATTGACTCTGCAGGCTTCTACCAGAAACTTCACAACCACAAAGTGTCCTGGAGGAGAGAACTGCAGAATATGAAGGGTTCCAAAAGGACTATTTCAAGCTGCTGTCCAAAGGCAGGCCCATGACTCATCCCACCCCCAACAAATCATTCCATGCAATCTAAGTTAGCAAGTGCTTCAAGCAGAAAGTTGGTAGATTGCTGCTAGGTTATTGCAGAGCAAGTAGCTGGCTCATAGCAGTACTGAACACAAAGAGGTATGGGTGCATTTAAAGGCTGTAAACCCAATTCCTAGAGCATCTCTTTCCAAATTAACTGGGGCACCCACTGGTGGAATAAGGAGTCACTGTGTTCCAAAAGATGAGCACAGCTAAGCTGTAAATTTAAACTGCATTGATGACAAGTTTAATTGTCATAGTTTCTTCCAAAAAAGCAGCTACCCGCCACCCTAAGAGCTGTAGTTTCAGAGAGCACAGTGATAGCTGAATCAGAGATCCCCTTCTTGCTATAAAACCAGAGTTTCTTGTTTGGGAGCTATGACAGTGAGACTGCTAACCTCTAATTAAGGCAGACCCTTAAAAATATCCCTTGAGCTACATGCATGCCTGGGGATTATTTCCAGTCCCAAGGCAGAACAAGCATTACTTCACTGAGTCCTATTTAGTCAAAATCTTTGAAGTTAAAATGGTCTTAGAGTCAGAAAATGTGTGGGTTGGGGATGTGAGGGTGAGGAGAGAGAGGAGTTCCCATCTTTTGCCCCTGAGGTTGCACTGTGTTCTTGAAGACATTTGGAAGGTTCGAACAGAGGTGGGAAACTTGGAGATGTTGCTGGATGACAACTCCCACCATCCCTGAGTGTTGGCCATGCTGGCTGAGGCTGATGGGAGGTGGAATCCAAACATCTGGAAGGCCACAGGTTAGACACCCCTGGTTTAGTCCTTTACATTCCCAACTCTTCAGTTCCAATTCATAGCCTCCTTTTGTTCTCATTCCAGGTACTTCCATCTCCCTGTTGATGCCTTCCACCTTTTTTCTGCAATTTTCATTATGCTTGTGCCAAAATCCTCTTCCCTAGTTAAGTTTCTGATCCAATATCTTTAGGAGCCTTTGATTCTGATCATGCCCCTCTATCTCCAAGGACACAGTGCTATGATGGTTAAAGCAGAACTTTATGTTGTACTTAATAACGATGTGATGCCTTGTAGTGAAGCCATACACCATCAATCCCATAGAACCACCACCTCATTAGACCCCCCCCCCCTTTAGAGCAGATGTGCACCGGAGAAGTGCATGACACAACACCGATCACAGACAGTCTGAGGTGCATTAGGGTTGGGTAAGCCTGCAAGTGCAAATATGGCCGTAGACCAGGTATGCAGAAATCATGTTTGTGCCCCCAGCCTGCTACCTTCTGTTGCAGCTACATGTTGAGCTGTGCAGGAGGCATAGTCTTTCTGCTCCATGTCCATGGCTGACAGAGCAAATCTAGAAGAAAGTCAAGAAAAATGAAGTCAGATGTTAGGCAGAGTAATTTAAATTATAATTAGATGATCGAGATCAAGGGTGGCTAGCCTACGGCCCTCGAGATGTTGCTGGACTCTTAATTCCCATCATCCCAGATCACTGGTCATGGGGGCTGGGGCTGATGGGAGTCGAAGTCCAACACTATCTGGAGGACCACAGGTTCCCCGTTCCTGAGCTGGCCCATTCTGCTGAAGGACAGAGACATTGCCACTGTAGACAGCAAACAGGTTCACAATGGCCTTGTTCTGAAATATACGGAATGAAAGGTTAAGAACACAAGAAGAGCCCTGCTGGATCAGGCCAAAGGCTCATCTAGTCCAGCATCCTGTTCTCACAGGGCCCAACCAGATGCCTCTGGGAAGCCCACAAACAGGACCCGAGTGCAATAGTACTCATCCCACTAGTGATTCCCAGCAACTGGTATTTAGAGGCATACTTTCTCCAAAAGGGGAGAGAACATGGCTATCGTGGCTGGTAGCCACTCACAGCCTTATCCTCCACTTTTAAAGTGTTCAGAAAAGTATGGAATGTACTATGCTAGGGCTACTCATATTCTATGACTTCACCCACAGTGTACTCAAAATGTTCTATCTGGTATATAGTTTCTAGTCCTCATAGTTTTGGAAGTGTTTAGCACTCATATGAAAGGTATTGTGCGCATGTTTACTAATGAAAAAAATCCACCAGCAGTGAGTTTTGAAGACAGTGTACGCAAGTACAGAACCCAGAGCTGCTTCTGATCTGATATGCTGAGGGGTTCTTGGTGCAAAATTTGAGCTTTGTCAGCAGAAACTGGCAACGTGACCTCCCTGAACCCTTTGACTCCAGTGTCAGTTGTCTCTCCTTTCTCGCTAGGCTTGCTAGTACTGATCTTAGTACCTCTCATCTGTGCTCTCCATGCACTTTGGGTGTGCTAGTGCTTCTCACACTATCCCATCTCAGTCCAAGCCCTGCAGCTGCATACATCTGCCAATCCCTTGCAATCAGGGCCTCCAGCCCTCAACTGGCCTTCTAGCTCTGCCATTCCAGCCATTCTAATCCAGCCAGCTTTTTTAAAAAAATTCCAGCCTGAGGTTCACTTCTGCCCCCTGCCAGCGTCTTTCAGTCTTGCAAACTGTTTCTTTCCTTACTCCGACTTCATCTCCTTCATGGTGGGCGTCCACCTTGTGGGTGTAGCGCAGCAAGTTGTCATAGTTGTGAAAGTTGAAGAGTGAGACCAGTTCCTGGAGAAATGAGTGAGAAGAAGCACAAGGGAAAGTAGGGAAAGACACCCTAATATTTTCCAAAGAGTTAAAATGAGCAGTCCTTTTACTCCTGGGGCTTTTAACCTTCTGCACAAAATTTTACATAAAATCCAAAGGCTGTACCAGAAAAAGCATTTTTATACATTATGCTGTTTTGCACATATTTGCTTCTCTTGCACAATTTCATTCTGCTCATACCAGTCATGATTTGGTAAAGAGCTACAGAGGTCACTGAAGACTTAGGATGTGGAAATCCTGCACAGCACTCCATTCCGACCTGCTTCTGCGATTTCCCAAGGCCCTGGAAAATCTATGGAAATGTTTACAGCCTTAAGGCCTGAAGACTTGCTTTATGTTTTAATCATATAATTTAATGCAAGCTAAGAGTCTCACTGTGCTCGGGGCGGGGGGGCACACAGGGAAGGGCCTCAGATGTTGATCTTGAGGTCAGGAGAGGTCTGTATTGAGAAAGGCTGCCCATGAGGTCTCAGGGTCCTGAGCCATGCAAGGCTTTATAGGTCAAGACCAGCACTCTGAACTGGGCTCAGGATCTAACTGTCGGGTGGGCCAGAGTAAGTGCTATCCATTCAGAGCTGAGTGTCCCAGTCAGTCGTCTGGCTGCCACATGCGGCACAAGCTGCAGTTTCTGAATCCTCTTCAGAGGCAGCCCAGCGTACCAGGCCATTCCTATGCAGGCCATTCCTATGCAGGTAGGGTTGCACACGGACCACCAGCTGAAGCTGGTAGAAGGCACTCTACCCTGTTGAGGCCATTCGTGCCCCCAGTGACCAAAGTAGATCCATAAGGAGAAGTGTCACCCCATCCCGAACAGGATGCACATCATCCATCCAAACCAAGTGGGTGGAAGAGCAGGCAGGGGAAAGCGGACACTTTCCTCCACTCTAAATCTCCTCTGCACGTGTTTTCGTTTTCAGCGATGTTGGGGCTCTGTTGCATGCAAGCATGTGCAGTGTGTGGATGCCGAGTGAAGTACACAGGAATCAAATTGCCCTGTAAGCTAAACGGCAACGAATGTGTAAAACTGAATGCCGAAGTCCAGCATCTTTTGTCAGTCAAATTCTGGCCTTTCTCCCTGAGTCGGGCCTTTAGGAATTGCTGTCTGTTCCCCATAGCGTCAAGGCAATAAATTGCACACCTGTGCAGGGTTGCAACACAGATGAGGCTCTCCAGAAGTTGCTGGGTTACAACTCCTATAATCTCCCTGACCGTTGATCATGCTGACTGGGGCTGATGGGAGGTGCAGTCTGACAACATCTGATAGGCCAAAGGTTCCCCATCCCTGCATTGCATGGGATGTCAGCAGGGACATCTGTATTGTTCTTAAATGTTTCAGTGTTATGGTATGTTTGATGGCTCTTTATAATGGGTTGTCTCCCACTAAGTTTTATTCAGAGTAGTCCCACTGAAATTAGTGGACCTAAGTTGGTCAAACCCATTAATTTCAATTGGTCTAGTATAATGTTGGATACAACACCATGATTTTAATGTTATATGCCACTTCAGGTGCCCTTACGATAGAGAGTGTTGTCTATGAATGTCACAAATCTGCAAATTAGTTTGTACTGTCATTAAATTTGCTTCCCCCCCCCAGTTCTTCAGATAGCAGCACTTACCATGTGCAAAGTGCTTTACCATTCTTTCCTCATTCATCTTTGTGTGTGTGAAGAGGAAGGTTTACTGTTAATTTTATTTTACTCCTAAGGCAGCCTTCACTATCCTGGTGCCCTCCGGATGTTTTGGACTACAATTCCCATCCGTTCCAATCAGCATGCCCTGAAGGGAGTTGTAGTTCTTCACAGACTTCCAACAAATCCTAACCACCTCTACTCTGCTTTGTGCAAGTGCAACCACAGCGCTAGGCCAGCCCATTTGTGCAAGTACTCCAGACAGTGTCTTGGGCCTCCATATTCGTAGGGATGGCATGTTCTCTCAGTTGTCCTCACTTTCCAAATACATGAATCCTCTTTATACAATGGCAGAGGCAAGTGGCACTTACCCCTCAAGATAAGGTGGCCAATGGCAGAGAGTTCAGGGTGCAAATCTAAGTACACTTCATGTCACAGAAAGTACCACAGCACAATTCCCAGATCATGTGCTAACACTGATGCCTGCAACATGCCTGCCTAGAGGTGTTCTCTAGCATCCTACGCAATGTTGGAAGGAGCCCTGTGGTGGACCTCTCTCAGGTCTCAAGCCTCAGCAACTGGGTAGTGGTGGTAAAATACATTCCTATGGCCTGAAGTACCAAGTGTGAACCCCAACCTTTGTAGATTGGTAAGACTAAAACGGCAGACTGGAGAAGCAACAACAACAACAAAATAGGAAGCCCCAAAACAATGGAAATTGTGTATAAAAATGGCTACCACTTACAAGGAAGCAACAAGGGGTCGAGAGTGACCTGGGAGTCCAGCTGCAGAGCACCCAGACTGGGGTGGCTAAAGAGATCCAGAAAGTGGATGGGCAGCTGGAGGGAGCGGACTGTGAGGAGTTGCAGTCAGTAGCGGAGGAAGAAGTTTTCATTGTCCAGGAGCCTGCCAGGGGGGAAGACAGCAGAAAGCTGGAAGTGAAGCCCCAAGAGTTGAAGGTGGACAGGCTGGAAAATGAAGAGGAAGAGGCCTCGGAAGAAAGTGGAGTAGAGGCTGGAGAAGAGGTGCTGCTGATAGATTTCTCTGCTCCCTGTGTGCCTGCTGTTAAAGAAGTAGTGCAGACTCCCTGTCTGAAACTCTGGAGAGCCACTGCCAGTCAGTGTAGACAATACCAAGATGGATGGATCACTGGTCTGATTCAGTAGAAGGCAGCTTGCTATGTTCCTATGTCTACAAAATATGTTTATTTCACATGTATTTATATGGCTATTTCGTAAATCATATCTGTACATGTTTCCTGGAGTTAGCATGGTTTTGTTGCTTTTCCTTATTTTGGGGACTTTCTCCTCTCTTTTTGTTTAAAACTTCAGCCTGCCATTTCCACCTCCTGGTTTGTTTTAACATCTAGGTACAACCAACTCACAATGTGGTACAGACCTCACAGACTGGCTTGTAGGCTACTAAATATAAACTTGTGCATGAGGCATAAGCTTCTAAGTGTCTAAGCTGGCTAGGATGTACTTTAACCTCTGCTTTCCCCCAACCTCTCTCTTGTGATATTCAGTGTTTCCCCAGAATGCAGTGGGGTTCTTGTTCATCTAAAGACTCTAGCAGTCATCCCCTTGCCTGAACATAGCTCTTCCCCCAGTACTGAAGAACACACAGCTATCTCCCGCTTGCAGCCCATCAAAAGATACTACAGAAACGTACATGGAAGGCAAACTCCCTGGAGAAGTCACGCATGCCACAAGAGTGGATGCTGCGGACAGCTTCATCACTCAGCACACATTCGCCAGTGATAGGGCCGATGCCACCACTGGCCAGTGTGGCTGCCATGACACTGCTGGACTCACATGTCACTTCCACAGAGCACAGCTTTTCAGGGAGGAGAGGGTTAAGAGGAAGGGGTAAAAACAAAGAGAGAGAAATATCACAGGCAACGAAGGAATATTCAGAGGTATGAGAAACACAATAAGTACCAATATCCAGAGACTCAGAAATGGACCCTGGACTCTGCTTTGACTTGGCATTGTAGGGCCCATATTAAGAGCTTATTTAACACAGGAAAAAGCATGTGGTACCTTCTTTTCTGGAATGGGCTGTACCACTTAAAAGACTACAAGTGTGTGTGTGGGTTAATATTTTAATACTCCCCATATCAAAATCTCCCTTCAAGTGAAAAAATAGCATATCTAGAAGAGGACTGTAGGCTAAATCCCTTTTCACTGACATTCTAGCTTTCGAGGTACAAGAGGTTTTGTCATGGATTTTAATACAAACATGCAACACCCTCCTCCCCAGCTGCACTTTTAAGAAGGGTTAAACAATCTGTCCACCATCACCCCGCTATGCATTTACGTAAGTTCTCAAAGAACCTTAAAACTGATCTCGTAGCCAGCTAGGATCCCGAGTTGTTTACTGATGCTTCTAGAAGAACCAACATTAGGCAGAGCTTGGTTCTGAGAATGGCTTCTCTGGAACAGGCTTGGGATCTAAGGATTCAAATCTATATCATCATTTGGACACTTCAAAACTGATTTCTGAACTTGCTTGGGGAGCAGACTTACCCAGCTTCCAGGTTGAAAAAAATCTGCTGCGGAGGTTTCCTATGTTTTATTAGAATAAGTGTTTTGTGGAAATCTGGAGTTATAATGCCTTATTGATGTTGGATTTTGATGACTGGAGTTGTTAGGTGGTGGAGAAGCTTTTTTTAAAAAACAACATGTTTTATCTGTCAGGAGTGCCATCTCAAATTTCAGGTAGAGGAACAAGATTCAAAGCAAGGCTGAAGGCCTACTCCTGGAAATAATAATTGTCTCCTTTTTAAAAAATGAGTTGATTCAATTTTCAAAAAGATATAATAGATAACAATTTGTTATAACAAACCAGTAACAACTAATGTAGGCCAGAGGAACTGACACAAGCATACGAGATCATAGAATCATAGAATAGTAGAGTTGGAAGGGGCCTATAAGGCCATAAAGTCCAACCCCCTGCTCAGTGCAGGAATTCAAATTAAAACATACCTGACACGTGGCTGTCCAGCTGCCTCTTGAATGCCTCCAGTGTCGGAGAGCCCACTACCTTTCTAGGTAATTGGTTCCATTGTCGTATGGCTCTAACAGTTAGGAAGTTTTTCCTGATGCCCAGTCAAAATCTGGATTCCTGCAACTTGAGCCCATTATTCCGTCTCCTGCACTCTGGGATGATCGAGAAGAGATCCTGGCCCTCCTCTGTGTGACAACCTTTCATGTACTTGAAGAGTGCTATCATATCTTCCCTCAGTCTTCTCCAAGCTAAACATGCCCAATTCTTTCAGTCTCTCCTCATAGGGCTTTGTTTCCAGTCCCTGATCATTCTTGTTGCCCTCCTCTGAACCTGTTCCAGTTCGTCTGCATCCTTCTTGAAGTGCGGAGACCAGAGCTGGACGCAGTATTCAAGATGAGGACTAACTAGTGCTGAATAGAGGGGAACTAATACTTCATGCAATTTGGAAACTATGCTTTTGTTAATGCAGGCCAATATAGCATTTGCCTTTTTGCAGCCACATCACACTGTTGAGCTCATATTCAGCTTGTGATCAACAACAATTCCAAGATCCTTCTCACATGTCGTATTGCTGAGCAAAGTATCCCCCATCTTATAACTGTGCATTTGGTTTGTTTTTCCTAAGTGTAGAACTTTGCGTTTATCCCTGTTGAATTTCATTCTGTTGTTTTCAGCCCAATGCTCCAGCCTATCAAGATCCCTTTGAATTTTGTTTCTGTCTTCCATGGTATTAGCTGTGCCCCCCAATTTTGTATCATCTGCAAATTTGATAAGCATGCTCTGTGCCTCCTCATCCAAGTTGTTAATAAAAATGTTGAAGAGCACTGGGCCCAGGACCAAGCCCTGGGCCCAGGACCGAGCCCTGTGATACCCCACTCATTACTTCCACCCAGTTTGAGAAGGAACCATTGATAAGCACTCTTTGAGTACGATTCTAGAGCCAACTGTGGATCCATCTGATAGGTGTTTCATCCAGCCCACACTTAGCTAGCTTGCTAATCAGAATATCATGGGACACTTTGTCAAAAGCTCTGCTGAAGTCGAGATATATTATGTCTACAGCATTTCCACAGTCTACAAGAGAAGTAACCCAATCAAAAAATGGGATAAGATTAGTTTGGCAGGATTTGTTCTTCATAAATCCATGTTGGCTCCTAGTAATCACTGCATTGTTTTCAAGGTGCTTACAGATTTACTGCTTTATAATCTGTTCCAGAGTTTTACCAGGGACTGATGTTAGGCTGACTGGTCTGTAGTTCCTTGGTTCCTCCCTTTTGCCCTTTTTGAAGATTAGGTCTCCTCCAGTCATTCAGTACTTCACCAGTCCTCCATGATTTCGCAAAGATAATAGACAGCAGTTCTGAGAGTTCTTCAGCCAGTTCCTCCAATACTCTAGGATGCAGTTTATTGGGACCTGCTGATTTGAACTCGTTCAAAGTGATTAGGTATTCCTTGACCATTTGTCTATCAATCTCAAGCTCCAATCCTGCCCCTTCTACTTCATGTTTCCCGGGAGGGTCACAGATCCGTTTTTGGGAGAAGACTGAGCCAAAGTAGGAATTGAGCACTTCTGTCTTTTCTTTGTCATCTGCTATCATTTTGCCATCCTCACTGAGTAGCTGTGCCACCGTTTCTTTTCTCTGTCTTTTACTATGGACATACCTGAAGAAAGCTTTTTTGTTGCTTTTAGCATCCCTCACTACCCTCAGCTCATTCTCAGCTTTAGCCTTCCTGACACCATCCCTGCAATTCTGTGATACCTGCCTGTACTCTTCCATTGTGGCCTGGCCTTCTTTCCACTTCCTGTATGTGTCCTCTTTGTTGCTTGCACTTCCACCTCAGGCTTCTCCTGCTGCACATTTTCTTGCACAGCCATTTCTCCGGGCGCTGGCAGCTCCTCTCACACACATGCCTCCAACTTTTCCTCCTGCACTTTCTCTTCCACAACTGGTACACACGGGGCGAAGAAATCTATCGACAGTTGCTCTTCTCCAGCCTCTAGTTCACCTTTCTCCAAGGCCCTTTCTTCCTCCTGCATTACTTCTTTAACAGCAGGCACACAGGGAGCAGAGAAATCTACCAGTAGCATCTCTTCTCCAGCCTCTACTCCACTTTCTTCCGAGGCCTTTTCCTCTTCATTTTCCAGCCTGTCCTCCTTCAACTCTTGGGGCTTCACTTCCAGCTTTCTGCTGTCTTCCCCCCTGGCAGGCTCCTGGACAATCAAAACTTCTTCCTCCGATACTGACTGCAACTCCTCACAGTCCACTCCCTCCAGCTGCCCATCAACTTTCTGGATCTCTTTAGCCACCCCAGTCTGGGTGCTCTGCAGCTGGACTCCCAGGTCACTCTCGACCCCTTGTTGCGGTTGATCAGGCAGGGCTCTCACCTCCTCACACGGGGTCTCCTTTTCCTCTCCAGAGATGCTTTCAAATATCTCTCCCATTCATTGCCAGTGCTCCTGCCGCTCTTTTTGCCTTTCCTCCCGTTCCTCTTGGCACTCGCATTGCCTTTGCCGCTGGTCCTCCTGGCACTCTAGTTGCCTTTGCTGCAACAACAATCTCATCTGTTCCAGGAGGGTTGCTGTTATCTCCCCCATCTTGACTCGGGCACATCTTGCTCCCAATGCTTCTCCCAGTGTCCGGTTCAGAGCGGGAACCACGAGTCGGAGACGAGGGTGCAAGGAACTCTTGCTTTATCAACATAATGGATACATCAAAGGCTGAGCGCCTCATAGAAAAACCCTATGCTAACTCACTACAAGTCCCTAACTACCCTCTAGACATGCTCTGCAACTGTGTGATGAAAATTGACTCAGTGCCCCATTCACAGCGTGGCAGTCTTAAATAGGTCTTTGAGCATAACCTCTCACTCCTTCGCACACACGTCCTCTGCCCTGTCCGCTTCTCCCTACATCGTGAGCGCGGTGAAGGGGGGCGAGTCTCCATGGGCTCATCTGACAAAACAGGGTTCTCATCTGCAGGCGGGGAAGCAGAGGGCTGGGAAGCATCAGGCATCTCTAGGATACGGCTTGGCACAGGAGGAGTTACTGCTCTTTCAGAATCCTCCCCTAATGGCTCCGTGGGGGTGCTTGATGGCTGAGCGCTGTCCCATTGAGGGACAGGGCCATCCGTGGGAACTGGAGGGGCGGCTAGCTCGCTCTCTTCCTCAAGGTCTGGGCTAGACTCAACAACAGCTGGATCGTCCATGCCTGCTGAGTCGCCTGCAACTCATGCCTTCCCCCTCCTTGATCCTCAGGAGAGAGGCTGGGCTCAACACCCCTGGGCTCAACACCCAGGAAACTCAATCCCACTCCTAACACCAGTGTTGCGCACCTCCCCAATCTCCAAGCAGTAAAATCTCAGGGGTCCCTGTGCTTATCCAGGGGTTGGTTTCCTTTGGGAAGAAGGTCAGTGGAGACTGTGGTGTCTTTATGAAATATGGTTTATTTATTTACACACATTCCAACCTGAGCTTAAGATGCTAACAATAAATTTATTTCCATTTGCTTTAGCAGGGTAATTTAGTAATCTGTGTAATTTTACATACATGGGGGGGGTGGGAAACTTAAAAAATGAAATTAAACCTGAGTTAGACACAGCATGAGAAACACAAAACCAAGAGACTGAACAACACTGGACTACACTTCAGGGTTGTCATACATAACTCCCTCTCAGCTGCCCCCCCAATATCTGTACAGCAACACTAAGCTACTTTGCTGGGCTGATGTAACCTATGCATTCTCAAGCACTATATCCACCCCTCCCCACTGCTGCACTATGAATATACTAATGATTTGTGTGTGTGTGTGTGTGTGTGTGTGTGTGTGTGTGTGTGTGTGTGTGAGAGAGAGAGAGAGAGAGAGAGAGAGAGAGAGAGAGAGAGAGAGAGAGAGAGAGAGAGAGAGAGAGAGATTTAACAACCAAGAGCTAAATTCAGGATTAAAGTGTTACAAACAAAGAGTCTCATACAATCTCAAAATAACTCATTTATAAACCCATTTAAGGATAGGGGCTGGGGGCTGGCAGGGCGATTGAGCCAGCGGAAAGAGCAGGCTGCGGGAGACAGTGGGGGTGGGAACACACACACAACAGAGCTTGGAAAAGTTACTTTTTTGAACTACAACTCCCATCAGCCCAATCCAGTGGCCTCCAGTGGGGCTGATGGGAGTTGTAGTTCAAAAAAGTAACTTTTCCAAGCTCTGCACACATCACCGTCACTCACCTCCATTCTGCTGTTGCCTTCTCCGTCATCCTTGCCCTCTGGCTTTCTCCCTCCACCGTCCATTTTTCTCTCTCTCCTGACCGTCTGGCTCTCCATTTCCTCCCTCGTGCTTCTTCACACAGAGCAAGAGAGCTGAGCAGAAGGCCAGTGTGAGTCACATGTCTGTTGCCCACCAATCACAGGAGCAGAAGACTTCCCCTGCTTCCTCCAAGTAACTGGAGGGGGGAGGGGAGTGAAACGAAAGAACTCCTGGTTTCTACTGCGCCTGCATGACATTATAATCCACGGTAATGCATTTTTTATCTATTAATTAAAAACAAACCATGCCTTTTTTAATTTTAAACCTACCGAAGATGAAGGTCTGTGTTTGGGGCAAGCTCAGGGATTTGATTAGAGGTACCTTACAGTCATCTCTGAGTTTTAATGAACAACAACAGATTATGAGAACTTCTCAAGAAAAAAGTCCAAACGGCTTTTTGTTTTCTCTCTCCCGTTTTTCACTTTAACCTGTGGATTCTCTGTGTGTATGTGGGGGTGGGTGGGTTGTGTATCACCAAGAAAACTTTCAGAGTTGTAGAGCAAGCGATTCCGAATCCAACAGTATGAGACTTGTAAGTTTTTGTTTTGAAGTTGGACTATACAAAGCACCAGAAAGGTGTGTGTGTGTATTTTCATTTAACATGGTACAACTCGAAAAATCCCTACTGGCTATAGTATACAGCCACTCTTGTGGCTGTATAATATGACCACCAATGCTTGCAATTATTGCCATAATTTGCTGTGGGGATAGTTGTGCTAGAGTCACAGAAGAGGCACCAATTGGAGGATGCCCACAAGTTTACAAGAAAGGTCACAAACCCTTCTGTTGTTTACCTACACCTTGATGAATGCCCCTGCTGTGTCAAACTGTTTTCCACTTTCAGATTCTGTTTGATAATTCTAACTGATAATTGGTTGAAACTGCTACAACCACATGGGGAGGAGCTTCAAATAAGTGGCGGACCTGCCTCCATACAGTTGCATTATAGGTGACCAGTAGTGTAGGCAGGTGCATGTGTAAGCTAGGTCTGAGAGAGCAAGAAAAGCCCATCCTTTTGTCATACTTAATACCTTGAATGCAGATGACCATCGAGTGAGGAGCAACTTATCCAGTGAGCATACAACCTGTAGTATCTACCCTTGCAAGTAAGGAAAACGTGACAATTTCCCCGATTCCATAGATTTCTAAACAGATGCAGATGTGTGGTAAAACTCTCCTTACCATGTGGGCAGATGTTCTACATGCCTGGCTCCCCTTATGTTAGTAAGAAGTGGCAGAGCATCTGCTTTGCATGCAGAAGACCCCAGGTTAAATCCCTGGCATCTCCAGGTAGGGCTGGGATTAGCCCCAGTCTAAAATTGTGGAGAGCCACTGCCAGTCAGTGTATATTGAGCTAGATGGACCCATTGGTCTGACTCAATATAAGGCAGCTTCCCATGGTCCTAAAAAAGGCTTTGAAGACCCACTGATTTTGGTGGCTTACTCAGAGCTTGGAAAAGTTACTTTTTTGAACTACAGCTCCCATCAGCCTAATCCAGTGGCCATGTTGCCTAGGGCTGATGGGAGTTGTAGTTCAAAAAAGTAACTTTTCCAAGCTCTGGGCTTACTCATGAATGACATAATGCTTATCAGGGGCGTCACTACCGGGGTGAGGAGGGTGCGGACCGCACTCAGGTGACACCATGAGGGGGGTGACACCCAGAGCTGCCCCGCCCCGTGCCATTGCCCGGCAAAGGAGCCGAGAAGCGCTCCGGGTCAGCGCAGCCAACTCCTCGGAGGCAGGCGGGCGGGCGAGACCGAAAGCAGGCGCCCGCTCGCTGGCGGTGAAGCCGGGATGGGCCTTCCACCGTCAGCCTGGAGCGTGTTGCGGGTGCGCGCGCTCACGCAAGGCCAGCTACCCCCGTCCATGCACCTAGGAGGGCGCACGCCGGAGGTCCGCCCCCCCCGCACTCCCGCTAGTGACGCCGCTGATGCTTATCAGGGTCATATTTTTTCCATGTTCATCATTGACTCAATTTTTTAAAAGTTAATTTTAAATCATTAAACTGCGAAGAGAAAGATATGATCTGATGGCTTACACTGTGTCAGTGAGTTATTAGAGAGCTGAGTGATATCTTACAAGAGGTATCTTTTGTTGCTATTGTGCCCATGTGGGCTGATGGACCTACTAAAACTGTGTTTTATTTTGGGTTGGATATGTATTTACTATTGCTGGTTTTATTAATGCTGTAATACGTTGCTTTTTTGTGTGATATTTTATTGCATTATTAATATAATTGTAAGCTGCATTTTATTTATTACTCAACAGCCACCTTGGGTGAGTTTGACTCATAGAGGCAGCCTATACATATGTTTAAATATATAAAATAATTTATCTATATAATTTTAACTGATCTGTTAAACACATTTAACAACATACAAATTCATAAGACACACAAGTTGAAATAGTAGTTTATTAAGACAAACGGAGTAAAAGAAGAAAGCAATATTCAAACCATAAAATATTTTTAATAGACCATCCTAATAAAGACATTGTAGAATGGCTGCAATAACAGTAATATGCTGTGTGTTCACCAGAAGTAAGAGCACAAAAGGATATTAAGACATAACGAATCTGTGTTAAGTAATCTTAAATATGTATGTCCTGAGGACAGCTTCTGGGGAAGAACTGTGTAGCTCAGTGGTAGAGTATATGCTTTGCATGCAAAAAGTCCCAGGTTCAGTTCCTGGCATCTACAGGTAGGGCTGGGATTCTGAAATTCTGGAGAGCTGCTCTCAGCCAGCATCAACCATACTGGGACTGGATGAACAAATGGCCTTACTCAATATAAGGCAGTTTCCTCTCTTCCTAAGATACGTTTGTACTTAGGATACTTACACCCAGGGTGCTTCCAGACTGTCACTGTTTTGGGGTGGGATTCAATTACATGCCCACAAATTCAGGTTGTGTGCAATGAAAGTTGATGTTGAGGTTGTGCATGATGAACCCCTTCCCCCAAAATTGGACTTTTTGTAATAAGGACACTGCACTGGAAAGTGTGGGATAATAATTGCTCGACACATCATATAACCTCTCCACAAACAAATCAGAATGAATCTTCAATAAACAGATCATCTGGAAGTGATCCTAGATACACTGGAACATATCAGTCCAGTTATGAGGGGTGCACATGCTTAAAATGTAGCTTTTCCTTTTAGGAAAAGAATGGAAGCTTGGACCATCCCTTTACCGCTTGCTATCCCTGGGGCAATTTTAAAGACAAACACTGCATTCAAAACACATGTGAGCCCTTCACAACTGGCAGGTTATACACAGGTATTTTCCACTCAGGTACCCACAGCAGAGTACAAGTTACCTTATGATGGTCATCTCTGTGTTAATTTAGGAGTGTGTCCTGTGGTTTTCTCGCAATTGAACCTCATGGTCTCCTACACCACCAAAATGGCTGACTGGAAGAGATCAGAGATTTGTAGTGCAAGCCTCCACTCAGAAGTAGGTCCCACAGAGTTCAATAGGACCTACTCCTAGGTAAGTGTGCACAAGATTGCAGCCTCAGATTTATGAGTCACATGACATGGACATATTATTGCTGGTGGCAATGTCTGCATGCACATAGCAATATACCAAGGACAAATCTCCATTTAAAAAAATATCTTCATATGTTCTAATCTTGCAAAATAATCTTCTGAAATTGATATCATGTAGCCAGACTACCATTTACCAAATTATGGGGTGGAGGTGGCTAGGAAGATTTGTGATTTTTCAGAAAACAGACAACGTGCGACATTAGCAAATGGGGGCACAAATGTGCAAGAACAACTTATTTATTTATTATTTTATTTATACCCTGCCCTGCCTTCTAGCAGGAGCCCTCTGAAAACAGAGGGAAATTCCATTAAAAAAAAGGAGCACATGAATCAATTCTGTGAGTCCCACACCCAGCTTAAGGTGTTTGGCTGTATGTAATAGGCTCACTTGTTCTGCAAATAACAAAGGCATTTGAAGTGATAATAACTCCTTCCCAACAAACAATAAGGGGGGTTGCGAGCCAAAAACCCCCCAAGTCACCTTCCCCACCCACCCCTTTGGGACTGTTGGAAGCATCTTATGCTAATAAATTTATGAGCAGAGATGTAGTCCTGTCCCTCAGCTACTGTATAGAAAAGCAGGTCGCTAAGACGTGGGTGGCAGCATCCCATTCAATACAACAGTGTGTCCCATGCAATTGTATGTCCACATCATGTGACTCATCAATCTGAGGCTGCAATCTTGTGCACACTTACCTGGGAGTAGGTCCTATTGAACTCTGTGTGACCTACTTCTGATCCCTGGGGAGAAATGAGAGTCACTACAAAGGGCAGGTAATGTTTCATCTTTTATAATGCTTATTTATGTCAAACGTTTATATACTGCATTTCAGGTATAGGCAACATCTCAAAGAAGCTGACAGTTAAAAATAAAAAGCCGCAGCAGCCTAAGGAGTCCCTACTGAGGAAAGGAGCACCGAGAGGGGCAGAGCTACATGTTCCTGTTGACAAGGGCCGTGACATATTTCCTGGGTCTTTAGTAGTGGTGAGAAACCTGTGGCCCTGCAGTTGTTATTGGGCCCCTACTTCCATCAGCCCCAACCAGCATGGCCAATGGCCAGAGAGATGATAAGAGTTGGACTCCAGCAGCCTCTGGAAGGCCAGAGGTTTCCCATCCCTGGTTTTAAAGGCGCTAAATGGCTGAGGACTAAATATTCATTTGAGGTCCCTCTTCCTTCTCTCCTCAGTGGGAGTGTACTGTATGACATTGCTGATGTGGCCCCTTGATGTGTGAGGCTTGTGCATTTGCCTCTCTCCCACTAAAAATGGGGCTTGGGACAAGTTAGGCCAGCCTTTGCCAACCTGGTGCCCTCCAGATATTTTGGAATACAAGTCCCATCAGCCCCAACCAGCCTCTTTAAAAGACTACAGGAGTTCTCCCAGTCGAGTGGTACAGGAAAAAGTACTCAGATCCCAGACAGGTAATTTAAACAAACAATGTTTACAGAGGTTTTCAAAATGACAGCTACACTGGGAAGAAGAGAAGCATGCCCTTACCACTAGTAGTAATGCCTCTGCCCCCGTTTCCCATGTTTCTTCCAGGTTGAATGCACGTCTTCTGCTGTTTTACAGGGATGTTCCTATGGTAGCCAGCATTTCTGCTGGGGAGCAGCATCAGAACCTGCCCTCAGACTGATATGAGTGGAGACATCTGAAGGGGCTGAAAGTATCCCATGCTGGGGGAAATCATCAGTGCCAAAAAGAAAGAAAGCAAGGAAACAACAAAAGGCATCAGCCCTTTAATGTATTCAGCTGGAAGTCTGACAACCCGGCTTCTTTTCTCTGCCTCTGCGCAGAGAGAGATGTTTGTTGGGCACGGAAGCCTTGGCAGCGCGTGAAGCCCTAAGTGCGTCATAATTCAAGAATCACATCTATCACGTTACCTCACTCCGTATGCAGTTTTTTATTTTCACCACATCTCTGTTGCCTTCCAGTTCTCTTACGTATTATAACATTTGTCAGCCAGTTATTGTGCAAAGAAAAGAAACAAACAAGCAAAGTGGGCTAGGAGAATTTGTGCAGGGATGCCAGCGTGGCTAGCTGCTCAGTGGTGCAGGTACCTGCATGTGTGAGACGTGGAAAGTTCATTAGTGCCGAACGAAATGTTGCATTGTAAAGAAGGCCATCAGGGATGGTGAACCTGTCACCCTCCAGATGTTGCAGATGGGAGCTGAGAGTCCAACAACATCTGGAGGGCACCAGCATCCTCCCCACACCAGCTTAACATAACTTACACAATTCCTAGAAGGACAGTTTCCTCATTTTGACATCACTTATGCACATCACTACACCACAGTGAAATGACACATGGCTCACACATCCCTTACTGTTCTGTAAGCTGCTGTTGATGGTGGTGACGGCCATTCCTCACTGCCTCGAGCCTTGGTCGAGTAGCTGGCTCTGCCAGTGCCCATGGGAAGTCCCATCTCCAAACAGTATCCCGCCCCGCTTCTCCACTGGATCACGGGAGGCTGCAGTACTCCTGGAACAACCCTGATGGAGCGCATAGCTGTAGCAAGCCTTAAGTGCTTGCGAGCATCTGAAGCTGGGAGGAGGTCGCAGCGGGTATCAGCAGACGGAGGAAAGGAGAGTAACAAGGAAGTCGCCTTCTGGCCCTTTAAAAGAAAAGCATGAGCGCCGTTTTCCAAGTTTGGGCGGGAGGAGTGACATAGCTGGGGCGGGGGGAGAGTGATGGGCGGCGACTCTAGCCTGTCAGCAAAACTAAAAAAATACACCAATGAGGAAAGGAGGGAAGAACTTCGTATGTTTTCCCAGTTCGTTCTGCCAGGCGAGTCATAACGTGATCCTTACAAGTTTCTAGAGTCGCGTCCATCGGAACACACCCCTTTATGAATTGCGTGAATATTACGAAGTAAGCACCGCCCCCGGATTTTATACCCGAAAGCGCTATCTGGTCAGAAACATTACAGGCAGAAATAGGATGCACTTCAACGTTCAAATTGGCCCTTTAAGTCACTATTTACTCGTCCTGCTTGCGTTTACAACAGGGTCGCTATAGGGGTTGCCGGCAAGTTGTTTCTGGTAGAGATCCAGTGCCCTGTAGGCTATACATACAGAAATTTAACGCTTTGTCTGTCATGTCACCTACACAGACGAATAACTTCGTTTGTGGAATTTCTGAGTTCCGCAATCGCATTCACCACTGGTTGAGGGTGCTACATTAACCGAAGGGTGTGTAATTGCACAGGATGTCGTCTATGGTTCGTTCCAGCACATTTTTCGTCAGGTAGCCAATTGTTCTTTGTATGGAGTGTTGGTTGTCTGTTCCTTCCTCTGAGTTAAATTCATGCACTGGGAATGTTAGAGAAACATGCAAGCCATTGTTCTACTGGGCTAAGGCCCAGTTTTTCTCTGCTGCTTTCCAGTGAAGTATATGTTAACCATTTCCTAAAATCTAGAAGATTTTCTCCCTTTATTTTGGAAAAGAGGCCAGGGGGAGAGGGAGGAAATAATTGTCTCCAATTTCCTATCGTTTAGCAGAGGAGCCCACCTGTGTGGCTGGCTTTCTGAGGTCTCCTTACTTAGCACGCTGCATATTTAGCACATACACTCTAGTCTGCAAGCCAGACAAATGTGTATTTTGCAAGATGCATACACAGTAATACCTCCGTTAACATGCATTACTTTTTTTAACAGAAACTCTGGTACCAGAGGTAGGAATAACATGGAAAGAACAGGGATAGGTTCCTATACCACAAAAAAAGAACGGTTCAATGTATTTCAGCAAACGTTTTATTCCATTCTAACAGTATGCGTGTCTGAAATGAAACAACCAGGTCAGGTAAGCCTTGCATACAGGCCATTTGAAGGCTTCTTCCAAAATGGATCCATTGCCTTTTTTCTTTTATCATGTAGCATCTTGTTATAGAAATCTAAAGCTTTGAGCACAGTTCTCCTCTCTGTACACTTGAGCAGGCAGGCAAGGGACAGCTGCCACCATCACCCTGTGCTTGCGCTCTCTCTCTCTCTCCCCGCCATCCTCCCTTACACTCGAGCAGACACGTCTGCAATAAACAGTGCTTCCGGGGCCATCACCATACGCGAGAGAGCTGCCTGTAGCAGCTGCAATCCAGTAGACAAGGAGCCACATTCCTCCTTCAAAAGCACATGTCTTTTTAAAAGTGGCACTTGGCTCCAATAGTAATATCCTTACTGTGCTTGCACACTGAAAAGGATTTATGAATTTAAGTTTATGGATCCCAATTTCAGTGGATGTAGCTGTTCTGTTTAAGGGGCATACTCTCCATTTGGAAACTCAGATGATTTACCTGGCAGACAACAAGGCTCAAATATAATTTAGTGGGATCCAAACCTTTTCTGAAGCTCTGTAATGGCCATTCAGGACAACACTTTTCTATTTTGTCCTTTGGGGAGGCTCTCTAAAGACCACTGTGTAAGGATAAGGAAACAATCACTCTTTGTTTAATGCACTATAAGTAATTGCTATTTAGACATTCAAGCTACCAGTCTATGCCCACTTACCTGGAAGTAAGTCCCATTGAACTTAATGGACTTTCTTTTGATTTGCCCTATCCTTATATTCCTGTTGGCATTCAGAAGGAACCAATGTTTTTCAATGGCCATTTGGTGTCATTCTTTTTAGTACAGTAGGGCCCCGCTTTACGGCGATTTGCTTTACGGCACTTCGCTAATGCGGCGGTCTCAATTAGACTCAATTAGACTAAAGCCCCACTCATACGGCGCTTGTTCCGCTTTTATGGCGGTTTTCGGGTGTCACGTGCCATTCTATTCAATGAGTTCCACTTTTCAGCGGTTTCCGCTTTTCAGCTGGGGTCCAGAACGTAACCCGCCGTATGAGTGGGGCCCTACTGTATATATAGATATTTTAGCGCATATAGATATACTCCTTAAGGTGGGAGAGACTGCATGCAGAGAAAATAACCTTGCTAATAAACGCAATATGAAAGGACCATCCTCAGCCCACATACGTTGTCCACACCTAGTTTTGATAGCAATTTGCAGTTCAACATTGTGCAATTTGACTGAAGTGCTGGAGATGAGGCATCTGGGAAATCAATCACACTTGGCATATGACAAAGAAAAAAACATTGACAAACACCATTCTGCAGACAATGCTGCCTCCACTTTACAGATTAGGAAATGGTGGCCAGTCAGAAAATTCTTTATTGTCCTTTAAAGTGGGTTTATTTTTGGTACATGCTGGAAATGGATTTCAGTCTCCAAGCTCACGCTTATCATATGCTTAAATATGGGATGTCTTAAAGACTGGTTCCAGTTTATCCTAGCTTTTCCTAACTCCCCACTCTTATGAAGACTCCAGTACTAGCCACATATACAGCAAAGTTAGAAATCCATTGAAATGAATGGGTTTATGAGTGCCTAACTTTGCATGGATTGGGCTGTTAATGTGAATTCAGTCCTGTTGAACTCTATAGGGCTTGAACAGCCTGCAAAACAATATTCAGATCTAGGTGCCAGACTCAGCACCTTCTTCTTGACTAGGTTCCAGCTGCTCTGTGTGTGTGTGTGTGTGTGTGTGTACGTGTACACATACACACAAATATATAATGATGATGATGATGATGATGATGATATAAGTATGGGGCTGGGGCTATGCTTAGATAACCCACTAGGTGGCAATAGTTCTATTTTCCAAGAGAATTAAGGTTTTTGCAGGACTTTTATGAAGAGGTTTCTCAACTGAATAATCAGTTTTGACAATAGTACATACAGACTTTCATAATTTCAGGGACTAAATTGAATGTAAGAATCTTTCACAGACATTCTCTTATGTTAAAGTTCTCATGAAAACTAGAAACTCCTTTTAAAATAAATAATACATCCTCAATCTTTGCTTGAGAGTAGGTGGTATCAATAAATTCTGAACTTGATACCTTAAAGCTCAGTTCTATGCAGAGTTAAGCATGCTCAACCCTATTGATTTCATCAGCTTTAGGCTTACTTAACTCTGCTGAGGGCTGCACATGACATATTGCAGCCATGCATCTTTTTAAATATACCAAGTACTGTATGATGTTGCCTAAATTCCTGGATCAAGTGTAGTTTTCTTCCCCTTCCTCCCCTCCTCCCCCATTATGATTCCTTGTACGCTTCCTAGAAACATAAGGTATCTTTGAAATAAATGATGGAAAACAGTGAATCTGTGGTGACAGTATTATCCATGGTTACTCATGAGTAAGAGCCAATGAATACAGCAGTGCTCAGTTTTGAGTAAACATACATTAGAACCAGGCTGGGCTATGCCCCCTGGCTCTACCCTCAGATCCACTCTCTGATCTGTTTCCTGACCCAGAAAGTTCTGCTCATGGCTCCCTCCCAGATACCGGGATTTTAAAATGTTATTTAAAGAGTTGGAAACTCTACTCCTAGCTTCCAGTATCTAAACTAAGTAATGCAAAGACATTGGAGTTATACACAAGCGGTTCAGCTTGGTATTAATTTAAAAATTTGAATGTATTTTATTAAAATTATTTTAAAAATTAAATATATTTGAACATATCAGGCTACTTGTATTTATATCTTTGCTGTGTTGTGAAGGATCCTAGGTTGTTGCATACACAAAGTCCCAGGTTCAAGTCTCTGGCATCTCCTGCTAAAAAGGGGTCGGTAACAGGTGATGTGAAAGCCCTGTGCCTGGCACTCTGGAAAGTTGCTGCCAGTCAGAGTAGACAGTACTGGGCTATAAGGCAGCTTCCTATTAGTTATGATGCCAGTCTTCACCCCTGATAAGTGCCAGCACTAGAAAATGCCTGGCTAAAGGCCTGGTCTTCACCCTCAAGACCCTGATACAAGTTTCCTTTCCAGATCACAGGATATAAAGTACAGGCACCAGGGGTCTTTGTTATATATCCCAAGGAAGTTTCTTAATGCCTCCCAATGAAAGTCTCATTGTCCAAAACTCCACACAGGGTCCTGTTGTGCTCACCTTAAGCTGGACTCTTGTCTTGCGTAGAAATTAGAGACAGTTCTTCCATCTGGCTTGGCTGCCTCTCCCAGTTACAGAGCTGCAAAAGGGAGAGGCCAAGCCTTTCCCAAGACACTTTAATATGAATACTTAGCACAGCACGTTTCCTAACCTCAGCAAGTCAGTTTCACCACACATAGTGGTTCTTCTGCCTAACAGGGTGCATGTTGAAGGCACCATGCTCTGGAAATGATGGTCCCTGGAGGATATTTGTTTTTATCCTTTAACAATAGTTGAACTAAATGTTGGGGGTGTGTGGAGGGTGGATGGGTGGAAAGGTAATTGCTAAAGACTGGAGCCAGGCCTTGTCCTGTTTTCTCAAATCTAACATGGCTCCCGGGCCCTGAGAACGCAAGGGAGGAATACTGTGCTCAGTACTTAGCATGGGAGAATGAAAGGAAGTGGGATGGTTTTACTTTAGACATAGGATGTGTACACACATAGCCTTTGAAACACATGTGGATAATTTTCCCCTAGAGAGCTTTTGAACATAGTGCATTGCAATTGTACACATTGTTCTGCCATAATGTTTGTTAAAGCGGCAGTTCCTCTAGATGCCGTCTGTACACACTGGTGAGGCAGTTTACCAGCTAGAACGCATTGGTCTTCTCTACTCCCCTCCCCTCAACTAGTTTTTCCACACACCCTGTATGCTGCCAGAAACGACAATGTAATGCCCTGCTGCAGCTGCACGTGTGCAGTTCCACCAACTTTTAAAAATGTTATTTGTTGCAGGTCTTGCGAAAGACAGGATATGGAAAGAGAGGATCTGGAAACTGGTGTATTGATATACAGTTTGTTCCCCTGCTTTTCCATCTCTTGAGCAACATGCTTGAACACAGCATAATTGCGAGGGCTGCTTCTAAGCTGTTGCTGAACCTTTTCTTTCCCCCAAACATCAAGATTGAGGATTTTTTTTGTTTTCCATTAAATGCCTCTTCCCTTCCCTTTTACCAATATGCCTTTGTCCTCCACTGCAAAAGCAGTAACCTTCAGCTTTGCCAGAAAAGGAAGAGAAACGGTAACTCTCAGGTGAATGGGCACAGAAATGAGGGGGAATGGCACAGCCCTGCCATGTCAGAAGGTCCAGCCTAGGAGGTCACCTGAGAAAGCGCTCTCTATGTACATATGCAGACAGCAAGCTCTTGAGAAGTGCATTCTCAGGACAAAACGGATTATAGCTATTTCAACAAGAAGTGCTTTAGATCAATGAGTAGTGTGGGACAAGGGGTCACAGTTACACCATGCATTTATTCCACTATTATTCCACTTTAAACAGCAATGGCTTCCCCCAAAGAATCATGGGAAGGGTAGTTTGTGAAGGGTGCTGAGAGCTGTTAGGAGATGTCTCTACTTCTCACAGAGCTACAGTTCCCTGAGCGGTTTAACAATCAATCCCTCTTCCCAGGGAATCTGGGAACTGCAGGTCTGTGAGGGGAATAGGGGTCTTCTAATAACTCTCAGCACTGTTTATAAACTGCACTTCCCAGGATTCCTTGGGAAAAACCATGACTGTTTAAAGTGGAATAATAATGGAATAAATGTACAGTGTCAATGGGGCTAGGGACAACATGGGAATGATGCTGTGTGCACAGCACCCCCAAAATGTGCCTGCATCCTGCCCTAAATGCACATTCACACACAATATCTAGACAGCCTAAGCCAGGCCCAATTATGTGCACTGGAAAGACATAGGATGACATGTGTACACACCATGCATTTAACGTAAATGACTTCCCCAAAAGGATTCCTAAGAACTGTAGCATGTTAAGGGAGCTGGAAACTGTAGCTCTATACGGGGTAAATTACAGTTCTCAGGATTCTTTGGAGGAAGGCACATACTTTAAATGTGCTTTAACTGTATGGTGTGTCTGCAGCCTTGTAGTCTGTCTAAAAGGAAGGAGGGTGGTATCTTCTCAGCCCCTGTGACTGAGCATGGACTTCCCTGCTCCCAACCCAGGCACTGGGTTCTTTCCACTTCTGAACTCCAGAGTACCCTTCAGAAGGAAAGGAGATGCATTGCTTTCTCACAGAGCTGTTCCATGACATTTTGCTGCCCAAAGTGAAGGACAAGATGGTATCACCCAACTAACCACCCCACCCCACCCTCATTCCATGTGCAGAACAGAAGCCAGCCAGACTGGCAGTTGAAGATTACTTCAACACTGGTGATGGGACAGTGTCTTCCATTAGACCTGAAGGCAGCAGGCTAGTTTGCAGGATGCAATGGCGGGCCATGTGGCAGACACACCTCTATCCTCCAGTACCTTGCTGCTGCCCTCCCACTCCCCAGCTTCTGCTGTCTGAGATGGCTGCCTCACTCTGCCTAATGATAGGGCTGGGCCTGCTCCCTTCCATAGTTTCTCTGTCTGTGGAGGATGGATTACTCATTTTCAGGTTTTGCTCCACTGCAATGCTATCTCCTAGTGCGGTGCTTTAGTTTTTCCTCATAGCATGAATGTATAAGTACACCCTGTCACTTTCATATATATCAGTGAATTACAGCCATTGATTTATAAGAAAAGTATAGAGATGCACTCAGGAACACCACTGGGGTGGGGACTAAACTTGCTTCCTGCTCCTTTTGACCCCAGCTATTGGCAATCAAGCTTGCTCCTTTCCTGGAGTCCTGTCCTATCTAGCCCCATCTTGGAGTCTGTTTCTTGCCCTCCCCATGTAGAGTAGTCTTTTTGTGTGTGTGGCTGTATTCTGAAACATGTCATTGATGCAATAAAATTATATTAGTGGTAAATTTATACTGGACCATCTATCCACCATCATTCAGCTTTATTAGTTGTTCTGCAATGCTTCCCCAAAGTTACTGTGTTATTGCTGTCTAGAGGGCACTCTTGTGCTATAGCACAACAAAAGCAAGACAAAAACTAAAAGCAGAATTTCCTGCTGCTAAAAATTAGTCACCCATCCAGAATCCCCAAAGGACAGATTTGGGCCCCTTTTTTATAATGTGTCTCTTGTAAAAGAAGGCTATCGGGCTTCAGTTTCTTTATCATGGACTCTACCCTGGCCCTCTTAATCACAGACCCCAAGCCATTTAAACTGAATGGTATTACCTTAAGCTAGCCATGGGTGTCCTTCATTAGGATAACCAGATGAAAAGCTCTACAAAAAGTTAAAAACACTTGCCCAGGTCCCGTCCTCCCTGTAATGATATGAAACCTCCAGAGAAAAAGAATACAAACATTAACCCATAAAACAAACAGTTAACTCTCATACAAACTCCTCCTGGGAGGGAAACCCGTGCCTTTGGATTCCAGTGCCAAGGGGAAATATTCCCATGCACTCTGGGGGAGGAATAGAAGAGGGGCATGAACGTACGTGATAGTAAGCCCACCAAAATCATTCCCCTCCTTGGAACCTGGTTGTGAAGGCTAATATAATGGGGCAGAAACTAGTCAAAAAAGCTCTGTCCTTGTTTTTGAAGCATACAAAAGGGCTTATTGAGGTGCAACAGAGTACCCTATAGAGTGACTGTCCTACAACTCATATGAAACTGACATGCATATAACAGGCTAAAGGAGACTGAACAGCCTGCACCAAATAGTTATTCACTTCTTCTTCTTTCCTGCACCTGAGCCATCCAATGGGTTCTGCTGCAGCTCCTCTTCCTCCCTTTCCACTCTCTGATTCCGGTAAGACTAACTTCAGCTCAGATAAGATCTTCAGCACCTGAGCTTTTGAAGTTACCAACCAAAGATGGCCATCATGGCGGACAATCAGTCGAAAGGGAAATCCCCACTGACAGGGGATTCCCACCTTGCAAAATACTTCAGTAACAGGTCAAAGTGTCTTTCTTCTCAATGTTTCGTGGCTCAAGTCCTGGAAGACTTGAACTGGTTGACCATGGCAACTGAGATTCTTCGACCCACTGAGCATTTTGTGAAGTTTGTCCTTTAGAGGAAAGCAATAGAAGCAAACAATATCTTTGGGGAGGTTGCTGCCAGAGGGACCTGCTCCCAGGGCCCTATGCCCCCTCTCAATGGCCAGATTTCACTTCATGAAAGTGAATGTTCTGGCAACGGTCCTGATTCTCCTGATCTTCCACCTTAAGCTGCAATTCTCTGATTACCCCCAATATTTTTTTCTATCTTTCTTTGATGATTCAGCCCCTGCTCATATGCACTATTCGCTGTTGTAGCTACATCTGAGACCTTGGGTATCAGATTATGAACCCTGTTTTCAAGAGGTTGCAGTAATTTTGCTTAGTCGCTGTTCAGTTCTCTCCACAATAATTGTAAATGATCAGGTAAAGTCTCACTGTCACATCACTGGGCCACCATTTTAGCAATCTTTGGGGCTTTACCCAGGCCTTTTCCCATTGTCAGAGTCAACTCACTGTCTGAAGAGTCAGAGGAACTATCTTCAGAATCCAGAGAATAGAAGTATCCTTGAGACCTTTTGAAAGGTGAAGTAGGTCCTGGCTGCATAACCAGAGCTCACGCTCTAGTCAATTTCTTGTCAATTTCAGCTTTTGATGCTTTGCCAGTAGCAGTTAGGCCCCACCAAGAGAGCAAAGGCCTCAGGCGTCCATCTTGGTTGTTAGCCAAGCCGTGCCCCAACAAAAACTAAACTGGAACATTTGTGGTATAAAAATTTACAGGATTTCAGCAGTTGAGAGTATGTATACCAGCTCCAATACCATCATAAACACAAATAATAATGAATGCACAAAGGATGTTTGGAGGGGCCTCAGTTCTGGGCACAATCTAACGTGTTGTTTTTTACCTATGAAGCTCTAAATGGTTTGGGACCGAGGCATTTAGGGAAACACAACCTTCTCTCATATGAACTTGTTCCTCTTCAAGAGTTGCTGCTTTCAAAGCCTTGTACCGATCCCCCCCCCCATTTCAGATGGCAACCAGGGAAAAGGCTTAATATGTGGCAGGCTAGTGTCCCACTGAGGAACTGCCATCCCCAGACTTACTCATGTGGCACCAACATTTTTTTCTCTTCTCTGATTCCAACTTTTACTTGTCTGTGCATTTGATAATTTATTGTTGGTTGCTTGCTGCCTCTCTGCTAAATAGAATGTTTAAAACTGGTTTATAGTGGTCTCTTGATTGTGATTGGTTTTTAGGGTTTTATTTTTAATGCTCTCTAACCCACCCTGAAGACTAGAGAGTGGGAAAGTGGGTTACAAATGTTTGATGTGAAATAAAGTAAAACAAAACATTGAGATGGTGTCATTACATGGAATGTTGTGAGCTACTAGCCGTGATGGCTCTGCTCTGCCTCCATGGCCAGAGGGAGGATGCCTCTAAATACCAGTTGCTGGGAATCACAGGTGGGGAGAGTGCTGTTGCACTCGGGTCCTGCTTGTGGGCTTCTCATAGGCACCCGGTTGGTCAATGTGAGAACAGGATGCTGGACTAGATGAGCCTTTGCCCTGATCCAGCAGTGCTCTTATGTTCTCATGATATCACCACGCATTTCCTCCCTGATCCCATGAAGCAAAGGGGGTGTCACTCAGCCCTCCCTCATGCATTTAAACAATGTGTGAAGGGGGTTGCGCGGTCACTTTGTGTAGCACTGCACTTGTCTCGGATTTGTGTACCATCCATGCCTTCTGCCAGGTGCTTGTTGACTATGTGGAGGTGCCCTCTGCATGTACAGATGCATATACAGATTATTGGCCCAGATGTAGGGCACCTTCACACAGCGTCTGAATGTGCAGATTGTGTGTGTGGGTCCAGTTTGCCTGTCGGCTGCAGGGTTCTAGAATGTGTAGCCCTGCAGCCCCCTCGTGTGTTCTTTCATTATATGAAGGTGGTTCAAGTGAAGGGCCACCCTCTAGCTTTACAACTCTTTAAAAAAAAAGTGTGTGTTTATTTCTAGTAAGATGAAGGAGGAACATATAAGCAAACAAATGTGCAGACATTGTTTTCAGACATAACAACAACAAAAAGGGCAGAAAACCCACCTGAAACATGAATGGAAGGACCAAAACGTCTAGCTGAGCCAGCATTCAGTGTGCTGGTGTCTGTCATGCAAATGGCAAAGCTGGACTCACACCACAGGTGAAGAATCTGCTGTGTGTGCCTTTCATATGTTTTGACTGGTCTTCACCCTTATTTGGGAGAGTGCTTTAGGCATCTTTTTTTTTTAATGCAGTCTAAAGGAAAGCTCAATACTGTTTGCTAACAATGGAGTTTGCCCTTAACAGAGGTTGAGAAGGAAACATTTCCCTAGAGTAGAAGGACCAGAGTTCTGCTACTTACAGTGATGAAGCATCAATATTTCACCAGCCATAAAGTGAATCTGTGGGCTTATCCACATGGGAGCATTTCTTCGTAGCAAATACACAGCTTTTACCATCGTAATAGATTTGCAAGGTTCACACTTTGTGCTCAATGGTAACATCAAATCCAATATCAGTATTGTTATTTTCTGAAAATATCAATACTGATATTTATATTTTTGAGGTGACCTTTTTAAAATCCACTTTAGATTTTTTAGGAAACAAAAGGAGTGAAGGAAGTTTGCTCGGGGAGAAAAGGAGGAAAGAAGTGAGGGCTGCAGCAAACTGTGAAGGGGGGAGGACAGAGCAGTCAGAAGTTGCTAGATAAACCGCCGGAAACAAAATAGAAATCATGGGAGAGTTAGTGGGCGGAGAAAGGGGAAGAACTGAAAGTGATGATTCACCCACCCACTAAAAACTATAGAAGCAAACCGTCTGCAAAAATGTGTGGGGCGGAGTGGAGCCGTATTGTTCTAAACTGTTTGTATTTTAATCGGATTGGGTTAGTACAGATTTACAGGTGGAAAACTGCATGGTAGCTTTTGTTTGTCAGTAATGTCGTGTGAACCATGCGAATTAAAAGGGGATGCAAGTAGCACCAAACACACACTAAACCGCTGGGTAGATGAGCCCTATGGCACAAATGAGGGCGGAAGAACTTTGTGGTCCTGGCCCATTCCCATTAAGTTTGAGCTTCAGTTCTTTGCCAAGTATGGACAAGTCATTAGTCATTATCTCCTACCCCTGACCTGACAGAAATACATGTAGAACTCTCAAACTGCTCTATTTCATTTTTAGTAAGGGGTTTCAGAAAGCCAGTGTGGTGTAGTGGTTAGAGTGTTGGACTACAATCTGAGAGACCAGGGTTCAAATCCCCACACAGCTATGAAGCTCACTGGGTGAGCTTGGGGCAGTCACTGCCTCTCACCCTGAGAGGAAGGCAATGTAAACCACCTCTGAATACTGCTTACCATGCAAATCCTATTCATAGGGTCACCATAAGTTGGGATCGACTTGAAGGCAGTCCAAGGGGTTTCAAGTGGATAATCAAGTTTGGTCTTCAAACTTCAAGTGAAAAGTTGCCAGCTTTAGAACCAGCCCCTGTATCTATGTGTCTAGCCTGATGCACAGACATTAGCTGGCAACACAACTGATCTCTATGCTGTGAAAAGCTTCAACTGCTGATTTTTGCTAAAGAAGCTGCTATTAAAGGATACCCGAACAGCCCAAGCTGTTGCATCACTTTGCAACCCAATAACCTTTTATCTCCCTCCATTTCAAAAATATTTATTTATTTATTTATTTATTTATTTATTTATTTATTTCATTAAACTTATAGACCGCCCCATAGCCGAAGCTCTCTGGGCGGTTCACAAGAACAAGAACAACATTAAAAATACATAAGCATATACAATATAAAAACACAATTTAAAAGTACAAAATATTAAGAATTAAAACACTTCCAATAAATGCAACATGATTAAAATAATTAAAATGCCTGGGCGAAGAGGAAAGTTTTAACCTGGCGCCGAAAAGATAGTAACGTTGGCGTCAGGCGTATCTCCTCTGGGAGGGTGTTCCACAATTCGGGGGCCACCACTGAAAAAGCCCTTTTTTGTGTTGCCGCCCTCCGAGCTTCCCTATGTGTAGGCACTCGGAGGAGGGTCTTCGATGTTGAGCGTAGTGTACGGGCAGTTTCATATCGGGGGAGGCGTTCCAACAGGTATTGTGGTCCTGTGCCGTGTAAGGCTTTGTAGGTTAAAACCAGCACTTTGAACCGGGCCCGGAAACATATAGGCAGCCAATGCAAGCGGGCCAGAATCGGTGTTATATGGTCGGACCGTCTGGTCCCCGTTAACAATCTGGCCGTTGCATTCTGCACAAGCTGCAGTTTCCGAACCGTCTTCAAAGGCAGCCCCACGTACAGCACATACAGAAACTATACAGTAATTCCAGATTTTGAAACCAGTTTTGAGTGAAAAATATGTTTTAAAAACATTACTTCTAAGCTGAAGATGTGATGTTTGAAAAGTATTACTATTATGAGTTTTTATCCTGGCTACTTTCCTTGTATTCATCTTTTTATTTTGCCTGGATAGTCCATCTCAGACAGGAGCATACCATACACATCAATCTTTCCTGTTTTGCTCCAAGTATAAATACATTTAGACAACCAATGGTATACTTTAAGAGAGTAACAGGTAACTCCTGGACTGGATTCCATAGCTGGAGTTAACTCAAATTTAGAGCTGTGCAGAAATATTAAATAATACAGTGGTGACTAGGATTCTGAAGCTGTTGTTTCAGTCACTCCCTTTAAACAGGCCCTGGAAGGCAGGGCCAGCTTCTTAGATACCTGAAAGCCAACATTTCCCAAAATTAGCCATTTGAGGTCGCTCCAAAGCAGAGTCCTCCCATACCCTTCCCCCAGCCTGGACAGAAACTGTCATTCAGCCAAAACAAGCTGGCTGCATATTTCCCAACCCTTTCCCCCCCCCTCCCTCACGGATAGTTGGGCTGGCATCCAGCACATCTGCAGTTACGGTCGGCCTTGCCAGCTGGAAAACCCAGAGGCTGTGACGCCAGCTGAGGCCTCTCCAACCTGGCTGTTTCCCCAGCGTTGGATCCCACCCTTTCCACTCGATGAGGCAGTTTGTACTTCATGGTGCAAACAGGGCTCTTTTTGACCTCCTTTTGTTAGTAAAGATGCTGCTGGCTCAAAGCAAGGCCGTGCTGCGGCGCAGTCAGCCATGGGACTTTGTTGTCTGTGCTAGAGCTCAATTCTGGGTCATGTGAAATAATCAGTAATGCTAGAGAGAAGAAACTATATCGGCATGCTCAGAGAGCATTTCCATCAACACTGAGCGGTTGCAAGCAGCCCTTACAAATCAGGGACGAGAGAGCACAACTGGACAGAGGAAAGTTAGGCTTCAACCCTGGCACTCTCTATGTGTGTAGGAATATTGCTTAGAAATCCAAGCTTGCAGGATTCCTTCCTTCACTCTGTTTATCCTTTCGAAGGGAAAAGGGCTGCAGCTCAGTGGTAGCGTATCTACAGTGCGTGCAAAAAGTCCCAGCTTCAACCCTAGCAACTCCAGGTAGGGCTGGGAAGATCCCCTGTCTGAAACCTCAAAGCACCATTATGCCAGTCAGTGTAGGCTACGCAATACTGAACTTGATGGATCAATGGTCTGAGACGGTATAGCAGCTTCCTATATTCCTATGAGGTTTTTTCCCCCATATTTGAAAGGAAGTGCGCTATAGCAACCCCGCATAAAGGTGACAGAGAGTGCTTCCAGATGACCTGTTTAGGGAGCTTTCAACCTGATTTGTTTGCAGGGAAATTAGACAACTATGCTGGCTATTTAATGAGCATTCACTTTGATTTGTTCGCAGAGAGGCTAGACGATGTTGCATCAAAGCAAATATTATCCCACACTTTCCTCCTTATTGCAGTGACAGTCTGGATTGCAAGCACCCAGGGAGCAAGTGAGAACAGTAACAGCTACCATGATCAGGGAGTATTTCTCACCTCTGACAGTGAAACTTTTTTGTTTTTAACTGCATTACATTAAACTTATAACATATCTTATATTCTAAGGTACTTCTGTGTAACATGAGGACTACAAATACAAGCCTACCATACAGGGCTGTAAGGATTACTGAGAGCACTTTACAGGAGTTGGGGAAAAACACTACAGAAATAGAGTTCCCCCCCATCCCCTGCAAAGTGCTCTCAAACTTTACAACCCTATATGGTAGCCTTGTATTTATTGTCCTCATATTATAGAGAGTAGGTTGACAGACAGAGGCTTTCCTAAAACCACATAGTGATTTCAAGGTTGAGGTAAGATTTGGTGATGACTAGATAGATTTTTTAAAACACCCCACTCAGAAGAAATAGGAGTCATGATCTAGCTGTGCTCTTCGAGCAGCACAAGCTCATACCATATTTTAGGCAGAGCTTGGAAGATTACTTTTAAAAAGTAATAAATTACAGTTACAATTACATGGCCCCAAAATGTAGTAATTACCATTACAATTGCTCTGAAAGTAACTGATTATGTTACTTTTTCTCAGAAGTAATCACTGCCATTACATCTCAGTTACTTTAAAAAAATGCCTACAAGGTGCTGGCCTTGGCTGCTGCACATCTAAGTAGCCTAAAACAACATTAAAAACAAACACACACATACAGAGGTAGCAGAATAATTCTTTTTATCCATAAGATAGCAATGGTGGTCCCTCCACTGGTAAGGGAGGTGGGGAGGGAGGCAGAGGTCACTACTTATAGATCTTTGCATGTCAAACCAAGTGCAATACCAGCATGCGTAATCTCTCTCACTTAACCACCTCCCGGACCCTGCCCTCCCACCAACTAAGGGACACTCACTCGAGCAAACATTTTCCTCTGAGACGCAAAAAAGTCAGAATACTGCAAATGCAGCACGGTAGTCAGAGAGGGTGGTGCAGGCCACTTTGTGTGCCAAGTGCAAACACAGTATTCACACACGCACACATCATATTTCACCTCCACAGTTCTTTATCTCCATTCTGCTGCTGCCTCCTTCTCCTCCTTTATCCATGTTTTTGCCCTCCAGCTCCTTTTCCCCTCCACTCCATTCTTCACCATCACCGTCCATTGTTTTAAACAATTGTTTTCTCCACTCCACCCATCTCGCTCTCTACCTTCACCCTCGTCGCCTCCTACCCACCCACAGAGCATGAGGGAAGAGTGACGCTGTACAGAAACCGAGTTTGAGGCACATGATTTTCATTCACACATCAGAGGAGCAGAAGACTTCCCCTGCTTCCCCCCAAGTAATGCCCAAAAGTAATGCCTGAAACATTACAATTACTCCACAAAAGTAATAAAATTACTCCTAGTTCTATTACAATCAAAATGTAAAGGAATTACCCACTCGTTCCTCAAAAAAGTAATGAATTACTTATAACAAATTACTTCTAAGCTCTGATTATAGGTGCAGAGGGCTTTGCATTAATGTTCTGGGGTGATGGATATTGCAGAACTCAGGGAATCATGTATGCTCTCTCCATGGGATCATGCTGCCTTTGTTGTGATTTGCTTTTGGAAACAGGTGTTAGAGAGGGAAGAGAGAGAGAGAGCAATCCCACAATCATATCTTGATCTAGCTACACACTCTAACCCCCAGCAACTTTCAGGACCTTCAAAGTGCTCCTCTTTTGTTCCTTTGTGGAAAGCTGCTGCCTCTGCCCCTGAACTAGGGACTGTGTTACACATTCACACATAGCTAGGGCTTGGAATGAGCTAGTTTGGTTTAATGCAGTTCACTGCATTAGTTCAAAAAGCTCTGAACTAAACCTGAAAGTAGTTCCCATAACTGCTGGGTGAACTGAATGTGAATAAAGTTTGTTTTAGGGTAGAACCTTGAATAATTTCTAGTTAATCTTCAAGTTAATTCTCTTATATGTCCTCTTTGAGCCTTTAAGCTTAAAGATCATAATTGTTGGGAAAATAAACCATTCATATTCCGCTGTGTGTGTGTTTTGATGTTTTCTTAGGCAGTGTAGACAAGACTGAGCCAGACGGACCAATGATCTGACTTGGTATAAGGCAGTTTCCTGTGTATTGCATAAGTGGAACTTTAAGCACAGTCCAGATTCAGAGTACGGGCACACACACAAATTTGCCTGCAGTACGTTAAATCTGTTCCTCTCTGCTGGGGTGTTCTTAGGCACACTTTTCTTTCTGTCCAACCCCAGGCTCACCAAATAAATGGGTTGGACAATCTTGTAAAGTGGGAAGGATCTAACCATTTTTACTCTTGAAGCTGTATTTGTGGTGCCCTGTTTATGGGCTGACCTCCCCAGAGAGGCCTGCCTGGCTTCAACATTGTTATCCTTCTGATGCCATGCAAAGATTTTTTTTATTCTCCCAGGCCTTTAAATTTATTTTTATATTTTAAAACACGTTTATGCTATTTGAATTGCATGTGTTTTAACTTGCCTGTCGGTTTTTATGGGTTTAAATTTGATACGGGTTAAATTTGTATACTTGTTTTTAATGTTCTTAATTGTTGTTAAACTGCCCAGAGAGCTTCGGCTGTGAGGCAGTACATAAATGCAATAAATAAATAAATAAATAAATAATTTTACAACTCTGTATTTTATATATATATTCACTAATAGGCAAGAAAACTTGCGGTTTAAGAATGTACCTATAGCCCACAGATATTTCTACCAAACTTTAAAAAGCAGGGAAATTGGGCAGCTACAGTGAATGCACCAGGGGAGCAGGAGACCTGACCTCCTCTCTGAGATATTGGACTGCCCTACAAACTTGTCAAAATGCAAACACAATTTGGGTTGGTCTTTCACAGTCCAATCCACTTGCTGTGTAGCTTGGAAGAATTTGGTAACATGTGCCTCTGAGCATATGGTGCGTGGTGGCAACACCTGCCATCTCCAAAGATGGAGAATTATATTTTTGTATGTTTGTTGGTGTTCTTCTTACTTTGCTTCTTTCCTGTGTTACTAATGTTTCTACAGAGAATCTAAACTAGAAAATTTTATTTCCCTCATTATTCATCCTAAAAATCTGTGTCAAATTTATTTTTATTAATTTCAAAGCCTTTTTATTGGTCAATGTCATATGATGGTGAAGATAGCCTTTTTTGTTTCAAACTGGAGGTTATGGTCTATTTCTATTTTGGGTGCATTAACAGTTGGACCTGAAACTGCAGTTTAATGTAAAATCAGACTGATTACAATATGCTGCTACTTTAGCAATGACTCTAGTTGTTGGAAAAAAGAGGATGCATGTTTTCAGCCTGCTATGTTTAAACCACTTTATTTAAGGCAAGGTGTTCACGATCAGTTAAAAACATAGAGCACACCTAGAATTTTGCTAGAATATATTTCACCTCCCACTGTTTTGTCTTGTGCAAATTGAGACACTTCTGAGGTCCACTGGAGACGATTTTGCAGAAGTCAGTGCCATTATTCCACAATTATATTTGGAGTTTTTTTAGTATAAATTTTGCAAAGTGTTGCTGTACTTCACATATTCATAGAAACAAAAGCAAAAGAAAATGATTTCCTATAGAAAACTTCACTAAAATTGCAAAGCAAATCAGACATATTTAAAGTGACCATCTGAACTATATCAACTGTCTTAATAATGTTGCTTCCTCCTGGCTAAAACAAGTTCAGCACAGGACATATCTTCTTTCTATTATTTGGGCTGATTACAGGTGTTGCCACCACTCACCATATGCTCAGAGGCACATGTTACCAAATTCTTCCAAGCTACACAGCAAATGGATTGGACTGTGAAAGACCAACCCAAATTGTGTTTGCATTTTGACAAGTTTGTAGGGCAGTCCAATATCTCAGAGAGGAGGTCAGGTCTCCTGCTCCCCTGGTGCATTCACTATAGCTGCCCAATTTCCCTGCTTTTTAAAGTTTGGTAGAAATATCTGTGGGCTATAGGTACATTCTTAAACCGCAAGGTTTTTTGCCTATTAGTGAATTTCCCTGCTTTTTAATCCGGGAGGTAAGAAATGGGATCCCGTGCAAGTTTGCTGAGAATGGATTGATCATTTGCATGCTTATTGAGTTAAGTGGGATTTACACACACACACCAGGCAATCATGCTTAGGATAGGTGAAACTGACCACAGGGGATGGGGAAGGGAAGAGGGGGAGGAGGGAGGGGTGGAAAGGCAGAGGGGAGGACTGGGATGGGGGCAGGCAGGAGGGGGAGGGGAGAAGAAGGACAGATGTGGTCGTTTGCATGTTTATTGAGTTCAGTGGGATTTACTCCCGTGCAGTCATGCTTAGGATAGGTAAAACTGACCGGTGGGGAGGGACGGAGGGCTGGAGTGGGCAGGGAAGGTGGAAGAAGGAAGAGGGGAGGAGAAAGGGAGAGGAAAGGGGAAGGAGGGAAAAGGCAGGTCTGATAATTTGTATGATTATTGAGTTGAATCAGATATACTCCTATGCAATCATGATTAGGATAGGTAAAACTGACCAGGCTGGGCCTGCCAACCAAGACGTCTTCTGTATCTTTCACAGTTGGGCAGGGGGAAGGGACAATTCTACCTTGTGGTTTTTCCCATTACAATGTTGCAAGAACACCTGCACTTGGCTGACTTTCTCTTCTCCTAAAGATACAGGATCAGTCTCAGGCCCTGAACCTGGCAACCCTACCTCCCACCCAAATTTAAAACAAAGCTGTCCCTGGCCACATCCACATCCACACCAGGCCTCTATTACACTTTGGACAATCATTATTTATCTATTTATTTAGTGTATTTATATACCGCCCCATAGCTGAAGCTCTCTGGGAGGTTTACAATAACTAAAAACATGAAAATTTAAAAACACATCTTTTAAAAACAATTTAAAAGAATTTATCATGGCTTCTCTCAAAGCCATGGCTCAAAGCCAATCATGGCTTCTCTCAAAGAATCCTGGGAAGTGTAGTTAGTGAAGGGTAATGAGAGTTGCTAGGAGACACCCTGTTCCTCTCACAGATCTTCAATCAGAGTGGCTGACTGTTAACCATTCTCTCAGGGGAATAGGAGTCTCCTCTCAGCACCCTTCACAAACTACACTTCCCAGGATTCTTTGAGGGAAGCCATGACTGTCTCATGTGAAATCAAGTCTGGTGTGGGTGTGGCCCTCTGATTAGCCAAGCCCAGCAGCTGTGAGGCTTTTAGAACACTGACAGTTGGTCCTTACTGAGCATGCCCCGCGTTATGATAGGCTTCCAGCCAAAATTTCTTAAATTAATTAAAAATCAACCAGGCATTTTTTTAACTTTTAAACTGCAGTAGATGAAGGTCAGAGTATGGGGCAAGGTCAGTATTAGGATTACAGGTACTCTGTGAACATGGCTGATTTTTAATGAATTTCAACAGATTATGAGAACTCTGGCAGAAAAAAGTCCAAAAGGGCTCTGAGTTTTTTTCTCTCTTTTCAGTCTTTGAACTCTCGATTCTCTCTGATTGTTTTGTGTATCGCCATGAAAATTGACAGGGTTGTTAAGCAAGCGTTTCTGAGTTCAGAACTATAAGTTTTGTAAGGTTTTGTTTTGAAATGAGCTTATGGGAAGCATCAGAATGGCATGCAGGGGTATTTTCCATTTAACATTGCGGAATGTGAAAAATCCCCGCTGACTATAGTATATAATACAGCCACTCTTGTGGCTGTATAATATTTGCAAACCACCCTGCAAGCTCCATTTAAGGGAGGTATATAAAACTTTTACATATAACATAAATGAAAATAAATATTCTTGAGCCTCTCCTGAATCCTCTACAAATCCAAACCAAGAGTTTCTCATGTCATCCTGAAGGAGGAGCCTCTTACAGGCGGGGAGGGACTTTTCTATCCATTGAGATGAAATTTATGGATAACTTCACCCACAGCCAGGGATCTTCCTCTGTCATACTGGTGAGTTGATAGCACAATATGAGTAGTTTTTCTTCTTCAACAAGTCTTCAATTTCTGTTCTTCCCACTCACTCAGTCTACATTGTAATGTTAGTTTCTGTTCCAGAGCTGGCTTCTGATCCCACTGTACTCACTTACCTCAGAAATACGCAACTGGGTATTTTTTTGCCATCGTGAGCTAGCAGGGCTCACTGAGAAGCCAGTGCCCTCATTAAGATTTCTATTGCTTGGGATAAAGCTTTCTGGTCTCTGAACAGGCAAGGAATTAGGGGGCAGGTTTGCTCCTTTTTTTTATGGCAACTGCTCCTACACAAACAAAAACGGATAGGAAAAAAGTGCCATCCTCTTTGACCAACCAAAAACAAAGCCAGGGAATGTGTGGTCTTCCAGATGTTGTTGGACTCCAACTCTCATCAGCCTCAGCCAGCATTGCCAAGGGTCAGGGATGCTGGGAGTTGTAGTCCTGAAGTGTCTGGAAGGCCACAGTTTCCCCAGCTCTGAACTAAATGAAACACTAAATCCACAGGCCACTTTTTTATTGGGCACTTGACAACCCTATTTTCCTGGAGAGAGGTGCATGGAAGAGCTCTCTTTGTAGTACTGCAAGAGTGGATTGGTGAAGGCCTACACCAGAAGCGGGGGATCGTTTTCAGCCTGAGGGCTGCATGCCCTTCACGGCATGTGGGTGGTGTGGCAGGTGGGGCCAGGCAAAAATGGGTAGAATAACAGATGTAAATGTTACCTTTGTACGATAAGCTTGCTTTACACGTCGCACACACAGAGGCTAGCGGGAGGCATTACCAAAGTTCCAGGACGCATTCCAGCCAGGCAAAAACACTGGAGGAGGGTGCAAAGCAGGGCTGGTAAGGGATGTGACTGGTTAGAGTCCCAAGGGCAGAACAGAGAGACCTGGAGGGCCACATCCAGTCCTTAGGCCTGAGGTTCCTCATCCCTGACCTACACAATTTAGGCACACTAAGGAACCTGAGACAGCTACTTGGGGCAGCCATCCTCAACCTGCCGATGTTTTGGACTACAGCTCCATCAGCCCGAGCCAACATAGCTGTATGATGCTGGGGCAAATGGGAGTTGTAGTCCAAAGCCTCTGTAGGTTGGGGAACCTACAGCTGACTTAGAGCAATTAGGTTGCCTTGTCAAGTTCCTGAGGGATCCATTCCCTTTAGCAGTTGTACAGAAGCAAATATTTTGCCTGTTGTGACTTTGACTTCTGGACATTCTCCCATTGCTATCGCATGTGAATAGGAAAAGCAGTGTTTGGTGAAATTTCCCACTTGTATGCACCTTTAAAAATGACTGGAGCCTTTTCAAGGACTAGGCCCGATAGTTGTAAGGAAGCATTTTGCTGCTGCAGCAATAGATGGAGTGCTTCCGTGAGATTAATGTGTTCCTGCTGCTGTTTGGGAACAGCAAAGGGCAATGGAAGGATAGAGGGTGTGAGGTAGAAAGGCAAGATGGGAGGGGGGGGACTAGGCAACAAACAAGGGATCATTACAGTCAGTGGGATGCTTGGTGGAGGAGGCTAAGGTTGTCTATATGTAGCTTCATGGTAGGAAAAACTGCATCTGTTGACTCTCTACCCAGCATCCAACTTCGGGGGGCAGGAGGTGAAAGCACTCATGAAAACAGGTGAGGAGCTCAGCAGGCTTGAAGTAGGAGATGTGAGTAAGGATCATCAGCAACATGTTAGAACCTAGGGCCCTGAAGAGGGGGTGATGTTCTAGCCAAGAGTGGGAAGTGAAGAAGGAGCGCTCAATAAATCTTGAGGTCAGTCAGAAAAGGATTGTCTGTGAGGCCTGGGAGCTCCAGCCTCCAGCAAAGGGGTAGAGGAGCCATTTTAATATTTCATCCAGTGTTTCCAATAATGCTGAAGAGAGCATCATATTATTTCAAGGCCGATTAAATACCAATTACTTGCCCCCCATTTTGTTTGTAATTGGAGCAATTCAATAATGATGGAAGGATGGAGTTCCCCCACACTTTCAGTATACACTAATAGGGAGGTTAGTGTTGTTAGTGTTTTAAAAGAGCACAAATCAGTGGGTGAAGCTTTGTACAAGCTAGAGATAAACCTGATCACCTGCTTGTGCCTGCACATCAAGGCTGGCATCAATGGCTGGCTCCAAAGTTGGCAACCCTAATTCTGACACTGACAAAAGTGTTGTATGTGCATGTATCTATGTATTATTTTAGGGGAGCGTTGGTTGTGTCACTCTTGTCTTTCATGCCCTCCTTTCAAGCAGGACAGGAACAGTGAGGCCCAGCAGATTTGGTGTCTGATATAAACTGTAAAAGCCGCTTTCCTGGGCCTTGTTTGGGGAGAGTCTAATGTGAGATAGTTAACTTTTAATCCACATTACTAAACTAAGCAGTGCATGGATGGATGGCCATTGGAAGCCCTATTTAGACTGATCTCTAAAGGAAGAGCAGGATATCTCTAGGGGTGCTTCCAGACAGGCGTTTATTGTGAAATCGGTGCTCCACATAGACAGTTTTTCACAACATTGTTGGCATCAAAATTTCATCCTGTTGTTGTCCCCCCCTCTTAACCCAGATTTACCCTTTCAGTGGAAAATCCTGGTAAGTTAAAAAAAAAAACACCTGTTGTCAGCAACTAGTTTGTACTCACAGTAGGGCCCTGTTTTACGACGCTTCGCTTTACAACAATTCGCTAATACAGCGGTCTCAATTAGACGCAATTAGACTAAAGCCCCACTCATACAGTGCTTCTTCCGCTTGTACGGCGGTTTTCAGGCATTACGCACCATTCTATTCAATGAGTTCCACTTTACAGCAGTTTTCACTTTACAGCAGGGGTCTGGAACATAACCTACTGTAATTTCTGAACACCTTGTTGGCAATATTAAGCACCCTAGTAAATAAACAAACCCAGAATTCCTTTAGAATTTGTTCAGGCATAAGTTGTGATAAAAACAAAGGAAAACTTTCAAGGGTTCATTCAGAGTTATGGACAGGAGTTCACACAGGCAATAAGTAAGGATAATCTTTTTTTTCAGAGTGTACCACTTATGGAAATGAAAGTAAATTGAGCTCATATCCTCTCTCTGTCTCTCTCTCATATATATATTAAGGCAAGTGAGAGGCATTATTCCAAGTGAGAATACATTCCAGCCAGGCAAAAGCAGTTTGAGGAGGATGCTGACCAGGGCTAGTTAGGGTGTGGCCTTGGAACGAGTGTAGCCTCGGCAGAGTCCCAAGGGCTGGATAGAGAACCCTGAAGGGCCACAGGTTCCCCATCCCTATCGTATGGACAGAGTGGAATATTGTTATTCCTATTTCACAGATGGGTAACTGAGGCAGAGTTCTTCTGGTTCCAAATTCTACTGGGCCCCAATTCTGTAGATAAGCTCATCTTCGTTTGGATGGTACCAGAAGCAGATATCCTCTTCCGTATAGCTCTTCCAGAAGCACACAGTGCCAGCTGCCCTCAGTAATAGAGCATGACACAAAGAAGAGTTGTGCGACAGGGGATAAGTTGCTGGGTGATCTTTTTCTACTTTTTCTCATGGCTTTCTCCATGAAGAATGGGGAACATATTTTCCATGTGGCCTACACTGTCTCCCCTTGAGGGTGGTGCTAAACAAAATGAATGCTCTGTTATTGCTTCATAGATAGCAATCGTTCTCATTGCCATTATATTACTTTCATCCCCTGCTTTTGGGCTCCCCAGAGGCATCTATTGGCCACTGTTGGAAACAGAATGAAGGAACAGACGGACTGTTGGTCTGATCCAGCCAGGCAGCTCTTATTTTCTTAGGATCTTCAAAGTATTAAGGTCCTTCTGGGAGAAGGGAGGAGTGCCTAGTTATTCTTTCATTGAGATTTCCCTGTCTTCCTGTTCCATTCTGCAGATTTGGATCCTCAACGGCCTTTCCTTTTGGTATCATTATATGAGATTCTGTGTATGTCCAGGGATGCTCCTGGATCTATCATTGTCGCTAGAGGCCCAAGTGGTCTCTATGGCAAGGAGTGCCTGATCCCAGCTATGGCTGTTTCGCCAGCTACAGCTGTTCCTGGATTGGAACATAGGAAGTTGCCTTATACTGAGCCAGACAATTGCTCCATCTAGCAGCTTGGTATTGTCTTTACTGACTGGTCACAGCTTTCCATGGGTTTCAGACAGAGGACATTTGCAGCCTTACCTGGTGATGCTGGGGGCCGAACCTGGGACCTTCTGCCTTCAACAAAGCAAAGCAGATGCTCTGTCACTATGCTATGACCCTTCTCCAAAGCCTTGCCACAGTACTGCATTCTTTGGAAACCTCACATCTTGATTACTGCAATGTGCCCTATGTGGGGCTTTCGTTGAAGATAGTCCAGAGACAGCAGGTGGTGCAGAATGCTGTCACTAGCGTATCAACAGGTGCTTCTGCATGGATTCATGTAACACCCATTCTGCGGGATATGCACTGGCTCTCTATAAGTTGCTGGGCCTAATTCAAGGTGTTAGTTATAAACTTCTAAATTCCTGAACAACCTGGAGCCTAGGTGCTTATTGGAGTGCTTTTCCTTATGAAGACTGGCCTGGACCCTGAGATCAGCAAGGTGGCCAATGCTCACTGTCGTGCTGATAGATGTGTTACACAGTGCAGTGACGCAGAACAAGGTCTTCTCTGTAGTGGTGCCCCAGCTGTGGAAGTCACTCCTCTTGGATGGCCACAATGTAATTAAGCTTTTGACGCCTACTTAAAACATACCAGTTCTCTCTGGCCTTTGGAGATATTTACCTTATGCTGGTTTAACTTGGGGGTGGGGAACCTTTGGCCCTCCAGATGTTGTACTACAACTCCTATCATCCCTAGCAAACATAGCCAATGGCTAGGGATGATGGGAGTTGTAGTGCAGCAACATCAGGAGGGCCAAAGGTTCCCCACTTCTGGTTTAACTTGTGTTTTAAAGTCTTAATTTGTTTTATTTGCTCCTGTTTGCTGGTAATTATTTTTATATTGGATTTTAGTTTATTAGCATTGTATGTTTTGATTTATTTGTATTATGTTTTTAAATATTATGTTGGAAACCACTGGAAATCACCTTGTGATTCACTCTGTACTGAAGGGCACCCTATACATTTTTTAAAGAAAATTAGTTAATGAATTAATAAAAGCTCCTGCTTGTTGCCATTTGAAGGATCCAGGTCCAGATCCAGCAGAGGATTACTGGTCTTGAAAGGAGCCGCATGCATGAAAAAGAAATTCATAGCTGGCAAGAGGCCCATTCATCTCAGTTTGTCAAGATGGCAAAGGGAAGCTGGAGGATGGAAGCAAATGAAAGATGATACGTGTGTTGCCCTAGTTTTCATACAATTCTTCCTGAATGGTGAGTTGGTGGAATCCTTCACCTGACTTTGGCAGCTTTGTAGGTGGGTCACCTGGCTGTAGGTGATGGGACTTAGGGACAGTGTGTGCCCTAAGGAAAAAGGTGCAGATGGATTGGTGGATGAGGTTTCTATATATAACGCTGTTATTATGTTCTAGACTACAAGTTTCAGGACTACTGATGCTGATTTGCTGGTGAAAAGAGGATGCTGGGGTTTGTGTCCATAAAATATGGAAGTGGGAATTTCTTATGTGCTTGATAGATAAGGAGACCAATTTGGCACAAAGAAAACTGAGTTTCTAAGTTCAAAAAATAATGATGAAGATATCTTGAAAATGATTATTACTCCAACATTCTGAATGTGGTATTTGAATTATCTTAAGAGTGGGATTTATCTGGCAAAGAGCAGTATTCTGGCAGACAGAAGGGCTCATGGATAAGCAAGCCAAAGGTAAAGGGATGTGGCTAGGTTAGGAAGGAAGGGGCATGACAGTGAGCCCATGCATAGCACACGAAAACTCCCTAAATGCTGAAGTGCTTTGGCGGATTTCTTTTTTTGTAATGATTTCAGGCAGATTGCCCCAAGCATGAGAGCTAGTAGTGATGCACTTTTTAAACAAATGTTGAGGATCTCCAAAATGTATGCCAGTTGTTGGATTCTTTGCCAGATTCCAAAGAATTGCAGAAAATGAGGAGGCTGGAGCGTCAGCTTTGAGACTGGCAGCAAGTCATCTTTCCAATAACTCATCAAACAGTGACCAGCACGGGCCTTCACCTTTAAAATAATTAGGGTGGGTCATAGCTCTGTCATAAAGCATACGCTTTGCATCCAGGAAGTCCTAATGGGCTCTCAAGTAGCAGAGCCAGGAAAGACCTCCGCATGAGATTTTGGAGAGATGCTGTTACTCAGAGTAGTGACATTATTGGGAAAGGTGGACCTTCGGTCTGACATGGTATAAGGCAGGGGCTGCCAACCTGAATCCTGTGTACACAGTGGCATAGTTGAGGTCTTACTCTGTTGTGTCCACAAAGCACCACTCCCCTACCTCCAACTGAGTGCCCCCATGGTCATGAGATGGTGAGGGTAGTTATCTTTTTGTCCCTGAAAAGTACATACAGCTGAAAGAGGAAGTTGGAAGAGTGACGCTCTTTCCTGCTTCCTCGTTCAGCTCTATGTGCTTTTCAAGGCTCAGATTAATTCTACCAGATGTGAATTTTACTCAGATCCCTTAGAAAAACAAAGTATGCATATGTGTGCTTTTCCTTTTTGTATATCTCTTTGTGGGTGGGTGGGTGGTGATCAGGAGGAGCGGAGAGAGAAGTGACCAGAGGAGTGTCACCCACAATAGTTCCTCAAAAATCAAAATGTGTCCACAGGCCTAAAAAAGTTGGTGATTCCTGGTGTAAAGGAATTTCATATGGAGGATGACATGATGCATGTAAAACATCATATTCTGTTTCTTTCCTCCCTCTTGCCTGTGCTTGTGCAATTGTTTATACCAGATACAAAAAAACTTTCTGTACAAGAGTATACAAGCCTTATATTACGCTCATAGCACCTAAAATGGGGATGAGGAATCTGCGGTCTCCCAGATGTTGTTAGTCTACAAGTCCTGCCATCCTTGACCATTGACTGTGCTGGCTGGGGCTGATGGGAGCTGGAGCCCAACAATGGCTGTGTACACACTAACCCATTTGTAATACAAAATGTTCATTTTTCTCAGTCCGGAATAGTTCATGCTCATCCTCAACATGCTGCTTTCAATCTAGATTGATTCTACGTCCTGCCATCCAGTTACTTGACCCCTCCACCCTCCCACCAATTAGGGTATCCATACCTTTTTATCCCTGTACATGCCCCAGGTGAATGAAGAAAGAATTGGTGATTGTGATCTTGGTATATGCCCACCCACAATGTCACTGGGCGGGTGGGGTTAGGGTTAACCCTAACCCTAAAAAAAAAAAAATTCATGCCTAACCCTAACCCCTTGCCAGGGCTGCCAACATCTGTTTTCAAATGGACATACTGCGAGGTAAAGCCGGATCAATCTGCAATGAGCTTTTATTTTCAGAATGAAGCCAGTTTCTAAAATGCTTTTCAGGGGCAAAAATATGTAACAGATCTAGATTGTGTGTGAACAACATACACAACACAATTGATTCTAGAATAAAATGTCATGTGTATTCAGCCAACATCTGGAGGCCACTTAAAGCTACTTGAATAGTTGCTGCTGCTTCTTTTTTGTAGAGCAGTAGTTCCCAAACTGCAGACGCTTCCAGAGTGTTACTATTTTCAGGTGGGATTCAATCACATGCTGGCAAATTCTGGTTGTGCAGGATTTGATTGGGAGGTCTGGGGCAACAAACCCGCTTCCCCAGAAGACTAGACTTTTTGAGAGAAGGGAAGTGATGGGAAAATGCACATGAAAAAGTGGGATAACCCTTGCGTGACACAATGTTGTCTAACCTCCCTGCAAACAAATCAGAACGAATGCTCAGTAGACAGGTCTGCAAGCTCCCTGTGTGCTGGGACACACCACCATGTCACCAAATAACTAAAGGTTCCTCTGAGCTCTGAGGAGGCTACCTGCTGTGTCTGCATGATTTCCTGCTCTGGGCTTGGCTCCTTCCAGACTGCCTTTTGGCGGTGGACCATTCTCTGTTCTCTCTGCATTGGGTGAAGTTGAAACAATGAGTTGTTCCCCATGCAGAGACAGCAGAATTACCTGCCCTCAGAGGAGGCTTTTCATTGCATCCCTGCATGATTGATTACTCTTGGTTTGCCTCCTAAACAGGAGTTGTGCCCATATCAGTGACCCATGCAGGAACACAAGGGAATAGGCTCCTCTGAAGCTGGGTAATTCTACACCCTTGTGGGGTGTAGGAGGGGACCTCCAGTTTTAATTTGGAAGAAAGGGTGCCTCTGCTTGAACATGTTAGCGAGCCAAGTACTCTAGAGAATCTAAAAAACAGATGAGGATTTAGTGATTAAACAACTGTGAGATTCTATTTACTCTCTGCTATAAAAATAATGTGTAGGAATCAGTTTGTATCCAGGGAAACACCAAACCACAAGGGGGCTCTCAGCTAACTGCCCAGGCATTTCACTTTTGCAAAACCGGACAGAAAATGCCTGTGTCTTGACATTTTAACACTGACTGCCGTCAGTGGTTTAAGATTTCAAAAGATTCTCCCTGCAGCAGTCAGAACATGGTTTTCCGTAAAGATCTGTGCGGGACACACGCTAACCCTTCAGTGTAGTGCAGGCAATTCTTTTAGTGCTGTGTACCCCGAGTGGCAAAGCTGCCTGAATGAACACACTATGCCATGCCAGATCTGCTGGGTGTCCTGCAAACTTCACAGCAGAGTCCAACCCCATCTTTCTCCTGCATGTTCTCTCCAGACTCTGTCAAAGGGTGGATGTTGTGCCAAAACGTTTGTCTGTCATTAAATTTCTGTTTGCAACCAGCTTGACTAGAGGTAGGAGTTAGGACCCTGCGGAAAGCAGACACTCTAGCCCTGGATTCCAGGCTGGCTTGCCTTGGTGACGTAAGCCAGAAGCCCTGTCTCTCTCTCTCTCTCTCTCTCTCTCTCTCTCTCTCTCTCTCTCTCTCTTTTCTGTGTGTGTGTGTGTGTGTGTCTCTCTCTCTCTCTCTCTTCCCCCTCTTCCCCCTCCCTTCCCAAGCTCTCTAACATTAAAGCGAAAATGCTCCTTTCTGTGCCTCCTCGTGCAGGGATCGCCACTTTTGGCTACAACAAGAGCAACAAGAAGGTAAGGAAGCCAGTCCAGGCTCCCCCTTACCCCCCCTTCTGCTTCCTATTCCCAAGATCTTGGAAACGTCCTTGGCTTAGAGACAGAAAGAGTGTGTGTGTGTGTGTGTGTGTGAAAGAGAGAGGGGAGAAGTAAAAAAAAAGGAAGGGAAAACAGGATTGTCGTCGTCGTCGTCCCCCCGAATATCCCAGACGAGGTGATTGTGGCTGGAGAGAGAAGGATCCTGCCAATTATTTGGGGAGGTTAGGAGGTTAGAAGGTTGGCTTCCCAGCAGAGGAAAAAAACTCCTGGGTTCGTCGATCTTGGCCTACCTTGGTGGCCCCCCTTCCATTCACCCCCACGCCACCAATCTCCAGGCCAAGGCCGGAGTGTTCCCAAGGGCGAGTCTGAGTCTGGAGTGATGGGGGCAAAGGAGAAAAATAAGCTGGATAGATCAGAACAACAGGCAGTGAAATCACAGCACTTGGTGAATCTCCCTGGGACATTAATATTCTATGGGTTCCTCCCTGCACCTTTGATTATGGGGTGGCTATGGGTTTTTTGGCAAGGGGAAGGAAAGGAGGATATGCATCCAGAAAGGTCTGGGGTGGTCTTTGGTTCTGGAAGCAGGCAGTTCAAATTCTAGGCATGGGGTGTTCACAACCAGAATCGGACTGAGGCCTTGTTTTTTTAACCCTCTCCTGACTCTTTCCAGGGGGATGGAGACTTTTGAACCCACCCCCAGCGGGTTGTTCTTGAGGGTGGGGTTCCAGGATGTGGTTTCTATGGCATCCACGTGTTCTGAGGCAGCGTGTGCCATAACGGAGGCTCCCCCCCCTGCACCGCCCTTTCTGCTCCCCACATCTGGAGTGAGCCAGGAATAATGTGAGTGTCAGGGAAGATGGGTCATTTAGCTTGCAGGAAGATGCAAGGGAGCTGTGGCAAATGGGGGATTGAACTCAACCACCCCCTCCTCACCAGGGCTGTCACTGGGAACCTGAAGAGCCTTGTCAGGTTTGGAAAATGCAGATTGGCCAGCCTGGCTATTTATTCCTTTGACAAGAAGCGTGGTCTAGTCACATTACAGGGTGTCAGGGAACCCAGGTTATATCTCTAGTTGGGGCAAGGAAGAGGGGAGATTGAGGAGTTGGAATTGGGAACCAGGACTTCTAGTATTTTAAATATCCACCATATCTCTGTTTGTTGATTCCCTGTGTGACCTTGTATGCTTATGTCGTTGGGTTAAAGAGGGCGGGGGAACTCTTTCTGTCTTTTCTGTGCCTCAGTTTCTTCTGTCCATAATGGTGATCTGGGATGGAAAATGTCTACGGTGAATGTTCAAATTGCAGTCACTACTAATGAGGTTGGGGTGGAGAGTGAAGGCCAAATTTGGGTTATTAATTGCGTCTCTCCTTATTAAGGTTGAGTATGGCACTTGAAGGATCTCTAGCTGTCGTAACTATCTCCATGTGCCTCCTTTTTTTGAAACCGGGTGATATTTTTTTATTCTGACCATTGATTGGCGTGGAATTTGTAGAAACAGGCAGATGGGGGCCAGACTTGTACATTGATGGGAGGGCTGTCTGTGCCAATAAGGAGCAGGGCAGGACTGTATGTGTGTGGGTTATGGACACATACAGTAGCCTGTCCTAAAACGAAATAAATACAATGAAAACCCACCTAAGAACAAATGACCAACAGTGCAGGCACAGTTGTTATAACCTGCAATTCAAAGTAAAGCTGCTGCTGCTTCACCAGTCATGAGTGTGTGCTCATGTGCACATTTCTCACCTCTAACTCCTTGATGCATTCTCCTTTGCATACGTGTGTATTGTATGGGTAGCAAGTTCTCTGTGTGTGCTTAATATTCTCATGGTTAGATGAGTGCATCTTGGGGGCTTTCAGAATTTCCTTGGGCTAGCCTTTTGTTTCATGGTTTGGTGCAGCAACAGCAGTGGCTGGAAACTTGCCTCTGTGTCTGCGTGCAAATATACAGGTGTGCGCATTGGTGAACATGTGCAACTGTGTACACAGTCTAATTTTTGGTGCATATTTAATTTGTATGATAGCTAAAATGGGTGTGTGAGGCTGAATTTGATAGTGATTGTGAGTCGAGTCATTTGATGTGTGTTTTCTGGTGCATTTGTGTGACCATGTCTGAGAGAAAGGCCTATTCTAGTTAGTCTGATGATCAGTGGTTTAGAAGCGAAGTGTGTACAGTGGTGACTTTGGACTGTAATATATGCAGATCACCTAAGCTGGAGTAATTCAACCTCAGCTAGCAACACCTTTGACCTAAATGCATGATATGGAAATAAAACCCATTGATCTGAATGAAAATTCCATGCACTGTGTTCAAGAGTGGGGTGCCAACCAATGGGACTAAGCCAGCCTAGGCACACAAACTTAAGCAGTTTGTGGATCACATTCGGTATATCTCTGAGACAGAACTCAAATTATGTTGGAGGTCATTCTTCAGGTACCCATGTTCATTTCCTCATTTGCATGAGCAATATAGCACAGAAGCTGATCACTCATAGATGTTGGCCGCAGAAACTTCCGTGATTTGTAATAATCAAAACATACAGTGTGGATTGTGAGAAGATGCTGTAGGCACTGGTTCACATGTGTTGCTCATGTGAATGCTGATGACAGGAATGATGATGGCATGAGTTAATGAGTGATCTAACATGAGAAGTGTCTGTTTCTGGGATGGGATAAACATGCACATTGTGGATATGTTTCCTGGGTCTTTGGGCATTTAGGTTTGTGTCTTTGGATGTGGAAGTTGTATGTTCCAACCTCTAACTTGGTATGGACTGTTCTGCGGATTCCAACATCCACTTGGGTTTTCTTAAGACTGTATGAAATTAACCTCTTACTGAAGCAGATGGGATAGGCGAGGGAAATCCATCCAGAAGGAAAGGGAATTCTGTGCGTTACAATTTGCTGACATTCTGCAGTTATTTTTTTGCTAATAAGTGGAAATACTCTCTGCTGGAAACTTAGCTATTTATATCTAGCTGGATTTCTTGGTGAATGTAAGCTTTAAAATTATTTTGAAAAGTATCTTAAGTTATGGAGTCATAACTGAATTTTTTTTGTTTCTGTTGTGAGATCTTAATCCGATCCAAAGGACCCTTGTTTATTTACTTTTATTTTTACCTGCATTTCCCCATATTCCTCCTCCAAGATGCTCAGGACAGTATGAAATGGTTTTACCTTCCCTGTTGGATCTGCACAATTTATTTATTTATTACATTCATGCCCTGCCTTTCCTACAAGGAGCTCAAGGTGGCATACATGGCTTTTCCTTTCCCCATTTTATCATTGCAGCAACAGCACAACAGTAGGATCATAGAGTTGTCAGGGAGCTAGAAGGTCATCTAGCCCAGCCCTCTAAATTGTAAAATGTAACTAAGCATTTCTGTTAGGAGGCCATCCAGGCTCTGCTTAAATATCTCCAACTAAGAAGAGCCCACTCCTCTCAAGGCAAACTTTTCCACTGTCAAAACAGCTCTTGGTGTTAGGAAATTTCTCTGAATGTTTAGCCGCAATCTGTTTCCCTTCAATGCCCACCCATTGGTTCTGGTCCTGCCCTCTGCAGCAATAGCAAACCAGGTCTGCTCCATCTTCTGTACGGCATTTCTTTAGCTATTTGAAGACTGCTATCATGAGAGTCTTCTCTTCCCCAGGCTAAGCGTGCCCAGCTCTTTCAGTTGTTCCTCGCAGGAGTTGGTTTCCAGACCACTCACCATCCTGATTACCCTCCTACGAACACAAGAAGAGCCCTGCTGGATCAGGCCAAAGGCCCACCTAGTCCAGCATCCTGTTCTCACAGTGGCTAACCAGATGCTTATAGGAAGCCCACAAGCAGGACCTTAGCAGAACAGAACTCTCCCCTCCTGCGGTTTCCAGCAACTGGTATTCGGAAGCATGCTGCCTCCGACTGTGGAGCCAGAGCACAGCCATCATGGAAATGCTTCAGTTTGTCAACATGCTTCTTAAAAATTGGTATCCAGAATTGGGTACAGTACTGCAGTGACCTGACCAATGCAGAACAGAGCACAGCTATTACTTCCAGTGATCTGGATGTTATGCTTCTCTTAATGCAGCCTAAGATTGCATTATTTTTTAGCAGCCACATCGTACTGTTAGCTTATGTTTGGCTTGTGATCCACTAAGACCCTTATCACTTATCCTATATGTTCGCCTTTGATTTTTTTTTCATATTAATTTTGGTCTGTGCTCCAGTTTGTCTGGATTATTTTGAATCTTGATTCTGGGCCCATCCAGGCTGCTGTTGTTTTGTTGTGGGTAAATACAGCAACCTGTTGTTGATGCATTAATAATGTTTTTGAAGTGGATTTATACTGGACTGTCCACACATCATCCCGCCTTGTCAGTTGTTCTGCGGCGCTTCCCTAATATCCCCTGCATTATTGCATCCTCTAACTCCTTCCATTCCATTGTCTGTGTATTTGCCACCCCCAATTTACCTCTTTCCCCCCGAATGCAAGTTCATTGTGCAATGATGCCATGCCAACATACTTTCAGGTTTTTATAATATGCTGTATGTAGATCAAGTTTTTATGTTTAGGCTGTGATTGCTATGCCAAACCATGCTCATTTCCAGAAAAAAACACAGGAATGCCACTATATGACATCAACAGGATGTAGATGGAAGTGGAATAACAGTGCAAGCTTCTCCCTCCCCCTTTTTGCTTAGCGTATTCATTTTTCCGAGCATAAGTTAGTTGTGCTGTGACACCATACCACCATACTTTCATTTTTACACTTTTAAAGGTTTGATATTCAGGCTGTGATTGCTGTGCTAAATCATCACTTATTTCCACAAAAAACCCCACAGGAACGCTGGTGTCCTGCAACAATAGGAAGTATGTGGGAGTGGCTATGTTACTAAGAAGTGGATATATGGAACATGCACCAGTTGCAGCCAAAGCAGTATAACCAGTAAGAAACTTTTGCAGGCACAAATGGTATTGAAAGCTGTATTGCATATGACTATCCCAATAGCATCATGAGCACAAATCATCATGAATGCACAATTAAAAGGACATCTGCCAGAGCCCTCTGTCTTCTGTGGTGTTTAGCTGTCCCTCCCAGCTTGGTCCCATCCACAGCTTCAAAAAGCAAATCAACTCCTTTGTCCAAGTCATTTATAAAGATACTGAACAGCATATGGTCTAGATCAGAGCCCTGTGGCACTCCATGAGATCTTTCTCGGGGCTGATGCAGAGACATTAATGAGCTCTTGTTGAGTATGGTAGCTCAACCAGTTGTGGATCCATGTAACAATCAATAATAACAGTACAGTATTATCCAGCCAACATTTTACCATTTTGTCAACAAAGATATTATAGGACTCTTTGTCAAATGCTTGCCTGAAATCAAGATATATATATATATATATATATATATATATATATATATATATATATATATATATATATATATATATATATATATATATATATATATAATGTTTACAGCATTCCCATGATCTACAAATCTAATTACTCCGTAAAAAAAGGAAATGATTGATCTGGCATAACTTATATTTGATAAATCCATGCTGGATCCTAGTAATCAGTGCATTTTTCCCTTGATGCTACCCAGTGAGGTGGGTTAGACTGAGAGATAGTAACTGGCACCAGTTTACCCAATGAGCCTCATGTCTGCCTGAGGATTTAAATCTAGCTCTCCCCACTCCTAGCCCTGGCTCTAATTGGGGTAATAGCTGTTGATTGATGGCACTGTATGCACAACATTTATGTAATGCTTTAGAGCAGGGTGGGGAAGCTGTGGCCCTTCAGATGTTGTGTGACTCCCATCAGCCCCGACTAGCATGACCAGTGGTCAGGAACAGTGGGCATTGTAGCCCATTGACATCTGGAGGGCCACGGGTTCCCCAAGCCTACTTTAGAATGTTCAAAATGTTTCACATAAATTATCTTGGCAATCCTCACAACAACCTGTGACCTACCCTGTAAGGTAGGTCAATAATATAATTAGACTTGCAAATAAGTTCACAAAGGAGCTGTCTGTCTGCAGTCTGCCTGCCTATCTGTATTGGTGTAAGCCATTTGCAGTACACAAATTCATTCCCATTCCACTGACAAAAAAACTCTGCCTGGAGGCAAGTCTTAGACGAGCAGCTGTTTACAAGCCTATTTATTGTTTACAAGGGCTGCAGCACTGTGTCAATTAATTGGATAATAGTTAAATAATTTTGATTTAAAAAGGTGTCACGGATTAATTGGGCAGTGATTTTTTAAAAAAAAATTATAATACAAACCCTTATAGGCACTACAGATGAATCATAGCATCATAGAGTTGGAAGGGGCTTATAAGGCCATGGAGTCCAACCCCCTGCTCAATGCAAGGATCCAAATTCTGGCTGTCCAGCTGCCTTCTGAATGCCTCCAGTGTTGGAGAGCCCACTACCTGATGGTTGTTCCATCCAGCCCACATTCAGCTAGCTTGCTTAGCAGAATATCATGGGGCACTTTGTCAAAAGCTTTGCTGAAGTCGAGATATATTATATCCACAGCATTCCCACAGTCTACCAGGAAGGTTAGCTAAGTTGCCGCCCTGGGCTTCTACTGGGAGGAACGAATGAATGAAGTGCTTACAGATTGACCATTTTATAATCTGCTCCAGAATTTTCCCAGGGATTGATGTCAGGCTGACTGGTCTGTAGTTCCCAGATTACTCCTTTTTGCCCTTTTTGAAGAAAGGGACAACATTAGACCTCCTCCAGTTATCCGGTACTTCACCCATCCTCTACAGTTTTGCAAAGATAATAGATAGTGGTTCCGAGAGTTCTTCAGCCAGTTCCCTCAATACTCTAGGATGCCGTTCATTGGGCTCTGCAGATTTGAAGTCGTTCAAAGTGTTTGGATATTCCTTAACTATTTGTCTATCAATTTCAAGCTGCAATCCTGCCCCTTCAACTTCACATTTGCCAGGAGGGTAATAGATCCTCTTTTGGGAGGAGACTGAGCTAAAGTAGGAATTGAGCACTTCTGCCTTTTCTTTGTTGTCTATTATCATTTTGCCATCCTCATTGAGTAGCTGTGCCACCATTTCTTTTCTCTGTCTTTTACTATTGATGTACCTGAAGAAAGCTTTTTTGTTGCTTTTAGCATCCCTTGCTAACCTCAGCTCATTCTCAGCTTTAGCCTTCCTGACACCATCCCTGCAATTCTGTGCTACCTGTCTGTATTCTTCTTTTGTGGCCTGGCCTACTTCCTGTATGTGTCCTTTTTTGTTTTCAGGTCATCTCTAAGCTTTTTGTGAAGCCACATTGGTTTCTTTGGCGGTCTTCCCCATTTTTTCCTTGATGGAATTGTTTGCCATTGTGCTTTTCGAATTTCCTTTTTTAGAAACTCCCACCCTTCGGCTTTCCTGAAATCCAGGGTACACATATGGTTACTCTCCGCTTTTGCTTCCTTTAAAATCTAGAAGTATAGAGTAGTCACTTCCCCACAGAGATCCCTTAACTGCCAATTCATCCACCAAGTCATCTCTGTTGATTAGAATCAAGTCAAGAATAGCTGATCTTCTAGTGGCTGCCTCCACTTTCTGTAGGAGAAAATTATCTTCCACACAAGTCAGGAATTTCTTGGAGGAGACATGTTTGTCAGAATTTGTCTCCCAACAGATATTGGGGTAATTTAAGTCCCCCGTTACTACTACATTATGCCTCCTCGAAACATTGGCAATTTGCTTTTCAAAAGTTTCACCCTCATCTTCTCCTTGATTGGGTGGTCGGTAGTAGACTCCAAGTACCACATTCCTTTTATTACTTGCCCCATTAATTTTAATCCAGATACTCTTGGTGGAGCTACCAAGCTCATCCTCCTGTATTTCTGTGCAGGGATATATATTTTTAATATATAGCGCAACTCCACCTCCCTTTTTACTCCTCCTGTTCTTTTTGAACAAGTTATATCCTTCAGTTGCTGTATTCCAGTCATGGGAGTCATCCCACCAAGTTTCAGTTATATCTATCAAGTTCTATTTACTTTTCTGTATTAAGAGTTCAAGTTCATCCTGTTTGTTTCCCATACTCTGGGCATTAGTATACAGACATTGAAGTCCATGGTGAAGGACAGTCTCAGAAGAGGCATATCCTCTAGTGCATGAGAAAAGGGAGGATGAAGCCTCTTCTGAGATGATCCCTGCTATGTGACACAATGCAGGCTTCTTTTAAAAACAAAGAATGCTTTTTCCCCTTCAAGTTCAAGCGTAAATGACTTAAAACTTCTACGATTACCAGTGCAATTTGTATACATACAAGATTGCTAGTATGGTGTAGTGAACAGATCGGGGATCCCCAATGTGGTTCACCAGCCCAGATGTTGCTGGGCTACAGCTCCAATCATTCCTGACCCTTGGTCATGCTGGCTGTAGCTGCTGGGAGTAGGAGCCTAACAATATCTGGATGGTACCACATTACCTACCCCAGGTTAGAGCATTGGACTCAGACCAGGAAGACCTGAGTTCAAGGCCTCATTCGGCCCGCTGGGTGACCTTGGGCCAGTCACTCTCTGTCAGCGTCACTTACCTCACAGGATTGTTGTGAGGATAAATGGGAGCGGGAGGAATCGCATACGCTGCCTTCAGCTCCTTGGAAGATAGGCAGGTTATGAAGCATAGTAAAATAATACGTCACTTGAAAGGCACAAGCTGCATAGGTCTGATTGTACTTCTAAAAATGTCTACCCAGAGATAAGCCCCATTGAGTTCATTCGGGCTTACTCCTTGGTATGTGGGTACAGGATAGCAGCATAAGGTGTCTTGAACTGGAGGAGCCCTGCTGTTATTCTCATCGTGCGGATGGGAGCGAAGGCAGTGAGAACAGACGTTTGCCTATATAGTCACGGAGTGAATTCATGGCAGGAGGAGGGTTGGAACCAAGGACTTCATTCAGGCACTCCCAAAGCAAGAATCAGCAGAATTCACTAGGGTGGAGGCAGGCTCCAAATGGTGACTCATGCTGGGTGGACTCTCAGAGGGTGGTTACTTCTAACTCTTACACACGCTAAATCTATAACTTTTTTTCCCAAGTGTCAGGGTAAAGTATGCCTCCAATTTTAATTCTGAGGGGGAAAGTGCTCTTCTCACTTCACCCGCTCTATCCACAAGATTTGGGGAACACTGCTTTGAAGGGCCCATCCTTAGGAGTGAGAGGGGCAGAGAATATGTGCCCAGCCTTTGCATTTCATCATTCTCAGGAAATGCCCTGCTTCATCAAAGGAAACAGAAAACCTTTTTTTTTAAAGTAACCTTTGAAAACTGAAAATGGACCTATGGAGCTTGAGCCTTTCAAGCTTAACTTGGACTCTAGGAGCAAGCTGTGGTCTGCTTTTTTCCTCCGTTCCAAGGATTTTGTATTCAGAATGGGTGGGAGGGTCATATGTCCCACTCAGTCAGGAGATGCTCAGGGTCTAGTGCCAGCCCAAGACAGTTTGCTGCCTAAAGTGGAGCCAAAATGGTGCCTAGGGCCAACACTTCAAAAAGCCTTCTGCACTATTCAAACGTATGCTTCTGCCTTTCTCTCTCTCTCCCCTCCCCTCAGTGCCACCCAGACAATGTGGTTATTGGGAGGCACGTAAATACTGTTAATAAAATAAATCATGGGTAGTAGGTGCCCTCCACACTTGACCTTTCTTTAGTTCAAGCTGACAGTGCAGGAAGCTAGCAGAACTGTTTTTATTATATTCCAGTCACAGTCCAGGACAGAAGAATGGCTGCATGTCTTAGGGCAGTAAAGGTGTGCTTAGACCCCCTGTCATTCTTGCAATGTTATGCCTGCTCCCCCACCCCTTAGCAAGAGTGGCATTCAAACACCTCACAGTCTGTCCGTCAGCTCAGAAAGCATCTTCAAACCTGTGGGGGGTAATGCTGCTCCTTGATTCTCCATATGTAGAATCTGGCATATGTGCTGTTGAGAAGCTCAGCTTTCTCATCCTCTTTTTTTTAAGAACAAAATTTCAGACCTCAGAAATGTTTGAAAATGCACAGGCACTGGCCACGTTTGAACGCAATGCTAAGCCATGATTTGTTTTAGCCATGGCTTGTTGAACAAACCAGGATCTGTCTCACATATGAGCAAAGTTGTTTTGCATATTACTGTATTGATTTTGTTTTGTAATTGCCTTGTGTCTCCATAGCTGGGCAAGTGTTTGGAGCAAGATATAGAAATAAGCCAAGGTTGAGCTAGGATTGTGGGTTTCAGACGTAACTAGAAACTGTTCCAAGTTTTGTAAAGTCACATCAAACCATGTAGTTTCATACTGTGGTTTGTTGTTCATATTTTGGTTAGTTGGCTGTGGTGGGTTCAGATGGGCAAACAAACTGTAGTTAAGCTAAACAAGCCATGGCTGAATGTTAAGTGCAAACCAGGTATTTGTCAAGATTTGATTTCAGAGTTCAGGAGGCAGAACCTCTGTGGCCCACGCACAGCCATGTTACTGGTCGCCTCCAGACTGTCAGTATTCTACAGGAAGTATTGAAGCGCATACCAGAAATTTAGGTTTGCGTAATTAAAATGGATTAAAACGCTCTAATTCCCTAACACAATGAATTCACTTTAAAAAAGAATCAGACTTTTTGCGGCTAGGAAAGTGACAGGGAGATGCACTGAAAAAGTATGGGATGAACAATTGATCAACAGACAGGTGTATAAACACCCCACAAGCATAGGATGAATGTTCATTGCCGTATAACCTCTTTGCACACAAATCAGAATATTTGTAACAAATGTTCCATTCCTGGGCAAGGTCCTTGAACAAGTGGTGGCAGGCCAGCTCCAGACACTCTTGGATGAGACTGATTATCTGGATCCATTTCAGTCAGGTTTCAGGCCTGGTGTTGGCACGGAAACAGCCTTGGTTGCCCTGTATGATGACCTCTGTTGGGAGAGAGACAGGGGGAGTGTGACTCTGTTGATTCTCCTTGATCTCTCAGCGGCTTTCGATACCATCGACCATGGTATCCTTCTGGGAAGACTGGCTGAGTTGGGAGTGGGAGGGACTGCATGGCGGTGATTCTGCTCCTACTTGGCGGATCGTCTCCAGAAGGTGGTGCTTGGGGAACATTGCTCGGCACCCTGGACTCTCCAGTATGGGGTTCCACAGGGGTCAGTTCTGTCCCCCATGCTGTTCAACATCTACATGAAACCGTTGGGTGCAGTCATCCGGAGCTTTGGAGTGCATTGCCATCAGTATGCTGATGACACACAGCTCTATTTCTCCTTTTCATCTTCTTCAGGTGAGGCTGTCAATGTGCTGAACCGGTGCCTGGCTGCGACAGTGTACTGGATGAGGGCTAATAAACTGAGGCTCAATCCAGACAAGACTGAGATGCTGCTAGTGGTTGGTTCGTCTGACCGGATGGTGGATGTCCAACCTGTCATGGATGGGGTTGCACTCCCCCTGAAGGAGCAGGTTCGTAGCTTGGGGGTTCTCCTAGAACCATCTCTGTCACTTGAGGCTCAGGTAGCCTCGGTGGCACAGAGTGCCTTCTACCAACTTTAGTTGGAGGCCCAGCTACGCCCCTATCTGGACAGGGATAACCTGGCTTCAGTTGTCCATGCTCTGGTAACCTCCAAGTTAGGTTATTGCGATGTGCTCTACGTGAGGCTGCCTTTGAAGACGGTTCAGAAGCTGCAGCTTGTGCAAAATGCAGCAGCCAGATTGGTAAGAGGGACCAGATGGTTTGAATATATAAAACTGATTCTGGCCTGCTTGCATTGGCTGCCTTTATGTTTCCAAGCTCGATTCAAGGTCCTGGTTTTGCCCTATAAAGCCTTACACGGCTTGGGACCACAATACCTGATGGAACGCCTCTCCTGACACGAACCTACCTGTACACTATGGTCAACATCCAAGGCCCTTCTCCGGATGCCTCCTCTGAGGGAAGCTGGGAGGGTGGCAACAAGGGAGAGGGCCTTCTCAGTGCTGGCCCCCAAATTATGGAATGATGTAAGTGGCGAGGTGCGCCTGGTGCCAACACTGTTATCTTTTTGGCGCTAGGTCAAGACTTTCCTCTTCTCCCAGGCATTTTAGCATGTGTTTTTAAATTTTTTAAATTGTGTTTTTAAATTGTGTTTTGTGTTTTAAAATTTGTATATTTGTTTTAATGTTTTTATTTTATTATTTATTTATTTATTTATTTAATTACATTTCTAGACCGCCCTATAGCAGAAAGCTCTCAGGGCGGTGTACAACAAATAAAATCACAACTAAAATATGAGCAAGTGTGGAAAAAATATATATATATAGTACAATTATAAAACATTAATAAAATTGCCATTGAGATTTAAATTAAGATCATATTAAGTTTAAAATGTTAAATTAAAATATTTAAAAATTTACAAAATTTAAAAAGCCTGGGCGAAAAGGTAAGTTTTTACCTGGCGCCGAAAAGATAACAGAGAAGGCGCCAGGCGTATCTCGTCTGGGAGGGCATTCCATAGTTCGGGGGCCACCACCGAGAAGGCCCTAGATCTAGTTGTTGATCTCCGGGCCTCTTTATGGGTTGGGACCCGGAGAAGGGCCTTCGACGTCGAGCGTAGTGAACGGGTAGGTACATAGCGAGAGAGGCGCTCCATCAGGTATTGCGGTCCGATGCCGTTTAGGGCTTTATAGGTAAGAACCAACACTTTGAATCTGGCCCGGAAACATATCGGTAGCCAGTGCAGCTGCGCCAGGACAGGTGTTATATGGTCAAATTTCTTTGTCCCAGTGAGAACTCTGGCCGCAGCATTTTGCACTAGCTGAAGTTTCCGAACCGTCTTCATAGGTAGCCCCACGTAGAGTGCATTACAGTAGTCCAATCTAGAGGTTACCATAGCATGGATAACTGAGGCAAGATGCTCCTTGCTCAAATAGGGTCGTAGTTGGGCTACCAGCCGGAGCTGGTAGAATGCATTCCGTGCCACCGAGGCTACCTGAGCCTCAAGTGACAGAAGCGGATCTAATAAGACCCCCAAACTACGTACCTGTTCCTTTAGGGGGAGTGTAACCCCATCTAGGACAGGTCGAACGTCAACCATCTGGGCAGAGGGTCCTCCCACCAACAGCATCTCAGTCTTGTTAGGATTGAGTTTCAGTTTATTAGCTCTCATCCAGCCCATTATCGCGGCCAGGCAGCGGTCTAGTACATCAACAGCCTCACCTGAGGAAGATGAAAAGGAGTAGTAGAGCTGCGTATCATCAGCATATTGCTGGAAACGCACTCCAAAACTCCTGATGACCTCACCCAGCGGCTTCATATAGATATTAAAAAGCATGGGGGACAGAACTGAACCCTGCGGGACCCCATATTGGAGTACCCAGGGACTCGAGTAATGTTCCCCCAGCATCACCTTCTGGACACGATTCCCGAGATAGGAGCAGAGCCACCGCCAAGCAGTGCCTCCCACTCCTAAATCCGTAAGTCGCTCCAGAAGGATACCATGGTCGATGGTATCAAACGCCGCTGAGAGATCAAGGAGAACCAACAGAGTTACACTCCCTCTGTCTTTCTCCCGACAGAGGTCATCATACAGGGCGACCAAGGCCGTTTCTGTACCAAACCCCGGCCGAAAGCCCGATTGAAATGGGTCTAGATAATCAGTTTCATCCAAGAGAGCCTGGAGTTGGCGAGCGACCACACGCTCTAGAACCTTGCCCAGGAATGGGACATTTGCTACTGGCCTATAGTTGTCCAAATTATCAGGGTCCAAGGAGGATTTTTTTAGGAGCGGTCTCACCACCGCCTGTTTCAGGCAGGGTGGGACCACTCCCTCTCGTAAAGAGGCATTAATCACCTCCTTGGCCCAGCCGGCTGTTCCATTCCTGCTAGCTTTTATTAGCCATGAGGGGCAAGGATCCAGAGCAGAAGTGGTCGCCCGCACCTGTCCAAGCACCTTGTCCACATCCTCGAGCTGTACCAACTGAAACTCATCCAATAAAACAGGACAAGACTGTGCTCTGGATACCTCATTAGGATCAACTGCTACAATAATGGAGTCAAGGTCCCGGCGGATGTTCATGATCTTATCACGAAAGTGTCGCGCAAACTCATTACAGCGGGCAATTGATGGTGTTATTGCTTCCTGGGGACCAGAGTGTAAAAGTCCCCAGACAACTTTATAAAGTTCCGCTGGGCGGTTAAGGGATGACTGAATAGAGACAGCAAAGTATTGCTTCTTTGCTGCTCTCACTGCCTTCACATAGAGTTTGGTAGAGAGCTTCACAAGTGCATGATTACAGCCGTCGGGAGTTCGCCTCCATTTGCACTCAAGCCGTCTCCTTTCTTGCTTCATCACTCTTAGCTCCGGAGTAAACCAGGGAGCCAATTGAGCTCTGCAACGGAGAGGGCGCACCGGGGCGATCGTGTCAACTGCCCGGGCCATTTCCGTATTCCACAGCATGGCCAGGGTTTCGACAGGACCGTCAATTCTATCAGCCGGAAAATTCCCTAGAGCCATCAGAAAACCCTCAGGATTCATTAGTCTCCGGGGACGGACCATCTTAATTGGTCCTCCACCCTTGCAGAGGGGAGAAAACAGTGTAAGTCTAAACCTTAATAGGCGGTGATCTGACCATGACAAAGGAATAGATGAAAAATCCCTCACTCTCAGATCACCATCCCCTAATCCAGTGGCAAAAATCAAGTCCAGAGTGTGCCCCAACACATGCGTAGGGCCAGTAACAAATTGAGACAGCCCCATGGCTGTCATGGAGGTCATGAAGTCCTGAGCTGCTCCAGATAAAGCAGCCTCAGCATGAATGTTGAGATCCCCCAATACCAAAAGTTTGGGGGAACGCAACAATAGATCCGAGACCACCTCTGTCAGCTCAGTTAGGGAGGCTGTTGGGCAGCAGGGTGGACGGTACACCAACAGAATTCCCAGTCTGTCTCGCTGACCCAACGTTATGTGCAGACACTCTAGACCATTAGCCATCTGGATAGGGTGCCTAACAAGAGGGATGGAACTTCTATAGACCACAGCGATTCCCCCTCCCCGACCCTCGGATCTACCCAGATGCTGAACCGAATACCCAGGTGGGCACAACTGGGAGAGATTAATACCTCCCAGATCGCTCACCCAGGTCTCGGTAATACATGCCAGATCGGCCGCCTCATCCACAATTAGGTCATGGATGAGGGAGGTTTTATTATTTACCGATCTGGCATTAAAAAGCAGCAACTGGAGATCCGAGGGTTGGCTGATAGAACTACCAGCAATCCTGTGGGTGTGAGGAGGACCGGAACACGTCACAGCCACCAGTTGTCTGGGGCGAGTTCCCCTTAACTGGCATGTCCTACTCACAGCGCCATACCTCCCATTACCCGTCACTACACTAATAGGGGCCCCCTTTGGTCCTCCCTCCCACAACACTGTCCTCTCGCCCAGGCACATAATAAAAATAAAATAATAAAACTCATGGCATATACACACAATCACACACTCACTCATACAACCCACTCATACATTCAGACAACACAGCAGCATCCGAGGAGCTTCAGCAGCCGATAATCCGTAGTAGCTGATGTAATGGGACCCAAGAACGATAGACAGCAATGACCCCCAACCTGGTGATAATGACAGCAGCAACGGTGGCATACACCTCAGAAGAGGCAACAGCAGCACTTCAGTCTCGCATTCCAGGACAGCCCAACGGCAGCAACAGAAACGTCCACGCCCTGATCAGGATCAGGCCTGGGGCCTGGTCCTGCCAGGCAGAAGTCCCTCTGGGAAGGGTGGTGGAGGTGGTGGTCCCACGGCGGCGGCAGCAGCAGCAAGAGCAGCAGCAAGAGCAGCAGCAAGAGCAGCAGCAAGAGCAGCAGCAAGAGCAGCAGCAAGAGCAGCAGCAAGAGCAGCAGCAAGAGCAGCAGCCTCTCCTTCCCTTGGGCGATGGTCTCTTCCTCCTGTAGGCCCTGGGTCTCCCAGGCCACCTCAGCCAGCCGGCTTATGTATCCCTCCAAAGAGGGACAGGTGGTAAGAATCAGTCCTGGCTGGCTGGGTACCTGGGGCCTGGTCCTGCCAGGCAGAAGTCCCTCAGGGAAGGGTGGTGGAGATGGTGGTCCCACAGTAGCAGCAGCAGCACAGTAGCAGCAGCACAGCAGCACAGCAGCAGCAGCAGCAGCAGCAGCAGCCTCTCCTTCCCTTGGGGCGATGCTTTCTTTCTCCTGCAGGGCCTGGGTCTCTAATTGCTGTTAACCACCCAGAAAGCTTCAGCTATGGGGCGGTATATAAATGTAATAAATAAATAAATAATTGTTCACTAAAGACCTGACATAGTCTAACCTCCTTGTAAGCTTTGTGCAAGCAAATCAGGATGAACTTGAGACAAACAGGTTGTCTGCAGGAAGGAACTCGCTTTCTTTATATTCCCCTTGTGCCTATCTCCCATGAAAACCTTTTCTTCTTGCCAAGCTCAGTGAGTCTGTATTCTGAGACAACTCAGCATTTTGGATTCATAATAAGGCTGGAAAATGAAATGCACCTGCATAAACTGTAGCGAGCTGTAGAATTTTTAATGTTTTTATCTTCTTTCACAGGTTAAGTATAGGGTTACCTTCTGAAGAGTGTAGTTGGGAGGGACTGCCAGTATGGTCACTGGAGTTTGAGCACAATCAGGCAGGCTAGTACCCAGATTTCAGTGCCAGATGAAGTTAGGCTGGGGATGATTTAGAGTTAAAGGCAGTGTGAAGTGGTGGTGGGGTTACAGTTATGCCATGTAGAGTTAGGCCGCTTTTGTCTCTGGTAAAAAATGTTGGGAGGGTTGCTTTGGGGGGCAGGTATTGTTTCTAACATTTATTTGAGGATGCTGCCACAGAAGGCATGTAAACCAATATTACTATGTCGCTTTTTGTTTGACTTCTTGGCGAGTAATACCGTCTGTCGCCGGTTGGAGGGTTGTTACTCTCCCCCCTAGGCATCAGTGAAACAAGTGTCTGTGTCTCTGTGTACGTTTATGTGTGTATATGTTGTGCTCATCCTAGGAATGGATGCCTCCCTCAGACCAGTCTTGTAAATGATTAACTGTCTCCCACTTTATACACTCATAGTGTTGCAAACGGCTATGCTTACGGATGTCTCTGTTCAGGGATAATGAAGATATATAGCAAATGGTTACCTGTGTAGCTCAAGTAATAGAACTTTGAATATTTGGTAAATTATGGTTGTTTCATGTTTGTATTCTGCTCTTCCAGCCTTGTCAATAAGCCCATAAAAGCTACTAGCCTGCCCCCCCCCCCCAAAAAAGTTTCACTAGGCTTCTGGAGGCTGGCAGATAGAAAAGCTCTGTCCCTCTTGCAGGAGTTTGTGCATTTCTTTGCTGGAAGTGGAGGAGGAGCCTGTTTGCCTCTCCTCTGTGCCCAGCATAGGAAACAGAGTGCTCTGTCCCTCCTCCCCCAGCCCACTCACTTAGCTGCATGCGCTGCCTTCTCGTCTTAAATGCAAGGCTGAATTCTTCCTCCTATAAGCTCAGGGGTGGAAGACATGAGGTGAGCCCTTGTCCTCACAACAGTCCATTCAGATGGGTTACACTGAGAGACCATGTCTTGACTTAGGCCATTGGGTGGGTTCCGCAAACTACTGTGCACTTCCTGAGAACAGCAGCTTTCATCTGATATAAAAAGGAAAGTTCCCAGCCTTCAGGGCTGTTGAGAGAACTTTGGAAACCTGTGATTACCATCTCTTGCTGAAGCTTAGCTTGAGGATCTCCATTCTTCCATTCTTCCACTGATTTCTATGGTTATACCTACATGTCCTACAAAGTTTACTATCAGTTTCATTCATTAATATGTATCTTTTCCCTTTCTGCTCTTTTCCTCAAGGAACTCAGGATGAGGTAGATAGAGTTGTCCTATTGGGTTTTCACAACAACCCTAGGAGGTAGGTTGAGCTTGCCCAAATAGTGACCAGAGGTGATCCAGAAGTTTAGTGCCTGGGGCAAAAGGTCCAAATACTAAACTTTCTTTCCATGGTAAGAATAGTGGATGGCTTGAAGAGCGTAAGAATTTTGAGCCACCATTTGGATTTTCTGTTTGGTGACCTTTGGGGTTTTGTGTGTGTGCGTGCGCTGTCACAGGTTCAAAGCCCAAAAGTTTCAAAATGTTGTCATACATTGTTTTTTTGTAGGATTTTGGAGGTATGGCTTTTATTGTAACCTGCCATGAGATGTGACAGGAGAGAAATTGCAATAAAGCAAACATTTTCATATAATAACCACTGATCATTTACTACCTTCTATAATAGCACTGTGAATTTGGTGCCAGGAGATGGTGCCATCTGGTCGTAGCCCTGGAGGCAAAAGATGGGGGTGGATCAGGTGCACCTGTGGCAGTTGGACTTGGGAGGGAAAGCCATTTTGGGGTCATAGAGTCTTGGCCTCTGACTCTCCACTCCCTCATTAAGAGCACCCTTCAGGCAAAATTGGTACCTAACCAGAGGACTAGCTGATATCAAGCATACCTTCTGACCTTAATGTGTAGAAATCTGCTTGTATAACTCAGCCTGCTTTATATTATTATTATTATTATTATTATTATTATTATTACTTTCCTACTCCAGTAGCACCAGTTGAAATTGGAATCCCATTGTGATGGCCCTGGCCATGTGAGATATTATATATGAGGTCATTTTGCATATGAATTTGCAAAGATCCAATGTCTTAAACATCCCACTGCTGCATTATGTGCGACATGTGATCATAGATACATGTAAGGCTACTTTTGAGTTGAGCATCAAATGGTGGGGAAACCAGAGACAAAGACATCCATTTCGTAGGCAAGAGACATCCTCCTCACAGACTTCCATTCAATTCTGTGCTTCTATCTAGATGTATGATCAACAGGTTTTTTTGTAGCCATTTTTTGCCACATTTTTCTTCTTCTTGAAGATAAGAGTGTACAAAAGCTTCTCTTAAAACCAGACCGCAGATTCTTTGCATTATAGACATACTTAATGCAATGCACCCGGTGGATCAAAGTTAAGCATGATTTTCATAAAATCCGAAGATGAGAAGGGACCAAACCCACTCGCTTGCTTCAGGCAGAGTCCCTTGATCTACCAGCACCCTTCCCCCCCCCAATTGGGCAGTTCTGGCCACTGTGTCCCACAAGCAAAGAGCAGGTGCATTGCAGAAGAGGCACCTAAAAATACAACACAATAACTCCTGATTACCCAAGGAAAAGAGACAAGCTACCTTCTCTACCTTACTTTGGAGCAAAATAGACTAATAAAGTTGTTGTTCACATTGTTAGGTTAATGACAGCCATTGTGGCTGGCTATGTAATTTCTTCTTTTTTGGCAGGGCTTCTTTTTTGAAGATAGGTATATTAACAATGATTAGCTCTGATTATGACTTTGTATTTAGCTACTGAGCACTGTACAAATAATATACATGTCCCTGCAAGAATGGTTTACAACAGGGGTGGGAAACCTTTGGCCCTCCAGATATTGCTGAACTACAACTCCCATCATCCCTGGCCACTGGCCATGTTTGCTGGGGCTGATGGGAGTTGCAATTCAGCAACATCTGGAGGACCAAAGGTTCTCCACCCATGGCTTACAATCTAATAGAAATGACACAAATGAAGAAGGGGTGGAGGAAAGAAGAGGATAGCTAAATGGAACCTCCAAATCCAGAGGCAGTATACTCCCAACAGTGAAGAGGTATTGCCTTCTTGTGCTGCTTATAAGCTTCCCCCAAAGCACCCAACCAGCCTGTGTAGACAACCGAATGCTGGACTAGATGGAGCTTGATTTCATCTGATGGGGTAATGCTAACTTCTTCCGCATAACTCCCAGGCTGCAATTTCAACGCTCTTGAGTTCCAAAAGCAGATACGTGAACATGAGGGCAACATAAAGGGAAACCAGGAAACTAATACCATGCATGCACCAGTGGTAGTTTCAAACTGCATTAATGACAAATCTCTGACTTCTTTTTTTAAGTTGGGGAATTTAAAGAGCAGTGTGAGGGTTCCGAAGGCACTGTTTCTGGGAAGGAAACTGCAAAAAATGTGCGTGCATTGTGCTCCTCCGTATTTTGGCTAGCTCTAACAATTCCCCATTGGCTCCTCCCCACTGACCTTAGAGAATAACAGTATAATGTCCCTTTGTCATTCTAAATATTAGAATAGTGACTTAGGACAGGGGTTCCCAAACTGTGGTCTGTGGACCACTAGTGGCCCTCAAGCTTCCTTAAGGTGATCCGTGGTGTGTCTGTGGATTTGTGGTTGAAGACAAGAGACTCATTAAATAGTCTTACTGATTTTAAATGTTTTAATGGTGTCTTTTACTTACATTGTATTACAATTTGAATTCTGTGGAATATCATAAAATGCAATAGAAATAAAGAAATACAAAAAGAAATTAATGCAGCAATAAAATACAATTAAAAATCATACAGCATCTAGCACAGTGCATTACAGCTGCTACAACAGGATGATGATGATGATAATAATAATAATAATAATGTTGTCTGCCAAGACCTTCAGCAATTTCTGAGTGGTCCGTAGGGGAAGAAGTTTGGGAATCGTGGACTTAGGGCACATTCTACTGGGAAGGCCTCCTATGCGAGCCTCAGTGAAATGAATGGATGTACAGTAGAATGTACAGTAGAGCTGTGGAGCTTGAGCCAGAGGAATTCCCTGTACATTGTGCTTTGAAGGAGGACCCTGGATCTCTCCGTGTTGGAACCTCCAGTGTTGGTGGGTATGCATTTGTCCATAATACAGATGTGTCCAAAACAGAGAGGGTTATAAAATCCAGACAATAATACTAGGCAAGCAGTATATTGCATAAACCATTTCCAGAGACATCCGGATTAGAGAAGTCTTGATGAGCGAGTTTGGTTGCTGTTTTTTAAATGTCATATCTTTCCTGTAACCTTCCCTTGGAAGCCTTCCTTTTACATATCTTTGTTTCTTATTAAGAAAGCAGTAGAAACGACCAAAGGAAATGTTTTTCCACATAGATTCTGTACCTGGAGATGTTCTTGTTGCATTTGATGAAGTGGGCTGTCATCCACAAAAGCTTATGCCATAATAAATTTGTTAGTCTTTAAGGTGCCACAAGACTCTTTTGTTGTTTCTGGAATTTGAAACACATGCACACACACACACACAGAGGGGGGGTACAGAACAGTAGTGTTTGAGGTGTGCGGGATCTCTGTACAAGAAGGTTCAGAACAGACAAAAGAAAGTACTTCACACGGTGCATACTTAAGCTATGGGATTCACTCCCACAAGAGGTAGTGATGGCGTTAAAAGAGGATTAGGCAAATTCATGGAGGTTAAGGCTATCAATGGCTACTTGCCATGATGGCTAGGCTCCACTCTTGGAGTCGGTATGCCTAGGAATGTCAGTTGCTGGGAATTGCAGGTGGGGAAAATGCTATTGCACTTGGGTTCTGCTTGCAGGCTTCAGTGGGGATGTGGTTGGCCACTGCGAGAACAGGATGCTGGACTGATGGGCCTTTGGCCTGCTCCAGTAGGCCCTTACTATGTTCTTAAGTTCTTATGGTCAAGATGAAAACCTTTGCAAGTCACAAAAATGTTGTCTAGGGGAAAGAAACAACAGTGTTATACATGCATTTGTGTACACACAGATACTGACTCACTCACTCACTCACTCACTCACTCACTCACTCACTCACTCACACACACACACACACACACACACACACACACACACACACACACACACACACACACACACACACTATCCGTATAGTCCCTCAGCAAAAGCTTGGCAAGGTCCTCTGTGGAGAAACACTAAAGAGGAAGTTGATGTGAGAATGGAAGGGAGGGGAGCACCTCTTACTTCCTATTCTGTTATCTCCACCCTGGGAAAACCCTCTTGAGCAAGCTCTGCCCATGTTCTTAACACCCTGTCCCTCTTGATTGGCTGCAACTTCAGTGCTATCAAGGTGACTTTCTCGGCTGCAGCAGAAGCTCACTCTTATGGTTGGGAAAGAGTCTGGGGGTTCTTCCCCACTTCTTGAGAAAACCTCTATTATAAATTACCTTCAGTCAGACCTAATGCAGCTTGTTGTTAACTGTGGGAATATCAGATGACATAGCAATGCAGGAACCTGTCTTAAACCAAATCAGACCACTGATTGATCCAGCTCAGTATTTATACCAGAGATGGGGAATCTGTGTGGCCCTTCAGATGCCATTGGGACTCCAATTCCCATCAGCCCCAATCAGCATAGCCATTGGTCAGGGATGATGGGAGTTGTAGTCCAACATATGGAGGGCTTCACGTTTCCTATCCCTGGTCTACTGTGACTGGTAACAGCTCTGCATGGGTTCAGACAGGAGTTTTTTCCAGCCCAAATGGAGATGCTGGGGACTGAACCTGAGACTTTTTGCATAGCAAGCATGTGTTTTATACGACTCTGCTGTTACCTAGAGAACATGTCCCCTTTCTGGGCAAGGTTCTCAAGGGTGGTTGCCAATCAGATCCAGGTACTCTTGGATGAGACAAATTTTTAGATTCATTTCAATGGGGATTTAGGCCTGGGTTTCGTGTGGAAACTGCCTTGGTTGCTCAGTATGATGACCTGTGTCAGGAGAGAGGGGGGGGAGTATGACTCTGTTGATCCTCCTTGAACTTTCAGTGGCTTATGATAACATCAACCATGGGGTGACAGTCTGAGTTGGGTGTTGGGGGCACTGTATTGCAGTGGTTGTGTTCCTAATTGGATGGCTCGGTTCAAAAGGTGGTTCTGGGGGAATTGCTCAGCTCTGTGGGTTCTCTAGTATGGAGTCCTGCAGGGGCTGGTTCTGTCTCCCATGTTGTTTGTTGTTTAACATGTATGTGAAACCACTGAGTGGGGTCATATGGAGTTTTGGAGTGTGATGACACACTGCTCTATTTCTCTTTTACATCTGCAAATGAGGCAGTGGATATGCTGAATCAATGCTTGGTTTCGATAATGGACTTGGTGAGGGCCAATAAACTGAAGCTTAATCCAAACAAGACTGAGATGCTGTTGGTGGGTGGTTTCTCTGACTGGCTGAATGGTATGTGGTGTGCGATCTGCTCTAGATGGGGTCACACTCCCTCTGCAGGAGCAGGTTCATAGTTTGGGGGTTCTCCTGGATCCATTGCTGTTGCTTGAGACACAGGTGACCTCAGTGGTACGGAGTGCCTTCCATCAGTTTAGGCTGGTGGCCCACCTGCAATCCTATCTGGACAGGGATAACCTGGCTACAGTAACATATGCTCTGGAAACCTCAAGGTTGGATTATTGCAATGCGCTTTATGGGGGCTGCCTTTGAAAATGGTTCAGAAGCTTCATTTAGTGCAGAATGCAGCTGCTCGATTGTAGACAGGTTCAAGGCGAACAGAACATACAGTACCAATTCTGTTCCAGTTAACTTGCTGCCTGTACACTTCTGAGCCCAAACCAAAGTGCTGGTTTTGACCTGTAAATCTCTTCATGGCTCAGGTCCCCAATATCTTCTCCCGACATGAACCTACCTGGACCCTTAGATCTTCTTCTGAGGCCCTTCGCCAGGTCCCCTCTTCTGAGGGAAGCACGGTAGGTGGTGACAAGGAATAGGGCCTTTTCAGTTTTGGCTCCCAATCTGTGGAATACGCTCCCCAGTGGGGTTCACCTGGTGTCTTCATTGACACCTTTTGGGTGCTAGGTAAAGACTTACCTTGTTTTCCCAGGTATTTGATAGGCTAAAATGATATTGTTTGTATTAGTGTGCTGCCAAAGCTGTCTGTGGCTGTATGGGGGGTGGTTATTGTTTTATTATTTGTTTTATTGTATGGTATATTTACTTATATTTTAACAATGTTGTAAATTGCTTGGAGACCTTCAAGTAAGAAGGAACTAATAAATTTAATAAATAATATTAATAATAATAACAAATGCATATAGTTTTAAATTCCCTGGTTCAGCAAGAAAGAGGAAACTGGGTTCTTCCATCTATTTCTCTTCTCAACCTACCATTCCTCCCCCCCATCCTCCTCTGTGGCATATGTGGAGCTCTGCTTGTTACAGTCTATGGGTAACGGGAGAGGGCAGGTCCTGGGGGGGCGGTGAAGAACAGGTGGGAGGAACTGTGGCTGCCTCTTCTCCTGTTGCATCAGGGAATTTAAATGGCTCTCCTGCTGCTGCATCAAGATCGTGGCCTGGCAGCTGTAGCTGGCCTTTGTGGCCATTAGCTGTCTGAAAGAACTGAAGGGGGGACTACCAAGCTCTAGATCCCCATTAGAGTTGCTCAGTAGCCCTTCCACAGATATTGATGAAACTCCTTTAGCTAGATTTCTTTCCCCACCCCTGCAAATGGTCAATTCATTAGTATAATGATATTTATTGAAATCATGTATTAGCTGCCATTCCTGCACTCAAGGTGATGAAAGAATGAAGAATGAAGAAAATAAAAAAAACCACAAACTCTGGGAAAAGAAATGCAAGAAGACAATAAGGGATGCTAAAAAAGAATTTGAGGAGCACATTGCTAAGAACATAAAAACCAACAACAAAAAATTCTATAAATACATTCAAAGCAGGAGACCACCTAGGGAGGCGATTGGACCCTTGGATGATAAGGGAGTCAAAGGTGTACTAAAGAACGATAAGGAGATTGCAGAGAAGGTAAATGAATTCTTTGCATCTGTCTTCACAGTGGAAGATATAGGGCAGATCCCTGAACCTGAACTAACATTTGCAGGAAGGGATTCTGAGGAACTGAGACAAATAGTGGTAACGAGAGAGGAAGTTCTAGGCTTAATAGACAATATAAAAACTGACAAATCACCAGGCCCGGATGGCATCCACCCGAGAGTTCTCAAAGAACTCAAATATGAAATTGCTGATCTGCTAACTAAAATATGTAACTTGTCCCTCGGGTCCTCCTCCGTGCCTGAGGACTGGAAAGTGGCAAATGTAATGCCAATATTCAAAAAGGGATCCAGAGGGGATCCCAGAAATTACAGGCCAGTTAGCTTAACTTCTGTCCCTGGAAAACTGGTAGAAAGTATTATTAAAGCTAGATTAAGCACATAGAAGAACAAGCTTCGCTGAAGCAGAGCCAGCATGGCTTTTGCAAGGGAAAGTCCTGTCTCAGTAACCTATTAGAATTCTTTGAGAGTGTCAACAAGCATATAGAGGTGATCCAGTGGACATAGTGTACTTAGACTTTCAAAAAGCGTTTGACAAGGTACCTCACCAAAGGCTTCTGAGGAAGCTTAGCAGTCATGGAATAAGAGGAGAGGTCCTCTTGTGGATAAGGAATTGGTTAAGAAGCAGAAAGCAGAGAGTAGGAATAAACGGACAGTTCTCCCAATGGAGGGCTGTAGAAAGTGGAGTCCCTCAAGGATCAGTATTGGGACCTGTACTTTTCAACTTGTTCATTAATGACCTAGAATTAGGAGTGAGCAGTGAAGTGGCCAAGTTTGCTGACGACACTAAATTGTTCAGGGTTGTTAAAACAAAAAGGGATTGCGAAGAGCTCCAAAAAGACCTCTCCAAACTGAGTGAATGAGCGGAAAAATGGCAAATGCAATTCAATATAAACAAGTGTAAAATTATGCATATTGGAGCAAAAAATCTTAATATCACATATACGCTCATGGGGTCTGAACTGGCAGTGACCGACCAGGAGAGATACCTCGGGGTTGTAGCGGACAGCACGATGAAAATGTCGACCCAGTGTGCGGCAGCTGTGAAAAAGGCAAATTCTATGCTAGGGATAATTAGGAAAGGTATTGAAAATAAAACAGCCGATATCATAATGCCGTTGTATAAATCTATGGTGCGGCCGCATTTGGAATACTGTGTACAGTTCTGGTCGCCTCATCTCGAAAAGGATATTATAGAGTTGGAAAAGGTTCAGAAGAGGGCAACCAGAATGATCAAGGGGATGGAGCGACTCGCTTACGAGGAAAGGTTGCAGCATTTGGGGCTTTTTAGTTTAGAGAAAAGGCGGGTCAGAGGAGACATGATAGAAGTGTATAAAATTATGCATGGCATTGAGGAAGTGGATAGAGAAAAGTTCTTCTCCCTCTCTCATAATACTAGAACTCGTGGACATTCAAAGAAGCTGAATGTTGGAAGATTCAGGACAGACAGAAGGAAGTACTTCTTTACTCAGCGCATAGTTAAACTATGGAATTTGCTCCCACAAGATGCAGTAATGGCCACCAGCTTGGATGGCTTTAAAAGAAGATTAGACCAATTCATGGAGGACAGGGCTATCAATGGCTACTAGCCATGATGGCTGTGCTCTGCCACCCTAGTCAGAGGCAGCATGCTTCTGAAGACCAGTTGCCGGAAGCCTCAGGAGGGGAGAGTGTTCTTGCACTCGGGTCCTGCTTGCGGGCTTCCCCCAGGCACCTGGTTGGCCACTGTGAGAACAGGATGCTGGACTAGATGGGCCACTGGCCTGATCCAGCAGGCTCTTCTTATGTTCTTATGTTCTTACAGTGAGTGAGAGATAAACTGATCAGCCAACAAAAGCAGAAAAAGACCTCCAAACAAACAAACCTCACCAGCTGAACAACTGGTCAAATGGAAGTGATGTGTTTTGCATACATGCCCCCTCCAGAAGGCCAGGACCAAACCAACGAGAAATGCCAAATGACAGGGGGAGTTCATTGAATTCTGCTGTGGATATAGCTTTCATATCTTCCAGATTCTTTGTCATTCTGTTTTATTCTTTTACAACAGAACATAGATTGGTGTCTGTTTGTGAACTCTGGCCACTTTCTGGTGGATCATCTAGGGAGAACCTTTTTCAGCCCAAGGGCCACATGCCAAGGGCTGCATGCTAGTGGTGGGCAGGGCCAGAGGCAAACAGAGGCAGAACAATGAATGTAATTTTACCTTGGTAGAATAGGCTAGTTTCTCATGCTCACACATCCCTCTGTAGCCTCCATCCTGGCAAGCAAGAAGATGATCAAAGTTCAAAGTCATAGGACAGCCAGACGAAAATACTCTGGGAGAGTGCAAAGCTGGGCTCCTGAGGGCTGGGGCTCGGGAGGGTGTGTGGCCTGGGGAGAGTCCCAAGGGCCAGATAGATAGGTTGCCTCCCTCTGGACCTGAGATTCCCCATCCCTGACCTAGGGCCAGCTGGTTGCTGGAATTTTTGCAAAGAATGTTGGCCAAGGTGAGTCTTCAGCATTCATACATACTCAAGGTTACTTAACAAAGATTAGTTAAGACGTAAACTGTTAAGGGCCCCTGACTCTGCATACTTGCTTTATGAATCATATCGTATTATAGGTACTCTCATTAAAACAGCAACAAACAAGTAGGCCACAGAAGAATGAGTCAGCCCACCCCTGCCTTACATACATTTTTACTATTCCGGTCCACCCACTGATTGTACGTTTTGATCCACAGATGCTACAGACAGGCTTTATGTATACCTCATATTTTGTAGGGCTTTTGTCGTTATGCTCTTGGACACACCCTTGTTGAAAGCCAATGCAAAACCCTCTTCTTTGGCGAGGCATGTGTTGTCAAGGAACTGATCACGTGCATCGCTCTACGGTCAGATATGGCCTCATGGCCTTCCTGGTTACATGCCCAGTTAGGATATAAGCTGTGCTTGACCTAAATAGAGCTTGTTTGGTAGTCCAAAGCTGCTTAGAATGCCTAGCACCTGAGTTGGGAAGCCTTGTCCCAATGTGCATGTGAGTTCAAGGAACATGCCGTGTTTGGAGATTTCACTTGGCATCAGAAGCAGGGTCCTAGGGGGATGTATTAAAAGGTAAAGGTGTCCCCGCACTTATAGTGCGAGTCATTTCCGACTCTTAGGGTGACGTCTTGCGATGTTTACTAGGCAGACCGTTTATATGGGATGGGATTGCCAGTTCCTTCCCCGGCCTTTCTTTACCCCCCAGCATATGCCAGGTACTCATTTTACCAACCATGGATGGATGGAAGGCTGAGTGGACCTCGACCCCTTTTACCGGAGATTTGACTTCCTCCTTCCGTTGGAATCGAACTCCGGCCGTGAGCAGAGCTTTTGGCTGCGTTACTGCCGCTTACCACTCTGCGCCACGGAGGGTCTTGGGGGATGTATTATCAAGGAACAATTTGGGCCTCCTAGTCAAGACCTGAAAAGCATAGTCTGAACAGGTCAAAGGTCCAAGCCAGGGAACTTGGCATATGACTTGTGTTCCTTAGGAGATTTGAACAGTGCTCTGGGTCTTAAGACACGCGAAGATCTGATGCCAGAGAGAAAGCAGACAAAATATTGTGTGCAGGAACATAGGAAGCTGCCTTATACAGAGTCAGAGCATTTGTCCATCTAACTCAGTATTGTCTACACTGATTGGCAGTGGCTGGTTCAATGTCACCCAGTGAACATTATGGCTGAATGGGGATTTGAACCCTGGTTTCTCGGGTCCCTGTCCAACACTGTATTAGCACAGAAGGCTTAAAACACTAGACAGATTGAAGCAGGATGAGTTCACAGCTATTAGACACCATAGCTAAAAATGGAACCTTCATGTGCAATGGCAGTATACCTCTGACTGCTGGATGCTGGGGACAAACGAGGAGATGGCTGTCTCTGTCATGATCTGTATGTAAGTACTTCAAGACATCTGTCTGCCACTGTAGGGGACAGGGTGCTAGACTATGTAGGCCATTGCCTGTTCTTCAGGTCCCTTCATGTTGGGAGTGTGTGGTCTGGAATGCATGACCTGGAATGTGGACTGACTGAGGTGTACATTAGTTAAGTAGGTATTCAGAAGTGGGCTGGATGAACAAGGGCAGCAACATTTGTTAGATTCAGACACATCACTGGGGGTGGCCTTCATGGCCCACTGTAGAAAATTCTGAACTCCTATCCCAAAGGTGCCTAGTTCAAAGACTTCTTTCTCTAATTAGGTCATATGTTCAAAAAGGTAGATACAAATGCACTTAAATGGCAATGAGCTTTTGAAAGCTCTGGTCAAAGGGCAGAGCTGAGTGCTTTAAAGTGATCCATTATTTTGGGAGTATTCAGACCCATCTTGGTTCAGTGAATGAACATCCTCAAACTTTAGCCTGCGGTTAGTTGCCTGACTTACTGCTCTGTTTGCAGAGACAGCTTTTGGGCTTGGCTTTTGAGAGCTGTTTTCTCCAGGCCTAGGTAGGACTGAAACAAGAAGCAAGAATGCAAGAATGTCATGGCATCAGCCACACCACACCCTCATGGCATCACCACAGCGGCATCTTGCAAGAACCTATGATGTCACTTGCTGTTTCCGCTGCAGGCCAAAATCTCTGTAAAGAGGACAGCTTGCTCCAGTCTTTCCGCACTCTCTGAAACAGTCAGAGGCTGTTGTGTGAGATTGTAGGTCGCTGTCCGTCTGGGTGTGACTCATCAGAGTGTCATTACAGGGAGTGATTTAGCAGAGCAACTTTCATCCCAGCGTGGGAGCTGTGATTCATGTTTTCTTTTCTTTTTTTTAAAGTTGGCATGAACTTACATAACCAAAAGTTTGATTGCTAGGTTCTTAAAGTCAGACAGGACCTCAGTGATCATGGAGCGGTGTAGTGGTTACAGCAGGGGTGGGGAACCTTTTTGGCCCAGTGGCTGGATCTTTATTCTCTTCCACTCTGTGGGCCAATTTGACAGGTGGACAGCACCACCCACCTATCAATCATCTCATATCATAATGATGTCAGGTGATTGACAGGAGGGTGGTTCCACCCAACTGTCAAAATTGGCCTGCGGGGGTAATGGTGGGGACAATGACCAATCAGGATTGAGCTCCCTGCATATCTGCTGGTGTGCAGGGAGTTCAATCCTGCTTTTTACAGGAATGAGCTGTGCCATGTATAACATCAGGTGTGGGTCAGGTGGGCATGGCTTGGGAAAATCTGCTTTGTGGGGCAAATGGGGAAGCCTGGCAGGCCAGATTTATCCTGTGGTCCAGAGGTTCTCCACCCTGGGTTAGTGTATCAAACTCAGAAGTCCCCATTCAGCCATGAAGCTCGGTGGGTGACCTTGGCTAGTTACTATCTCTCAGCCTAATCTACAGGATTGTGGCAAAGATAAAATGGTGCAGGGAACTCAAGTACACTGCCTTGAGCTCTTGGAGGAAAGTCTGGATATAATTGTAATAAATAAATAGCCCAGGAAGGGCCATCTTCTCTATTCTCATGGGCTGCTACATTATCCTGTAATCATGGCCTGGGGCCAGAAGTATGTTTTCCCACCCCTAAAAAAAAGTTATTGCCATCTTGCAGTAAGTCAGAGATGGCCCTTGGGACACTGTTGGACTACAACTCCTATTATCCTTGACCACCTGCTGTGTTGACTAGAGCTGATGGGAGGAACTGGAGTTCCAACAATATCTGGGGGGCTGCATTTTCTCCATTCCAACGTATCACAGTTCTGCAGCAAATTTGCACAATATTACATACAAATATGCACATTTATGTATTTTGTAGGTGTGAGATGGAACATTTATTTATTTATTTACATTTATATCCCTCCTTTCTTCTGTCATGGAACTCAAGATGACATACAGATGGTGTCCAGGAGGTAGGGATGGGGGCAGAAATTCAATTTAGTTCACATTTAAAGGAAAACTTGCCAAGTCTGCGCTTTCCAAAACAATCTGTGAACCGAACCACAGCTGAAACACAAATTTGTACTTTCCTGAATGTTGCAGTGCAGTTCTCCAGCCAAGCAGTGTGTACAAAAATACACATATTAGGAAAAAATGCTTGCAAAAACGTGCATATTTGCATACCAAAATGTGTTGGGACAAATTTGCACTAAAATGCTGATGAATTTTCATAAGGATTTAAAAAAAATTGCAAATTGCTGCAAAAATAGGGAGAACTGAATTTAAGATTGGAAAAAATGAGAAACTGAGAGAACTGAAAACTGACAGATTTGTCCCTCCCTACCAGGAGGGATCCCATCCAGACCCTGGTCTGCTTAGTTTCTGCAAGACGGTGGCCTCACATACTTTCAGACTATGCTGTGGGACCCAAAGCAGAGGTGTAACATTAAAACAATGGAATATCTTTAGTTCTTATGAAGTTGAAGAACACATTTTCTTCTTCTTACAAACGAAAATATGGACAAACTTTTTACTATACCTTTATGTACATATTTGGTGGGCATTGCCATATTTGGTTTGGCATAGTTGATTAAAGCATAGGTTGTCCAGATGGATGCACGTCTACATTACAGATTAAATCCTATTTGAAAATGGTTTAATTACCTTGGTTTAACTATCATTCTCCCCAAAGAACCCTGAGAACTGTAGTCTTTTTAGGGTACTGGGAAGTCTTTGTTAAGAATTCTAATCTACATCATAGATTAGATTTTCCTACGTACTACATCATAGAACCACAATCCTCAAGGCACCAATCAAGCAAATTTTACATTTGGACTGTATTGGCCTCAGGGTTGCAGTTTTTTCAACCAGTGCAACAACTGGGTGTTTTACCCTCTGCTCACTTAATTATTTTTATTTTTAGAGTAGCTGTATTTTATTTTTTCACGTGAGAAAACTAGTTTACCGTATGCAGGTTAGCAGTGGCTTAGGGTTGTTTGGAGTTTTGCACGAGTCCTGGGAAAAGTGACTGAGACTGTGTATACACTCTACATTTAAAGCGCATGACTTCTCCAGAGAATGCTGGGAACTGTAGCTTGTTAGGGGCACTGGGGATTGCAGCTCTGTGAGGAGTAGACTACAGTTCCCAGAATTCTTTGGGGGAAATAATGTGCTTTCAGTGTATGGTGGGTACACAGCTTTAGGGTCTAAATTGATGTGATGGTGGCACCACCAGGGTCTTACAAATGTGACTCATGCTGCCCAGCTGTATGGTGACACTTACCCAAGGCAGCATAATGAGTCTGTGGTAGAAGTGGGCCTTGTCCCCAGGTTTCCTACTCCCCAAAGCCAATATCACAAGTGAATTTTGAAATGCTGATGAATCTTCCCGCTTCATTTAAGATGCATTACCCCCATTCACATCTTATGCTTTTCCTGGTTTAAATGTCACTCTTCTAGAGAAGATGCTCCCAGTTGCCCATAGTGACCTGTAACTCGCCTCAGATGCAGTGCTGTAAAGTGATGCATAACCCCAGCTTTCCTTATTATCCACCCCTCTTCCCCTTGCAATATCCCTCCCCCTAGTTTAAATTTCAAATGCCACTGTATCTCATCAGTAGTGGGCACATACAGCCTTTTAAACTAAAATGATTTTTCAAGAACTTAAAAGTGCTCAGGGATAAATGCTGTGGAGAGAAGTTGGAGGGAGAAGTGCACAAACAACTAATAAGTAGGTTTCTAGCTCCGTGATCGTGGGCATGGAAGGAAACAAGGTGCTTGCCTTAAAAAATTATTGCTCTGGATCCCTATAAGGATTCCATTAATCACCTAAAAATATACACACGTAATTGTGATTAACCAAACAGAGGTTTTTATTGTACTACCAAAACGTTTTGGCTTCCGCCTTCATCAGCTGCTAACATACAAATGCTGTTACCAAGGTGGCAGTTATAGAGCTCTGAGGATGGAATGCTCAGAGAGGCTGATATTGATACTCAGTGATGCTGGTACTGTCCTCCAGGTTCAGGCCATGTGGTGCCAATGTGTCCAGAGAGTAAATCCAAAAGTTCTCCCTTTTGGTCAGTGCTGCTGGATCCGTTGGCATCTCTATCGCTGTTATAGAAAAGTCCAACAGGCTGCCGTTGAAATGTTTTGCAACTGGTTGTACCACTTTTTTTTTGGTCAAGATTGCAGATTTGTGGTTTCTGAAGATTGTGCGTGGGTCGGTTGTAGTTTTTCCTATGTATTGGATATGATTTCCTGGTTTTTTGCATTTGCTGACATAAATTATATTGACGTAAATTATATTGCAGGGCCTGCAGGTGATGTTCTGTTTGATGTAATATGTTCTGCCTGTCCTAGTGCTTTTAAAAGTAGCTGTCTCCCTGAGGTGCACACAGGTGATAGGTGTGCACACAGGTGATAAGCAAGGATGAGACCCAGGATTGGTGATAGGTGGCTTAAGCACAGCTCTCACTAATAGTCTGCGTAAATTAGGAGGCTGGTGAAATGCTACAACAGGAGGCTTGTTGATGGCACTAGCAAGATGTTCAGAGTTTGCTAGCCAATAGATCCAGGTCTAGAAACGTATTCCTACAAACGTAGCCCTACTAGGTCAGAAAGGTCTAGAAATGTATTCTAATAGATCACTGTTGTTCACAGCTGATATCAAAATTGCAGGAAAGTTGAAATGCCTTTGCAAATCCACCTTCCTGCATGGCCGTTGGTCAATTAAGAAATCTGAAACATAAGACTGCTTAAAAACTACATTTCTGTCTTTGACACGTGCACAGCAATAGCAGGAGAGAGGCTCTACAGTGCACATGTGAAATTGGCTTCGGCTTCATAAAAAAGGATCACACGGCATCAGTCCTAAGCTAAATAGCTTGAGATGGCTAGAGAAAACTCATGCTCAGGTTGTCTCTAAATTTCTGAAGATGAGTGATTGATGGGAAAGGAGGAGGTTATGCTAAAATTGACCTGAGGTTTCCATTTTTCTTTCTTTCTTTGGAAGCATCCAGTCCTGGGCACTGAGACTGGGATTGGACTATTTGTCTAATGCAGTCTGGCATTATATTCCCCCACGTGAATGTAAAAATAGCCCTACTAGGTCAGAAAGTCCTTTTAGGGAAAGACCTCTGCCGGAGACCTTGGAAAGAGGCTGCCAGATAGAAAAGACAATCCTGGGCTAGCTAGACCGAGTGATCTGACTCAGTATGAGGCAGCTAGATTATAATGTTCATTTCCAGCATTTTCCCAGTGTGCCGAGAGGCACATGGGACCTTGTTTTTGTCAGGTTTTTTCTTCATGGGACAATGCTTTGGACTGGATCATGGACCAGCTTAAAGAGGCGTTGCAATTTAAGGGCAGAGCTCACTTTTTGCATCTATAAACCTCAGGGTCAATCCTTACTATATCCAACTGAGGACATCACTGCAGATCTGTCAGTCCTTTCAACGCTGACTTTGTACCAATGTGCTGCTGTTGTCCCTCCCAAGTGCTGCATAGCGCTGTATGTTCGCTGCAGAGTTCTGTGTTTGCTGCAGAGGGATGCACCCCATAGATAAGTAACATTTGTTTGAGCTCGAGGCTGATACTCGTTCTGGGTTGGGTCACGCCAAATGTTTCCTGGCTTGAGTGATGTCATATACCCCCTGACCTTTCTTCCCATGTTGGAACAGGGTATGCTGAGAGAGCAGCCTAAGAAATTTCCACGCTTAAGGCTGGAAAAGCCTTAAGTGTGGAAACCCTAGAGACTCTTTCAGACTTGCTGCCAGTAAAAAGCGACAGCTTGGACTGAGTGGGGAGTGTTGGTCTGAGTCAGTAACGTGAAGCAGGGCAGCTCCATCTATCTTTTCCTTACATTCCACTAAACCTCTTTTTGGCTAAAGTGCACTCTCCCAAAGGAGCTTGCTCCAAACCATTCATTCTCTCAGTATTTTGCAGATTTTTTTAGTCACAGAAATTGTTTTGGAATTTGGCTGGTTTGCAGAATCTTGCCATTTTGGCAGAAGGGATCTGTGGCTGCTGAACTTTATGAGCATCAGAAGCCAACAGCTGCTACCAGCTGGTAGGGGAATAGACGAGGTAGGCATTAGGACCTGGTGGTTGCTTCGAGCCTCTGTGGCTCAGGCCGTCTTTGTGGCTAAAGACTGAGCTGAAAGCAGCAGCTTGTGAATCACTTCCTCCTCCTCTGGCCAACACCCCCTGCTGCATGGCCTGCCTTCTTTTTACCTCCTGTGCCTCTTAAAGCTCCTGTACACTTTCTCAAGCAGGTTGTTCTCCCTCTCCATTTAGCCCTGCTCTCTCCCCTTCCCAATTACACTAAATAATGAGATCTCTGTAGACAAAAATACACAAGTTGAGAAAATTTGCTTACATTTCTCAGGGCTTTTCCAAACGATATATTTTCTTTTAAACAATTAATGCACCACTACCAATTGTTCAAGGAATCCTGGCATCTCCCATTAAAGTAATGCTACCATTGGGGAAAAAAATCTTCTCACTGCTCCTAGTTCAGTATTTTGTCACTGGGACAATGACACTCACCACGACTACCACACATACTTTCGTTGTGCTAGTGTAAGTATTTGATTGTTTCGGTCATTCGGAACAACAATACAAAGCAACAAAACTCTCAATAAAATGTTGACAATGGCAGATTGCAATAACAAATTAAAATGCATCCCAGGCACAGGACGAAGCATTGCTTTCTGAAAAGCTCTTAAGACACTTTGCTGCTGTAACTGGAAAAGCAGTATCTTCTTTGGAATTGCTGGGTACTGAATTCCAGCAAGCACCAGGTCCAGTAACCCTTCTCAAACTACAGTAGGGCCCCACTCATACGGCGGGTTACGTTCCAGACCCCCACCGAAAGCGAAACTTGGCGAAAAGCGGAACTCTGTCAATAAAACAGTGCCCAACGCACTAAAAACACCGTAAAAGCAGAACAAGCACCATATGAGTGAGGCCTTACTCTAATTACTCTAATTGAAAACCGCCGTATTAGCGGAATGCCGAAAAGCAGGCCACTGGAAAGCAGGGCCCTACTGTATACTAGTGAGTTAGTGCTGTGTAAAGTGGGAATGGTGTTGGGAACCTATATTAGACGGTTCCAACAACATCTCTGGTGATGAATGACATGTTAATTGCTCCCCCCCCCCCGTGACATTTTGTGATTTCTTCTAGTAACACTAAAGCCTGGGAGTGCTCATGCAGCTATTAATTGAGTTAGAAACCCCATCAAGATTACAGTTTCCTCCCTTTGCCCAGCCAGGCTAGAAATCTCTCTCTCTCTCTCTCTCTCTCTCTCTCTCTCTCTCTCTCTCTCTCACACACACACACACACACACACACACACACACACACACAGATACACAAATTCACTTCCCCCCTTCTGCACTGAGGTGCACTTATCTCTTGCACAATGCAACTCCATATGACATATATTAAGCTAAAGATGTTTTCCCAAATGATTGAAAAATCGTACAGTGATTGCACCAATATGTCTTTTCAAATATATATGTTTTATTCCAAACATTGCCCTGCAATCTTTCACTCCATAGTTTACCCAGGAGAGGAAGCATCCTTGTTTGAGCTCCTGGTGCTCTGTGGTCAAGAGAGTGGGTAGTTGATGATTAATGCAATTCAGCAAGAGCTCCTCTTTACACAGATGCACAGAGCTGCTCGCCTGGACTGTAATGCATCTGTAAATCCATCTTCAAACCATCTTCAAACCACCTAATGTGTTTTAAACCACATTAAAGCCATTCACACATGACTACAGTGCTGCAAGAGAGGCCCAAATGTGCTTTTAGCATCACTTTTGGGAATGGCCTAACTCCAGATTTCATTAGTAAGTCAGTCCCACAGTATGCATATCTCCAGATACATCTGCACCCATTAAACTACACATTTAGACTGTTACATTAGACTACACATTTTTTCACTATGGGCTCAAGTCCACTGGGAACTTCTTGATTTTCCCCGTTAGCTTAGAAAACGAATGAACTCCTTGTTTGGAAAGCATACAGGCAGCAATCCTGCAGATTTCACAAGCTTTCTAGACAGATCCAAGGTCCAGTTAGGCAAACAAAACTGGAGGACAAGGCAGGGGCCTTCACTTAAATAGGGTGGCCACCTTATCACCCTCCACCAGACCAGTGAGAGTCATGGCAGTTGTAGCCCATCCTTGGGCCTTTTGGGTGTCCCTCCAGTCTCACCTGCTGTGCGGTACACCTGCGTTCCTGCTTGTCACAGTGGCGCAGACAACACGTCTGAGGAGGAGAGGAGCCATGGCTACATTGTCATCCACTGCACTGTGGATTTTAAATTTCTTGGTTGCAAGATGGCAACCTGACACAGTCAATCCAAAGCACATATTTGTAAGACTGTATTTGTGATACAGTCTTCTAGCAGTAGTAACTCTGCCGTTTGCTGCTATTATAGAAAATAATTTCCCAACTGCCTACATTTGTGTTTAAAACAAAAACCATAAACTCAACATTACAACTGCATTTTTAAAAAATAGGGACTTGCCTGCTCTACAGAGTTGCAGAGGACAGCTTGCAGCTGTGACTGTTGGAGTCTTAAATTCAGAAATTATAGGGCAAAGAATACAGGTCAAGTAACGACTGTGGGATTGCATGAATCTTTTAGCCAGTCATGCAGTTTGGCTTATTTAAGAACCACATAACCCCCTTTCCACTTTTGATTATCTGTTGTAAGTAAAAGCCCAGTTTCCTGACCAATCCTCACTTTGATTTTGAAAGTCAGAGGACCTGTTTGTCATAAGCAGGAAACTTCCACAAATAGAGGTGGAAAAGCAACTGCCACAAACTGGCAGTTGTAGAAATTAACCTTTAACCTCTTGCCTGCACCCATGCTGGAAACCTTGCAGGGTTCATCTGTGTGGAAGCTTTTCCTTTGGTGCCAAACTGGACGTTTGGGAAAAATTGTGTCAGAACTGAAAAGAAAACACATTCTCCTTGGGTTGTTAAGGAAAGGGCCATAGCTGCATGGTAGAGCATCTGTTTTGCATGCAGACTATCCTAGGTTCAGTCCCTGGCGTCTCCAGATGGAGCTGGGAATGTCCCCTGTCTGAAACCCTGGAGAGCAGCTGCCAATCCGTGTGGACAGTATTGAGCTAGATGGATCACGGGGCTGACTCAGTGTAAGGCAGCTTCCTAGGCTCCCTTGCTCCTGTGCATTCCTTTGAAAGCTATGACTTCTGGCTAGAAACCTAGAGAGAGGAATTAGGGTTGGGTTGCACCATGACGTTAAAAAAACCCTCTCCTACTTGAGGAAGAGGAGGGGAAACAGAAAAGGGCACTTATCCCCACTCTCTGGAAATGACGTCTACCTTCTGCTGTATAGCAATAAAGTGCTCAGGCTCAGGATTTGCAGCTGGTCCCAAACCCAAAGCTTTCAATAAAGAGAGAAAAAGAGGGAAGGGGGGAGTTGTTCTCTCCCATCTACAATCCCTGAACAGCATTGCTAAGCTCCTGTTCCAGGCTGGCTGGACAGGCTTTGAACAGGAAAACTTCCGTTAGGGGTCAGGGATTACACTACAACCTTTTGTTGCAGGTTCTCACTTTGAACCATTCAGTTACATCAATTTATTGGATCCCTTCCCTTGCTTCTTATGCAGAATTCACTTCAGCAGTGCGTTTCACTCCACCAGTGGCGGAACTGTGAAAGGGCTGAATTTGGAATCAGCTGTTTTCAGAAGCGTTGGCCCTTGGGGAGCTCAACAAACGGTGATTAGACCTGAGCATAGCAACATTATGCTCCTCAAACATGCTGGTAGTCAACAGCATAGAACTGTGTGATATATGTGTGTCAGTTTTCACTTGAGGCTCAGGTAGCCTCGGTGGCACAGAGTGCCTTCTACCAACTTTGGTTGGTGGCCCAGCTATGCCCCTATCTGGACAGGGATAACCTGGCTTCAGTTGTCCATGCTCTGGTAACCTCCAAGTTAGATTACTGCAATGCGCTCTACATGGGGCTGCCTTTGAAGATGGCTCGGAAGCTGCAGCTTGTGCAAAATGCAGCAGCCAGATTGGTAACAGGGACCAGATGGTTTGAATATATAAAACCGATTCTGGCCCGCTTGCATTGGCTGCCTGTATGTTTCCAAGCTCAATTCAAGGTGCTGGTTTTGCCCTATAAAGCCTTACACGGCTTGGGACCACAGTACCTGATGGAACGCCTCTCCCGATATGAACCCACCTGTACACTACGTTCAAGATCAAAGGCCCTCCTCCGGGTGCCTCCTCTGAGGGAAGCTGGGAGGGTGGCAACAAGGGAGAGGGCCTTCTCAGTGCTGGCCCCCAAATTATGGAATGATTTTTCTGGCGCCAGCACTTTTATCTTTCGGCGCCAGGTCAAGACTTTCCTCTTGTCCCAGGCATTTTAGCATGTGTTTTTAAATTTTTTAAATTGTGTTTTTAAATTATTTTTTGTGTTTTAAAATTTGTATATTTGTTTTTAATGTTTTTAATTGCTGTAAATTGCCCAGAAAGCTTTGGCTATGGGGCGGTATATAAATGTAATAAATAAATAAAAAAATAAACCTGAGGTATGCTCATTGCTCATAATGCAGCCCATAGGTCAAGCATGTCATGGGTTCATTCAAATCACATTTCTAAATGTGTGTTAGAAGCAAAAACATTTGCCACGATTTTAATTCTGAATAATACAGTGGTGTTTTTTTCTGGTGTTCTGTTTGTTAGCACTAATCTAACTGAACTGACCTCTTGCAAAGTTTGATTCAACTTTGTAGAAGATCTGGCTTCTTACAGGGTTTTTGCTTGACCTTGTAGATCTTAAATGTTGGAGCTGCCAGCAAAGTTGTTTAGAAAAGAAATCATATATGGTTAACCTGACCAGAAGATGAGACACACTTGGATATGATAGTGATAAAATTCAAAAGTAGTAGGCACAATAGATCAGTTCTAATCGTTCAGATAGTGTTGGCAGACTTGTTGAATAACATCTCTGTTTTCTGGCCTGCATCGACATGTTAGGAGATGTAGCAACCATTTCCTATTATTCCTAACTTGGAATGCCCACTTGAATAAGGATAAAATCCCATTTGATTCTCACCAAATTCTAACAGAGTACAAGCGGAAGGCCTTGGGAGTTTAGAGCTCAGAGAAGTCCAGAAGGCAAAAGTTGGACCCAGACAGGTTCTAGCAGGAAGTAAAGAAAGGCTGCACCGTTCAGGAGGGATTGTAGCGAAAGCGAATTGTCCATTTTGGGGATTCTAAAAGCAATGGCAATTTAAATAGTAGAGCCATAGCAGTTCTAAAGCTCTTCCTGATGGTTGTGCTAGTTTGTATGCATTGTTACGTTTTATTTTAAAATTCTGCTTATATTGTTTCTTACTACTTTGTTAGCTGCCCCAGGAACACAAATTTATGTTGAAGGTATGAGATATAAATCAACTAAGGGTGCAATCCAGTTTGCATTTATGCTGGGCTGAAGGGAGTTGGATACGGCAGATCTCCAGCTGAGCCTCGGCTTGGCTGGCTACGTCGGCGTAAATCCCTCAGCCTGGCAGTGTAAGCCAGCGTAAGGCCTAGAAAAGGGGCGTGTTGGGGCCATGTCAGGGGAGGGGCCAAAGTGAGGTGACTTAGGCCACATCCAACTTATATTTGGAGGTACACATTTTTGTAAGCCATTTCTCATTACATCATGCCTTTTTGCATGTTATTTTCACTCATATATTCATTTTTATGCATACTTTCCCCTAATATATGCAATTTGTAAATATTGTTTAGTTGGCGAACTGCATCCCAAAATTCTAATAAATGTGAATTTCAAAGGATGGCTGTGTTTTGGTTCTCATACTGATTCGGAAAGTGCTAATTTGATAAATTCTGCTTGAAATGCAAACTGAATCAAAATTCTCACCCATCCCTAATCCGTAGTAGGGGAATCTGGGAGAGTAGGCTTTTACTTTATGGTCCCTGCATGCAGCTCCCGGCTAATCCAGCATTCAGTCAACCCAGAGGCTCCTGAACGACAAATGGATGCGGCAGAACTTTACGCTGGTTTCTCTTGCTCCAGCACAACTTTCACCAGCTTCCCCTGAATTGGATTGCTCTGTGTGTAAGTAAATTAAGAAGCGAATGAATGAGGACAGAGAATAAAATTATATAAACAAGGCTTGTTAAGCACCTTAAGATTTCTAAATCTGTTCAAATCAGAGTTTTAAAAACTCACCTGTTGAGTTTATAGTGCAAACAAGGATGGCAGGAAATGGTAACTGGGTCTCTTCTGGCAAACTGAGGGTCTCCATGGGTTCTGGAGGGCTGGAAGGGCTGGATACTACCTAGCAGAAACATAAGAGAAAAAACATTTTTGCAGTGATTTTAAAAATTATATTATAATGATAAACAATGGAAAAAATAAAATACAATTAAAGAAGAAAATTAACAACAAAATGTCATAACAGAAATAATACATTATTAACAGACTGTAAACGTACAAAGATTATCTGTCTTCATTCTTCCTGAATATTTAGTCATTAAATTAATTCTTCCTGAATATTTATAATGTTGGTATAATAGTGTCCAGCCCTCCCCAACCTTTGGGTCTCCAGATGTTGTTGGACTGCAACTCCCATCAGCCCCAGCTAGCATGGCCCGTGGTCAGAAATGATGGGGATTATAATCCAGCAGCATCTGGGGACCCAGCATAATATACAAAGAATCAGACTGGCTTCAGCCCACCTTTGACAGATGTGCATAACTGCAAATTCAGTTGTCAGTCTTGGCCCTGCCATCTTGTGCCAGGTGGACTTCTCATCCTGGTCTCTCTCACCCATGTGCCCTCCCTCTGCCAACATGCAACAGAGCACAAGGGACAGGAGTGTCACGAGCCCAATCCTCTTGCTTCCATAGGGATCCAAAGAAGGAAGGGAAAGACCGCAGCTCAGCAGTGGAACATCCACTTTCCATGCAGAAGCTCCCAAGTTTAATTCCCACCATGTCCAGGTAATGCTGAGAGACCTCTGTCAGAAATCCTGAAGTGCCTCTCAGCGTAGATGTTACTGAGCTAATTTTATGTAAATTGGTGTCCTGTTTGGGTGATTGTGTGTGGATTACATAGAAAAAAGTACTCACTCTTCATTGACCCTAGAACAGTGGTTCCCAACCTGGGGGCCGTGACCCCTGGGGAGGGGCGTGAAGAAATCCAGAGGGGGCCGCGTTCAACAGTAAAGAAATGAATTTGTTATTTTTTTAAAAAAAGTCTTCACTACCTGGACGCTGTCTGCTCCCCACTGCTGCTGCAGATGACAGCTCCCCCTTGCTCCAAACGAGAGGGAGGACTTTACTGAAGAGCCAGAGTGTCTTTCAGGCGCACAGAGGGCCGGCATTTGCCTATCCCACACATGGCGGCTGCAAAAGGAGGCTGAGGGAGGTGCTACCAGGAGGACGAGGGGATGACTATCTCGTCTCTCGTCTCCTTGCACTGCCACTGCCGATGACGCCCTTACTCAGGATGTGAGGAAGGAGAGGGCTTTTCTTGAAGCAAAAAGAAGCAAGGCTGCAAGGAAAGGCTGCTTTCTCCCTTCCTTCCTGACAGCCAGCCTGCCTGCCTTTCTTGACTCCTGCTTCGCTGCACCTCCTTTTAAAAAATTACTCTTATTTGCAAGGCCATCCAGATCTCACCTTCGGCTGAGATGGAGCCAAGGAGCAGTGAGGAAGCTCAGGACTTGCCCCCATCTCTGAGACTAAGCGTGTGTGCCAGTGTTGCCCCTTTCTTCCACCTACATTCCACCTCCCCAACCTCTCTCTCCAAGATACTGCAGCAGTTGCGGGTTCCCCCCCTGTCATGTGTCCAAATGCATGCACTCCTGCAGATGCTTGCAGAAGGGACAGGTGTGTTTGTCCATATGCTGATCTGTCTTCTGCTACACTCTCATTCCCCAAGTGCACACTAACCAAGTCATCAGTTCTGATGATCATCTCAAGGCCTAAAAGCACTAACCCCCCTCCTCAATCTATCCACCCTTTTGTCTTCACAATCTAGCATCCCCACCACTACCACATTGCTACTTCTTGATGATGATTTTAAGAAATTTCATCAGGTTGGCTGAGGCTGGGGTCTACATACTGCAGCTGAAATGTATTTATTTATTTAATTACTATTGCATTTATATCCCATCTTTCCTCCAAGTTGCTCAAGGTGGTGCACATGGTTCCCCCCCCTTCCATTTTATCCTTGCACCAACCCTGTGAGATAGGTCAGGCTGAGAGATTGTGTCTGGCCCAATGTCACCCAGTGGGCATCATGGCTGGGTGGGGGATCTTAGCCCAACACTATGAACCACTGGTGTTGGGAGACAGGACTGTACATCTTCAGACTATAGGGAGGGAGGGGGATCCCAATTTGATTGGATCTTTGCATTAAGAAAAGAAAGCAACACCTCCCCGTCTGCAGGGAGCTTTTTATGAAAAGGGATATTTGGAGATGTGATTTTACCATGCACCATTTTTTAAATTAACAGAGACTAAAATTACAATTAGTGTGTGTGGGGGGTCACAAAAATGTTTGAGCTTACAAAGGGGGTTCTGTATTCATAAAGGTTGGGAAGCACTGCTCTAGAATGAAATGTATGTATGGAGCCTTCAAGAGAGCTGGCTTTGCAGGCTTCCATGGGGCAGAGAATTCCATAGTGGGGTGGACCGTCACTGAGAAAGCTCCACAACTTCTCACTCTCATTGTGATTTCAGATGGCAATGAAATTAGGCTCAGGCTTCATTTGTGAACCTGATCAAACAGAGCAGGGGTTCTCTGTGGGAGATGCCTTTTCTCAAAGCTTGCGTTAATGTGGGCCTTCACTTGTTCAGTCGGTAAAATTTCCCCAATATCTTAAGTTTGATTTGTGTGTGTGTAAAGAAAGTTTAGTTGAAATAGTAGGACAAAATGTTTAACACATTTCCAATGGGAAGTTTATATTGTCACTGGTTATTTTTATATTTATTTAAAATTCCTTCTTTGTCTTACAAGTCTTTTTACCTGTTAAGTTTAGATTCCAAGACCTTTAAGTACCAACATGTTCCTTGAATGTAAATTGTTCTTAGCCACTCTGGAGCTTGGATATAGGGCAGGCTAGCGGTCCAAATAAGTTACTAATGTAAGCATGAGTAAGTAGAAGCTGCTTTAGAAACATGGATAGCCTACAATAGGGGTTGCCAACATGGCACAAGTAGGTACACTGGTGCCTCCCAGAAACGTCTCTGGTGCCCACAGAGTCCCCCCCCCCAAAAAAAATTGAAAGAAGTGATGTGTGTTTGTGGTGCCCATAGCTGTTTCTCTGTTTTTCAGGTTTTCAGGTTTCACAGGTCAAAAAAGGCTGTTGAGCCCAAGCCCAAAAGGTGTCCAAGTCTATGGCCTCCTGCCCCTTTCAGTTTTGCCCTCCCAGATCTGTCTGGTTATAGAGTGTATAATGCAGTCTCCTAGCAACCACACATTCTTCTGCCTTGGAAAATGGCTGGCTAGGAGGCTAAAGAAGTGGCATGGTGATCAGTTTGTCCAGGCTCTGTAGGGCCATTGCTAAAGCCAGCTCTACCATTCAACCATCGAGCAAGATAGTCATGAATGTATGACAGGTGGCTTAGTGTAGATAAGGTTAAGGATTGGAGGTTCCTGTCCTCAAGCTGCTCACCTACTGAATCTCCAGTTCAGAATTGAGAGGGGGTGTATGTAGATTGAGAGTTTTGCTGTGCCCACGGGACTTTTGGGGAATGGAAGTGAGGGGGTGGCCCTCATACCTCAGAGGGACCCTCTTATAGAACGAGATGATGGCCAGGGGCCTGGGCAGTGCCATTTTTTCACACAAGCTAAGCAAGCGCTATAGCTTAGGGCTTCAGATTATGAGGGGCCTCTACATATTTAAAAAATATTCACTAATAGGCAAAAATCCTTGCGGTTTAAGAATGTACCTATAGCCCACAGATATTTCTATCAAACTTTAAAAAGCAGGGAAATTGGGCAGCTATAGTGAATGCACCAGGGGAGCAGAAGACCTGACCTCCTCTCTGAGATATTGTACTGCCCTACAAATTTGTCAAAATGCAAACACCATTTCGTTTGGTCTTTCACAGTCCAATCCACTTGCTGTGTAGCTTGGAATAATTTTGTAAAGGGAGTCTGGGTATTTTCCTCTCTTTTTAGACTTTGAACTCTTTATTCTCTCTGACTGTTTTATGTATCACCATGAAAATTTAGAGGGTTGTTAAGCAAGCATTTCTGAGTTGAGGACTATAAGTTTGGTAAGGTTTTGTTTTGAAATGAGCTTATGGGAAGCATCAGAATTGCATGGGGGATATTTTCAATTTAACATTGCGGAATGTGAAAAATTCACACTGGCTATAGTATATAGCCACTCTTGTGGCTGTATAATACTAAACTTTGAGTTTTACATAATTGGTTTTAAAAGGGAAGCAGGGAAAACTGACTTTAAAACAGACATTATCATTCTGATTTGACATGTAAAGCTATTTCAGAATCAGATAGGCTTATTGCAAGATAAATGTTTTAGTTTGATTGTTTTTAGTTGTATCCTTACCTATGTACCAATATATAAAATATAAACGTTTATTAATTCTATTTTCATTGTCCTTTCTGTTATAATAATACACATTTGTTTGGTAATGCTATGGGGTCTCTTAAACTTGACATAGTTTAGGACAGTTGTGGGGAAACTTTAACCCTCCAGATGTTACTAAACTACAACTTCCATTATCCCTGGCCATTGACCATAGTTACTGGGGCTGATGAGAATTGTACTTCAGCAACATCTGGAGGGCCAGAGGTTCCCCACAGCATGTTCTAATCTGCCCTGGGCCTAGGTTTAGAGACCTGTGGTTGAAGCATACACTCTATGTGTCTAGCGTCTTAGAACCTGTTATATTTTAGGTGTTGATGTATATCAACGTCATAGTTGAATGAATGAATAAGATTTTATTGTTTAAAGAGATAGGCCACTACAATATAAATACAGCAGACATTTTGACATTCAACAGGCAGACACACACACAGAGAGAGAGAGAGAGAGAGAGAGAATACTACTCTCCCCCCATATAAGTCACACGTTACCCTTATACAATAAAGATATTAAATAAAATACAACTGGTTCATTGCATTTATTTATTTTTTATTTGTTATTACATTTACATAGCACCTTTCCTTCATGGAGCTCAAGGTGGCAGACAAACATAGTTCTCTCTCTCCTGATTTTATCCTCAACAACAACCACGTGGAGTAGGTTAGAGACAGTGACTGGCCCAAGGTCACCCAGTGAGCTTCATGGCAGTGCAGGGATTTTCTCAGATATCCCTTGTGTTGGAGGCAAAAACAGAAACTGTTCAGCTTGATTACGTCCAAAAATGCAAGTGAAGACACAGCATTCCACTTGACAACAGTTATATCTCAGCCCAGTTGGCCTCATATCAGTAAGCCACAAGGCTGTCCACAGAAGAATTTTGTTCCATTATCATACAATAATGTATCTGGAAAAATAAAAATAAAATGGCAGCCCAGCAGTTACAGGAATGTTTCTCATGTTACTGTTTACAGCAGCACATTTTCCTTTTTTATGAATTAAAATTGGAATCGTTCCTTTTCAAAATGTGAAAGGGTAGAGTTTTCCTCCCTTTTGCTCAGAGGAGCCTCTCTGTGGTGTTTCCGTGTGACTATTCTCGTCATGATTTCTTACTGAAAGGAGGTAGCCAAGCCTGCAACAGTAATTAGCGGAAGGATGCAACAGGCAGTCCCTTCTACAGATGGGTAATCCCGAGTCTCTGATTTGGGAGGGAGTGAATGCTCCGATCACACCTGGTGACCAACCTCGATAGAAACTGGCTGAAAGGAGGTGAGGGTTGAGTGGTAAACCATGCATGGATATGCAGCAGGTAGCCCTCCTCTGAGGGTGAGTACTCACAGGAGCCTTTTAAATACTTAATTTTTTTCTTGTGGCACGCTTGCATGCCCAGCACTCAGATGGGAATTACTAGAGTAGACAGCGCGTATACGGCCACTATGCCCAAGTGATGTGTTTGTGTTGCATTTGCTGAATGGAGCATGAATCTGCTGGACATGGAAATGGCCTTGTGCTGGAACAGTTGCGCGTTGCAACTTGTCAGGAACTGGCATATCAAGAAAACTGGAGGAAGCGGGGAAGCGACTCCACGTTTTGATTTGCAGAATGAATTGTTCAATAGCACAGATCCTGTGGGAGGCAGTCGCTGCGTCAGGTTTCTTTATTGCTGCCTCCCAGGTCTGTTTAGGCTATTTTGCTAGGCCTGGGTGGCAGAAAGGTACATAGCCATGTTGTAGTTGCCTGCTATATTAGCGCTGCAGAACTGGAGAGGGGGACGGAGGGGACTGGTTGGAGGGCCAGAGGTAAAATGGTGGGGGCTGACAAAGCAGGGTCTATGCCAGGTCTATGGCATAGGTAAGATGGTCAGTTTTTGAAATAAAAATATGTAGGCCATAGAACCATCTCAATGACTGCATAAGGCATTTCCTGGCCCATGTTGAGAGCAGTTCATAGAACTCAATGGAGAAATCCAAGATTTTAGCATAGCTGCAATTGAGCACTGCATGGCCACCCAAAATAAATGGTAGCAGCAAAGTGAGGAGTTTATATATTTTTTCTAAACCATACCTTATTTCATATGAAAAAATTGAATGTTGACCAACCAAACTTTTTTTTTTTTTTTAAAGGGCTGCCAAATTAAATTCTAATGCAAATGTGAGGTTATCCGCATATTGCAGGTGGGCAAGAACTGTAGCTGGGAGAGAGTGGCTTATGGCAGCTCTGCAGTGTAGCTCACTCTGAAGATTACAGGTTGGAGCAAGGGGGTGGGGTTAACCTAAGGCTGAGAGAATTATTATTATTATTCCTCAATTGCAAGTTGAGGGTTGGACTAATGCTCAGAGGCTGGTTAATAAACAGCTTTGGAGTGTAGTCCACTTTGACTATAACACCACTGCAGATTGTGAAGCTATGCTGACAGAGTACAATAGTTTTTAACAACTCTGCAGTGTAGTCCACTGTTAATATTATGAATAAGAGCTGGACTGAGCCTGGTTTGGATTTCCAGACAAATGTCTCCCATATAAAGTTCCCTGTAGTTTGAAGCAATCTAGTTAAATTGCCCCCTCAGGTTTCCTCCCCAGTCCGGTGCTCAGTTTCGTACACAAGTCTTGTGCTCTACTGACCTGCTTACAGACAGGTTACACTTCTAAATATTCAATTTAAAAAAAACACCCTTTCCTCCACATAAACGAAGACCCAAGTGAGAAAGAGCAGGGACTCCCATTTTTGCTGCTACCTTTTCTTTTTGGGATGGTACCAGTCAGCCCTGTAGCCAGAAGGGGATGAGAGCACACACCCCCGAGCCATCCTTTGCCTCCCCATGATCTTTTTGGGAAACTGTCTTTTTAATTTGTGACATGACACAAAATGACAACCTCCATGTAAAGAATGACAGCTTGTTTTAAGTACAGGAGCAATTTAAGAATAGGACCCTCTGAAAAAAATCAGTTAATAAGGCAAGGCAAGTATACAACAAAAGCCTCATCTGGAAGAGCTCCAAGAACTCTGCTCACTCAAGACTTTCCCTGACTGAGGGTGGATTTGTAATTATCGCAACCACCCTATACTTACTGAAGTGATCCTAAGAAAAACAGCCAGTATAGTAACATGAGCCTTGAAGGGTTAAATATTTGAACTTTGTATTATCGTCTAGAGTTAGACTCCACTCTGTGGACTTTGCTTTTCAGTTTCAGTTGTGTTCTCTACCCAGCCAGTAATAAAGAAGCATGTTTGTTAGCTGCAGTAAATAGTAAGAGTTTGTTTATTCTGCAGTTATTGTGATGATTAGAGTAGGATTGGGTGCTTATTGCTCAACTGTGAAATAAAGAAATAACTTAAAGCAATCTGAAAAAATAGCTACCCTAAGTTACCCTTTACTCTTTTAAAGCACTCACTATACTTCGGCTTTTCTTTTTCTTGAGTACTTGGCAAAAGATGAAAGCTAATTAAAAAAAAGAAACACTGTTGTGCATGTACAGTTAGCTGGCTGGCTACGTAGGTTGTAATTCAGGCCTAATTTCTGATTTCCCCAGTGTGTGCAGCTCTGCATGAGGTCTTTTCAGGTTCAGTGACTCACAAGCATTTAGCAAATTTGGTTTTTGAAAAAAGAAAGCATTGCTAACCTTAATTTTAATTTAAAATTTACATTATTTTAATTCTAGGAAAAACTGAAAGCTGCAGCTAGAACTAGAAAATGCATAACACATAAAAATCATACTTCGGTACAATTATTTTTAGGTGCTATACATTTTTTTATCTCTGAAAAGATGTATTGTGAACTTACCATTCAGAAAGCTTTCTTGCATGTTTATCAAGCATTTTTATAAGTTTACAAAAGGAAGCCTATTATGCAGTAACAATTTTACAAAGGACTAAATCTCATAGACTTCAACAAGAAACATTTAGGCACATTGTTCTCAGCACCATTTTTCCTAAATGCTTGACTATGGGTAGAAGCACGCTCACTGTTCTGCCAGTTCCAGTGCATCTCCACCTCTCTCTTCTGAAACAGGCACACGACACTAGTCAAACCCCACCCTTTTTTACTGTAAAACCTGGTGGGAGCTGCTCCAGTGTGGGGTTTTTTAAAAAAAAAATCAGCTTCAAAGAGATTTTGCAACTGATCAGCAGATCAACCCGTTCCTTCTCTAGGTGTGGCTAATGGAAATGCTTTGCTCTGGCGACTAGTAGTTTTTAACTTCATAGTTATAGCATAAATGATTTTGTTTGTTTTGTACCTTTTGGTATCCCCTTGTTCACTGTATCCTTAACATCCTTTTTTCTTCTGAAACAAAAAATATGCCAGTCATTTAATTCCTGGTATTCATCCTAAATTTTCTGTAAACTAGACCTTCACATAGCACATTATGCAAGTTAACACATTCTCTAGGTGGAGGAGCAGTGAGGGGAAAGGCCACTGCTGTCCCCTTCCCCGAGCCCTCACATCCTCTCCACCAGTGGGATGCAGGAGATTGGCTGGAGCAATGTGCCTCCCCCCCAAAAATGTCCCACCTAGAATGTGGCTGCCCCACCTAACAAGGAAGGCTGTGTATAGGGCTGGTACCAGTTGCTCAGTTCTAGACACGCTAAAATCTTGAATTTCTCCATTGATATCTGTGGGCAGCTCTCACATCCACCTTGGGGGAAGAGTATTTTTTCAAAGTTCTATTGTAACAAGAAATTCAAGATATTATTTATTTATTTATTTATTTGTTAAATTTTTATACCGCCCCACCAGCATAGCTCTCTACATACAAAGAAATACAAATATATACAATAAAATCCCATAATAAAATACAACAATATAAGAGAATAAGAAAACTAAAAACAGTTACAGCACATGTTAAAACTAGATTAAGTTAGATTAAAATGCCTTAGAAAAGAGGAAGGTTTTGACTTGGCGCCGAAAAGATAGTAACGTCGGCGCCAAGCGCACCTCATCGGGGAGACTGTTCCACAGTTCGGGGGCCACCACTGAGAAGGCCCTAGTTCTTGTTACCACCCTCCGAGCTTCTCTATGAGTCGGAACTCGGAGGAGGGCCTTCGATGTAGAACGTAGTGTACGGGCAGGTTCATATCGGGAGAGGCGTTCCAGCAGGTATTGTGGTCCCAAGCCGTATATGCATCTCTCTTTTGTTTTCTTATCTCTATGAGTGAGACGAGCACAGCACCAAGCTGGCCCTGTGGAGGAACCAGAATGCAAAGCCCACTTAGCCATGTTGGGGAGGGGGAACCCAGGAGTAAAGCAAACTGTTCTCCTAATTTGCACAGCTATGAATAAACAAATAAGCAAGCAAGCAGGCTGGCTAAGGTGGGGAAAATGGCTACTAGCTTGAAGGCAAAATAATAAATAAACCAGGTGGTTGGTTGGTTGGTTGGTTGGTTGGTTGGTTATACCTGATCAGCCCGCAAGGCTGACCGTACAGCCATGTCAATTGAAGTGCTTTCTGTAACCAGGGCTGTGGAGTCGGAGTTGCGGAGTCGGAGTCGGAAGCAATTTTGGGTGGAGTCGGAGTCGGGAGCAATTTTGGGAGGAGTCGGAGTCAGTAGCAATGTACCGACTCCGACTTCCAAATAAATTTTGATTGACAAGAAGCAATTTTGGGTGGAGTCGGAGTCGGACAGTAGAAAAATAGAGGAGTCGGAGTTGAAGGTTTGGTGTACCAGCTCCACAGCCCTGTCTGTAACTACCGAGTGTAGTACAATACAGAATAGCTGGAACTTATCAGTCTACTACAGGAACTTCCAGGAAGCCCACAAGTATGGCATGAAGTTACCAGTCCTCTTGCTTGCCAGTCCACTCAATAACTGACATTCAGAGGCATGCTGTCTCTGAACCGGGAAGCTTTACTTCACCACTGACTAAAAATTTGGTTTAATTGCCACTTTAAGCCTTCTACAAAGTAGCTTGATGCCTCATTTGCCTTCTAAAAACTGAGGGGAAGCTCCTCTGTGTGAGCTTGTGCAGAAGAGGGAGCTGCAGGAAGGGCTGCTCCTCATTCTGTAGTGCTGCTGGGGTTGCGCCTGCTGAAATTTTCTCTTCTGCTCAGCCGCTAAAGGCACACGAACCCAATCTTCTCTTGCTTCTGGTCACCTCAGTGACTTACCTTGTAGTGCTCCTCAGCTCCCCTATTTATGGATGCATTCACAATGGCAGTTTACCGCTGGAACTACTGCTCATGGTGGAGACCTGCTATTGCAGAGTTTTTTGCTTGACTAGTGGGTAGGTTGGTGTACAACGGTCGGTTGCATGATCCAGCAGCCTTAATGCCATTTTCCTTGGATTGCTTGCGTAGTTTGGGAGCAGAGTGTAACTGCTGTTCTCCTGGACAGAAGTAGCTGTGTAGTGCCCTCCTGAAATGCAGAACCCGCCCGTTGCCCCTTCCTTCCCTGCTATCGGGCAGTGGAATATTGTGCTAGGGATCAAAGCAGAGAGAAAGAACAATAGTATACTCACTGAAGGAGGTGGGTAATATTCAGAATATAATAATCAGAGTCTTTAAAATTAAATCTAAGGGTTTTTTTTCCAATTTAAAGTTGGTTTTTAATTCAAAAAACCAGTTGTATTAACAGTGCAGTCCTATTCATGTCTGCTCAGATGTATGCATCATTGCATTCAGTGGGGCTTACTCCCAGGTAAGTGGCTATAGGATTGTAGGCTAAATACCAATTCTTAATAATTACCTGGTTTAAAATGAGATCTAACTGTAATACAAGCCAAACTGTCAAGTGGAGCAATCTAAACTGGAACCAGTGGGATGGGCCAGAGCATGTTGGTGGACTAACTGCCATGTCCACAGCTCTGCTGTGTGTGTTGTTGTTGTTGTTGCTTTGCCACCTCCAGGCTAGTGTAGGAGGCTGGAGGATCAGGCCCCTTGGGAGAATTCACCGGACTTTGAATCTATTGGATCCAAAGCTGCTGCTGCCACCTCTTCCCCCCAGTGCATTTTGAGGCTTTCCACTCTGTACTGCTTTCTTTCTAGTTCAGTGACACTTGAGACTTCCACCACAGGGAAGGCCAGTGGAGAGGCAACTGTCCACTCTCCAGCTTGTTCCCTTCCCCCCAGTCATCAGCATGGGGGCTGTGGGCGGGTGGGTCTTAGAACTGCACTGAAAGTCTGCCTTTAAAAATTGAATTCATAAGTAGGAAGGTCAGATGCATTGTTGTGCAGAAGAGGAACGTAATCAATACATCAGTACATTTTAATTATTATGGTAATTATATGCCCTTGTACAGAAAGTATGAATTGCAGAATAGGAAAATTCATTTAAATCAATGATTTCAACTGGTGTTTTTTTCTTGTTAGTTTTACATCATGGCTTAAAACTGGGGTAGCCAATGTGGTACCAGAAGGTATTGGGACTACAGTTTCCATCAACCCCAGCCAGCACGGCTTGTGGGCCAGGGAGTTGTAGTCCAAGAACACCTGGAGGTTAGTGTGTTGGCTACCCTTAGAGTAGAGCACAGATCAAAATCATCTTTATTTAAATTAATCCACCCTGCACTAAAGTGGCAGTGCAAACAGTACAGAACTGAAGTGTTTGTGGGATTTATGGCTTGGGGACTATTTCTTGAAAAGTTTGCTTCAAATGCACCTTAATAATAAGGATTTTTAAAAGTGATAGAAAGTTCGTTTTTCTATCTTTTTAGTGCTTATAGGCTATGTGGGAGTTCAGATCTTTACTTGTGGATTTATAGCCACGTAACCAAGGCGTGGCAGTGAATTAAAAACAGTCGTTCTTTTGCATATGGTGCTAGCACACAATACAAGCAGTGGTGGCCTCTGCTGTCCTTGTGTATGGATTTCCCCTCCACTCTGACTTTGCTGTTACTCTTCTGTCTGTTCTTACCCCTTCTGATCCCAGCTAAGGCCTCTCTTGAGCTCTCAGCCAGGTCTGCTGAATAGCGTAAGCAGTTTTGCAATATGAATACCCCACCCAGAATTGTCCCAGTGGGCAGGGCAGACTCAGTGACTTCAGCAGCACTTTACAAATTAATGATGAGAATGGAGCGTCCCCAAACACATGTGCATCTTGTCTAGTCCCACACATGCCCTGGAGCAGAGAAATGACTTTGAAATATTCACCAGCCCTGCATTTTAGACTCCTTCCCCACCTTCTGCAGTCACGAGACATTGACAGCCGCCTGAGAAATGGGGCAATGTTCAGAGACTCCACAAGAATCTTGGAAAGAGGGTTGAGAGATCGCTTACACTAGGAAGCAAGCTTCGAAAGATAAAAGAAATAATTGCTTATTCTCCACCTATGGAAAAAGGAAAGGAAATGTGGAAGGATATGAATAAGGTTGCCAAGGTATATACTGGACCCTGCTGTTGTGCCTTTAACAGCAATTTGATCTGCAGACATTGACAGGTGAATGTTTGTCTCCATGCTGTGAAAAGCAGTAGCTGCTTATTTCTGCAGAACAAGCTGCTGTTAAAGGTTCGGAAACAGGCCAAGCTAGTTTTTTCTGGCCGGTTGGCAACTCTAGTCTTCAGGGGACTTTCCAGATTATTTTTAAAAGATTTTATTCTAAAGGCATAAGGGCACAACTTCATTCCAAACATATCTTGGTTTTATGCAACTTTAATGGTCTTAATTTTCCCCAAAGAACCCCTGGAAATGGTGCGTTGGTGGGGTGCTGAGAATTCTGTTATCCATAGCCCTCTTTCTTAGAACTACGATTCCCAAGATTGTCTGGCAAGAGGGAATGAATTAAATTCACTTGTACAAACCCTGATTTAGCGTCAGAAGCATCATAACACCTTTTAAAAACAGGCTGGAGCAATACAGCTGGGGAGATTTTTTGTTTTGTTTTGCTGAAGAAAAGATCAAAATTATACAGGCAAGAGAGGAGTAAGTGTGCCACTTGCAGTGCTTTCAAATAGGGGCTTAATATTGTTAATGGGTCAGTCATACTGCAAGTGGGTTATTGGCAATTTCTTTTTAAAAAATCACTTTTATCAGGTTTTTCCTAGACAGCGTGAGTCCAGATTGAATGGGGGGAAATTCAGGCTGGCATTTTGATGACAATGACTTGTGGATGTGGTGTAATATTTTCAAGAACAAGGAGCATCCATCCCATAATAAACACCCATCTGGAAACATCCTTAGTATCGCTGACATTATCTAGTAGGTGCCTGTGGTACTCAGGCAATATATTCTAGGTGGCAATCACCAATAAGAATGGACATACTAACTAGAAGAATTACATTTTTGCAGCAATAAAAAAGTTGATGTTTGGGTACTGAGAAACTCTTCCTGGAGAGAACACTTCTGGATCTATGACCAAACATATGTTGCACAAAGAAAAAGATTGTCTACAGAGACCCTTAGATGAGAATCTTCCAACCAAATTTACTTGTTGACTGGTGTGATTATGACATCAAAGGTGGCTTGACCAATGATAGTGAAGCTGTTTTCCCTTCCTTTTGATGCTATCCTTTCTGATGGTGGTAGTGTTGGGGGGATTTTGTTACATTCAGGGGTTAAGATCCATAGGGAGGGTGGAACTTCTGATCATCCTGGATGAGGAAACCTCCTTACTTCTCCCCATCAGGGGACTGAAGGCAATTGGCCAGGGACCTCTTTGGGTCAGGAAGGGCGGTATGAGGGAATTCTGGCCCTGAGAGGGGGAAAGTACTTGAAACTCCCTGAACCTAACTTGGTCTAGGCCATCCTGCTCTCACACATTTAAAATTGGTTGTTTTCTAAAGTTGAAGAGAGGAAGCCGTGGTTAAGCCTGTCATCGTCCTGAGGGCTTCCTTGTCTGATGCTGTCCAAATAGATTGTCTTAGAGAGCATGTGCAAAAAAGAGACAAGAAGTCCTTTCTTCTACCTGCTCCCTCTCTCCATGAGGCGTTCTGCACATATATCTCATAGTTGGAACTTGTGTCTTTATATATGCAGAGACTAGAAATCAAAGTCATAAGTTCAGGAGGAACTAAGAGAGTGAGCTAAGTGGGTGTGATGTACGGGTTCCACTTTACTACTTGTCCTGTTAGCAGCCTTACCATCTCTTACCCTAAATCTTTTTGGGACCTCCCCAATCCCAGCCATTTATTTTGTCTTCTTTCTTCTTTGCCATGCAGCCTTATGTCTCAGTGGCCCAGCAGATGGCACCCCCGAGTCCCAGTGGCAGCAGCAACAACAACAGCAGCAGCAGCAGTGGGCCAGGTGGTGGAGGCGGTGGTGGGGACCAGCTGAGCAAAACAAACCTGTACATCCGGGGCCTGCACCCGGGTACCACAGACCAGGACCTTGTCAAGCTGTGCCAACCGTAAGTTACCGGGACAAAGAGACATGGAAGGGAGGTCTCGCGTTGTGGTGGGAGTTAAAAAAGATTCAGTGGGGTCAGTGAGATAATTTATTGCCCAAACACACAACCCATCTCCATGGCAACCCCCTCCAAAGTGAAAATCCCAGCCTTAGAGAAGATGCTTTCGTCATTTCCTCTAAGGCAGGGGTTCTCAAATGGTGCCATAACATTTAAGCCTCCCAAAATATATTCCAAACAAAACAAACATTGTTAACAAGAAGCTTTCTGAGCTTTCTCCTATCCTGCGGCCAGGGGACTACTGAATTAGATCCAGCAGGACCTCATGGACCAACATAAAAGATTTTAGGGGAAGCAAAGCAACAACAAAAAGCCAACTGGTAACTGAAACTAAGAAAACATTGATTAGAAGGAGAAAGGCTTGGGTCTGCAGCATGGTGCTTGGTGATGGTCAGGTGGGGATTCTGCTACCATCCAGCTGTGGCCAAAGGAGGTAGCTACAGGGAGATCAGCTAAATCAGTGAGGTAGCCTTAGCTGTAGTAGGCCAGGGCAGCCTAGATCCAGGTCATGGTTGCTGACTAGTCGGAGCAATTTGAGGACTCTAATTCTGTTGCTGGCTACAGATGTCCTGTTGCCTTTTTTTGTTCTTCTGGTCTATTTCCCCCCCTTTCCTTTCTTTTGCCTTATCTTTCCCCTCCCTTTAACTTAACTGGAGCCAAGTCTGACAGTGGATAGACAGGCTGGCACTTTGCCTCCTTGCCCAGTTAAGACACTCCATGTGGAGAGAACATGGAGTTAGGAGAAGTACAAACTACTTCCAACTGCTTGCATCTTTCTGATGAGGCCTGCTTCACACCTATCCTTATCTGCAAGGCAGTGGAGCTGGCATCACAGGGTCTGTATCCTGACCTCCAGTCCAGGTTTCACAGTCCATTGACCTGAGGCACAGCATGAAAGGGAGCACCTGAATGCGTAATAAAGGCAACCAGGGGCACTTCCAGACTGTGGCTATTTTATGAGTGGGAGTGGTGTCTGGTAACATTTTGACTTAGTAGAGTTGCAATGTTTAACCTTGCTCTTTCCTCACAATAGGACCTGTACAGCACATATTTAGGAAAGTATGTTGTTACGCATGTACAGTGTGCCACTGTCTCCTCATTAAATAAAATAAAAGTCAATTATTTTCTGCCCATCTATGGACAGGAGAAGAGGTTCCATGTAAGAGGACCCAAGTACGTTTTTCAGAGAAGATTGACTCCATACCTCTTATTTAGAAATTAAGCCATACCACATGACATATGTTTTTGAATTCATGTATTGGTTACACCTACACATCCATTGCCAACAGATTAAACAAACACAAAAAACGTTTAAAATGTAAGGAACAATTGCATGTGCAGTTTACCTCCCCGTCCCCCCAAAAATCAGTTTAACTTTTCATTATCCAAAACACTTTTTTCTCTGAATTAAAGAACAAAATATTCCAACCAACAGACAAAAAATGTTTGTTTCATTTGAGGCAGAGTACATACAGCAGAACATACAGAACATACATTGCAGAACGTGCAATGCATGGCTCAGTCCTGAAAATGTGAAGTAATAATCTCTGCTCATGTGCAGAGTACATCACACCTGACTAATCATCACCCTCTGTTATGTCTGAGATTAGGGAGAGTATCTTCCAGGTTTGGGGAATGGTATAGAGTCACATCCAGACAGACATTTACCCCAAACTTTTCATTTTAGAAGTTCACTGACAAAACTCACAAAAAAGCAAGCTAGAAATAAGAGCACCACGTATTTTCCTCTATATTCAATATATTCGGAACTAAAACTAGGGGAGGGGCATGTTGGAAGCAGATCCACAGACATTTTCTGGAAATACTCTGGAATTGCACATGGCTCAGATCAACCTACCCTGCTCCACCCAGCAGCTCCTGCAGCTTTTAATGAGTGAATGCAGGGAAACGGCTAATACAGATGTTGTTGCAACACATACACAAGCCATCCACTATTTCTCCTCCCAGTTCTCCAATTTACAAACATAAATGCAAAATGAATAAGTAAAAAGAAAGATATTTTTTTTATAATAACAAAACAACACATATCAACATAGACAAACAACAACTATCCCAACCCAGGTCACAGAGGATGAACATATGTGTAACATACAAAGATAACATACATCATTTTCAATGCATTGGAAGAGAGATGTAATAAACTTATGGATATACCAAAAAAACAAAACAAGACAGTTCCGTTTTATAAATTAACAAAAATAAGATTACCAAAATTTAAGTGAACCGTATGGATCTAGCTATAGATGAGAGACCGTTATGTAAACCATACTTATTTGCATATTCAATAAATAACCACCATGTAGCCATATATAAATCAGATTTAGTGTTCTCTTGTAAAAAGTGAAAATTATAGGTAATTTTATCTAATAAGGCCAAATTCCATATATTTCTGTACCATGTCATTTTATCTAAATTTTCTAATGTTTTCCAATTTTGTACTACTGTTTGGCGAGCTGCCAGTAAAAGTTTAGAGATCAATAATTTAGATTTCAATTTAGCATTTTCTCCTCTAAACACTAATAAAAGAAATAATTCCAGAGTGAGTATAATATTCTCTTTTATAATATTTATAAGTTCTTTATGCACCATATTCCAAAATGGGATAATTTTAAGACATGTCCACCAGGAATGAAAATATGTGCCTTTATTAAAACATCCACGCCAACAAAGTGGACTCATATTAGAGGATATATATGACAAACGAGTTGGAGTTAAATACCATCTATGTAGTATTTTAAGATTAATTTCTTTATGGGTAGCGGATATAGATTTATTATATTTAGATGAGCAAATATCTTTCCATTCCGTATTATTTAATTCAAGACCTAAATCCTGCTCCCATTGAGATTTAAGCCCTGTAAATTGTCCCATTTGTAAACCTAATAATATTTTATAAAACGCTGACACGGTACCTTTCCCTCTAAACCCCAATGATAACATTGAGTGTTCAAATCCAGTAAGTGGGCAAGTGGTGTACCAAAAATGAAGATATTTATTATTGAAAGAGATTCACTGATGGTTGCTTGTTTGCTCACTCTGTCCAGTAAGGTGACAGAAAAACTAAACCAAAAGTTCCTCAAAGTAGGAAGCACTCCCTGTTGCTTCTCTTATGAAGAGATCTATTCTTCAGGGACATAGCTGTGAGCATGCTCGGAACTAATGTATGATTCTGATTTAGGCTAAGGCTACCACATAGTGCTGTTCTTCAAGAAGTCCTGACTCTTTCCTAATCTCTTATACTAACTATGCTGAATAGGCCTCATTCTGTGGAATGGGAGCCTTTCTAATAGGGCTGAAAAGCAGGCAGTCTTGAAAGGGACCTCTTTGCCATAGCTATATTTTGGATTAGGATTGGATGAGTGGCGCAGATACCTGATTGATCAGAGAACAGAAGATTGACAGAAGTGTTTGCAGAGCTTCTGAGTTCAAATAGAAGCATAAAATGTTTGTGAGACAGGAAAGAGTATGGCGTTGAGATTTTGGTGGAGTTTTTTTTTAATTGCTTGATATTCTCATTGGGACCAACCTCCAGTGGTGGGTGACATTCAGTTGCATAGGGGCAACTTCAAATTGCAAAATTAAAGGGGATTTGGCGCTCTTGCACAACAAATCCACTCCCCACCTACCAAGGTGAATTTTCCAAGATAAGGAATCCAGATAATACGCTGGGAAGTGTGGGATAAAAATTGCTTGGTACAATGTGGTGTAACTTCCCTGCTAGTGCAAACTAATCAGGATGGTTTCTCATTAAGCAAAGTCTTGCCCGTACCAGAGTTTACTGTGTCTGCAGCTGTTTGCATTTCTGTTTTAATTGTGTAGTCCACATGATGTTATCCTCAAACAACACCCATCTCAATGTTTTTCCACTTTAAATTTTGGTTTGCCCTATACGGGAATAATTGAATAAGTTGGAGGAAATCGGACTCCAAACCATTCCATTCGGAGTCACAGATTATTTGTTTCAATATTTTTGGGTTGGTGGATCAATTGTCACTTTCTGCTATTCCCCTTTCCGTGCCCACTACTTCCTCCAAGTTTTCATTTCTTTTTTGGCCTTGCTTGTAACTATTTCTGGCGTGCTCCTGAACAGAGTAGCCTTACATATTTTTTTTTCTTTTGATCCCTTGGATTTTCCCAAACAAGAAAACTACACAAGCAAACCTTATTAACAATTTCTACACCAGCTATTTTGCAGCAACATTAATCTGAAAAGTGTGTGCTGAGAATTTATAACTGCCTGACTATGTGCTTTTGCATACTTCCTGGGCAGGGATTTTTTAAAAAAACAAACACACAAGGTGCGTGCTCATCTATCTGCTCCCATGCCTCTCCGGCACTTAATCAGCATAACAGAATGAACATATGAGAAGGTGGGGACATACCCCAAAGGCAACGCCTGCTGGCATGAACGGGAAAGACCAAAGTTGCTTTTCATATACCAATTCAAACATGTGCAGGTGCGGACTATTCTGGTCTAATCTGAATGGGGGGAAAGTGGATTAACAGCTAAATAATGCTCAAATGTGGGCAAGCCCAGGTTGTCTGGAAGCAACCCGGATATGAGATCCTACTTCCACAGTAGCATGACTTGACTCCTTGGGGCCTTAGGGAAAATCTGTTACCCATCATCACTGCTCTAAGGGATGTTGGTAACCCCAGTGACAGCTGTGGCAATTCTACTTGCTCTTGCTATGGGCTTTGCTGTCCACTTTTGGGGCTCTTATGGGCCGCAGCAATGGCCCTAACCCTGAGTGACAAGTGTCCCTTTGGCATGCCCATGACATCACGAGTGTCCATGTGAAGAAGGTTGTACCCTCAAGCAAATGTCATTGCAAGGGAATGTTGGAAAAAGAAAGTTTTAGGGGCCTCCTAGTGTGAGTGCATGCATACACACTTGCACACAGAGCCTGCACTTTTGTATTTGCATAGGGGAGGTCTGTGTATTTATGTTCCCTGCCATGGTTTGCCCTGTTCCACTTCTTGCATGAAGAAGACTGAGCTAGGCTAGAGCACTTGAAGCTAAGAGGCTAGGAGGCCAGGAGGGGTAGGCGGGCAGGGGGCTGTTCCTTGCTTACCTCAGCTCACCCCAGTCTGGAATGCTGGATGCGGCCCCAAAGCCACACTTGACAAACACGCCTACTTCAAAACCAGGAATCTGCCAGGGCTGAGTGTGAGGGAAGGGATCGTGGACAAGATCTGCAGGCTGCTATGAGCAGGAGGGCGGGGGGAGGGAGGGAAGGGAACGAGTCTAGAAGTACCACATTGGTAGTGGCTTGGGGCTGGGAATTGTGGGTTACATTCCTGATTTTGATCCTGTCTTGCATGCGCTGGTGTGCGGTGCCCCTACTGCGTTTCAGTTCCCACATCTGCAAAGCAGCCACCCTCCTCCCTCCCCGTGCCTGAGATCTCCTCACTACAACCATAGCATTCAGAATGATCGGTCCCACTCTGAAACCCTGCAGCTGGGTTCCCCTGTGTGCTGGCTGGGAGGCGCCAGGACTTGGCTGTTCTTGGCACCGGTCGGATTTCCTGGGCTTGTCCTTCCCTGGGCAGGAAATCCTGCTCAGGGTAAGCAGGAAGTATTGGGGGTTGGGATTGGAGGGCAGCTGGGATGGACTCTGAAGGGTTCAGCAGTTGGAGGGAGGGGAGGAGTGTCAGACTCAGTTGACTGTTTTCAAAAAAGACAAATCCATTTTTGGTCCGTCCATTTACACTGGGCTTTTGTAATAGGCTGAATCGGTCTAAGGCTGCAATCCTATATACATTTAACTGGGAGAAAGTCCCATTTAACTCAGTGGAACTCACTTCTTCGTAAGCAGGTTGTATTAAACAGGCTACAATGCTGCACATACTTACTAGAGAGGATCTGCTGTTGAAGTCAGTGGAAATTGCTTCTGAATAACCATGCATAAGATTGGGCTGCACCTTCACTTTACATAATAGTACTTGGAAGGAATGCTTACCCTTGGGAGGAAGGGTAATGAAGGGGTACAAAACCCTTTTGGCCAGAAGGGCCAACCCCAGCAAACTGTTAGGTCCAGGGCCTTTCTTATTCCTGCCTCAGAGCATGCCGGCATGAGGGATACTCATTTAAGGCACTTTTAATATTCTGAACTCTCTTCTTCTAAAATTCTAATGTAGATCATTATAAAGACAATTTGTATGTTTGTAATAAGTATGCATAAGCTCTATAATCTGAATATTGTGCATTCTACAAGTCTGTGATGTGATCATTTTGTACAAGGGTGGAATTTGAATATTGGTGAGAAATGTAAAACAACAACAACAACACTCTCCAACTTTTACACCAAGAAAAGTCAAATTCTAAAATCTTATTTATGCATATTTGCATACATTGATTGCCTTGCATAATTTATTTTGCTTCTGCTAGCTACTGTCCTCAGTGTACCACATTGCTCCTTCCTTGTAGCTGTCAGAAGCAGAATAAATTATGCAAGGCAATCAATGTATGCAAATTTGCATAAAAGAGATTTTAGAATTTGACTTTTTATGGTGCAGAAGTCTACTGAGAAGTTCTGCCAAGCATCTGAATGGCTTTTGAAATTTTTGAAGCTTATTGCTACAGTCATGAGGACTAGGAACTTGTATCTTTCCTCCACACCCCCTATTGGAATAGAACCTTAGATTTTTGAATTCCTCACCATACATAAGAGCCTGTGTGTGTATATATGTTTATAAATATAAATAAACCAACAGACTGTGGCTGTTGTGTTATGCCTGTGTATTCTATTCTGTGTTATGCAGTAGCCCACCACTTGTTGCCATTTCTTTGGTGAGCACAGCTTGTACTGTGTTGTTGCTAAGTGTTTCTGTTGGCAGTCTAGAGACCTACCGTAAAGTCATCCATCACCACCTTAAGTGCTCACCATGGCTTAGCGCTGGAACCCTTGTTCTGTAGGCCAATGTAATGAGTCTCCCTCCTGTCCGTGATATATAACCCCAGTGAACACCTGTAACAGTTTGAAGAGGAGCTCCCTTGCAAATGTTTGCAGACTTCAAATGATGGGAGTGTTCACCAGGAGACACATGGCGAGGCAGCAGCAGACCTGTCTGCCATGTAAAGTGGTAACTGGCCTGTAATGAAAGCTCTACCTAGGAACTATGGGTTGAACTCCCCTATTGTTAGGACAAGACCCTCCGTGGCGCAGAGTGGTAAGTGGTGGTAACGCAGCCGAAGGTCTGCTCACAGCCGGAGTTCGATTCCAACGGAAGGAGGAAGGAGGAAGTCGAATCTCCGGTAAAAGGGGTCAAGGTCCACTCAGCCTTCCATCCATCCATGGTCGGTAAAATGAGTACCCAGCATATGCTGGGGGGTAAAGAAAGGCCGGGGAAGGAACTGGCAATCCCACCCCATATATACGGTCTGCCTAGTAAACGTCACAAGACGTCACCCTAAGAGTCGGAAATGACTCGCACTACAAGTGCGGGGACACCTTTACCTTTATTGTTAGGACTTTTATGCCTTCAATGGTTGCACAATAGGCAGACATGTTAACAGGTGTTGTAGTGGTGGGGAAAGTGTAACTTATATAATTTCTTCCTGTTTTTCAGATTTCTGGAATAGGGCAAGGGTTTCCAAGGTACAGGCATGAGTCCCAAGCAGGCTTGAGGCCTGTTACTTCACGTTTTAGAAATGTAGCACTCTCTGAGATTTCTTCAGAGGGATTGCACAGACCTGCACAAACCACTAGACACTTGAAGCTTATTAGACCACATGACACAGAAGGATGCATTTGGCGTATTTTAGGATGTCGGTTACTATAGGAACTGTGTTAATTCCATCCCTTACCTTTGTGCCCATAGATATGGCAAAATTGTCTCCACCAAGGCCATCCTGGACAAAACGACCAACAAATGCAAAGGTAAACACAGACTCGGTGCAACCAACTTTGTGAGGAGAGTATCGTGTTGCAACATGAGAGGAAAGGAGTGTTGTAGGGCTGGAATCACAGCTAGGATGCAGGGATTCTGCTTGTGCTCTCTGAGAGGGAAAGTTAGGGGCCAGAGGGCTTCACTGCATCCTTTACCCACTTGCAGCGGTCCTGGGATGGAGCCTTTTCCCCCTTCAAATGTTGTGGCTCTGCAGTCTGGAGGGTTTGTTTGTTTGCTTGCTTTTTGGCCAGGGTAGGGGTCCTAACTCTGAAAACCAGGAAGGAGGGAGCGGAAGGGATGAGAATTAGATTCTGGAGCCAAGTTTCCGGGGGAGGATGGGTTCTGCCTGGGAGGTGGGGATGGGTTATCTGTGTGGGAGATGGTGCCGGTGGGGGGTGGGGAGTGACATTCCTGTCATGCCAGACATTGCTCAGGGATTGGGTGGGGGTGGAGAGGAAACAAGCCGCATCCACTCAGAGCAGAGGCTTGAAGAGGGGAGGGGGGAATCATCTTTCTGCAATCTTGATGGTCTGACAGGGAGACAGACTCTCCCTCTTTGCTTTCCTGCTGACATTTGCTAACCAACTAGGTAACCTTATCTCAGCATTGCCCCTTCAGAATTCATTTGTGGCAAACTAGAGGGTGTGGTGTTATAAGGTAATGAAAAGTGTGTGCGTGTGTGGTGGGGCGTTTTAGATATACTGCCCCATAGAGGTGGGGTTCCTCTGGGCTCACTAAGCCACACTAACCAGTAGAGAACAGTGCCTGCATGGGTCATAGTAAGTGGTTCCTCTGTAGAAGCACTTGGTCCACTTTCAAAGAAAGGTCCTCAAGGTCTGTCAACCTCCCTTTCATCCCCTTAACTCTACAGGCTATGGCTTTGTGGATTTTGACAGCCCCACAGCAGCCCAGAAGGCAGTGACTGCACTCAAAGCCAGTGGGGTGCAGGCCCAGATGGCCAAGGTAAGACTTGTTGTCCCCCCCCCCCACAGAACGGGAGAAATGTCACCCCTTACTTCACCAGAAGAGGGAGGGAAGGAGGAAGGGCAGCCTCTGGCCTAGAACCGTGACTTAGTGCAAATCCCAAGCTTCAGAAGTGTGACCCTGCTCAAGCAAGGCTTCCCCAAAGCCAATTTGTCAGTACATTTCGTTGCCCTTTCCGCATTACAGCTGTGTCTGGGGAGCCACTTTTTAATGGGTTCATTCTGCAGCCCTGCTGTAACGTTTAAACGGCACTTTGGATACCTCAAAATGTGGGGTTGGTGCTTATTCTGCTTGCTGGGAGCAGTCACTGCAAATACACATTACTGGTGAGTTCTGCAATAAACTGAATTCTGTACATGGCTCTAGGCAACCGTTTTGTCACAAGCAGAGGAAGGGCAGGAGCACATGTTCTAATGCTGGGGCGGCTAACCTTTCTTTGACCTGAGGACCACATTCTAAGTTGGCTAATTCTCTGAGGGCCACGCACCAGCAGTGGTTGTGGCCACCAAACATACATGCACATAGAGACCAAGCATGCACCACACTACAGTACGCACATGCATGTAGCACACACACAGGCTGATCAACAGAGGTGCAGGGGGAGGGGTTCCTCTGCAGCACTGGCTAGGGAGGGAAGGAACGTCTTCTTTTCCCTTTTGCATGCCGCCATGGCTAGTAGGTCATGTGCAAGAGGGAGACGAAGAGCTTTTCCAAGGTAAAATCAGTCTGGATAAAATGAGTTGGAGTGAGAGGAGGGTGCTGGAGGGCTGCTGAAGGCAGCTTGGTGGGCCTGATCTGGTCGGGAGGCCATGGGGTTTGGCACCCCGTTCTAATGTGTCCACAGTGGTCTTTGTGAATCAGCACTCTGCCTTGACCAACACCTCTATTAGGAACGTAGGAAGCTGTCTTACACCAGGCCAGGTCAGATGATTTGGCCATCTAGCCCAGTATTTACTGCCCAGATTGGCAGTAGCTCCTCAAGGTCTCAGGCAGAAAGAGATCTTTCCTGTCACCCACTGCCAAAACTTTTCTTTTTCACTGGAGAAGCCAGGAATTGCCGCTGAGCCCTTCTCCCCAACCACGTGTCTATTGGATCGTAGTCTGATGCCTTAATTTCTCAACCATTCTGGTAGTTGAATCAAGGTATTGCCCCTTCCCTTCCTTTCTGGCAGGGAAAGCCAATCAGAGACCAGCAACTGATTGAGGAATAGAGTGGTCTCTCATTGGCTGGCTCCACCTGGGGAAACAGTGCTGTTGCTGTTCTGGATCTAGCCAACTACCACCAGAGGCCTGTCAGCTGTTCTTTGTCCCAGAGAAGCTCTGTATACAATGGAGCAAATGTTTTACATTGGTGGTGCCCCCAGCAAACATGTACAGTACATGCATGTATTTTTAAACATTTGTGTGTACATGTATTTGGGAACTATAACTGGGGCAGGTTCCCCAGGCACATATGCATGGGCTTTTAAAAGAAGCATCGTAGGCATGCATGTCATTCACGATGTGTAGTGTGGTGTTAGTTGTTTACATGCAGCAAGCATAGTTGCATCATCTGCTGCCAAACTCACTAGGTGAATCCTGGGTCCTTCTGATACTCATAAATATCAAGCCTCAGCACCTTTTTTAATGTCCCTGCAATGTGTTTCTCAATAGGACTGTCGAGTTGCACAGAATGCGATCATGAACTGAATCCTATGTTTTCCATTCTACTGTGTGCGGAGGTTGGGAAATGGCTGATGCCGTGTGCTAAGGCAGACTATGAATTTGGGAAGAGAAGGGGAGTTCTGAAAGGAATGAGTCCCCAGGGATGGGATAGATATTGCTAGGCAACGGTCTGATTTTATTGTTTCCATAGCAACAGGAGCAGGATCCTACCAACCTCTACCTGTCAAACCTGCCTCTGGGCATGGACGAGGCTGAATTGGAGTCGATGCTGAAGCCATTTGGACAAGTCATCTCCACACGCATCCTACGTGATGCCAGCGGCACCAGTCGAGGAGTTGGCTTTGCCAGGTCAGGAGGGTGGGCAGGGCAGGATGGGCTTGTTTTCAGACATGCTTCCTTGCGCTCCGGTCCTTGCTTGGGGTATGGATCCTCACCCATCCAATTAGCCTCACACAGTGGTGGCAGCTGGCACAGGTATGCTGCCTCGTGCAGGCATGTCTGCACACTTCTCATACAGGCATGTGCTCACTTGTCTCTGTGGTCATGCACTTCTGCTTCCATAGAAACCCAGAGATAACTGTGCACATGGAGGCCAGCAGCCCTCACCTGTTTGAGTCTTCTTGACCCATATGCTTTTGTCTAAGCATTTGTTCCCACAAGGGCTCTTGCACAGAGACTTGCTTGGACACAAACGCTTTCTTGTGCATTGAACATTTGCAAATATGCTGAGCAAACACACACTCCCTTGCCGGGGGGATGTTTGCATTTCCACTTACATGATGCCTTAGCATAGCGTGGATCACGTAAATTTGGCTCTTGCTTGCTAAATTGGACTTTGAGGTGTTATGAACTAGAAGGCTGGGATTGCAGAAGCTTTCCTTCTGAGCTTGTCTAAATAGTCTATTCAGCAAAGGGATCCTTATCCCCATGACAATTTTTCTGTGCACACCTAGCAACCATATTGCTTTGTGCAGAAGTGGGGAACCTGCAAAATGTTACTGGATTCCAACTTCCATCATCCCCAACCATTGGCCACGTTGGCTGAGGCTGATGGAGTCTTAACAGCATATGAAGGGCCGCAGGTTCTCCAGCTGTGGGTTAGTACAACTTGCTGTATAAGTTCTCCCACCCCCCTTTCTGCAAATGCCAAACTCACTACTAGGTGCTTGCTAGATTGTAGAAATACTTTTAGACGTATGTTACCTGATGCCAGGATGGTCCTCACCCGCTTAAACACACCTGGCTGGACAGCAAGCTCTCTTTCCACATTTTCTCCTTCCTGTGCTAGCTAGAACGGCTTCTCCTGTTCTGTCCTACAGTGCCCCCTGCTGCCAGTTTTCCATTTTACACCAGACAAAACTTGGGTCCTCCTCTTCCACCACCACTACTCTGGAGCTTTCTCTTATCATCAACATAACCAGCGAAGGAAACGTGGACTGTACCTTTCCCTAAATTAGGAATGGCAGCGTGGCTACTTAATTTTCCAGCCATTATTATTTTTGATGGAATAGAATAGGGGAGAAATTAAGCAGCGGCGTCACTAGCGGGAGTGCAGGGGGGGGCAGACCTCCGGTGCGCGCCCTCCCAGGGGCATGGACGAGGTGGCTGGGCTTGTGTGTGCATGTGCGCGCACTCGAGGCCAGCCACCCCGTCCATGCCCCTGGGAGGGCATGCGCTGGAGGGGCACCCAGCCGGAGAAGGCCTGGGAATGCCGGTGCACCTCCCTCGCCCCGCCGACGCTGCTCCCAGTCTCACCCGCCTGCCTGCCTGCCTCCGAGGAGTTGGAGCAGCCTTGCCGGGCAACGGCTCTGGGTGTCACCCCCCTCATGGTGACACCCGGGTGTGGGCCGCACCCTCCGCACCCGGTAGTGACGCCCCTGAAATTAAGGTTGTTTTACAGATAATTTCTTAGTGGGCTGGGGCTCCCATTATCCTCCATTTGCCCAAGCTGCTCACCCTCCTGCACCCCCAAATGTCAAGGAAAGGGTAACTGAGTACCTATCCAATTGCTCTTTAAAGCTATATGATGGCGATATTGTAACTCTTTAAGGTTAGATAATACGATGATAATGTTAATGTGTGCAGTCATTATAGCACACCAGTGTGTAAAAACTGGCCAGCATTGTGTCAGATCCTTGCAGCACTGGATCTGATGCATCTGATCACCTGGAAGGGAAAGTGATTTACCACAGGTGACTAGGCAAGTGCTAAATTACAAAACTGAATGGATCACGATTGCTCTTTGTGGTTACAAGGCCTGTTTCAGTGTTAAATCTTGTGTTCTTGGATTCAGTGTTTAAAGTCCCATAGAAATGTGTCCTAGGAATGAGCTATCTACATAACTTTTCCAAGCAGAATCCTAGATTAGATTCTAGGAAAGTCGCAGAGGCGGCTGATTCCTATGTCACTTTTCTCTCTATATGTGCTCACAGAATCACTTTTAAAATGTGAATCCTTGAGCAGAAGAAAGAATTTGGAAACTGGATATAAGGTAGCAGTGTTCTACCTAGGGTTGCTCCCCCCCTACTTCCCGGCGCAGTGTTTCTGTACATGACAGTCAGATATTCAGCAACAAGAGCACTTTCCATCTCTATGCATCTCTGGTGGGGAAAGCTTTCCTGTTGAATTCTTCATTCGCAGACAACTATTATAGGCACAGAAGAAGGCGGGTGACAACCTTCAATTTGCTATATTTCCAGTAAAATGGTTCATAGATGTTCTGTAGGAAGCCCAGTGTGACCAGGAGGGCTATAATTTTGCTATAAAGTTCAGTCCCTCTACACCATACCAAGGTTTGATACCCTCCTCAATCCAGTTTCACTGACTGTTTCTTTTCTCTTCTTCTCCAGGATGGAGTCTACAGAAAAGTGTGAAGCTATCATCACCCACTTCAATGGCAAATATATCAAAACACCTCCAGGGGTCCCAGGTTAGAAGCACTGTGGCTATGAGGAGTGGGGTGGGTGGGTGGGAGGCTGGTTGCTGGAAATAATGTTGTATTAGCATGTATGGACTATATTTGTAGGGAACTGCAAAGAAGAATTCTGAGGCTTTTCCTACACTGTATTGCAGGTATGGGGAACCACTGGCCCTCCAGATGTTGCTGAACTACAACTCCCATCAGCCTTCAGCAAGCATGGCCAATGGCCAGGGATGGTGGGAGTTGTAGCTCAGCAACATCTGGAGGGCCAAAGGGTCCCCACACTTGCTGTATTATATTAAAATGCAGCTGGGGAAATTGCATGTTTTAATTCTCTCTCTCTTTTTATGTAGAAAACTAGTGCATCAGGAGGATTCAGCCCAGAACCAAACTAGACTTGACGGGGGCAGCCATGTTTGTTTAATTCATGTGTCTTCCCCCTTCACATGTAATATGGGTGGGTTTCTCCACAGCCAAATGTGTTGAAGGGAGCTGAATATTCCTTAGCCCACTTCCTGGCCTTACCTTAGTGTGCTTTGTGTGGCTTCAACTCTTATATTCCTAATCTGCCTCACTTGTGGTTGCCATTGTTGGCCAGGTAGAAAGTCTCTCTCTCTCTCTCTCTCTCTCTCTCTCTCTCCTCTGTGTGTGTGTGTGTGTGTTGAGGGTTAGAGTTCAGCTCTACACGAACAGGGCATACTCATGAACAGCATGCATGACTGACCTCTAGCCTACTCACTGACGTGCTGCTTTTAATATTTAGGGAGTTTCATGGGGAACATTCAGACATGCACCCCACCCCATGCAGCCTGAAGCAGTCCAGTCCAGAATAAACTTTACGCCTGATTTTGTTGTGTGTATAAACTGGTTGACTGGCATGTTGGCAGGGGACTCCATGTTTACCCTAGTCAAGTGGTACACATGGGCTGGCATTGAAGGGGTAACGTGCAGCTCTGTATTCTTTCCCAGTTGTAGGAGAGAATGGAATTTTGTTACAGTTGCCTAGCAACCATCAAGAGTGCTAACCATAGAGAATATAAAAAATAGAGCAGCACAGAAGCCTGAATGTCTGGTTCTAAATTGAAAGCTTCCATTGTCCATGACTCTATGGATGCAGATAGGAGTTTAACTTTATCACTTCATCTCTATGGGGAAAGCTCTACAGTATGCTTGGCATTGCTCTTAGAATGGTAACCAGTGCACTTTAAAACTGGAAGTGCTAATAAAGACTACAGGGAGATTTTACCCTGTTGGGATAACTTCTGGTCCACCCTTGACATGGCTGATAGTACTCCCCTGTGAACCAAAGGAGGGGTTTTGGGACAGTAGCCAGGACAGTAGTGATAAAGTGATAAATAAGGGAGGCACAACCATGGATGTCTGCTTTGGGCCCTTGCATATTCAGGGCTGATACAATGGTGTAGCAAATTGGTCTCAGAATTGAGGGTTAATGAGGACCAGGCTGGGACAAAGCTTGAAGTGGAATTCAAGGTGGGGTAGACTTTAGGTGGGGATTATAATGTCTTAATCAAGGCATGAGATTGAGGGACTTCAGGAGAACCAGGGACAGTTGCCATATGGCGCAGGGGAGAGTCTTAATTGCCAATCCTACATTCTGTCCCTTTGCAGCACCTCCAGATCCATTGCTTTGCAAATTTGCTGATGGCGGCCAGAAGAAGCGCCAGAATCAGGGCAAATACGTGCAGAATGGACGCGCTTGGCCACGGGAAAGTGACACGGTGAGAGAGGAAGCAAATGGGAAGGATGCAACAGTCTAAAAGCAGCCCATCAGCCATTTATGGTGGTCTCCCAGGAGCTCGATAACCGCCTTGTTTTAAAATGTTGCTGCTTGTGTGAAACCATTAAAAACAGAGTGGTTACATTGCACCTGGTGGGCTACTGTATCTATGTGTGGTGGGCACCCTTTGGCTTGATGGGCCGGTGACAGATTGTGCAGGCTTGGGAGTTAAAGCTAAGAGGTTCTCTTTAGGGTCTTGACTGGGTGCAGCAGTTTGCCTATTAGGCTGGTTGAGGGTGCATCAGGCATTCTACTAGGCAGGGTGAGGCTTGCAGTGTGCTCCTAAGAAGGCACAAAAGCAGTTACTGAGCTCAGATCTTGGTGGGTCAGGAAAATAGGAGGACGTGTGGATCCACATGTGAACTATCTAATATTTCCATGCAGGGTGGGATGACCTTGACATATGACCCCACAACAGCGCTACAAAATGGGTATGTCTTCTGCTTTCCCTGTTCCGTCCCATCATAATCAAGAGTCATTTGGTAGATGGACTGGTCATAGCTTCAAGGGGACCTAGCAGAATAAGATCTGCATGTGAGGCTGTGGGAAGGGCTGTACATTCAGCCCCCTCTAAACCTTTGTGAAGGGCTTTAACTACTTCTCCCCATAACCTCTGTAGGTTCTACACAACACCCTACAGCCTGGCTCCTAACAGGATGATTGCCCAGACCGCGCTATCTCCTTATCTCCCATCACCTGTTTCGTCCTATCAGGTACCTTTTGCACACACAGCTCCGGTATTGGTGGAGGCACCAAAAAGAGAGTGCTCTTTAGTATAACCCCATTAGTTTAAGTCTTTCCCAGCCATGTGAAAATGTGGGAGGGTTTTTGAAGCCAAAGTGGGGTGTGGGTGGGTGAGGGGTACTAAGCTCGCTCTCTGACAATGGCTTGCCTGCCTGCTGTCTCCTGAGAAGTTTTTCTTCTCAACTGACAATGGGGGTGAAAAAATGGCGGGAGCAGTGGGGGGAGGCTTTAGGGAGGAGAGTGGTGGGTGCAGGGGAAGTTCAGGAAGCCAACTGACCCAATCCCTTTCACTCTAAAATGAGGACCTTTATCCCCAGCTTTATCCGCAATTGGGGGAGACCTGGGTTTAAACCAATGTGTCTCCTGCCAACATGCCTTGTTTGGGCTTTAGAGTATGAACTGCAAACCAGGAAGTCTGCATTGCAAATCTCACCTCAGCCACAAATTCACTACATGGCCTTAGTCAGCCACTCTCTCTCAGCCCTCCTTCCATCAGCGATCAGGGGATGATAAGATTGGCCTACTTTTCAGTGCTGTGCTAAGGATTACTAAGGGAGCAGAAGTGCAAAATGTGCTCTATGAATGCCAGCTACTACTACTTCTGTTGTTACCCTCTCTAGGTTCACAGCCCGTCATGGATGCACCATCAGTCATACCTCATGCAGCCCACGGTGAGACCCCTTTCCTCCCCAACTGTCTCCTGGAATCCATGCCTAGGGGCATTTTTGGAAGTGACGCCAAGAAGGTCTTTTTGCTTGGACTGTATCACTTGTAAGAGCAGGACAGGAAGCATTTTAAATCAAATGTATGTGTTTTCATTTTACAGATAGAGCATACGCAAAAAGTAGTCGAAGCGTCACTTGAGGAATCAGACTAAGCCTTGATATTCTTATCCCATTCTGGTCCAGGATTCTGAACTACATCCCCTGTGCCCACTACACAGACTAGGGATCATTCACACCCCAGAAGCTAAAGAGACCAAGATGAATGTAGAGAGCACATTGTTCTTGCCTCATGGTGGATTTACAGCAGCCAGTGCTTGCTTGCCACCCTATTATTATAATACATCACTTTTCGGATGAACATGGGGGCTTCTTCTGACTCCGTTTGCAATCTGCCCTTTGGGAGGTGGCTTTACTCTGCCCTGAGTGGCTCCAGGCCCTTTATAGACACCTCCATTCCTTCATTGCCACCTTCCCACCTTTTTTCCTCTAAGCTCTCTCTCTCTCCCCTTGTTGCTAAGCAGGGCACAGTGCTGACGCCTGCCATGGACCATGCGATTTCCATCCAGCCCACCTCCATGATGGGGCCCCTAACTCAGCAACTGGGCCACCTGTCCCTCAGCAGTGCTGGCACAGTAAGCATCTTCTTTCTCTGCCCTTTCCTTTCCCCTTTCCTGTGGGGCTTTTCCCCGCGTCGCCTGTGCCTCGTTGATATCTCTTCTCCCTCCATTCCACCAGTACATGCCAGCAGCAGCAGCTATGCAAGGAGCCTACATCCCCCAGTACACACCTGTGCCTTCCTCTAGTGTCGCCGTTGAGGTAAGAGTCCCTCTTGTTCTTTCTGCCTAAGTCGGGGAATGCTTGCCAGGCACCGACATCTCCCTCACTGACTCACGCACATGTCACCACCACAGCTAGGATGTGTCTCTGCTGGGGTGGCTTGTTTGTTTGTTTTGAACACCATCATGCCATTTCCAGACAGCTCTTTGTCTGACAATCGCAGGGCAGTACGCAACAATACCTAAAAAGTAAGAGTAAATACCATGCAACTTAAAACATCAATATAGTCTTTTATACAGCAGACATCGCAATATGTACGGAATATTTTGGAAGAAACTGAATGTCGCACACTGTATCAATTTCTTCCAAAAAGCCTGAATAAATAAATGTGCTTTCAAAATGTGGCAAAAAAGGCAGTCCTCAGGGGCCCAATCATACCTCCGATGGGAGGGTGTTCCAGGGTCCCAGGGAATGGCCTGAAGGCACATGAGGCCACCACCTGGCTGAAGCTAAGCTGGTCTGGGTCTGGTCAGTGCCTGATGGGAGACTGCCTGGGAACCGCATGTATGCTGCCTTGGGTTCTATGGTGATAGAAAGGCAGGACAGAAATGTAATAAATAAAGAATGAAATGATTGCAGTGACGGAGGAGGCTCTGCTCTGTGTGCCTATCCCAGGCACCATCAGCAGGGCCTCCCCTGCCAGTCTTCACGGCCAGCTGGGACATAGTGGGAGAGGCAGTCCGCCAAGTATTTGGGTCCTAGTCTGTTCAGGGCTTTAGATACTAAAGTCAAAACCGTAAATCAGGCTCAAGAGCATATAGGCAGCCAGAGCAGCTCCTGAAGGACCAGTGTTACGTGGTTCCACCTTGGGATACCATACATTAGGCATGGGGAATGTCTGGCCCCGTCAGGACTCCTGATTTGGTCCATGAGGCTTTTCCCCCCTGACCACACTTGCCTGTCACTCACCTGACAGCATATGACATCAAGTATGGGATGGACAAAGCCATAGCTGCAAAGGAACGACCAAGATCCTTAGAGCGCACTACCGATTGTACCTTTGAAAGCTTTTAAATTTAATGTCCAATCAGGGCTGTGGAGTCGGAGTCATGGAGTTGGAGTCGAAAGCAATTTTGGGTGGAGTCAGAGTTGGTAGAAATGTACCGACTCCGGCTTCAAAATAAATTTTGATTGACAAATTTTTTAAAATATAAATTCAAAATGTCAGAGAAGCTTCCCATGAAGTCAGCTGTAGTTGAGCATTTCACCATAACTCAAGATGGAAAACATTTTGTGTGTCAGTGTATGACACAGGACCCAGATGAAGACAAATGCTGTGATGCCAAGATCAGCGCATATTCAGGCAGCGATAAAAATGCTCCTATGAGAGCTTCCAATTTAAAAAGACATTTACAGCCCTTTCCGGGGCTGTGGAGTTGGAAGCAATTTTGGGTGGAGTCGGAGTCGGAGAGTAGAAAAGTAGAGGAGTCGGAGTCAGAGTCAAAGGTTTGGCGTGCCTACTCCACAGCCCTGTGTCCAATTGCAAGCTGTGCTGCCGGAGCTGGATCCACTTGGGAGCGAAATTGCATTTGGCTCCAAAATTAAATGATGCTGAATGGAAGCCACACTTTCAAAGGAACACTCAGGACTGTCTCTTTACAAGCAGCACTTGCATCGATGGCTCTGTTTACATTCTGCAGCAAATGCAAGACATGCCCTACCCACCTGTCAGATGTGACCTGTGGAACTGCTTCTGCCTACCAACCCAAAGGGGGTTCCTCACCACTGCCATTCAGTCATTGGACTCCAGCATTCCACGCTAGCTGCAGCCTCTGGACCATCTTTAAGAGCAGCCCCACAGAGAGTGCAATGCATTAGTCCAGTCATGAGATGAGAAGGGAATGGATTATAGCAGCCAGGCTATCTTGGTCTTGAAATGGCTGCAAGGATGAGGCTCCTGTTTATGCCGGGATCCTTTATCTTGCACTGACACACTTCTTGTCAAACAGGAATGGGCAAGTGGGTGGGTTGGTAGAATCCAGGTCTAGACCCCAGCCGCATTATGAAAAGGCAGCGCTTGCATACATGGGAAGGGAACTTGGTTTCAAATTCCACTGCCATTATTGTCTTACCTTTTGGGACCTTTGTGAAATCTCCCTCACCATTACCTTGTGGCTTTAGGAAATATAAACTATGTATATTACAACTTCTACTAGACCAGCTTAAGTTGGTTTAGGACCTTGATTCACAACTATATTTTTACAGGGCTTTGCGACCTGCGAGATTAGCTCTGCCCACTGACTCACTTCCAGTCCCACACAAGCTGGGACTCCGGTACAGGGACCTTTAACCCTCTCCTCCCCAGCAACAGAGGCTGTGTCAGATCTCCCATCCCCCATTATATAGTAGCTGTTGTGTGTGAGCCAAGACAAGGCAAATGAGAAAGCCGCCATAATAAGGGAAGTGGTGAATGAAGGCCTAAGTTAAGGGTTTGATGGGCAGCCCCTGGAGACCAGATTGAGCCCTTGGTCTGCCAGTTTCCTGTCTCTAGGGCAGGAGTAGTGTAAGCTTTTGAAACTCTTCACTAGATAGGAACTGTCGTTTTCACTGAGGAGTCTCTTTCCAGCCATATGCCCAACTTCACTTTGCTCAGCTTAGTGGGGTTGAAAGGTTTGGGAAGAAATGTCTCCCAACCCAATTCCCCTAATGGGTATTTTGTCACAGGAGAACAGTGGCCAGCAGAGTCACGTGACAGTGGAGTCCCCATCGGATCATGCTGCCTACTCTTATCAGTACAACAAGTAACAACAGGTAAGGCTGTGGTGGGGGGGAGACGTAGTGTAGGGAATAGGATAACAGCTTTATCACTCTTCCTGACAATGTATCAGCTTCTGTCAAATTCCTGGTTATTTTCCAGTTCCGGAAGGGCTGGGGATGGAGTAGGAGGCCAGGTTGGTGCCTGAAGATGGATCACTTGAGCCTTGACCTTGGGCCCTCAAACATAGGAGGGGGCCACTCAGAGTAGAAGGGAGAGGAATGGTTAACTTTCTAGATAGAGTCTAGATTGGCATGCACCTCTCAGGTTACAATACAAAATCAAATACAGCCAAGCGAGTGTAGGAAATACATTTTTGGGACTGTGGTGTCAAGGGAGGTGTGAGCAGTGCTAAATTTTCTAAAAATAGGGCTGCTGGGGAGGAGCCCCGCTCTGTAATTCTGACTTGTAGCACCTTAAAAAAACGTAACAGATGGGCAGAGCAATCCTATACTCTGATCACATGGTGGCAGCAGGGAGGGGGAGATACCCTCTTGCTATATTGGTGGTTTGGCTGCCATACCCTCTGTATGCTTAGCCAGGGAAGGGAGGGGAAAGCACACCACATGGGAAATACAAAAACAGCATAAAAACGTCAGCATCCCTGGAAACACTGGCAGTGCCCACCAGTCAGTGACTCTGCTGGTGATGACACTGATGTGCCCCTCTCTCTTCTCTCTCTCACACACACAGAGGCAACCGATGAAGTCAAGAAGACAAGCACACACCCCTACACACTTGCACTGCAACACACAACATGCAGATTCCACCAGCATGTCAGAGGTGTTATGCTAACATACCTGTCCCGGGAACAGTGTCTCACACATTCTGCTGCTGCGGTGGGACTTTTGGCAGATCTGAAGAATAGGATTGTGCAGTCAGTGTGGCATGAATTTTCATGTTGTAGAGCCCTCTTCATCAGATGCATGAAGTGCTATCTGAGGAGGATAGGTGGGATCCAAGAGGCACAGTAAAATATATATACATAGAATGTCACAGAATGTACCTCTTGCACCTTATAGCCATTTGGCTTCCCTGTTTACAGTGTTTTCTGTCTCTGTCTCTGTCTCTCTCTCTCCCTCCCCCCCCAATCTATGTCTCTGCCAACTGAGAATAAAACTTGATGCATCTGATGAAGTGGGCTTTAGTCCACAAAAGGCTATGCTGCAGTTAATCTGTTCATCTTTGAGATGCCACAGGGCTCTCTCTTTTGTCTGCTCTAATGGACTAATATGTCTACCCCGACGAATTAATTCTTAAAGGCAGAGCTGCACATAATTATTTTGTTGTTGTTACTCCTGCTGTTAGCACGGCTGTACCGCTAGCGTTTCCCCCAGCAAACACTTGGAAGGTGGTCACGTCTTGTGTGCCTGGGCTTAGTGCATTGACGCTTTCCTTCTTTGCTGTGCTCATGTAACCTGCAGAAATCATGTGCAGAGTTGTTCTAAGTGTGTGGGGAAAGGCTGCAGCTGCTATGGAAAAGGTGCTAAGTATGTGCTCACGTGTATGTTTCTTGGTTGTGCGATATTACTTCATATAAGTTGTTCCTTAGTAGGGCCATGGCCAGAAATGGGACAGGGTGGTACTAAAAGGGCATGGCTGGCCGGGACTAATATCTGCAAGAGGTGGGGGGTTTTAACCCCCCTGCGTACAACCACCACCACCACCTGCGCCAACTATGTGGCTGCCGCCCTTTTCTGCCCCCCCCCTCGTAATTGCCTTCCTTTTCCATCCCTCTAGCACCATCAGGCTGCTCAGGTCTGAGCAATCACTTCGAGGGAGACAACTTGTTTCTTTGTTTGTTTAATTCGTGCTGCGTTTAGAAGATGGAACCATTTTTTTGTTTTTTGGCCAAGAAAAAAAGTTGTTTTGTTTTCTGTTTTTGTTTTTTAAAAAGGAAATAACCGCAATAGACTTTTGACACCGAGGAACCAAAGGAGGTTAGAGTGGAGGTGGAAAGGATATACCCCCCAACCCTTAGATGTACAGATGGACTTAGGACTATTTTAATACGAGGAAAACATTTTTTTGGTGTGTGTGCGTGTGCGTGCGTGTGTTTGCGCATTAATTTTCTTGTTAACAGCAAAATCAAACGCTTTGGATGCCACAAAATCCCCCAGAGAAGAACAGTTTTCTCCCCTCTCTCTTTTGGAAAGATGGCTCTGCACCTCTGGGAGGAATTTTTTTGCTCCTTTGGATTTGTTTTGTTTTGTTTTTCTTTGGTCATTTAAAAGTTTTTTTAAAGGACAAATATGCAAAAGTGTTTGAATTTTTTTTTTTGTTGTTTTATAAGAAAAAAACTCTGAGAAAGCCCCACCTCGCAGCTGTAGGATAAAAATCAATGCAGACTTCTTTTTTTCTTCTTCCTTGGGGTGAGAGTGGGGGGTGGGGGGAATTTTGCTTTGAAAGGATTATTTTATTATTTCAAGAGGGTAATTTTTTTCTAAAAAAGACAAATTTGCAAAAAACAAAAAAGAAATCTACAAAAAAATCTACAAAAAAAGGAAATCTACAAAAACAGTTGAACTTTTGACGGCAGCAAGAGGGGGTTGCATAACCCTTGTCAAGGGAGGAGATGATGCGGCTGGTGGCTTTTGACGAACTGACTGTGTTTTTTTGGCATAAACTCTGCCCCAGCTGAGAGAGAGAGAGAGAGAGAAATAGAGTTTGCTCCAGACCTCCATTTCTGCCCTCTCCTCCGTCCGATGGGACCGGTTCTTGCTGGATGCTTTGGACTCTGATTGGAGCTTCTGCGCGGACCCTCCTTTGCTTCTACCTGGATCTTCCCCTCACCTACCCCTGCCCTGGATCAGGGGAACAATAAAGTGACTGAGGAATCTGCTGCCGGTGAGGTGTCGTCGCTTCCGGACTCTTGAACCCTGCATGGACGCATTGCCAGCAACAGCGCTTTGTCCCTCTGCCCTCCGCCCCTTCCTGGGACACACACACACAGTGCCTTCTGCCCCCTGCGGTCCGGACTGTGCTGCCGTCTGCCCCCTCCAGTTCCTGCAGGCCTGTCAAACCCAGGTGCACAGTGTGTCTATTTTCTTGACAAACCAGTTGGGGGTAGAGATGGATGCTTCCAACTGGCAGGGATGGGGAGGTCTGTTCCGGTTGCTTTAAAAATATGCACGCAAACAGGGAGCATCTAGCACCTTGCAGGGGATGGTTGAGCTGCCCCCCCCCCACAAAATAGAGATCCTAGTTACTATGCACGTTTCCTCCCCTCCTTCCCCTTCCCAAGCCCTTGGTTGCTGGCTCCCCAGATTCGCAATAGCAGGAGACTATGTGCAATAATCCGGCCCTTCCTACAACGCATTTCCCTGGAGAGCCCCTTGAAGGTACCAAGTGCTTTAGACACCTCTGCATGTTTTCACTCTGACCCCAATACCCCATCCAAATCGCTTTCTCCCAACCAGATGGTGCTAAAAGACTTGTCCTCTCTTCCACCATAAAATCACCCCAGCCTGGCTGGCATGAAGCTGACCCTTTCACCATGTTTTTAAATGTTGCTGTTTCCCCTTTCCTGTGGGATGTGATCATGAGAAAACTTGCCCCCCTCTACTTTATTGATGCCCACCCCATACCTTTGATGAAATAGCTCTTATGCAGCTGACAATCAGGGAGGACTAATTGCAGAGGCCATACGGGTGTCATGTGACCCAGGGATTGAGAGAGAGAGAGAATGAGAGTGGAATGGTGTGTGGGTGTGTCTGTGGGTGTGTGCACAGCATGTGGGGGGGAGAGAAGTTTGTGGTAGGATGGCATTTGAAGAAAGGATTTCCTATATTTCTGGGCTTGTGCATTTCTCAGGATGCTTGTATCCTTTTCTTTTTGAAAGCTTTTTAGTATTGTCCTGGCTGTAAGCAGGATCAGGGTTTTCTTCTAACAGGAGCATTTGAGGTTTTGGAAAAGTAAGGGTTAATTACACCCACTCGTCTGCATAGCTCCTTAGCCACAGGCTTCTATATAGTCTGATGTGTTGTCCGTCCCCACTCCGCCCCCTTGTTGGTGCCCTTGGTTGGTGGTGGTGCAGAATTGGGAAACAGAGTGCGGGTGTCCCTGAGGCATCCCCTTTCCATACCTCAGGTACCAGCAAGGAGAGGTCTTGGCATAAGCAGTTGGAAGCCTGCTTAACAGCTATCGATTCCCCAGTGCTGTTTTTGCGCCCCTTCCGCAGCCTGGAGTTTAGACCGAATCCAGTGAACTTGGTGATTTCCCCCCAAGGTGCTGAGCTAAATTGAAGTGCCTTCCTTGGGGCATGGGAGCCCTCACCTTCATCTCTGAAAGCTTGTTGACACAGGGGGTCAAGGGCCAAGCTGACGGTGGCCGGGTGAGGCCTAATAGCTGGGAGAGTGGGGGGAGAGAATGAGGCCAGAATGAATCAGCCAGAGGGCATGCAGTGCCAACTTAACATGCCCTTTGGGTAGCATACAGTGCCAGGCAAATACGGTATTGCCCCATACTGATCTAGGAGTAGAGCCACTCCCCCTCCGCACATCATCATCCTGCCACCCAAATGGCTGCTTCCAAATGAGTACAAGAAATGAGAACTGTGGGTCACTCTTCTCTCCCCACCTCCACCCCGGTGATGGGTTTATATCCCACACTGCCAGGGCTGCTCTCGATATTTCCCTGTGATGCCAGTACACTGCAACATTTAAAAACATAGCTCTCCTGTAGCATTTGAAGTGCCTGACGTGTGCCATCCACAGCAGGTCCTTAGAGCAGGCTGTAGAATGATTCAGAGGCTATGAATTGGTTTCAACAATGTTCCACACATGGGCAGCAGTCCCAAAGCGTATCTTTGGTGTGCACAAACATTTCCATGCTTACACTAGGGTTTCCCAGTCCCCCTCCCTACACACGCAGACACACAACAATACATTGCACTGCGTACGAAACTACTTTCCAAGTTTCCAGCAGAATCCTCTGGGCAATCCCTTTGGATCAAACTAACAAGTCACACTCCATTAGGAAGTTTTCTCTGCAAGCCCCATTGAACTGACTAGAAGCTGCACTGGAGTACAGCTGTTGTCTTCTGCCACTCCCATTAATTTTAATGCAATTTATGCAGCAGAACTTCCTTGCAGATTCTGCCTCATGTATGCTAGTCCATCATGATCAGACATGCTAGGAGTTTAGAAAATTAGTAGTAACTAAGAGAATCCTAAGTTTGGGGTGGGGGGAGGAACCTGGATATTGGTGAAAATAATAGGATATCGAGCCTCATCTTACTTCTGATTTCTTGCATACTAGAACCACTTAGGTATGTGTGCATGAGATTATTTTTTAAAATATTATTTTAATCACTGTCCCCATTTTAAATAAGGTTTCTGAAACCAAGTTTTAACAGACAAATTCAGAGAAATTAGCAAAGCTGAAAATACACTAGATATATAGGCATTTGATGCTAGCTGCTAAGGATATGATTTATTCAGCCCATGTAGGTCTGGTGCCTAAATATTTGACACATGTGCCAAGGGAAACGCCTGGCTCTTAAAACCTATTGTTACAGCTACTCCATGTGTGACAATGGCACATGCAAACATAATGCCCAAACACAGTTCACACTAATGATGGTTTCATTTTTGGTTCATATTTCAAGCATATAATGAAACCATGGTTACCTACTGAAGTCCTGCCCCTAGAGGACATGTACATAACGCACAGCATGATCTGCTTGTTATCTTGCAAGCAGAAAAGTGGGGAAACTGTTTTAACCATGGTTTGTGCAGTGCAGAAGGGACCCTCAATCATGGTTTAGGCATTCAGATGTAAAGTAACACTTAACCAAGGAAAACCAACCATAAATATATCTGTATGGGACCACCATTATCCCTTTTCTCAGCTTAATGCAGTTTAAATTATTCTCTGGCTTCACTTCTCTAGTGCGAGGAAAGGAGAAACAAACAAACTCAGGGTACAGTCTAGCAAAAGTTGGTGTGACTAAATGTGCAATCCTGCGCAGGTCCTTGCAAACTCAATACTTCTGCGTGCATAAGATTGTATTTAGGAAATTAAGGATAGTAAGATCCACTGAGGGTGATCCATACATGGACACAAAATTTTCAGCACCTTGGGAAGCAGTTGCAGATGCACTTCTGGATTCTACAATGCAATACTCACCTGGGCTCATTGAACTGGCTGGATGTGTGCATTGTGTATTGGTGTGCATATGTATCAGAGACTACCAGATTGCTCTCTGCGACTAGTTATCTATCACAAGAGCTGGATCAAAGCCAAGGAGTCCTAGGTATCATGGATACAAATAGTTCTGTGCTAGTTTCAGAGCATCCTCCATAAAATTATTTCTGCTTTCAAACCTGGGACTGCAGTGTTTAGCCTTCTTATGGTGGGGTTGTTGTGAACACCAGCTCCCACATGCTTTTTGTGAATTAATGACTCTTTTGGGGATTGAGTTCCAGTTGAGAAAAGAGTGCGTTTTGGAATGTTTGTGGAATGGTCTTTTCAACATGTATGCCTGTATTCAGTGGCTATTCTAATCTCCATACCTACAGTGGGGAAACAAATGCTGGAATTCCACTCTTACATACTTTTCATTTCCTAAAACAGAGTTTCTTCCATCTCAGAAGAAGTTGCATTGTGATGTTTTCCTAGGCTGGTTGCATTTTACTTTTGTATTCTGTTATCTCTTACTGCTCCAAAGGCTTGCATCTACTAGAAAGCCAGCATTTCACATAACATGTTTGTCCCAAGGCAGGGGCTACAGTCTGTGTGCTGAAAAGTCCCTATGCATTCCTTCAGAGGAGCTGCACTGGGCATGCAAAAGCCAGCGGTGCAGAGCTAAATAGATGCCAGCCAGCAACGCCGCAACACACTTGTAAACCCCTACATTCCTCCTCTGTCCAAGTCTGAGTGCAGGGTACTGAGAATGCACAGCCCCAGTTTTCTAGATCCAAGCAAATGGCTTAGATGTTGCCCAGACTTCCTTCCCATCCTCATCCTTTCTTGAATGAGTTGTTCTTCCAACTTGTTCATTTGCTTGTCCTTCCAGTGTGTTTGTGGACCCCCTCCCTCCCAGACGAACAGCCCTGGTCAATCACTCATCCTGACTAGGAGGTGGCATTTAGCAGAAGCGGGTGTGAGGGAAGGGACCATAAAGAAGGCCTTCATTCTGAGTGCTATTTTGCAAAGGATGCATGGAACATGAGACATGGGGGAATGGAGTGTGGCATTTGTCTATGTTGAAACCCAGCAGAGGAAGAACAGGAGCAGGCTCAGCCATTGCTTTCATGCTGATCTCCCTACCTCTTCTTTGCCATTTTTTCTTTTCTGTTTGCCAAAGATGTCAATAATCAGTGTCTCCCAGGCCTAATGTGGTGTCACTCAGCATTAAAAAAAAAGGAGTGCATTTTCTACCTGTGCAGAGTCTTTTAAGAAGCCAGATCCAGCTGTCCAGCAAGGCCCGGTCCTGTGCAGAAAGGATGCAAGGACTGCCGTAACAATGGCAAGGGAATAAACATGAGGGAATGTGAAGACAGAAGGGAATTGGAGGGCAGGGCTAGAGACAGTGAGGATGAGATTGTGGCTAGGGCGTGGGGGGAGAGAAAGGCTAGGGTATAAACAGGTGTCGGAGGAATTAAGGTATGTGTAAAGCTGGATTTTAGGACTGGGTGTGTGAGAATGGAATATAGGGGGGAAAGGTGGATGGGCACAAAAGAGAGATTGTGTGCTGTGAATGTGGCTACAGAGTGCACACTTCATCGCTGCAAAGCTTCCTCCTGGTCCTAAGCCTTGTTCTCACTCCCCCCCCCTTTCACTAAACCACTTCCTAGCTTTTTCTAAGGGGCACACATACTACAGCCAAACTAGTCATGGGGCTTGAGGTAGTTTATTCCCCTCTCACCCCATCTTTCCAGATCTAGAAGGAAGCTTTTGGTAGTTAGGGGAAACCCGAGGTTTCCTTATCATCCTGCTTGATACCCACCACGGGCTGCAGAGGCTGGCTGTTGAATGGCACGGCTCACCCCACTCCACCCCACCCCCACCAAGTGCCGGCTCAGGACTGGCAGGAAGGCTCCAGGCTGCCCGCTTGGAACACCTCCGCTTTTAACCTGAGCCGCAGCTTTCTCATGGGGAACTATGAACAAGGTCACGGCCAGAGCTTTCCGCTCTCCTCCACATGGCAGGGAGGTCACATTTACGGCTCTTTATGACACTCTGGGAATCACCACTGCACAACCATAGCCTGCATAAACCATGATTTGAAAGCCTGTGTTGAGTAGCATAGGGACCGAACGCGGAGAAACTGGGACCTAGGAGCGTGGGCCTCCGAGCTGCTAGATTTCTAATCTTGTGCCTTGATTTCCCTATCCCATTCAGCCAGTGGGGGGAACCAGTCCCTGCACTTTAAGCTTCCAGTCTAGTGAAAGCCTTTCCCCCATCTGCTCCTTCCCCGCTTGCAAGAAAAAGACCCTACAGCCTTGCCCTGATCTGCCCCAACCGGGCCCTGCGCGCTCTGCCCCAACGTCCCTCTGCCCAACCTGACCCCCTCACCTCCTGCATTAAGCTCTGTCCCATCCAGGATGCCACCATGCTGGAGAAGGAAACAGCCGGCTGCCTCAAAGACCTGGCACACTGTAGATGAGCCTCAAACCGTTCGTCTCTCCTAAATGCTGGTATTTTGAAAAACGAGCTCCATCACCCAACACTGTTGTCTGCCCATTCCATGCTTGTGCTGAAACCCACCCTCCTTGGAAGTTGTTGGTGCTATTTGGAAAAGGAAAACAAATATCAAAAACCCGGTTCAGAGCTTCCCTTCATTTTAAAGCTCACCAGTTCCAGTTTTTTGTCATTCTTAGCTACACATCTACCTCACATGCACTTGCAGTTCATTCGTGTATCCTGAACCGACAAACTGCACCTTCTCCAAGGGACAAGTTCCCCACCTTACCCTTAGAAAACCTCCTGGGCTCCTCTGCTTTGTTTAAAGGGGTGTATATGTGGAAGAGAAGGGAAATGTTTGTCTAAAAATATATATATATACCCCTGTGTTGCTGCTAATTACTGGAGAGTTTTGTTAAGATGTACCACCTTTTGCTTTTTAAAAAATTCCTTTGTAAAATCATGTGTTACACTGCGTTAGTTCGTTTCTTTGAACTTGAGCAGAAATCTTTGATCCACAGGCAGGGCACAGCTTTGTGGCCTCAATGTGGGATCCCATGCATGGCAAAAATCCACAAGGTAGTAAACTTACTGAACGATGAAAAGTTACTAACTAGAAGTGAAGTCCAGGAATGGCATCTGCCATCATTGGTTTTTAAAACCACTGGTGATGGGCACAGCCTTTTTATTTTAAAAAGACCTTGCTAAGGCAAGACGGGCTTATTTGAACCCTTCCTGGGAACGCTTGAACTGTCAAAAGACATAGCACAGGAAAGTCGTCTTCAGAGCAGGGCTGCCATGAACAGGGACCGATTTCGGACTCCATGCTGTCTGGCTTTGGCTAAATCTGGAGTTTGCAAGAATTTGGTTTCAATAAGAAGGGAATCTTTGGCCCCAGGTTATGCAGCTCCACCTAAACTATCAACACCTAAATTTTAAATCTCTGGGAGTTGGTGAATGCAAAGAACCAAATTGATCCAGCAACAACCTATTTACAGGGCCTTGAGGGAATGCAAAACAAAAACAACCAGAGATTATGAGTAAGCAAGATTTGGTGGAGGAGAAAAGTACTTGTAGTTTCACTGTGCTGTTAAAATTTCCAGAACTGGCTGGCTGTAGCATGTAGAACTGGCTCATTGTAGAGAATAGGGAGCCAGACAGACCATTTGCCTGGTGCTGGAGGTGCTGCCCCAAGGTGATTATACAGCCTTGCCTGACACACTCCCAAATTAAGGGCTGTCAAGCAGCTGTTCTTGTACTTTGGGAACAGTCTTCTATCCAGAAGGAAGAAATGCTCCTGACAAGTACCCGTCTCCCAGCTCAAACACATGTGCCCAGCACCATCAGTATAGGCGGTGGGGTTATGCAATACCAAACAGGCTGGCTAGTACCCCAGATAATATTCCATATCAGTTCTATTCCAGCAGGAGACATGAGATTGCTGTGCTCTTCTGCTCGCCTCTCTCTTTTTGCTCTTCCGGATTTGCTCTTCCAGAGACAGCAACTGCAGAGCCATTGGCAATTGTTTCCGAGATGGGCAGAGGGAGAAATGTCAACATTTTGTCTTCCAGAAATCTCACTTTGTCAGTCAAGGAGCTAAAACAATTTGTGCTACTACCTTTTGAGTGGCCAGGAAGTTATTATTAGTAAGAACATCCCCTCAAAATATTTTTGATTATGATTACACCAGAAGATGACTAAAAAAAGTTTTCTTGGTTGCAGACTGCTTGGTGTTCTTCCTTTTTGTCTTCCTATCCCCCGCAGGAAGGTTAAGTGTGAAGCATAAGCAAAGAGCTGCTTGGCGCTAATGCAACAAGGTCCAATCTACCCCATCCTGGACAGCTTTATATAGCTTGTCTGTACTTTCCTCTGGAGCAATATGCCCTTGGTGGTTTAGACAGCTGCACTGATGCCTTGCCCTGTAGCAAACTGCCATTAAAGCAGATAGCAATAGGCACCCACTCTAAGAAATACATCTCATGCTGGTTCATGTCTACAGCAGACTACAGGTTAATGTAGTCTTTCTGCAGAATAGTGGAACATATTAGCTAAATTGTTGCTTTAAAAAAGCACACGCCACATGCTTGCCATGGATGTAAAGGAGTCTCTTGGAAACGTATTTGGCACTCAAAAGCAATGGAGGATGGAACATGGCCTCTCCTTAATTTCTGACTCGAAGACATTCAAGACCCCATTTTGCAGCTACCAGAGCACTCAGAGGCAACCCTTCTGTGCTTCCATTTGCTACAAACGTGGCGAGAGGTCTGGGCCCCACCATCACTCGCTGTCTCAATTCATTTCACCGGCTGGTTTTATTTATATACTTAGGACTATTTGTACAGGGTTTTTTTAATTGAGAAGTTTCTATAGTTTTGTATCTTCCATGCTACAGCCAGGCCTGTTTCTCTCTCTCTCAGCCCCATACTCCTTTCCCTCTGTGGAGCTCTGACTGGTCTCATTTTGAACAAATTTTTGTTTTTAAATAAAAGATGCAAAAAAAATGGTTGTGATTTGACTGCTTTTTGGAGTTACTTTCAGATTGCATTTTGCACTTACTTGGCATCGAGCTGTTTGGGGGTGTTGGTTGGTCATTCCCTCCCTCTTATTTTTCTCAGTATCATTTAACAGGGATTAGTTGTCATGGTGATTTTCAAACTATGTTCCAGGAAGCCTCGAGGTTCTGTGGAAGCCACCCAGGAAGGAGATCAGGCACGGTGGATGAGTGTCCCTGGCAGACAATTTGCCAAGCACTACTGATCCTTAACTGGTTGTGGGATCGCTACTGATGAAGGGTAGCCAATCAATCAGTCTTTTCTCAGGGGTCATGGCGGATGTATTCAGGGTATACTCTGAAATGCATGGGGCATCTTTGAAACAACAGACCTGGCCAGGGCTCCCTTAAAAGGTGAAGCATTGCAAAGGTGCTGTTTTAACAGAATTGAACTAGCCTATTGTACCTCTGAGAGGTATGTATGAGCAGCAAAAGGCTGCACTCTCCTGCCCCTTTTAAATGCTTCCTTGCTGGCAGGAAGGAGATTCAAGTACAACAGTAAGTTTGAGTAGATGGCTAGAAATGGCAGCTGCTGGCTTCTGCAGCAAAGAAAAAACCACAGGGTTTTGCTGTAACTGAAGTTAGGATTGCAAGCATATGATGCAAGAACAGAGCCCTGATGAACCTTGAAAAGTAAAGGTGGTATACTTGGGTTAGATGCCTGTGGCTACAGCCACTTTCACACCAGGTGATTTAGTGCAGAATTGCCCCGTTCATTCACTTACATTTTATGGGGAGGTACACACGTTGCCATTAGGGTTGCCAGGTCCATGGCCTGAGACTGATCCTGTATTTTTAGGAGAAGAGACAGTCAGCCAAGTGCAGGTGTTCTTGCAACCCTGTAATGGGAAAAACCACAAGGTGGAATTCTCCCTTCCCCCTGCACAACTTTTAAAGATACAGAAGGCCTCTTGGAGGCTGGGCTTGGCAACCAAGAGGTCTTCTGTATCTTTAAGAGTTGTGGAGGGGGAAGGGAGAATTCCACCTTGTGGTTTTTCTCATTACAGGGTTGCAAGAACATCTGCACTGGGCTGACTTTCTCTTCTTCTAAAGATACAGGATCAGTCTCAGGCCATGAACCTGGCAACCCTAGTTGCCATCCATTTGTAAGCCATCCATGTTTTCCCACTGCATCTTCCATAGGATGTCCCGACTTTTTGGGAAGAGTACCACAGCCTTCACAGATGTGGACAGCCTTAGCACTGCTTTTTAAGAGACATGGTAACTTCGACATGGGCTGTGAAACACTCTTCTAACTTTATTATTATTACTAGCAAAATACTGCTGGGAGGAAGGGTGGGATATAAATAAAATAAATGAATAAATAAATGTGCTAACTCAAGGCAGGGGTTATTCTAACAAATTGAAGTGTTTGTGCTTTTCTTCCCTAATCTACACTTCCAGACCATAACAAATGTTAAAACACTTTTAAAAAAATCCATAAGTAGTAATAGGCAATCATGTTTAGTGCTAAATAATGGGGGGGGTTAAAAAAAAAAGAGGGAGGGAGGGAAGCCACCATCTTAAAAAAATTTCCCCAAATGACTGGTCGAGTGCATTGGACCTTCCCCTTCCCCATGCTCAGCAGTTATGTCACTCTCACTAGGGTGGATAGAAAAAAGTAGAATGAACATACAGGACAAGTGCAGTAACTGCCATAGTGTGGAAAGTCACTTGCAACTGCATTTGTAGCAGAAGAGCAATTAGTAGTACTAGGAACTACCCATCTGGAAGGCTAAACCAAGAGTCAGTGAGAGCGATCTTCCAGTGCAAGTCCTGGTATGCAACCCTCACCAATTGCCTGTGAACTAAGACATCCAAGTTGTCAGTCACCATCTTGAAGAAGTCTCTGATCCTGCAAACCAGGTGTAGGGACCTTTGCTCTCCAGCTGTTGCTGAACTACAACTCCTATCTCAGTAAGCCTGACCAGTGGCCTACCGATTATCCTTCTGGATTCAGGGATCATTTCAGGTAAATGAAAGCTTGATTATTTATTTTTTAAGAGCTTCTGGTCCTTAAAACTCTGAAAATTAGAAGTATACTAGAACTAGGAGTCTTCCTCTAGAATTGATGGAATTCACTGCTGCAAGGGTGAAGTCACTAGCTTTAAAAAAAGTAGATTATACAAATTTATAGTGAACAGGTCTGTCAGCAGCTATTAACCATGAGAGGGAAATTGAACCTTACATATTCAGAGATAGCATGCCACCAAATACTAGTTGCTGGGTCAGGAAAGGACTACCCTCACTGCTGGTGAGTTTTCTAGAGGCATCATATTGGCCACCATGGGAAACTATGGGATTGCTTTGGGGATTCAGCAGGGTTGTTAAATAGGCTAGAAAATTGAAAGTGGAGGTAGCCAAAACTCTGGCTCCTGGGAAAGTGAGATTTTCAGAGATCAAGACAGGGCTTAATGGTTCCACATTCCTCTGTTCCCCATGAGCACCAGAAAGAGAATAATATTATGAAATATGAGTAAAAGAAAGCAAATGTGCTTAGTTTATACAGGTTGCACGATTCAGCTTTTCTTTGCACAGAAAAGTACACAGCTCTCCAGAGCCTTTACTATAGGCCAAAAAGAAAATGGGTCACAAGGAACTACAACTGCAGCTTAAGCTTCCCTCATGTGAACATCACCTGAGAAAAAGTTGAGCAGGAAGCCATTTTCTTGGCATAAGTTAAAACACTTTATATTTGGGGAGATGTGTGAAAGAAATGATTCAGTATGGCTATGAATAAATGATAGCTACAGGACAACACTAATATCACTTCCTTGGAGAGGGATACAACCTTTGGAGTTTCACTGAAACCTGGTTTTGTTCATCTGGGGAGACCAAACCTAAATGCTCTTCAAGGTGTTATTTTAAATGGTCTGCATACTCAGTATCCCTATTGAAATCAACAGCATTTATCATAACTCAATTTAATTCATTTCAGTGGGTCTACTCCAAGTATGACTTCTCCTGAAAAGACAGGTGTTAAGTATCCAGAGTTCTCATGTCCAGGAGGTGGGAAGACAGCCTGTTCTGGATGGGGTTGCTCTTTCCTTGAAGGAACAGGTCCACAGCCTGGGGGTACATCTTGATCCAGCATTGTCACTGGAGGTTCAGGTGGCCTCAGTGGCTAGGAGTGCCTTTTTCCAGCTCTGGCTGGTTCACCAGCTTCAGCCCCTTTTGGACACAGACTTGGCCACAGTGCTCCATGCTCTGGTAACTTCTAGATTGGATTATTGCAATACTCTGCCCTTGAAGACGACTTAGAGACTTTTAACTGGTCCAAAATGCATCAGCCAGGGTTTCCTTTAGAACTCATATAATCCATTGTAAAACAGCTGTTATTAGTTGCCAGTTGGTTTCCGGTGCTCATGTTAGTGTTTAAAGCCCTAAATGACTTAGGTCCTAAATATCTGAAAAGCTGCCTCCTTCTCTACAGACCCTCTCAGGTGTCAAGATGAGCAGAGGGGGGCCCTTTTGGTAGTTCCGCCACCCTCAGAAGCTTGGGGGTGCCTGGGAGAGGGCCTTCTCTGTGGCAGCCCCTAAGCTGTGGAACTCCCCACAGAGGGGCGTCTGGCAACTTCATTGTACAATTTTCGGTGCGTACTGGAGACACACCTCTTTACCCTGGCCTTCAACACTTGAAGTGTACATTTTTAGGACCCACCCTATTTTCTGTGATGTTAAGTTCCTTTTAAGACACCCTGGGACCATTGGGTGACGAGTGGGTTATAAATTCTAATCATCATCATCATCATATGCAAATAAAAAGCAATTCTCACCTCTTCAACCCTGCACCGACGACTAATCCACCATTTTAGATGTGAGGGAGGCAGCTCTTGATGACTTTCCTCCTGAAAATTCACTTGGCAAAAATGTCCTTGTGAAAGGACACCACCACCACCACCACTATAGAAAACCTAGCACTTGTTAACACACTTGCCACCTCAACAACATGGGTGCTTTTACAAGATTAAGCTACTGAAGTACTTGCTACGGATGTAACCAGTCACCTCTGTAGAAAGTCAGGGTTTGGCAGTGATCCTTTCCTACAATCTAAGACTCAATTGAAACTGCTATGTCTGGCAGCTACATTTATTTCCCACTAAGTGAATAGTCATTGCGATTACCCATCAAGGTGGGTGTAGTATTGGGTAGACAGAGTTGAAGGCAAATGCAGAATATAAGCACCTAAGAAGTTGAAACCTTGCAAGGGTAATGATCAAGACTGTGTGTACCCTCCGTGCATCCATATACAGTAGTATAGTGGCAAATTCAGAAATGCAAGATCCCTTCATGGTAGTCACAGCCACCCCCTTCCCCCCCTTTCTGTTGTTGCTGGGTTATGTTAATACCTTCTCCCCCAAGAAGACATCCCTAGGAGCAAATAAGTGTGAAAGGGAATATGTTAGCCACTGAAGTCTTCTAACATGCTTCCTTCTCCTTTCCTGCTGATTGGAGCCAATCAGAGTGAAGGGAGGTGAGTCAGCCACTGAGAACTGTTTTCGTAGGATGCTGCAGACATTGGAACCCTACTGGGATCTCGCTGCCAAAGAAGTAAGGGGTCTAAGACTCCCCGAGACCCTGGACTTTTACACTGCTAAATCTCAGAATCTTGTTTGTTCTTTTTCTTCTTTTTGTAAAAAAGAAAAAATTCCAGCCCCTATGGTTGGGCCACACAAAGCTTGAAATAGGAAGACAGGATCTGATGAAATCAGAGCAGCCAGAATAGGACTAGACTTTCAGTGCCCTGTAAATTGCCCTTCCCTCTGCCTTCCATCCTTCCATCTCCATACTCTTCTCTGGTTCTGAAAAAAAAATCCAATCATTCAAAGTTAGCAGAGTTTATATTTCAATTCATTTAATGTTCCAGTCAGCGACAGCCATACCTTACCATGAGGCTCAGTCTTTAGACTTTGGATGCCATTCAGAGAAACAGAATTTTACACAAGGTAAGGTTTCCGGGCCTTTTTAAAAATGGCAACTTCTCCAAGATGTTGCTGATATAGCTCATTGCATACAGGTTCCCTTGGGCTGTGTTGTCAACAAGCCCTAAAGCACCAACTCTCAGAAGCCACCAAGAAACGGCGCCTGCCATCACGATGGACATGTTTACTTCTGTCACTGCTGGGGAGGCCAGGTTGAGCTTTAGTTTTTCCACCTCAGATGCCAAACTAATAAGGAAAGAAAGCAGCAAAGGCTGGCCTGGATTCCAGCTGTAGAGACTGGGTTTCCTTCATGTAAAACGCACACAGCTCTATTTTAAGCTAAATGCACTCCCCAAGGAAGAATGCCCAGGGCCTCTATCCCAAGAACTTCAAATGCCATGAGAAGTTAAATGACCACCTGTGTGGATCGTGCAATTTAACTGTTTTGCTTCGGGTAGTCTTGGGGAAAGCACTGGGCCACTTGAATGCCTCACCCACCATCCCCTCTAGATTTTGGGCTTTCACCAGGCACTGACTATGGAGGCACTTGCCATGCCTCTGCTTCAGCATAAAAAGCAAGAAGCCTTTACAACATTTTTTTAAATGAAAGCCTAAATATCCTCAGGATGCTGCATTCTGTCAATTGTTGAATACAAATAAACCGGGTCAATATTTTAACAGGGTACCAGGGCAGGTTGTCCAAGAGCAGGGAGGGAGAAGAGGGACCAGACCAAAACGAAGCCCAAGAGCAGTTAACATTCAGCTTGTAGCAGGACCCCCCCCCAAGAAAAAGACAACATGTGTCAAGCACATTCTTCTCTATCAAACGTGGGTTTGTTTGTTTGTTTATTCTTTGAAACTTGACAAGCACTCTAACATCTGTACTTGTGGAAACATCACAAGGAAACAAACAAGAATTCTAGACTTTTTTTCTTCCTTTTAAACCTTATTAAAAATGAGGTTGGTCCTAAAAATATAGAAAGAAATCAATTTAAATTCACAAAAAACTGTACATTATCAAAAATTCACTAAAACAAACACATTTGGTTATTCATATAAAAAGTGTGATCTCTCTCTTCCTGCTGTTCAGAGCATCTCACAGGATGATGGATTGGTTGGTTCCTTTCTGATAGTAAATCAAGATGACAGGGGAAGAAAAAGCCAGAAGTTGAATGATAAGGCCAATTCTAGTTGCAATTCTCAACATTCAGTTAAAAAAATCCATGTAACTTTCAAAAAGCAAGGTATTTATAAACTGATTGATAAAACCATAGCACATCCCCTCATGAAGATCAAGATTAGGACAAACCTGGATTCATTCTTTTAAGGTGTGAGGGTTTGAATTTAAAAAATTAACATTTCCATAACAAAACAAAACCCAACAATTAACACTTCCAAACTCTAGAGCTTTCTCATGGCTGAGAAAAAAACCCAACAGACCAGAAAAAAATACTTTAAAAAAAAAACACGAAAAAGAAGCTGTTACAGCACAAGTTTAGATAAAATATAAATATTTATGCATAATATAAAGTCAGTTTCAAATAGACTTCAAATCTACCTCTTTATTTTAAAAGCAAAAAAAAAAAAATCCCAAAATTTAAAATAAAATAAAGTTTGAGGTTATTTGATAGAAAAAGGCTACGTTTTGTTGAAAACAATTGGGATGGGAAGCGAGGTTGGGGTGGAGGAAGCACAGTAAGGAAGGTTTCAGTCTCCAGGCTGTATCACCTGTGGTTACGTTTTACTTACATCAGTGCTCTTGCAATTGGATTGGTCGACGCGGGTAGGGGAAACACACACACACACACACACACCCCTCTCATTCAAATGTAGCACAGGTGGAAGTGGGGGGGGGGGCAAGCCATCTCCTGATGGGACCCTGCCAGCCATTTATTTGCCCCTAAGTGATACCCGTAATTACAATGGTTTGAGGAGCTTGGCTGGATATGAAAAGCAGCTAGGGAGTTTAGGTTCCAGGAGATGGCTTTCTACCCTCTGATCCACCTGGTGGTGGAAGAAAAGTGAAAGAACCAAGTTGTTTCCTCTGATCTCTCCTATATGCCTCCCTGCACCGCAGCAGAGAATACTGGACCAGAATCTTGAAACAAACTGGGGGAAAAACAACAGCAGTGGCCCCATTCTAGCGCAGAGGCAGCTGGGGTGAACTAGGATATAAACCCATGACCCCTGAACATAGTACATGTCAGGTGACTCTGTTTCCCAGACAGCAATCTCCCTAGAAATCATTGCTCAGCAACAGTGTGAGGTGGGTGCTCTGGGATCAGCTTATTACTTGGAATGCAGATTGCTAGGAGGCATCCATGTACCAGGAGTAGGATGACTAGCGGAGAGAGGCTGCATTGCAAGAAACAAGATGGCCACCTTCTCTTATGCTTGTTAAAAGCTGCCTTATGGATTACTTTTTTTTCCTCAACCAGAGATCTAAATACCTTTTAAAGCCTTTGTTGCAATTCCTCTCTCGTTTCAACAAGCAACGAATGAGAGATGGAGTGACTGACGAGATCGCCTGGCTTTAGTCACAACTATTTGAATTTGGCAAGTGTCTAGTACCAGAAATCCGGGTGCAGGCTCCTGTCAAAAAAGCATCCAAGCTCTCTTTTGCACCAGCCTTTCCGTGCTCGATATGGCTACAGTCCTCCAGAACATCTCCTGCCTAGGTTTAATGGCGAAGTACTCCCATGTCTCCCCATTCATCCTGACAGAAGTTTGTGCAAGAGATGTTCTCAGGATTGTGCATGTTGCTAAATTATGTCCCAAAGCTAGAGTAACCTGTGCTTCACTGGAATAGTGGCTGGGGTGTGACCCTGTCACACAGAAGGCTCTAATCTTGCTCAGGCAGCTTCATAACAAGTTCTGGTTCTGGCACTGGGACAAATGATGGTTCAGTGCAAAAAATACCCTCGCCTACATGGCAAAAATAATTACAGAAAAATGGAATCCCGATGATGATTTCTACTCTGAAAATACTCAGAATACTCTAGTTCAAAAAGGGATTAGAAAAAAGGTTAAAGTGTTAAGAGCTTTCATATGGGGTATATATACGTGTGGCAATCTGGGAATTAAACACTATATAGAAAATGTAGACAAAAAGGAAAAGGAAATAACTATGAATTCCAGATCTTTAGACTGAGGGCAGCTGTGGACATTACACAGGGGTGACCCAATTGAAGCATGACCTTCCTCCTTTCATGCTTCCTGTATATTCACCCTAAGCAAGCACTTGCACACATCCTCCACAGTGACACACATCTCATCATGAAGGAGAGACACAACTTACTTACTTTCCCTTCACCTACATGTAATGTCCAGTCTAACTGAATCTCAGTCATGATAACCAAAGGAGGCAGCACTTTAGACCCCACAGGTTAAAAATACGGTCAGGAGATAAGAACTTAGATAGAAGAAAATGAAACGGGGACAGTTCTCCTTCCTTTCTAATGGGGTTAATCCCACATTTGTCTCAAGGAGGAAATTCCTACAATAGATTGGGAGTCATGTTCCAAGGCAGGAAACAAACAATCCCACCACGCATACAGATAGACTGCAGATCAAACTTCGTAGGCAGTAGCCATCCCTGAGGAATAATGCTGGGGCACAGCTGGGGGCGGGCAACACTCAATAAGGCCAGGATCACATGACATGATCTCCTGAAGTGCTGGAAGGGGTATCCAAAAATCCAGCCTCTCTCTCACAAAATGCAGGTTCCATCATCCCCACTCCTGTAAGCTCCTGTACTTTGGTCCCTTGAAGCCTAGTGATACATGCCAGCAACGTTACCCACAACCAGAGGGGAAATGAGCTGTATTCTTGAAGCCGAGATGAGTCTGCTCTTGGGCACTGCCATGGATTCATGAGGCGCCCCTGCTGAAGTGTTCCCTGTGGAGCCAGGGGGTGGGGGGCAGAGGTTAGTAAAAAAAGGTTAATTCAGTTGAATTGTGGTTTGCATGCTAAGAGGGGGAAAATGATCTGGCTGATATTGTCCTCCTGGTGGACATTTGTTCTGGATTATTCCCATTTTGTTCAACTCCCTTAGAAACTAAATCTGGAATAAACCAATATTGAACAAATGGGGATGATGTAGATTAACCAAATCTGGGAATGCAGACCCCATCTTCATGCACAGGAGCCAAGATAGGACCACATCTTGGTTAAGCAAAGGACACGTGGCTCGAAGGGATGAGACCCTTGGGAGGGAGCGCCCCTTGCATTCACATCCCACTCCCTGGCATCCCGCTCCTCCAAATGCACACCAGCTATAAGCCATACTCTTGGTTTCAGAAAGAACAACTGAAAATTGGGGGAAGGAACTGGCCACAGCTATGGTGGTTGTTCAGAAGGGGAGTGGAGAAGAAGCACGGCTGAGACAAGAGTTGGGAAGAGAGAAAGGGGTGGGGGTGGGGTGGGGAGGACAGAAGCAGCATGTTTTCAGTGTCATCAAAGTTGCCATTCCCAGAGGCAGGAGTGATCTGCTTTATACATTTCAACGCGACTCTAAAAAGGAGGAAAACTTAACGTCCACGTTACTGGCCATTAATGCATGGTACTGACACTGCACAGAAAAAAAGTGTTCTTACACATTCACTAAGAACTATTGCTATTATTAAATAGCCCCAGCTAAGGTGGGGTCGCGGGTAGTTGTTTTTCCATTTGGGAAAAAGGAAACTTTTTTTTTTTGGCTTACACAGTCAGAGAGTTTGTGTTGTTCGGAGCGAGGAGGTGGGTGGGGCTTCTGAGGATCCTGGCGGTGAGTAAGGCCGCCCCATTGTTAAATGCCAATCCAAGTCCAGTCATGGGGGTGGGTGGGTGGGAACATCAACCAGCAGGTAGCAAGATGAGCTCCAGAAGAGACAGGGTAAAAAGAGGGAGGACTTCACCTTTGGCTCCTCTCACCTCTTCCTGTTCTGCCAGCTTCATGGGTTTGTCTCCTGTTTTCCCTGATAAAACTCCTCCCACCGGCTCTCAAAAAACTGGCGCATGGCCAGCCCAGCCTTGCCCACCTCAGACTCATCCTCATTAAAGGTTCGGCAGTTGTCAAACACCAGGGCGGCATCAGCAGCAAACTCCTCACAACTTGTGTACCTACAGAGGACAAAGAGTAGCAGTCAGCTTCTAGGAAGAGGCTAAGAAGCCTACCACTCAGGTGGAAATAGCCGGAACACCACAAACGCATCACCTGCTGATGGGCATCCGCCATCCACTGAGCTTTAGCCATCTCTAATTATTCTGAATCATCCACCTCCCCCTTCCCTTTGGCTGTAATGCATGAGCAGATTATTACTGCTATATCTAAACTGCATGTATGACATTTATATGCCACCTTTCCTCCAAGGAGCTTCAAGTGGCACATGTGACTCTCCCTTTCCCCATTTTATCCCACAACAAGCTATGCTGACGGGCAGCGACTGGCCCATGGTCACCCAAGTCAGCTTCATGGCTTAGTGGGGATTTGAAACCTGGTCTCCCAGATCCCAGTCCAATCGTCTTAACCACTACATGGGCTCCTTTTTCAACAGTTACAGGCTGCGGCACAATCTGGAACTGTGACCTCCAGTTTGTATGAATGATTCCCTACTGGACTGCAGTAAGACACACACACATTTGGATCCCCCCCCCATTTCCCTTGCTGAGGTCGCCACTGTTTGCAGGTGCAATTAGGCAAGGGAGGAGCTGCTGAACATCAGCGGCTTGTAGCAGCTAAGCAGGCTCGTTAACAAGAGGACTGGCTTGTTTGTGGCCATCTCCCATCAGGCAGGCAGGCAGGCAGGCCACATGCCTGCTCGGTTGCAAACTCTCTTGTGCAGGATTAAAGTGAAAAGAACAGAGCTAGTGAGCGCTGCCTGCCAGTCCTACTGGACTCGGCTTTCTTACCCAATCCACCCAAGTCAAAACGTCTTCCTTCCTCTCTCGCTCTCTCCAAGGATATGGACAGAAAGAAAGTGGAGGGTTTCTCTAGTCAGAGCCCCTAATCAACAAGTTAAGAAATAGAAAAGGAAAGGGAAAGAGTAGGAGTCTTGTGGCACCTTAAGAACTAACACAAATTTATTTGTAGTGTAAGTTTTCACCTCATCAGACTTATGTAGTGCTATCCAAGTTGGTAAGTATATACACAAGAAAAAAAGAAATGAAAAGCAGTTGACATCACAGAGAAATAAAATTCTAAACATACAGGCTATGACATTTAAATGCAGTCCAACTGCACTGCTTACAACTTCCCCCCTGCTCTACGACTATGTGTATATTCCTGCCACCTTAGGATAATGCTCCATACATCTGGACTCTGGTCCACAAAAGCTCATGCCATAATTATTTATTGTGTTAGTTTTTAAGATGCCACAAGACTCTTTGTTGCTTTTGCGGCAGCAAACACAGCTACTTCTGAAGAAACTTTTTTTTTAAGTATCTTCTAGGAGTATTCCCGCAGAGGGTAATTTGTACATCTTTTTAAAAAGTTGAAACTCAAATTGCACACGACAGCAAAGGATTTACATTATCATATCCTACCAGCTTTTCCCAATCATCACTATCTCACAGCCCTCAGTGACCCCAAGGCAGGCCTTGCCACACATTCCTTCCCTCCACAGCATCTTCCAGTTTCCCCAGTAAGCCCTCTGGACAGCTCAAGTTTAGTGACTCAGCAAAAGGAGCTGAGCCTATGGGCTGGAATACTGCATGTGACTGCAGTGTGGTATGTGCTAGCTCCAGCCATACAAAAGGATCCCATTAATAGAACACAAAACTCCCCAACCAGGGCCGGCCTCCACCGTTAAGAGACAGAGTGGGGAAGTGGCCTCGGATGGCACATGTTGAGTAGCAGTTCTTTAAGTGTATTTATTTTATTGCATTTATATACCGCCTCATAGCCGAAGCTGTCTTATCCATGCAGTTTTGCAAATACTTTTAGCTGGCCCTGCTACTGACCAACTCTTCCCTGTACTCACCCGCCCCGCAGCAGCTGCGCCCTCATGGTGGCAAAGTCCATCGGGTTTTTGATGATTTTCCGGTAGCCAGGCACTAGCCGGGGGTTAACCGGTTCAAAGAAAGGCCAGGCAGCTTCATGTGATTCCATCTCCATCAAGATGATCCTGACAGAAGGGGGCCAACACAGAGTCATGGGCTAATCAAACTGAAGAGCTTACCCGTCAAGGTGAAAAGGCCTCCCAAGGAGCAAGGCAAAGGGACTCCAGAGGAGATTTGTCCACCCACTTTCCCCAGGGCAAACCAAGCTCAATGTACTTTTGTTTATTTGTAGTATTTATAGTCTGCCTGCTGACTGAAGAGGTTCTTGAGGCGCCTTACAAATACACCTAAATAGGCAAGAGTCGCTAAGGAAGGGCAAAAGTATACACAGGTTTGCCCCTCGGATATTCCAGCTGCTTCTCTGCTTCTGAATCTCCAGGCCATGGTGGATCTGAGAAGGTGGGGCTGCCTCACCCGGCTGCCACAGCTGATGTTGCCCAGTTTTGGCTCCCGGTGGCGGATGCAAAAGGCACTGGGGAAGCCAAGGGGTTTACAAGCCTCTCTAGTCCTCAGATGTTAAGAGTTGCCACTCTGGGCCACAGCAAGTCTCAGAGGAAGTTATCCTGTCTCCTCTCAATTCCAACTTAGCTGGGGCTTAGCCCCATTGGCCATGCTTTCCCCTCCCTCTGCCTGGCTCCATACCCGTCCCCCCTGAACACCAACTTTGAGGGGACACCTACTCGCAGAAGGTGAGGTCAGCACTCTGGCCTCGTGTAGACACTCTTCTTCGCTTGGAAGGAGAGAGGCCTTCACCCGAGTATCGGGGCGGTACATTTGCCAAGTGACTGCGTGGCTGGGTTGCTGCTGACCGCGATCGAGGACTGAGCTCATCCTTCCCAAAAAAAGCCCCAGAACTACCACCTTTCCGCTTCTTGCCACGGCGTGGAGAGCCATAGTCATCTTGATATTCTCTCTGCATCTGCACCAGAGTGAAAGTGTGAGGGGGCAGAGAGAAGGGAGAGACAGACTACTATCAATTTGTGAATGTAGGAATCCCATTTCAGGGAAGAGCTTCCTAACGTCAGAGTACAAAGCGTCTAGAGCTATCTGCTAGGGATGCTGCAGGTTCCCAGACTGGTGCACCCCCACACACAAGCAACACTCAACACTCCCTCCCTTGGAATACATCTCAGTACAAATGGTGGGGCAAAGGAAGCCCTGCCAGTTAAGAAGGAAAGGTCAGGGAGTTTGGGATGAGACAGATTCTAGCCCACATGGAGCCAGCACCTGAGCGATGCAGAGAGAGCAGAACCAGTCACCGGCTGGCACCTCGGTCATCCTGGGCCGGTGGCAGTAAAGGTGGCAGCCACGATCGCAGCTATCGCATAGCAGCAGGTTCTCATCATCATCCCCTTTCCGGCACACTAGGCAAGTCTGAAGGGCAGGGAGAACAAGGAGGGATGAGGACCAGCACCACTCAGAGGTCCAAGGCCAAAGTTGAGCTCTAAGAGCTCTCCCTTTTCCCTTGCCCCCAAATTTAGTCCCTTCACAGCTAGGGTCATCCAAGCCACATCTCTGCTCTAACCAACCCATTTGGAACAGAGAGATCTTTCCGTAGATCCCACAGCTGCTTCACTTCATGCTAGTACCTGCTTAACCACACACGTATCTCTAAAACAAGCCCACAAGGAAGATCAACTCTCTTCTCTGCACCAAGATTTTTGCAAGTTACCTATATTCACTTTGATTTCTTCATTTGCAGTTGCTTATATCGCCTACCCCAAAACAGCTCCCTCCCCCAGCCCAGTGCTCCTTCCTCACCGCTCTAACAACTGATTTCTCCCAGGCAATCGAACGCTCCAGCTGGTAGATGCACAGAGAGACTTGGGCTGCACTATGGCATCTCTCCAAGGTCTGGCGCCATGTCCGCATCCGAGGCGTGATCTCATATGTACTGCAGAAGAAAAAATAATCTGTTAGATGGGGAAATGTCAATCCTGCCCAGCCAAAGAAATAGTTCACTTGGAGGCTTTCTGCGGTTATTCCAGACGGAAACATACTCAGACAGAAAAAGGCACTTCGGCACATCACCTGAATCTCTGTGGTGGAGTTGTGAGAGAAACCCAGAATTTTTGGCTCAGAGCCTACCTGCTCCAAACCACCTACATCCCTGTTATATTTAGTTCTCAACTCACTGACTTGATTTATCTTCCACTGTTGCCTAGCTCATAAGCATATATTGTTGTTAGGTAAACGTTAGATATTTGGTGAACACTGACATTTTTTTGTAAGCCTTAAAGGCATAAACAGGCCCAGGGGTAAATAATCACAGAATCAAGTTTCACAGCCAAAGGAATGCCTCAAGTTCAAAGTTCATTCTCATTTCCATCATTTGTAGGAAGAGGGCATTACCACAACTCAGGCCCAAGTGTCAAAAAAGAGATTCTGGTCAGATAAGATTTCCTGCTGGGCCTTGTACAATCTTAAAACTTACTGATGAATGCCATTATCCACCACATCTACTGGAACACATACATTCACTACTTTCTATTGCCTAAAAAACCTCATGTCAAAACAACCAACTACAGCAGCTCACATCCTATTATCTTCCCAATGCAATCAGACCTGGAAGTTATCAGAACTCCTGCCATATTCCATAGCCATCCCATTTCCAGAGGAGTTTTTAAAAATATTAAGGTCTGTGGATTTTAAATTTTTTATTTTAATTTCAGGTGACTTAGAGGTCCCTGGTCCAAAAAGAGAGGTAAAATGTTTGTAATAAACCTTGATTCTCAAAGTTATGGGTAGAACCCTGGCAATTCAGACAATAGTACAAAAAATGCACCTACATTTCTGTGGCACCCAGCTCAACGGCACTGGGGTTACTCAGCAAAGCTTTTTCTACCACCACCTCATGGGGGGGCCAGAGGGGCTCTCTGAGGTATCTCCGTTCCAAGTTCTGCTCTAGATCTACCAAGCGGAGTACTGCTAGGTCTAAAGGGTTGCTGGCTTCACGCTGCATAGCTGGTCCTTCACGCCAGTTTTTTACGGTGATGTCTTCCAGAAACTCCAGCTGATGCTCACAGTACTGCAAGTCATTCCGAACAGAATCAGGATCTGGACTTGTCCAACCCTGGAGGAGAGGCAGAACCATAAACAAAGCAAAACAAAAACAGTGGTATCAGGGCAGGAGAGGAAGAAGCTTTTGGGAGTCTTCATTCCAAGTACCAACCAAAACCAGCCCTTGCAGCTATACAGCTTTTGAGGTTGTGCCCATTTGACATTGGCCAGTGAAAAATATTGACAACAAATAGAGATGACACCTGTGGCATAGGTACCCAAAGGAACATCTGAAAAGAGCCCTTCACATACCAGAACACTCTCCAGACTTAAGCCCGGCCATCAAAATGAGGAACCTTTTATTCATATGGTAATGTCAATGTACATAGGATTTTAAGGTATGACAAAAGAGCCAGGTCTCTGCTCTCAAGGAACTTACAATCTAACACTGACTAGTTTCCTATGGGGCAATGTAGCTGCAAGGGTGCCAGCTGGAAGCAGTGATCTATCAGGGGAATAATGCCCACAAGCAAGAATGGACATGCAAAAATAAAAAATTTCCTTCTGCGCTCCATGGTAGTATTTTAATATGGCCTGGGTTATTTCTCTTACTATGACAACCCTCAATTTTTTAACTGCAGAACCAAAGAGAGATCTTCATGTAGGTGTTGAACTGTCATGGCAGATCTAGAGATTGCCAAGCACCCCCAGAAGGACCTGTGCAATGTAAGGCTCCCCCATCACATAAGAACAAACGGTGATCAGGAGGGACTCAGTCTAATGATCTTGATCTAACTGGATCTTGGTACCTACTCGGATCTGTAGGTCAGCCATGAGTATCCGCTGTTCCAGCTCCTCTACCCACTGAAGTACAGACAGGTCTGCCTCAAAGGCCCGCTCAGCCATCGACCACTGGGCCAAGGCTTTCCGAGAGACAGGGTGGCTGGCATCCTCGGGATGAGTCTGGAAGATGGGATCTAGGTGGGAAGGCCAGAAGAGACAGTCAGAGATTTAGGAACGTGGCAGCACAGCGACTAGGGCTCACCGCATCCCTCCAGCCCACAGGATGGGAAGTTCTTACCATTGGCAGCTTGGGCACACACCTCCCGTAGGTACTCTTTGTGCTTGATAAGGTGCTTATGCAGGGCTTTTTCACGGATCCCTCGTGGGTGCAGTACCTGCACCACAGCTTCCAGTTCTTCTGGATCCTGCAACCACCACCAGCCACTCTGCATCTCTGCAAGGAAAGGAATGGGAGGAGGAGGGAGCTAGCTCAGAGCCTGATGTTACTGATTAAGCAACAACATAGCTGATCTGCTAGCTCCCAAATGATGCACTCCAGGACTTGCAACAGGTCAGCATACACAAGAGGAGTTGCATATCGACAGCTTTAATGGTTCTAGAAACCTTTACATAATGCAGAATATAATCTCTAATGCAGCATTCAAGGGAGCTGTTTTTAAAAACAGCAGCTTTCCAGTCCTCACACTAAGCAGAGAAAAACATGAAATTGCAGTGGCAGTTTCTACAAGGCCTGACAAACTGAAAACAATGTGGGGTGTAGGAGATGATACTGCCACTCAGGACATATCTCATCTTCTCTTCCTACAAATGACAAACCATTTCATCCTCCTTAGAAGTCCTTCTCCAGACCGTGCATCAGCAGCTTAAGAATATGCACAGTCCAAATTATGCAACAAAAAATAAAATACAGGTTTCCCTTACCAGGTGGTATAGGCTGTGCTGTCAGCTGTGTCAAATATTTCTGCTCAATTTGCTTGAAGAGTTTAGTGGGGGGGCGCCCCCGTCGTCTCGGCTGCCCTAGAGGTTCCTGGGCTTTACTGGGAATGTCCTTGGCTCTGGTGCATGTACTGTGGATCCTGGAGCTGGAATGGAGAGGGGTGGAGGCCAGTGGTGGCAACGCGGGGCTGGCGGTGGAGAGGCCATTCAGCTGTGGAGAGGGAAAGTTCAGGATGCATCAGAATAGGCATGGGCTCTCACAGGGCTCTCGCTAATGCACCTAAGTGGACTTGCTATCTCCTCAAGTAGCTGCCTGGCTGTTTTCTATCAAACCAACACTTACAGTGTTCTATGAGAGTTTAAGAAAAGATCAGCTAGTATCTAAACTGAAGTCTTAAATTGTTGTCATGTTGCTAGATATCATATACTAGAGGAGGGCACCAGGAAATGGTATATATTAGCAAGGTAAGAGGAGAACCTGATTGAAGGCAATGAGATCAGCAAAGGATGTTATAGATGATCTAGACTGGGGTGGGGAACCTTTGGCCCTCCAGATGTTGCCGAACAACCCCAGTAAGCACAGCCAATGGACAGGGTGATGGGAGTTGTAGTTCAGCGGCATCTGGAGGGCCAAAGGTTCCCCACACCTGATTTAGACCAAGCTAGTGTCCTGACACAGTAGAGGCCTATACCTAAAGCATAGAGAGAAAGATACCTTTAGTACTTTTGCCTTGAAAGCCTCCCAGAAGGAGATCCAACTACTTTACTAGGAAGCTCATTCTAAATGACTTTCAAAGTCAGGAAATCCTTCCTGAGGACAATTCTAAATCTAAGCTCTCTCGAATTCTAACTCATTGCTTTTTATGCTGTCCTCCATGAACAGAGTGAACAATTGTTTCCTTTCTGAATTACATGTATCTAAACATAAGGCCAGTTCTTGTCACAAAGGGATTCTGATTGCTGCCTTGGACAGATCAGAAATACCATTCCCACCACAAAGCACAAGTGCACTCATGCAGGCGCAAGCTGCAATTGTTATATGTAAACAGATATGTAGTAGCAGAGCTTGGAAACGTCACATTTTTCAACTACAACTCCCATCAGCCCAATCCAGTGGCCATGCTGGCTGGGCTGATGGGAGTTGTAGTTGAAAAAAGTAACTTTTCCAAGCTCTGTGTAGTAGCAGTAGCAGCAGCAGCAGCAGCAGCATGTGCATCCTGCCCTTCCTCCCAAAGGAGCCCACTCACTCACTCACTCACTCACTCACAGGGAACTGCCCCCAGGATGCTGGTATCCAAATCCAGACAGAATCAATCCTTTGACTCAGAACTAAACAAAAGCCCTAAAGGCCCTACATTCAATTCCTTGTAACTCTGATGGAACCATTTCCCTTGCTCCTCTCTACTGATTCAGGCAAGATCAAAATTGGAGCTTGCATTTCCTAGCAAGGACAGGTCTCTGGGTGACACTTACTTGCCGGGCTGAGGCCTTTGACTGGTCCCTAGTAGGGGGCTTGCAGAGTAGAGGGGCAGCTTTTAGAGAAGGTTGTTCAATGGAAGTAGTAATTGGAGAGTCATTACAGAGTGCCCTAGGAAGCAGATTGAACCAGGCAACCTGTGTTGCTGTGGTGCTTTCATCCTCTCCTGCAGAGTCTGGCAACTCATCTGAGGGTAACGGGTCCCCTTTACCAGGGCTGCTGTCTGGGGTGAGCACAGAGCTGTTAAGCAGTGAGGATGCCTGATGTGTCTGGCTGAGCCAGGACAGGAAGGCTGACTGGCTGAGGTCATGCTGAGATTGGCCCAAGGCCACAGAATCCTCCAAAAATCCATTGACAGACATGGGTGTGGGCTCCGGTAACTTGGGTTCTGATGGCTCCGGCGGCAGCAGCCCCATATTGTCCCTCCATGGCCGACTCCATGACCAAGATGTTGCACAGTTTATGTGATCAGTAACTGATGGTGTGTCAGTGGTCTCCTGTTTGACTGGCAATGCCTCATGTTCTTCCTCCTTCAGGGCCTCTTCCTTCTCCAGTACATTCTTGGAAACCTCGGGGGAAGCTGCTTGGGAAGCAACAAAAATGAGATTTATGTGGATTTCACCAAAATATGAAGTCAGGGTTGGGGAGTCTGTGGCCCTCCATATGTTGCTCGACTCCAACTTTAATCAGCCCTAGCCAGCATGGCCAATCGTCAAGGATCATGAGGTGGTGGTGCATCCAACAACACCTGAAGAACCACTGCTTCCCCATCCCTGTATGAAGTGAAGGGGGCAAGTAGAGGTACATGTATCCTGTATGTATTCCATGTATCTTGGGGTTGAACTGCACATTACACTGCACAACATCTCTTTTCTACTGGAAAGTATCCTTCATCCCCATGTACCAGACCTACATTTGCAAGGTAAACACTGAAGGTGAGGAAGAAGCAGGTTTTTTGGGTGGGTGAGTGAGTTTGAGAGGGAAAAGCTGCTAGCAGAGGAAGATCAAGCATCCCCTCCCTTTCAGGGATGCTTTGCAACAAACAGGGAGCCATTGGCCTAATGTTATAATATGGCTGAAGTCTAAAGTGCTGAGATTTGATTCACTAATATTTTGTCCTATGGAATTACTCCACCCAAATATGGCCATGCTGCCCCTATTCAGTCACCCTTACTTCAGCCAAAATACCATTTCAAAAGTGTAGCGTGAGCCACAGATAAAAAAAAAAATCACAGTTCTACTCTGTTCTTGTTACCTCAGATTCTGAACTGTCCCACAGCTCTTGGAGCAAATATTAATACAAAGCATAATTCATACAAAAAAACATTCTGTAAAATTGTATTTGTATATTTGTTTCTAATGTTTTTAATTGTTGTAAACCGCCCAGAGAGCTTCGGCTATGGGGCGGTATACAAATGCAATAAATAAATAAATAAATAACACATCAATAAACAGTAAAATAAACTAACAGACAGATCCCAACCCAGTAAAACGATCAGCACATTCCAAATGCCTACATGAACAGTAAAAGAAGTCACCATTGGTGCTTGCTGGGCCTTTGGAGGGTGCAGGGTGGGAACAACTCCACGGCTCTCTCCTTCATCCCCACACAAAGTATAGCTCTCCAAGGCTCAAAGCGGGTACGTGGAGGAAAGTCCCTCCCCCCAACAGACCTTAATGCTCAGTCAGGAAATAGGTGCTCTTGCCAGGATCTAGGTCCCAAGCTGTTTAGGGCCTTGTACATCCTAGGCGCCACGTACCTGTTGAGACCTCACAACCTTCCACAAAGATCCCACCGAGGTGAGGCAGCACCCAATACCGGCGTCGATATCGATCCTGCCCCAGCGATGAAGCCCGTAGCAACTGTGATGCATGAAGCAACTTCTTGCGGAAGAACATCTGGCGCTGCAGCAAGAATGAGAATGGTGAGAGCACTGAGAGCGTTTTTTAAAAAAGAGTGCCTGCACGCCACGCTCAGGTAACCACAGCAAAGAGCAGCACACCGCCTCAAATCATTCTAGGAGCAATCCTCAACAGGTGCTACTAAGTCTCATAGAAACGACAGCTCCTTCCTAGTCTGCGTTTACGTCTCTTTTCAAATAGAAGCATTTACCTTGGAAAGCTTTTCAATTTGTCTCTCCAGCTCAGGCACACTGGAAACTGGAGTGTCATTCTGAGGAGGAAAGGAGATACCTTAAGAACCAAATCCTCATCTTCCCTCCCAAATCTAGGTCGAATTGCTTTGGAAACAGTAAGAAGATTCAAGTAGGAGGTGATGGACAGAGGAAATGAGACAGATGTGGCACCCTAGAGAACTGCAAAATCCGTGAAGAGACAAGAGGTCCCTCTCTTATCGTACAGAAGGCAAAGGAGAGAACACAGTATCTCTTCTGAAGGCTTTCACGTCTTGAGAAAAGAACTGGTCATTTTGACAAGGTTAGAGCTGCTTCAATATCCATGCCCAAATATGACTTTTTATAAAGGTTTGCACTCCTCTGAAGTAATTAGCTGGTCCAACAGAAATTATCGCTCTGCTTTTTCTGCATCTCATGTTGTGAGACCAATGCTGCACCCTCCAAAACTTCAATGTGCTATTAGAATCCTTCTCAGTTTACTCAGTTGCACCATCCCCTACCTCATTGTCTCTCCGGGCCTTGCATGTTCTACTTCTCTCCTCCTCCTCTTCCATTTCCATATCCTCGTTCTCTTCGGTGATGCGTGAGCTCCGCCGCCACCGCCCTTCCTCCAAGCCTTTGATTTCTGTCTCAGGCCGCCCCATCTTCTTGGCTAGAGCAATCTTTAACCTACAGTGCAACAACAGAGCACCAGTAATGGGGAGAGAAGGGGCACAATATATTACAGAAAGGGACTCTGGGATTGTTACTCAGGACCCCCCGGCTGGCCACTGAGCCTGCATGAGCTGATGCACAACTACTAGTGGTCTGGAATAATTTCCTTGGATAACCCACAAAGCAAGGAGTGGGGGGAGAGAACCAGAAGGAAAATGTTATCTTCCCCCAAGTCTTCTGGCAGATCAACGATGGTGGAAAACACAGCAACGAGTGATCCCTTTGGGTCCTCTAGTCACAGTAAGATTCCACACCACCAAAAGGGATACTCGACTTAAATAAATCCCTGAGCAATATGGCCTCAGGCACCTTCAACTAACAGCCACCCCACACCCACTGATAGCACCCACCTGAGCTATCAGGTTACATTGCGTAGAAATTAAATTCACTGACATGTACCTGCGCAACTTTCCTTCAATGATCCATTTATTTCTCCTGTGGTTGGACATGTTCTCCAGGGTCTTGTCAATTTCACTGCAGGAGTTAGAAAAGGAAGTCAGAAAGAGGTGAGGTGGGATGGGGTAGAGTGCATAGGAGAGAAAGAATTCATTTGCAGAGGACAGGAAAATATTCTCTTTTTATCAACGTATGTATAATGCTCATTCAGGACCATTTACCCACCCCAAAACACATACACAATCCAGTCTGCAAGAGAATGTGGCATCAGAACAGCACGTTAGCCACTATTTTCTTTAAGACAGACTCATATAAGCTTATGATGGGACAACACATTTGGATGTCCTATACTATTGTAATCTGTTCTTCCCATAGGCTCCTCTGAGCAAAACAAACAACTGTCCATTTGGCACCTTTTTTAGAAAAAGTATCCAGTGCAATCTGCATTGCCATATGCTAGTGATGTTACCATGGCACACCAAACAATTTATTTATTTAAAAACATTTTTACCCCACCATTCAGTTGAAAAAGGCTCCCAGAGCAGTTTACATATGGTCAATAACAAACATGACAGTCCCTGCCTACATCTTCCTTACTGTGGTTACTGAACATCGGTCTACAACATGCTGAACTATCCAGCTGCCTGTATACTTTCTTCTCTCAGCTCAACACAGTAAGGGAGTATCCTGGGACATGCTCTCTACCCAATCAATACCTTAGTTTCAGAGTTCAGACTGTTGCACACATATGGGCCTGAGAGGCACAGTTTAGGAACTTGCCTGACCTACCACCACTTACTTGATGATAAGGGCACTGCTGTTGAGTTCATTGACTAGGAAGGCCAGGGCGACAGCCTTTTTGTCTGGGGGAAGTGCCTGAAAGGGTTTAGTGCGCAAGCTATCACACAGGTTCTCATCCGCCCCGTAAGCTATGAGGAAGCAGCGAAGGATCTCAGACACAGTGTCACGGTTCAGGCTTATCTCAGAGAGTTTCTCACCCAGGATCTTCAGTGACTGGCAGGAGAAAGGAGAAAATAAGGCCCCTTGGTAACCACACTCTTTCTCTCTCTTTCACACAAACACACACATGCACTCTACAGTTCCTCCATGTCAGCAGCAAGTAGATATAAAGGTCACTGAATGGCAAGTTGGACTTACTAAGTTCTCCTAGTAAGTGGATAATGAAGCAAACAGGAAAATTCTTTCTCTCATAAAAGGTAGGGTCAGAATAAGAATAATAAGAAGACGTTGTTGGTGACCAGCCAGACAGTATCCTGACTTGGACACAGCAAGGAACTATCAAAAACATCATCGTACAAATTTCATAAATCAGCCCAGCAAGGAACCACACTGGAATAAGCAAGAAAAGGAGACAGGAAAAAACCCTGAGAGGACAGAATAGGAGGCACATCCACTGAGTCTCAAACTACTCTGAGAGGAACTCTGCAAATGTAATCCATGTGAACCATCTGCACTATCAGTCCAGGTCCGGCTCACAAGGTGGAGCCGTACGTTCCATTCTCTGCTGAACATTTGATAAATGTGGATAGGTGTGCCTTACAGATATCCACCAGAGGGGTGTTAGTGTGCAAGGCTGCTCAGATAGCCATCCCATGGACAGAGTGAGCCGTGATGCTAGGGGGTGGAGCTTAAGATTTTACATGATATACCTGGACTAGGATGGGGGACCGGGACACCTTATTACCCTGTGTCGTTGTCTTGTAGGAAGCAAACAAGGAGCCTGTATGCCTCTGTGGGAGAAAGGTAGGTTCCAAAGGCCCATCAGGCATTGAGGTTTTGCCCTGAAGGTCAATCTTCTGTGCCCTATGGAAGGTGGACTTAAGCTTGGGTGTGAAACTGTGGTCAGACCTTAGAACAACCCTATCTGGGTGGAAGGTGCAGAACTCCTCCTTAACGGACAGGGCTCCTAGTTCTCCCCACCTGCCTAATGGACGTGACTGCTATTAGGAAGACTATCTTCCGTGTGAGCTCCCAGAGCAGTATGGTTCACCAGGACTTGAAGGCCCTCAGGATCCCAGCTACAAAATCTATGGACAATAAAAGAGATAAGAGGGCAGCTCCATAGAGAAAACATTTATCTGATGATCATTCACTATAGAATGACCCTGTGGCCAGCGACACACTTCCTTGGGTCACCACCTGCCAATTCAAGATGTTGGGGGCCAACTCCTGCCGAGAGGAAGGGCAGGATGTAAAACAAATAATAAGCAAGCAAACTCCCAGTCCAGAACATTCTCTAGGAACTCCATGATCTCTGGTATAGCTATTTCCAAGTAGTGGTCCCAGTGGAACACTTTCCACATCATTTGATATATCTGACTAGTGGATGACCACCAGGAGACAAGAAGGGTTCATGTTGGTGTGTCTGGAAACCCTTTACCTATGACCATGCATGGCTCAACATCTAGATCTAAAGCTGGAGCCAGTCCAGGTCTGGATGCAGGACCAGTCCCTGGGAGGGGAGACTGGGATGTGTGGGAATGCTGAAGCCAGCCACCTCAGAAAACCCATGGCTTCAGTGTGGTGCTACTAGCAAAACCTGGACCCAGAGTGCTTGAACCTTCTCAAGGCACTTAGAGAGAAGCAGAAGAGAAATAAAAGTATAGTGGTAGCTCCGGGCCCCCATAACCTGGAGATGAATGGGACTACTTTCTTGTTGTAGCTGGTGGCAAACAGGTCTACCTGAGGTGTGCCTCGCTTCTCCAAGATGGTTTCAAAGACTTCTGGATGGAGTGGCCACTCCCCTCCCCCATTTAAGCCTGTCTGCCTGGATCCCCTTCATATATTTGCTGTGATAGAAATAAGATTTGACTCCACCCAGGAAAAGAGAACTGACATTTTTTTCCACTGGAACTCCCGAACACAATCCCCCCTGTGAAGGATGTGGGCTTTGTCCGTTACATTATCTTTCTGGATCAAGAAGCATGTCTGGTTCACAAAGTGTGAGAACTAGAGCAGGGCCAGGCAAATGGACCTCATCTCCAAATTATCAGCAGGGATAATTCCTCCACACACCACTTCCCCTAGATGAGGCTGGGCAGGCAGGTTGCCCCCCCTGTCAAATCTGACGTCCATGGTTACGTGCATATACGTAGGGTCTCCTCAAGGGCACATCCCTGATTAGGGTTGGTGTGCAGAGCCACCACTGTAGAGACAGAGACACTTCCCTGGAAATATCCAGTACCCTTTTGGCCCTCTGGGCAATCATGTTCTGAAGGGGGGGGGGAGGAACCACTGAAGTGTCTTGCAGAGAACTTTGTCCAGGGCATCAAATCAATTGCTATGATCATAGAGCCCAAAGGTGGGCTAGACTTATGAGCAAAGCCTGAGATGTTAACTCCCTCTGTGTCTGGTTTAGAAGTTTGTTGATTTTTTTCTGTGAAAGAAAAAATGTTGCCTGGACCATATCTATCACCATTCTGAGATGCTGTATCACTGGACTTGCTCAAGGGAGCTCTTGGCCAGGTTGATTAAAAACCAATGGTCCTTGAGGCAGGAAGTGGTGGTTACATTTCTCAGTGCTCTGATTCTGGAGGAGACTTTGATCAATAAGCTGTCTAAACGGGGTAATAATGCACCTCCTGGATACACAGATGGGCTACTAAGGCTACCATGATCAAGGAAAAACCTGTGAAACCAAGCACAGGCTGACCTGCTTTGTATGCTTCAGCAGTGACCTCTGGGAGTAAGGCACGTGCCCATAAGACTGGCACCATGGCAATAATGGAGTTGGCCACTGTCACTCTAATGGTTAAGCCAGATGTCCTGTGCAGCTTTCTAAGCACGACATCCTATTCTCTTCTTCCAACTGTTTCCTTTCCTTCCTTGGGGACCACAGATTTGGAAATCAGAGCTGCCACCAGGTAAATCAACTGTGTGTACTTTCAGTATATCCCTAACCAAAGGGCGAGGATGCAGAGCCTTTTGCGGAGGGAATGGTATGATCTGAGCTTAACAAGCTCCCCCACTCCCCAACAGGATGTTATGGAAGAACTGTAAGAAGGGGACCATTGGACCTGTGGGCCCTGCTCTGGAGAAGACTATAGAAGACGCCTGGGCTTGGTCTTCCTCTCCTTCAGACTGGTTAAGAGCCTCCTTTTTGGATTCCAATTGCAAGGTTTTCATAGCATTGCTCAACAACATCTGCTTGAAGAGGCTGCTTGAATGCAGGAGGGAAAAAGAGAGTCCCATCCCATGAAAACTCTCCCTCTTCCCTGCCAGACTCAGGATGGGACTCTCAACTCATGTGTAGCCTTCTTTTTGTTTCCCCTTGAAATGGGGGGGGGGAGAGGGAGGTGTCTGGGGCTGCCTAAAGTAGCCCAGTTTCTGTTGCTTACAAATCTCTCCACTGGGTGCAGGCGGGTGTATGTGTGTGAAAGAGAACAGTGCTATGATTTCTGGAGAGCCTAGTCCTAGAACCCCTGTAGTGACTGTACTTATGTCTGCTGTTGCAACACTTGCTTTTCCCCCTTCACCTGATGTCCTGTTCTCTAGAGTTATTGGAGGATGGGGACGCAGAACAAGAGGATGCAGGAGAATCCATGTCCCTTTATCTTCTTGACTTTTGTTTCCAGCTAGGATAGCAAGAAATGTGCTGGCCAGAGTGGGCACCGCTTCTCTGACCACCTCCTGTTTCAAGTAAGCCAGGACCTCAGGAGGAAAAACAGGCTTTCTACCCAAGGGCCTTGCTTCTAACTGGGGGGTTTCACAGTTAACCTCATTCCCTTTAAAACCCTTGTAGCCCACTCAGGGCCTAGAGCCACCTTCCTTCCTTCCTTCGTGTGGATGAGGAGTCCAAGATGACGTAGCTAGCAAAGCTGCTAGAGCTACGGATAAGCACTTCTTGCCACTGTAGCTACTTGAACCTCATGTACCACCATTGGCTCACACAACATTTGCGAACTTGCACCTTCAGGGGGAGTACATCCATCCAGAACAGACCATCAGCACCTCTCTCCTGTCAGGATTCAGTTTCAGTTCACTGGCGCCCATCCAGCTCGTTATTGCCTTCAGACCCTGGTCCAACAACTGAACAGTGCTGGAACCATTGCAATAAGGTGCCAACTCCCAATTTGCAGAGACAATCTAGTAGAACAGCATGGATGATGGCATCAAAAGCTAGAGAGAGATCAAGGACAACTAACAGGTTCACACTTCCCCTGTACCTCTCACAATAAAAATCTTTCATCAGGGTGACCAAGGCTATTTCAGGGCAAAACCAAGGCCTGAAACCAGACTAAAATGGACCTAGATGATTAGCTTCCTCCAGGCATACGTGAAGCTGACTGGCCACTACCCTCTCCATCACCTTGCTCAGAAAAGGGGCATTTGCAATTGTGTGGCAGTTGTCTTAGTATCTCATGGGTCAGAGGAGGTTTCACAAAAAGGGGCTTCACCGCCACCTCAGTTAGAGTAGTAGATATTGCCTCCTCTCTCAAGAGACATTAACCACTCATTGGACCCACCTGGCTAGTCTCTCTCAACTTGGCAGGCAAGGTTCAAGACAGCATGCAGTAGGTCAAACCCATGCAAGCGTCCTGTCCATATCCTCAGGTTGCAGCAACTGAAACTGATCCTTCAAACCTTGACCAGATGGTGTTCTAAACACTCACACCAAACTTGCATCAACTGTGGTGTCAAGGTTAGAGTGAATACAAGCAACTTTGCCCTCAGAGTGCTTTGCAAATTTGTCACAATAGGCTTAAGAATGATTTGATGTTCCCAGCTCTGGCCCTTTAACTAGCCCTTTCGCCACCATAAAAAGCACTGACAAAACTTCTTTGCTGCTGCCACCACATTATAGGCACGTGACTATGTGCTCTAACCTGTGCTCAGTCATAGTTGCTATGAGACCTGTCTCAACTGTACTCTAGCTGTCGTGTGACCTGCTTCATTGCATGCAGTTCCCCTTGAAAAACCAAAGGGCACTCTGAGCTCCCGCATCCCTGAGAGACCACTTCACCATTCTATAGTGAGACTTAGGGCCACAACAGGTGTGTCTGCCATGCCAACTAGAAAATCACCCAGAGCGTTCAAGAATCTTTCAGATTCCAGAAGCCTCCAGAAGGAGGCCATCTTAAATTGCCCTACCCCTGTAGGAGACAGACATGCCACCACCAATCCAGACCTCACCAGGGTGTGATCTGTCTATGACAAGGGTATAATTATTACCACACATGATCACCCCTAATCTATCCTGTGTTTTAAAAAGCTTTGAGAGTATGGCCTGCCTTATGTGTTGGGCCCACAGTGTATTGAGAAAGCCCCACAGTTATAACAATGGTTCTAAGGTTACCAAAGGCATATTAAACTAAGCAAAAAAGGCAAATATGCAAATACACTCACTTTGCAGATTTTATACTTTGCACAATTTATCTTCTCTTGGCACAGAATTTTGATTATGCTGCCTCTCTCAACCGTTTTAAGCACAAATTTACTTAGGCCTGGATAGAACTCATGGCAACAGGTAGAGCACACAAGCAGATCATTGGGGAGGAATTGAACCATGAAAAGCAACAAGACCTAACTCCATGGTCACTGCAGTCTCCCTCCACATTTCGTCTTATAAATGCATTCAGCAGACATTTCCATTCAACTTTTAAGTCCCTCTTAATGCAACCCTGAATGCTAGAAGCATTCAGTTTTTAAAAAATGAAAAATTATATTCTTAGAAACCTTGATGGATGCACTATAAATCTGTTATATTTAAATCTGTCCATTGTAATCCAGCAATCAGATCAATTCCTACTTTGGCTCAGTCTTCTCCCAAAAAAGGGTCTATGATCCTCCTGGGAAATGTGAAATTGAAAGGGCAGGATTGCAGCTTGAGATTGATAGACAAATGGACAAGAGATACCTAATCACTTTGAATGAGTTCAAATCCGATGAACTGCATCCTAGAGTATTGAGGGAACTGGCTGAAGAATCCTCGGAACTGCTGTCTATTATATTTGTGAAATCGTGGAGGATGGGTGAAGTGCTGGATGACTGAAGGAGGGCTAATGTTGTCCCTATCTTCAAAAGAGACAAAAAGGAGGAACCTGGGAACTACATACCAGTCAGCCTGACATCGATCCCTGGGGAAATTCTGGAGCAGGTTATAAAGCAGTCAATCTGTAAGCACCTTGAAAGCAATGCAGTGACTACTAGAAGCCAACATGGATTTATCAAGAACAAATCCTGCCAGACTAATCTTATTTTATTTTTTGATCGGGTAACCTCCCTGGTAGATTGTGGGAATGCTGTGAACATAATGTATCTAGACTTCAGCAAAGCTTTTGACAAAGTGCCTGATGATATTCTGATTAGCAAACTAGATGAATGTGGGCTGAATGGAACAGCTATCAGGTGGATCCACAGCTGGCTACAGAATCGTACTCAAAGAGTGCTTATCAATGATTCCTTCTCAAACCTGGGAGAGGTAACAAGCAGGATACCGTAGGGCTTGGTCCTGGGCCCAGTGCTCTTCAACATTTTTATTAACGACTTGGATGAGGAGGTCCAGAGAATGCTTATCAAATTTGCAGTAGATACAAAATTGGGAGGAGTAGCTAATACCTTGGAAGACAGAAACAAAATTCAAAGGGATCTTGATAGGCTGGAGCATTGGGCTGAAGTCAATAGAATGAAATTTAACGGGGATAAGTGCAACGTTCTACACCTAGGAAAAAGAAATCAAATGCACAGTTATAAGATGGGGATTCTTGGCTCAGCATTACTACATGCGAGAAGGATCTTGGAATTGTTGTTGATCACAAGCGGAACATGAGCCAACAGTGATGTGGCTGCAAAAAAAGGCAAATGCTATTTGGGCTACATTAACAGAAGTATAGTTTCCAGATTGCGTGAAGTATTGGTCCCCCTCTACTGGTTAGGCCTCATCTTGAGTACTATATCCAATTCTGGACACCACACTTTAAGAAGGATGCAGAGAAACTGGAATCGTTCAGAGGATGGCAACAGGGATGATCAGGGGACTGGAAACAAAGCCCTATGAGGAGAGACTGAAAGAACTGGGCATGTTTAGCCCTGAGAAGAGAAGAGTGAGGGAAGATACAATAGCACCCTTCACATACATGAAAGGTTGTCACACAGAGGAGGGCCAGGATCTCTTCTCAATCGTCCCAGAGTACAGGACACAGAATAACGGGCTCAAGTTGCAGGAAGCCAGATTTTGGCTGAACATTAGGAAAAACATCCTGACTGTTAGATGGTACTAATTACCTAGGGAGGTGGTGGGCTCTCCAACACTGGAGGCGTTCGAGAGGCAGCTGGACAGGCACCTGTCAAGTATGGTTTAACCTGGATCCCTGTATTGAGCAGGGGGTTGGACTCAATGGCCTTATAAGCCCCTTCCAACTCTATGATTCAGCATGGGAAAACGGTCTCTGGTTTGCAAGCTATGGAAAAAATGTCCGACACTGGTTAGGACGCTAGCCAAGGACTCGATATATATCAAAATTCAAAATGTTTTCTTCAACTGTGTAAAAAATAATCATCTTGCACCATTTTTCTGACACACAAATACTTCAGTTTCCCCCAGTTTTGTCTGTTGGAGAAAGAAGTCTCAAAACTAACTGCTGATGGGTGAAAACAGAGTAATTGCTTGCTGTGTTACTGTTCAGATCACTTGGATCTGCTGCAACTTCCTGTTGTATTATACTTTTGGTAAGAAGTTGCCCAAGTGTAGTTATTAATATAAATGACTGCCACAAGGTTCTGGTTTTGGTGTACAAAAAGCCCTATGCAGCTCGGGACCAGGATACCTGAAAGACCGTCTTACCCCTTATATATCCAGTCGATCACTACGCTCTGCAGGCGAGGGCCTCCTGCAGATACCATTTTATCAGGAGGTCCATTCTGCACAACATAGGAAGCGGACCTTTAGTGTCATGGCACTTACCTTTCTGAATTCCCTGCTCTTAAATATTAGACAGGCACCATCATTATTATTTTTCTGCCACCTACTGACATCCTGCCTCTTTCAACAAGCCTTTTAAGTAGAGACCTTATCTCAATCTGCGTCTGTGTTGGAATTGTTTAGTTTTTAAAGCTTTTTTTTACAAGATGATTTTAAAGATGTTTTGCTTTAATATGTTTTTAAAGATGCTTTGTTTTAATATGTTTCTAAAGTCTTTTGTTCTTAAGATGTTTTAGAGTGGTTTTTAGTGTTTTCGTTTGTCATTCTGGGCTGCTTCTGGGAGGAAGGGCGGGATATACATTTAATAAATTAATTGGTTAATTAAATAAAATCCATTATTCAATGCAAAATTATCTCCTGGGCAGATGGGGCTACATGAGACATGAATGTCTTCTGGTAAGGCAGTTGCTGCTAATTTTATTTTAAAAATATAATGGAACTTAAAAATAGAACTCTCTCTGATCAGGACCCAATCTGTATGTTCTGATGTACATCAAACCCTCTTAATCCCTTGTTCTGTAACCTATTGATAAGAGTTCTCCTGCCACTTGAAAAAGAGCAATGTCCGGGCACACCCTAGTGTTTGGTTTAAGTAGTCTGTGTATATAACAATCCCGGAGCATCTGTTAGCCTAAAAGGCTCCCTTCCACTGCTGATATTTAGTGACCAGCGATTCCAGTCCACATCCTACCTACAGAGTAAATGCAGAACAAAAACAGTAGGCCTTTGTGTATGCCACAATTCCACGGGAGAACAGGAAACATGCATAATGCAGTACTGGGTGTAGCTTCCTAAGACTCTCAGCTTTCAATTAAAAATATACATTTTCTAGTTTTCAGGGCTTGCCAAGCACATGAAAGTATGTGGGCAATGTCTGCTAATATCTCAGAACAAAGAGACCTGACAGAAAAAGATTTTCAGTGTTTGGGGCAGAGTTTCAACGCTTTGCATAGTTCCATTGCCCTTCCTCATAACAAACTCAGAACATGCAAAAATAAGAGAAATTCTGCAAATGTATTCAATTTCCCTTGGTGTAGAATTTGGATTGTCTAAGCACATTTGGATTGTTTACGCAGTACAATGTACACACAACTCTGATTATATTATTAGGACACTGCACATGCATGCACCAGCCCTCCCCCCACACACAGAGTGCTTCAGTCCATATGATCATTTATATTTAAACTTGCATAATGACATGACATGACACAGAACATACATACAGGTCCTTACCTGGCAGTAGGAAGGGAGGCCAGGGTCATACAGTGCAGCCTTCACCAGCTTTACCAGGAGATCCAACACTTCACCCAAACTATCTCCTACATTGAACAGGCCCTCTTGCAGGGTACTAAGGCTGGGAACCTCCTTGGCTACATCAAAGCCCAGCACCTTGCCGTAGTTGTGTAGGAATTCCACAATGGCTAAACAATCTGCAAAGGCATGGCTAGGCAAAACCAACCCAGGGATGTGAGAAAACTCTGGCAGAGGCTGAAAAGGAGAAAATATCAGTACGGAAAGCATGGACATGTTATAGGAGATCAGCTAGCCTTGCTCATGCTACACCCCAACCTGGGCAGGGACTACAACCATCACAAGAAAGGAGCTATATAATATCAACCTAACAAAGTGGAGAGTCAGAATATTTCCCCAGTGTTGCTAGGAAGCATCCAAGCTGCCAGCCAACCCTCCAAAATCAGATGATGTGCTTCCCTGTCTCAGTATATATTATATTCCACTGGCATAGATCAAGCCCATTCAGCAACTTGAATAGATACATAGAAGAACTCAAATACTTTTCTGTGAACATTTTAGTGTCTTGGTGAGAACTAAATAGCTCACATAATTTTAGTCTTTTGGTGGAAGAACTAAATAAGCAACCCAGTATGGGACAGAACAAGGATGAAACAGTCAGAGGTCTCAATTGAGCAAATACGGAAAAGTGTTAAAAAGATACACATTTTTAAATAGAAAGGAAATAAATAGAAAGGGATTATTTGTTTAGGATTGGCAGCCAAGAGTTATGTGTATATCCCACCAACATTACATTTATAGGACTATTAAGAAATCTGGTGCAGGAAACCGGCATCCTGAGATGTTGATGTCTAGGCCAAAGTGGCCCCCACAGTCTCACAGCCCCATTCTGCAGGTAGCATTTTTTCATAAACCCAGAAGACCCCCTTGGACTAACAACATAGTGTTGTGTCGATGGGAATTTCTAAGTGAGAGATGCATGTTACACTAAATGCATAGCCACTACATGTTTTCAAATGTCCCCCTTCATAATATTTGGAAATGGCTTTGTACATTGTCCTATCTTGTATCACTGGCTGCCAGTGGCAGGGGGTAGAGAAACATACAGCACCATGACTACATAACACTGATAAGCTGTTACAGATGTTAAAGGTGAAGGAAGGAATTAAACATTCAATTGCTAGTTTGGGCACTGGCTCTGCTTTTATGTGTCATGTCATTCTAATAGTAGCTGTGTAGAGTAGTTAAGAGTCTGGCAGAGGTATAGAAGTTAAGAAAGATGTGTCCAGGGCTTCCTTCATCAGCTGGCAGGGCTTCAACTACCTACACAGCTCTCCCCCCCCTTTTCCCCATGGCTCCTCTTCCTCATCTCTCTGACCTTAATGGCAACCCATCCCATTCTCCATAATGTTGTCCTCTCCTTTCATTTGCCTAGTTTTTACTAAAAATTCCAAGTCTTCTGGACTGTGGGACCTCAAAGCAGAATAAAGAATATGAAATCATATCTGCACTTTTTACACGGGTAAGTGTACTGTGTGTGGATCATTCAAATTCTTTTGGAGCAGGTGTCTGGTGCACACCAGTCTGGGAATAGCAAGGCTTTTTCATTAACTATCAGACTAAAAAAATATATCAAGACTAGAAATGCTTCCCAGAGAAAGGCATGTCAGTGGCTTTACCCACTAAGTTATACTAAGCAATATCATGTTGCTGCTCCCTCCTGCCCTAATTTTTAGGAGGACTACAGCTTATATCCTACAGACCAAAGCTCCTTTGCAATGAAGAAATGGAGTACAGGACTGACTCCCGGCCTCCACATGGCCAAGCAACTCAACACACCTGGTGGTCCCCTAGACACATATCTTCAGTGGGCTTCTTCATCTCTTCCAGGATCATTTGCTGCCGCTGCCGTTCTTCCTGACGCCGAGCCAGGAGATTCTTATCCACCTTCCGGGGAACCTTGGCTGATGCTACCACCTTTTTTTCCTTGGGCTTCACTTTTTCTTTCAGCTTTGCCTTCTCCTTCAGTTTCTCTGGCTTATTCTTTTCTGGCTTGCCCTTTTCCTTCTTCACCTGGGGTGGGGGAAGGAAGAGAAGAGACATGCCAGGCTTTACATTCAACTATTCAGGATCTGCCCACCTTTCAACTTTTCAAAGAGCCACTCATCACCACAGCATACCTTAGGCTTCTTTTTGACTTCTTTCGGCTTGATCTCCTTGGGCTTGAGTGCCTTGGCCTCCTGCTTCTGCTTATTTTGTACCTGGAGGGGCAGGGAAACAAGCATGAGCAATGCTATCAAGGAGAGAATCCCACCAAAGAGAAGACACTTAAGGAAAAAAATCATTGCTCTATATTTATAGCAGTACTTCCTGAAACCTTTACTGAGAAATTTGTCAGTTAAATTCTGACTGCCTCATAGCCTAACTGGGGAATTATTTTCCTGTATTTATTTTATTTATTTATTCTTAACAATTATAGACCATAAACCAGCCTTTCCCAACTAGTGGGCCACCAGATGTTGTTGGACCACAATTCCCATCTTTCCTGACCATTGGCAATGCTGGCTGAGGCTGATGTGAGCTGTGATCCAACAACATCTGGTGGCCCACTAGTTGGGAAAGGCTGCCATAAACAGTTCAAAGTGGTTTACAAAACTATTAATAAAACAATGCATCAGTCATATATGGTGTTTAAAACAAAAACCACAGCTACAAACATAAAATACGTCTTGCTCAAAATGCCTGCTGGAATAGGAAAGGCTTTGAAGTCCCTGAAATTCAACAGGGAGAGGGCCTGCTTCATCTCAGCCAGGAGGGCGTTCCACAGAATTGAACCCATAATACAGAACACACAGTTCCTAGTGGATACGAGCCATGCATCTGAGCCATGGGGACCACTAACAGATTCCCCTGAAGATCTCAGTGATCAGGCAGGAATAAAAGGAATCAGGAAGTGCTTAAGGTATATGGGACCAAAATTATTAAGGGCCTTGAATTTGGTCTGGTAACATATGGTCAGCTGGTGCAAGCTTTTAAGCACTCAAGTTACGTGCTGGTGAATAGTCTGTTTCCACCAACAGTCTAGCCATAGCATTTTGCACCAGTTGGAGCTTCTGGACCAAGCCCAAGGGAATACTCCCAGCACCCTGCCACCTAGGGTAGCATACATTCATCACACAATCAGTTGAGGAACTTGGCACCCTGAGTGTCTCAGCTGTGACTAAATCTTTCTATCCCTCATAGCTATGTCAACATACTTGGTTATATTCTAGATTTGGGGTTTCTCAGTGCACTATTTGGAATGTTTGCCTTGGAGTACACACACCCTTACTGGTAACCTAAGGAGGAAGCTCCCAGCACCCACTCATCCAACTTCAGCTTGGGAAATGTTCCTTTTATCCCAAAAGCATTCTGTTAACTGCCCCACAGGGAGGGAATACCCCCCTTCCCACCAAGAACACATTGCTCTATTCTACTACATCTACCTTTTGCCTCATTTTCTTTTTGATCTTGCTCATCTTCACCTTATCTTCATCACTGAGCACCTCTGCAAATACAAATGGAGAACAAGGAAATTAAAGAATTGTGAGACTAGACCAGCCCTTCATTTCATGCTGAACAGTACCCTTCACAGCAGTCTTCCCAGTTTGGTGCCCTCCAGATGATTTGGGCTAAACTCCATTAGTGCTATCCAGCATGCCCAATGATCAGGAATGACAGCAGTTGTAGTCCAACAACATCTGGAGGGCACCAGATGCACAAGACTGCTTTATGGCAAGATCCCACTTCTCCAAAAGATGTAGATTTAGGGTAGTACGTTCCCAAGAAAAGCTCTCAAAAGACAAGAGTGTCAAAGTTTTATATCCCTTTTCAAAAATTTGTGATATTAATGACTGCAACCTTAAACAAGCATCTATGACCACCAAATCTCTCTTTAATACCTGCTCTATTATCGGCCTACATTAGTGCTCAAGTGTATGTAAACTTTGAGACATAAACTAACATGCTCTCTTTAGTATTCTGTCAATTGTGCAGATACACAAGAATCATAAAATCAAAAAACACACAAAGTTCCATATCTCCAAGGGCTCAAAGGCCTGGCTGTTAAAGCAGCTTGTGAATCTGGGGTGCAGCCCAACACCACACCAACTGCACAGTCTCTTAGTGCTGCTTAATAACAATAAAGCCACAGAGAGGAGGACAGAACTGGTGCACAAACAAAGTACTGCAGAGCTAAGGATTTTTCCATGTGTAGAAATGCTCCATGTTTGCCACTATTCCATATGATGTCTGTTAGTTTGGTGGTTCTTATCGTGTTCTCCAAAAGTGGTAATTAAAATCAATACCTCCCACCTCAGGCAGCAAAGAGCTGGAGTGTTCAAGATAATGAGAGAATGTTTCTGCCTAACGTTTGTTAGCTACAGGGGAACCCGAACTGTGGCACAGCCTACCTGAGGAGATACGCCTGGCGCCTTCGGTACTTTCTTTTCGGCGCCAGGTTAAGACCTGGCTATACTCCCAGGCATTTTAATGTTCAATGTGTTTCATTTAATTTTGTTTTTCGTTTAACTTGTTGCTGATTTTATTGTAATTTTATTGTAATGTTGTATTTTAATCTTGTTTTGTTCACCGCCCAGAGAGCTATTCGCTATGGGCGGTTTAAAAATGAAATAAATAAATAAATAAAATAAATAAAAAGTAAGACACCCTGTATACTCCTAGAGACGTTTCGACAGCATCTTAACTGGGCTGTGAGTTGCTCATACCTAAAGCCGGGGTGGCAAATCCACAGCCCATGAACCAGATTCACCCTGCCAAACCACTTCAAGTGGCCAGGCAGCCCCCAGCAAAAGCAGGTGGCACTTCTCCCCTGAGAAAGACACCGCCTCTCCCTCTGGCATGTCACTACAGCGAGGAGGCCTCTCGCTATTACCCATGCCAGAAGAAGAAAAGGCACCTTTGAAAGATAAGCATAGGGAATCTTCCTCCCCATTGCAATGCTGGGCTAAGAAAACAGAAGAGGAACTCTGCCAGCTGTACAGTGCTGCAATGAGGAGGAAGCGTCTTCCACCCACTCCTCTGCTGATCAGCACAAAAGCCAGCAAAGGGGGGGATGCTGTCTGAATGTGTGTATCTGCCTGCCTGAATATATACTTGTTTGTGTGCAAGCACATGTTAAGTGTAAGTTGGCCACACCCACCTTGATCACACCCATTGCTGGCATGGAGGCCACAGAGTTAGAAAAAGGTTAGCCAATCCTGACCAACAGCCACCCATAATGAGCTGTTTAAAGATCCCATGAGTGCAATCCACAAAGAATTCTAGTTGCGTTTCTATTCCTGAATCTCTCACAGCATTTCTTAAACAAGTTTCTAGCCCTCATGGCTGTGGAGATACAAAGGAAAGCTAGGAAGACAGTGTCTGCAAGTACTTCCAGTCCTCCTGGGCAGATCTTTTATGCCCTTGTTTAGCTACCTGCCCCTCCCCTTACAGTCTCCAGTCATGTTCTCTTACCTATATACTTTTACCGCCCCTTGTTTATCCGTTTCTCTCTTCCTGCTGTCACACCGCTCCTTGACAAGAAATTCCAAATTTTGCAAATACTCAAACATTCATTTCCAGGGAAAGCATGCAAATAGGGATTTACGTAAAATATGCAGATTTGCATGCATCTTGTTGATTTGCTTTAAGTTTTGAGAGCAAAAATTGAATTTTCTTGGCACCCAGAATGAACAGCCCTGCCTCCAGAGACTAACAAACAACTGCCACAAACTAAAGTTCTTATGTGTCAAAGCTATTGGCATGCAGAAAGGGCTTGTCCAGTTAGTACCTTGGGCTTCCAGTTTTTTCAGAACCCTGGCATCTGTCTTGCTCAGCAGGTCAGGCACTTTCACTTTGGGAGGGCGGCCCCGGCCACGTTTCACCTTGGGAATTTCTTTAGCCTTGGCTTTTTCAGTATTGCGGGGTCGGCCACGCTTGCCTGTGATGGCCTGGATACGTGAAGGAATTTCCTCAGGCGTCAATTGTACCCACTGCAGGCCCTGTGAAAGGAAGAAAGAGGTACAGAAATGGGTCCCCTCCCAGTCTCTACCAACGCTATTCTTTATGAAGGTTTTTCAGCTTTTCCTCTTGAGACAGTCTATCCCAGTGATACTTCCTCCACACCCCAATAAATTCAGTCATTGCTGACTAGATTCTGAACTGATGTCAGGAAAAGCCTTGGGATGGGGCAGGGAGGAGGTCAACAGGATGCTGCAAACTCATTCTTCACAGCTTACCAAGCCATAATGCCAAGATACAAGAGAACCAGTGCCTGTTTTCATAGCATCACAGAAACATAGAACAGTAGAGTTGGAAGGGGCCTATAAGGTCATCAAGTCCAACTCCCTGCTCAATACAGGAATCCAACTTAAAGCATACCTGACAGGTGGCTGCCCAGCTGCCTCTCGAATACCTCCAGTGTTGGAGAGCTCACCACCTTCCTAGGTAATTAGTTCCATTGTTGTACCACTCTAACAGTCAGGAGGTTTTTCCTAATGTTCAGCCAAATCTGGCTTTCTGTAACCTGAGCCCATTATTCCGTGTCCTGCACTCTGGGATGATCAAGAAGAGATCCCGGCCCTCCTCTGTGAGACAACCTTTCAAGTACTTGGAAGACTGTGATCATATCTCCCCTCAGTCTTCTCTTCTCAAGGCCAAACATGCCCAGTTCTTTCAGTCTCTCCTCACAGAACGTTGTTTCCAGTCCCTTGATCATCCTCATTGCCCTCCTCTGAACCTGTTCCAGTTTGTCTGCATCATTCATAAAGTGTGGTGACCAGAACTGGACGCAGTACTCAAGATGAGGTCTAACCAGTGGCGAATAGAGATGAATTAGTACTTCGCGTGATCTGGAAACTATACTTCTGTTAATGTCGCCTAAAATAGCATTTGCCTTTTTTTGCAGCCACATCTCACTGTTGGCTCATGTTCAGCTTGTGATCAACAACAATTCCAAGATCCTTCGCATATGTGGTATTAGTGAGCCAAGTATCTCCCATCTTAAAACTATGCACTTGGTTTCTTTTTCCTAGGTGTAGAACTTTGCACTTATTCCTGTTAAATTTCATTCTATTGTCTTCAGCCCAATGCTCCAGCCTACCAAGATCCCTTTGAATTTTATTTCTATTCTCCAATTTATTTTATTTTTATTTTATTAAATTTATATACCGCCCCATAGCCGAAGCTCCCTGGGCGGTTCACAACAATCCAAGGTATTAACGATCCCTCCAATATTGCACCATCAGCAAACTGCATAAGCATTCCACGGACCTCCTCATCCAAGTCATTAATAAAAATGTTCAACAGCAATGGACCCAGGACCAAGCCCCGCGGTACCCTGCTTGTTACCTCCCCCCAGTTTGAGAAGGAACCACCGATAAGCACTCTTTGAGTATGATTCTGTAGCCAACTGTGGATCCACCTGATAGCTGTTCCATTCAGCCCACATTTGGCTAGTTTGCTAATCAGAATATCCATGAGGCACTTTGACAAAAGCTTTGCTGAAGTTGAGATATATTATGTTCACAGCATTCCCCCTGTCTACTAGGGAAGCTACCCAATCAAAAAATGAGATAAGAGTCTGGCAGGATTTGTTCTTGATAAATCTATACTGGCTTCTAGTAATCACTGCATTGTTTTCAAGGTGCTTACAAAATGACCGCTTTATAATCTGCTCCAGAATTTCCTCAGGGATTGGTGTCAGGCTGACTGGTCTGTAGTTCAAAGGCTCCTCCTTTTTGCCCTTTTTGAAGATAGGGACATCGTTAGACCTCCTCCAGTCTTCCGGCATTTCACCCATCCCCCACAATTTTCCAAATATAATATACAATGGTTCCAAGAGTTCCTCAGCCAGTTCTTTGAATACTCTAGGATGCAGTTCATCATGCCCTGGAGATTTGAACTCGTTCAAAGTGATTAGGTATCCCTTGACTATGTGTCTATCAGTCTCAAGCTCCAATCCTGCCCCTTCAACTTCATGTTTGCCAGGGGGGTTAAAGACCCTCTTTTGGGAGAAGACTGAGCCAAAGTAGGAACTGAGCACTTCTGCCTTTTCTTTGTCATCTGTTATCATTTTGCCATCCTCATTGAGTAGCTGTACCACCATTTCTTTGCTGTCTTTTTCTATGGATGTACCTGAAGAAAGCTTTTTTGTTACTTTTAGCATCCCTCACTAACCTCAGTTCATTCTCAGCTTTAGCCTTCCTGACATCATCCCTGCAACTCTGTGCTATCTGTCTGTACTCAGTTTTTGCACTAATATCACAAGAATCGGCAAATGAAGCTACATCTTCCCTGTGCCTTACTTAAGAAATTAATGCCAGGCATAGGGCACAAGGACAGTCCTGCATGGCTGCCCCCTTACAAAATTTCATTTCACCTTCCCTACAGTAGCTGCTGTACTTCACCTACATGATCCCAGTAGAAGAGGAGCTGCAATGAAGCTTGGTGCCAGTGATCCCTGGCAAACTTCTGGTGTAGCACCAATACAAACCTGAGGTGTATCTCGCTCTTCAAAGAAGTCTCCCACTGGCATTCGAGGACTGAAGCTGAAGTGTTCACGGCAGACATTCTGCACAACGTTTCTGCTCAGATACTAGAAGGGAAGCAAGTCATCAAAATATGAGCCAATCAGATCCTGTGTAGGATCTAGCCTCTTACTAGGGGAGGGACTCTCTCTGAGGTGGATATACTGCCCTTTGGAGCTAACAAGACTCTCTAGATTAGTCTCTTGAGAAGGAAAATGCACCCAAGATATGCATGCCAGATTTTGCCAACTAGCAGGGCCTAATGCATTAACAATCCTTACCACTTACTGTCTGGTGGAAAGAATTCGAAGAGGATAAAGGAAATCCTATTGCTGGATTGATGCTCCAAGATGAAGTCCACATACACCAGTCACTAACTGACATGGGTAATAGCTCCAACTGGTGTTGATGGTGAAGGAAATGGAAGGGACTACTATGAGTCACATTTGAGGGTAAACCACAGAGCTTGAGGCAGTGGGGGCAGGATTGCAAGAGACATAGGATATCAGGAGACAATAGTCCGAGATGCAGGACCAACAAAAATAAAAAGACAGGCTGATCCTCATACAACTTTGTTTTTAAAAAAGTTTTCTATACTGTAGAAGTGATGAAAGTTCATAAACTATAGTACTAATCTCATCTCATCGCTAAATTTCTACTATCTAAGACTGGCTGAGAAATTGCACTGTTTTCTCAACAGCCCAAGAATTCTGTTGGGGCACTTCCACATTTTTATTTTATTCAAATTGCTTCCCGTGAAACATCCAGAAGATAGATGAAAAAAAAATTACAGCAGCTCCAAAACAAGATCTCTTTGCTCTGGAGTTGGTGAAAAATTAGGAACTGTCTCTGGACCAGAAAGTGGCAGCATTACTATTGCTAGGCAATGTTTGTAGTCAAAAGTCAGCCCAATTCTCTACTGCAGAACAACTCAAGTGGAGAAGTGCTCCAGGAGGATATCAGTCACAACTGATCCCTCTCTAAGAACTATGTTTTACCTTTATCACTTCCGGAAACTGCTTCATCCTCTTGCCACAAGGCCCGTAGTACCAAGTCTCTCCCTGCCAGCGACTGCTGCCCTTCTTGATGTATACCTCCCTTCGCCACCTAGACATAAAAATGGCCTGTTAAAGACTAAATACATGCACTAGGCATTGTGCCTGGATCAGCATCTATTATAAGGCATAAACCGACCTCACCAAGCAGAGGATACTACCTACCCATGCTTTAAAGGGTAGCACACCTCTTCTGCTGTGGCTATCCGCCTTCTTGGAACATCACCTGAGTGGAAAGAACCACCATTACCAACACTACCAAGTGCTGACTAAACCTTTACATGCAGTTTACACAGCTGAGGGGGTCTGAGGAAATAAGTCTAGTCTACTTACTTTTTGCTGACACATTGAATGCTGAGGCCTCTTTGCTGTCCCTGTCTTTCATGGATGCAGGATCTTCTGGGCAGCTGCTTTTGGCTCCCTCTTCCAAGGGGGCATCTAGTGTTTCTGGTTCAAGTGGTGCTTGTGAATCCAGAAACTCTGTGCCCTCTTGTCCTACTTCATTCACAGCTGTTAACTCCAGGGTGTTTTCTGCAGCAAAGAATGGAGAAACATGTAAATAGGATTGCAGAGAAGAAAGGAATTACACATTAGCTAGAAATGTAAACATAGACAAAGAAGGGTAGGGGTTAATAATATTTATTTATCCATCTACCTACACACTTAAGAGTACTTGCATGAGTTAATCCTATTGTCACTTTGCCCTAATTTGAGGTTGTTCTAGGCTGATGGCTGCAACATGATTGAAGGAGGCAAAGATATTCAGGAGTAAATCCAACATACATGCTGGAGAAAATAAGGGGAAGAGCTTCTTTTTCAAAATATCAAAGAGCTGGGAAAGGACAAAAATGAGATTTTAAAAACAATTTTAAAAAGCTTGGCAGCAGGATAACTTGACCTATACGCCCTTTAGCCAGTGCAAAAGGTAGATGGCTTGGGGCCTGAGAGACTAGCCGCATCAAAGAAATGTGTCTAGCAGGGTAGCCTTTGACCTCTTATGTTTCACCTGTACTGAATTCCTAGCAGTTGAGGAGAACTCCGCCAAGATGAATCCTGCTAGGGTGGAGCCAACGAATTCACCATATGTACATGGTTAGTGTCATCATTTGGGAGCTTCCTTCTCCTGCTCTTCAAACAACTGAACCACCCACGACGTTTGCAATCATCATGCAAAGAACATGTTCCTCTGAATCTACCCATGAACAAAGGGTGCACAGAAAGATTCTGGACAATTCCTTATCTTCTGTGCTGAAGGTATTCTGGGGTTAGTGAACTTTTTCCATTTTATACTGTGGGTTCTATGAGCGGCAATTTCTACATTTACCTCAAAAAGGTAAAAAGCTCTTTACAGAGCAGCTAATGATAATTCAGTACAGTTAAGCAACAATCTACTGAGCATCCCTCTCTAGAAAATGATGAAGTTAAGACTGTGATTATCCTCATACAATAGCACAAATTTAATCCCCATCCATGAAAAAACCCAACCCATAACAGATGCACACAAACCTTCAGTTAAATATTCTTTCACATACACATGAACGTATGCGACAATGTTCCAATAAATGCAAAAAAATGGCCTTTGATTGCTAGAACCCAGCCTACCAGGACTCCAGATCTCTTTTGTCACTACCTACAAGAGTCAAATGTGTCTTAAAACTTATACTTCAGTATTCCACTAAACAAAGGATGAGATATGTCTTTTAGAACCTGAAGTCCTTGCTCACCTTGCAAAACAGACTCTCCAAGAACAGGTGCCAAACTGGCATTTCCAAAAAGTGAGGTGTCAGGCTGACTATCATCTGCCAAGAGGCTGAAGGAGTCAGAGTGATTGAGAGAAGGGCTGCCAGGACAATCCAGGGCAGAGATATCAGGACGGTCCTCCAGAGGAGACTTGCCGCTCACCAGCTCAGATGTATCCATCTCATATAGATCTCCTGTCCCTGGGTCTGCAATTTGTGAATTGGACACACATCCATTATATGACATCCAACCCAGTGGCCTCACCCCACAAAATATGATCACATGATCACCTATAATTCTAGAACACTTTTAATATGCACAATGAGGCTATCTTTAATACTACCCTTCTAAAGATGGGGAGAAAACAGAATATTGCTTGCCCAAGGCTGACCATGGTTTTGCAAGGATCTGAATGCAGGTCCACACTCAGCCTTCCAAATACTTAGTCACACTGGCTTTCATTTCTACATAATTCTTTTTAGAAATCCACTTTTAAAAAGTTAAGGAAAGATAGAAAAGCGTGAGAGTCAGCTTGTTAATAGTAGCATACTTCACATCCTTCTCTGTAATCCCTGATCGAGATGGAGCAGTGTTATCCCCATATCACTAAGAGGGGATTGAGGATGAGAGAATACAGGCATGCCTAAGGCCATCCACTGAGTTTGTGGTATAGGAGAAATCTGAATCAGGGACTTCCCAGGTCATATGATTTTTGCTCATACGTGCAAGGGAATCATCTGCAGTTACATGAAAGGAAAAGTCAGCACAGTAATTAATTTCCCCAATTCCAGGGAGAATTCTAAGAAAGGTGTTATGTGGGTCTTATTGGACTTTAAAATGAATAAATAGTTTAACAGCTAATACTGGAAAGGATGTGGTTAGCATAGTGGCTTATGAACACATGAGATAATGCATGAAGCATGTTGGAAGAGGTGTTGCATTAGAGTAACTGGATGTGCTCTATCTATGAATTGATTTTTGGGATATTTCAAGTAATGTTTCCAGCAAATAAATCTAGTCCAAAATCTATTAATAGTTACTAAAATTGTTACAGGATGGGAAAAAAGAGAAATAACAAAGTTGTAACAATGGATACATACCAGTTATCTATGAATTAAAGGAAGGTACACATACAGCTTACATATTCCAATTAATTAAGATAGAAACTATTTAGAGGTCACTCGAGTATTCATGGTGGACCTCAACATTATACTACAGCCAACATGGATTTTTCACATTCTGCAATGTTAAATTGAAAATACCCCCCATGCCATTCTGCTGTTTCCCATAAGCTCATTTCAAAACAAAAACTTACAAAACTTATAGTCCTGAACTCAGAAACACTTGCTAACAAACCTCTAAGTTTTCGTGGTGATACACAAAATGCTCAGAGAGAATCTAGAGTTCAAAGTGAAAAATAAGAGAAAAAAATCCAGACCCCTGTTGGACATTTTTCTGTCAGCGGTCTCATAATTTGTTGAAATTAATTGGTGAATGCACCAGGGGAGCAGCAGACCCAACCTCCTCTATGAGATGTTGTACTACCCTACAAATTTGTAAAAATGCAAACACAATTTGGGTTAGTTTTTCACAGTCCAATCCACTTTCTGTGTAGCTTGGAAGAATTTGGTAACATGTGCCTCTTAGCATATGGTGAGTGGTGGCAACACCTGCAATCAGCCCAAATAACAGTAACAAGGCATGTGCTGTGCTCATCTTGTTTTAGCAGGGAGGAAGCAACAACATTAAGACAGTTGATATAGTTTAGATAGTCACTTTAAATATGTTTGATTTACCTTGCATTTTAGTGAAGTTTCCTATAGTAAAATCATTTTCTTTTGCTTCTGTTTCTGTGAATATGTGAAGAACACCAACACTGCATAATTTACACTAAAAAAACCTCCAAAACAAATTGTGGAATAATGGCACTGACTATTCTGCAGAATAGTATCCAATGGACAGAAGGAGTGTCTCAACTTGCACAAGATAAAACAGTGGGAGATGAAATATATTCTAGCAATTTTCTAGGTGTGCTCTATGTTTTTAATTGACCATGCCCACCTTTCCTTAAGTGGATTGATTTAAATATAGCAGGCTGAACACATGCATCTTGGTCAGGCCAAGTTTGCTTTTTCCAACAGCTAGAGTCCTTGCTTAAGTAGCAACATATTTTAATCAGTTTGATTTAATATCGAACTGCAGTTTCAGATTAATCTGTTAATGCACACAAAAGAGAAACAGAACATAACCTTCAGTTTGAAACACAAAAGGCTGTATTCACCATCATATGACATTGACCAATAAAAAGGTTTTGAAATTAATAAAAATAAATTTGACACAGATTTCTAGGATGAATAATGAGAGAAATGTAATTTTCTAGGTCAGATTCTCTGTAGAAACAGTAGTAACACAGGAAAGAAGCAAAGTAAGAACACCAATAAATATACAAAAATGTAATTTTTTGGAGATGGCAGGTGTTGCCATCACTCACCATATGCTCAGAGGCACATTACCAAATTCTTCCAAGCTACACAGAAAGTGGATTGGACTGTGAAAGACCAACCCAAATGGTGTTTGCACATTTTTACAAATTTGTAGAGCAGTACAATATCTGAGAGAGGAGGTCAGATCTCCTGCTCCCCTGGTGCATCCACTATAGCTGCCCAATTTCCCTGCTTTTTAAAATTTGATAGAAATATCTGTGGGCTATGGGTATGTTCTTAAACCACAAGGGTTTTTTTTGCCTATTAGCGAATATACATATAGCAGCTCACATGCTCTTCTTGCTTTTGTGAAGCTTGTAATATTTATTTTTCATGGATTATTCTGGTAAAACTTTAATAAAATTGAGAGTGTTAACAACCTATTTATATAAACAGCTACAAACATTCAATTTTGATTTCTGGCATCAAATCTTGTTTTCAGGAAAAAGCAATGGAAAATAAGGGTCTCACAAGGAGGTGTTTAACTAACTTGCCCCAAAACGCAATTACTAGGATTAGACATTGGGCTTAATCAGTGGGCAAAAATCAAAGTTAGCTCCTACTCTTCATGTTTGAAACTCAGCCCGATGACCTCTTTAGGGTACAGTCTTGTGTTCATTGTTTTACACAGCACAAACAGGTCCTAAATCCCTATGTTGGGACTACCCAAGCCTCCATTTGGCACTAGGTGGACACAGCTCAAGAGGAAACTCACGAAAGAGTACATGCCTTTAGGTACTGTTATTGATAGTCCCTATATTGAGAAGCCTCCTCACTGTGAGGTCAGCCTTCTATTTAATCCTTCCCAAAGGTTTCTGCTTTGGCAACTAGCCCCAATCATCAGTAAAGTGGGGAAAAGACAAACAGGCTTAGAACTTTTGCCCATAGCTGCCTAGGCCTAGAGGACAAGAATCAAAAGGAACAAGGACAATGTTAACACAGTTTGCATACCTGTAACAGCAGCAGCACACAACTACATGGGAGATGGTTGCAGACAGGGCACAGAACTCTTTGTGATCAGCATAGAAGTAGTTAACAACTATACAGGCCTCAAGACAAACTATACAGATTCACTCCTTACCCAGCAAACTCCATATAGCTGCTGACACAACTGATAAAAACATCATTTATATGACACATTGAAAAGATGTAACAAAACCCCACCCATTTACCTCTGTCCAGTGACTCAAACGGCTCTAAGGGGTCCTCTAGCGGAGGAGGAATCCGAGAAGCATCTTCCAGACAACCACTCCCAGCATCAGGTTCCAAGACAGAAGCCTCCTGGCTGAGAGGCTCACCAACTGGCGAAGACCCATTGTAGTCACACATTTTCAACTCTATGAGAGATGTTTGTTTTTAAAATATCATATTATACTTTCTAGGCAGTGAAAAAAAACACTAGTCATCAATTTAAGATCTAAGAGGGTAATGAAATGAACAGAAGAAATATCATAAAACAACCTATCAGCATTTATATTGCACGTTAGAATGTACAAACACTACCCAAAGATGATTTCAGTAATGCTGATGTTAGCATGAGGTCAGTGAGAACCATAATAATGTTCCAAAAGCAAATTGCAAGAACATATAAATCCAGTGCAGCTTCAAAGCTGTGCCAGACAATGCCATGTTGCTTGACCAAAGCAACCACTCTAAGAATAGCCTTTGATATGAAGCAGCAAGGTCCTAGCCCATGAGGTACTACTTGGATTTCAAATATTTTTGAGTTAAGATGCACACACACCACATCCAAAAATAAGTGCAGTATAACTTTGAATGTCATGGTTATTTGATGTTGAATGAAGAGAAATTCTCCTTCCGGTCTGCTGCTCAAACACACCTAAAGCTCATTCCTCTTCAAAGCCAAAACACAACTCACATCTGTATTAGATACACACTCTCCTCTTGCTTCCACACGATTTTTAAAAAATTGATTAACAGCACCAATGTGAACTTGTCATTCCCATTCCCCTTAACCGCTCTTAAGGAGAGAGACAGATTGGGGTGACTTTGCTTAAAGGACAATTCATGATCACCACACAGCTTACATAACTGAACCTCCCAGGCATAAATTTAGGGCATCCATGGAGACAGGGAATGCAAAGCCTCTACCAATCTTAGAGGATGCAGAGGTACATTACTACACAAAGGGGTTCAAGACCAGCCCCACCTCTAAAATGTACTCAGAAGGGAAGCCATGATCTGGGTCACTCCTTGTGAAGTTGCTAGCCAGTTTCTGACTGAAAGACATTATTATGCCAAACTGGGGCTGTGTGACTCTCCAGATGATTTAAGAAGGATGTAGACAAACTGGAACAGGTTCAAATAAGGGCAACGAGGACTATCAGGGGGCTGGAAGCACTATATGGAGTGAGTGGGGGGGGGCTTGCCAGTGGACTAAAGAGCAGAGGGTTGCTTCTGTACCATAATTTAGACAGACAGGCCCAGCACTGGATTAAATACCAAATATATTCCAAAACTCCACATGCACCATCCTCATGGCTTGTACACATAAATTGTCATGCAGACACCAACTGAACACCCTTCTCTTATTCTACTTATATACTGTTCATCAGTATATTAATACCTTGTTCTTGAAGTGGGCAATTGTTTCCTGAACTTAGCAGCACCTGTGGGGTACAACAGGCTGGGAGAAGGTAGGAAGTGCTTGGGCACTGGAAGAGAGGCAGGAAGTACAAGGGGCTGCCATTTCAATATTCACAGGCAGGGGGAATTAAGGTGTTGAAGGTCAGGCCAGGCGAGGAGAAGATGCATTAAGATGTGTGCTCCTTTTGAACTGTCCCCTCTGCCATTGGAGTTCAGGTGACCATGTCATTCAACCGCTTTGGTAGTAAATGCTGTTGTTAAATGCCAGCCCAGCCCACAATAAATTGTCAGTTATTCATGATTTGATCATAGAGGAAGTGGCCGACCTGCATGACATGTGTTACATGTATTACTGAGACCTCAGCAATCACTAGCCTCCCTGGTTGAGGTGATACTGGAGAATCCCTACACAGTGGTACTAATAGGCTTCAACATCCAAGCAGCCTCCAGTGTACTGGCTTGCGGCTTCATGGCTTCCATGACAAACACAAGTCTGTCTCAGTATAACACACCTCTGACACATGTAACAGGACATATCCTCAATCTGGTCTTTGGCACAGAGCAGATAGATGAGGATCCATTGGTGATGGTGGGAGGTTGCAATTGTCACGGACAGCTAATTTCCTAGCAAGATTTGGGCTGGCAGCAATGACATCCCTCTGCAGGGGTGGGGGATCCATTAAGATGGTCCTCCACCACCCCAGAGACTTATGGAGTGGAATCTGAGAGATTCCTGAATGTTATGGGGGATTTTCTGTTGGAAGTGGGGCAACAGCAACACCTGTTTTGTTCTTTTGCTTATGTTCCAGAAGGGAGATAGAGTTAGGGTCCTCCAGATGGATAGGCTCGACTACCTTTACCTGTGATGCTCTGACTGACTTCCTTCCGTCGCTAGACTGTTACGTCTTTAGGGAAGCTTACCTGCCCCTCCTCCTTCCGCCCTTTCCTCTCTTCTCTTCTCCGACTGTCCGAGAGAGAGGAGACACCTTTGTCTCTGCTCTATCTCCTAAGCCATGAGGGCAACTCCCAAGCCTGGGTGTTGCGCCTCGAGCTTAGTTAGTTAGTTAGAACTAGGTATGCCTTTCTATCTACTGTGTATTTCTATAAATAAAATAGCTTTACTTATTTTACTAAGTCTTAAGTCTCAGTGATCTCAACGCAGGGTAAAAGCCTGCTTTCTTAGGTAAACGCACACACTGGCACACACACATTTCAGACCGCTGTTATTCTCTGCTTAACAAATATACAAATTTACACAACATTTTCCAATTGACATGATTGACACTTCTATTGAGGCCCTAGTCTTGGTATGGAATGGCAAGACAGAAAGGTCCATCAACACAATCGCTCTCCAGTGCCTTCTCCAACACTGTGGAATTCAAATGGCTCCCTGGTATTGTAAGGAGCTACAGATGATGAAGCAGGAAGGATGATGGCTTGAGTGCAAGTATAAATCCTGAGGTAAATCTGACCAAACACAGGTAAGAGCACATTATTATGCCTATCATGTGGTGGTGATAGCAACAAAGAAGGATTACTTCTGTGCCACCACTGCATTCTCAAGTAGCTCTCCAGAAGAGCTTTTCTGGGTGATGAATGGGCAAAGGGGGAAGCAATAGGACAATCAAGGCCTGGAGGAGAATTTGTTCAAATTCACCCTGAATTCACTCCACTGTTAGGACTAATCCACGGAGTCATGTAGAGCATCATCTAGTCGAGTTATATTGGATCAGTTTTAATTATTGAGGCCTGAGAATATGGACAAATTATGAATTTTGCTGCCCTCATGTCTTCTTGTCCTTGATGGTGAAAAAAGCTAGCCAAAGGGGGCTGACTGAGTGGCTCCATAGAGTGGTTAATGTCTCAGTGCAGGACAAAGGGAGGTGCCAGCTACCTTTAAGAGGGCCTCCCTGGACCCAAAAGTGTTAGATAACTATCACCCAGTCACTAATATGCCCTTTTGGGGGCACAGTTCTCAAGAAGGTGGTGACAACTCTAGGCATGCTTAAGAGGAAATGGATTTTCTCAACCTATTTCAATCCAGTTTCAGTCCCAGGTTTTGGTACTGAGACTGCCTTGGTTACCCTGACTGATGACCTACATGGAGAATGACCTGCAGGTTCAATTCTGCCACACACATGCCCATGCTATTAATAGCTATATGAAGTTGTTGGAAAATGTCATCAAAGGTTTTGGAGGAAGGTGTCATCAAATGCAGATGATACCCAACACTTTTTCTCTGTTCCATCTGGATCAGGTAAAGCAGTACAGGTGCTGAACAGCATGGAAGTGGTAATGGACTGGATGTGGGCCAATGAACTGAAGCTGAATCCAGATGAGATTGAGGTGCTGTGGGTTCTCAGGTCCAGGAACTGGAGAGATAACCTGTTCTGGACAGGATTGCACTCTCCTTCAAAGAGCAGGAATGTAGCTAGAGGGTTTCCATGATCCAGGCTTTGTCACTTATTTATTCATTTTATTTATTTATTATTTGATTTATATCCCGCCCTTCCTCCCAGCAGGAGCCCAGGGCGGCGAACAAAATAACTAAAAACACTTGAAAATATCATAAAAACAGACATTAAAATACATAAAAATAAAACAACTTTAAAAACATTTTTTTAAAAAGCTTTGAAGACATTTTTAAAAGGTTAAAGAATAGTTTTTTAAAAAAAAAAGTTTAAAAGCATATTAAAAAGCAATTTCAATACAAAAGCAGACTGAAGCCCAAAGACTTGAAGCCCAAAGTGCTTCAGTGGCCAGAAGAGCCTATTTCCAGCTCTAGCTGGTTCACCAGTTGTAGCCATTGCGGGACAGAGAAAGCTATATCAAGCCATGAATCCGAACTAATTTATTTGCCAGCTTTAATGGAATATTGATGATGGCTGCTCTAATTATTAGTTTTTAATATTGTTATGTGCATTTGATTTTAGAGTAGCTATCTAGTATTTTAATATATATATGAATTCCTGCCCTGGGATACTTGGTGAAGGGTACGTTACAAATATTGTAAATATATATAAATAAAATATACAAGAGTAGCAGGCATAGTGATTCATGCCTCCTACCATTGCTCCCCTAACTAGGAACGTGCAATAGGAAACAACCATTACATTCTGAACTGTGAAGAATTTTCAAGATGCTTGACACAGTCAGCAAGATAGGCATGGTCTCCCCACAAACACAAGGTGCTCTTAGATAATTACATTGTAACAGGACACAATCTATCAACAGCCCTGCCCTATATCCTAATCCAGATTTGAGTAAATTGGGCCAGACCGGGGGGGGATATTCCAAAGGTAGGTTTCCTTATAAAAAAAGGATGGGCACCACCAGCTGCCATACCTGGCTGTGTGTTCTCCAGCTCCATGCTGCCCAACAATCTGGCACCATTTTCCGAGACTGCAGAGGAGGTTTCTTTCACAGTCTCCTCACTGCCTGGTTCATCCTGCTGTGGAGAGAAGTCCTGACTGCCTGAGCCAAGCATAGGGGAAGGCTGAGATGATGTGTAGAAGCTGGATGGGCCATTTTGCAGGAGTTCAAAATTCTGATCATCAGGGAAAGAGTCATAGAGCTCTGCTGAATCAAAGTTAAGTCCCATGGTACCTGGGGTGCCATTTGCCCAGAACTCTTGCCCACTGCCACCTCCTCTCAGATTGGTGGTGTGCCCTGGTGAGTCTTGTCGATTGCCTCCAGCAATACCATTCAGTGGATACTGGGAGAACAGTGGACTGTCCTTGAGGTTGTTCCCATTGCCAGATGGATACTGAGAGTAGTTCCAAAGATAGTCATAGGGATGTTGGAGGTGTGAGTTGGCTGAGGAGCGGGTCCCTGAAGTACTAGCATGAGATACAGTAGATAAGCCATTAACATTCATATCTCCATTCAAACCTGCCAAAGGAAGGAAGGAAGAATGAGCAGCTATTAAAAATTCACAACAAATGTTAGGAATACTGATTGAGGGGCAGGTTTTCTCCACCTTTGGGGCCTGTCTCTTTTTACAAAATGGAGGGGGAGAGATGAGACAAGACTCAAGAAAACTGGCTAACTTGGATAAGAAATGTGTATTAACATTCTCTGAAAAAGAATTTTACAGTATTTGCCCTCTCAACTACCCTGATGCAGGTTATGATTCCTATTTTACAGAGGGAGCTCTGAGATAAATTCATCACTCAGCTTAGGTTTAAGTTCAGCCCAAGCCAACATTCTAATGTATCTCATAATTGTTGCAGGGGCTGAATGAAATAACCTCATGCATAATGCTCTGAGCTCCTTGGAGGAAGGGCAAGACAAAAAAAGAGTGACAAATATCTCATAGTGCATCTACTTCTCTCATTTACAGTATTTGAACCCAACTCTCTCTACACACATGTATATACCATACTGATCAAGTGCAAGTGTGTGTTACTGACTAAATATCAATAATTGTAATGCTTCTGCCAGGCAACATATTTTACTGTAGTGTCACTTTGCACAGAAATCAGACCAATGGCCCATCTAGTCCAGCATCCTCTTCTCACAGTGACCAACCAGTTGCACACAGGAAAGCAGGACCTGAGCACAAGAGCCCTCTTCCCTCCTGCAGTTTCCAGCAACTAGTATTTAGAAGCACACTGCCTCTGCCTACAGTAGTAGTAGCCAATAATAGCCTTTTCCACCATGAATTTGTATAATTCTCTTTTAAATCTATCCAAGTTGGTGGCCATTATTGCCTCTTGTAGGAGGAAATTTCATAGTTTAACTATGCACTGTGTGAAGTACTTTTTTTTGTCTGTCCTGAATCTTCAAACATTCAGCTTTGTTAGATGTCCTTGAGTTCTAGTGTTATGAGAGAGGGAGAAAAACTTTATCTACTGTCTCCATGCCATGCACAATTTTACACACTTCATTATGTCTCCTCTTACTTGCCTTTTCTCAAAACGAAAAAGCCCCAAATGCTGCAACCTTTCCTCATAGGGGAGTTGCTCCACCCCCTTGAACATTTTGGTTGCCCTTTTCTGAACCTTTTCCAACTCTACAATATCCTTTTTGAGGTGAGGCGACCAGAACTGTACACAGTATTCCACATGCAGCCGCACCATTGGGTTATATAACAGCATTATGATATTGACAGTTTTATTATCAATACCTTTCCTAATGACCCCCAGCATGGAATTTGCCTTTTTCACAGCTGTCACACACTGGGTCAACATCTTCATCGAGCTATCCACTATGACCACAAGATCTCATTCCTAGTCAGTCACCACCTGTTCAGACCCCATGAGCATGTATGTGACATTAAGATTTTTTGCTCCAGTATGCATAACTTTACACTTGTTCACACTGAATTTCATTTGCCATTTTATTGCCCATTCACTTAGTTTGGCGAGGGCCTTGTAGAGCTCTTCACAATGCCTTTTTGTTTTAACAACCCTGAACAATTTAGCATCATCAGCAAACTTGGTCACCTCACTGCTTACCCCTTACTGAAGTTCATTTATGAACAAGCTAAAAAGCACAGGTCCCAATACCGATCCTTGGGGGATTCCACTTTCTACAGCCCTCCATTGGGAGAACTGTCCATTTATTCCTACTCTGCTTCCTGCTGCTTAACCAATTCCTGACCTACAAGAGGGCCTTTCCTCTTATTCCACAATTGCTAAACTTACTCAGGAGTCTTTGGTGAGATACCTTCGGTGAGGGCAAAGCAACATTACAGTCCCATGGTCTAGAAGGAAACAGCAAAGTGTTCCATACTCCCACACTATTCAGTAAGCAACTAGAGGAGGAAAAGGGAGCCAGTTTAGGCACCTCTTTTGAACAAAGTGATGCCATAGCCCCAAGTAGACACTCTCCTTCTAGCACAGCTAGAGGTATTTTCAGCACCTATGAAAGAAGGGGGAGGGAGAAGGATAGCACCATTTCCAACCCTCTCCCTAAAATAACAAAGTGAACCAGAAAAGCTGTTGAAGAAAAAAGGGTGTTCTACTCTGGAAAACGACCCTCCGTGGCGCAGAGTGGTAAGCGGTGGTAACGCAGCCGAAGCTTTGCTCACAGCTGGAGTTCGATTCCAAAGGAAGGAGGAAGTCGAATCTCTGGTAAAAGGGGTCAAGGTCCACTCAGCCTTACATCCATCCGTGGTCGGTAAAATGAGTACCCGGCATATGATGGGGGGTAAAGAAAGGCCGGGGAAGGAACTGGCAATCCCACCCCATATAAATGGCCTGCCTAGTAAACGTCGCAAGACGTCACCCTAAGAGTCGGAAACGACTCGCACTACAAGTGCGGGGACACCTTTATCTTTACTTTACTTTGGAAAACACTTCAATTTACAGTTGTTGCTGTCTTTATTTCCAAAAGCGCTCTTCCAAAAGACAAACCAACCAGGAGATAAATGGTTGCCTTTCTTGAAGAGTGGTTATATGCCAACAACTGTAAATTGGAGCGCTTTAAGGAATACACACACTTTTTCTTCAGCAACTTTTAAGGTTTGCCTCAGGTTGTGGTGGTGGTTGTTAAATATATTCTCGAATTCCCAGCTTCTCTATACACAAGAAATAGTCTCATTTTAATATGCTGCCAAATTAATTAAATGGATAAACAAATATTTGGGAAGGAACACCACTGATGAAGATTTATGCTAGGTCAGATAAAAGGTACACACTGGACAATGCATTACGTGGATTTTCCTAAATCTTCACAAGTCATTCCAAGCTTGGTTTAACTATATTTGAAAGAACAACAGTTCTTGGGTTCCATTCCGAGGAAGCAAACAGCACCTGAGTTTTTTCCCCTCATGACTAGGCGTAAATTCTTTCTCCCTCCTCTAACACCAAGAAAGGAAACATCAGATTTTCACACCAGTTCCAAATGTGGTGCTCTCACACTGGTCTGTGAGAATACACACAAGTGCCTATTGCTGTGATATTCAAGTCCCTTACAACCCTTCTGAGGCACAGTTGTTATCCTCACAGTTCTCATTATCATCCTGCAAAGATACTCAGTCATTCCTCAGAGCCCTCACAAAGTAAAGTATAGAATAAAATAACTGGAACCTCACACTATAAAGGCCAGGGCTAGCAGTGTTTACTGTAAGACCATGTAAATGCCTGCCACTAATATAAAAAGATCCAGGTCTGTTGCCTCACACTTACTTTTCCCTGGCTGGGGAAAGTTCATGGGAGATCCATTTGTGTAGACATTATCCCCTGAGGAAGGCGCAGGTTTCTGTCCTGAGGCAGCAGGTGAAGAGGGAAGTCCGGCAAAGTTAAAATGGTTGTTTGCCTCCATTTCTGAGGATAAAAGAAAATGCAAGACATTCAACAGACAGTTAAAGACACTACATAGATGCTGCTTTTCACAGACAGCAGTATAAATCCTCCAACATGACATATTAGCCAGCCACTGAACAAACAATACAAAGACCTGTATTTTTTTTAACTGAGTGGTCAAAATGCTTCACCTATCTTATCTCAATCATCCTTAGAATTAAACCCTGTAAGGTAAAACAATACTATTATCCTCATACTGTAAATGGGTGGCAGAGGCTCAGGGATTATAGCCTGCATATGGCCACCCAGGAGGTCATGGCAAAGGAGAGAGATGAACTAGAGACTTCCTGATTTGCTGCTCTGCCTTTCAGCTACTATGCTACACTAGGTCTCAAAATTAGGAAGACAAGCAAGGCAGATGCTATCTTACCCAAAAACAACAGGACAGTTAGTTTAATGCCCATATACTCCAAGTCATTGTTCCCATTTTTATAAGACCCAGGCTCACATCAGAAGCTGCACAACTAAATCCAATATTAACTGATATATCGCTGTCTCTTAGATGAAAAGATCAGCTCCCTGAACACACAACAGAAATCCTCATATTGAAATCCTTTCAAAATATATATATATATATATAAGAGTTAGGGAGTGAACAACAGCATCAATTTCAACATCTTGAGCATGCAAAGTTCATCCAGGAATCCTTACACCCACGCTGGCACTCAATTCTAATACCTGAATGTATTTAAATATATCTCTTCAGGCTCTGCAAGCTACAAGGTTCCTCTTGCTTAGTTATCAAATAGCAATGTGTCCACATGATGGTTTGTATTATACAGTTATCAAGTCCGCTTGTAGCACAAATAGGCCCCTAAAGAGGAAACCAAAGGACCAAACAGTTTAAAAAAACTGATTAAGAGACCTTCAATCAATCAATAATTTATTACGGTCACAGACCCATAGTATATACAGAATAAAACAAAATTAAACTAAAATGCAATGCAAAACACAATATAATCAAATAGAGCAGAAATAAAAATAGTGGCAAGTTGTTGAGTAGTACCCAATATCTTACTAACTAGTAGTAATAGCTCTGCGTTTCTGTTGGACCACATATAAAAACTTTGCGACTTGGGAGGTAATCTCTTTATTTGAGCCAGATAAAAGATAAATTATCATGGATTTGGGAGACTTATGAGGGACACTTGCCATTAAGGGGTTTAGGAACTTACTGCATGTCCAGGAATATAAAGGGCAGGAAAAAAGCATATGTTGGATAGTTTCAATATTACCCGCTCCGCAGGGACAGACATGTTGTTCATAGGGAAGGCCCAAGAACCTCCCTTCCAGAACTGCAGAGTGTAGAGAATTAAACCTAGTCTTAGAAAAGGCTAAGCGAAATTTGGGGACTGTAAAAAAATCCAAATAAGGGGCGAACTTACCACATTCGAATCTTAAATTCAAATGAAGGGGATAACATATTTTGGAAGCCATGGCAATTGAAGTTTGAAAATCAATGTCCCTAAGTCGGGACCGGATAATGGATTTAGCGGAAGCAGGAGAATGAGAAGATAGATATTCTCGAGAGAGGCCATTCCGTGCCAATTTCGTCTCCATTTTTCTGTTCCAAATAGAGAAAAAATTGTCGCTCCAAAGGAAGGATAAAAAACCAGAGGGGGGGGGGTGTCAAACGATAATTTGGCCCAGTAGTTAGCAGACATCAGCCAAGCGTGACACTCAGTCGAGGTAAGCCCGCATTCTAATCTAAGGGCAGCCGAGGTAACACATCTTGGGACACCTAATAGTCGGCGTAAAAAGGTGGAAAGCACTGCTTCAACTGAAGAGTTGAATGCATGGATCCAAATTGGGACACCGTATAAAAGTTGGGGGATGATCTTGGTTTTAAAGATCTGAATAAGTGCTGGAATGAATTGCCCTCCTTTGTAAAAGAAGTAACGAAGCAGACCTTTTATGGTATTCCTGGCACTCAGCACCGCCGCCCTTATGTGGGTGGTCCAGTTCAGCGAGGAGTGAAAGGTAATACGAAGATATTTGTAATGGTCAACCTGTTCGATTTGGTGGCCATTAATAGTCCAAACAGGGGTGGTTATTCGTTTAGAAAACACTAGAATTTTTGTTTTAGCATAGTTAATAGTTAACAGGTTCTCACTACAATAGGCCATAAAAGCGCAGAGAGTTCGCTTAAGACCCACCTTCGAGAAAGAAAGAAGGGCAGCAGCATCTGCATATAATAATAGGGGACAGCTTAGTGCAGCGATTTTAGGAGAATGATGGTTGTGAGAAAGACAGCGAGCGTTCAGGTCATTTAAATACAGGTTGAATAACAGGGGAGCTAGAATACATCCCTGTCTCACCCCAGTGTCTGTAGGGATAGAATTAGTTAAACCACCTTCGCGTCTGCAGCGAACCCGCAAGGTTGTATGTTGATGCAAGTTGTAGATCAAAAAAAGAAGCCTTTTATCAATGGAAGTTTTAGCTAGTTTGGTCCGAAGTTTATCCCGGGGGATAGAATCAAAAGCAGCTTTTAGGTCAACAAAAGCAACATATAAGCCGTTACCCCTTTGACTTCTGTATTTTTCGGCAAGGTGGTTCAGGAGAAGACAATGGTCAAGGACGGAACATCCTCTCCTGAACCCTGCTCGCTCCCTTCCGAGAATATCATGTTCCTCCATCCAGGTATGGAGTTTTACTTTCAGGTAAGAAGCATATAACTTACCTATTACAGATAATAAACTTATGGGCCTATAATTTGTGGGGTCCTCTCTATCCCCTTTTTTGAAAATGGGTATGATTATTGCTTCACGCCAAGCTGCAGGGAAATGACCAGTATCATTGAATCTAGTAAATAAGTTGGCCAATAGTGGAGCCCACCAATCTTGAAAGTTTTTTAATAGCTCTGGAGGGATATTATCTGAGCCAGGTGCCTTACCCATTTGTAGCCCAATTATCAAATCCCTTATTTCATTCTGAGAAACGGGTAACCATACCGGAAGTGACAAAGAGTCCGGGGGGAGAAAACAAGATGGGGCATTGTGTCGAGTGTTCACGTACATAGCTGTAAAGTGCCGTTCCCAACTTTGAGGGGGAATATTGCATGGAGCATAATGCGAAAACCTAAAGGCTTTAGAAATAATGGACCAGAAATTTTTGGAGTTTTTGGACCTAGATACTTGAATCAGGCTATTCCACTCCTCTTGGACTGCCAACCTCCTTTTGATGGCCAACGTTGATTTATATTTTCTTTTCATGGCATAGTAATCGGGAGATAGTTAAGATTTTGATGACGGTATTTTAGATAAACATTCCTTAACTGCCGTTTGAGGGACAAACATTCGCTGTCGAACCATCTTGGACTAGCACTCGTTATTGCTTTGGGACCAGAAAGCTTGGGAAGCAAAATAGTATTTAAATTCGAAATTAGGGAATCATAGTCACTAAATAGGGATTTTAAAGAGGAGGAATTCATTAAATGCGCTCGGTAAGACATGGCTTCGGAGGATGAGAGAAAAATTTCAATTCTGGAGGCTAGAAAGGGAGACCAAATAGACCGTTTATGGAAAAAGTAAGAGCGATTTACTGTGGTATTGTAATTAGAAGTTAAGCGCATCTTCTCTGATAGGTGACATAAGAAACTAAGGGGGAGATGATCACTATTTTGTCTATTGCCAATGGCGAATGCTGATGTTAATTTAAGTAACTTAGAGGATATTATCGCATAGTCAATTACACTGCTGCCATGATTGGATATGTACGTATATTCCGCACAGTCATCTATATGGTCGAGGCCATTTAGGATGGTCAGATTGTGACAAGCCAAGCCAGGCAGATTCCCCCAGTTAACCCTAGCGTCCTTCGATTTCCTATTTGGGACGGAGGCAAAACGGCTGCAGTCTTCACCGCGCTATAGCTTTGAGGTGAACAGAGAGATGTTATTTGACCCAATCCTAGCATTAAAATCTCCCATAATTATCATTTGGGCTTTGGGGTAGGTGGACTCAAGATCTAGTAAATAGTTATCTAGCTCTTCCCAAACCTGCTCTATAAGATTCCGCACAGATAAGGGAGGGATATATATATTAATACACAGTAAAGATGTTGCATTGAAATGCATAAGGACTGCCATCGCGGTGGATTTCAAGGGCTGAAGGGCTTTGAATTGGATAACCAAAGAGGTAGAGATCAATATCGCCAGACCCCCTTTTGGTCTGCCTTTCGTTGAGCCCGAAGGCATCGCTGGAAGATGTATTGAGGAGTATCCATTCAGAAGAGGTTTATAAGTGGTCCAAGTCTCTTGTAGGAAAATTATGTCATGGTTGTTAAGATAGAAGATCCACTCTTGATCATTTTGCTTGGCATTCCAGCCAGCAATATTCCATGAAAGAAAATGAAGAGGGAAGTTGGCCGGAAGAGAGGACCCAGCGTTGCACACAAACAGTGGAGAGGTATCAGAGTCAGCTCGAGAAGCAGAACTTTCTGCTGGCAGAAGTTGTCAGTTCAATTCTGCAATTTGATTTAGAGATCCGGAGACACTTGTAGGCGAGCCTAGTTCCTCAGGGTACAAAAATCTTACTTTATCCCAATCCTCACCTACCTGAATTGACCTATTTAGGGGGGAGGGACTGACACTCCTGGTACATCTGGAGGGAGTATTTGAAGAGCAATAAATGTCCCCAGCTGGTATTATTGTAGCAGGATTAACTAATGGAGCTGTAACAGGTACTGAAGACCTAAGACGTTGGATCAATTGATGTAACTTGTTAATAAGAGCCGCTCGCTCGATGTCAGGCAAATGAGAATAGAGCTCCGTGAGCTGCCGCTCCTCAGGTTCCATTTCCTGAATGAGGACAGACATCATTTGGGATTGGTCAGCCAGAGCAGAATGACTTTCTGACGCCCCAAAAGACTTCTGTAGGAGCATCTGGCGGGTGTTATTGGTTGGAGTTGCTGCAGATAAAGAAGTACTAGGTCGTGTGGTCTGTATAAGGGGAGCTTCCAGCGGAGTAGGAGGGGCCATGTTAGTGTAGTATCTTTGTACTGATAAGCCCCTTTTTCCCAAGATGTCTCTCACTCGGAAAATTTGGTTGGCCACAATACGTGAGTGGCAGGTAACAATCAAGCGCCACTCATGTGTGTTAGAAGAGAGGATCCTCATGGACCTGATGTAGTTCATGCGCTGTGGTGCCTGCAGAGATTGACCGAAGCAAGTGTCCAAAAATGGGATACTTGGGAACGAGGGTCGCCGCCCATTGCCTTTACAGTTGTATGAAATTACCAACTTATCAGGTTGTAAAACTAGATTCCAATGAGGCGAGTAGCGACCTTTGATAACAGTCGAAGAGACTAGGAGACTCCTCGGGGGCAGAAACTTTCTCTTCGCCTCCTCACTAGAGAGGTTGGGATCCCAAAGGGTAGATTTGGAGTCATGAAGTAGTTCTGACTTTGAGGGAGAACAATTTCCCATTTTGGACAAGCGGCACTGCTTTGAAGAGTTGCACGCCCTTTGGGGCTCCAACAGTTTAAATAGTGGTTTAAAGTTCATTTTGTTTAAATGGTTGGTCTTAGGATTCTTGATATTTTTAGATTTCTTGGCTTTCTTTGTATTGGGTGATTTAACCCTGTTTCTTTTCTTATTCTTACAATTACCAGATCCGCTAGCATGGCCACTCGAATGCTCAGAGGAGGAGGATGGTGATTATGCAGGTTCATGCACTCCATAAATTGCAGACAGAGTGGACCCGAACGTCTGCACCAACGTTGTAAGTAATTGGTTGGTTTCTGAAATATATGCTTTGACAAACTTTAATTCGTCAAGCAGTAAAGACTGCCATACCTGATCAGAACCAACCGGAGAAGAATCATCCTGTTCTTTCCTCCTGTCAGGAGGGGGCGTTATCTGTCCCTTAGATAGTTGGCATGAGTCAATAGTTAGAAATGCTGACAGGGAGGCGTCGTTTATCGAGTTCAAAGAAAAATTAAAACCAGTGTCCTGGAGCTCCTCAGCAAGATTTTTGGAGGGTGGGAAGGTCTTAAAGGATTTGACAGAGAGAGGATGATCTAAAGTCCATTCGTGAGAGTTAACAGTCGGTGGATTCACTTGATGTATTAAACGAGACTGCAGCTCCGAGTGGAGTGGGTCACGTGAAGAAGGAAAGAATCTCGTGATTTTAGGTTGAGAAGTACTTGTCACTACATCGCCCTCAGTGGGAATTCCCAACTCCTGGTAATTTCTCCTAGTCATTACCATTAGGCACAGCACTCAAAGTGGTTGTATAAAAAGTGAAAACACTTTCAGAATCCGGCAGGTTGTCTAAGGTCTCAAGCTGTGAGTGCTATATGCAGAAGAAAACACGTTAGCTCCTTTCTGGATTTAAATTATTAGGCGGTGATATGTGGCAGTAGCTGTTGATTAAGAGACCTTATTGTTATTGAGAAAGAAGGATTTAATCCATTCATGCAGGACCTTTCTTTTTTTAAAAAAATATTTTATTGAGCAGGCTCACTGCAAAATTTCTGCTCTCTCTGAGGTTCTCTAGGCCTCATGTGACTACATAAGACTGCAAAGCAAAATGTGAAGATTCCTGATCAGATATATAAGCTTCACCAAGGCATCACCGCCCCCGTCTAGCTAGTCATTTTCTCATTTTGCAGGGATGCAGATGAACTTTTGCCTCTCTGCAGCTCTGGGAAAAAACCACCATTTCCTGTTACTGAAATTAATACACTAAATAGATGCACTGTTCAAAGAAGCTGGACAAAAATAAAACAGAGGACATCATCCCTTGGCACGGGGCCTAGTCCATTCCTTGAGTGTTCGCTGGGTCATTTCTGGCTCCTAAACATGGCAGTCCTACCAGATTCATGCAGGACCTTTTCCTCTCCCCACCACACCCCGAAACAGAGACTAAAGAGAAAATGCTCAAGGCAGGCCTGGTCAGCTGCCAAGGAAGGCAACACATGGATGAATGAACAGGGATGGAGTTCAAGCTGTAGACTCAGACCAGTTTGACAATACATTTTTTTTGCCTAAGTAGGCACTTATTATTACAGCAGCCACATTTTACATTACATCTTGAATGCAGAAACTTTGACCTGAAGCCTCACTATTAAACATTACTTGGATCTGTTTCAGTCTGATTACTTGGATCCGTTCCAGTCTGGCTTCAGGCCTGGCCATGACACTGAAACCACCTTGGTCACCCTGGCTTACAACATCTGTTAAGAGAGAGATAGGAGGAACGTGACCCTGCTCATCCTTGATCTTTCAGCAGCTTCTGATTGTGCTGACCATGGTATCCTTCTGGAGCATCTCAAGGAGGCGGGGGTTGAGGGCACTGTGCTTCAGTGGTTCTGCTCATACCTCCAGAGCAACTTCCAAAAAGTAGTTATCGGACGCTATGGTTCAGCATCATGGGAACTGTCCTGTGGTGTTCCGCAGGGTTCCTTTTTGTCCCCTCTGCTATTTAACATCTATATGAAGCTGTCATCAGGAGATTTGGAGTAGGGTGCAATCAATATGCAGATAACACCCAGCTCAACCTCTCTATTCCATCTGAATCAAGAGAGGTGCTTGAGCTGTTGAACCAGTGCTTGGAGGTGCTGATGGGCTGGATGTGGGTCAATAAACTGAGAATGAATCCTGAAAAGACAGAGGTGTTATGCGTCCGGAGGTCTCATGTCCGAGAGGCTGGGAGATGGCTTGTTCTGGATGGGGTCGCTCTCCCTTGGAAGGAGCAGGTCTACGGTGTCGGGGTACTCCTGGATCCAACATTGTCACTGGAAGCTCAGGTCACTAAGAGTGCCTTTTTCCAGCTCTGGCTGGTTCGCCAGCTTTGATCCCTTTTGGACAGAGGTTACTTTGCAACAGTACTCCATGTTCTGGTAAATTTCAGATTGTATTATTGCAATGCACTCTACATGGGGCTGCCCTTGACGATGACTCGGAAACTTCAACTGAGCCAAAATGCAGCAGCCAGATTACTGGCTGGGGTTCCCTTTAGAACTCCTATAACCCCTGTTTTAAAAGAGCTGCATTGGTTGCCTGTCCGTTTCTGGGCCCAATTCAAGGTGCTCACATTAGTGTTCAAAGTCCTATGCAACTTATATCCCAAATATCTGACAGACTGCCTCATTCCCTTCAGACCCTCTCAAGTGTTGAGATCAGCAGAGGAGGCCCTTTTGGTAGTTCTGCCACCCTCAGAAGCTTGGGGGGCACAGCTCAGAGAGGGCATTCTCTGTGGCAGCCCCTAAGTTATGGAACTCCCTTCCCAAAAAGGTGCATCTGGCAACTTCACTGCACAGATTTTGGCGAATGCTGAAGACACACCTCTTTATTATTTATTTATTACATTTATATTCTGCCCTTCCTCCTAAAAGGAACCCTGGCCTTTGACACCTTAGATGTATATTTTTAGGACCCATCCTATTTTTTGTCATGTGATGTTAAAAACAACCTGTTTTTTAATGAACTGTTGTGACCTGCCCTGGTACCTTTGGGTGAAGGGCGGGTAACTAACTAACTAACTATAATAATACTTCCACCCAAAGTTGTGAACAAACTTCACACAAGGCCTCCGGATGCACTGGGTCATTACTCTACTCACAGAAACAAGAATGCAATTTAGGAGTCTTGGCTTCAGGTTTTCCCCTGATCTAAGTTTTTTGCCTCTCTCTCCTGAAACAAATGAAATGGGTGGCATGAGAAAAATAATCTCCCCTAATCTCACTATTATTCTCAAGTAACCCACAGTCAGGGAATATGAAGCTCAGCAAGCTCAACAACTGGCACAACGAGCATGTGAAGTTCAGTTCTCAAGAGCTTCAAGACTCAATGAACTAAAAATGCTAGGTGAATCCAGAAAGAATGGAACCAAACAGAGGTTGATAAATTTTGTGAATACCTACATGAGTATTCTCAGAATACAACAGCATCTTTACAGTTCTTATAGATAGTTACTTCAGTTTTACTATACTAATGATTCACTTTAGTATCTGAATGAAAAATCAGGGTGGGCAAGCAGAGTGACTTGAATACAAGGCACAATAAGAGACCAACTACTAAGCTTTTTATTCTGAGAACATTCTCAGAAATAAAGTTCACTCTTAGGAGACTCTTTGCTCACAAAAACGAAACAGATTCTTCAGGTAGCAGGTTTTACATAAGATGCTCCCTAAATATGGAGAGTCCAATCAGTTAGAGCTTGCAAGAAATTATGAGAATACCCACACACACTGATGGATTTGTAGAAAATGTATTCCACAAACATGGCAACTGTATTCATAAATACTGTACATTCAAAAGTATCTAACATGTTCATGTGAATGTAATCTTATCTGATCAGATCAGTGGTCTATTTCCTGCAGCCAGCAACACAGACGTGAGAATATATACAATATTTTAAACTGTTTGCCTTTGACATCCCAAGTCTCCAAAAAGTTGCTCTGGTCTTAGCGAACCCAGCTCTACTCCTAGCTATAATCACATCTTGTATCGTGAATTTGAAAAACAATTTGTGCACTGGAAAAAAACTTTTTGTTTATATTCAATCTTAGAGAAACAAGCCTTTCCTGCATCCTTACAACAGGTGGAAGGTGAAAATGAGGTTAAGTAATCTGTGTAAGGTCAAGGTAGAATAGCACATAATCTCTACTTCTGAGTACAGTTTCTTACACATCCTGGCATTATTGTTCTCTTTTTGCCCCCATATTATTATTATTTATTTATTTATTTATTTATTTATTTTGTATCCCGCCCTTCCTCCCAGCAGGAGCCCAGGGCAGCAAACAAGGCACTAAAAACACTTTAAAACGTCATAAAAACAAATCTTAAAATACATTAAGACAAAACAGCGTTAAAAACATTTAAAAAACTTTTTTAAAAGGGTTAAAACATTATTAAAAAACATATTAAGCAATTCAATATTCCCAAGCTGTTTGCTACAGGAGTAGAGTGGTCTTCACTGCTTCCCAGGACACGTCCCTATTGGAAAACCACTATTTTTCTAAGAATCAGTTCTATGGCTGTTTCTGGAATATTGCCAATAAAGGCTTGTAAGACATAGAAAAAAATGGAAGTGAAACCTAGGAATTCACCACCACAGCAGCTTTACTGAACTTGATCCCTTTTGAAGGGAAAAGCTGTGGTATACAGTGGCATCCTATGAACATGAACAGAACTGGCATAGGACACTTATGCTGAAACAACTCCTACAGAAGCACCTAAAACTTGAATACCGCTCAGAAACAATTATGGCATTGCACAGCACATGCTTATTTACAGAACTACTTAATAGTAGAGATTACTTTTTTGAATCTCACCAACCATCTGTAGACGGAGAATTGACACATTTAGGACAATCATAGATATCTTTCCTGCTTCTCCTGTATTTGCTATGCAAAGCAAGTTCTTTTTAAGAATCAACTGTAGTCAAATGCCCCAGTAGGAAAGATGAATTGACCACATAAAGTAATTATTTCAATGGACCACTCACAAACACATTATGTTGTACTAGGATTCTAACACACAGTGCAAGATTTACTAGTTTGCTGGACAGACATACTGGCCGCCAAGATGATTACCTTGAGAGTCAGCAGACTAAGGTCATAGGTGGCCAGCAGCTCAAAAGACTCTCCTATGAGCTGGGTTAGAACTAAAGACAAGCTCCTAGAAGAGAGTCCATTCTGCATGTGGGTAGCAGTGGAGGCTGGATATACTATGGAAGAACTGCTTCATCAACCTGACTGGGGTGGTGGTGGTGGTTGATGTTAATCTGGAGGAAGCCATTATTGCACCAGAATAGAACAATATCACAAAACTGCATTAAAGAAGCCTCGGGGGACTGGAGGCTAGAGCCTGGTTCTTGGGATTCCAGTGCTGATTCCTCCATGTTGTGTGAATTAATGAACCACCTTCATCAATTTTGGCAGGGGGAAGAGGTATCTACTCTGTGTTCCTCTCCAAGGCAGGAAAAATAGCGGACATGGTCCCCTGTCATGAGTAATTTACTGCCACACCCCATACATTTCATAAATAAAGGCTGTTGTGCCACAAGCATACAGCCAGCAATAAGAATAGGGGGTGGGGTAGGGGACAAAAAGGAAAATAATCGAAAAACTTTTAAGAAGAAAACTACAAAGTACAGGAGGCGGGGGGAAGGCCTAACACATTCCTGATGAAAACGATAGAGAAAACTCCCCCTGCTACTGTGGTGATGGCTGAAAGAGAGCTAAGCAGGAGGGTGTGGGCTCCTCCGCTCTAGGCATGTACATTCCTTCTGAGGGGTGGGCTTTACTGCCAAAAAAGTTGCAGGCTTAAATCTAGAAGATTTTGAATGCCACTTTGCACAGGCACAGAACTGTATGCGTATGGACAGAAAACATGAAGAACAGTGCATTTCTAAGTGCTCTTGTACAGGGGCAGATCTCAGAAACGCTTACTGCAAGGGAGAAAAGTGTTAGTTACCCAAATGTACAAGTCATTTAATGGGGAAATGAAAAAAAATATGGAAATGGACTGCTTTTAGGTCGATCCCGACTTATGGCGACCCTATGAATAGGGTTTTCGTGGCAAGCAGTATTCAGAGGGGGTTTGCCATTGCCTCCCTCTGAGGCTGAGAGGCAGCGACTGGTCCAAGGTCACCCAGTGAGCTTCATGGCTGTGTGGGGATTTGAACCCTGGTCTCCCAAGTCGTAGTCCAACACTCTAACCCAGCCTTTCCCAACCAGTGTGCCTCCAGATGTTGTTGGACCACAACTCCCATCAGCCTCCCATTGGCAATGCTGGCTGAGGCTGATGGGAGTTGTGGTCCAACAACATCTGGAGGCACACTGGTTGGGAAAGGCTGCTCTAACCACTACACCACACTGGCTCTCGGGAAAATGAAGAGCTGCTTTATTTTATTATCTTTTTTTCACCTGCCAATCTGACTTGCTTAGATCATTGACCACGTCAAAATCAATCTCCTTTGTCCATCCCCCCCACCCTGGAAGCAATCATTGTCAAGATCAATTTTATGTAGCCCATACAGGTATAAATATAAATAAACTAAATGTCAATGAAATACTTATTTGACCCACAGCTTCTCTGCTTCACTGGTTCAATCTCTCTCACATCAGGAAGCTTCTCTCTCTCCACCCCACAAAGACACACAAGCCTCTATTACTGCAATGTCATGCCAAGCTCCACCACCTAAACTAAGAAGCTTCTGTTGCTGCAGAGGCAAGGGAAGGCTGCTACTAATAGTGGCAGGGAAAGTGCCCTTCCCCTAACTCAATATGCAGTATTAGGAATCATCACTGCTTGTACCAAGACAACCCTATGCCACTTGCTGCTCGCCCTTGAAAAAACAAGAGGATCCTACCCCTGACAGTGCAAAGCAGCTGAGCTGAACCATAAAATTACTGTGAATATCCCTTTAAGGACGAGGGTAGTAGCAGAAAAAACAGCTGCTGCTCCAGCGGAGACAAGCTGAGCTGCAGCCAAGGTGAAGGGAAGTGCTGGGAAGGCATTGTAATTAAAGGGGAAGGCAGAATGGCTTGCTAGGAAAGAAGCCAAGCAAAATGGATGAATTAATTGCAGCCAATGAGAGAGCGACAGAAAGACTTTAAAGGGAAGGGGTGTGGTTTGACAGGAGCTACGCATGCAAGAATAACACTGAACAGCTGATATCGTCAGAGAAGGTCCTATTTGTAAATATCATAGGCCTATGTCTCTCTCGTGATCCCAGCAGAAGCAAATGTTTTACATGTATGAGGATGATGGGAGTAGGTATATCCTATAGCTCAGTGGTTCCCAACCTTTATGAGTACGGGACCCCCTTTATAAGCTTAAAACTTTTTGTGACCCCCTCCCTCCAGGGAGGCAGGCTGGCTGCCAGGAAGGAAGGGGAAAATCAGCCTTTCCTTGCAGCCTTGCTTCTTTTTGCTTCACAAAAAAAGCCCTCTCCTCTCATTCTGAGTAAGGGTGTCGTCAGCAGCGGCAGTGCAAGGAGATGGGAGTCAGTGATAGTAATCCCCTCTTCTTCCTGGTAGCTCCACCCTCAGCCTCCTTTGGCATCTGCCATGTGTTCTATAGGCCTGCCCTTGGTGTGCCTGAAAGACACTCTGGCACTTCAGCAAAAATCCTCCCCTCTTGTTTGGGGCAAGGGGGAGGTGTCATCTGCAGCCGCAGTGGGAAGCAGAAAGTGTCCAGGGAGTGAAGACTAAAAAAAAAATTCATTTCTTTACTATTCGTGTCCCCCTCTGATTACTTCGTGGCCCCCCTGGGGGTCACGGCCCCCAGGTTGGGAACCACTGCTATAGCTTGAAAAGGGATGAGACAATCATTTATTCCTCCCAGGGGGCAAGGCAATGGAATTTGAAAGTAGTTAATAGTACGTATAGATGGGTCAGAGCCTTGTCTACTCAAGGTCTCTTCTATTCTTAACTATTCCTTAGTGAATGGGTTGGGAGTTTGACACACGTTCATGGTCTTTCACCACAGAAATGAGATACTTTGCCAAAAAGCTGAAGACTTCCTGTTCTAAGCTGTCAAAACCTGCTTCAGACACTGTGCTCAATCCTGCTTGGAAAGTCCTGCCTTCATAATTCACCCTGAAATGCTCTTCCTGCCCTAATAGAAATTAAAACCCTCTTTGTTTAAAAAAAAAATCACATAAGCATTTTGGATGTAGAATTACTTTTTTTAAAAAAAATACTTGTTTGTCCTCACAAAAGCTTTACAAAGTTGATATCATTCTTACTCTACAAACTGGGAACAGGAGTTAAGTAAAACCCACAGCAACCCAGCAACTCCATGCCTAGCATTCAAAAAGATCAGCTTCCCCTCTTAAAATACATGGTGGGGCACCATCTTATTGAAGCTTTCCATTTTATGAAAGAGGAGGAAGATCCTGGATATGTTATGACATTTTCAAAATGTCATCATCAGCTGAGGCCAAACAGTGCAAAACCACTTACCAGTAATGTCAAGTACAAGATGGACACGGCAGAGAGAATAGTAAGAACCTAGAACCTTTAAACCAGCAACTGTTTTTCAGTTGCTGAAGACTGCTAAGTTCTATATCTGTATAATGGATCCAAGGCCCTCCAAAAAACCCAAAAATGTCTAAAGCAGGAATGGGGAGCCTGTGGCCCTCTTGATGTTTTAGGTTCTCCTCCCATCAGCCCCAGGCAGCATGGGTAACATTTAAGGATGATGGGAGTTATAGAACAGCAACTCTTGGACTTCCGGGAAGGGTGACTTAGCCTGTGCCTGCTTTTGAGACGGGCTCCTGCCTCAAAAGAAGCTTATTCAGATATATCAGTCAGTTTTTTCTTTTTTTTTTTGACTGATTAAACTTCTCCCGGGTAGGGAGAAACGAAGAGATTAACCTCAAAGCCTATTTTTGTTGGGACGACCAGATCTCATTAATTTATGGGACGAGGTCCAGCCGACGATTTATGGGACGGATTTTTAACAGCAAGCTCTATCTGTTAAAGCGAACGTTCATCTTATCTTCTAAGAGAGAACGCACTAACAGGCAAGCACCCTTCTTTCTATATTTTTCTTTTACTTGACTTAAATTGTTGCTGTTTAAAAGAGATTTGCCAGATTGATCAGTTTTTGACATCTCACTGGGGAGCCATAACTTCTCTCTGCTACGCACTAATTAATAGCTTATCTCTGTTTTTGTTGCAAAAAGCTGTCCTGGATTTGCATTCTAAAGATATACACAGAAGAGGGATTTCTATTCCAGATTTTTATTTTGAAAAATATTATACTGTTTTGAGACTACTCTCTTTTTGGTCTATTTTATTTTGACGAATCTGTTTCTTGACGATTGCCATTAATTGTTTCGATCCTGGGAACTGCATTTTGTTTACTTAACTATTGGAGAGATAAGGCTGTCTGCTCTGTTTATACTGTGATGTCACCAAGTTTGGAGAATTAACCCAATTGTTGCTGAAATAAGAAGTGGTTTTCCTATATTTTTCTTTTAAAATGGCAATTAAGAAAGTGGCTGAAAATCTGGAAATAACTATGTTTCATAAAATAATGGATGAGATTGAGATAATGAAAATTGAATTGAGTAAAATGAAGCAGGAGATTAAAGATATAAGGGTCCCTGTGAGAGAGGTGACCCTGGAAGGGGTCCCTGTGAGAGAGGAGACCCCGGAGATTGGAACAGGGGTCCCTGTGAGAGAGGAGACCCTGGAGACTGGAATAGGGGTCCCTGTGAGAGAGGAGATCCCGGAGATTGGAACCAACGTGGAACAGGAACAAGATTTGGAGTTTATGGACTTTAGAAATAAAATCTATTGTTTGGAACTCAATGTTATCTCTGAAGAAATGAATGAAGATTCTAGAGATAAAGTTATCAATGGCATGGATAATCTTCTGGACTGGAATGATGTGATGGAGCCCAATATAGAGAAAATCTATGGAATTAACTGCAGCCATGTGACAATGGAAAAACTTTTAAGAGATGACCCAGTGTATTTTGAAAAAAAGAACAGAGATATGATTTTACAGCAGTATTTCAGCAACCTATTCAGAATGGATGGCAAGAAAATATTTGGGATAGAGGTAATTCCCATCAGACTCTTACTATATGACTATGGCTTTGACAGCAAGATTATTATGGAATACTGATAATGGAAGATTGGATATTGAAATTACTGGACTTAACAAGACTACTGAAGATGGAAGATGGAAAATGGAACTAATAGAGATAATAGAACAATGGCTACTGAAATTATTGAACCTAACAGATTCTGATGTGATGGATTAATTGAAATGTTTATTTTGACTATGGTTATGACAATAAGATTATCATAATTAGTAATGAGATGGATTAATCGATATGCTTATCTGGAAAAAAAAATTGATAGATATATTTCTTAAAGAATTGAAACCTCTCTTTGACTTTTTGTGGAAAGAATAAAGTAATGTTTATGAGATTTGATGATTAAGTAAGATAACTACTGGAGGAAAGTGATTTTATAATATGACTTAAGAGACAGGATTGTTATATATTATAGACTTATAACTGATTTGATCTTTGACAAATGGGAAGTCAATATTTTACTCTTTATTTTTTATTTTTGTTTTTTTTTCTTTTTTTCTTTTTGTTTAACTATTTTTGATTTTGTTTTTTGTCTTTGAATGTTTTATGATTTTGTCATGTATGTTTTATGAAAATCTGAATAAAAATTATTGAAAAAAAAAAAAAGAACAGCAACTCTTGGAGGGCCAGAGGTTACCCACCCCTGCTCTAAAATATGGGTTGTTTGATTTAATTTGACGAAAACAAAGGATGAAAAGGAATAACTGATATGTTTTTTTTTCAGGAGGGTTGCCATAATTTACCCTTCATTGACAATATACCATTAGTAGCCTTGTGGTGTTTCAGTTTCAGTGGTATATTGACTCATTTAAAATCCAACAGGCAGAATGTTCTGTGAATGCAACCAACCAAGAACTCCCCATTAACAAATAACTCAGAAGAAATGGTGTATTCTAGGCAGTTCTAACTAGGCAGTTTAGAACTAGGCAGTTCTAAATAAGTGCTCACTTGATAGACCTGAGACTTTGAAACTCTCTTCCCAAAGGGGTTCAGCCTAGTGCAGAGTCTGCTGTGCTTTGGCACCAGATGAAGCCATTTTTATTTTCCCAGTTATTGCTAACTTGAATATGCCTAGCTATGCTGCTGCTGGTTGCTATAATCACTGTGAGATTTAACACATTGTTATTTTATATTTTTGTATTGGAAGCCATTCTAAGATTTTTCACTGAAGAGCAGGGCATCAAATGATAAATAAACAAAGGCTGCAAGTTTGTTGACATGCAGCATAAACTAGAATGTCCTACCCAAGTATCTGTGAAAAAGGTTTCAATATATCTCACTTTCAAGTAGGAGTAACTTCTTTATTAACACTTCAGTCCCATACACACTTACATAAACTCAATGGGTCTTACTTCTGAATTGACATGCATAGGATTTCACTGCATATGTCTATCAAATCTTGCATGGACAACCTCACAGCAATAACCATACAAATTTATCTTCCTGGAACAGGAAGCCCTGATGAAATAGTTGTTCCTACATAAAAAAGGTAAAGGTGTCCCCGCACTTGTAGTGCGAGTCATTTCCGACTCTTAGGGTGGCGTCTTGCGACGTTTACTAGGCAGACCATATATATGGGGTGGGATTACCAGTTCCGTCCCTGGCCTTTCTTTACCCCCCCCAGCAAGGAAGCAGTTATTCCTTTTTAATGTGGGATAGACCTGGAAATGTCAAAAAGGGTATGTGTGAATACATGCAAGGATCACTGCCCTTGAGCAAGTCCAAAGATATGGATCACACTTCAGGGCTTGCAATTTTGCTAGATCAGAATAGACACAACTGCCTCTTTAAAATCCATGTAACTTTTAAAAAGAAGCTGTGATAACCCTAAACTTCAGGATCTTGTGCCAACTGGCTGCTGTGGAAGAGGACTAATATAGCCAAAGAGTTTAGGGACAGCCAAAAACTGAAACCAAATCTTATTAAAAAGGACATTTCAAAAGCAACAAACACAGCTGCCATTTCCCAGCCACTTCCTGCAAGGATGGGGGAGGGAGCAGAGGAAGAGGGCTATTTGTACCAAGGCTTTGGCATGCATGTTTAAACAGGGGAAGAGGACAGCTCTAAGCTCCTACCCACCCTGCAGCCAGTCACTGGGGATTCCCTATTCCCACAGCCCACCTTCGCACATACACAAAGGGCTCTCTCAGCCCCAATAAGCTTCTGGTCAGACCACACTCACAGCCTCCCTCCTGGTGCTAAAATAAAGATCTTGGTCTTTCAACTTCCAAAATACAAAAAAGATCACTATCAGAAATAGTCCCATACCATCTACATACAAACATTCTCCTTATACACATACTAAACCTCCGGGATCAGAAACAACGCATGGAGAGGACCTCTAGTTATCAACTTTTAGCACAATGAAGACCAGGGCAGCCCCAAATCTCCATCCCAAAACAGAATTCCTGGGTTCTCTTTCATACCCATGACAAAAAATACTCTTCTCTTTCTAAATGCCAGCTATTGTGCCAATATAGGAGCCAAGATTCCTGTGTATGGCTCTTTCTCTGCATCGTTGTTTAAAAGCCATTCTCTCCACAAGTGGCATCAGCAGATAGAGATCCCTAGTGGGAATTGTCACCCAAGAAGGGAGTAACCCTTTCCCAGATCTAATGGAACCTAACACCCTGCCTCAGGGAAGTTCACACATCCCCTCTTCATGCATCCTATATGCACAGGAGCCCACAGAGTCTCACCGCCTTCATAGAATCACAGTCATAGAATAGTAGAGTTGGAAGGGGCCTATAAGGCCATCAAGTCCACCCCCCTGCTCAATGCAAGAATCCAAATCAAAGCATTCCCGACAGGTGGCTGTCCAGCTGTCTCTTGAATGTCTCCAGTGTCGGAAAGCCCACTACCTCTTCAATCAAGGTTCTGCAGCCCTTGAGTTTACTACGATAGCACTGAAGTGAAAGGAGTCCTCACACAAAACTGGGCACTCCAGGCTACCGTAGGTCATCCCACAAAATACTCGGACCACCTCTCCCCAACTGCAAACGGAGACAACACATCCACTCCAACCTTATACACTGACTAAACCATAAACATCACTGCTGCTATTTCCGTCACCACCATTCTTCTCCAGAAACAAAATCTGGATGCTTCCTACCCAAAAACTAGGCCTTCCCCATCCCCCTCCATTTATTTAATTCCCAAGAGTCCAGGCTCTCCTTCAGCCCACCCCCTAGGGATGTGGAACCTCCTGCGACACCCCCTCCCCAGATGTTGTTGCGACTCCCAGCTCCCATCATCCTTGCCCATTGGCCATACTAGCTGGGGCTGATGGGAGGTGGGAGTTCCCCAGCCCTGTCCTAAGGCCAGCCATCACCCCCACGAAGATGCCCTCTCCAACTCCTCCGCCCCACCGTCCCCAGCTTCCCCAATAATCTGGGCCTTTTCCCAACACCCCACCCCAACAAGCCACCTCCCTCCGCGCTAGACGTTGCCCACAGGAGAGGCACCCCTTCCCCGCCTTTGGGAAACGGGCTTTCCCACGAAAAAGGAGTCTCTCACACTCGCCTCCTTCCTCAAGCTGGAGCTTCCCCTCACCCCACGGAAGCGAGAGGCTCTTGTCCCTCGCCCTCTCTCTCTCGTATGTGCCCCTTCTCCGGGACCAACGCCTCCCCCCCTCACCCTCCGGGGCCACTGCCGACCCCCTTCCACTATACACCACCTCGCCTCACACGGGGGGGGAGGAAAAGGAAGAGCACAAAGTCCCCCCCACCGTCGTTTTGATATTTAAGATTAAACTTGCTTCGTCCTCCCCCCCCCCCGGGCCTCGAGCCCAAACTTCCCTCGCCCCTCTAAAAGGGCCACGTCACTCTCTCTCACACACACACACACACACCTTCCTCTCCTTCCCCCGCCCCCCCGTGATAGATTCTTGTCCTCCACGAAATAGTCTCTCGCTTCCCCCACCCCCGTAGAGACTCCTCACCTGTGGGAGGTGTCAGCCGGCTCCTCACATGGCCCGCAGAGGGAAGGGTCGGGCCCTGCGACGCAGCATGGCCGCGGGAGGGAGGAGGGGCGGCGGCGGAGGAGAGAAGGGGGGGCACCGGCCGAGGCTGGTGGGGGAGGGGCAGGCCGCCGTCGTCGTCGTAGCTTCTGGGCAGGAAGCGAAGCCAGCCAACGAGCGAGCGACCGCCGGGGCGAGTGTCGACTGCAGTCGCCGCCGCCGGGTCCTAGCGCCCTGAGCCGCGATTACCAAGATTTGACCCTGAGCCGCCGCCTTCTGGAAGGGAGGGGCAGAACGAAAAGCAACTGGATCATGGGCGAGACCCTCCAAGAAGGCACAAGAAATAAAGTTGCCATATCTAGGCTGCTAGAGCTGAAAGGGATGGGGTAGGTTTTTTAAAAAAAGACTCTTAGCAGCGAGGATGTGTCGGGGAAGTGGTTGCTTGGCCCCGGGTTCAGTTCCCTGCATCTCCATTAGGCCTGGGGATGGGGGAGACTCCTGTGTAAAACCCTGGAGACCCTTCGCCAGCGGCGTGGCAGACAACGCAAGTGGCCTAACTCTGTACAAGGCAGCTTCCTAGGTTCTTACTGCCCTTTGAAATGTATTTGTTTTATTTAAGTCAGGGGTGGTTAACCTGTGGCCCCACCACATGTAGCTGAAGTACAATACTCCTCAATTTTAGGCAGCATAGCCAATGGTCAGGAATGATGGGAGCTGTAGTCAAGCAACATCTGAAGGGCCCCAAGGTAGCCATTTCTGATTTTAAGCATTGGTATTCCAGCTTTCTGGGCTAGCCTTCCTTTGGCTCTCCTCCTATGCCAATATGGGATGGGAATGGTTAAGGAAAGGTACCCTGCACCTGCTCAGAGCATCTCCCTGCATGGATTTTCATGTGCATTCACACTGCTTGATGAACACTGCACCATCGTGATGATTTGCACGTGTGAATGAGCCATCACTGGTGAAACACTACAGAAAGGATTTTCATATATCTCAAACACAGCCACCTTGGTGTAGGGCCAGTGTGGGGGGACCTTGGGCCCTCCAGCTGTTGCTCAGCTATGACTCCTATCATGCCTGGCTATTGGCCATGCTTGCTAGGGCTGATGGGAGTTCAGCAACAGCAGGAGGATCAATGGTTCTCTACTCCTGGTATAGGGGCTAGACTAGAGGGTTACATTTTCAGAACCCTTTTCAGCCATGAACTTCACCCTGGGGCAGTGATCCTGGCAGTAACCTACCTGCTAAGGTTGTTGTGAGGACAGAAACAGAAGAAACCATGTACTTATTAAAGACACAGGTTGCAAATCAAATTGACAAGTGATGAGAGAAATCAAGCAATGCACAGATCCAGCTCTCAATCTCTGTCTGTTGGGTCCCCAGTTGCCAAGGGCATTTGCTAGGACTGTGGCCTCCCAGGAGCAAATTGCAACAGGCTGAGTTAATGACCACCAACCCTAAAGAAAGAAACAACCTTGCTTACAAGGAGCAAAAAGCCAAAGAGGAAGATGGCTGGTACTTAAGAATAAAGAGGAGGGGACTGACTCCTCGTTTGACCCTGGAATGGAATCAAAGTAAATTTAATTAAATTAGATTTATTGCCCGCCTTGTACTGATACCCCTGGTACTAGTACAGAGTATAGCACAAAATAAATTATAAATCAATGGAACAAGCCACCAATTCATCAAAAACACAAAGAAGCCACTAAAAACAGTGGAGAAGGCTAAAATAGTTACCCACTAAAAAGTTAATATAATTGCAGTACCAGAGTAAACAAGTACCTCTTTACATGGCATCAAAAACGAGAGCAGTCAGCACCTGTAGTACTTGTGAGGAGAGGGCATTTCACACACTATGGGGAAGATTCCAGCCCATCACAGAATGAACCTCTCTTGCCAATGGCACATGGAACACAACCTCCTCAAAGCACAGGCGGGCTGGTATAGGGAGAGACACGCCTTTCAATGTCATCACACTGAAAGAAATGGGGGTCTTGTGTGGGAGGGTAGAAAGTTGAGGAACGCATGACTCGGGCCCTTTGGCTGCCAAGAGGCCTATTTCTGGGGTCAATATGGAAGTACAGAAAGAGATATTAAAGGAGTTGTCAGACAATCCGCAAGGTGGAACAGTCGCGACAGGTGGGTCAGCAGAGGCACATGAGGGGTGTATATATAAAAAGAACTGATGGAGGGAACACACATCTAGGGCAAGGAAGAGGAAGCTGTGGCCCTTCAGCTTCCATCAGCCCCAGCAAGCATGGCCAGTGGTCAGTAGTGATGGGAGTAGCAGTCCAACAGCATCTGAAGGGCCACAGGTTCTCCATTCCTGCACTTGATCATGCCACTCTGCTCTGCTATAAGAACATAAAGGCCCTGCTGAGCTGGACCAAGGTCCATTTAATCAAGCTTCTGGCAGTGGTCAACCAGATGCTTCAGGCAGTCTATAAGCAGAGCAAAAAGGCATCAGTCCTTCCTCCCTGGTATTTTGTGCCTTGCCCCCAAACTGGCATTTAGAGATAAACTGCTTCTGAACATGGAAGATCCTTCAGGGCAAACATGTCAGTGTCCATGAATTTGTCCGATTCCCTTTTAAAGCCAGTGAGCCTAATCACATCTTGCAGCAAATTCCATGTTAATTATGTACTGGGTGAAGGGCTTTTTTCATCTTGAATTAACCACCCATCGATTTCATTGGATGACCATTAGCATTATGAAAATCTCTCTTCAAAACAATTATGTGAATATATGTAAACTAAGTAGCCATGTTGGTTCATTACAAAATCATCATTGTCATCATCTAAAAGCCACAATGGGGTAATACCTTTCTTAGGACCAACTTTATGCCACTATCACTCACTATACTGTGACATTTTATTTGGTCCTAACAAAGGTAGTGCCCTACTGGGGCTTTGGGGTGAATCTTTTGTACTGGTGAAACTGCAGTTGTCAAACTGTAGCTGTGCCAATAGACATTAGAGCAAAGTGTAAAAACGTCATGCTACAAAATATTAGTCTCCCAACCTTGTGCAATTTCCTCTGACGTATTTTCAGATTTTCTTTTCTTTTTTCATTACTTGCTGGCCACTCTCATACCATCAGTCCTGCAACCATCTGAACTTCTACCTCCCCAGCTTCCGTTGTTGTTGTTTTTAAAAAACAAATGATGGAGCTAAACTTTCCATGCTGTGTCCCATGTTACTAAAGATTTGAAAGCTACAATCCCAATTTTGTGGATGGTTGGTTCATTGTGTGCCACTCTGATCCATATAGCTCTAGGATTAACACAATTAATTGGCTGGGGGGCGGCGGTGGCTAACAAATCTTTCAGGGCTGGGCTACTCTGAATAGCTTCTGACAAGCCCACACAATGGAAGACAAGTATGTTGGGCCTTAGGAGCTGCAGTGCTCCCCAGTGCAGATACTCCCCTGCCAGCTTCAGAGTTCCCAGCTGCTTGTGGGATCAGGAGATTGGAGCTGCCACAGCCCATCAGCCCCTCCTTCCCTGAGATGCAGAGGCAAATGACACCAACAGTGCCCACAAAACAACATCTCTTCTGGTTGCAGGACAAAGTGAACCGGGGGACGGGCAAAGGGCGGGTGGAGGACACAAGAAGAACGCACACACAAAAATCCCACCATCATCAACAGAACATCAGTAGAAATACATATACAAGTTCTCGCCCTGCCCAGAAAGAGCAATAGGGAAGTCCAGAATCTATAGGGAGCTGGTCTGTAGATACCAGAAGACTGGGAGGGGAAGTTGGGCGGGGGGGGGAGTGAGGGTGGAAAGACAGAACAAACCTTCCTCAGTTCCCAATTAGCTCCATTCTATGCTGAATCTAGCCGGCTGAGTCAGCCAGACGCAGCAAAACAGCACATCATTGTTATCTACCCTCAGCTCAGACTCCCACCTCACATGCTGAAAGCTATTAATTAATTAATCATTGTTTAGTTGTGCTCTGCAGATAGAGAAACTGAGGCATGGCTTGCCGAGCTCTCTCATCAAGGTCCCACAGTCAGCAAAGGAGCAGTGCATGGGCTCTCACATGCTCACAGTAGCTCTACAAGTGCCAGTGTTTACAGCCCCTCAAAGCTGGGTGCAAGCCTTTATGGCAAGATACTTTTCTTCTGAATGTGCTCCTCCCCCCACTCCCCAGTCAAGCAATCTTCATCCCTACAAGGCTTAAAGCAGCCTTCCCCAACCTGGTACCTTCCAGATGTTTTGGACTAAACTCCCATCAGCATCCGCTAGCACAGCTGTGCTGGCTGGTGCTGATGGGAGTTGCAGTCCAAAACGTCGGGAAGGCACCTGGTTGGCGAAGGCTGTCTTAAAGAATCCCATCACATTACCATAGGTCCCGACGCTTACACTGCATCCATAGGCTGATGCCAAGGGCTAGTCAAAGCAAATGCTTGTTGGAGAACGCACAGTCTCAGATTTCTTAGGGCTGCAGAACTGGAAGAAGAACCACCACATCAACTGTAAAAAGTTCAATAAATCTACCAGTAAGCCCCACAGTGTCACCACTGACCAATTAGGCTACCACAAAGGAAATCTTATGAGCTTGCAGTCTAAGGATATAATCCTAAACACATTTACCTAGGAGTTAACCCCACGGAACTCAATGGGACTTACTTCTGAATAGGACTGTGTTGTAAGGGGAACAGTCAACATCCCACTGTACTCAACATGGACTTTTTATTAATCTGGATTATGCCTTACGCTGTTTTGTCAAATATGAAATGCTTACAGTGCAAACTTACCCCGTCTATTAAAAAGTAAGCCCCACTGAGTCCAATCAGGTTTACTGCTAGGTAAGCAAGTATGGGACTGCAGCCGCAATTTCAATAAAATAAATTTATTGTTGGGGCCCTAACTGGCCAGGAAGTCATGTCATCTGCCCCACAAGCCCTCATCCTTGTGGTGGCAGGCTGTATGTTCTCTAAGAGATATGGCACTTTCTGAAGTCCTGATGCCAACAACAAACAACACAACTTAGGTCTCGGTCATTCCACACAGATACAAGGACACTGTCCAAGTAGCAGGAACACACCTATGCTGAGCCACCATTGAATTCTCAGTTGTACAGGGCTCTGCTAACCTTGCAGATGGGAAAACAAGGAACATCCAACCATGTTAGAAATGCATGCCTAAGTGATGTCACCATCCAAATACTGCCTCTGCCGCTCAGATAATGTAGTTCTAGCAGTGAAAACATAGTGCTCATCTTCTAGCCTGGAGCCATGCACCGCTTGCCACTCATAATCCCCAGCCTGGCCAGCACCTCCTGAACTAGACTCCCTGCAGGGGGTGCTGGGATGCATCAGACAGATCCATTAAAGCAAGAGTAGCAAGGACTCGGATCCCTTTTAACCCAATGAGTGAAGGAAGAAAGATTTGCCTCTCTCATTTGCTGGAGGCAAAAGTAGGTTATGGAGTGAGCTGCAGGAATCTGCATGTATTCTCTAGCATAGGGTGGGGGATGAAACATCCGAGAAGCTGGCTGGCGGAGGGAAACTCAAGGCAAAACAGATGCAGGAAAAAACCCACTGCTTCTCTGACCCCCACACCCCCACTAATATGCCTGTCCATGCTGTGACTCAAAAGGAGAGAGGGGACAGGAGTTACTTTCCCAAAAGAATGGGCCTGCCACATCCTTGGCACTGTCATCCGTATGTGTTTGGATAGAAATGAGATGCTTGTTTAGCATCATTTGTCTGTGATACTTGGATCTATAGAAGAATGGTATTTATTTCACCTTTTACTTCTCTTTTCTTTGCTAGATTAAAAAGATCTCCCTGCAGGTTGCTAGTTCCAGAAAGTAAGCAAGTGAATCATTGCTTCAGAACTGGCAAGTCACTCTTTCTCAGTGCCCCTATGTGGAACATGGGGATAATAATACTGGCTTGCCATACATCCTTGTTATAAGGATTGCAGAGAACTAGAGTTTGGCTCTGGGTTCAAATCCTTAGCCATCAAGTTCACTGGGTGACCTTTGACTAAGTTACTATCTCTCAGCCTAACCTACCTTACAGGGGTGTTGCGATGATAAAACTGGATACCTGCATATATACTACCACAGCATTTTAGAAGAAAGGCAGAATGCAAATGAGATAAATTTAAACTGAAATAAAAAGTGGAAAATGCATCATTTCTTCTCCAGAAAGGAGATTTAGGGCTGTAAAGTAGATAGGACTTAATCTCCTTGCTTTGCTATTTTTGGTCATCATTCCAGATTCCCTCAGATCTACATCCAACAAAACTAAACTTATTTGCAAAATCTCTCTGGAATACTTGGCCACCACAACACCTGGTTCACCGCATATCTTTCCATGTAGTACAGAATATGGCAGTGACATGCTCCTTGCACAGAAAGCTCATGGGCTAAAGCTGTGTGTTCACATTCTATTGCTAAATAATAGATGATGGAAGGAAGGGCTCCCAGGTTTTTCTACCCTGAAAAGTGAAGACAGTGCAGGACGGCATAACATTGCTCCTGCAGACCCCAAGGCAACTGCCAGTATATATGCTGGGCTGTGGTGCAGATCATCCTGAGAGTCAACTTCTACGTCTTGCCCAGGCAATGTTAAACCAACCCTTATATAATGATGTGGATGCAACCAATGGATAGGACAAAAGTGAAGGGAAAGAGCAAGGGAGATGAGTAAGGAACAACAGGAGGTTCTGATAAAATGGGCCAAAATCTAAACAGGGAATTGATGCTAGAACAAGGGCTTAAACTTGTGCAAACCAGGCCCATTTTCCTGGAAGCTCCAGATTTTGGATATCACCAGGCATAGCAATTCTAGCCTTGGTAACATTACAGGTGCCTTCATCTTTCTGCTATCCAAGAGGTGATGTCCACCACAGAACTGCACACCTATTTCTAAGCACTGAGAGACAAGCTATAAACTAGACCCTTTTCACCAGGCCCAGTTGTTTATTTTTCTGTCTGCATAGTATGTTGCAAACTGGGTACGTGAACAATTCAAAAGCACCATTGTGCCAAGACATGGTACTAAAAAAGAGCAGGAGACAGCAACCTGGCTGAAGCTAAGTAAGTCTGGGTCTGGTCAGTGCCCAGATGGGAGACCAGCTGAAGATGCCATGTATGTACACTACCTTGAGCTCCATTGTGGAAGAAAGGCAGGGATGTTTTTAAATAAATGAATAAACTGTGATTTTGCATGCTCTTCTCCATAAATACAGGGAAGATTTCTTCCACTGGGCAAACTGTGTTTTGTGCTCATAACCACAAGGCAACCATGTGTTCAATGCCATCCAGTCTGAAAAAGAAACTCAGAGAGATCTGAGGGATGGCTGACATGTGGCCCTCCAAATGTTGTTGCAGTAGAGCTCCCATCATCCCGTCATTAGCTATACTGGCTAGGGCTGATGGGAGGGCTATAAATTAGACTCCTGACATCAATAATCTCTACTGGCATGCATGTTCATCAAGCACTGACTTGAGTGTGTGAAAATGAATGAGCCATCACAGATAAATCACCTCATTGCACCTCAGACAAAATACTGCTGGAGTCCCTTCACACATTCAGCTGTGAGTCATCAAAGCCCTCTTTACATATGGATCATGCAAAGGGACATCACAGACAGAACTGAGCTGCAGGGCTACATGGCTGGCCCTGATCCCAATGTTGAACGGCAATGCTACCTCTGCCCCTGATGTCCATGTGTTAGGTGTGGATAGGTATGGATGACGGCAAAGGAAAGCCTACATGTGCACATCTATATGTGCATAGGCTATCCATGCACTCTGGAACCCCTCATGTATGTAGGCGTCTGTGTGCATAAGCTTTCCTTTGCAAATGGCTGTGCCTCATGTGTGGATGTTGGGTGGGTGGGGGATGCAGATCCTTGGGGGCAGGACCAGCAGGATCTTGAACCTCTGTTCTATGCATGAAGGTCAGTGTGTTAAGTAATCAAGTAATGACAAATCAAGCAATGTTATGTGCATGTGTGAACCAGCCTCCATTCCCAAAATCATCTGTTGGGGCAAAGGGGGCCACTCTCCAGAATAAAATGCTGCAAAATGCGCGCAGAACCCTGAGTTTGATAGCTGTTCAGATATCTGATCTTCTCCCCCAACCCCTACACACAAACACATTTGTGGTCACATTTGCCTTCGAAAGAGGAAACTTCCCAAAATTGAGGAAATTGGTTGGTAAAAAGGAAACTGAAAGGCAAAGTCAAATAGGTCAAGATAGCCAGAGTGGTGTAATGGTTAGGGGGCTGCAGGATTTGAATCTCCACTCCACCATGAAGTTCACTGAGTGACCTTGGGCCAGTCACTGTCTCTCAGCCTAGCCTACCTCACAGGGTTGCTGTGAGGATAAAGTACAGAGGGGAGGACCATATACGCTACCTTGAGCTCCTTGGAGGAAAGGTGGGATATAAATGTAATAAATCAATAATAAAAGAAATCGCTCCAAAATGCTTGTGGGTTGTTTAAAAACACAATTATCAGATGCTCAACTAGAGTTTGTGCTGCAGACCAGGAAATGTATCATCAGGTCAAAGAGGATGCCAGTGTGGTTAACTAGCAGAGTCAAAGAAGCATGAGTGCTGGGTCAAGCTACTATCCACGATGGCTATGCTCTGCCTCCACAGTCAGAGGCAAGATGCCTTTGAATACCAGTTGCTGGGGGCCTGCAGGAAGGGCGAGTGCTCTTGCACTCATGTCCTGCTTGCAGGTTTCCCATAGGCATCTGGTTCGCCCCTGTGAGAAGAGGATGCTGGACTAGATGGGCCATTGGCCTGATCCAGCAAGGTTCTCCTTAGTGTTCTTATGTAAACACAAAACAAACTGGAGGCACCACTACTTATTGGAAAAGACTTTTGCAATTCTGTAGAGCTACATAGGCTGTTAGCAGCTCTGCCTATGGATGAATCAGCTCTCCAAGCGGAGTGCCCCACGCATCCTTTTGCCCAACACCTCCAGCTATGTCCAGAGTGTCAAAACATCCAATAAACAAACCCCAGCGAAGGGGAAAGAATGGGTGGGGAGAGCAGCATTCCCTCCACGGCTTTCCAGCAACTGGACAAGACACAACAAGTTTCCTTCGGCTGCTGAGTGAGCAGAGGAGTTGGAGCAATTTATACACTTTGCAAGCCCCGCCCTTCTCTGTCCCCCATTGACCTGTGGCCATGCTGACTGCCGGTCACCAAGTGAGAAGGGTGCATCTTCCTGGGCAGGGGTGGGGAATCTTGTTCAGCCCACCAGCAGCATTCCTTTCTGGGCAACCTTCCGAGGACCACATGCCAGTGGTGGGTGGGGCCAAAGGCAAAGTAGGCAGAGCAATGAATGTAAATTTGACCTTTGTACACTAGGCTACTTTCTGCACACACACTCTCTCCCCTCTTTTTCCTCCATCTGGGCAAGCAAGTTCCAGGACACACTCCAGCTAGGCAAAAACCCTGGGGGTGCAAAATAAGGCCAGAGAGAGGTAGGTCCTGGGGAGGGCTGTGAGGGCCAGAGACAGAGGGCGCTTATTTGGTCCCCAAGCCTGAGGTTCCTCATCTCTGTTCTAGGGCCAGGGTTATCAAAAGCAGAGACCTGCATAGACTTTTGAGTTTGCAGAAACCCTCTAGCCAAGCATTTCCCAACCAGGTGCCCTCCAGATGTTTTACACTACAACTCCCATCAGCCCCATCCATGCTGGCTGATGGGAGTTGTAGTCCAAAAACAGCTGCAGGGGACCAAGTTGGGGAAAACTGCTCTTGCTCTCCCAGAGACAAAGCCCTCCTTTGCCTCTGGTGGAATGTAGCGCGTATGAAACTCTGAACTGGAAGTTGTTAATTGAAACTTCCCCTCAGCTATGACCTTACTAGATAGGTTTAGGGAAGTCACTGCTCTCTCTGAGCCTTGGTCCCCTCATTTGAAATACAGGAATTATAACAACCTACCCTACAGGGCTGTTGCTAAGGTTAACTGAGATCATCTCTCTGAAGTGCTTTGAACACCAAAGTATTAGTATATTGTCTCCAGATAATTAAGAAAAAACCCTCAAAAAGGTAAAGCTCCTCAGATCAATTTCTAAGAAAGGCTTGTAACCTGCCTAACTCCAAATATTTGGGTGGCTGAGAGAGACAGCGAGGTTTCCGACTATTAATTCTAGAGTCCACTTCACGAAGTGGGAGTCATGGTTATGCCTATTTCACAGATAGGAAAGTCAGACCTAGTGTGATATTGGTCAAAGACAAAAGAGGAATGCCACATTCCCTAGCCAATGGCTACGCTTGCTGGGGCTGATGGGAATTGTAGCTCAGCAACATCTGGAGGATCCAAGGTTCCCCACCTGGGCTGGCTCATGGTCCCAATTCAAGGAATGAGATGCTCAAAGTGACAGGTGAACAGTTTGGAAGGCATTCCTGCAGCTTGGGCTTCCCGCTAGGGCCTCTTTGCTGGCGAGCTCCCTTAGGTTTTTTTGCCAGCGTCAGAGAGCTTTCTTCGCCAGCCGCCCACGCTGCACCGTTCCGCCACCCGCCTCGCAGCCTCTGCAGACAACAAACCAAACGCCGCCCTCCTCGTCCTAGGGACACACGGCTGCCGTGCCATCTATTTTCCTAGCTCCCCAGCAAGATCCACACACACAGGCAGGCCGAGGAGGGCAAGTAAGCAGAAGGGAGGTGGCTTTAGAAAGATGGCTGGAACGAGCTTCAGCCTCCTGGAGAACAAATATGCTCGCGGGCCTGCACTTTCCACGTACTGCGTGCGCCCGGAGAACCAAAAACACCAAAGCTGCTCCGGAGGGTGGGGGCTGCAGGGTAGGTGGCTGCTTGAAAAAGGAGTTGGCTGGACGGATCTAGATTGGTTCTCTCCGGCGGCTTGGAAACACCCCCTCCTTCCTCCCCCCCCCGCTTTGTGTGTCACCGTCGCTCCCGGGATCTATCGAAAGCAGCAGACGCTCCCACGCCCATACAAACAAACAAACCCAGAGGCCATTATAGCCTGCGCACGCTGCACGCCGCGCTACTGCTGCAAGGTGCAGGCGGGCAAGCAAGGAAAGACAGATGGTTCGCCTTTTGTAAGGGAGCCCCTCCTCTTCCCCAGCTGCTGGAGCCAAACACTTCCTTTCCCACCAGGTTAAGTAGCAGCAGCAGTAGCAGGCCAGCGCGCGCGGGCGGACACCCACGCACCCTCCCTCCGGCCTGCAGGCAAAGCGATCTGCCTCCTTGTGAGTCACAAGCAGAGAGAGTCAAGCACAAGAGCATGCCCGCCCCAAGCGGAACAGTCTGATGGGGAAACGCAGGAAGAAAGAGGTGACTCCGCAGACAATGACACTTAAAAAAACAACACCAACCCGACCAATACATCCGGAATAAGTGATCCGGATTAACATCCCTACAAGTGCACATATAAAGGACGGTAGTCCTGATTGGGATAACTCCATGGCAGTAGTGTACAGTAATGGCAAATTCAGAAGTGCAGTGGCCCTTCATGATGGTCACAATCACACCCCTTTCCCCTTTTTGTTGTTGCTGGGTTGAGAATAATATCCTTGATAATGTCTTCTCCCACAACAACAGACGTTCCTAAGAGTCAATAAGCGTGAAAGGGGGGAGTGCTGGCTACTGAGAAGAGTCTTCTCAGTGGCTGACTCACCTCCTTTCACTCTGGCTCCAATCTGCAGGAAAGGGCAAGGAAGCATGCTAGAAGACTCTTCTCAGTGGCTAACACAGTCCCCTTTCACGCTGATTGGCTTGTAGAATGCTGGAGACATTGGAACCCTGCTGGCAAAAAAGTAAGGGGTCTAAGAGCCCCTGAATGACTACACCCTGCTCCACAGCACTTCGAGAGACCTACACCCAAGCTTTCCCAGGAAGTAGGCTCCACTGAACACAGAGGGGCTTGCTTCTGAATAAAAATGCATAGGATTGCACCGGGAAGCAGGCTAAGAACCTGTTTGTGTTTTGTGATCCTGAGTATGTAAGGAAAGGGTTGTGAGATTCTTATTCTGATGGCACTGCAGACACCAGCAGAGAGGTATATCTCCCATGTGTGTACATACTGATGCCTACACATAGAGGCTTGCTGTATTGAGCTACAGAGTTGTCAAGAGTTCAGAAAGGAAAGGAGCCTTCCTGGAGCAGTGATGTGTCAGGAGGAGGCAGCGCTCCTCAAACAAACTTGATATCTCTCTCCCAACCCATGTCCTTTGACATGTTTGTCCATGTTTATCCACCTCCCAACTGAGAAACCTGATTGGATATCTGTGCACCTCACTCTTACAACAATTAGCACAAAAACATCCCCCATACTTACTAGGGATAGGGAACCTATGGCCCTCCAGATGTTTCTGGATTAGAACTCCCATCATCTCTGCCCATTGGCCATACCAGATGGGGCTGATGGGAGTTGAAGTCTCAACAACAACTGAAGGGCTGCAGGTTCCCCAACTCTGGTAAATACATACATACCCCCCTAACCAGATTCTGTAGACTTTTTTCTCTCCATAGCATTTGTCTCCGAGCTGTGGTCCTAGCCCGTGTTTGCACTATGTATTTAAAGCAGTGTCATACCACTTTAAACAGACATGGAAAATAGCAGCGTAGCAATTTGGAAAGGATGCCTGAGTGATATGATGTGCTTTACCACCACCAAAAAAAAAGAATAAGGAACTCGGCACAAGAATTGGATTCCTTAAGGCAGGGATAGCCAATGTAGTGCTGTCCAGTTGTTGTTTGATGACAACTCCTATCAGCCCTCCCAACATGGGAAAGGGCTGTAGCTCAGTGGTTGAGCATCTGCTTTGCATGCAGAAGGTCTCAGGTTCAATCCCCAGCATCTCCAGGTAGGCCTGGGAAAGACTCCTGCCTGAAAATGTGGACAGCCGCTGCAAATCAGTGCAGACAATACTGAGCTAGATAGACCAATGATCTGACTCAGTGTAACGTGGCTTCCTATGGCCCTAGTGGTCAGAGATGATCCATTTTGTTCCATACATTGGATCTCTCTAGTTTCTTAACCTCCATGAACAGTTGTCGACTGTTGTGAATTCTAAATTCTTGCAAAGGCAGCTCCATTTTGCACAGAGACTAACAACGCACCATAAAATAACACTTTCTTTACATTTTTAATAGACCAGTCTCATTCAAAAGGGGGCCTGACTCTCATTTATGAAAAGGGCTGTGATTTTGCCACAGCAAGGAATGTGGTATTAAAAATACAGTTTCCTGCTGGTTTCATCTCCCTCCCTCCCTTTTAGCATGGCTGCAAAGATATACTTGAAAATGTTTGGGCAATGCTTGCCAAAAGAGATGGATAAATGAGATTTCCAGTTGGTTAGAGAAGAAGCTTTCAGTGGCCAGCTAGTTTATTATCCCTATTCACAAAGAGGAAAACCAGAATAAGTTATGCAAAATATTAAAATACAAAATTGCTTTTTAGAAAAATTATGCAATTTTCTCTTATTTTGCAAAATTATGCATTTTTATATGAACAATACAGAATCCAACTTTTCTTGCTGCAGAAATGGGGGGGAATAGTTCAAAGCACACACACCCTTGTTCAGTAGGCAATGCATACTGGAACTATAGATATCACTCTATAGGTAGAATATACAAGCCCAGAAACATCAAATCCAAAAAGATTCAAGGGAACTGGCTTTGCAACATTCCCAAGGTCAGAGCCAGCCCTACTATTAGATATAGTGAGGCAGCTGTCTCAGGCAGCAAATGCTGGTGGATGGCAGTGAGGTGTTAGAAAGCAGAGCTGTGTGTGCCATGTGGCCTGCCTTGTACTCCCTAAGCTACCCTGCTGCTCTTAGGTGCACTCAAGGATGCCCTGAGCTGCTACTGGGGGGAAGGGCAGGAGATTAGATAGATAGATAGATAGATAGATAGATAGATAGATAGATAGATAGATAGATAGATAGATAGATAGAGTAGGGCCCCGCTTTATGGCGTTCTGTTTTCTGGCGTTCCGCTGATGCGGCAGCTTTCAATTAGGAGAAACCCCATTTTAAAGCCGATTTTGTGCTTTTGCAGCATTTTGCAGCATTTTCGCGTCATTTTTGCATGATGCAACCCATTATAGTCAATGGGTTCCGGTTTACAGCAATATCTGCTTTACAGCGGGGGCCTGGTCCCTAACCCGCCGTATAAGCGGGGCCCTGCTGTAGATAGATGATAGATGATAGAGGACATGCCTCTCCTCCTTTTGCTAGTGTTGTTCAGCTGTCAGTCTGGTCAGCTTCAAAACAGGGCGAGGGGGGGACATCTTGTTCTTCACCTCAGGCAACATAATGTCTTGGGCCATTCATGGCCAAGCTTCAAGGAAATTGCCTGTATTGAGTGATCATCCAATTGCTAAGCCAACAGCCTCAGGCCAATAGGAAATTCAGGAAACCCACCACTACTAGGCTGTCTACCCTAGTCATGCCAAGAAGTGTCACCCCATTGGGTGTGTGCATACTCACCATCCAGCTGAATTCAAATAATGCTATGGCCAAGGCTGCAAGTTATCATATGGCCAGAGCATGTATGGTCCTATCATTAGGACAGTGGTGAAGGGTTCCAAAGCAGAGCCATCCTCCCCCAAAATATGAGGATCCTTGACAGCATTGCTGGCCTCAGAGGGCAAAGTCAGACATTTTCTGGTGCTCAAGATGTAAAACAGCACAAGAGGTCCTATGAGATAATTCTCAGTTGGAATGTCCCACTTCATCCAGGCTAAAGGGGGGAGACTCTTCTGAAGGTGCCTTGCAAATTAAGGCCACCAAAGTATTGGAGCAAGGAAGCTCATTCATTCATTCAATTATTCATGAACTCTGCAAGCTCATTCATTCACTGCATGGGGTATAGAAATGGGACCCCAATTTTACAGGGGGAAACTGAGGAAAAACAGCAATAGAGCTCACAACATAGCCACACAAAAATTGATTTGCGCATATCTTCTTCCCAGAGTCATCCCAACACTCAGCGTATCACACTCACCCATGAGGCCCCCCTGTATTTCAGGTTCTGCTCCTGCTCTGCAGGACTGCGATCTCCCTGGTTGTCATCCCAATGGTACTTCCTCATGAATGAATGTTCAAAACCCTGAGTCAAGTTTCTAATGGTGTTAAGCCAAAAAGGACAGCCAAGTGAGGGACAAAAGAAAGGTGGCCACTCCAGGGGCAAATACCCTTTTAATAGAATTACCCAGGTGTCCTTGCTCTAACCACTAGATAACATCTCTCCAAGTGTATCTTTCAAAGAAGCTCCAGAATCCTGGATTTCCAAACAACTTCCAAGTCCCTTTCGAAGACTGAATATCCATTTCCTACTTCTAAGCAGGTGTGCTTCCTGCCTAGACTTTGGGGTGCCAGTCATCACCAAACCAAAAGTCCTCCTTGCTTTACACAGGAGCACCAGCCAACTTGAATTCCCCTTCTGGAAAGTGGGAGCAATTTGTTTCGTGCACGGGGCTTAGCCCACCACCGATCTGTCTGTCCCTCACTCTCCCCCTCCCCTCTTCCCCACTGCCTTTGAGAGAGAGCTTGTCATGGAAGGCAGAAACAGCCCAGAATACTTCTGCCGTTGGGACCCAGGAGACTCCAATCGGCAGCTGCTGCAGGCAGAGGAAAGAGGGGGGGAGCCTTCTGATGGTGAAGCAAGAACTCTCAGGCTCCGCCTGAATCGGATCGGATCAGCGGGATCATCTGGGTTTCCCTCCACGCACCGCTCACCCTTCCCACTCGTGGTCCATGCAACCTGTGCCCCTTACCTGGCGGGGAAGGGTTCTCCAAGGGATGGGATGGGGGTGGGGAGGAGAGCTGGGTTGGAAGCAGGAGGAGGGTCCTGGGGTTTCCCAACAGTTTCTGTCTTCCTCTCTCTCTCTCCTCTCTCTCTGTCTGTGTCTCTCTCTGGCTGGGAGCAGGTGGCTGTTGAAACCCTCGCGCTGATGTCACCAGGCTCGGGCTGCTGCTGTTGCTGCTGTCTCCTCCCCAGCCCCATGCAAGAGGCAGAGGCAAAAGACAGCGCTATGAATTATTTAAAGGTGCAGGAGCCATTTACAGGCAAAAACAACGCAACGAGGGAGACTTGCAAAAATAAAAATGGGGGGTGGGCGCAATCGTCACCCCAACCCCTTTCTCCGACCCCCACTCCGTTGCCTGCTTTTGAAATGGGGACACGCAGGAGAATCCTTCCGGTGAAGGAAGGGGGAAAGATGCCCATCTGTAAGGAACCCCTCCCCTCCCGCTCTAATGGTCTTTAATAGGTCACTAATGGCCCTTGTCACGCGGTTGCAAGCGGGAACGCACCGTCAATGGCACCTCAAGGCAGACAGGGAGGGCGAGAAGCAACAAGAACCTATTAGATACCGATCTGAAGTAAGGATTTCCCCCAGTCGGCCCACCCGTCCCCGGTCTCTGGGAAAGGAAGGCTGCAATCCTGCGCACGGTTTCCTGTCTGGATACTGAACGCAGTAGGGCTTATTCACACCACTAAACATGCGTAGGACCGAGTTGTATTAGGTGGTTTGTGTGGCTGTGGAGCAGTCTCAATTTATATTAAGTTGGGAAGATGGAAAAGCCTAGCCCTGAAGCCCCATTAAATTTGTAATTTAGGAAGGCCACCACCCCATGCGACAGTAGGGGACCATAAACCAGCACAGACATTGCCCCCACCCCAGGGAATTCCATAATGGTTTATAATAGTCCGCAATAGGAAAAACCCAAAACAGTCATTCTAAATCTTATACGCACTTACCTGGGAGAAAGCCCCACTGAACTCAATAGGGCTTACTTCTGAGGCCCTCTCCAAACTATTGCTTTTTGCTGGTGTATTCTGTCTGCAACATATCAATGGTGCAATAATAGTGCATTAGTGATGGGTTTATACTGGACCATCCACAGTTCATTCCACTTTATTCATTGTTCTGCTATGGTTACCCAATGTTACCGTATTATTGCCACCTGGAGGGACACCCTTGCACTGTAGCGCAACAAAAGTGGAACAAAACAACATCCCTGGAACATCTGTGGTGTGAAAAGTTACAGGATTTCAGCAAGAAGGCAATGGGGCATGCACTGATTGGAAGCAAAGCAGTATTTCTGCCCCAAAACTTTTGCAGGGGTAATCATTATTGGAAGCAGGATCACATATAACTGCCACAATACCATCATGAGCACAAATCATTATGAATGCACAATAAAAAGCTTATGTGGAGCAGCCCCCAAGTAGACATATAGGATTGTTCTGTAACTGATCCTGAGGCAATGACAGAGAAAAAAATATAATTAATTAAAATTCTCAATTGGATCATGTTCTTTGATGTCATTTTTTTCTTAAATAAAAATGTAAATAAAATAACAATAGGCCGGGGAAGGAACTGGCAATCCCCCCCCCATATATACAGTCTGCCTAGTCAACGTCACAAGATGTCACCCTAAGAGTCGGAAACGACTCGCACTACAAGTGCAGGGACATCTTTACCTTTTTATCACCCCTCAGCTCTGAATTAATTTTACAAACTACCTGAGCAGCTCTTTAGGGCATTGTTAATTCCATTGTCATTAGAAGAGTTTTATATTGGTATCAAACCAAGGTAGACCATGAGCACCCTTTGCAAGATCAGAGCCCTTAGTTAGATCAATACCATGAGCAAGTCAGGCTGCCAAGCAAAGAGTCAAAATAGTTAATCAATGCAGATGCATCAAGGCCAAAGAAGAGAGCCAAAAAGAGAATGAGCATAAAGCCTGCTCTAAGTCAATCCCAAAGCAGAAGAATCAAAAAGATGGACTTCAAAACTGGAGGTCAAGAACTCAAGAGACAGACTGATGTGCCGAAAGTACAACTCACAGGTATGGTGGGTAGAATCCTGAGCATACAAAAGGGGGGCCTGAAAGAGCAAGGGGGTAGGGGTCAAATTTCAAGGCCAGCCCCTTTCCCTCCCAAGTGCTTTCAGCAGCAGGATTACAAGAGCTATCTTCATGGATCACATCCACACCATACATTTAAAGTGTATGGCTTCCCCCAAAGACTCTTGGGAATTGTAGTTTACCCCTCACAGAGCTATGTTTCCTAGCACCTGTAGCAAACTACAGTTCCCAGTATGCTTTAGGGGAAGCTATGCGCTTTGTAAGTATGCTTAACATGTATGGTATGGATGAGACCATAAAATTATGTCATTTGTAAAGTAACTCAGAGACCTATGGGCTGTACAAAAGTTAAAACATAATAGTGCTCTTGTCAGTTTACAGTCTAAACTGGTTTATAAATCCTGTTAAACAACCATTCCAGATCTGCAGCAGTTATAAGCATCCAACCCTAGTTTAGATTGCTGTAGGCCCTCAAGTTGGACAATCTGGTAGGTGTGCTGATCTCATTGTTATGGCCAGAAGAGGGTGCTGGTAATGTGGTGTAGCAAACTGGGTGATTGTGGCAATATAAGAAAGCACCAGGTAGAGACTTACATTTGTTGTTATATGCCTTCAAGTTGATTATGATTTATGGCGACCCTATGAATCAGCGACTTCCAGTAGCATCTGTTGTGAACCACCCTGTTCATATTCTGTAAATTCAGGTCTGTGGCTTCCTTTATAGAATCAATCCATCTCTTGTTTGGTCTTCCACTTTTTCTACTCCCTTCTGTTTTTCCTAGCATTATCGTCTTTTCTAGTGAATCATAGAGACCTACATTATCCATCTCTATTCCAGTAACCAGTTCATTCCCTATACAGAGTTAATAATAATCAGCAGCTAGTTTTGCTTGCAGCTTATTAGTAGGAGAGGGAACTATAACTTGCAAAGGTCTTGGCAGGTCACCAGCAGCACTATAACCAAATATCTGATCCTAGTTTGCAATAGACCAAGGGGTGTCAGGAGAGGAAGGTGAAGAGAAATGGTTGTCAGGGAAAGAATGTGATTATTACTTACATGTAGGGTATGGAGACCAAGAGTGTGTGCCAAAGACTATTAAGTGCAAGCTCCATATATATGTTTTAGTATGTGCCCTCAGATCTGCCAGAAAGGCTCTGTTCTTCATCCCCTCCTTTACACAGGATGCAGGCTGGCCCTGCTTTGTGGGAGACACTAGGCTCACCTGAGCCTAGCTTCAGGCCTACCTGGACCAAAATATTTTGCTGTTTGAGGCAAAGGGCAAAATGGTGTGTGTTCCCCAAATTCCACATAGACAAAAACCAACCAGAATGGCATTTGAATCTTACCAGTGATGGGACATTGTCGTCCACACTTGAAGACAGCATGTTAACTTTGGGGCACAGAGCAGGCTGGTAGTGCACACAGCTCTGTCCTCCAACATTTAATGGCTGTAAACCACCCAGAGCTTCGGCTATGGGGCGGTATATAAATGTAATAAATAAATAAATAAATCTCACCACCAGCAGCATCTGATGCCTGAGGCAGCTGTCTCACTCTGCCTAATGGTAGGGCCAGCCCTGAACAGCTTACATTGGCATATGATAAGGTGGCCTTTTCAGAGGGTGTTATGGGTGGGCTGACACAGTTTTATTTAAAATTTTGGCTAAAGTTCCAGTCCTATTCACACTTATTTGACAGTAAGCACCATGGAACACAATGGAACTTACTTCTGAGTAAGTACTCACGAGATGTGCCATTTTCTGGACTTCCCAGGAGGAATCGCTCCGCCTGTGCTGCCTCTGGGACGGGCTCCCGTCTTGGTGGAAACTTTTTCAGTTTAAAAACCAGTCAGAAGGGCTTTTTGACTGGGGAAAATTTCTTCTGGATAAGGAAGAAACGTAGAGATTTTCCACAGAGCTTTGTTGTGTTTGTTGGAGGCTGGAATTCTGTGAAAGAAGGTCTTCCAGCAGCTCGGACGGAGCTAGGATTTCCAACCAGCTCAACTGATTAAGTGAGCTGTTTTTTTTTTCTTCAAAGAAAAACGGATTAACAGGCAAGCATTCTCCTGTCTTTTCTCATTATTTTGTTATCAATACAGCTAAAGAGATTTGTCAAAGAACCAGCAATTAAGAAACCCTGGGTGAGTCATAGCTTTCTCTTTTATTCACGGAGCTAAGGGGAAGAAAATAGAAATAGTTTATCTTTCTTTTTATTGCAAAAAGCTGGCATGGAATTCAGCATTATAAAGATTACAAACGGCTGAGGGGTTTCTAATTTAAAGAGAAAAAAGTTTTTTTTTATTTAGAAGACTTTTGAGTAATATATGTCTGGGACTATTTTTCCTGTTTACTTTTTTTTTTTTTGACGTATCTGCTCATTCTTCCTGCTACTAATTATTTGGATGCTGTGAATTAAAGTTGTTTGGGCACTTTTGGACATACAAGAGATAAGGCAGTTCGTCTTGTCTAGAGGGTGACATCAGCTGGCTTGAAAGATTAACTCCTTTGTAACTGGATAAAGAAATAAACTGTTCTTTGCTTGGGACATTGGAAATTGAAGGGATTGTGTTTTTTTTGGTTTTAAGAATGACAATCAAGAAGGTGGTTGAGATCATGGATGTACAAGAAGGGACTTTCTCTTTAGATATGTTTCAGAAAATAATGAATGAGATTAAGCTAACAAAACAAGAACTCAGAGATAACAGACAAGTGATGATAAGTGGATTTGGCGAAATGAGACAGGAGCTGAAAGAAATTCAGGATTCTATGAGAAAGGAGAACAAAGATAAATTTGGAAAATTAAAAAAGGATGAAAGAAAAATTAAAGGGAAGGTTCAAGCCCTGGAGATTGGATTAAATATGGTCTTGGAAAAAGATTTGGATTTCCTGGCTGTGATGGATCCTGGAGACAAATATTACTGTTTGGAATTCAGCACTGTCCCTGAAGGAATTGGTGAAGAGATTGGAGATAAAGATATCATCGGTTCGAAAAAATTCATGGACTGGAAGGATTTGATGGAACTTGAAATGGAGAAAGTTTACAGAATTAATTCCTGTTTTGTGACAATGAAAAACCCTTCAAGAGATGTGCTAGTGCATTCTGTAAAAGAGAGGAACAGAGATGCGGTTCTGCAACAATACTTCAGTGATACGTTCGGAAATGATGGCAAGAAAATATTTGTGATGACGGAAATCCCTATTAGACTCTTATTATATGACTATGACAGCAAGATTATTGGGTGCGTAAAGATGGAAGATGGAAGATGGAATCAACACGGATAAAGGAAGAAGAGCGATTTGAAATTACTGGATTTAATAGACTTGAAGAGTTGGATTAATTGACATGTTTATCTAGAAAAAAAATTATGGACATATATCTCAAGGATTGGAAACTTCTCTTTGACTTTTTGTAGAAGAATAAAATGATATGATGTTAATGAGATTTGATACCAACTAAGATAACTGCTGGAGGAAGGTGATTTTATAATTTATCAAGAGACAGGTTTGTTATATATTATAGACCTATAGCTGAACTACGACAAATCGGAAGTCAATAGTTTTTCTTTTTTTTCTTTTTTTCTTTTTTATTGTATTAGTTTTAATTTGTGTTTTTCTTTTTGTATTGTCTTGATTTTGAAAAATTGAATAAAAATTAATTGAAAAAAAACAAGATGTGCCATTTTCTCCCTTGTTTGTATTTTGATATATTGCTAGTTTTATTTTGTGTGTATGTGGATTGCTTTAACTATATTTTTAAAAATTGGTTTTGTATGGCACTTCACACACTGGGTTTAGTAGAAAACTGCATTGGTGTGGACACACTAAAAATAAAATAAATACTTTGAAATACAGTTGAATTCCATATTCTGTGAAAACTATAAAGTTGTTGTTGCTAAATTCATATCCTGTTCTTCCTTCCAAAAGAAGCCCAGAGTGGCACACAACAATAAAAACAGCTTTGAAACAATTCCAGTACAGATGCAGACTGGGATAAAGTCATCTACTTAAAAAGACTTGTTGTTTATAGAACTTAAATAAGTAAAACGGACAATTTAAATTTGCAATTCATTGGTTAATTTGGATAATGCAAGTTGCTCTATTAAAGAAAATGAAATGTCATTAAGAATGATAGAATGAGTACTATTAAAACATGACAAATAACCAAGAATTTAAAAGTTTGACTATCAGATAATACCAGTCTAATCTGGCTGTGGATTAATCAGGAGTTAAATAACTGCAATCAGTGGTATTGCTCAGTAATGTACATTAAATTAATTCAAGATCAAAGGAGTAAACTAATATCTTCAAATCTGAGTCAATATCCAAGACAGAGTTGACTGCGTTTAAAACCAATAGAAATAAATGGTTTTAGGCACACCATGACCAAACTCATCACTGGATTGTGACCCTGGTGTTTATAGTCTCTTCCTCCCATTTTAATACAGGGGAGAAACCAGGGCTGTGGAGTTGGAGTTGGAGTCGTGGAGTCGGAAGCAATTTTGGGTGGGTCGGAGTCGGTAGAAATGTACTGACTCCGACTTCAAAATAAAATTAATATTTTAATATTAATATTAATTTATTAATATTAATACTTTAATATACATTTGCCATTTATGAAGGAGTCAGAGTCAGACAGTAGAAAAATTAATATACATTTGCCATTTATGAAGGAGTTGGAGTCGGACAGTAGAAAAATAGAGGAGTCGGAGTCGAAGGTTTGACATACCGACTCCACAGCCCTGGGAGAAACTTCCAATCTTATGCAACCTGGCACCTTCCAGGTGTTTTGAACTACAATGTCCATCCCAGTGATGATGGCTAAAGCTGATGGGAACAATAGTCCAAAATATGTGAAGGGTACCAGGTTGGAGAAGGTTGCTTTAAAAGAGAGTAACTTTCTCTCAGCCTCAGTATTCCAGGGGCTGAACAGGGCTGATGCTTGTGAGCAAGGTGTACAGTAGTTGGGTTTTATTTATTGATTCTCTGCTGTAAATTTACTGACTGATGTTGACGCTTATCAACACTTCAGCTGTAAAACAGAATTTGCATAATGGTCCTAAGAAGCGGATCCAAACAAATATGAAACTCAATTTTCCTTTTGAATGATATGGAAACAAAAAGCAGTTGTTTCAACGCTAATTGTGCTTTTATCGTCTGTGTTCCATTCCAGAGGAGGCTGCATTTCATTGGTGGACAACTGCAACATTGTATGTTCAGATCAGCCCAATAAGAGTTGCTGAATGTGGAGCCTGTATTAGAAAGCCCTGCTTCCCAGTTCTTGCTGCATGGAGGGAGGCTCTGATTGCCCAGTATGGAAGAACAGATTCACTGGCCTGCATATGCTCAGATACACTCTTTTCCTGAATTATTCTTTGATAAATTCTAATGGTGAGCTCTGGCATTGCAATCAGTTTTGGAAGTAAATCTTGGTTTATATTAAGTCCTCGATTAAGCGTTTCCTGAACCAGAATGGAATAATTCTCATAGCTAACATGCCCCCAAATTTCCCTCCTTCTGCTTTCAAGGGAATCCAAACTGTGTCACAGGCTGCTCTTGGGGTGATATACAGCTCTCCAGGGCTGGGCAATTAGTTGCTTGGTGAGCATGTAACAGCATATGCTTATAATGATTGAAACTGCCAGTTTCAGCAGAAACGGTAGGAAGGCTGCAAGCCCCAGAGGAAGCAAGATAGGAGCAGGGGCAATTGTTAAAATGTCAACCTGATTTCTATAGGGCATGCTCTAAACTAAAGCACATGGGTGCGCTGTCTTGCAAAGTCACTTTGCAATCCACACCATTTATATTACATTGCCAGAAACGCTGTCTAAGGTTTGCCTACCAAATTGCAAAAGAACAGGTTCCTCCCCTAAGAACATAAGATGAGCCCTGCTGGATCAGGCCTAAGGCTCATCTTGTCCAGCATGCTCCCAGTAGCCAAACAAGTGCCTATGGGAAGCTCACAAATAGGCCCTTATAACAATGGCACTCTCCCCATCTGTACTCTGCAGCAGGAGCGGGAAATCTGTGCTCCTCCAGAAGTTGCTAAACTGCAGCTCCCATCCTCCCTGCCCCATTGGCCATGCTTGCTAGGGCTGATGAGAGCAACAGCTGGAAGGCCCCAAATTCCCCATTCCTGCTGTGCAGCAGCTTGTACGCATAGGCATACCATCTCTGATACTGGAGGAGGGCACTGTCATCGTGGCTAGTAGCCATTGATGGCCTTAGCCTCCCTGAATCTCTGAATGCTTAACTCATCCAGGTTATGGTCAGTTTGCAAAACTGGAATTGGGCCTCAGTGTTTAGTTTTTCATGAGAGGAAACAGAGCTCAAGTTAAGTCTAACCTAGAAACACCCCCTCCGCCTTCCGCCCTCGTCTGATTAACAAACAACATTAATACACGACTGATGCACTTCTGAGAGATGGCCGTGCTTTGAGGGGGCAGGAGTGCCCTTTTTAAGTAGGGGGAAGATGGCAAAGAGATTGGGGGGCAGACAAGAAAATATTCTCAGCAAGAATAACAGTTCATTTTCATTCTTGAACATGCACAAGGTTAAATTGCAAAAAAGCTGTTTATTTTAAGAGAGTTGGTTGTGGAAGAGAACACTGTGTTTAGATACCTTTGGACTTTGTGTTTGATAACAGGAGGTTGTTGTATTTCTGCAATTCGTTTCACTTTGTTGTACTGATTAGTCTTGCCATTTATTCTTAAAGAAGCCCTTTCCCCCCATATATTTTCCCCTCCCTCTGCCCATTACCCCCTTTTTCCCTCTTCCAGCTGCCACAAATAGGAAAGAGCATCTGTCCCAGGTTCAGTCCCCGGCATCTCCAGATGAAACTGGGAGAGACCCGTCTGAAACCTTGGACGGCTGCTGCCAGTCAGTGAAGACAACATTCGGCTAGATGGACCAATAGGCTGACTCAGTATAAGGCATCTTCCTATGTCCTTAGATTGAGGTGGTGCTGAATAGGCCACAACCCTGAATCCTGGCCTTCCTCTGATATTTTTGGAGGAAAAAGAAAGACACCTTAAAGTATGTTTGTGACTGTTCATTTGGTCTTTTATATTGTTTCGGAGGGGACTGAATCCTACGCTTGCCCTGTGGAGGTTACTGTGCACGAGACCAGAAAGCAACCCAGCATGAGATCCAGCCACCTAGGTACTAGAATCAAAAGCATAGTCTTTAGATTTTAAAGCTGTCATTAAAAACAAAAAACCCTGGCCCACTCACTTTTTGCACCTGATGACAGCTGACCATCTTTGGGGTAAAAAAGGGATTGGGGCTTCCCCCTCTTTAACTAAGGCAGCAAAGGCTTCTGCCTGAGACAACAGCATGTCACGCTCTCCAGGTTAATCAGGGGAAATCCCCCCAAAGTGCTTTGTACCAAGTCAGGCCATCTAGCTCAGCGTTGTCAACACTAACTGGCAGCAGCTCTCTAGGATTGCAGATAGGGGTCTCTCCCAGCCCTATCTGGAGATGCTGGGGATTGACCCTGGGACCTTCTGCATGCAAAGCAGATGCTCTGCCACTGAGCTACAGCCCTTCCCCACCAGGTCTTTTGCGTTTCCTCCTAGCCTAGCATGTGCTCTGCCACTGAACAATGGCCCTTGTCTCTCAAAAGGGAGCACAGCCCCACATCCCAGCTGAGACCCTTGAGACATTAAGGGCAGGGGGGCAATTTGGCTTCCCCATTTTTATTCTAGCCCGCTTTTTTCTGTGTACAATTGAATGGAGCAAAAAGGGGGAAAGGCCGCTCATGTTCCTCCCCTGTCCTACATCTTACAATCCTAAGTGCCTGAAGTGGGATGTAAGTGTGACCCCAATTACTACTCCTTCCCTTTGCTTCACTGAGTTGTATGGAACAGGGCCAGCCCTACCATTAGACAAAATAAAGCAGCTGCCCTAAGCAGCAGGTCCTGAGGGGCAGAAAGCAGACAGAACTGTGGGCTGTGTGGTCTGCCCTGTGCCCTCAGGTGTGGGGAGGGCATTCTGTCCCATCACCGTTCTCAAAGGAAGATTCAGCTCAGCCAGTCTGCTCAGTTTCTGTACGTGGAATGAATGGGGGCACCATCTTGTTCTTCACCTCTGACAGCAAAAAGTCTTGGGAAGCCTTGAACAGGGGAAGGAGGTTGCGATTGGGGGAAACGTTTGAGGATAAAATGCAGTCGGGGACATAAGAACACAAGAAGAGCCTGCTGGATCAGGCCAGTGGCCCATCTAGTCCAGCATCCTGTTCTCACAGTGGCCAACCCGATGCCTCTGGGAAGCCCACAATCACAATGGTACTCTCTCACCTGCGATTTCCAGCAACTGGTATTCAAATACATACTGCCTCTGAGGGCTAGATGCCACTATTAGCATTATCCTTCATGGAGCTGCCTAATCCTGTTTTCAAGCTATCCAAGTTGGGGGCCCATCACACAACCTCTTGTGGGAGCAAATGTAATAGTTTAACTATCCACTGTGTGAAGAAATACTTCTTTTTGTCTGTCTTAGCTCTTCCCACATTCACCCCAATTGGATGACCCAGACATCTAGTGTTTTGAGGGAGAAAACCTTCTCCTTACCCACTTTCTCCACTCTGTGCATAATTGTATACACCTCTATCATAACCCTCCCTTACTGGCCTTTTTTCTAAACCAAAAAGACCCAAAGGTGGAAGACCCTTGAGAAGCCCCTCTGGCATACCACAAGGGAGGGAGTGTGTGTGTGTGTGAGAGAGAACATTAATTTTTACTGAGGACAACCCCCCCCCCAAAAAACACTGTGCCAGCTCTGTAAGCCAGGAACATGTTGCTTACAGCCAAGCATTATTTTGACCTCCTCCTCCTCCTCCACGCCATCTCCCAAACGACAAGGGGGAGAGAGTAATTAGCGGAGGGCAGCTTCCTCTTCCTCTAGTGCTCAGCAGAGGAGACTTCGGAAGCTGGAGGTAGAAAAGAAAAACCCAGACGTTGCTTTTTCTGTTTTGCTGCACTGAAGACAAGCACTCTGACCTCTTCCCATTGATCGGCATAACACAGGCCTCATCTTCTCGCTAATCAAAGGGGAGTGGAGGCGGAATGGGACCATGTGGCAAGGTTCTCCCGCTGTAATAGACCAGGCATTTCCCGATGACAAAGCAAAGCTGTAGGTTTGTGCTGCCCCAGTGGTGCAGCTTCCCTAGCTAGCGGGTTCCCACGCAGGAAGAGGCCTTTTTTATTTTTTTAAAGATCTGCATGAACATTCCAGTCCCTTTAACGGAGGAAAAAAAGACTTACCTGAAGAACCAATGCATGGTTCTGCATCTTGGACAGCGGGCCTCATATATATCAATGTTGTCACAGGCAAGGAACAGCAGCAGTGAATTTCCCTGCCCCCATCCCCATTAACTGTGTGTATACAGGGTTAAGCAAAAAGTGAATCCAACATTCTGTACCAATATCAAACAAAATCCGCATCAACTGCACCATTTTTTAAAAAAGAGCTGCTGAGAGCCTTTTTGATTAAACAATGGAGTATGAATACTTTAAATGTTATCTTCTTTACAAAGAAAAGCAAAACCTTTGTCCCTCCAGATATTGCTGAACTACAACTCCCATCAGCCACAACAAGCATGGCCAAAAGCCAGATATGATGGGAGTTCAGCAACATCTAGCGGTCCAATAGGAAGCTGCCTTATACCCAGGTCCTCCCTTAGCATGTGAGAGGCCCGGGGCAAAAGCATAGTTGGGGGCTCCCCACATTTGCTCTGGGTCACCATCTTGGTCTTGGTTGAGTTACTGTAGGTGCGCAGGCACCAGTCCCGGAACTGCCGGCCCAGCTCGCTGTCCCCGGGCCGGCTACCGCTCGCTGACTGCAGCAGGAGCGGCGGCAGCTTCAGCATGGCAGGCAGACAGGCAGGCGAGCGAGCCCCCGTCCCAGGCGGAGACAAAGAGAGAGATAGAGTGCTGCGCCCTGCCTAGCGTGGGGAAGGCGAGCAGGCAGGCAGGGAGGAGCCGGCTGGTGAGCAGATCCCCAAGCATGGGTCCCCCCAAAGTGCAGGACCCGGGGCAACTGCCCCGCTTCCTGGTGCCTAGGGGCAGCTCTGCTTATACCACAGCAGACTATTTCCCATCTAACCTCATGTTGGTCTGACAGCAGATCTCAGGCTGGGGTCTTTTACATCATCGACATCCTGATCTTTTTTAACTGAGAAGCCGGGATTGAACCTGGGACCTTCTAAAATCAAAGCAAGTGCAATATTACCGTTAACTATGGTTAACTATGGGATTTTTTAAAGAAAAAAATAAAAGATGTACGTGTGCAAGAGAAGCTTTCTAAACTGAACAGAGAGGTTTAGAGAATTTATTTTGCTTCTTCTCTCATCATATAAGAGTTTAGAATCACCCAACCATGTAGATTTGTAGTAGGTTCAGAACAGACAAGAGGAAGTATGTCTTCACAGGATGCATAACTGACTTGAGAAATTAATTTTTGCAAGTGCTGGTGAAAATCATTAATGCAGAGATAGTTCTAAAAAAGGACTAGGCATTCATGAACAGTAGCGTAGTGGAAAATTCAGAAGTACAGGGTCCCTTCATGATAGTCACAGCCACGCCCCCTCCCCCCTTTTCCTTGCTGGGTTGAGAATGAGATCCTTGTTAATACCTTCTCTCACAACAACAGATGTTCCTAGGAGCCCAAAAGTGTGAAAGGGGAGCATTAGCTACTGAGAAGAGTCTTCTCAGCGGCTAACTCACCTCCTTTACTCTGATTGGCAGCAAAAGACAAGGATGCATGTTAGAAGACTCTTCTCGGTGGCCTGTAGGATGCTGGAGATAGGGACCCTGCTCCCAAACAAATAAGGGGACTAAGACCCCCTGAGACCCTGGACAACTATATGCCTGTTCATGTAGAATAAGGCTATCAACAGTTATGAGTCATGATAGCTCAATGGAATCACTTTGCTCAAAAGTAATGTGCCCCTGAGGACCAAATGCTAAGAACATTCCAATGGGAGAGGGCTGTTCCCTTCAAGCCATGGTCTTGTGTTTTCCAAAAGTATCTGGTCTGATCTAGGAAATAAATTCTTAAGTACCACGTAAAAACTGACTTCTGCATAAGTCTGTTCTTATCATTTTTACATATCTGCTTCTGCCTTTAGTGTTTAGATTGGTATATGTAATTTTGTCTTTATATATGGTTAGGTAGCAACCTTGAACTTTATACCAGAGATGACATATGGATGTTCTAAATCAGCCTTCCCAATCTGGTGCCCTGCAGATGTTTTAAGCTGTAGCTCTCATCTGCCCCAGCCAGTGCTGTAGTACTGCTGGAAAGTTTAAAGATGCTCAAAGCTTCCAAAGCATCTGGAGAACATCAGATTGGGGAAGGCTGTTGCCCAACCTGTGAGCTATGGTCTAATTACTGAAACAACTCTGCATAGATTGTGCAGACCTGCTTACATTTGCTTATTTTTTCTAATATATTCTGCTTCTACTAGTTATTGGGAGGAATAAAGAGCAATGCATAGCCCTGAAGTTCAGGCTATTGGAAATCCTTTTCAGTCCCTTCCCCAAGATTTCCACAGATTAACCACCCACTTTGAGGTCTATCTGTGCAGGGTTAGGGTCTCTGTGTAGAATATCCTTATAAGAATGCTCCAATCCAAAGCCTATGTCCTTGGAAACAATATTTACTTTTCAGAACAGATGCTTTAAACCAAAGCGTAAATTGTATATGAGAAAATATGACCAGGTTGTTAATGCTGCAAGAGCCTAAATAGAATCAAGTTAGGCCCAGACAAGCAACCAAATTATTGTAGTGATGCCCCTTTGTCACAAGGGGGCGTTTTGAAACAGGCTGATTGCAAATGAAAGCCCCATTTGCTTAGGTGGAGCTAGTTATTAGCCAAACAAGCAACTGTTTTATATTTTTAAAATGGTGTCAGGAGAGTCTGCAATCTGCCACCCCCTCCCTTGAAATGGAGCAGTAAGATTATGAAATTGACAATAGAGTGATTACAGATTCTCCAGGGCTTCTTCTGAATTAATCCCATTACTTGCACATCACAGTTGTCATGGGCAGTTATTGATTTATATTCCTTCTAGTGCAGCAAAGCTTATTAATCAGTTTTAGCATCTTTAAATTGAGCTCCCGGTAATAGCTGCACTAACAGCATGTAGGATTCCCAGCTCTCATGCCAAGAGAAATGTCATCTACATCTACTTAAACAGCTTTCAAAAGCAGACGAGCACTGGCAGAAAATGAGTTGGCAACCTTAACAGGAGAGAAATTAACACCTGGATGTTTGGGAAAGGTCTGCCTAGTGTTCAGGACTGACTTTGGGGGGGGGGAGCAGTAAAAGTAGCAGCGCTGGCCCAAGACATTTTGCTGCCTGACGTGAAGCCCAAATGGAACACCAACATCTGCTAGGGCCAACCAATTTTTGACAGACCAGGTCTTGCCTTCACCTATCCCTCCCACATCCTGCATTCGAAACATCCTCTGCTAAAAGAATCTAGTAGCAAGATTGTGGAGGGCCTGTGGCAAGAGGCTAAAAAACTGCTTTGAAATAGAAGCTGCTGCCATAGTACTTAAACTTTTAATAATATATCCTCTTTATCCCCCTTCCTACTTTACCTCTTTTTAAGAACTTCAGTAAAACCGGTTCTTAATAAAGAGACTGCCAGGGAAAAGGAAGATGGGCTGGACTTTATATTCCCCAGCAAGCTCGTGTTGCAACAGCCTTTTGGTGCTTGAACAAGATTGTTAGGATCCTGACAGCAGTAAAAAAAACCAATTCTGTTCTTAATTTATCACTTTTCCCTATCCAACATTGCACTTTGATGGTTGGTAATCTGAAAATCTCTAGTCCAAAGATAATGCAACAAGGGCCCAAATAAGTCCTTATGGTTGATCTACTTGATCTATCAAGGATCTACTCATAACTCTAGGAAAATATTTTTCAAAAAAAATGGCTAAATGGAGTATTTTCCCTATTGATTTCTCTACCAAGAAGCTTCTTTCTTCAGCAGAATACCACCTCCTGGCAGCAGATTCTAGGACACACTAATTATGTAGAATACCACACTGTAGTGTCCTATTTCATTGTATCTACAAACTGCAGAGTAATAGCAATTGGCAAGCTTCTTTGGAAAGATGCTTGTCTGCTACTGATTTTTTATGAACATGTTCCAAGGATTACTGTTTGACAACTGCCACGCTAGTTCAGGGCTTGCAAATTTTCCTGTGGAGGGCTGTTAACTCACACAAAGTCATTTGGAGGTACAGCTGACAGTAGGTGGCACATTAGCAAAAAGTGGTCAGAGTTTGCAGCACTGCTTAACTATGCTACTCCTTCTCTGCAGGCTGTTTTAATGTTAGACCACGGGCTGCAGCCCCACGTCATGGACTAATGTGCTTTAGCTGGAGCAGTCCTAAACGGGTCATCAGGAAGAATGTTACCTTGCTTTCCGCTACAAGTATGTTGCTTGAAACACACTGTAGCAAGCCCCACCAAGAAATTTGTGGTAGAGTATCTTCTTATCACCACAAATGGCACAGAAAATCCCATGCTTAACCATGGCATCTGGAGCATAGTTCATTTTTCTTTGGAATACGGCATAATAAACTGTGGTTTAGGAATGAGGTGTACTGTAGAGGACAGGGCAAGACAGAGAAAAAAATCCATTGCATTCACATACTGTAGTAGCATAACCTGCAGCAATCCTAGGAATACAGCCATACCAAACTGTTTTCAGAGGAACAGCCTTCCATTAACTGCGACCCTACTTAAATTATATTCAACTCTTATTCTCCCTCTCAGAAAAAGGAATGCCTGTGATATTGCTTGTTCCACCCTGTATAGGAAAACAACTTGAGTGGATGACCAGTAACAAGTGAACTGATAAGGAATGTTAGAAGCTTGTTTCATCGTTACTACTGACTTTAGGCCTGAATCAAGTATCTGGTACACAGTATGTGCTCTAGAACCACAGCCTCTTTGCTTTTGAGTTTGAAATTTACAAGGGAAATTGGGGAGTACTTAACTTTCCCCTACCCACTCCCTCATCCCGTGGGGATGCCATGCCAGATATGTTCATTGGATCTGATAGGGAGCACCAATCAAAACATGCAAGTTATTGGTTTAGGCCAACTAGACTATTCTGCACCTATTAATCTCAGTTTTGAATTCAAGTATGTAAGGAATTACTTTTCCCTTTATCTGGTCAGATCACCGGCAAGCCATGGCTTATCCTATATAGAGAGATAAACAGCAGGAAGGAGGCATGTTGAAGCCTAGTAAAGATGCTTCCTTTATCTGTATTTTTCTGCTGTGACTGATCACAAAATATGCATGCATCCAATAGCTGTGCCACTCAGGATAATTGGGAAAGAATTATCATGCACTGGGGGGGTGTTGGAAGCTGTAGTGATTTATCTAGCATGTTTTTCTGTCCTTTAAGACATTCATAATAGGCAAGGACGTTCAGAAAGCAGTTACAAGATTGAAGAGGCGTTTTGGCCTACTCTCCAAGGAATGTCAGCTTGCAGATGAGTAGCTGGCTGCAAGACATCACATTAACTTTGTGAATAAGCAGATCTAGTGCTCGGGAAGCGACTAGAAGCAGTTAAGAGGGGAAGAAGGCAAGAGTCAACACTTAAGTGTTTCTTTCTACAATGTTGAGTTTTCTGTGTGAATCCAGATAACAGCAGTTCCCTCTGCAGGGTATCTAGGGCATCCCATGAGCACATCAGTTCCAAAGCAGCCAGCAAGAACTCTTGAATGCTCAGCAGGTAAGGATCCACATACTCTACTTACCTCAAGCTATGGCACATGTGCTACAGCCCCCACCCACCCCCATTTGCAACAAGACATACATCACTTCTATGATCTCACCAGAAGTTTTATTGAAAACTTTAAATATTCTGCAGACGTGTTACACGACTTCCCATTGGGGAACCTGGACAACATGAACCCATGGAGAATTTGCTATAGAACAGGTTTGCCTCATCATTCCTAAGTCTATGAATGCTCCTCAGCCAACTTTTCAGCCTTTGCCACAGCTTCTTCAATAGGCCCCACCATGTAGAAAGCCTGCTCTGGGAGATGGTCATACTCTCCTGCAAAGGAAAAAATAGGCAGCGAGTCAACAATGGGATCAGCTAGACCTGTTCAGGAAAAGCAACAAATTGGCATCTTTGTTTATGGGCAGCATAGTGCTACTGTATAAACCTGTTTTATTCATTTTCTTGGAGTTTCTTTCCATGCTAAATCGGGTAGAAGTGGTAACTTACTATGGTTTACCTGTAGCCATCTGAAAACCCATAGTAAAGGGTCCTCAACCATTACTCCTAGAGTTCCCTACATCTGGGTGTATGTATAGAAAAGCTGACCACTGGCCATTCAAGTGGTTACATGTACTACCAGGACAATTTCTTACCTATCAGGATCTGTTGGAAGCCTTTGATGGTTTCTTTCAGGGGTACCAGCTTGCCAGCATAACCAGTAAAGACTTCAGCCACTTGGAAGGGCTGGGACAAAAATTTCTGAATCTTGCGGGCACGGGCCACTGTGAGCTTATCCTCTTCAGACAACTCATCCATACCCAAAATAGCAATGATGTCCTGGAGGGACTTGTAGTCCTAGAAAGAACACATATATGTAACTGGAGACAGCAAGGACACTCTGAAGCACAGCAAGTCAGTACCACTCCCTATATATGCATATATGTGCGTGTATATGTATATATATTATTTTATGAATTTTGATTGCATTTTATGTATTTTAATTTATTTTAATGTTTTTGTGATTTTTATTGTGTACAATTTTATTATGTACAGGCTCGATTTTACTGTAAGCCGCCCTGAGTGCCCTATTACAGGGTAGACGGGCAGGATAGAAATATTTTAAATAAAATAAATAAGAAGTCACGCACCCAAGTCTTGTACATTCTGCCTTTTGAACAGCATTGCTAGTTAGGTAAGCTCACCACTGGTGAAGCTTCTTAGTATAAACTTGTGGAGGGTGTTTTTGCAAACCTGAGAAGTAAAGTATTTTTTCTCCCATGGACCGGCGTGCCTTTATTAACATATTTTGTGCCTAACTGATCCTCCTTACCTGCAAAATCTTTTGCACTCCACGGGCCACATCATAATGCTCCTGCCCTACAATATTGGGATCCATGATACGAGAAGTGGAGTCTAGAGGGTCCACAGCTGGATAAATGCCCAGTTCAGCAATGGCACGAGACAGCACAGTGGTGGCATCCAAGTGGGCAAATGTGGTTGCGGGGGCTGGATCAGTCAAGTCATCAGCTGGTACATAAATGGCCTAGGAAGAGAAAAGACTTACTACAGAGCCACACTACGCATATGAACAGCTTAAATGTTATCCATTCACAGCTTTGCACCCTTATATGAGGAAGGGAAAAGGCTGTATCAGATCAAGGGGAAGGGGGAGTGTGGTTGAATGAAGAGAGAAGCTTGCCTCTCTTCCAGAAATTGGCTACTAAACAAAGCACAGGGTTAGCTTTGTGGGCAGTTAAGCTATTATTAGAGAGGCACTCATTTTAGCAGTTGTTACCTGCACAGAGGTGATAGAGCCCTTCCGAGTTGTTGTGATCCTCTCCTGCATGGTACCCATATCAGTTGCTAGAGTAGGCTGGTACCCCACAGCTGAGGGGATTCTGCCCAGCAAGGCAGACACCTGGAAGAGAAAAAAATATGTAGTGCTTTAAAGCTAGTATGGTTGACTATTACAAGATCCCCAACTTGTCTGCAAAACAGCAATCTTTACATAACTAATGCAAGAACTACAGTGGCTGGCTAGGGCAGCAAACAGCTATTCCTCCACATGCTTTAGTGGGACCTTGTTGAATTAGTTTCCTTCAAGCAAAAGCAGGAAACAAACTGAGGTCTCAGCAGGAAGGGAGAGCAAAAAACGTCCTTTGAAGTCCTAGAATTCCTGCCTTCATAGGTTTAGCTCCCCCTATCTGGAAACATCCAACACCCAAGGGAGAAATGCCTGGCTCACATCCACGTTAGACCAACGCCCTGTCACTAAGCCTACTTTATTTAAATTGGTAGATGAAGCCCATGATTGAGATAATCCTGCCACATCCAGCCTTACCTCAGATCCAGCCTGTGTGAACCGGAATATGTTGTCAATGAAAAGCAGTACATCTTGACCCTCCTGGTCCCTGAAGTATTCAGCCACAGTCAATCCAGTTAGAGCAACCCTGGCACGAGCACCAGGTGGCTCATTCATCTGTCCATAAACAAGTGCGACCTACGGAAATACCACAGTGCTAATTTCTGCCCTGTGTTAACTATGTGACTGCAGGTTCCCAACTTCGTTATACTGAACTAGTACAACAGGGTACAGTGTTCCTACAATTTTCTTGCAACTCATCAACTCCAGCTTATTCTTAACACAGCCCACCAAGCTTCAAAAGGAAGCCAATCAATCCCCTTTCTCTACCCCTCTCCCAGGCCATCCGACAGTAGCTTCAAACTATAAACGTGTTTCTTTCAAAGGCGGCTTCTTGATTGTGCTACTAGAAATGTAATGCGAAAGTCTCTTCAGTCCACATATTTTAGTAACTGAGTTAATTTGCTACCAGTGTTTGGCTCAAGATCAGACTAGAGATTCAGAATTCTACAGACCTCAGTCTGAAGCAGAACGCCCAATTTCTGGTGCAAGTTACAATATTTCCACTTTCAAAATGGCAGATTAAGCCAACCACTCCCACAATTTTCCCTACCTGGGTAGCATGAATAGCCTTCCTACCTTGGATGTGGTATCTTTCAAGTTGATGACTCCAGATTCAATCATTTCATGGTACAAGTCATTTCCTTCACGAGTTCTTTCCCCAACACCAGCAAACACTGAGTAGCCACCATGGGCTTTGGCAACATTATTGATCAGCTCCATGATCAATACTGTCTTGCCTACACCAGCACCACCAAACAAACCTAGGGAGAAAAAGCCTGTTTAATACCTAGTCTTGAATTATGCTCCCGCAATCATCCTGCCTGTTTTCCTTCTCAGAAACAAAAGAGTTGCTTCAGCAATCTCAGAAGAACGAAAGTCATAAGTTTGCTCATCAATGAAGGAAACAAAGTCATTGTCAAGTCAACAGGTTCTTAAATTTTGACTGCTAATGAACAGGAACCCAAGATATTGGACAGGAAGCTTAGCACTCAAGTCATGATCACCCTACTCTTAGGACCTATTCCACACAGGTCCTATCTGATAACTCACCAATTTTACCACCCTTGGCATATGGTGCAAGGAGGTCCACAACCTTAATGCCAGTGACAAGGATTTCCTGTTCAACACTCATTTCGACGAACTCTGGTGCTTCAGCATGAATAGCAGCAAACCTGCAAGAGAAAGTTGGCCGCATGTTATGTGATTTGTGCTCCTATCTTGGATATTCACAAAGTGCTTACAGATAATTCTTGTACCCAAAACCCAATTATTTTGTATTAAAACACTGTGCATCCTCTAGGTCAGAATGGACATGGCTTCTTCTGTGTTAGAATCATAGCTTTCAATTTTAAAACTTTGAGCTATCATGTATGCAAAGGTATCAGTCAATAGTAGTTTTAGTACAGTAAGATCTGGACGAGGGATAACAGACTTTGAAATCTATACACTAGGTTCCATGAAGAACAATGGAATATCTAAATCATGTATTATGAACAAAATGTTTTGATTTCATTTCAAGTTTATTTCCATGTTCTAGCAAGGAGTGCTGGAATTCACTTGTCTCATTAATAAATCTAAACCAATCCTCTATACTATATCTTATAAACTCATGACACAGGAACTGCTCTACAGCTGTAGAGTTAACATGCTGCTATTAATATGGTTCAGACTGAATTTAGCATTGCTGTACAGCCAGAAGTGCTCTCCAGAACTTAATTTAAGAGCTGCAAGATTAAAAAAATGAAAAAAAATTGCTGGCATAGCTTCTGCTGCATGATTCTTCAGACCCTCATCAACTGTGTGGGTGCTCTACTATCTGAACTCAACAGTAGCTAAACATTAGAATAGCAAAACAAATTCTATAAAACTGAAAGGAAGCCAGTTAATATGCTTTTGGCACCAGCCTATCATTTAACCCTCAGATTCACACTTAACTGTTTGGTTGTTATTGGACCTCTTTCATCTATTGGCTCTCCAATCACATTCATGATTCTTCCAAGGGTCTCGGGTCCTACAGGAATTCTGATGGGTGCACCAGAGTCCAAAACTTTTTGGCCTCTCACCAAGCCTTCGGTACCATCCATAGCAATGGTACGAACAGTATTCTCACCTACAGTGGAAGAGAACCTTTATATAAGTTGCCTTTCCCACCAAGCCAGTGTCTGAGGAGTAGAAATACATTTTAACACTCTGCAAAATTTCTCACTCTGTATTAATCCCCAAAGGTAAAGTCAAGTACTAAAGCTGAGCTTCTAGCTGAGGATGACACAAGGCTTGGGAAAGATTTGGTCATGCAAGCAATGTACTTTTCATCTCCTAATGAGCGCAGAGAACACAGATTAAGAACTACAATTCAGTAAATTGTACCTACAGTTCTATGACTGAAAAAGCTTTACAGCAAAGATTTGTTTCAAAGTCATAACTGGATAGCAAGTCAAGACTTCAGCAAGACTGGAAAGACAAAGGGTCTCTGGGATTGAGAATTTCAAATGGATAATCTGCTACATATCAAGGAACTGTTAGGCCACAGAATGCCAGTGCCCTCTGAATTGCTTATATTCACCTGAAGATTTAGACATGAGTTAGAGACTGATAAACAGCCCAGACTAGATCACAACACTGACCAATACTACCAGCCAACATGGCCTTGTGTCCAATTACTGTCTAGATGGCAGTGGATTTAAATTTCCTTCTCAGATCATAAATATGGCTTCAGCAAGCTCAGAAGAACGAAAGTCATCTTATTGATCATCAACAAAGGAACAGTTACAGGGTAGAGTAAGGTTAGGAATTCAAATGGCACTTACCCAAGTGCTGTGCTACCTCCAGCACCAGCCGTGTATCTCTGCCTTGAACCTCAAGGGCATTGAGGATTGGTGGCAGCCCCTCATCAAACTGGACATCCACCACAGCACCAATGACTGCCACAATGCGCCCGGTGGAAGTTCCAGCTTTAGCTGAAGGTGCTGTCTGTGCAGCATAGTTCCGGCCTAGAGAACAGAGGACAACCATGATAGACAGGACAATTTAGGGACTAATCATACAGCATCTTCATCCCTCCACCAGCAACCCACAAAAGAATCAAATACCCCAGGAATTAGCTTAAGACTCGTTCTCTTTTGGCATAGAGAACCTACTGAAGCCAAAAGACACTCCGATTGTGACCTTAATTCCTAACAGCTTGAAGTTACCAATGTGAAACTAAGTAGATAAAGCAGCTCAATGGTGGAGTGATAACGAAACAGCACTGCACCCAAGCACAATACAAGCATCCTCCCTCCAGGATATGAAACTCTGGAGAAAGGCCTCTTTGTGGAGGGACCTCTAACACTGCATTAATGCACAATGTTTTCAGACTCTCTACGTTTAAGGAATCTTAACCATATTAGTACCGATAGGCATACTCTCTTTTAAGGGAAGATTCCTTATCACTACCAATCACCTCAATGAACTACAAATAAGCTTCAAGCAAACTTGGGCACCCCACAGCATAGCATGAGAATTACTGGCCCAGCAGTTTTCAGGGCTATACCCCTCCCTGCCAATAACTAATGGCAGTGTGGTGTAGTGGTTAAGGTGTTGGACTACGACCTGGGAGACCAGGGTTCAAATCCCCACATAGCCATGAAACTCACTGGGTGACCTTGGGCCAGTCACTGCCCCTCAGCCTCAGAGGAAGGCAATGCTAAACTCCCTCTGAATACAGCTTACCATGAAAACCCTATTCATAGCTGCCATAAGTCGGGATTGACTTGAAGGCAGTCCATTTCCATAGACAAAAGCCCTACCCCATATCAAATTTATGCTTAAGTTTATACACCCCCAGCTTGTTTTCTAGCTACAGACCCCCCATTCCCCAAATCCCAAACCAGTGATTAAACACTCATTTTAAACCAGTTTTTTATGCCTTCTACTTCTCTCCCCATACACTGCAGACTTAGAAAGGTAGCTTTCCATGCTCTGCCTAGCCCAGCTGCGTACCGGCAACCCAGACTCACCTTCCTCACCACTCCATGGGCAACTCCCCCTATACCTATCAACTCTTTCTCGCATAAGCTTTTCTTAAAAGCCAGGCCTCTTCATACCTGCCAACTTGCCACAAGTGAAAACAGCGGCAGGAGTCTTGCATATTTTAGAACCGCACCGCTTGCACACGAAGAATCACTCCCCACCACCACCTTACACGCCGCAGAAGGCTCTTCTGTTCGCCATCTTAGCGCACTCAGCATCCCCTCTTAACAGAGCACTTTGCTTCCTAGAGTTGCCTACACAACATACCTTTAAACCACATTCCGGCACCCCAAGGCACCTGGGAACTACAATTTGTTATGAGTGCTGGGAATTGTAGTTCTGTGAGGGATAAACTATATTTCTCGCGATTATCGGGGAGTGGGTGTAATTAAAAGTATTGCGTGAACGCAGTTTAGTTCTAAAATGATCCTTCCTAACCACGCGGCGCATGAAATGGCAGCCTGTATTCTTACATACATGATGACTTCTCGTGCAGAAAACATAAGAAACGGATGGTGGTCACGATGGGTAGATATTACTATAATACGCCTCTTGAATGGGAGCAACATCGGGAGAGTTGCTTCGCCCGTGCCCTGCAGGTGGGCTTACCAAGAAGCAGCCCGGTATTCTCCGTGGGAAGAGAAGGCTGGACTAGATGAGCCTTTGGGCCTGACCCAGCAGGGTTCTCTCGGGCCCAGTGGGATGGGTGCCCCTGTTACCTCTCCGCAGGCCGAGGCCGTCAACCCCATCTTCGCTCCCGCCACTAGGCCCCAAGGTGACCCCGCCCTCGGGCGCCTTCCCTTCTGCTCCCTTCACTCACGGGCTTCGGAGGCGGAGGCGGCAGCCCCACCCCGGAGCTTCAGCAGATCCTGGAGCGGACTCGGCGCGCTCCGCACCCCCCGCAGCAGAGACGCGGCCGAAGAGGCGCAGCAGCGACCCGCAAACCCCAACATGGCGGCCACCGGCTGACTGAAAGAGTAACCCCGCGGCCAGCCTTGATCAGGTCGGGCTGAAGGGCGGGATGGCAGGGCCGGAACCGGCTATTGGTCGGCAATGTTCGGTTCTCTAAAGTCTATTGGACCAACTGCTTTGTCACTCCCCTACTAGAAGTATCGCTGGTTGGAAAGGGCTTGACGTCAACTGTGCGTCGCTCAGGCTGAAGGGGCGGTGCTATGGGACGTGCCCAGTTAGCAAAATACTAAAGCGTCAGCCTATTTGGCAATGAATCTGCTCTTCATTGCTATGAGTCTCCGTTACTGGCTAAAGCCGACACCTTTCAAGGAAATCCTGCTTGCTAATTGTTCGGAATTAAGGAAGCTCCCGCCCTTAAGGATGTGATTTGTGAAAAAAAGGGCGGGAAAAATATTTAAGGACCTGTACTTATCAGATATGAGAATTGTCTGTGCACGTGTTCCAGATTTGTCCTTGCTATAAATGAGACATTGTCAGCATTTCGTTAGATGGAAGGGGCGTCCGGAGACCTATAAAGAGCAAGTGATTTGCAACAAGAATGCCAATTCCAGATTTCACTGAAAATCTAATTTGAATGGGTGTAATCATGTTTACTCAGTACTCCCGGGTTGGTATGCACATTTTCTAGGATTGGGCTACATGTTATATCAAGGACTTGCTTGACTGGCAGTGCTGCAATTTTAACCATGTTTAAGAGGATGTAAATTGTTTAGGATTGTGCTGTGTATTTTATCATATATTTCCACTTACAACTATACATATCAGAATTCCTCAGTTTTAAAAATAAAATTACTGTCTGGGACTGGAGTGATATGTGAATTTGAACAGGAAACAATGTATTTGCACATGTTTTAACGGTTGCACTTTGTGCAAGGGAAAAGCTGGAACAACAACCTAGTGGAGTTGCCAGCATTTTTTCTTGCAAAGCTGCTGTGGTATGCTACTCTGCTGGGGGGGGGGTGTCACCTGATCAGATTTGGGGGCAAGTGCAAGGGGAAGGGGGGAATCCCATTACACTACTGCAAGGATTTATTTGAATACCGCCCTATGGTATTAAGGTTTGCTGAGAAGAACACATTCCCCTTATGCAGTTCTTGGTGTCAGTCATCCAGTAAAGCAACCAAGGCTTTTGCTGTCCCCAGAATGGGTCTGAACCAGATTGAAAAGGATCCAAATAATTAGCTTAATCTAAGAAAACCTGGAGTTATATTCCCACTACTTGTTCTAGGACAGGAAGGTAGGGAGCCTGATTTCCTCTAACCCTCATGGGCCAAGTTTGACAGCTGGCTGCCCACCTATCAATCAACTGATGTTACAGTGATGTCAGGTGATGATTGTCAGGACTCCAAAGCATCACACAGAGCTTGCAAAGATAGTGAATCTGAGGCCAGGGACTGTCTTCTCAATGATATTTGTAAACAGCTCCTTTTGGCTGAAGAGTGGGATAAAAATGCCAATAAGAACAATAATGACATTTTTAGTATGTTTATAACTAGGCTGCATTAGAACAGAAATGACCCCTTGACATATTCACAACTTGGATGTTCAAGTTGCAAAGAGGTGTTGTTTTATTCCCACTGTTAAGGGCTTGGTAATCTTTCAGCTAGGGATGTTAATCGGTTATTTATTAATTTGTCTGTTATGGTTGTATTCCATCCTTCCTACAAGGACTTAGGCTGGCACACATTATTTTACCCCCTTTTTATATGCAAAAGCCCAACAAAGAAGGTAGGCTGAGATGATGATTGTCTCACACTCACTGAGTGAATTTAATGACCGTGTGGGACTTTGAATCTATATCTCTCCAGTCCAAGTACACATTGGTAAATGCTTTTCCAACTTTTTCAGTGCATGGTATCTGAAAGCTAGTATTGTACAGTATAAAGTTATGACAGAAGTCTGGGATTTGTTTTTTTTTTAATTCTTAGACTATTATTATACACATTACATTAGACTTGAAAAACATATACAAGACATGGAGGATCTTTATCATTTTCAGTAATGCAAGTTCCTGACTTCCAAACTCTTCAGAGAAATGGCAACTGTGGGGTTGATGAGGGCTGGATTGGCAAGATGAGACAGCCTTTGAACAAGTCTATCAGATTTAGCTCTTCTTTGCAACTAGGACCCAAGAAAAACATGGACCTTCAGCCTTTTACACAATGCTGCCCTGAAAGTTGGGCACAGGACAAAGGTCTTTTAATCAGATTCAATTATCCTAAAGCCAGAGCAGAGTCAAGTATGAGAAATGGTTTTTTAGGAACAAAGGCACCCATTTTGCCAAGGAAAGTAACCCCAGCCTTGGCAGATTTCCATTTGCAAAATATTCTGCAGTTAAGAAATCAAGGCATCTTGTTTGAATAGACTTTTAGGGCTCGTGGAGAGAACTAAGCTTAGCGTTACCATGTGGGTTATACCAAGGATATACTAAGGAAAAATACACATAATTTTCTCCCATGAAGAGACACACTCTCTAAGCTTATAGAGCTAAGTCTAACAGAAAATGGCTAAAGGAAGAATCCTGATTTTCATTCACTACCATGAGAGAAGCTGGGATCTAGTAAATGGGTGTACAAAACCTGGCAATCTGGGCTTGTTCTATCCCCTTGCTCTGGAGACATTATGGAATTAATAAATTGGAGCAGAGCACCTGGGTGTCAAGACTCCCAGATTTTCTGGGAGCGAAGATGGATTTGATGCTTTGGAGCTTAGTGAGGGCAGAAAGCCAGTTGCTTATGTTGCCTCTCAATAATGTCAGGTCTACAGTCTCATGGGCATCAGAGTGCCAGGGTATCCTTAATGAGGCGCCGCATGGTTGTAGTGACAGAGGTTCCAAGTGAGTCAGTGATCTGGTAAGAAATCTTGTACAGGTAGGGCTGGACATCCCGCAGACCTGTATCAAAGACATTGTCCACCTCAGATTGGGTGGGCATCTTGGGCAGGTATTCATGTCGGTTCATCACTTCCACAATGTTAATTATCTTCTCACAGAGTTTCTCACCAACTTTCTCACGACAGATCTGTCGTTCCTGCTCGTTAGCCAGGCTCACCACATTGACTTTGACCGTCCACACTTCCCAAGGGATGCACTCATCAGAGAATGGCCACCGTGATTTCTTCTTCTGATAGAACTCCAGTGAGATCTGGCCCATCCCATCATTTCCTGAGTTCCTCAGTGCATCCTAGAAATACAGAACACCCAACAGGCATTTTACAATACTGATTCCCAAAGTCCTTTACAACACAAAGAAATCACTACTCCCTGTACCAAGGATCATGCTGTGCATCCATGGCCAATGTGGATAGATGGTTGTGTGGCCAAGAACACATGCAGTCTGAAAGTTTTTTGAAGATCAAGCAAGCTTTTTCACTCTCAACACTGAGGATTGTTCATGGCAATAATTGCAAAAAGGGTGTGATTCCAGTCACCAGTGGACTGGATGGTTTCACACTATACAACACCTAGTCTTTCTACATTAATTCAAATTCCTCCGCTTCAACCCCACATAGATATTTTCCTTCACTCTGCCTGGCATCCATTTCTCTCTCTCATTTATTACCCAATGCCAAATTTAAACATCCTACTGATAACAGCCAGAACATAGAAGAAAAAATGTGGCTTCCAAATTATGTACACATGCAAATTATGTATGTGGGACTTTTTTACCAGAATTCTAAACCTATTCCACTGAATAATTGACCAGAACATTGTGCTTGTAGAACTGGAGTGAGAACTTTTTTGCATAATAAATCTCTCTAATTTATTATGCATCTTCACTGCAACAGACATTAGGGATTTGATATCACTGGAATCAGGGTGCACTCTTTCAACATTTACTAGCATTATGGGTTTTACAAACAAACAAGAATGACTGTTGCTAGACCATGCTATATTACAAAAGACGTGTCTGGAGGTATGGAGCACAATTCCATGCAGATCCAGAGATAACAATTGCAACTCAGGAAGGTCACAATTAAGCAGTCATCAGTTTTAGCTTATAGAAAGTTATATGTTAATGCTTGTTAATTCACAGTATGTAGGTATTTCAAAAGCTGCTCACCATACTGCTGTTGTATTACTGGGACAGCTATGGTACTTGTGCAAGCCATATGACATATGAAATGTCACCCAGCTTCGTGCCTGGTCTCCACAGAATGTTCCACAACAGCCACAATTGTTGAGCTCTGGCTGGAGAAAGCAAAGCTCTCAATTGTAGAGGCTGCTGGTGAAATCTTTGGAGTGCTCTCTATCTCCATATCTATCTATACAACTATATAAAAGTCCATTATCAATATTCCCCCCCACACACTTTAGCACATGATCAAGGAACAGAGCCCAGGACTGGGTTGTTGCAGACTGGAGCAGCAGGCTTGACTCTCGGTGGAGTCTATGAGGAAAAGGAAAGCACTCCACTGGGGAGTAACACTGAGATGGGGCAAAATCTGATCCTCACCCAAGTTGCTGGACGGCTCAGCCACCACTGACAGAGGGTGAACGTTGTCTTTGGGCGAAGGGTACACAGACATGCACTGCATCTTCCAAGAGCATTTGCAATACATTAAGTGCTGCCTCCACACATACCCCACTGGTAAGAATAATGGGTATTTTAACTATTGTTTATTATTTATTATAATAAATGTAAAACAGGGAAGGGCCATATCTCAGTGGTCTAGCATCTACTTTGCCTACAGAGGGTCCCAGTTTCAGTCCCCAGCATCTCCAGGTAGGACTGGGAGAGACCTCTGTTTGACCTTCTAGAGAGCTGCTGCCAGTCAGCACAGACAGTTCTCAGCTAGATACAGCAATGGTCTGACTCAGCATAAGGCAGCTTCTATGTTCCTATATCCTGTCTTTCAACACCAAATGTACACAAGAAGGCTCACAAACAATAAAGTAGTTTAAATACCAAAGCACCAGCAGTTTAAATCATCATAAAAGAGGAAATGTTTAATGAAAATGCACTGGAGTAACACTCTCTTCACAGTGCACTGAAATGCAGAGAGTAACAGGGCCAGGTGTACCCTCCACAAGGAAGGTGTTCAACAATTTGCATGCCAGAACTCAGAAGGTCCAACCATTGCATGTCAGACATCAAAGCAGGAATGGGGAGCCTCATGCCCAGGAGTCAACTGCACCCCTCCAGGCCTTTCTATCTCATTCTTGGGACACCTCTCCCCAGACCACATCTTCACCAACCGTGCTTTGCACCCTCCTTAAATATTTTTGCCTGGCTAGAATTTGTCCTTAAACTCTGATAATAAGTCTAGCTTGCCTGGATGGAGGATAGAGAAGGTGTGTGTGTGTGAACATGTGTAGAAATTAGCCTACGATACAGAGGCAAGGTTCACAGTCATTGCTCTGCCCACTTTTGCCTCTGTTCCCACTCACTACTAGCATGTGGTCCCTGGAGGGTTGCCCAGAAGGGAATGTGGCCCTCATATTGGAAAAGGTTCCCCAACCCTGCAGTAAGGGGACACAGATAAGGTTTGTAGAGGAGGTGATTCTCCAAACTACCTAACATTATGCTGTTCAGGGAAGCGAGCCTGGAAAAAACTTGGTAACCAATCAAGTTGACAGAAGACTGGAATAATATGTTCCGCTTCCATGGCCCAGCCAAAACCTTGGTAGCTCAGCTGCATTCTGGAAAAATTGAAGCTTTTGAACTGTCTTCATGGGTAGCCTTGTGTAGTTACAAAATAAACATAGTGAGTAATAGCAGGCTTTACCTTGAATTCCCCAACAGCCTTTTTCAATGCCCGGTCAAGCTCCTCTGAAGAAACCCTGACATAGGTGAAATCAATGAAGTCACAGTCAACATCTTGCGTGCCGACTGTCCCAATGGAGTAGGTCCCTTCTTTCTTGTAGTGGAACTTCCCTGTGCTGCGATGGAGCAGTACTGTGTGCAAAACAGCCAGCATGGCCTCTTCAATTTGGCGACCTTCCACTGATATCTCCAATACCTCTGAGCGACAGTTCATCCTGGCTTTTGCAAAGGAAAATAGGTAAGCTATTAAAATAGCAGTGAAACCAAAACAGAGAATAGGGAATCTTTATGAAGGACAGGAATATGCAATACCAAAGTGTTATGCTATGAAAAGAGAATTGATCTGGTTTTAAACAGAAAGGACAACCTTGGGATCAAAAAAGAGCTGGCTTTTATTGTGTATGCAAAGGAAAAGAGGGGATTTTTGTGATCAGGGAGAATAAAAACACTGGATTCAATGTCTTCTTCCACCACAGACCCAATTATTGAAAGGAAACCAAAATATCAGTGTAACACAAAGTACATAATTGCAACACAGATGCAATGTTTAATTTGTAAAAGTATGATTGCCAGAAAACTGCCTATGCCATAGCCTCTGGTCTGGATCCAAACTATCATATTCAGAATCCAAACTGTCATATTCAGAATAACGCATTGAAATCAATGGGATTTTTGTTAGTCACAACTAACGTAAGTCCCAATGATTTCAATGGGTCTACTCGGAGGATGACTAAATCTGGCTCCAGCTGTCTGTCTTGTAAGGCCCATTTCTTAATTTCAGATAGATTTGAATTGTCTGCATTAAGTGGAGCAAGAAGCTAGCTGCAACGTGAGCCAGAACAGGCACAAAAAACACTGATGGTGGGATTCCACATTAGGGGCATCAAATTAAGCACAAGAGGTATTTCCCCCAGCTCCAGCCCCATTTTTTACCCCGTACAGGTAAATAGAGTTACATTGGCTCCATGGACTTCAGTAGAGAAAAGAGAAAGGGCTAATCAGAACTGGAGGGGGGGAGAAACAACACCTGCAACCACCATGTGTCTTCTGTGGCTGTATCACTGGCTAAAGCTTGATAACCACTGTCTCAGAAGAAGATAGCGACATATCTTTCTTCCAACATCAGCAATGGAAATCAAACCCCAAACTCAATGTCAATAACAATCTACTTCAACCAAGAGTCCAGATTGCCCCCTAGTGGTTTCCAGTGTGACTTCAGATTGGAAACATTACAGAGATTCCTCACTGTTCAGTAAGCAATGCTCCGTGAATCTAAGGAGCCTTGGGACTGGGTTACTCAGTATTCAGCAACTATGTACTAAATACTAGGCAAAGTATAGCACAAGGGGAAGAAGTTAAGACAATTTCTACTTCCACATCAGGAATTCAGATCAAAACGTGGGTTCTTTTCTTGGACAGAGATAAAATTCTCTTGCGTTTCTTTAATATAGTGTTTCTCACATTAGCATTTTCACTCTTGTGTTGAATAAAAAAGGGATAAGATGATCTACCGTTACAATCCTATGTACACTTATTTAAGAGTAAGCTCCACTGACAATGAATTCAGCAGGGATTGTTTCTGAGTAAACATGCATAGGATGAGGCTCCACCAGATCCTGATCTTTTGATTTCATGCTGGGGCAAGTAAGGTTTTACCTCTCGCTCACTCTTGACCTTAGCTGGAGGTCTGCCCACTCATGAGAAACAGCACTGCAAAACACAGGAATAAAGGAAAATAAGCTAAGCTACACTTCAGATGTTTTAACTTGCACTGAAAATATCAGGACAGAGATATAGCCAGATGGGATACTTGCTACCTGTTCCTGATTTAGTATTAAAATTGAGAATTACCAAGTAAGGGACCATTCCTTGAAGTAAGCAAGAGATGGCAAGCCTAAGCTAGAGATGTTGTAGCTCTAGAAGGTGTGGGAGAAATACCATGCAGTTTTTAACATTCCTGTAAAACAAACTTCTGCATATCATCCTCTCAGAACTGAGCAGTCTTGTAAACAGTTGCCCAGGGATGGGGACTTGTCGGAACGGGTTTTCTAGGATGAACAGAATTTCTGTACTATTTAGAGTTGTGTAGAAGAGGGAATTTTGGAAAGTGCAGCAGTTCTCACTTCTCCAGCACTATGACATGAGAAGCTTCACTTACTGAAACTCCCCCTTCAACTCAAGTAGTGAAAGTACAGGACAGCTGTCCTCAACTCTACTGCATATGGTAACTTCAGAGTCCCCCTAATTCTCAAAGTGGGGCTGAGTTGCCCACTTTTGTTTTTGTTTTTTACTGCCCCTGCATCTACAAAAGTGGGTTTTCTGAAAAATGTTGAATTGACATTTTCTAAAAAAAACCCCAATAGACTATATTTATTTTGATCTACTTTAGCATATTTGATTTATATTTAGTCAACATTATAAAAAAGTACACCATGTTAACTTTAGGTGCTCAATAAATCACATTTATTTTCCAAAAACCAAACATACTTGAACTGAAATATTTTAAACGAAAAATGCAGAAAGCGCACATGGGCTGTAATCCAAAACACATCTATGAGACAGTAATTCCATTGGACACAATGAAACTTCCTTGTGATCAAACATACAAAGATAGGATAGTGCAATTAATTTGGTTTTAGATGTTAGATCCATATAAAGCTTTATGTTGGAAATTATTTTTAATGGAATACCTACAAATACTTTGACGTGGCAAATCAACAGCATACACTTCTGTACGTTGCTTAAATTAAGGGGGTGGGTGGGAAATGAAGACACTGAAATGATTACCAGAATTTTAGCCTACTCAAATAGTAATGTGTTTCGATTTATTATGAATGCCTGCTTCTTTCAGATAAGTCATCTTTAAAATAGTTCACTGTAACTTTGAAACTGCCCAATTTGACCAGTATTGTATCCATTTGTTATGAGTGGTATCCAAGGCTGCAGTTTTGCTTGCGCAAAGGAACTTTCCCCTCCTCTCCCCTCCTGCACACCTTCAGAACTGCTCCAGAGGGTTGAGGGATCCTCTGGAGCAGAGCGCACAGGGAGAGGTGAGGAAGGGGAAGCCCCGTTGTGAGAGAGGAACACATGAGCAGCATTGAATACAATCCTATGTCACCAATTTATTTTATGTAACAATGTCTTTTTAGGAATTAATTTTTTTCATGGAAAAATATAGCAGCAGCAAATGTTCCATTATGAAGAATGTTTCACCTCACATCATGGCCTGCACCTTTTAAAAGCAGTAAGACATGCAGAAATCAAGGGGGAAAATCTTTGCCTGTCGTTTCATCTCTGTGCCAGGAAAGACTTCACCTGTTTTTTTTCCACATATCAGAGTAAGTTAAAAAGTTGACATTGGTACCAGGAGGGGCAAAAGTTTGCTTTCTAGATTGTGATCTGGTAATCTGAGGAATAATACCAAGAGTCTTAACAAGGTTGTTGTGAAAACTGAGATAATGTATGTGAGCCAGTGTAGTGTACGATTGAACTAGGATGTCAGAGTAGTTTAAATCCCCTTTTAATTGAAATCCCCATTCAAGCCATGACGCTCGCTGGGTGACCTTGGGACAGTCACTACCTTTCAGCCCAGCCTTCCTCACAGGGTTGTTGTAAATTTATAATGGCAGAGGAGAACCGCGTACACCACTTTGACCTCCTTGGAAGAAAAGTGGGATATAAAGGTAATAAATAATAAATGCAAGCCCTTAACAGAAGTGTTGTTTAAGTACCACCTTTACAATCAAGAGTTTACCAGGTATGCTCCCTGACAACTTATTTTACAACCCTGTGAGACAGCAAATGACTTGGTCGCGGTGACTGTATAGCTGTGGCGGCAACGAAACCCGGTACGAAGAGGCACATGATTTGTGGCTAAACACATGAAGGCCGTGAAGCCATTCAAGTGGTTAATTAAAGCGGCTGTGTCGCCAGCACAATGGGCCAAACTGTCTCAGGCGCCCACCGGGATGGAAAAGGGCCGTTTGGTAACTAAGGCAACCAAGAGGACCAGGGGTCGCGCGCTGCTTACAGTATGGAACGGGGAGGTGGGGGTGTCAAAAGACAGAGAGCCCCCCCCCCCCATCGTGAAATTAAGAACTGGGAGACTCACCTGCCCCAACAGCTGCTGGTTCCCAGGACTAACAACTTAACCCTCAGACCAGCCCAACTAAGGATGAATGGGTGGGCGAAATCTCAAAAACCATCACTCTCTATGTCCTCCCAGCATAAGCCAATGCTATTCTTCCTTCCTTGAAATGTATGTAATGGTTAAAGGCATTATGTACTCCTTGTAATTCTTTCATGCATGGCTTGGTCGCTCACTTCCTAGGCTTTTAAAACGTAAGCTTTTCTGTTCCTTCCCCTGTTCTTCTTGGTACATTCCAACAAAACAAACGACAGGGAGCTGGAATGAAACGTCATAAGACCGCAACTTCCTGGTTCTATGTACTGATTCCGCTTTGTGCTGCTACCTACAGGCTGGAGATGTGATAGTTCTATTTGGAAACTTGGCAACTGTTTTTACTTATTTACATGAGAAAGTACCTAATGTTTTCTAAAGTCCATATAATGATGTTACTTTTATTAGGCCAACCAATAAACAAATAAACAAAATAGTGTGCAAGCTTTCATGTTCACCAGCACTCATCAGGCTAGATAGTAAACAAAGCAAAGGGCGGCAGGGGACTTTTAAAGTTTTCTAAGCTCTGTACTCAAGATTCTGCAACAAAGGCTCTTACCATATACGGAGCAAGAAATGCCAGATGTCCAAGCTGGATTTAGAAAGGGAAGAGGTACAAGAGATCATATCTCAAACATACATTGGATAATGGAACAGACCAAGGAATTTCAGAAGGAAATCACCCTGTGCTTTACAGCAAAGCCTTTGATTGTGTAGATCATGAAAAACTATGGAATGCTTTAAAAGAAATGTGGGTGCCACAGCATCTGATTGTCCTGATGCACAACCTATACACTGGACAAGAGGCTACTGTAAGGACATAATATGCTGGGAAAAACAGAAGGGAGAAGAAAAAGGAAGACCAAACAAGAGATGGATTGATTCCATAAAGAAAGCCACAGACCTGAACTTACAAGATCTGAGCAGGGTGGTTTATAACACATGCTATTGGAGGTTGCTGATTCATAGGGTCACTGTGATGTTCCTGTATTAGTGTATATATGGTAAGTGTTGTTTGTTTAGAAGATACATGGTAAGTGGAGTGAAAGAGGAGGGGGAGTGAATGGGCAGTAGAATGCTAGATGATTGGCTGAGTGTTTAAAATGGCTGAGGGTATAAATGGAAGGATGACAGTGGAATCTGGGGGATGTGATGAAAGTGAGCGGGTTGTTTTGGTGGGCTTGAGAGAGTTGTTTGTCAGGAGAGCGTGGAGAAGGAGGGGGGTGGAGTTCGGATTAGTATTAGATAAAACCATATGCTTATGTGCCTTATGAAGTAATCTTGTTATCTTTGTTATCTGTGTTATTTAATAAATACTTAATTTGGTTTACCAAAGGCCTGATCCTTGGCTGGGGTTTCACAGACCAGAAGGGAGGGTAAGGTAATGACCAAGGCTGAAGGGAAACTATAACAAATGGTGGCAGCGGTGAAGAGAATAACACCACAAGTATTCAGAGTCTCTGGGAATACGGGTTATAGGACGTGACTGGTGGTTGCCTAGCAGGGGGATCTGTTGAGATCTGTACTAGAGCAGGGAGAGAAACCATAAAAAAGGACAGTCTGGACTGGTGGAGTCCCTGGTGGTGCCTAGTGACAGGCAGTAACCACTAGCAGGTAGGAACCTGACAGGGAGAGCCAGGGAAGGGCGTCACAGTCACCATAAGTCGAAATCAACTTGAAGGCAGATAACAACAACAATAAAGATAACATAAGAACATAAGAAGAGCCTGCTCGATCAGGCCAGTGGCCCATCTAGTCCAGCATCCTGTTCTCACAGTGGCCAACCAGGTGCCTGGGGGAAGCCCTCAGGCAGGACCCGAGTGCAAGAACACTCTCCCCTCCTGAGGCTTCCGGCAACTGGTTTTCAGAAGCATGCTGCCTCTGACTAGGGTGGCAGAGCACAGCCATCATGGCTAGTAGCCATTGATAGCCCTGTCCTCCATGAATTTGTCTAATCTTCTTTTAAAGCCATCCAAGCTGGTGGCCATTACTGCATCTTGTGGGAGCAAATTCCATAGTTTAACTATGCGCTGAGTAAAGAAGTACTTCCTTTTGTCTGTCCTGAATCTTCCAACATTCAGCTTCTTTGAATGTCCACGAGTTCTAGTATTATGAGAGAGGGAGAAGAACTTTTCTCTATCCACTTTCTCAATGCCATGCATAATTTTATACACTTCTATCATGTCTCCTCTGACCCGCCTTTTCTCTAAACTAAAAAGCCCCAAATGCTGCAACCTTTCCTCGTAAGGGAGTCGCTCCATCCCCTTGATCATTCTGGTTGCCCTCTTCTGAACCTTTTCCAACTCTAGAATATCCTTTTTGAGATGAGGTGACCAGAACTGTACACAGTATTCCAAATGCGGCCGCACCATAGATTTATACAACGGCATGATGATATCGGCTGTTTTATTTTCAATACGTTTCCTAATTATCGCTAGCATGGAATTTGCCTTTTTCACAGCTGCCGCACACTGGGTCGACATTTTCATCGTGCTGTCCACTACAACCCCTGCAGGCTTACAGTCTAATAGACACGATGCTTTCTGTGCCATGGTGGTTCAGGACACGGGAGGATTCACTGATGAACCATACATCACGGTGCAATCTCCACTGAAGCCCCTTTTATTTACCTGTCATTACTGTACTGGTATTTTTCTGAGACACAACACTCACTCATGGGGCACACTGCATGGAATACAACACTGTTATTTATGATTTATGATTTAATTCTGTGCCTCATGTCACTGTAAAGTGCAATAAAAATGGGAGGTTCTTAAGTCACTGTTCTGTAATGTCTCTATCTTGAAATGTGGGAAATAGGTATAGCTTGAAAGGTCACTTTAAAAAAAGACCATATGCAGGCGCACCTCCAGAGATAACAATGCAACTTAATGGAGAGAAAAATCTCTCCACTAACGTGCATTCATTACCTTGCAATGGTGTGGACAAAGAGGCTAGATCCTAAGTAGGGTTGCCAGGTTCCGGGCCTGAGACTGATCCTGTATCTTTAGGAGAAGAGAAAGTCAGCCAAGTGCAGGTGTTCTTGCAACACTGTAATGGGAAAAACCACAAGGTGGAATTTTTCCTTCCCTCTGCACAACTTTTAAAGATACAGAAGACCTCTTGGAGGCTGGGCCTGGCAACTAAGAGGTCTGGTCTTCTGTATCTTTAAAAGTCGTGCAGGGGGAAGGGAGAATTCCACCTTGTGGTTTTTCCCATTAGGTTTGCAAGAACACCTGCACTTGGCAGACTTTCTCTTCTCCTAAAGATACAGGTTCAGTCTCAGGCCTTGAGCCTGGCAACCCTAACCCTAAGTAACAGCTGTTGGGAGAAGGAAAAAACCAGCACATATAGCCCAGCAAGCATCCTACTATCCTAACGTCCCTGCTGGAGAGGGTGACATTCGCCCCCGCCACCAGCCGTTTCTGGGGATGTAGCCTCTTCTTTCTCTCTCTCTCTCTCTCTCTCTCTGAGTTAGCGTCTGCCAGACCGCTCTCTCCCGATGCAAGTTAGTGAAGGAAGGAAGAAAAGGCTGAGGACCCAGAAACAACTGTGGGGGGGGGGAGAGAAAGAGAAGTCCACCACCCTACTTCGAACTCTTGGCAGCCCTAGCCCTTGAAGTGATTGCTGTTTCCTAGTAACAGTAGCCAAAAGCACAGTATAGTTTCTTGTTTATGGTTAGATATGCAACATCATGAGCCCAGGGCGAATCAAGTTATGTGCCTCAAGGGGAGGGCATAATGTGGGACGATTTGCCATAGACGTTCACTGCCGTCTCCGCCTGCTCAGTGGTCATTTTAATCCGTGGGACGGGTAGAAACGTCGGTGGCGGTTGAACAAGCGCATGCGCATTCGTCCCCCGTTTTCTCAGCCTCTTTCCTCTGAAGACTGCGCAGGCTCGCGGTGAGCCGGTCCCACACGCACGCGAGCCGGAAGAGGCGTGGAAGAGAGCGGAAGGTGCGGATGTCGCGGTTGTCGTTGAGCGGGAGTTCTAAACAAGGGCGGAGAGCGGCGACAAGACCGTGGCCATAGCGGTGCGCCATGAAGACTTTCCAGTTACAGACGGCAGCTATTCCCCACGCAAAGCTGCTTAAATTATTTGAGGACGTGAACTTTTCTCATAGGACAGTACCAGATCGGATTAATAAATTCTCCTGAATGATTCTCCAACTGGTTTTTTGAGTCTTACCTTCTGGTTGTTGTTGAAATAACAGAGGTAATGAGTAATGCTCGGCTATTTTTCCCCTGAGGAATCGCACCAGGTTTTGAGAGCCAAGAGAGCTTGTTTTCTTTCGCAGCAGCAGCAGTAGCTCCAGCTCAGAAATCTCATCAAAAGAGAAGATATTCTTTGAGAAGAGTATGTCAGCAGTGAACGGGCTTCTGTTACAACTTGAAAAAAACTGCGTGGTCTCATTACTGATGTTTCAGCTGCGGTTGGATCGCAGAATGGATTAATTGCTTGATCCAAGGTTGATTGTGAGTCATTGCATCATTCTTTAAGAGGATCTGTGTGTAATCTACACAACTGAACAATGTAATATTGATATTGAAGTTATTAAAAGTCGAGGATTTAACACTTGCCAGTTTGAATTGAAGACTCATTAAAAGTTATGGAATCTGAGTAGACATGGTTAAGATTGCACTGTTAGCTTATTGTGGTGTGTAATGGCTGAGCCAAGAGAGCATTCTGATGCAGTTTTACAAACTACAGAATGAAGTGAAACTTTTTATGGAGTTGAAGTGAAAATCAGTGCCTGAGCTAGGTAACCATAAATGGCTACGTGACCTGGCGAAGTTGCTCTGGTACTTGTCTGAGAGTGTCAAATTGCAAGGGCCTAAGCAAATTCTTATTTCCGTATTTTCAAATGTAAAATTATTTGAAGCTAAGTTAAAGTCTTAGCAAGTGTAACTGGAAAAGGGCAACAAGCGGGCTCTTTCTAACCCTTCAAAGACAACAACCTGCATTGATAGTAGAATACCAGAGGTAATATGCAATTTACCTCACAGATTTTGTGAGTGAATGTAAGGCCTAAAATGAAGGAACTGGAATTAAACAGTTTTGCCATGTTCTTGAGCATTGAAGTAGTCGATGTACCTGAAAACTTTCAATATGAAGTCACAGAACTGCAAAGCAACCCTGAGTTTATAACTAAATACGTAAAATCTTCCTCTACTGGAATTCTACAGACTGTGCAGGTGCTGATGAATTTCCAGACTTGAAGCATGCATTGGAAATTGCATCACTATTTGGTACTGCATACTACTTTAGCCAGTTATGTTAAATTCTTTTTTTTTTGCAAAGAATCCTGTGTGCCATATTAACAAATGTGAAGTTGGAAAATTAGTTGTGAGTAGTAACATCTTCAGCACTAGTAGATATTATTTATTAAAATTCTATCCTGCCCTTCCTTCCAAAGGAGTCCAGGGTAGCAAATAAAAGCAAAATAAAACAATATAAATGCAATAAAACATATTTAAAAATAATTAAAGACATGTACAACAGTCGTATACCCTTACAGCAAATAATTTCAAGGTTGCTAGGAATAGAGATGTGAAGGCCCGTAAAAAACCCGGAAAAATTGGGGGGGAAACAGTTTTTTCTGAAAAATTGGGAAAAAAATGAAAGAATTGATTATGAAATGTTTTATTTTAGCATGATGAATAATATGTTTAATTGAATCTTGATCCCCCCCTTTTTCTAAATTCTTTGTATGAGAATGGATGCTTTATGTCTGCTTGACACTGTGGAGGACTAGCGGAGACATAAATAATTTTCTTTGTTATTAATGTTGATGGTTTCTTCTTTTTGAATTTTTTTTTGCCTGCTCCTCATAAACTGACAAAACGAAAAAGGTTCCTTACGGTTCAGTTGTTGCTTACAATTCAGGATCTTGTAGATCAATTTGTTACCAAAAAAAAGTCAAAATTTAAAAAAGTAAATTCAATTTGTAATAATTGTTTGAATAAAATGTACTTTTAATATACCAAATGTGATAATTTTATGCCAAACCAATTTATACATAATTACATTTTATGTTCCTGAAGTAACAAAGTGACTTTCAATCTGTAAAAAGTGCTAACTAATATTGCACTTTTTCAATTTTTCTGAAAATTTCCATTTTTTCCTGAAAACCCCCCAGAAAAAAACAGTTTTTTTCCATGGCTTCAGAATTTACAGAAATTTTACATCTCTAGCTAGGAACAATATCTTTCAGCCATCAAAAGCCTGAGTAAATGGCAATGCTTTTAAATTCCCCCTGAAAAAAGTTAATACTGGAAGACAGACTTTGCTCCCTTAAGGAGGGCATTCCACAAATGCTTGCCAAGGAAATGCAACAACTACTATCACACTAAAGAAACACAGGCAAGTTTAATGTTTTATATTTCTCTCTTGCATAAAAGTGTATGTTTTAATCTCTGTGGCCTATGCTTGACTTTTTCCTATGAGTCAATGCCCCTTGATAAAAAAATAGCTCCTTCACCCCTGATATGTCATCATCATTATTATTATTATTTCCATTTATAGACCGCTTACTGTCTAAAAGATCTCAAAGTGGTTTACAATAAAATACACAAGGTACAATAAAAAACATATCAAATTAATTTACAAAGCAACATACATAAACAATATCCATATACAGTACATAAACATGAATGAAACCTTAATCTTTAAACAACAAGTTTAAATAGTCTCAGAACTTCAAGGAAAATACAGCTGTGTTACTAATACAAAGCAAGGACTAAAGGGAGTCACAAAGCGCTTTTTACATATTTGAAATTTTCTGCTAGAGAATTAAGAGTTACTGAATATTTAAAGGTTTTGGGTTAATCATACTTAAAATGTACTGTATGTCAATTTCAAAGTTTGCCATTTTCAAATGAAATACCAAAACATCAGAATTACAACTCAAGGCATTAAAATTATCACTATTTTAAGTGTTTTCAGGATCATCAACAGCTTTCTTGTGAACAGAGATGTCAACACAGATGCATAGTTTTACCATATTCGCCTGCACTCTCTTGCCATTCCTGGAACCCCTTTCATAGATATATTTTCCAGCTTGATTAGATCCCACAAAGCTGATGCTTTGATATCAGAATGGTCACAAATAAAATTCACAGCTGCATGTTGTCCATGGATGATGTTCAGTATTCCATCAGGGGCTCCATCCTACAGCAGCTTGGCAAGGAACATGAGGGCTCCTGGCACACCCAACAATCAGTACTGTAGCTGAGCAGGGAGGGGCAGACAAAATGCCGCAACTTATTCCTCAGCAGGGAAATTACACCCCTTTCTATATGTCTCATGACACGTTTGGCTTTGTCTCAAGATGACCTACATTTCTGGCCAAAGCACACTAAGTGACCATTGTTACAAACCATTATATATGGCCTTATGAGCTAAGAATACATGCCGAGGACTCCATTCCCTTTCCTTGGGGGTAGAGAGCAGTATGAGTTGATTGTCTGATCTGCGCTGTCAGCATTGCTATACTTATGATGGAGGCTTGAGACAATCTATTTCACTGGGTGGGGGAGGGACACATGCTGACACATTTTAAAGCCGTTTTCTGCTTATGTATCCAACCTCTCTGAGCACTTCAAGGCCAAGGCATTTTGAAAAGTTTTACATTTAGCATGAATAGGTGCCATGAAAAGATTCCCCGCTAACACGTTGGAACCCAGTAGCCACCAGCCATCAAAAACCATTGAGTAAGTATCTTTTAGACTAGCTGTTAGTCAACTGAGGAAACATCTGTGGGTATTATCTTAACAAAAGACTGGTGAAAAGATAATCAGCTTGCTTGACCTAAGGAATGAGTTTTCCTGAACTTGGGAAGTGGGAGAAAAAGCTCCTGTCAGGTCTTTTCCCCAGAAGTAATTTTAAAATCTGCTTTGCAACATTTTGATATTGTACCAGTAGTCTGGTTGTTTTCTGTTCAAAAGCCTGATCTTATGTTCATTTACTTAAATTTTAGGTTGAATGCATTCAATGGGATTTATAATCCCAATTCTAAATAGATTTACTCAGATGTAACTAACTTTGCTTAGGACTGTTACACAGCCGAAGTCTAATTTTCTCATTGATGTGATAATGCTGAGAATATATATACAGTAGGGCCCCGCTTATACGGTGGGTTCCGTTCTGGACCCCCGCCGTAAAGCGGGAAAGGCCGTAAAGCGGAACCCCATTGACTTTAATGGGCCGCGTTGCGTGAAAATGGCGCAAAACACAAAAGGGGGGGGAACCCTTTAAAATTGAAAATGAAAGGCGCCGCATCAGTGGAACGCCGTAATGCGGGGCCCTACTGTAGCTGAGTATGTAGGCTGCAATCCAGTGCCTATTTAGTTGGAAGTACATTGCGTTGTTAGCAGTTCTGAATACACTTCTGAATAAGCATGTATAGGGTTAGGCTGGAAGCCAGGTGTGCATGTATCATATTCCAGTTCTGTATTCTGACATGAGTTCATTGTAGGCAGCACCTTTGATAGCGGCAGTGAAAAGGGCCCCACCAGCACTATACATTTAAACTAGTATCATACCACTTTAAACAGCCACGGCTTCCCTCAAAGAATCCTGGGAACTGTCATTTGCTAAGGGTGCTGAGAGTTGTTAGGAGACCCTTGTTCCCCTCATAAAGCTACAGTTCTCAGCATGGTTTAACAATCATCCCTCTTCCCATGGAACTCTGGGAACTGTAGCTCTGAGGGGAATAAGGGTCTCCTAACAAGTCTGAGCACGCTTAACAAACTAAAGTTCCCAGGATTCTTTGGGGGAAACCAGAACTGTTATATCACTTTAAATACTGCTTTGGATGTATAGTGCAAACATGGCCTAACTGCTGAAGAACCAGCCTTTTTCGCTCTAGAAACTCCTACATTACTGAGACATGACTTAGCTGGCAACACCATGAGTGCAGGTCCAAGCACCAAGAAACAAGACATAACACTTAACAGTGACTGGAAGGAACTTTTTTTTTAAATAGTTCTTCAAAATGACCAGCAATTAAACTATCTATGTTCTGTTGCTCTTGGGCGCTCGTTGAAGATTAGCAGTTAGCATCAGCTATACACCAAATGTCTCAATCTTACAGATAAATGTAGTGCAAATGATGCTCGTCTTCTTGAACAACAGCACTATGTAAAAAATACACCATGTTCTGGGTTAAAACTTGTGTATTTGGTAATTGAAACTGCAATCCTAATCCTACTTACTTGGGAGTAAGCCCCATTGAGTTCATTTGGCTTTACTTTTGAGTATGGGTTAGGATTGCATCCTCAACTTACTATTTATTACATTTTTATTTATTTGTCGTAGTTATTTATATCTTACTGTGCCCAACATAAAAGCCCAATCAATTCACAGTTCAATCTTGTATGAGGTTTATGTTCAGTAACTGTGTAGCCAGATTTCAAGCATCTTGGCCTGATTCTTAGGGCAGTTTTATATCTCTGAGCCTCAGGATTGCCCTAGCTGTAAGGTGGGACGTTGTACTTAAAAGTGCTAATATACATTTCTGTTCTTCTGAAAATTGCCAGTTTTTAAAATAAAAAGTTCTCTGCTGTAGGTTCAGGTGCTAGCTTTGGGCTAATTGCTTCTGTCTCTGTGTTTTTTACTTGTAAAATTGAACTATTAATTGTTTCTCTCTGAAGCTCTGTTAGTGCATGTTTAGAATGTAATTTTGGAGTCCCTAATCACAGCAGATCAGAGATTCTAAATCACAGCTGTTGCTTTGGTAGCTCTCTAGACAATCTTGGCCAGCATTTTCTTCCAAAATATTAGTATCTGACTTGCATAATAATCTGATTTAGTGGTAATTTAGTTTCTTTTCTTCATTTTCAACACATATGCTTTGCTTGCTAATAGCCCATTTGTTAAAAGATCTTTTGGTTTCAAGCATAGTTATTCATCTTTTGCATCATTTATTAGTCTCTTGGATTTATATAGGTTATAACAAATACAGTTTTTAGTTTCCTTTGCAACTGCTCTTTTTAAATTTTATTTCCTTGTACTTATCCTCCCTAGCCTCCCAGTGGAAGCACAGAGTAACTCACAATATGGCACAGCAATTAAAAAATAACATTGACAAAATCATAATATAACCAAGTAGTAATGTCATCAAGAGGGTGAATTATACTCCAAAACCCCAAGTAAACAAACAGGTTTTCACCTTGCACCTGTATGAGGCCAATGTGAAGGACAACCAGATGTCATTTGAGAGGGAGTTCCACAATCATGGGGGCTGCCACCTAGCATGCCCTGACTCATGTCACTTACCCAGCAGAAGCTGATGTTGGAATAACAAGCAGGGCATCCCCAGCAGATTTTAATAATTAGGTGGGGCAGTATTGGAGAAGATGTACTTTCGGGTCCTAAAGGGCTTTATATACTGATACCAGCTCAGACTTTCACAGGCAACCAGTGTAGAGATATGAAGATTGGGGTAATGTGATTTCTTCTCTCACTGCCCCATTTAATTGTTGGGCAGTGGCATTCTGCACCAGCTGCAGCTTCTGGACAGTCTTCAAGGGTAGCTTCATGTGGCGCACATTGTAGTAATCTATTTTGGAGGTTATTAGAGCATGGGCAATGAAAGCTTTAACCATTCAGAATAACCTTGCTTGTAATATGGAGGGTTCTGGACGGCTCAGAGGCTTTAAGAGCTAGACATCACAATAGGAATCCATGTTAACTTTATTTTTATTTATTTATGTCCCGCCTTTAAGAAGCAGCTCTCCTAAGGCAGCTCACAATTTAAAATACAAGACAATAAAATGTCAATTTGAAAAACCTTGCTCTGTGTACTAGTAACAAACAAACATAAGAGTAAAATTTTGTAAAGGCATTAAGGTTCCCCTCCCCCACCATCCCTATAGGAAAGAGGCTCATGGGGAAGGGCAGTGCCTTGACTGCCTTGTTTGTGTTTGACTTTGGAGGTGTGCTGTGTACCTCTGAAGTGCAGTGGGAAACTGGAGGTCAGCTTCTCCCGTCCCCTGTCCCCTAGGCTCTGGAGAGTGGCAGAGTGTTGTTATCTCTGACTGCATCCTCTGCTTTGGAGGGTCTAAGGGAGTGCAATGTGTGAGAGAATGAATGATTTTTGTGTGAGAGAATGAATGATTTTTAGGGGGGAGGGATGTTCATGAGTGGCGGTATAAGAAGGCTTCAATTTCTGTTCCGATCCATGTTCCTTGCATGCAGTGCTGTTTCGGTTCTGCTAACCTTCAGCTTCTGACAGAAATGACGTTATTCATGACGATAGCCACTGTGGCAGAACAGTTAATTACATAATTTCACAGCATACATTTCAATGCAAAGGCCATTCATGTCAGTTCAAAGGAAACAATGTAAGGGAGGGAGTCAATTACATATCGTTTGGGGATTGAAAACAATGACAAATACGGATTGTATTTACTGGATTGATTTCCATTCCAGATATGGGATGAATAAGTGAACATGGGCAGTGTCCACTCCCATTTCCGTTGGAGTTCTCTGACATCTCTAGTCACTGGCAATCAAATATGTGAGCTGTTATCTCTAACTGTGAAGTATAGCAGAGGAATACTTTTTATTTATTTTATTTATTTATTTAGTTTAATTTATATACCGCCCTAAGCCCGAAAGCTCTCTGGGCGGTGTACAAAAAGATAAAAACAAGCACAGTATATAAATACAATAAATAATAAAAAACAAACAAACAAACAAACATAACGAACCAAACAACATCCAAAATACGGAAATGCTGTTTAAAATATACTTTAAAATGCCTGGGAGTATAAAAAGGTTTTCACCTGGCACCGAAAAGATAGTAGCGTCGGCGCCAGGCGCACCTCATCCTACAGTAAGACTAAATATTGTAGCTTGTATTTGGAGTGTAAGTATCCAGATGCTACTACTGGGGCAGAGGCATTGCAAGCATGTATGTTGACCTCTTTGGTGTACATACAGGCTAAACAAAAATTAATGGGAAGAAAACATGAATGAAACAAGCTCCCCTTATGTTTAAACTTGGTGATATTTTAGCTTGGAATTGCATTACAAAAAAAATATGTTTGACATTTTTCCTCCTAATGGGCCAGCGTAGCTACCTGCAATTTTTGATCCTCAAGATTATTGCTATCTTAATATTTCTGCTCTTGCCTTTTTTAATAACAGTAGATCTTTAGGAAGTGAACATCATCAGGTTGCTGAAGAGAAACTGTGCATGTGTGTAATTTTTTTAATGATGTTACTTAGCTCACTCTCCAAGGTAGCAATCTTCAAAGTGTTGAATTTGCAAGCCCTGCATCACCTTAGTCCATCAAAAAGAAATATGAATTAGTCTGGTCCAAAATAGTGAATCAAATGAATCTATCAATGTGAATCAAGGAATTTGTTTGTAACTATGGGGAGTCAGCCCTGGAACATATAAAGTGCTAGTAAATAAGAATGGTTCTGAGTTTGTGCAGAGCGTCAACCTTTTCCTAATTATTGATCAGCTCCAGCCAGCCCTGTGTAGAGGTAGGCTTTCCAGACCTCACAGCAGTACTGTACTCTTAAGGCTTCTCCCATTTTAAAAATGGGGCATTGCCCCAATGTTTGAAATTGAAATTGATTCTGAGAACTTTAATTCAGTTCTGACCAGGGTATAAACTTGTTGACAACCCCAAGCATAGGCTGAACCAAATACTGTGTATTATTGCTATTTGGGTCTAGAAAAACATTCTAGAAAAATGAACAAATGTGTTAATAAGTAATCCTGAAGATAATACTCAAAACATTAGTTTTTTTAAAAAAACACAGTTACTTAGCAATTACACGTTTGTTCAAAAATGCAACATAAGCATAAGATGTGTTTCATGTCACCCCAGCCTGACCCAGCTTGATTTATAATGGCCTCTATGATAAGAAAGCCATTTACAGATCAACATTTTTATTCATAACCATGAATGTACATAAAGCAAACAGCCAGTTTAGTGTGTCTGGACTGATTAATGGGCCTCACTGTCTTCTAATTTTTAGCAGCAGCTATCTGATTTTTCCTGCTGAATCCGTATTCTTGACATGGACTGCTCAAACTTCCTGAAAGTGTACTTCTGATCTGAAGCCTCTAAAGCAGAAGTTTCCTTTTGTGCCTGCCCAAAAGCCAGGGCGTTTCAATGCAAGGTTAAATGGATTTATTGTTGTTTCTTGAAAGTCCATTAGGGTATAGTTCCTTACCTAATAGAGTGCTACATTCTTTGGTTAATCTGCCTCTGGCCCAAGGTTGAAAGGAAGGATCAGCAATGGCTAGAGAAACACAGGCAGTGCAGAATGTTCCTTCTTTCTTAAACCAATGTGATCTACTGCTGTGATAAGCAGGACAACATATACTGGACTTTCCAACTTAGAACTAGTTATGACCATAAATTAGAGGTGGTAATGCACAGCCTATGCTCAGATAAGGGCATTTTTGTAACCAAAGGGACACAGAGAACTTGAAGCCATAAAGTGTTTTCTGCTCTGGTTTTTTAGAATGTCTGGGCTACTCATCTTAGTCTGGATGCATCTTAGTCCAGACTAAGATGAGTAGCCCAGATATTCTTTTAAAAAAAAACACAGCAGAAAGGTCTTAGCAGACTAAGATGCATCCAAACTCAGAGGAAGGCAACGTTGAACCACCTCTGAATACCTCTTACCATGAAAACCCTATGAACAGAGTGTCCAAAATGCAACACGAGATAGTGCTGGAAGATGAGACCCCCAGGTCAGAAGGCACTCACTGAGCTACTGGGGAAGAACAACGGACAAATACGGGTAGCACTGTGACTAATGACTCAACTGGGTCAAAACCAAATGGAAGCCCAGAGGCTGATGCATACAGATGCGAAAGGAGAGTCTGGAGTTGTACGACGCACACAATATGAACATGGAATGTGAGAAGCATGAACCAGGAAAAGTTAGGAATTGTCAAGAAAGAAATGGAATTTATAATATTACATATCATATGGAAAGCGGGATTGGACTAAGATGGAGGTGTGAAAATTGGAGGGAGAAATATCAATAATTTAAGATATGCAGAGATCCATGCCAATTCCTGCAGTTTCTTTGGAATAACATTTTGCAAGAAATTAAAGAGATGTTAGGGTTGCTAGGTCAGAAGCATCCCAAACCCTGAGATTTCAGGGGTGGGCCCTAGTGATGGCAACGGGGCAGGCCCTAGTGATGTCACAGGGCAGGCCCTAGTGATGTCACTAAGCATGATATGTTAAGCATCAACCAAAGTTATGTGGAGCATACCACTCAAACAAAAACATTCCTCTGATTGGAAATTAAGATAGAAATCTTAGCTAAGTGTGGGAGTTCCCAGGTCCAGCTGAAGTGATGGGAGCATTCCTTCTCATCTGCTTAGGGAGACTGGGTAGGGAACATTTAATCTAGCTTACTTGCTTCTGGCAAGAAGGGTTTAAGTGCCCTCAGAACAGGACAGTCTCCAGAAGGCCATTGCAGGAAGAAGGGAGACTAGTGTCGTGGAGATGTTATATGGGAGCACTCGGGAGTAAAGATGGATGCCCCTGAAAGTTGCAATTCTAAACACATGTACTAAGGGATGAAGCCCCATAGAACTCAACAGGACTTACTTCTGAGTAGATATGATTAGGATTCTGGTGTTGGTAAGGCTTGACTAGGGATCCTCTGCAAAGATATCCATATCCAAGCAGAGCTGGCAAACCCCCCCACCTGGAATGCCCTGCCCTTACCTTTTAACGTGGCTGCTCCAACCTTTACAGACTTGACCTTTCACTGCAGAGGAAGGTTTGAGAAATAAGTAAGAGTTAAGAAGATTCTGTACCCTTTCCTGTCTACCATGTGGGCTGCTATAAACTCACTTTGACAGCCAACCCAATTTGAGTGAGTAATAATTGACAGAGAGAAAACACACATGGTTTGGTCTACCTTCACAGGCAGTAGATTGGGAGCAACAGCAATTGTAGCCACAGTTCCCAATATGTGAATTGTCTTTTACTACTATTCGGTAAGAAACAAACCATCATGCAAACAACAAGATGTATCATCAATGGGTTTAAGGGGGTTCAGCTGAGCACATGGAACCACTGTTGTTGCTTCTATGGATGTAAGGGAGTGAGGTCGGGTTATTTTATCACCCTATTTGTTTAATCTCAATGCAGAACATATCATACGGAAAGCAGGATTGGACCAAGATGAAGGAGGTGTGAAAACTGGAGGGAGAAATATCAATAATTTAAGATATGCAGACAACACCATACTACTAGCAGAAACCAGTAATGATTTGAAACAAATGCTGTTGAAAGTGAAAGAGGAAAGCATAAAAGCAGGACTACAGCTGAACATCAAGAAGACTAAAGTAATGACGAGAAGATTTATGTAAATTTAAAGTGGACGATGGGGACATTGAACTTGTCAAGGATTATCAATATCTTGGCACAGTCATTAACCAAAATGGAGACAATAGTCAAGAAATTAGAAGAAGGCTAGGACTGGGGAGGGCAGCTATGAGAGAACTAGAAAAGGTCCTCAAATGCAAAGATGTATCACTGAACACTAAAGTCAGGATCATTCAGACCATGGTATTTCCGATCTCTATGTCTGGAGGTGAAAGTTGGACTGTGAAAAAAGTGGATAAGAGAAAAATCAACTCATTTGAAATGTGGTGTTGGAGGAGAGCTTTGCGGATACCATGGACTGCGAAAAAGACAAATAATTAGGTGTTAGAACAAATTAAACCAGAACTATCATTAGAAGCTAAAACGATGAAACTGAGGTTATCATGCTTTGGACATATAATGGGAAGTCATGATTCACTAGAAAAGACAACCATGCTGGGAAAAACAGAAGGGAGCAGAAAAAGGGGAAGACCAAACAAGAGATGGATTGATTCCATAAAGGAAGCCACAGACCTGAAATTGCAGGATCTGAAGAGAGTGGTTCATGACAGATGCTACTGGAGGTCACTGATTCATAAGGTCGACATAAGTCAAAATCAACTTGAAGGCACATAACAACTGGGCTTCTCAAAAGTTAGAATACCCAGGCCTTTGTGCATTCTGCACTTACATTATTGCAAACATCAGAGCTAGTGCTGTGCTTTCAATTTAGCATTCCTGAGAATTCAATGTTCCTTTTTTATTATTTCAAAAAGAAGCTCTAGCCCTTAAGTAGTTACCTTGTTATTTGTATGGACGCTGTGCCTGTACTCTCAGGCTGCATTCCTAAGTAAATTTCCTAGGAATAAGGCTTCCTGAAATCAGTGGGATTTGCTTCTGAATAAATATACATAGATTTGGATTGTTTGGCTATTTAAACATTACAGTAAAGCTTGCTGTGTACCCCTTCTTCAGTCCATCATGGATAGAACTAATTTCTCTAGAAAACAGCAAAGTCTGGGTTATCCTCTAATGACTCCACCAAACATTTTCCTCCTTGTGGGAAATGTGTTCCTGCACATTCAGAGATCATAAGGCATGCATTCTGTCTGTCCTGCCTAATATTTGCCTGTGCTGATATGAACAAAACTGAGCATGCACCCCTTTGCAAACTGTCTGTCTCTCAGCCCCTCATCTCCCCTCCAGACGTCAAGGAGAGTGGAGGTAATATATGTCTTGTGACCCAAAGCATAAGAGTTTGACCCAACTGTGTGTTTCTTTGTTTTAGACTGCTTTGCCCAGAGAATCCTAGGAAATGTAGTTTGGTGAGAGTGCAAAGAATTCTAAGATATTCCTATCCCTACTCAAAGAACTGCAATTCCCAGGGTTCCTCAGGAAGAGGGAGTTACCATTATACCAGTATGTAGCATGGATGCAATTTTCTACCATATCTGCAATATGTTGTCTGTCATTACAATTTTATCAACAGGCCCATCAAGCATGGTTCTTTTTTTAAAAAAGATACTTTTATATCCCTGGCTGGCTTTTTCTGGCATGAGGAGGTTCCTCACCTCCTCTCTCTCACTTAAAAATAACCTATGGGGTTCCCTGCTTTTGTCCCATTACATAAGCTAGCCAATTACACCCTCCCCTCTCAGACTTTGAAAGGATGTGTGTGTGATATTTCCAAGACAATTAATGGTGTCTCAGTGACCTCAGTTGACAAACCTTTGCTCTCCGCTGAAAGGTGAAATGATGGGTCATGTGTTAACTAATTTCTCCTTCCCACCTCCCTGAGGTGTGCACGCAAGCTCCTTGTTGATCACAGCCTGAACTTGACCAGGGTTCAGAAAGGGGCACATTTAAGTGTGAGCGAGCTCACTTCTTCTCATGTATCTTGTCCGTGGTCCAAAATGACTTTGTGTCTGGACATTTATGGTATGGGTTACTCGCCTGTTCTTTTTACAGTCAAGGGCACTGCTAAATGCAGACCTCGTTATTATTCCGTTGGCCTGGCTTGTCTGCCAAGTCCTTCCCCAAGAAACCCCCAGCATGGAGAAGTGTCTTCTCACCCTGAATGCCTTTCCCATTACGCCTGGCACTTTCTAGATGGGGCTTTTCCATGGAGCTGTTTTTCCTCTCTTAAGCAGGTGACTTATCACACTGAAGACAACTAAGGTTGGGGATTTAAAAAAGAAAACACGATTTTTGCATGCCAATGGGAGGGATCCAAATGAGCACTTCAGTTGCTTATCTCTTGCCTTTTGTCACAAGCATTGGTAGAAAGTGTGCATCCAAATTCAGTTCTGAAGACCATTTTAAGGGATTCAGATCAATGAAAAAAATCTCAAGAAATCTAAATTGCTACCGGCAGTTGGGAGCTAAATGATCAAGAAAAGCCATTTGGAGGGGGAAAAACTTTTTTCCTGATTTAGAATAACAAAAGCTGCATACACACCATACATTTAAAATACATGACATCTCCCAAAGAATCATGGGAGCTGTAGTTTAAGAGTGCTGGAAAATTAGATCTGAGAGGGGTAAACTACAGTTCTGAGGATTCTTTGGGGAAAGTCATGTGCTTTCAGTGTATGGTGTGTATGCAGCCTATGAAGTTAGAAACTAGAAAACAAATTAAGAGGTGCTGAGGCTGAATCTGCTGAGGGTTTCTTGTTCCTCTTTACCTATGTAACCCTCGATCTATGAGTATATGACTGCAATCCTACAACCGATTACTTGGGAGTAAGCCCCAATGAAGAGAGTAGGACATTTCTGAAAAAAAGCATGCATCAGATGGTTTTGTTAATTGAGGGGGGGGACCACTCTGCACATGTTCTGGAGATAAGTCCTGACATTGAGAAAACCAAACTAAAATTCCAGTGCATGGCTTGTCTTGCAGTTTGTGGCAGCCTAGCTGTTTGCTTCTGGATCCCAAAGTTTCCAGTAGAAGCTGGCAGTTTCCTTTCCTTAGGGTTGCCACCTTTCTTACAGCCTGTGACAGCAGGCTGGAAATGCACACAGAAATGTAGCAGGCAAGGACTTTTCCTGGCCTGGGGACATGTTTTGTGTTTCAGGCTAATCTTGAAGAAAGGATAGTCAAAAAAGGTGGTAACCTTTCCCATCCCTCTCTGCCTAAACTCCTACACCAAAGCAGTACCAGGATGCCATGGCAATAACTGACAGCAGAGACGTGTCTGTCCTGATGTTTCCATGTGGCTGGGCTCTGGGCCAGAACAGTGCCCAAGGAACGTCCCCCCGTCTCACGCGCACAGAAATTGCCTCAGGCTCTCCAGCTCAGGTAACATGTAATTACTGATAAATATAGGTGCGTTGCCAAGGAATAGGGTGTGTGTACGTCTCCTGAGCAGGATGTGACTGCTAGTCCCACATGTGGCAGCCAGCCCTGGCACTGCTGCTGCTTGAGCTCCAAAATCTTCCTGTCTTAGGGTGAATTGCAAAACAATCCTTTTACTTGAGGTCAGGCAGAGGTCAGAGGGAAACGCTGGTTGGGGAAAGATGAGGGGGACGCCCACCTGCTGGATTTTGGAGTTCCAGTCTACTGAGAAGGAGCAGAGTTTGTGCACCACAGAGAGAAACCCAGAACAGAGAAGAGTAAATAAACAAGCTGAAGCAGATGGTTGCCAAGAATGATTGCAGGAACTGAGCTTGAGCTGGGCCCAGCAAATCATTTGCACCAGGCCCTTGCTTAACCCAGTGGTACCAGCAGAGGAGATGGTGGTGGGACTCTTGCAGATATTAGTGGTCTTGTACCCCCACCCTTCATGCCTGCCCATTAAGCCCCACACCCCTCTCACCTTTGCTCACCCTCATTTATTAAATCGGGGAGGGACCTCTAGATGTTACTGGACTCTCAACTTTCATCAGCATGACCAACAGTCAAGGATGATGGGGAGTTGGGGTCCAGCAACATCTGCATGGCCACAAGTTCCGAATTCCTGCATTAAAGTAACTGGCATGAACTGCTATTGTTTAATGAATAAAAGTGTTCCTTAACATATGAAGAGCACTTTCCCCCTACTACTAAGGAAGTGCAGCCTGCCCCCCTATTAAGGCCCTGGATTTCCTCCCATGGTACATGGCAGGGATTCCACACAGGCCTGAACCCTGGTTCCATTGCTTTTAGAAACAAATCACTTGCCCCAGTCTTCTTTGACAGAGGGCCAAGAGTCCATTTCAATTTTCTCTCCAAGTATTCACTGTGGTGAGACCTTTGAACCACTCCCAAACATCCTGCTGGTGCTTGTTTACTACTATTCCCCGATCTCCGATTTGGTGTCTTAATGGGCTCCGCTTGTTATTTATTTCAAGGTTCTCCAATTGACATTTTTATTGTGGCATGATTTTAATATATCATTTCTGCTGCTGCTTTAAAATGATTTCCCCATTATGGGACTGCACTAGTTTTTCATTTGTATTTTGTATTTATTTTTAACATTTGTATTGAGCTTAAAAGACATGGAATTTGCTCTCAGTGCTAAAATGTGAAAATAACGGGCAGCATTATATGACTTATATTTGCGGGTGTCCACTGCCACCGCTGAGATTGGAGATCTCCAGCACTGATTCCAGCCTACCCACAGAAATACTGTTCCTCTCTGTTAGGCAGAGCACACAAAGTTAGGCACATGGAAGCCTAAACAACGCTTGTTCTTTTTGACAACCAAGAAGCAATTGTGTAGATATTGATGTTTACATTTCCACAGGTTTATAACTAGTAAGTGCTCCTGTTTCTATGGCGGACCAAAATGTGTGCCTCTTTGCTGATAAGGATTTGATCTGCTTTTCTGGTGTTATTCAGAGAGTTCTAAGCAGGGCTGTGGAGTCGGAGTCGGAGTCAGAAGCAATTTTGGGTGGAGTCGGAGAAATGGACCAACTCCGGCTTCAGAATAAAAACTTTCATAGGAATTTAGGAAAGTTTTCTTGTTCAGAAATTTTAATCAAATATATTTTATGTTCTATCAATCTAGCCTGATGATTCACGTGGTGGTGATGAAATGCCTTGTGCTACCATTTTACTACAGTAAATTTGTTATTACTAGTTAATATACATTTGCCATTTATGAAGGAGTCGGAGTCGGACAGTAGAAAAATAGAGGAGTCGGAGTCGAAGGTTTGGCGTACCGACTCCCCAGCCCTGGTTCTAAGACATTTCCTTGAAAGAGGTACAAGCAAGCCCCTGACCAGCTCTGCCTTTTAAATAAATGCCCAGCAGCAAGATCTTTAAGAACATAAGAAGGGCCCTGCTGGATCAGAACAAAGGCCTATGTAGTCCAGCACTGTGTTCTCATGCTGGCCAACCAGATGCCTGTGGAAAGCATGCAAGGAGGACCTGTTGTTGGACTGCATCTCCCACCGTCCCTGACCATTGGTCATGCTAGCTGGAACATGAGCACAGTAGCACTCTCCCACATATTCCTCACCAACTAGTATTCAGAGGCATGCTGCCTCTGATCCTATAGGTTATATATAGCCATAATGACTAGTCGTCATTGATAGCTTGATGTGCCATGAATTTGTCAAATCTTTTAAAGCAGTCCAAGCTGGCAGACATCATTACATCTTGTGGGAACGAATCCATAGTTTGGCTGTAAACTGTTTGAAGAAGAACTTCCTTCTGGCTGTCCTGAATCTTCCAGCCTTCAGCGTCTGGGATGACCTTGTGTTCTAGTATTATGGGAGAGGAAGAACAAAGGTCTCTGTTACAGGGTTTCCAAAACTGTGGTCCATGAGCTTCATTCAGTTGGTCCTTGGCATGTTCGCTTTAAATATTCACATTGTTTTTTAATTGTATTTGTATCTATGGAATGCAAATGGTAATACAATAGAATACAATATAAGAAATAAAAAAGCAGTACAAATACAATTAAAAATCATGCAGCATCTAGCAAAGTGGTACAGCAGACAGAAAAATCATTAAGTGGTCCACCAAGACCACCAGAAACTTTCAAGCGGTCTGTGAGGTAACGAAGTCTGGGACCCACTGCTCTATTACCTTTCTCCACACCATAGAGATGCAGCTTTCTATCATTCCATAGTTGTATCCATGCGATGGGAAAAGCCACATCAGCTACGCTGCCTACCATGCAGGTGCTAGAGATACAGGAGCATCCTTCAAGGTTGGGAACGGGCAACCATGTTCTCTGCATGACTGCTCTGCAGGCAGCCTGGTGACAGCTGTGAAAGCCTCACTGATTGCTACTCATCCCTATGAAAAGGACTCTGCTACTGTTGTGACATAAATTAGCTCTATCATGGCCTGCTATCTGTCCTCACCTAGGAGATGACTGTGTTGCTTAGTTACCACTCAGGCTGTTTTGGGATGTACTCTGCTAAACAGCCTTTTGTTTTGTTTTGTTTTCCTTAAGGAAGCTGGATTCCATGACTATGTAATGTGTAAGGGAAATCTGTTTGATTAAACTTCCAAGTATTCCCACAGAGTAGGTTTTAATACGTGGGAAGTTTAATACGTGCCTCCAAAATGCTGACCACGTCTGCTTGATGAATAGGTATAGCTTTGCTAAATAATTCCTCCTATTACTAAAGTGTATTAGAAGCCGAAGCAATTTTGTCATCTACATGCTGAGTGGCAGGAAGACATGGAGAGTAGCCAGATCTCCAAAATCCAAACATTTTTCCCACTTTTCCCCATTCTGATATATATTTGGCGAAACTCTCAGACTGCAAGTCCTTTACTCTTTAAACAGCTTTTTCTGCCCTCCACCTTCAAACATCAAACATGGCAGTTCCATTTGGGTACTATAATGATGTTCTTTATGGGGAATGGTTATGCCCTTTTCATCTGGGAGAAATGGAGAATATCCTCCATTATCTATTTTAATTTTTTGCCCCTTGTATAAGATACAAATAGGCCTATTTGCCCACCCCTGCCCTGTTCAGTTCTTATGTGACTTAAATGACAACTTATGCTACAAATTTCAACCCACCTATGTATGTAACAATACTGTTGAATACATACTTTTCAAGTAGTTTTGTCTGCAGCATGTGTGTTTAGGATCAAATGCAGCTTCTGTGTAATGAGTTGATACACTGTAGAAGTGATTGATATCATTGATATGATAGTTGTATATGTGGTATTGAGATATTCCTTATGGATTTGTTTGAGCACCTATAATAAATTCTAAAGTATTTTTACTACACTATGCAGTAAAGACTGATCCAGTGCCCACTTATTTGGGAGTAAGCCTCACTGAACTCAATATCCAAGTAAACATGATGTGCAATTCTAAGCATGTTTACCTGAAAGTAAATCTAGCTGAGTTCAATGGGACTTAAGCAGACATGTTTAGGATCAGCTGCTAAATTCACTATCCAGCCGCAAACCATCATGATGCACTTATTTAGCATCTGTGATGTACTGCTAAGGATTATTCACCATGTACAAATTAAATACAGCCTAAAGGTTGGTTCAGAATCACATTTTATGCCACATAGGTTGAAACTAGTAAGAGTATTACAATTATCTGAACATGCCAGCCCACCCTGGTTTTTCCTGTGCTCATCTGACTTATCCAACTCACCCTTTGTGTGCTTCCTTTTAGACTGTGAAGAGGGAACTAATCATTGCTAGCATCTGTCCAAGAGGGGGAGCCAGCACTTTGAAGACAGTCTCTTCAAATGTTGGTATGCATTCTCAGCAGTTGGTAAATGGAAATGGACTGCCTTCAAGTCAATCCAGACTTATGGCTACTCTATGAATAGGCTTTTCATGGTAAGCGGTATTCAGCGGTATTACCATTGCCTCCCTCTGAGGCTAGTCCTCCCCAGCTGGCTAGGGTCTGCTCAGCGTGCCACAGCTGCACAAGCCAGCCCCTTCCTTGTCCGCAACTGCCAGCTGGGGGGCAACTGGACTCCTTGGGACTATGCAACTTGCCCACAGCTGCACAGGTGGCAGGGCACGTAACCCCTGAACCACTCACTGTGGGGGTGATCTTTAGCTGGCCCTTGACACCCAGGAGACACGAGCAGGGATTTGAACTCACAGATTCTGGACTCCCAGCCAGGCTCTCCTCCCCACTGTGCTATACCAGCTAAGCAAGGGGAGGAAACCCTGAATTGGCCAATGGCATCTGATCGACTTCTCTAGGCTGTTTTAATGGGTCTTCTAATGCTAGATGGGGTTGTTCTACTTTGCCAGCTTGCCTGCCTGGCCTCTGTTGAGATGGATTCAGATAATTTGTTATGAGCCTGTTCACATAGCAATTTCATCGGCAGGGCATTTGCTTCCTAAGGATAACTGGTTTTGGGGGGTGGGGTACTGGCTTGCAGTGAGTCAGCTGTTAAATGATGAAAATGCTTCAAAAGACTGGGGCTATCATAACTGTGGTCATGATGCCATTAATTTGGTCATTTGAATCCACTCAGAAGCAAAGGAGGACCCTATACTTTTTATACTTGAGAAGGGCTTGCCCTGATTTTCATAGAGCTACTTCAAATGAGCAGGCAACCCTTTTCCACCCCCCACCCCCAATATGTAGATGCTTTGTGCATGTGCTGGGACAAGCCAAACAGTATGCCTGTGGAAGTGTTGTTTATGTGAACGATCCAGCATTTCTACGTGGGTGCTGATTATGGGCCCAGTGCAATGGTGGAGACTTGGAAGGTGCTTGCACAAATCACAAAGGCCATGTGGATAGAATCATCAAACGAGTACGAGGATTTGCTTTCAATAACCACTCAAGCTGGAATCTGACAGAGATGCATCTCCTGAGAAACCAGAAGTTTATTTTTAAATGAACAAGCAAAAGACCTAGTGCTGAAACAGATTTTTACCGGTATTTTTTTTGGAAATGGCCTTTATTGTGTATTGTGATTTTAATAACTGGATGTATTAAATAGTCACGTGGTTGAGCACAATATAAGTACTAATTACATATATTTGGATCTTGTGTTTGCGGTGCAATAATTATTTGAATACATAATAGTTATTAACACACACAAATCTCTCCTCCTCCCCCCCCCGGATTTTGGGAAGTAAGCTGATTTAGCAAGTATACAAGCATTGCAAGTAAGTACACAAACGTGACTAGCCTACAGAAACTTTTGACTAGCGCAGTTGTCCACACATATTTATGTTAGCTGTCTGCAGCACACCAAAATCACTTACAGATATTAATTCGGATAGAACATGCATGCAGAGAGGAGCAGCACCATGGTAGAAGGCTATGCATACTCCGGTCTACATTCATTTGAATGTCGGCACGTGTTAATGTATGTGTGCAGGTTTGCTTCTGACATTCAAATAAATGGATGCATGTTTGGGGTACAGTCTGCTGCTACAATGCCACTCCTATGCATTCCTGTGCATACATTTGGTCTATCTCAGTGGAACATTTTTAAGGAGGTTGGAAGCCAGAGAGAGAAACTTAGTCCCAGTTCATTTTTTCCCCTGCTTGGTCACCTGGAAGTTATTCTTAGCTGCTCATCTGCTCACTTGAGGTAAACATCTCATTTCAGAAAAGAGAGGTAGGCAGGCAAAGACCACCTCAGGGCCTGCTTCCGTGGCCTCTTGCCCCCTTGAGGATGATCTAGTAACCTGATGGATTTTTAATATGTTAACATTGTTTATTGACCTTTTAAAAATACATAATTGAATGTTGCTTTTCAGCTATCCTAGTAGGTTTTTAACAGCTGGTATAGCACAGTGGGGAGGAGAGCCTGGCTGGGAGTCCAGAGTCTGTGAGTTCACATCCCTGCTCGTGTCTCCTGGGTGCCAAGGGCCAGCTAAAGATCACCCCCACAGTGAGTGGCTAAGGGGTTATGTGCCCTGCCACCTGTGCAGCCGTGGGCAAGCTGCATAGTCCCAAGGAGCCCAGTTGCCCCCCAGCTGGCAGTTGCAGACAAGGAAGGGGCTGGCTTGTGCAGCTGTGGCAAGCTGAGCAGGCCCTAGCCAGCTGGGGAGGACTAGCCTCAGGGGGAGGCAATGGTAAACCCCCTCTGAATACCGCTTACCATGAAAAGCCTATTCATAGAGTAGCCATAAGTCGGGATCAACTTGAAGGCAGTCCATTTTCATTTTCAGCAGGTTTTAAAGCCTGAAAGGTGGGATAGAAATCATGATAATAAATATGCTATATATTTTAGAAAGTTGTCTATTCGCTATGCATTTGAAAAACTCTTGAGATATTGTAATCAAATTTTGTATGACGGTTCCTGAGATCAAGGAGCCGGTTTTGTCTTATATTTGGATATAATCAAATGCCATTTTGAATCCAGTTCGCAGACTGAACCTTTCACAACTGCACTGATTTGTTTGGTTCTCATTCCTGAGCAATGGCAGTATGAGGCTATTACTAAACAATAAACTTGAGCTTCATGCTTTACATAAATAGGCTGTCGACTACCATTCAAACTTGCAGATACTTGTTTTATCCCCTCACATCCTTCTTCCCCCTTCCCATGCTTATCCACACCAAATTATTCCCTACCGTGAGGAAAAAAGATTTTTATCTTGTCTGAAGGGGTGCACTGCGGTGGCAGAAATTTCCTCCCTCCCCCCACTGATGGCTGGTCAGTGGGCAAAGGTGGGTGGTCTCAGCAGGGCTTGCTAGGCGGTGGGTTGCCCACCTGTGCTGTAGGGCCAATGTGTTTCAGGCTCACATACACCTTAAGAGGAAGGGTGCCTGTACATCTGTCTCACTTAGTACCAGTGGCCATTCCAAATGGATACCCTAGGCTGAAGGATGTAGTTTGCTGGAGTCTCAAAATTATGCATAAATTATTTGGTATGTGGATGGATGGGTGGGTAGATAAAAAGATAGCCAGGTCGAATGTGTAAGAGGCTCGTTTGAAACTCCCACTGGGCATACCACACTATAAATAGCCATGGCAAGGCTGGGTGTGAAATTTTGATTTCAAACATGTGCCAAGGGATGGATTTCACTCGATGACTGCCAAAGAATCAAAGAGTGACAAAAATGTGACTAGGCTGGCGCCTGGTTTCATAGAAGGAAATAGGGCCAATGCTCTCAAACTCTTAAACTGAGGAAGATCTGCTAAGAACATTTTAGCAGCATTCACTGGCTTATCCACTTGATCCAGAGGCTTCCCCAATACTGCTCTAGTTCTCCTAGGAGGGCCAAGTGCCAGCTCTGTTCACATGGCGATTGGCTAGAAAGTGGTGGACGTGAGTTTAGATTTTAAAAAAACTGGGCACAACTTTGAATATTTACAATCAATTTGCCCACCTGGGATGAGTGAACATGAGGAGTGGGGTGGGGCGCTCTCACTACTTTCCTCTGCCTAAAAAATTGGCCTGGCTGTCCATGCTGCTATTTGCTCCTCCAGGTCCCCTGCTCACACGTGAGCCTTCTGCCTATGGTGAAGCCAGCCCTGTGCTTGGGTGTATTGTTTAGGCAGCATTTGCAAAATTTATAAATGGCTTTTAGAATTATCTGGTTGCGGGGGGAGGGAAATGAAGGGCAAGGATGTGTTGTGAAGCCCCAAGGCTTTGTCTCTGCCCTGCATCTCCTGCCATCAGTGGCTTCTGGATGCAACACATTATAAATAGCAATGACTCTTTATCTAGGAGTGAAACCTACATTTCAAACATGTGCCAAGGAATGGGTTTCACTTGCTCTATGCCAAAGGATCAAAACCTGATTTTTAAAAGTCCCACCCCTGCAACTGCTCTTAGTGCTTGCAGAGAGGAGGAAGAGTGGGGGCCCCAGAAGAGGCAGCAGTAGCCCTGCACCTCTGTCAAGGAGGCTAGTATAGACTATAGCATCCAGAACACTTCCTGGGTGTCACAAGCCACAGTTCCAAGTCTTATGTGGATATACTTGGGCATGTGATCTATTCTCCAGCAGTTGCCCAAAATCTGCTGGGTGGTCCCTTCCCCACCTTAAACTGCATCACTGATTATAGCTACCTCCCCAGCTCTAGGGAAGCCCTTCTGTCCCTGTGCTGAGAGCATATTAGGCCAGGTCTCTTACTTCATCAACTGGGGTCCTTCATCCCCTTCCCCATAGTTCCACCTCCCAAGTCATCACAATTATTTTGCATCAACCTTAAACTGTTTGCATACCTCTAAGGTGATAACCCCAAAGAAGGTGAAAACATGCCCATCCCTAGCTAATGAGGATGTCATGGGGAAAAAAAATCCTCCTGGCTCCCAATACACTGACCAGCTAGCTATGGGTAACTCATAAAGAAGGTGGTATGCGGCTGCTTCCCACCCAGCCTCAAAGAGGCCGAGCAATATGAGACGAGGTCTTATGTAAGCCTTGCTCCCAAACCTCAGCTCCAGATCTTGTAAGGGTAGAACAGCCTGGTCCTCACAAAAATCCCCCTCCTTGCCTTGCAATGGCTGCAAAACCCCATCTGTTACGATACTTTCCAGTGTCAGAGGCAGTGTGACTGAATGCCAGTTGCTGGTAATCTCAGGTGAAGAAAGCATTGTTGCGCTTACGTTCTTCTTGCAGGCTTCCCATCTGGCTGGCCTCTATGAGAACAGAATGCTGGACTAGATGGGCCATTGGGCTCTTCTTATGTTCAACTGTGGCTTGTGATAGCAAGGAACTTCCTGGATGCTATGATCCATGGCTTCCCTTGACAGAGGTGTGAGGATGGTGCAGCCTCTTCTGGGCCCCACACTCGTCCTTCTCTCAGTGGGCACTGCCAGCAGTTTCAGGGTTGGGGCCTTTTTAATCAGGTTTTGATCCTTTGGCATAGAGCAAGTGAAACTCATCCCTTAGCACACATTTGAAATGTAGGTTTTAATCCTAGATAAAGAGTCATCACTATTTATAATGTGTTGTGTCCAGAAGCCATTGATGACAGGAGATATAAAGCAGAGATAAAGCCTTGTGGCTCAATATTCATAAAACATCCTTGTCCTGCCCAAATAATTTTAAAAGCCATTTTTGAAAATGCTGATGTATTTCAAAATGCATGTCAAATCTGGCTTCAGATGTTATCATCCAGTTCCCCCCACAAATCTCTTGTGAGTGATCATGTCCAAGAGCTACAGTAAAAATCTGTACAGCAAAAAGCTGCCCAGCTGAGGGCAGCCTTTCTCTCCTATTTCTGTGAGTTGGGCACTGCCCCTTGCTGTATGTACAGCACAATGAGTTGGGGGGCGGCGAGGAAAATGGAAACACTGCTGCTTCTAGACTTCTACAGCACTTGCGTAGAAATCATGGTGGGCAATGTGCGCTATAGCCAGTCCTAGTAATTTAGCCATTTCTGCCACAAAGCAAAAAAAAAAAAGGTGCTCCTTCAGCAGGGCACCACCAATGGTATCCTGTTGAGACATCTCACCTAGGATGTTTCCCCTGGCTTCTGCTGACTCAGGTGGGGCTTGGCTTTGCATCTGACAGTATAGCTCGCATGGATTACAGCTTTTATCACCTCTGCGCATAGTTCAGCATGTTGCCTGGCAGAGTAAAGCAACACCATGATTGATGAGTATGTCGGGCCCAAAATAATAACCTGCTGATTGCATCACTTTTGAACATGAGATGTTTCTGTCATGCCATCTTTAATAGGTCACCTTTAATCCTGGGCTGGGAGCCGAAGGGTGCAAGAATGTCTTGAGATCTATAGATTCATGGCCCATAAAGAATTTTCTCTGAAGGATAAATTAGATACTGTACAGCAATCCTTTTTTCTTTTTGATTGGCCAACCTCTGGTTTTTTTGAAAAGTGGGGGAAGCTTGCATTTTCTTGATCTCTTCTTCAGGCAGAATGGCTGAAATAAGAGGAATATCTTGAAGAGAGTTGAAACAAGTCTTCATATCAATTGGAAATGTAGTGATTTTTCTAAATTTCAAATATGGATGTTGACTTGTTCATTTCCCTATACCAGTTTTGAACTGTAAAAGTTTTTCTTCGCAACTCCATTGCAGCCATAGTTAGAGCAAGTGAGAACCCTGAAGAAGAGCACACTTGTATCTTCATTGTCTAATAAGAGTGCTTCTCTTCAGGGTGCCAGCCAACCAGTCGTGTCCTCTTCCAAGATACTCCATCCCACCCCTCCCGATTTTTTTTCCAACTGACATTCAACATTCCATGACTACTGAGCACTCTCAGTCATCATTGGGCTGTTTTTGGAGGGTTTGGCTCACTAATTTTTTAAAAGACTTTTTGTACTTCAAACCTTGAGTTTCCTTCTGAACATGCTGATACCTCCTTCTACATTGCCCTGTTTTAGTTTTATCTCTCTTGAAAGTCACTACCAGTATTTGTTGTTGCAGAGAGTGACAAGTAGGGTCTGTAACAAAATTTTAGTGTATCCTCCCTCCTAAATGGAGTGTTCCTGTTCAAGATGCCAGCCAGTCACACACACCCCTTTCCCTTTTCTAACTATTTAATATTCTATCATCATGTGCGTTCCTCAGTGAGCTGTTGTTCGGGGGGGATGTCTGTTAGGATTTGTTTGTTTTTTAATTATACTTCTGCAAACCCTGGGGCTTCCTGGCACATGCTGATGCCTCTTTGGTTCCCATCAGCTCCATGTTGGCTCTAATGCTGTTGGCACTCACCACCTGTTTGCTGTTGGAGGGAGTGACAAGTGGGACGGGTAACACAATGTTGCAGCATATCCTCCCTTCTAATAGGTGTCATATTGGCCAATTTAAAACCTTAATGACCTAAAAGAAAGTGGCCTCCATTAACCAGGGAGCAGATTTCCCCCCAAAAATATTTTAATTAATACAGTCCTTTTAAAACTGCAGAGGGCATCCTCTCAGAGAGGATGGAACACCTCTTCTAAGATGATGCCCATTAAGATATATGCATGCATACATAATCTAAAAACAAAAAAAGTGTTCTATCTAAGAACTATTGTTTTTACTCACATGCAGATTTATACAATTATAATCAACCGATTAATCAGCTAAAATGAATACAAATAACTGACTAAGATGTTCTTAGTCAAGCAACTGCCATCCAACCTCATCCTTGTCTCTCACAAAGTTGTCCTTCCTGAAATCAAGGTTATTTCTGACTTTGGAGATGTCTCATCCTGATATATGGCCCAAATGAGCCAAGCATCTCCTCTTGCAAAGAAGACATATTTTTAAACCTGAGTGTGCGGTCAGACAGGTCTCCGGGTCATTTGAGTACCGCAGCAGTAGCAAATTCCTATGAGTGGTTTATGGAGGAGGAGGAGCAGGGGTTGGGCTCATTTTTGTCACCCTTTGGAGAACACCGCATGTGGCTAAAGGGAGTTTAGTTTCTGCTAGAGCTTCTTTGCTTGGGTTCTTTTTGGCAACATGAATGAGAAGGTCCTGAGGCAAAATAGCCAGGGGACCATTCTAATCCCGACATAACTAATTCTGATTGTTTTGAGGGGGGAAGCGTTTTTTAGTGAAACTGTTATGCCAAGAGCTCTCAAAGTTTTGTGAAGCAACACTGTATGTCAGAGGTGGGGAACCTCAGGCCTGGGAGCCAAATATAAACCTCCAGGCCTCTTTATCTGGCTCTTGGGACTCTCCTCAGGCCACATCCCCTCCCCAGCCACACCCCTCCCTGGCCTTGCTTAGCACCCTCTTTGAGTGTTTTCACCGGACTGGAATGTGTCCTTGGTAATGTCTCTTTGCTTGCCTGAGTGGAGGATTGAGAAGGGTGTGTGAGTGTGAGTGAGTATGGATGTAAACCAGCCTATTGTAAAATTCACATTAGTTGCGCCACCCATTTTCACCTCTGACTCTGCCTACCACTGGTATGTGGCCCCCAGATGGCTCCAGTGGGGAGAAGCTTCCCTACCCCTACTCTTATGTTTTTGCAAGCCTTTTGTTTTCTTATTGTCCATCCCCAAGCAACAGGGCCTGCCTAGGACATTTTGCTGCCTGAGGTGGAGAGCAAGATGGTGCCCACCCCCCTCCATTCAGTAAACAGAAGGTCACCTGACCGGCAATTGAATCTTATGCCCACACAGTTGATGGAACAGCCTCCTCCACTGCATCTGAAAGCAGCAGGCTAAAACAGGAGGCACAGGGCAGGCCGAGTGGTGCACACAATTTTGTCCATCAATATCTCCCTGCCATTTCTTTCCCAGCATCTGCAACCTGAAGTGGCTGCCTCACTCTGCCTAATGGTCAGGCTGGCCCTTCCAAGAGACTTTTGAAATGTCATTTAGGTGTTGTCTCTTTCTTCCCCATCTCCTTTCCTTAGATCTGCTTATTTCTTCTGAGGGCAAAGGTGAGAGTGAGCAATCCCCACGGTCACTTTCTAGTGACAGGACTGGATCCTATTTTGTCTCTATGTACACACCATACATTTAAAGTATATTTAAAACACATGACTTCTTCCAAATAATCCTGGGAACTATAGTTTACCCATCACAGAGCTACAATTCCCAGCACCCTTAACAAACTACCCAGGATTCTTTGGAGGGAAAGTCATGCTTTAAACGCCACCACAGTGAGCCTCTCTAAAGGCCTATATCTACCCTACACATGTAAATCAGTTTTTATATCAGTTCCACTGTCAAGACTTCTGCCAAAAGAATCATGAGGACTATTGTTTGGTAAGAGTGCTGAAAATCATCCAGTAGGTATCCCCTCCTAGGTCCTGTCACAGATAGATTTGCCAACTTTTTTAAAAAAAATTGACCCCGCTCCTGTGTTCAAGGCTTTATGCTCCAATCCCACACATCATCAGACAGGGGTAGCATCTAAACTCTATACAATGGTCATTGATGAAAAAATGGGGAATACCCAAGGTTTGCGAGCAATTTGGGAAGAGGAATTGGGAACTAGTATAGATGAAGGTCGATGGAATGCAATATGGACCAACTCCCCATTTAAAACAATCTCCACTAAGATTCAGGAGGCATCAATTAAAACAGTACATAGATGACACTGGACTCCAGTCTGACTATCTCACCCCTAAATCCTTCCCCCCTACATGTTGGTGAGGTTGTGGGGAAAGGGGATCCTTTCTTCATATGTGATGGGATTGTAGTGTGGTGAAACAGTTTTGGATAAAAATATTTGATGAATTACACCTTATTCCTGATACATTACTACTAATGCTGGAAAGCGATCAAAATCCTAAGCTAAGCCATAAGGAACTGCTCTCATTCCTATTCGCTACCCCCAGACTGATTATAGCAAGGCACTGGAAGTCTTCAAATTGCCCTGCTATAGCAGAATGGTGGAAAGCAATTAGGGAGACAGCACTATCTGAACGACTGACCCAACACTATAAAGTTCTTGGAGGGGAAGCAGAAAACTATCATTTTGATGTAGTATGGTTCCCTTTCTTCAGCTATATGAATGGTTCCCAGAGGTTAGATGGGGGGCCCCCTTACTCAGATAACCACGTGGAAAGGCTATGTAAAAGTATCACTGTAGAATTAAATGTGTTATAACGTGGTGAGCTAATATACCCTGTAAGTTGGGAATTAAACAATGCATTTATGTACGACTGTCAATTAAATAACAGTTAGGTGTTCAGTGTTTAATGTATTTGTTGAAAATAATAAAAACATTTTTAAAAATTGATCCCGCTCCTGTGCCACCTTCATCTGAAGACATGAGTGAGTGATTACCTATCTCTCTCTTTTTGGCTTGAAAAGGTTCATTGGCTGATCTCTGCCCATCATGGTGCTGTTAAAAGCACAGGAGGAGGTTAGGCCAGCTTTTTCCCCCCCTGATCAGTTAGCAACCCTAGTCATAGAACTACAGTTTCTAGGGTTCTCTGTTAAGCCAATTTAAACATGTCCATCCCCAAGTCAAGAAGCCAGACATTTTGAGTCTCTCATTCTTAGGTACAATCCTCCCAAAGTTAAGCACTTATTTATTTATTATTTATGCAATTCTTATGCAACTTGAGCCTATGGATATTTATGCAGAAGTCATTTATGTCATGTTCAGTTCAGTGGAATGTATGCCTAAGTAGGTTTATAGCCTGAAATCGCATCAATTTGAATGAGATAGCTAAATCATGTCTGTCTCCCTGGAAATTGCTTAAATGGGTTGTGTCCATATTTCACTGCTAATTCTTAGTCTGATCTCATTAACAGAGGAGCATCCTTCTGTGAATTCCTCCATGAGAACCTAAGAGCTCAACTAAAAGTGATGTGGCAGAGGTGTGAGTCAGAATCTCTTGCGGTTTTGTTTGTTTAAATTCCAAACTAGGCATACGAGTTTATTAATTTGATTGTGGAAGCAGCAGTGGGGGAAGAGGCATTTAAACCTTCCCTTCTTTGTCATTTATTCAATCTAAATTGCATCCTTTCCCCAGTTGCTATTAATTCCATGAGGAAGAATGTATATTCCTCCCCTCCCCTGCAAGGTTAATAGTGGATTTGAGAGCAGGGGGGGGGGATTCAGACTGAGTAAACAGAATGGGGAGAGGGGGAGAGAGAAATACCCTCTCACAGCAACACTCCCCTGATCAAATTAGCAGACCCCTGTGGCTGCTTTGCAGGAAAACAAAAACAGAATATCATGATCACAGATCTCCCACATTACATCTACTTTGACCCTGATTTCAGGACATCATGTTCTCAGAAGTACTCCTGCAGAGTGAGGATATCTGTGAACCAAGATTTCCAGACACCTAGATGAATTTCCTAGTTTCTCTGCCATTCATCCTGTAGGATCTTGGAAAGGTACTTACTGACTTCTCTTTCTGTCTCTCCTCTGTGTGCAAGAAATGTACATGTAACTTGTGATACCAATGTAGAATATTTATGATATCTGAGTTCAGGAAGACTGCAGGGTTTTTTTAATGTTAATGTATCATATTTGTTATAATATCTGTAATTATTACACACTCTTTTCATAGCACAACTTACAGTGTAAACAATGAAACAAACAAGACCAAGCTAAAAAGGGATTGCTTCCTCTGATACAATCCTGCTCACTTCCTGGGATCAGGAAAGGCCCTTCTCTGTGTCCCACCTGGCGTACAGGCACACCTGGTGAGAATAAGAGACATGACCTTTTCAGTGGCTGTACCAGTATTGTGGACCACCTTGTCCCCTGAATGCGAATGGCCTCTCTGCCTACCTTTTCCCAGCTGGTAAAGACATATTTATTTCAGCAGGCTTTTGCCGGCCAAGTATTATCTCTGAAGGTTGTTTAATCTGTCATCTTTGTCATTATTGCTTTTTAATTATATTTTTAATGTTATGTATTGTATGCATTTTTCTTGTTGTATTTTAATATATTTTCAGTTGGTCTAACCTGCCCCAAGTAGTTTATAGTCACTAAATATATTTTGCTGTTATAAGGGGCTTTCTGTTTAAGGTTGTATCCAGTGGTAGGCCTACTCAGAGTAAACCCATTGAAATTAATAGACCCACTGAGATGAATGGACTTAAGTTAGTCATGTCTATTAATTTCAGTAGGACTTCTCTGAGTCAGAGTAGCATTGTATACCATCTATAGTCTCCCATCCAGGTTGCTTCTCAGATAAAAAATGTGCTTAGTTTTGGTAATGCAGCTGTCTCAAAGCTATTCAATGGCCCCTGCAAAGTTAAATTCTGTGTCTAGGTGAGTTCTCGTCCATCAAAACTGAAGTACGGAACATACAGTTTTGGACCTAACTCTCCACTCCAGCTGCTGTAAAAGGCCAAGGCCAGGATCAGGAGGCTGTGTGAATTTAACTTGCAGCCACCCTTGAAGCAAAGAAGCCAACTAAGGCTGCTCATCAAGGTTACTCATCAATGTCATCATTGCTCCTGCCGATAAATTTAGCCTTGAGTTGCTTATAAATTAATATAAGCTGCAGCTGTAGGACAGAGAAAGTCTTGGAGGCCTGTTTCTCTGGAGTGTAAGAGGAGGAAGACGTGCCCTTTCTGCAGCACATACTGTCCTAGTGAAAATTGCTACTCCCAGCTGCTTCTAGACCGTCGCCAAAAAGGTTGGAGTTACAAGCCCTGTGCAAGGAGATTTGGTCAACATTACATAAATGTGATCAGACACACACACACAAATCTATTTGCATTGAAAGAAAGAGCAGGCATGGACCCTCTGATAGAATGGTAGGGGGGACAGTTTAAAGTATTAAAAATCCCTGCCTTCCAGCAGGGTCCTGGTCCAGACTGCCTGGCCTCCATCCTTGCTATTTAAATTTAAAAACTCAATTGCTAATTGTGTGACATCTGACATCTTGTCTAGTTTGGCCCCTAATTTCAGGAGTCAGCTTAAAGTGCAAGTTAAGACTTTCAAAGCTGTAAATGGTTTGGGATCAGGTTATCACTGGAACCATCAACATCTGTATGAACTTACCCAAACCTTGAGATCAACATCTGAGACCCTGCTCTTGGCCCAGCCATTAATTAAGATCCGACTGGCAGGGACAAGAGATTGGGCCTTCTCAGCAGTGGCTGAATAACTGTGGAACTGACTACCCAGGGACATTTACCGACCTCATATATAGTTACTGTTTTTATTGTATTATTTATTATACTGATTTTTAAAAATGCATATATACCAATTTATATATATTGTAAACATACGTTGGATAATGGAACTGACCAAGGAATTTCAGAAGGAAATCACCCTGTGCTTTATAGATTACAGCAAAGCCTTTGACTGTATATATCATGAAAAACTATGGAATGCTTTAAAAGAAAAGGGGGTGCCACAGCATCTGATTGTCCTGATGCACAACCTATACTCTGGACAAGAGGCTACTGTCAGGACAGAATACTGTATGGAGAAACTGATTGGTTCCCAATCGGAAAGGGAGTGAGACAGGGGTGTATTTTATCACCCTATTTGTTTAATCTATATGCAGAATATATCATATGGAAAGCTGAATTGGACCAAGATGAAGAAGGTGTGAAAATTGGAGGGAGCAATATCAATAATTTAAGATATGCAGGCGATACCATACTACTAGCAGAAACCGGTAATGATTGGAAACAAATGCAGATGAATGTTAAAGAGGAAAGCACAAAAGCAGGACTACAGCTGAACATCAAGAAGACTAAAGTAATGTCAACAGAAGATTTATGCAACTTTAAAGTTGACAATGAGGACATTGATCTTATCAAGGATTATCAATACCTTGGCACAATCATTAACAAAAATGGAGACAATAGCCAGGAAATCAGAAGAAGGCTAGGACTGGGGAGGGTAGCTATTTATTCATTTATTTATTATTTGATTTATATCCCGCCCTTCCTCCTTGCAGGAGCCCAGAGCGGCAAACAAAAGCACTAAAAACACTTAAAAACATCATAAAAACAGTCCTTAAAATACATTAAAACAAAACAACTTTAAAAACATTTTTAAAAGCTTTAAAGATATCTTAAAAAAAAGAGAGAGAACTAGAAAAGGTCCTCAGACGCAAAGGTGTATCACTGAACACTGGATGTGAAAGACAGCGTAAAAAGTGGATAAGAGAAAAATCAACTCATTTGAAATGTGTTTGGAGGAGAGCTTTGCAGATACCATGGACTGTGAAAAAGACAAATAATTGGGTGTTAGAACAAATTAAACCAGAACCAAATTAAACCAGCCAGTGTGGTGTAGTGGTTAAGGTGTTGGACTATGACCTGGGAGACCACGGTTCAAATCCCCACACAGCCATGAAGCTCACTGTGGCAAGCTGAGCAGGCCCTAGCCAGCTGGGGAGGACTAGCCTCAGAGAAAGGCAATGGTAAACCCCCTCTGAATACTTACCATAAAAACCCTATTCATAGGGTCACCATAAGTCTGAATCAACTTGAAGGCAGTCCATTTCCATTTCATCATTAGAAGCTAAAATGATGAAACTGAAGTTGTCATACTTTGGACACATCATGAGAAGACACAATTCAGTAGAAAAGACAATAATGCTGGGAAAACAGAAGGGAGTAGAAAAAAAGGAAGACCAAACAAGAGATGGATTGATTCCATAAAGGAAGCCACAGACCTGAACTTACAAGATCTGAGATGCTATTGGAGGTCACTGATTCATAGGGTTGCCATAAGTCATCATCGACTTAAAGGCAGATAACAACAATACCAGTTTAATACTGTAAGCTGCTTTGTGAAAGCTTTTTGTTTTGAAAAACAATGTATAAGTACCTAAGCAAATAAATAAATTGCAAACTTTGCTGTTACTAAGATGTTCAGTACATATACCTTTTTGTATAAACTTTAAAATGTAAACACACACCATAACAGATCTTGCACACAGAGATCCATGCCAATTCCTGCAGTTTCTTTGGAACAACATTTTGCAAGAAATTAAGCTGATATTAGGGTTGCTAGGTCAGAAGTATCAAACTCTGAGATTTCAGGGGCGGGCCCTAGTGACATCATAGGGGCGGGCCCTAGTGATGTCACTAAGCATGATATGTTAAGCATCAACCAAAGTTGCTTGGAGCATACCACTCAAACAAAAACATTTCTCCGATTGGAAATTAAGATAGAAATCTTAGCTAAGTGTGGGAGTTCCCAGGTCCAGCTGAAATGACAGGAGCATTCTTTCTTATCTGCTTAGGGAGACTGGGTAGGGAACATTTAATCTAGCTTACTTGCTTCTGGCAAGAAGGGTTTAAGTGCCCTCAGAACAGGACAGTCTCCAGAAGGCCATTGCAGGAAGAAGGGAGACTAGTGTCGTGGAGATGTTATATGGGAGCACTCAGGAGTAAAGATGGATGCCCCTGAAGACTGCAATTCTAAACACATTTACTAAGGGACTACGCCCCATAAAACTCAACAAGACTTACTTCTGAGTAGATATGGTTAAGATTATGCTGTTGGTAAGGCTTGACTAGGGATCCTCTGCAAAGATATCCATATCCAAGCAAGGCTGGCAGCCCCCCTGCCTAGAATGCCCTGCCCCTACCTTTTAACGTGGCTGCTCCATCCTTCTTTACAGACTTGACCTTTCACTGCAGAGAAAGGTTTGAGAAATGAGTAAGAGTTAAGAAGATTCTGTACCCTTTCCTGTCTACCATAAATTCACTTTGACAGCCAATCTAGTTTGAGTGAGTAATAATTGACAGAGAGAAAACATACATGGTTTGGTCTACCTTTACAGGCGGTAGATTGGGAACAACAGCAATTGTAGCCACAGTTCCCAGTATGTGAATTGTCTTATACCACTATTGGGCAAGAAACAAACTATCATGCAAACAACAAGATGTATCATCAGTGGGTTTAAGGGGGTTGAGCTGAGCACATGGAACCACTGTTGTTGCTTCTATGGATGTAAAGGAGTGAGGTCAGAGGTAAATGAAATGCAAATAGAAAAAGTAAAAGAAAAGACAGTGATGATTTCCTAAATGTAACCACAACAAGATTCCTATGAGTAAGGCAGAAAACTCAGCATCCCACAACAAGTCAGGGTTACAAACCAAAATCCAAAACTAAAAAAAAACCCTGGCAGCCAGTCAGCCAAGGTCACAGAAATTTCCATGGAGCACAACCTGACCTGGGGGCTTCAGGTAGTGCACAATGCTGCAGCACAAATGCTAACAAGAGTGAGACTCTTTCAGCACATAATACCTCTGCTCTGAAATCTGCACTGGTTGTCAATTTGCTACCAAGCCAAGTTCAAGGTGTGCTTTCCATGTTACGGGTGCCATATAGTACTTATTCTGCTCTCGAGCCTTTAGTATGGCAGCACCTACAGTTTGGAACTCCCTGCCTATTGACATTAGACAGGCGCCTTCATTGTACTCAATGTTGGTTATATTATTTTGAATGTTTTTAAGTACCTGTTTTTAACTGTTTTTGTCAATAATTTTATTGTTTTAATTCCTTCTGTAAACCACTTTGAGGTTTGTTTGTTTTTACAAAAAAGTGGTATATAAATGTTGTAAATAAAACACATTAATACATTTCAGAGTCACTGTTGCCCTTGGGTCTGTTTCCTCTTTTAGGAACAAAGGAATCTGCCTTATACCGACTCAGACCATTTGGTAACATCTACCTCAGTACTGATGACATGGACTAGCATTGGCTCTCCAGGATTTTAGGCAATAGTATTTTCCAGATATTGAATTTTTGACTTTTGCATGCAAAGCATATGCCCTACCACTGAGCTACAGACCTCCCCCTGTTTAAAAAAGTATATTTTAAAATTGTTCTTTTCAGTTCACTAATGAATGCACATCATACCTAGGGCAGATCCAGAACATGCATTCATAGCACATTCAACATACATTTGAAGTGGTAGGAACTATAACTGTGAGATAGAAACTATATTTCTCAGAATTCTTTGGGGGAAGTAATGTGCTTTAAATGCGAGTTGGATGTGCTTTAAATTTATTGTGTGGATCAGCATTACTTCATAAACCTTACCTGCATGTAAATCATTTTAATTAATTTTAAAAATGGAAATCAGCTACAAAGTTTACTGTGTGACCATGGGCTACTCAACATCTCTCAGCCTAATCTGCTCCTTTGGGTGAAAACAACAGAGGGGAGCCATGATCACCCCAAGGAAGAAAGGCATACTTAAAATGTAGAGGAAATAATAATCTACAACCATAGTGTGAAGTCTGAGACATAGTATGAAGAAATATTTATATAAGCATGAATGTCAAAGATGTTCATTATTTACACAACCTGTAATGATATTTATAGTGCAATCCTATGCATGTTTACTCAGAAGCAAGTCCCAATATATTTAGCGGGGTTTACTCAAATAGGGAAGCGTGCACAGGACTGCAACTTCAAGTGAAAAGGAACTGCATTCACTCAACCCAAAATTCAGAATCATGCCACTTTAAGATGTTTTGTAACTGTTTTATACTTGTTTGATGGTTATTGGATTTTAAATAAATAAATAAATAAATGGCAGTATTTCTTGTTGTGAGCTGCTTTGGTTTCCAACCCTATCTCACAGGGTTGTTGGAAATATTCCATATACAGACACACCGAAGATGTAAAAATACATAACCCCATATAATAGTTTATTGTCAAAACCAGTTGGTCATTGCAGAACATTTTTTTTAAATCAGTATTAGTTTCCTACCAAATAAAAGCAGTTTCTAATTGCTTAAAACCCCCCACAGAGGATTGGAGGGGGAGAGAAAGATTTACAGCACAGTCCTTTTACTATGTTCACTCAAAGGTCCCATTGATCAGAATCCTAACCATGGCTACTCAAAAGTAAGTCCTACTGAATTCAATGGGGTTTACTCCCAGGTATGTGGGATTAGCATTGCTTTGCTCCCAGAAAAGTGAGTATAGGATTAAAGCTTCATATTGGCAAGGTGTTTAAACCAGGCTATGAAGAAGACAAATAAACTGCCCTCTTCAACAGCCCAGGAAAATTTAAACTTGTTTGACATAATTAGAAAAGTATAGTACATTGTAATGGAATCATAAGCTGCAGCATGTACACTTTTTAAAATTTCTGTTCAAAAATTATTTGAAAGATAAAATGTATAATAGTTTTGCAGTAATTAAAAACCCTGCATATACACTTTTATTATAACCATAACTGAAATTGTTTATTGTGCATGCCTATCAAGATCCTGCTGTGATCTTCTGTTCTAGAGCAATCCTATGCATGTTTACTCAGAAGCAAATCCCAATGTATTCAGATTACCTACACAGAGAAGGTACTCTGAAAGCTATACATTTACTGAATTCCTGATGCGCAGACAAGCAGGAAAAGGAAACTATTTTCAGAACTTGCAATGGGTTTTAGCTGTTGCCTGGAAGTCAACAAATCCCTTGTCAATCACAACGCTGACTTCACTTATTGTCTAAAAACATGAAAGGGTGGGGATTAGAGCAGCTGGTACTAACAGAACTTGAGGGGGGTGACTTTTTGGTGTATATCTCTTGAACTGGACCACTTAGAAACTTTTTTTAAAAATGAAAGCTAAGAGTCCAGAGATCAGGTGACTCACCCAGAGATCTAGAGAGGACCCCCAAAAAACCAGAGTCTCTCAGTGAAAACCAAAGACCTAGCAACCCTAGCGGATATACAGGCAACTGAACACTTAACATCTACTATATGTTTTGGAAACTTTTTTGCCTGTTCACTATGCATTGGGGCACCTCTTAAGATATCATAACCAAATTTTGTATGATGGTTCCTGCAATCAAGAAGCAGGTTTTCATCCAAGTTTGGAACCACTTGGACACCATTTTGAATCAAGATTAACCTTTCAAAACAGTACTGATTTTAACCACTGATTTCAAAACTGCACTGATTTTTCTGTTTCTTAGAATTTCTGAGCAACACTGGATACAAGACTGATAGTATCTAACATAGTGCCTTGTTAATTTTATTTATTTATTTATAATCCGCACTTTCATAAGAATATATGAAACCAGAATAGAACACATAAAAATAAAATCAGCAAAAGGGAACTATAAAACCACCATTAAAAACATCAATAAATACAGATTGGTTAAAAAGAAAATTGCAAAAACTAACCACAAAGCTATTCAATATATCTTGACAATTTCCCAAGGGAAAATATACCAGCGTGTTGCCCTTTTAAGCAACTTTTCAAAAAATACATTAAAATTCATAGAAAGTGCCCCCTTTTCCAATAAAATATACCATATTCCTGGAGGAATTTCATGCCACATATCTTTTTTAATATAAAAATTTTAATATAAAATTTAGCTCCTGTACATTCAATGTCTGATAAGATATGATGAATCTTTGAGATGATCTTATTCTCAGAGTTTAATTTTTCAAATCCTGTTCTTGGGTAACCTTGTTAACTTTCATCCTCTCTAAACACAAAAAAAACCCTAATATGAAAGTACTGATAAAAAATGATTTCCCATTAGTCTTTGTGATAACACATAGATATTATGGGAATGTTGTTGTTGTTATGTGCCTTCAAGTCGATTATGACTTATGCCGACCCTATGAATCAGCGACCTCCAATAGCATCTGTTATGAACCACCCTGTTCAGATCTTGTAAGTTTAGGTCTGTGGCTTCCTTTATGGAATCAGTCCATCTCTTGTTTGGCCTTCCTCTTTTTCTACTCCCTTCTGTTTTTCCCAGCATTATTGTCTTTTATAGTGAATCATGTCTTCTCGTTATGTGTCCAAAGTATGATAAAATCAGTTTCATTATTTTAGCTTCTAGTGATAGTTCTGGTTTAATTTGTTCTAACACCCAATTATTTGTCTTTTTCGCGGTCCATGGTATGCACAAAGCTCTCCTCCAACACCACATTTCAAATGAGATTATTTTTCTCTTATCCGCTTTTTTCACTGTCCAACTTTCACACCCATACATAGAGATTGGGAGTACCATTGTCTGAATGATCCTGACTTTAGTGTTCAGTGATACATCTGCATTTGAGGACCTTTTCTAGTTCTCTCACAGCTGCCCTCCCCAGTCCTAGCCTTCTTCTGATTTCTTGACTATTGTCTCCATTTTGGTTACTGACTCTGCCGAGGTATTGATAATCTTTGACAAGTTCAATGTCCTCATTGTCAACTTTAAAGTTACATAAATCTTCTCTTGTCATCACTGTACTTTAGTCTTCTTGACTTTCAGTTGTAGTCCTGCTTTTGTGCTTTCCTCTTTAACTTTCATCAGCATTCATTTCAAATCATTACCGGTTTCTGCTAGTTGTATGGTATCGTCTGCATATCTTAAATTATTGATATTGCTCCCTCCAATTTTCACACCGTTTTCATCTTGGTCCAATCCCGCTTTCCATATGATATGTTCTGCGTATAGATTAAACAAATAGGGAGATAAAATACACCCCTGTCTCACTCCCTTTCTGATTGGGAACCAGTCAGTTTCTCCATATTCTGTCCTTACAGTAGCCTCTTGTCTATACTCTGGGTTGCGCATCAGGAGAATCAGATGCTTTGGCACCCCCTTTTCTCTTAAAGCATTCCACAGTTTTTCATGATCTACACAATCAAAGGCTTTGCTGTAATCTATAAAGCACAGGGTGATTTCCTTCTGAAATTCCTTGGTCCGTTCCATTATCCAGCGTATGATATGATCCCTGATACCTCTTCCCTTTCTAAATCCAGCTTGGACATCTGGCACTTCTCGTTCCAGATACGGTAAGAGCCTTTGTTGTAGAATCTTGAGCATTACTTTACTTGCGTGGGATATTAAGGCAATAGTTCGATAATTACTGCATTCCCTTGGATCCCCTTTCTTTGGAATTGGGATGTATATTGAAAGCTTCCAGTCTGTGGGCCATTGTTTAGTTTTCCATATTTATTGACAAATTTTTGTCAAAATTTGGACAGATTCAGTCTCAGTAGCTTGTAGCAACTCTATTGGTATGCCATCTGTTCCTGGTGATTTGTTTCTCCCAAGTATTTAGTACCCTTTAATACCATCCCTATATATGTGTGTGTGTGTGTGTGTGTGTGTATATATTGTATTTTAATTGTATTTTATGTATTTTAATTTATTTTAATGCTTTTGTGATTTTATTGTTTACAATTTTATTATGTATGTGTTTGATTTTATTTTTGTAAGCCGCCCTGAGTGCCCTATTACAGGGTAGAAGGGCAGGATAGAAATATTTTAAATAAATAAATAATTATTTTAAGAGCAGCTTTCACGTCACATTCTAAAATTTCTGGTTCTTCTTCATACAGTTCCTCCATTAATGAATCAGTCATCGTGGCTTATCTTTTATAGAATTCTTCAGTGTATTGCTTCCATCTTCCTTTTATTTCACCTTGGTCAGTCAGCGTGTTCCCCTGTTGATTATTCAACATTCCTACTCTTGGTTTAAATTTCCCTTTAATTTCTCTAATCTTTGGAACAGAGCTCTTGTTCTGCCTTTTTTGTTGTCCTCTTCTATTTCTATACCATAACTATTGTACTGTTTGTCCCTACGTACTAGTTGCTGTATTGTTGCATTTAGGGTTCTAACTGTGTTTCTATCTCCTTTTGCTTTTGCTTTCCTTCTTTCTTTAACAATTCTAAGAGTTTCGTCAGTCATCCATTCAGGTTTTTCTCTCTTTTTAATTAGAGATATTGTCTTTTTGCATTCTTCCCTGATAATGTCTCTAACGTCAATCCATAGTTCTTCTGGTTCTCTGTCAACTAAATTTAACACCTCAAAACTGTTCCTTATTTTATCTTTATATTCTTCTGGGATGTTATTTTGGTATTATGATTGCTTTGTTGTTCTTCTTTAGCTTTACTCTGATTTTCGATATGACCATGATCTGTACCGCAGCCTGTTCCCGGTCCTGTTTTCGCAGAAAGTATGGAACTTCTCCATCTTCTGCTACCAGTTATATAATCAATTTGATTCCTATATTGACCATTTGGTGATGTCCACGTGTACTGTCATCTTTTTGGTTGTTCAAAAAATGTGTTTGCAAGAAACAAATTATTAGCTTCACAGAATTCAGTAAGTCTTTCTCCTTCATTTCCATCTCCTAAGCCCCATTTCCTCACAATTCCTAGTTCTTCTGTTTCCAAATTTTGCTCCAGTCCCCCATGATTATCAGCACATCTTGTTTTGGTGTGTAATCAATTTCTACCTGTACTTCTGCATAAAATCTCTCCATTTCCTCTTGTTTTGCGTCTGCCGTTGGAGCGTTATAGGAATGGCAAACTCAACCTACTGTTGCAGTCTCTTCCTCCTTGCTTGGTTTTGTGATTTTCTACCCACTGTGAGCAGCTCAATAGCGAGGATAGAGTCTTACGTCATCAAATAGTAATAGTAAATCCACATGTCACTTTTATGGTTGAAGCCTGTCGGAATTGGAGTGTTTTATTCCTGCCCAGTGCTTGCAGTAATCGCCCACTCTCACAATCCCCTGAAGATTACTGACAGCATGTTTTTCCCCCCCCTGGGATTATTTTTCTGGATTTGCAGGAGGTACCTCTGTTCACCAAACATCTGGCTTCCACTTACCCATCCTGGAAGGATTTTGAAAGCCATGCACAACTCTAAATATAATTAGATTTTCCATGGAACATCTTGACCTGGCAGATTTGCTGATGGGAAGTTGAAAGTCCTGCATGCTTGTGCCCAGGACCAGTTTATAATTAACTGCAGATGTCACAGAGCGAATATAAGATGCCCTAGCATCAGTTCAACAGCAGAATGCTCAGATCCCAGTATTATGAATGCAGTAGAAGATCCTAAGCGCAAAAGGGAAAGAAGGTAGTCAATGACAATAAGCCCTGCCAGGAGAGTAACTGTTAATCAGCTGCAGCAAAAACAAGAAGTCTTGCCTTGTGGCCTCCTTAAGTTATGGCCCACCAGATATTGTTGGACTCCAACTCTCATCAGCCTCAGCCAGCATGCCTAATGGCAGAGCTTGGAAAAGTTACTTTTTTGAACTACAACTCCCATCAGCCCCAGCCAGCATGGCCACTGGATTGGGCTGATGGGAGTTGTAGTTCAAAAAAGTAACTTTTCCAAGCTCTGCCTAATGGCCAGACATTATGGGAGTTGCAGTTGAAGAACATCTGGAAGGCACCAAGTTCCCCATCCCTGCTTTATATAGAACTGTCACAGTCAACATTTGATTGCATTTCATGGTCATTTGGCCCTGCCAACTGAGGATAACGGCAGGCTGGTGGTGTAAACTGCCCTGGAAGGTTTTCTGTAAAGTGGTATGTATACATCTTTTAAGTTAAAATAAATATAACAAATCGTCATGTATCTTATGAAGTGGACTCTGGGGATAGAAACACACTCACTGTTCTGCCAGTTTCACTTCTCTCTCCTCAAAACGGGGGCACACAATACTAGTCAAACCCTACCCCTTTTTACTGTAAAACCTGGTGGGAGCAACTTGAATGCATTGTTTAAAAAAATTCAGCTTCAAAGAGATTTCACATCTGATCAGCAGATCAACCCATTGCTCCTCCAGGTGTGGCTAATGGAAATGCTTTGCTCTGGTGACTAGCGTGTTCATAGCTGAGTTCTCAAAAGCTTATGCCACAATAAAGCTGTTAGTCTTTAAGGTGCCACAAGACTCCTTCACAATTTTTTAAACTACAGTTAAGATGTCCCATAGATTAGATTCTGTTGTTTGTAGTCATTGCTAAAACTGCATGTGACTGCATTTGGCTGTTGCTTTTATATTTTTCAGTTGCAGATCTTAGATGTATTAATTACCTGTGGTGGTGGTGTGGTTTTTTTCAAATGCTGCTTTCATTCATAATATAGAAAAGTTAGTAAGAAAGACAGTTTGGACAGAGTGTGTTGAATGTAAAGCTGAAGTTGTTTCACGTGGGGAGATTGTAAAGCATTGTGCCAAGTCATTCATTGTGGCACAGCCTGCATTTGAGTTTTCGCATGCATTTTTCTTGAGCACAGATACGATGTGTAGGGCTTGGAATCTTACTTAACAATCTTAGTGCTGCAGTGCGCGCACACACAAATGCACACTGCTGCCCAACAAAGGGATCCATGTTCTGGCCCAGCCAGCCGGGGGTGGGTTGTATAACAAGGCAAAAGCACAAAAGGAGGCTGATGCATCGGGAACTCTGACAGCGGCCTTGCAAGGAGGCCCTTGTCTTCTGAGTGACCAAGGATTTCCTAAACCCACACGGCCAAAAACGTGTGGCATCCAGGCCTGGAAAAAGAACAGCCTGGGATTCCATCCCTGCCTTTACGTCAGATTCCCTTTTACAATTGTACAGCTTTGGAAATTAGCGATCAATATGAAACAGAAAGGCTGTTGTTTTGGAGAGGGCGGGCAGCCAGCTGTTTATCTCGGGCCATGTCAATGCTCCTCTTGTTAGCATAGTTATTGCCATTCCCCCACCCCCACTTAACTCTAAAGAGCCACATGCAAGGGAGAAGATTAAGAATTTTCAAGCTTCTGTTGGTGGGGAATATTTCCTTTAGAGATTATGGAACTAACTGGCGAACTGGCCAATAGTCAAAGAAGGTTCAAGCAGGGTCTGTTGACAGCAAGAATAGATTTTTTGTTGTTATGTGCCTCCAAGTCGACTACGACTTATGGCGACCCTATGAATCAGTGACCTCCAAGAGCATCTGTCATGAACCACCCTGTTCAGATATTGTAAATTCAGGTCTGTGGCTTCCTTTATGGAATCAATCCATCTCTTGTTTGGCCTTTCTCTTTTTCTACTCCCTTCTGTTTTTCCCAGCATTATTATCTTTTCTAATGAATCATGTCTTCTCATTGTGTCCAAAGTATGATAACCTCAGCTTCATCATTTTAGCTTCTAGTGACAGTTCTGGTTTAATTTGTTCTAACACCCAATTATTTGTCTTTTTCACAGTCCATGGTATGCGCAAAGCTCTTCTCCAACACCACATTTCAAAGGAGTTGATTTTTCTCTTATCCGCTTTTTTCACAGTCCAACTTTCACATCCATACATAGAGATCGGAAATACCATGGTCTGAATGATCCTGACAGTGTTCAGTGATACATCTTTACATCTGAGGACCTTTTCTAGTTCTCTCATAGCTGCCCTCCCCAGTCCTAGCCTTCTTCTAATTTCTTGACTATTGTCTCCATTTTGGTTAATGACTGTGCCAAGATATTGATAATCCTTGACAAGTTCAATGTCCTCATTGTCAACTTTAAAGTTACATAAATCTTCTGTTGTCATTACTTTAGTCTTCTTGATGTTCAGCTGTAGTCCTGCTTTTGTGCTTTCCTCTTTAACTTTCATCTGCATTTGTTTCCAATCATTACTGGTTTCTGCTCAGAGTATGGTATCATCTGCATATCTTAAATTATTGATGTTTCTCCCCCCAGTTTTCACACCTCCCTCATCTTGGTCCAATCCTGCTTTCCGTATGATATATTCTGCATACAGATTAAATAAATAGGGTGATAAAATACACCCCGTCTCACACCCTTTCTGATTGGGAACCAATCAGTTTCTCCATATTCTGTCCTTACTGTAGCCTCTTGTCCAGAGTATAGGTTGCGCATCAGGACAATCAGATGCTGTGGCACCCCCATTTCTTTTAAAGCATTCCATAGTTTTTCATGATCTATCTACACAAGGGCTTTGCTGGAATAAGTAACTGAAGAGAGAGATGCAGTGGATTGAGTGCTGGACTGAGAGATGGGTTCAAACCCCTCCTCAGTCAGCAGTAAATGTACAGGATGCCTTTCCCATCTGTTAACCTTATTCACTCACATCGGCAACAAACAGGAACCACTGTGGCCTTCCCATGTTGGAAGACAATGTTCCACCAAGTGCACATGCGTGTGCATCCAGTGCACACCTAGGCTACAAAGTCCACATGGCCCACATGCTTTGTCTTTGTCTGATCCTCTAAACAAGTGACAGCAACTGCAGGTCCAGTACAGGCTGTGAGGTTCACACAGTGGGAGTTACAGCTATGAACCGCCACAGAGCAGTTGCTGGTGGTAGATGGCTCTGGGGCAGAGCAGGGCAAAGTGGGGCTGGGGTGGATAGGAGAAAATGATCCAGCTGGCGTAGGAGCAGGCTTATGAAACAAACTCGTAGAAAGCTGGTAAAGAACCTTGTGATCCCTGTCCTCACAGCCTAACATTAGAGAGGTCAGAACAATCAGCTAATTAGGCAATATTATTTCTATTTGCAAGTAGCGTACTGTCTGGTCTCTCGTGCTTGCTTGATTCCCTTTCAATAATTTTTATTTTTATTTTAATATTGATACTTTGGTGCTGTCTGAGTGGTTCTACATTTTCTTATGATAAAAACCCCATGAAGCATAGCTGTTCAATCATAACCCCACCCACTGTGCTATCCAACAAATGCCAGTTCCTAACATTCCATCACACTTCAGGTGACCAAGAAACATTATTCACTATAGGACAATACAGATCCATGCAGGCTTGGTTGTAAATCACTGTGGAACAAGGGGGCAGGCCATGGAACAGATTTATCCTTCATTCCAATAGCGCCCATGAGAGCATGTCTTTACTGGTGTGGCCTTACCTCTTTAGAGAACAACCAATCCCCATTCACATATCTGTTCTTTCAAGAGGGGGCATCTCTCAATTCCTCTTGACAAGTTACCATCAGCCATTTACTTATTTGTAGTTATTTATAATTATTTCTGTACTGCTGTTCTAAAAATACATCAGTTCAATTTACAAATTTAAACAAAACAACAGTTAATCAAAGCTGGATAAAAAATAAAACAGGACAGCAAAATATTTGTATGAAAAGGGATATAGAAACCAACTTCATTTTTCAAAGGTCAAATGAAATAAGTAGGTTTCACCTATATGTAGAAAGCTACCAGGAAGGAAATGATACAAACCTCCCACGGAAGTTTCATAGCTTTGGGGCCACAATAGAAAAGGCTCCACTCCTGGTAGAAGTCACCCTCTCTTCCCAAAAGATTGACTCTGGGGTAAAGACTCATCACACAATCTTAAATCCTGGGAAGGTTCATACAGGAGACATTCCCTGAGATAAGCAGAATTGAAGCGATTTAGGGTGAGGGGTGGGCAAGTCGTTTAGCCATAATAGGTAAGGATCCAGGTTGCTAACTGCACAGCTACAAGAGCCCTGTTTGCATCTTCTATACACAGTAACTAAAAATCATCCCAGCAGTTGCAATAGGCTGAGTGCCACAGATATGGACAGTTTGGTCAAGGAGGCACCCAAATCTGAAGGGATGCAAGAGAGAACTTGCCAGCAACAAATGTGCTATCACAGCATGAGATGGAACAGCCACTATTCTCTCTCTCTCTCTCTCTCTCTCTCTCTCTCTCTCTCTCTCTCTCTCTCTCTCTCTGTGGGTGGGTGGGTGTCCAATCTTACTGTAGGAGGTTGGTCTACATAATATGCACTTTGATGTTAAAGTCATTCCATCCCCTGCCAGTCTATTGTGGCGAGGTGAGGCAAAAATCCAGCAAGAGCTCAGTTTGTGCTACAGGTAAACAGAACGCTGATGTTGCTTCAGCAAGCATCAGACTGAGCCTTATATACTAGCATCAGTTACATCCTTATTGCTAGCCCCACCCCCCAATGGAAGATGCCTTTTCAGTTAAAGGACCCCAGTCTGATCCATTTGTCTTTTACTCTGACATAGCAGGGGAGATTCTGGTCTCACTGGGGCGTCTGTGATGGAGTCCTCCAACTCTGAGAATGGCAATGCTGCATTCTCAGGCTGGAGGGCCACCGGCACCTCGGCTTGTGTGGTGTACACACTTCTTGGGCTGGTCCTTTGTGTCCTTCCACTTTGCTTCAGTGGTCCTCATCCTCATCCTCTGAAGGTGAGGAATCCAACTCCAGAGACATAACATCTATAATGGATTACCAAACCTGCGATCTGCAAGCTTCATTCATGTGGTCTGCGGTGTGTCTGTGAACTTGTGATCGAAGAGGGGAGACATCACATCCATCACTTTAAATATTCGTATTGAATTTTAATTGTATTTTAATTATTTCTTTCTTGTATTTTATTGTATTACAATTTTAATTCTATGGCATACAATATATAAGAAAGGAAAGAAGCAATAAAAATACAGTTAACAATCCTACAGCATCTAGCTCAGCGTATTTCCAATGCTACAACTGACCAAAAAAATAATAATTAAGGCATCCACCAAGATCCTGAGCAATTTTCAAGTGATCAGTGAGAAAAAAAAGTTGGAGAACCACTGATCTATAGGTTCACTATGACCCCATGCGGACATAATACTTAACATAACATAATGCTTAACACATTAACAATGGTTTGTTGTCCTTGACCATTTTCTAAAGTACTGTATCTTCCCATATGAGCCTGTCCAAGTCCTGAGATCATCCGGGGGAGGCCCTTCTCTCAGTCCAACCACCCTCACAGGCGTGTCTTGTGTGAATATGGGAAAGAGCCTTCTTGGTGACTGCCCCCAGGCTCTAGAAGACCCTTCCTAGGGAGGTTAGACTGGCTCCCTCCCTGCTGTCCTTCCATCGGCAGGTGAAGGCTTTGGGGAACTAACTGCAAGGGCTATTAAATTGTTCCTCGCTCCCACTCCTCCCATGGATAAGTTCCTCATTGCTCATCTGTTGTGCTCAATGGCCTATGTGTGCTGTTAACACCAGATTGGTACACAATAAGACCACACACATCCATAATTTGATCACTTGGTGTGTATTACCAAAACCTGGGTGGGTGAGCTGGGAAGACTTGATCTCACCCAGCTTTGCCCACCTGGATACTTGATGCAACACCAGGGACAGGGGGGAGGGGTTGCTGTGGTCTACAGAACTTTCATCTCTGTCACAAGGAAATCACTCTGTCTTGGAGCTGGCTGCAAGGGCCTGCACCTGGTGTTGGGCCAAGGAGACAGTAAACTAGGGTTGCAGCTGGTGTACCATCCACCCTGCTACCCAGCAGCTTCTCTGACTGAACTAGAGAAGGCTGTCTCAGTGGTGGTATTGGAGAAACCTAGAACTATAGTCCATGCTGAGGCTGCCTCTAGTGTTCTGGCTTGGGACTTCATGGCCTCTGTGACAACCATGAGACTGTCTCAGGTTGTCATTGGTCTAACACACAGAGCAGGGCACACCCTCGACTTGGTTTTTGCTCCAGATGAAGGGGTGTTCTGAAGATGCGGGGGCTGGATGTCATCCCATTGTCATGGTCAGACCACTACCTGGTAAAGTTTAGAATTATGGCCCCAATCCTTCCCTGCACAGGTGGTAGACAGATTACGGTCCCCCAGAGACAAATGGAATGCACTGGATTCCTGAATGACCTGGGGGAGTTCCCAGTAGATACAGCAGGTGACCCTGTTGCCCCGAGTGCCCTCTCCAACATTGTGGAGCCCAGTTTGCACCATGGTGAAAAATGGAAATGGACTGCCTTCAAGTTGATCCCGACTTATGGAGACCCAATGAATAGGGTTTTCATGGTAAGCGGTATTCAGAGTGGGTTTACCATTGCCTCCCTCTGAGGCTGAGAGGCAGTGACTGGCCCAAGGTCACCCAGTGAGCTTCATGGCTGTGTGGGGATTCAAACCCTATTATTGGTACACAATAAGACCACACACATCCATAATTTGATCACTTGGTGTGTATTACCAAAACCTGGGTGGGTGAGCTGGGAAGACTTGATCTCACCCAGCTTTGCCCACCTGGATACTTGATGCAACACCAGGGACAGGGGGGAGGGGTTGCTGTGGTCTACAGAACTTTCATCTCTGTCACAAGGAAATCACTCTGTCTTGGAGCTGGCTGCAAGGGCCTGCACCTGGTGTTGGGCCAAGGAGACAGTAAACTAGGGTTGCAGCTGGTGTACCATCCACCCTGCTACCCAGCAGCTTCTCTGACTGAACTAGAGAAGGCTGTCTCAGTGGTGGTATTGGAGAAACCTAGAACTATAGTCCATGCTGAGGCTGCCTCTAGTGTTCTGGCTTGGGACTTCATGGCCTCTGTGACAACCATGAGACTGTCTCAGGTTGTCATTGGTCTAACACACAGAGCAGGGCACACCCTCGACTTGGTTTTTGCTCCAGATGAAGGGGTGTTCTGAAGATGCGGGGGCTGGATGTCATCCCATTGTCATGGTCAGACCACTACCTGGTAAAGTTTAGAATTATGGCCCCAATCCTTCCCTGCACAGGTGGTAGACAGATTACGGTCCCCCAGAGACAAATGGAATGCACTGGATTCCTGAATGACCTGGGGGAGTTCCCAGTAGATACAGCAGGTGACCCTGTTGCCCCGAGTGCCCTCTCCAACATTGTGGAGCCCAGTTTGCACCATGGTGAAAAATGGAAATGGACTGCCTTCAAGTTGATCCCGACTTATGGAGACCCAATGAATAGGGTTTTCATGGTAAGCGGTATTCAGAGTGGGTTTACCATTGCCTCCCTCTGAGGCTGAGAGGCAGTGACTGGCCCAAGGTCACCCAGTGAGCTTCATGGCTGTGTGGGGATTCAAACCCTGGTCTCCCACTACACCACACTGGCTCTCATTGCACCTTGGTACACCTAAGAGAATGAACTAAGGGCAATGAAAAAGGCTGGATGACAGCTAGAGTGCAAGTGGTGAAAAGCGTGCTGTGAGGCTGATCAGACACAAGTAAAACACCATAACTGTGCCTACTGTGTGGCAGTGAGAGCGCTGAAGAAGGTCCACTTCTCTGCCTCCATTGCATCCTCAAGTAGCCATCCAGTGGAGCTTTTCTGTATTGTCAGGGGTATGTTGACATCAACTCCAGGAAATGGAGTTTTAGACCCTTCGGAGGCCCACTGTGAATTGTTTGCAAGGCACTTTAAGGGTAAAGTTGCTTGCCTGTGTAGCAATCTTGATGCCCCATCCACATCTACTGTAGTTCCTAGTGAGGTGTCCGGTGCAACATCTGCTGCAACATTTTGAGATCAGTTTCACTTGATGCGGCCTGATGATGCGGACAAGGTGCTTGCAACAATGCGGCCAGCAACATGTCCTCTCGACCCTTGCCCTTCTTGGCTTATTAAAGCTTGCTGAGAAGGTATGACCAAGTGGATCCAGGGTGCGGTCAATGCGTCGTTGCTGGAGGGAGTGGTCCCAGCCACCCTGAAAGAAGCAGTGATCCGACCACTCCTGAAAAAAGCTCACTGTGGACCCATTGGTTTGTGATAACTACCACCCCGTCACAGATACTCCCTTTTTAGGGAAGGTGATTGAGAGTGTTGTGACATAGCAATTGCAAGTACTCTTGGATGAAACAGATTATCTTGACCTATTCCAGTCTGGGTTCAGGCCTGGTTATGTAACTGAATCAGCCTTGGGCTCCCTGATAGATGAACGTTTATCGGGAGAAGGATGGGGGAGTGCAACTCTGTTATTCTTACTTGATCTCTCAGTGGCTTTTGAAAGCATTGACCGTGGTATCCTTCTGGGCCGACTTAGTGAAATGAGTATTGGAGGCACTGTTTTACAGTGGTTCTGCTCCTGTCTCTATGGTCGTTTTCAGAGAATAGTACTGGGTGGTTGTCTTTTGGCCCCCTGGCAGTTGTGCCGTGGAGTGCTGCAGGGTACCATCTTGTCCCCAATGCTGTTTAACATCTACATTAAGCCCTTTGAAGCGGTCATCAGGAGATTTGGGGCGAGATGTCAGCAGTCTGCTGATGATACCCAGCTCTATTTCTCTGTAACACCTGGATCGGGAGAGGTCTTGCAAGCTCTGGACTGATGCCTGAACATGGTGGTGAGCTGGATGAGGGCCAATAAACTGACTCTGAATCCTAGCAAGACAGGGGTGCTGTGGGTTGGTGGTTCCGGAGTTTGGATAATTGGTCAGTTGTCTGCTTTGGATGGGGTCATACTCCCTGTGAAAGAGCAGGTTCGTATTGTGAGAGTGTTCCTGGATGCATCTCTGTCACTAGAGGCCCAGGTGACCTCAGTGGCTAGCAGTGCCTTTTACAAGCTTTGGCTGGTAAGACAGCTGCTGCCGTTTCTGGACTGGGATAGCCTGACCATTGTTGTCCATGCACTGGTAACCTCCAGAGTGGATTACTGTAATGTGCTCTACGTGGGGCTGCCCTTGAGGTTGGTCTGGAACAGACCTTGGAAAAGTTACTTTTTTGAAATACAACTCCCATCAGCCCCAGCCAGCATGGCCACTGGATTGGGCTGATGGGATTTCTAGTTCAAAAAAGTAACTTTTCCAAGCTCTGGTCTGGAAGCTGCAGCTGGTGCAAAATGTGGCAGCACAAGTGCTTGCCGGGGCAGGGTATTGCCAACATGTCACCCCGCTGCTGAAATAATTGCACTGGCTGCCCATTTGCTACCAGACCAAGATCAAGGTTCTTGTTTTGGTGTACAAAGCCCTATACAGCTTGGGACCAGGATACCTGAAAGACCGTCTTACTCGTTACATATGTAGTCAATCACTGCACTCTGCAGGTGACGGCCTCCTGCAGATACCATTTTATCAGGAGGTCCGTTCTGCACAACATAGGAAATGAACCTTTAGTGTTGTGGTACCTACCCTTTGGAAATCCCTCCCCTTAAATATTAGACAGGCACCATCTCTGTTATCTTTTCGGTGCCTACTGAAGACCTTTCTCTTTCAACAAGCCTTTTAATGTAGAGACCTTATCCTAGTCTGCGTCTACGTTGGAATTTCTTTTTAAGATGTTTTAAAAGGATTTTTAAAGATGTTTTAAATATGTTTTTAAAGATATTTTGTTTTAAAATATTTTAAAGTCTGTTTTTTAATATGTTTTAGAGTGTTTTAGTTTGCTGCCTTGGGCTCCTACTGGGAGGAAGGGTGGGATATAAATTTAATAAATAAGTAAATAAATAAAAATAGGGTGCTGTTTTTACTGATTTGTATTTTGTGGGGTTTTTAAAATCTCATTGTTTTAAATATTTTTAATTTTATAGTTAGTTTAATTACATTTTAATTATAACTTCTGTATGTTTTATTTATATATTTTTAACTGTTTGTTTATACCGCAGTATCTCAGAAGAAACCAGTTGATTGTGGGTAATTGTGGGTAACATCATGTGTACCCAGACTCAAAGAACAGGGATGACTGTGTTTTAAGCCAGTAATGTGTCCCTACCCTGACTGATCACAAACCAGGATGTTAAATCATGATCTGGAGTGGGTTTGCAAACCATTGTATTTAGTATTACATCTGCACTGAGCAGACAGTTACCCTACCTCTCTAACATCTCTGCATCTCTGCTAGTCTCTCCTTAAATGCCCTTCCAGGCTGGGCTTACCTCAGGAAGCTAAACCATGTTTTCACTGTACAATAGGGATCTTAACCAGGTTAAGGCAACAAACCATGATTAGTGTTAACCAGGGTTAAGTGTTATGTCTGCACCAGGTCAGAATACTGTGAGAGTTTTCCATGAGGAAAAAGAGGCATTGCATCATGATATTGCTTTAAAGTAACCTCTTTCATATGTAGTGCTGGGGCTAATGGAGCACCCATGAAACTGACCTGACCTCTTGCTGGAGGGGAGCTGTCTCACAGGGTCAGGGGGTGGGGAGGAAAACAGTTGTCTGAGCATGCTCTGAATGGGAATGGGAATTATTCTGCACGGATGTTCTCATTAGGATCAGGTTTCCTCCAAGTACAGTATGTACAGTCTCTGCCAGTCACACCCTTCACAGAAAAGCGTTTCGGCACGACCAAGGCTCATCTTTCATTATCTGCCCCCACTTGGAAAAGGAAAAGAGCCCATCTCAGTGCCGAGGACTCGTATTCACGGAAATACGCAGACATATCTGCTCTCTCTGAGAATCTGGACTCCCCTCTCTCTGCTAACTAGGAAGAAGAGAATAAGATACTATTGTCAAAGTCTATTGAATTTGAATCAACAGTGCAGTGCTATTGAGAACAGAGAGAGAGAGAGAGAGAGGAAGAGGGAGAGAGAGAAAATCCTATTTTGGGATGTGTTAACTTAACAGGAGCATTATGTGTAAGTCACGGGATGCAGCAGCAATTCTGCTTGGCTCAGCATTGCTCAGACTTTGCTATGGAGCTGCATTCAGTCAATCCCACTGTATTGGGATGGAAACAAAGGGAGTGACACTGGCATAGATGGTTCCCCCAACCAACCCTGTGTTTCAGTGTTGGTAAAGGATGTAGATCTTTCTAGTAGTTCTCCTCAGTAGCCTGGCTAGACAAATAAATTTGTCAATTTTGGTTTCCCTGTTTCTCATTTTTCTAATCTCAAATTCAGTTCTCCACATTTTCACAGCAATTTTTGATTTATTTTTAAATCCTCATGAAAACTCATCAGCACTGTAGTGCAAATTTAGCCTAATAAACATATTTTTCCTAGCAATTTTGACCAATACACACATGTTCGAAAGGAATTTCCCCTAATATAATGCATTTCTGTATGTTATTTTCAAGAATATATGCATTTTATGTGCATTCCACCCTAATATATATGTGGGTTTGTTTGCTTTTTACACATTGGTTGGAGAACTGCATCACAAAAGCTGGAGAAGTGCTGGCTTCAAAGGAGAGCTGTGTTTTGGTTCATGTATTGGTTCAGGAAATGTGAATTAGGTAGTTTCTCATTAAAATGCAAACTAAATCAAGATTTTCCCTATCCATAAGCCTGGCACATCTTTGTGTCTTCAAAGTCCACCGTCAAACTAGAGGAGGGTTGCCATTTTGTCTGAATTTTGACAAGAACCAGCCTTATCCATAGACCCAGCCTCTCTGGCACTTGAGCTCTGAAGAGCTCTGTGCGTGCATCTGAATTTATGTCCCTTCCCACCCACACATTGTTCCACTGAGGCCTCAATGCCACCACTGTCCAGACTGCAGATACCCACAATTGGCCAGCATGCAAAGCTTTCCCCACCACCACCCCGGCTTGCCTGCTGTGAATTGAGATGGAATGGAACATTCCACACCCACAAAGCTGAATACCCTAGAATTATTCAGGGTCCAGCTTCAGAGAGAGACACACACACACACAGACCCAAAAGAAACTGGATAGATTCCTTGTCAACCAAGGGATGCAGCCACTCTTCTATCTTTTCCTGGTCATAACAACCTGTCCCCATTGTATTGTTTTCCCTCCTGCTGATGAGGGCAAGATCAAAGGAAACCTGCTCCGTATACTGTCAAGATGTAGCCACCTCTGACTGGGTTTGCTCCCAGCTTTACAGAAGGGCCATTTAAGGCAGCTCTATACTTTATACAACAAATCCAATTGTTGTGTGTCCACTGGTGTTTCTTCCCATGTAAAGTGTGGTTGTTAAACATCCATGTACATGTCTTGAAGGATCTGTGTACATGCAGCTGGGAATGCTAAGTCTGCCAGGTTTCCCAGATCCATGTACATAGGTATATTCTTCCCTTGTTTGATGTTGCGGGGAAAGAAGCCTGTCCTTTTGTACCATGCACAATAATGGTGATATATAAACAAACAGTCACTGAAGTATCTCTGGTGTACTTGCTGCTATTGTGCTTGGCTCATAGAGTGTGCAGCTGCCCTTAGCTAGCAGAGTCGATAGATATTTAGTGACCACAAAACCAGGGTTGGCCTATGCCACAGAGTTCTCCTATGCCACAGAGTTCTCCTTTCAACTATGCATCATAAAGATCTTGGAATTCCTTCCCCACACTGCTCTCTGCTCTTCCTTGTTGATCCCAGTAAGGCCTCTATGGTTGACATCTTGGTTTTCTGGCAGTCTTCAATGTCTTTCGGTAGCTGCACAGCAGGTAGCAAAGCGGCACCCCAAGATTTCCCCCCCCGTGATTGTGCAATCATGGGAAAAGCTTTGCCTAACCCTGAATTTAGGAATAGTGGAAGCTATCTTATACTGAGTAAGACCATTGGCCCATCCGACTCATTATTATCTGCGCTGACTAGCAGTGACCCTCCAGGATTTTAGAAGGGGATCTCTCCTAGTCCTTCCTGGAGATGTCAGGTATTGAACCTGAGACCTTCTTCATGCAAAGTATATGCTCTTCCCCCCCCAACACATCCCTTCCATGTGGGTATTAAAGGCACGGAAGCTCTGCTAGAAAACAATACAGTGGATCCTACTTCACATTTAGGCCATCCGCATAGCCACAACAGGCAGCCAACCTCCCTGGCATCCCCAGCTCACCTGGCATATCTTCACATTGCCTGTTTCAGGGACTGGTTACGTTTGTCCTGCAGATCTGCCAAATTGCAACCTGGAGATTTGCATATTATCTTTCAAATCCTCGCTTGCAGGGGATATTTTTAAGAGCCTGGCATCACTAGACTCCCATCTGTAGCAAACATTCCCCCCTAAGCAATTTTTTTTAGGCCCGGCCAGCTGACCTTTAAACTCTTTTCCTCTCTACTCCTCTAGGTGTGGCTGTTGTGGATTCTTAGAGCCTATCTACACATTATACACAAACAGGTGGAAGAGAACCCAGATGGCTGCTCTTTTTAAAAAAAGAGAGAGATGAGTGTGAACCTCCCCGTCCCTACCGGGAGGTGTGGAAAAATTATAGGCTTGTGGTGGCAGTGATTTGAAGTGAAGAAGTGGCCGATGGGGAAAGAGTTAAGCACCTCCTAGGTCACTTCACCGCTCCAAATTGCTCCCTCTGGAAGTTACTTCTCCTTAAAGAAGAAAAACAACCTCAACTATCAAGCATCTATAGTACATACATTTGCATGTTACCTAGTTAGTTATTTAGGGCCTCTTTCCTGGTACTGGAAATGGTCCCAGTTTGCCTCCTCTACCTCTCTCTCCCCATGTGTGCGCATATGTGGCTTGCCGCATAGGACCAGAGACATATCATGGACATGGAAGGTAGGTGGCCTTTTGGGAGAGGGCCATGAGGTGGCAAACTTTGGCAGCACAATCCTACGTATGTGTTTTTAGACATTCAGAACTGAATTCAGCCAGGCTCCTTGCTAGGTATAGGACTATAGCCTTAGGCTGGTTCTTCAGCACTCTGTACATAACAGGTGGGCAGCCTGTGGCCCCCAGTTTCATTTTATGTGGACCCCTGATGACTCTTTCTTCTATTCCATCAGAGTTCTCCCCTTCCAGTCAATTTTATCCTGGTTTTTCCCGGCCTTTTAAAGCATCCCCCATCTCTCTACATAATTTCAGAAAAACTGAAAGGGATAATATTTTTAATATGATAAAAGTATATTGGTGTTTTGTTTTTTATTTTTCCTCCATTGCATGGTTTTGGAAAAATAAGTTTGTTCCAGGGCCATCCCTACCATTAGGCAGAGTGAGGTAGCAGCCTCAGGCAACTGGTTCTGGGTGTAATGAAAAGGCAGCAGAATGTTAGTTCTTATGGTTGCGTTTTTCCTTCAGGATGGGGAGGGGAAAGTGCCTGTGGGATTTTCTGCCTTATGTACCCAAGTAACTTGGCTGTTCTTGGGTACTATGGATCTTGACTTGGGTGGGGGGTGAGGGGGTAGATAGTTCCTTATTTGTAGGGCTGTCTAGTGCAGGTACCATTCAAGATAAAGAACCCTAAGAAGGGAGAGCAGGGGTCTTGAAGTCACCCGTCAACAGCACCTGGCATACAGACCACCTGGCCAAAGTCTTCCCCGCTATTGTGGGATGTGTTGTGTTTCTGTTTAAATAATAGTAACAATTTCTAAATCTGCATCAATTCATATAAATTAGTGTGTGGACATTTTCTCAATGTGCTAATTTTTTGGCAATGAGGAAGTAAGCACCTTGGGGGGAGGAGCACATTTGTTGTCCCCTTGCCCTCATTTTTGGTTGATAACAAATTGGTAGGCCTCTGCTGTGTGTGTATGTGCATGTACAGCATACAAGTTAGATAGGAATTGCTTTCACTTGTGTTCCAGAATTGGTGTGTTGGTGCCTTGTAGTAAAACACCACCACCATCCCATATACTTATTAAATTGAGAGTAACCTCATCAAACCCAGTGTACCTTACTTCTGAGAAGAGATGGGGGAGAAATTTGGTTCAGTTCAAATTTACCTAATTCACAGGTCCACAAACTAAAATGCAGCTATCTTTTGAGGTTTGCACCTCTTCAAATCTGACCAATACAGTTCTCCGACAACAAGAAAAGGGTATTAAAAATGTGTTTTGAAAAAAGTGGGCATAACAATGCCTATCTTGTGACTAGAACACACAAAAATGCATAATACAAGGGCAAATTGCTTCCAAACATATGTATATTAGGCAGAACTGCATACCCAAAAGTGCATATTAGGAGAAATGCACACTAAAAGGCTGATGATTTTTTGTGAGGACTTTATAATAAAAAATAATATCACAAAACGATGCAGAAATTTGACAAACTGAACTGTGGGTTGCAAAAATGAGAAACAGAAACAAAATTGTCCATTCCTGCTTCTATGTAGACCTGCATTACACTCAGGAATTCAAATCTGTGGTAGCTGTGGTGAAAATTAAAGCAGGGTGGTCTTTATTTTGCATTAGTTAATCCAGAACACATTTGTCTCTCTTGCTTTGCCCATTGGCGGTGTGCAACCCCTCAACAGTTTCCCCGGAAGGAATGCGGCCCTTGACAGAAAAAAGGATGACCACCCCGTTGTATATGCACCCACACTCTATTAATTAGTACATTCCATGTTGCCTGAGAAGATTTGCCACTCAAAGTATGTGCTACTAGGGGACTATGCTCTGGCCAGCTCTGTCTTTCAGATCCCAGAAATTGGAGCCATTTGGAAACGTCTCTACAAATACTGAGAATCAGGATTTGCTCCTGTTTACTCTCACACACTCTTCTTGGAGACAGCCTGCCTTTCCCACAGGACCAGGCACTTATACACCGCTTCCTTTGTTAGTTCATTGCCAGAGGGTAGGGCTGTCCTTTCTATTCCAAGAGCGACCGGATGTATCTGAATGACAAGGACATGAAGACTAGAATACTTCAATGCTGCCAGAAATTCTGGGGAGGGAGAGCGCAAGTTTGGCTTTGAGAACTACCGCTGAGAATTCAGGTATGACGTTCAGAGAGGCACCTGTAGTATGTCCCTGTCTCTAAAGACACTGGTACTACCTCTTTCTGGAGAATGCAATGCCACCTCTGCCAAAGGCCACCTTCACGCAAACATTAACCAGTTTAACAAGCATTTCTGAGCTATAAGCTCCTTTTATCTCTGCAAGGATTGCCTCTCAGTGTTTTTTTTCTAGGTAGGCTTCTTGTATCACGACCTGCGCTGCACAAGGTGTGGCATTTCAGCATGGAGATCAGTTATAGGCCATCCTTCACCTGTTGAATATCTGCATCTCACACAATTCTTAGTTGATGTGTTTTTTAAAAATAGATGATCTAATGAGACACAACTGTGTGTGTGTATACACGTGCACATGCACACACACATGCATATGAACATATTATTTCTGTTTTGGCAACATGCCAGTGAGTAATCACACTGTGCAATTAGTTCCATGTCACAACTTGCAGACAAAGGACCCACTAAGAAGCCTGGGACAAATTTCTGGAGCAGGGTGTGTTGCTCTTGGTTTGCCCTTCCATGGCATATACCACATCACTCCTGGTTTTCAATACATTAAAAGCCTTGCAGAGGCAGCACAGCTATTAATTGGCTCAGACCAGATAAGCTGCTGCCTTGCCTGGCACTGATCCTTACAGGAAAGTTTCATGTTGGCTCTTGTGTGACTGATTGAACTAAACGTTCTTCTTGCTCATAAGAACTTTAAAAAGCAACTTGTGGATTGGAAGGTAGTCCCAAAGATTTGAAAGCATGTTTTTTTGTATAGGAGAGTGTTGCCGTTTTTGGTGTCACTGTGGAAAAGGAAAGCAGGGTGAGCGATGGGAGAAAGAGGTAGCAACGCTATCAGAAGCTAGGCCCCACCTGTGTTATACATTTAAAGCTGTGCCATACCACTTTAGAGAATCATGGCTTCCCCCAAAGCATCCTGGGAACTGTAGTTTGTTTAGGGAGCTGAGAGGAGACCCCTATTCCCCTCTCAGACTTACCATTCTCAAAGTTCCCTGGGAAGAAGGAATTACTGGTATGCCACTCTGAGAATTGTAAAAAATAAAGAAACCCATAGATGCTTTGGTACATGTACAAGAAATAGATTCATGCTGGCTTCACTTTGCTCATGGCCATACATTTCACATATAAGAAGCTGCCTGATATGAAGTCAGACCACTGGTCCATCTAGCTCAGTGTTATCTGCTCTGGCTGGCAGTGACTTTCTTCAGGGTCTCCAATGGAGAGAGGTCTTTCCCTATCACCTACTGCCTGATCATTTTAACGAGAGACAATAAGGATTGAACCCAGGACCTCCTACATGCAAAGCATGTGTGTGCTCTTCCAATGAGCTAAGTTGCTCAGCGGTGGACAGTGACTAAAAGTCGACATGGGCTGGCTGAATAAAACAGTCATGAAAACAGGCCTCCAGTTATAGGGACCTGAAATGGAGCTGAATTTGGATACACAGATGTTGGTCCTGCAATTGTATTGCAAAGTCTCTCTCTTTTTAATCACACTCCAACAAGCAAACAACTATTACACCTCCATGGTGCAACTGCATTTGGAACATAGTGTACAGTTCTGGTTGCCTCATTTCAAAAAGGACATTGTAGAGCTGGAAAAGGTTCAGAAAATAATAACCAAAATGATCAAGGGGATGGAGCAGCTCTCCTATGAGGAAAGGTTACAACATTTAGTTTAGAGAAAAGGCAAATTACAGGAGACATGATAGAGGCGTATATAATTATGCATGGTGTGAAGAAAGTGGATAGACAGTTTTCCTCCCTCTTATATAATATTAGAACTTGGTGACATCCAATCAAGCTGAATGTTTGAAGATTCAGGACAGGCAAAAGGAGGGATTTCTTCATGCAGGACATAGTTTAACTATGATATTCACTCCCACAAGGGGTCATGACAGCCACCAACCTGGGTAGCTTTAAAAGAGGATTAGACAAATTTATGGAGGATAAGGCTAAGGTTGGAGGCAGTATGTCTCACAATACCTGTTGCTGGGACTGCAGGTGGGGAGAGTGCTATTGCACTCAGGTTCTGCTTGTGGCTGTGGGCTTCCCCTGGGCATCTAGTCGGCCACTGTGACAACAGAGTACAGGACAAGATGGACTTTGGCCTGATCCAGCAGTCTCTGCTTATGTTCTTAACTACAACGCAAACTTATATAGGTTTTCTGCCTCTTTAATTGTCATCATGGCATCCCACAAAGAAACCTGGGATTTGTAGTTGGGTGATGTACTGAGAATTCTGTGAGGTTTTTCAGAATTGTCTGTTGCAGAGCTCTTGCACTTCTCTCACAGGACTGCCATTCCCAAAGTTGCCTAGGAAGAAGAGGGAATGACTGGTGAATCAATAACACTTCACATGCGTTAGCTTGTTGTAATCCTTACAGCAACTCTGTAAGGTAGGCCATTGTTATTATCCTCATATTGCAGATGGGAGAAGTGAGGCAGAGAGACAGAGAGAGAGAGACAGAGGCAAGATCTGAATCAGGAGCTTCCTCGTTTGTAGATCAGTTTCTTAGCCACTATGTGACACCAGTTTTATCACTTTGTCGATATGCTCCAAGAAGTAGACTCAAGAACAGCAATCAAAAGACTTCACAGCAGCACAATAAAATGTATTGAAAAAGAGGCGTGGGACTTTTGTTGACTAGAATGAATAAATAAATAATAAATAAATAAAATAGAACAGGAATGGGAGACCCATGGCCTTCCAGATGTTGCTGGAGTACAGTTCCCACCATCTCTGACCATTGGCCATACTGGCTGAAGTTGGAGGGCTACAAGTCCTGAACTGGAAAATTCACAATACTAATATTTCAGCCCACAATGGTCTGTGCAAAGCAACGTTTCCCACTGCAGATTTAATCTATCCTCTCTCTCCCTTGTCAATTGCATATAGCTGGTGAGTCATATATTCCTCTGCTTCCTTTCTGTAGTTAAACACCATTCTTTCAGCGACCTGATGAAACCCTTACCAAAAGAGAGTGCCACTGCAGGCAGGGACACTGGGGAGCCTTTGATTCTGTGCCAGGTAGGGAATTATTCCAGCCAGTGGGGGTGAGTAGAGAGATCATGATTCCTGGCCTATTTTGGGGAGAACACATCAACAGCACAACAGGTGGCGAGCCTTACAGCTGCTGCCTGGGGGATATTACTTACTGTTCAAGGGCATCAGAGTTTCCACATGGGCTCACCGTCCTGTGATCCATCCTACCCACCTATTGGCACTGAACTACTGCCCCGATGTAAAGCCACTTACCACCCCCTTCTTGCTGTCAGCCTCAATTCACATGGACACAGCATACCCGGCAAAATATTCATCTAGGTTGTTGCTCAAACTTTACAAGAGATGCTTATATTTTTGATGTTGAGCCTGAAGGAAGTACTATTTGCTGAACGTTATTCAACCCTCAGCAAGGATTCTTCTACTTGGAGCACATTAGAAGAAGAAGAAAAGAGTGTTAGGGCTCCTCCAGTCCAGATGACCATTTTATTGAGCATTCAATAAATATTTGCTTGCACAAGGCTTATGCAGAGGTTAGATTATATCCAGGGTTCTTCCAGGCTGTCACTGTTATGGAATAGGATTCAGTCACATACTGGCAAATTCAGGTTGTGCAATGATAGTTGATTGGGAGGTCTCATGCACCAAGATCCCCAAAACATTGGATTTTTTGCGATAAGGAAAGTGATGGGAAAATCCTTGCTTTGATGCAGCAGCCTCCCTGCAAACAAACCAGAATGAATTGGCACATTAAATAGCCAACGCTGTCTAATACCTCTACAAACAAATCAGGATGAATGCTCAATAAACAGGTCATCTGGAAGTGCCCAAGCTCTTTATTGAACATTTGTTCCAATTTGTTTATGGGGTGGTTATATGACAATGAGCATTCATCCCGCATTTGTCCTGATTTGCTTGTGGGATGTTTACACATCCTCCTGGTGCTCATTTGTTCACCCCACATTTTGCTGTGTACTTCCGTGTCATTTTCCAAACTGCAAAAAGTCAGTGTTTTTTTAAAAAGGGATTTTTTTTGCACAATGCTAGGGTGACAGAGCTGTTTAATCCCCTTTGATTGCACAAAGCTAAAGTCTCGGTATGCACTTGAATCCCTCCTGCAAAATACTGACAGTCTGGAGGCATTCAGAATGAAATGCAACTGGAGGAGGTTAAAGAGCATGGGTGTAAATTGGCTCCTATGTTAGATAAAATCCAGCAACCACGGGCAAGAAGAACAGGACAGCAGAAATGGGCTCCATGTCCTCTTTCATCTCTTGGCTGCTTGTTCAGATCCAAGCTCAGCTGCTTACTGCTATCATTTAGCTTACCTGAGACACATCCATGAGAATCCTCTTGGGTCGGGGGTAGGGAATATTACTGTGGCAACCAGATGCTTTTCAACCACAACGGCTGGGAGGATTTTTAGAATGTGAAAGGGGATTCTTTGCATTGGCACAACTCCCTATGGCTGAGTCATTCACTTAGGGCCTTGATTGTGCCCTTCTTGTGCTCCCCACACCTTCTCAAGTCCATATGACACGGACACGAGATAGGGCCTTTTCGGTGGCCGCCCCTAGGCTGTGGAACTCCCTTCCAAGTGAGGTGCAATTAGCTCCCTCCTTGCCGTCCTTCCGGCGACAAGTAAAGACTGTTTTATTTCAACGGGCATTTGGGATAGAGAACGACCAGGATTAAGTGTCATAGGATTGGTGACTATATTATAAGATTTTATTATTTTTAATATTTTTAATATTTTATTATTTTAAATTGTCCGCTGTTTTTAACGTATGTTTTATGGTTTTAATTTTTCTCATAATTTAATTCTTTTTTAATTGTATACTTCTGTATATTTTAATGGTGTTGTTTTTAGTTGTAAGCTGCTCTGAGTCCTATTGGAAAAAGGGCGGGGTAGAAATAAAGTTTATTATTATTATTATTATTATTGATTAGCAACTAGGGCTGTGTACACACTGTACACGTGAATCCCAATGCCCCCCCAAGATTCCTGGGAATTGTAGTTTGTTTAGAGGAATTGTACCTCTGAGGGGTAAACTATAGTTCCCAAGATTCTTGGCAGAAGGATATGCTTTAAATATATGCGTGTGTACTCAGCCTAGCTTTACTGGAGGAGCGGAGGTGTAGAGAGGTAATTTTAGATGCTGGGCATACTAGTCTTAGTGCGGGGAGGGGGCTTTTGGGACGGTAATGTGGACTATTTCACTGACCAAAATGTGGCAGGGCAGCACTGCTGCGTGTTTAAAGGCTCTCCTCCTGTTCATTCTGCCAAGGGAGGGTGGACTTATGCCCCAATGGCACTACTGCAGGGGCATATAGCTTTTTTGCCTTCATGCCAGTCTGTCAGCTGCAACTACTATTAAGAACATAAAGGCAGGGTGCCCAGGCCTGGGAGCACACCTAGCACCAGCTCCTCACAGAACCATCAACTGCCTGAGAGGACTGTTGGGTCAGCTCCTCCCCCACCTTCCCTGGGGCTGCTTAAAGACTTGGAAAGCCGAAGTGAGGAAGACCAGGCCAAGGATCATAAGCCTTCACCAGGCCCAAGAGGACTTTGGCTGAATACACACCATGCAGCTAAAGCATCTTTAAACCACACCCAAGAGAATCCTGGGAACTGGAGTTTGTTAAGGGTGCTGAAATTACAGTTCTGTGAGGGATAAACTACAGCTCCCAGGATATTTTTTTGGGGGGTGCTTTAGGTATATGGTTTGTACTCAGCCTCTTATTATCCCACGGTAAACCTGCCTCGGTACATGGAGATTGCCCTCTGAAGCGGCAGCTGGACGACTCAGCTCAGGTAAGCAACACGCAGGAGGCAAGATTTGGCACTTAAAGCATTTTTTTGTCAAATCTCTTTGACACTCTTTATATAAAACAATGTGTAATAAACAATAATAATATTTGTTATTGATACTGGCCCTGTCCTGGTGATATTATCATAAGTCTCCCCTCTTTTTTGAATTTTTGTTAGAAAGTTCAAAGACCAAAAACTTACACTGAACATTTTATAGATGAACATTTTAGGATACCTAAATTATTGTCTCATCCCATTATCCACCCAACCAAGCACTGTGCTCTGCAGTAACCTCATCTTGAGGTTCATTCTGTACGATATAGGAAATAGGCCTTTAGTGTGAAAGGCCTACCCCTTGAAACTCTCTCCCATTACGTATGAGACAGGTGCTGTCACTATCGTCTTTTAGGCATGGGTTGAAGACCTTCCTTTTTCAACAAGCCTTGTAAGTGGCAATTCTTATTCCAGTCTGTGGGCACTTCCAAAGTTGTCATTTTTGGGAATGGATTCAGTTACATACCGGCAAATTTAGGTTGTGCAATTATAGTTGATTGCAAAACAAACCTGCTTCTCCCAAAGATTGGACTTTTTGCAATAAGGGAAAATGCACTAGAGAAAGTGTGAGAACACTTGCTTGGACGCGATGTCATTTAACCTCCCTGCAAACAAATAAAAATGAATGCTCATTAAATGGTCAACATAGTTTAATCTTACTGAAAACAAATCAAGATGAATGCAATAATAAGCAAGTAGTTTGGGAATGACCTCTATTTGTACTGGAGTGGAAATAGTTTTTTTATGTAAGTTTTTTATTATATGTGTTTTTATTGTTAATTGCTTTGAGATGTTTCATTAGAAGTGATTCATAAACGAATAGAATATTGTCAAGCTTTCCTCCTGGTAAGGAACATTCTGCATTTCAGAAAATCTTTCTCACCCGTTCTCCATCTTTAAAAGCTGTATGGGCCAAGAATTGTAAACTGGCAGCAGTCACAACAACAGTGCAAGACCAATAGGCAGGGATCGGAGGCAGGTAAAAGAGGAACAATGCCAGACACAGAATGGCCCTTACAAGAAAGTAAACTTGAGAAGTTGGAGAATTGAAGTAGTGGCAATTAGCTCCTATGAGAGCAACTCAAGTTAATTCACTTGGAATGAAAGACTGGCCCAGGCTTGTTAGAAAACGCCCATAAATGCACTTAAAAATAGGGGGAGGACATGGGCAATCGACCCATTAAGCCATGTTTTGACCACTATATTGTTTAATCACACAAAAGGGTGGACAAAGCCAGTGAAGAGCATGGCTCTTACAACATGCCTGAGCACAGCAGCATTAACTTTGGGAGGGAGGTGCAAAGCATTTCTCTGCTGCCATGCAAAGGGCAGAAGCAAGACAGAACCAGTATGCTGTGTTCCACAGCCTCTCTTCCAACATGAAGGTTGCATGTTGGGGTCTACACCATTTGCAAAACAGTACTGATTACAGCTCACACCAAGGAGATGGGTTGATAGTTTCAGTTCTTCTTATCCCTGCTGTGCAGTCTAACCTCTCTCTCTCTCTCTCTCCCACCCCATTTCCGTTTGCTTTTCACTTCATACTGTTCTACAATCAGTGGCACAGGGGTAAGATTCAAAAGGCCAGGCCTTTGTCTTGGATATATTCAAGACAAAAAAATAATATGCTGCTTACAAGATCATTTGATGCAATTACTTTAACACTTCATAAGAACAATATTGAAATACATAAAAACAACCCTTTCTTTCATTATTTGGCAAAGGGATTCATAGCTTATGATCTATTGAACTAAGTGTACAGTACATGCCAATTTAATTGTTTGTATCAGCCCTCAGTGTGTAGAATCAGGGAGTTGGCAAGAAATACAGGTACCCACCTGAGGAATAATCATGTGTGATCTGAGAGTTTGGAGCAGGGGGCACTCCAGATATCATGCCAAAAACACACATGCAGACCACGGGATGTCAACTGTATAGACTGGAATTTGTACTAGTCTTGAGCTCACACGTGTGTGTGTGTATGTATGTGTAAGCTGAAGACTAGTATAGCCTCCACAACTGATGTTTGTATGTGCTTCTAGGTGGGGACCTTATTTTGCAAACAGAGTGTTCAGATTCAGGCCCCATCTGCACTAAACAAAGCGGCACCATACCACTTTGAACAGTCATGGCTTCCCCCAAAGAATCTTGGAAACTGTAGTTTGCTAAGGGTGCTGAGAGTTGTTAGGAGACCCTGTTCCCTTCACAGAACTACAATTCCTAGAGGTCCATGGGAAGGAGGATTGGCTACTAAACCACTCTGAAAATTGTAGCTCTGTGAGGGGAACAGGGGTCTCTTCACACCTATGATATAGTACTGCTTTAAATGCATAGTGCAGATGAGGCTCACATTTTTCTTGTGCACACATTCCCATTTTTTCATTCATGATATTCATTGCTATTCTGCCACTTGTCATTCACACCAGTGGGCAAACCTTGATAGAAGGTGTCCAGGCTTGTTTTTTTCCCTCCCTCCCCCATAATCACGTCTCCCACCCCTCCACTGACCCAGTCTGATATGATACGTTTCCACACTCCTTGGTTCAATGCTGTAGTATGCAACCATGATCACGTACAAAAAACAAGCAATTTATCAACTAGGCTCCCTCTCCATTGCTCTTCTTTTTCATCCCTACAAGAGCGCTATTTCAAATACCATCACACACACAAAAACCCTACATCAACAGTGCACCCATGTGTGAAACAGCCCACCTGTGGTTATTCACATTGAATTCACACACACACCATGCCTACAAGGGGGGGGGGAGGAGAGACCCATACAATCATCATCATCATGCATGCTATTTCCTAGGCAGAATTGTTTCAGTGTAGGACTGTCATTGCATTTTTAGAGTAGTTCAGAGGAAGCCAGCCTCCAGGCCACAAACAATGAAGTGCTCCTCCAGCACCCCCAACTCAAGGGTGGGGTCAGAGTCCTGGCAGTAATCTGGGATGCCCAGTGTTCTCTGTCAAGCCCCACTCGGAGCCACCTGTGATGCGGATTAAAAAGGGGCTATTTGGGTGGCAGAGATAAGCCTGGAATTTTTCAGCTCGGTGGGACCCCCTTTTCAGCCCATTGATAGCAAGAGGTCAGTCAATAGGGGGGCCCTCCCTTAGGAAACACCTGCGTTCCACCAACTGGAATGTTTAGCCTACAAGACACATATAAACAGCTGTTCTGGATCACACCAATGGTGAACCATGTCCAGTACCCAGTCTGCAAGAGTGATCAGACTGTTATGCGATCAGAAAGTTTTAACAACACAGAGTAGTAATAGTCAGAAGTTGTTATTCCTGCTATCCACACCCTTCTGACAGCTTAAGGTATTAAGGACAACCTAAGGATGAAAACACATTCAGAGACTCCTGGGATCTATTGAAGTTCCTTAATTCACCAGATTTTTTTAAAAAACTGCCCAGAAATAATTATAGTGAAAGAGAGATTAACTGGATTAACTGTATGCTGTGGAGATAAAACACCTTCTGTTGCAGAGCTGGCCGTTGTATTAAATTTCATCCGTTGCTGTCTTTAAACTAGGATATACTCCTATGGAAGTATCCCCTTCATGGAGAGGGAAAAGGAGCCAATTTGGAGATTTTATCATAAGATTATCACACATTTTGCTCCGTGTACAGAAGCCTCACAGCTTCCCAGTGGCACCTCTTTTGCAGTGCATACAACTGCCCCACCAGACAGCATGGTCAATGGTCAGAGCTGATGGGAATTGTCCAGCAATATCTGGAGGGTCATAGGTTCCCCAACAATCCTAATAGTTTTAGCTTTCAATGATCAGGATAATTCCCACATGCAAATCAAGTGCCTAAGATTAATTTTTGGATTGCCTGAAGACGCCTATGGAACAGCCCAACACTGCCTTTGCCAACCTGGTGCCCTCCAGATGTTTTGGGCTACAACTCCTATCAGTCCCAGCCAGGCTAGGATTGATGGGAACATATGAACCTGCCTTATAGTGAGTCAGCATCTTCCTCTTTCAACAAGCCTTTCAAGTAGGGTTGCCAGGTCTATGGCCTGAGACTGATCCTGTATCTTTAGGAGAAGATAAAGTCAGCCAAGTGCAGGTGTTCTTGCAACTCTGTAATGGGAACAAACACAAGGTGGAATTCTCCCTTCCCCCTGCACAACTTTTAAAGATACAGAAGACCTCTTGGAAGCCGGGCCTGGCAACCAAGATTTCTGTATCTTTACAAGGTGTGCAGGGAGGGAGGGAGAATTCCACCTTGTGTTTGTTCCCATTACAGAGTTGCAAGAACACCTGCACTCGGCCGACTTTCTCTTCTCCTAAAGATACAGGATCAGTCTCAGGCCATGGACCTGGCAACCCTACTTTCAAGTAGACCAGCCTGCATCTGTGCTGGAATTGTTTTTAAGATTTGTTTTAAATATGCTTTCAGTGCTTTATCATCTGTTTACTGCCCTGGGCTCCATTTGGGAGGAAAGGTGGGATATAAATGTAATTATCATAATCTGCACTATTTTTTTAATCCTGCTTTCCAGAAAAATAATGGGTCCCAAAGCAGATCACTTAAAAAAGATACATAGGTCCTGCCCTAAGGTTGACAATCCTAAGCAGAAAAAGACCCGTGAAGGAGAGCAGAGGGAGAAAACAATAGAGAAGGGAGATCTGTTTGATCGGTGACTGAGCTGTAAACAGGCATTTCCATCCAACTGAGGACCAGGCTCATCTTCTCTTGTTCATGTCCTGGTAGGATAGAGGTGTTTGCAATGGACACAGCAGCCCTTCTTTCTCTAGCCAACATATTAAGCCACAGAGTGCACTTTCCTTTGGCTCCAGAGTTCTAGAGCAACTGGCACAGGGTGTTTTTTTTCCTAGGGGGAGAGAAGCAAGTGCCTAACAGCTGCTCCTTCTCTGGCTGACAGTTGGACCAGGCTAGTCTCTCCCTTGCTGTGATATTCTTCCTGGGGCAACCCACATGGTTAAGTGCATTTAATGCAACAGGGCACGCATGGAATGCTCAGTTCTGTAAGCATCAGGTGTTGCAGCCTCATGAATCATTTGACTCATTATATAGACTGAGGTGGTAGAATTTTGGATCATGCTGTTTCAGACTCCTAGTAGAAGGTTGGCGTTGTTTTTTAAGTAACTCCGTCAAGTAACTCTCTGCATGGAGGAGCTTTGTATATCAGGAAGCAAGGCTTGATTGTAATCTTCTTCACATGAGAATTTACCACATGTAGAGAAGGCGGTGTGTGTGTTTTAACAAGGGGAGCAATCAAAATACCCCCCCAAGCCAACAAGTCTGAAATTGTAGAATTATGCCATCATTCTGTATTAGTTACTGTCTCCAGACTATTTTCTTTAAGGGAGTTAAACACAGTATGAGAGAAGGATTCATAATTGAATGCACTTATCATACCTTTCTGTTCTGGTAAAGAGGTATTTGTCATTGTGACAGTGGAACAAAAGTGGTGCATACAAACCATTTCCCTCTCAAAAGGATTTTCAGCTTAGAAATTATTTGTCTCTATTTTTTTTTCAAAGTCTATGGCACAGTTCACTTTTCTCAATATATTCTTAGCTGTTCTAGAGCAGATTTTGGATGGGTCTACCTATGATCAGAAGCTGGTAGCAGATCCTAGCACAGGTCTACCCAACATGGTTCCCTCCAGACGTTGTTGGGCTACAACTCCCATCATCCCTGATCATTGTCCACACTGACTAGGACTGATGGGAGTTGGAGTTCAAAATATCTGGAGGGCAGCACACTGGCTACTCTCCTCCTATCAAATCACAGTGCTTAGGCTTCTGGGCTGTCTGGAACGCTGAAAGATTTCTGCACCGAAAGACTTGTCTCAAGAGGACCTATCAGCCATACTCTGATCTTAAAGTAGACCCATGTTGTCGCCCATTCCCAGCACTGTTGCTATTTCAGAATGGAAGCTTGTAACATACCATCAGGTTCCATAATAGCAGAACTTTGCATCTAAATTCATAGGGTATTGTTATGTGCCTCCAAGTTGACCATGACTTATGGTGACCCTATGAATCAGTGACCTCCAAGAGCATCTGTCATGAACCACCCTGTTCAGATCTTGTAAGTTCAGGTCTGTGGCTTCCTTTATGGAATCAATCCATCTCTTGTTTGGTCTTCCTCTTTTTCTACTTCCTTCTGTTTTCCCCAGCATTATTGTCTGTTCTAATGAATCATGTTTTCTCATGATGTGTCTAAAGTATGATAACCTCAGTTTCATCATTTTAGCTTCTAGTGAGAGTTCTGGTTTAATTTGTTCTAACACCCAATCATTTGTATTTTTCGCAGTCCATGGTATCTGCAATGCTCTCCAACACATTTCAAATGAGTTGATTTTTCTCTTATCCGCTTTTTTCACTGTCCAACTTTCACATCTGCTTAGAGATTGGAAATACCATGGTCTGAATGATCCTGACTTTAGTGTTTAGTGATACATCCTTGCATTTGAGGACCTTTTCTAGTTCTCTCACAGCTGCCCTCCCCGGTCCTAGCCTTCTTCTGATTTCTTGACTATTGTCTCCATTTTGGTTAATGACTGTGCCAAGGTATTGAATATCCTTGACAAGTTCAATGTCCTCATTGTCAACTGTAAAGTTACATAAATCTTCTGTTATTATAGTCTTTTTGACGTTCAGCTGTAGTCCTGCTGCTTTACACTTTAACTTTCATCAGCAATTGTTTCAAATCATTACTCTTTTCTGCTAGTAGTGTTGTGCCGTCTGCATATCTTAAATTATTGATATTCCTCCAATTTTCACACCTCCATCTTGGTCCAATCCCGCTTTCTGTATGATATGTTCTGTGTATAGATTAAATAAATAGGGTGATAAAATACACCCGTCTCACACCCTTTCCGATGGGGAACCAGTCGGTTTCTCCATATTCTGTCCTTATCATAGGGTATACGTGCATCATAACATGACAATTTTCTTCTGTACCTTTTGATTGCCTAATTTTCAACACCAAAGAACTTCTTAAGCAGAACATGCACCATGTTGTCTCTCAAACTAACCCATTTGCTTTAGGTTTAGACTTTCTCCAGACCATGCACAATCTTATACACCTGAGGCATTTATCTCTCCCCTCCCCCTTCTTTCCAAACTAAAACAGCTTTAGCTCCTTGGAGGAAATGTGAGATATAAATGCCTAGCTTAACAGCACATTGCCCTTTCATGGCAACATGCTCTCCAGGATGCCTCAGGGCTTCAGCAGCAAAGATGTGTTTTGTTTCCATGCCAAAGCTGATCCATCCGTGAGCTGTTTCATCGCCTCTGCTGAGCGAATAGCTGCCCTTGCCCTCTCCAGTAGCCACCAGGCTCCCTGCTTCCATTCCAGCTGGTCATGATAAGAACTGTAATTTCAGAACTGGTGCCTGAGCGTGCTTTTTTCCTTGTTCTTCCCTGTCCCTTTTCCCTCATGTGTTGTGCATTTTTACATTGTTAGCCTAAGAGCAGTTATTTAACTTTTGTAAATTGTATTTTGTAAATTGTATTGTTTTGTTGATGTATTTTATATTGTATTTTTATATTTGTGTTTCTTGTAAGCCGCTTTGAGGGCCTTTGGCTGAAAGGCGGGGTATGTATAAGTAAGTAAGTAAATAAAATAAAAAATAGGTTTTTGCTGTCACCACTGTCACCTATACGTGTAGGGCATGGTCTCAAAGGCACAAGATGCAGCCATCTTGCTGAAGCTAAACCAACTTAGTGTCTGGTCTGGGCATGAATGGGATATCACCTGGGCACTGTATGTATGGCGTACTGAGTTCCATGATAGGAGAAAAGTAGGATATAAATATGCTAAATAATAAAATTAATTTAGGATGGGATGGAAAAATGTAATCACATTATCTTTTAAATAACACTAATTTTCCAAATTGCCTAAGTCCTGGATGCTGCTGGATTTAGGTATTTCAGAGTCACAGCTAGGTGTACTGAGAACAACAAATTGTTTCTTAAACATTAAAATAAAAAAAAGTTAAGATTTTTAAAAATATATATAGAAGTACTCAAAGGTGAATTTCAGTAGCAAAACTTGAACAAGTTTAAAAAAATTGTGGGGCTCTGTAATTGTATCATTTTGCCATTTTATGTAAAGAGAATGGCCTTATTTCATTTAGGTCAGCTACATAGGCTGAAGACAGGACTATAGATTAGTGAAAAGCTGCTGCTTGTGGTGTGAACGCTCACTTCAGTTTCACTGCTGGCACACAGGTTTTTGGGTCATAGCTCAATGGTAGAGCACATGCCTTGCAGACAAGGTGATCTCAGGTTCAATCCCTGCCATCTCTAGGGAGGGCTGGAAAAGAATTCTGTCTGAAATGCTGGAGAGCTGTTGGACTACGTGGACTAATGATCTTGGCTTGGTGAAAAGCAGCTTATGTTTAAAAACCTGTTTGACCAGGAAAGACAGTGGCACGAAAAGCGTGCACACACTGTAGAAAGCAATACCTGTCTCCAGCCTTGAGCTGCCTCCCTCTTTTTTAAGGTGGGGCCCTTAACATAACCTAGGACTGAAGCAAAGAAAGAGATTGTCTCCTTTTAAGAAGGAAAGTCTGCTTTCAAACAGCTTGGTTTATATAGGCATGTAAGTAAGTCTCAGGATCAAGCACAGAAGCTAGTGGGATTAGAGTTATATCTACGCTGGGTATTTTTTTTATTCAATATATTAAATATATATTAATAATTGGAAAAAAGTCACATACTGGAAATTGGAAAGGAGGGACAGACAAATATAAATGTCAAAAAAAAACAGTGGACTTTACAATACAAAGTTATATACACAGAAAGGCAGAAGGCGTCCTGCAGGTGTAGGGCGAAGCACAATTGTCAGTGGCTCATATCAAAGAGCCCTCCCTTCCCCCTCTGCCATTCATTCAAACATCCATTCATCTGTATTTACAAAGCCAACATGCTGTTCTTATATACAACTTTTACAACAAAAAACACCCAACTAAACTTGACTGCCACTGACGCAGCAGGTGGAAACAAGCTATCCGATGGATGTGTGCTTATTTGCGGCAAAACTGCATCGCCGCCGCTGCCCCCACCCCAGGCTGCACCAAGTGCAGGATTGCAAGAAGCTTCTATGCAAGGTTTTTTTTTTTGAAAAACTTCAGTTCCCACAACTGGGAGTGAATTCTCAGCCAGGACCAACATCATGGATGTAAGAGAAGGCAACTCTTTTTATCCCTAACCAGCCTCTGAGTGTTAAAAACAAAACACAAAACACCAACATATTCCACATGTATTACACAAAGCTGATCTGTGCAACTGTATGGAATTTAGGTGCCGAATTGCACGTGGAGCCATTGGCAGGTCATGTGGGAAAAAGGCAGCATCATTTAGGGATATTGTGCATGTAACCCTAGAAGGCACACTGGGATTTCCCCCCATGAGGTTAAAAAAACACCATAAACCCAAAAAGGTTGTCCCAAGTTCAGAAAGAGACAGAGAATTACATGGAGATTCACAATGTTCCAGTAAACTCCAAGCTTAAAAAGAAAGGGGGGGGGAGGAAGGGAAAAAGAGTGGGCATGATGGTGCTAGTGGTCTTCATTCTCCAACCGCTAGAAAAATTCAACACCCATCTAATGTCTCTGGGGAAAGGTTCCTGCAAACTCCCCTCCAGACGATGGGATGGCAGGGAAATCCCTCTGCCAGTTTCTTCTCATCCAGGGTGGGGAGACACAAAGCCACAAAAAAAAAAAGAAGAAAAAAGATGCCTTCCCCAAAACAGAAAGCACCACACTTTAATGGCAGCTTCCATCCTTTTTAGTCCTCAGAAAGGCAGTGTGTCCATGAATATTTTGTCCACAATGGGTGGTGGGGGCACCAGGTCTTCCAGCTTCAGGTAGAAGATGCGCTGAAGGCCTTGGGTGCAAAGGGTGCGGAGTTCAGGGAGTTTGCCCAGCAGCTTCGAGAGGCAGTTTGGATGCACCTGCTCATTGGTGGTGGAAGTCACGTGGTCTTTAAGGCAGTTGACAATGCGGTTTTGGAGGTCCTCAACCTTCTTTGGCTCTTTTAGCCCATGGCGGTCTGGTTTGGAGTTTGGAGGAAAAGAAGGAGGAAGGGGAAAAAACAGAGGAGTTATTTAACACAAAAGCAACCTAGATCTTATTCCTAGAACAGTCAGATGCATTAAGATCCCTGGAATTTAATGTGTAGTTCCCTGCCCCAGGGGTGATCAAACTAGTCTTCAGCTGTAGATGCTGCTGCTGCCGCAACCGTAGCAAAATCATGTGCCATACAATGAAACAAATCTGTACTGCAGTGGTCGCGTGAGAGCAATCCTGCCTTATGTTAAAATGAAGAATACAGAGCAAATAACTCAAGGCCTCCTTCATGTGCATTAGTGCCACACTACAAGAGCAAGGATGCAAGAACATAGGCTGCTATAAACCAATTTTACAGTGAATGCTACTAAATTCATAAAGGTCTGCTGCAATAAGTTATTTAACCCTCATCAGTTAATCTGCATTGTGGTGGAGAACCTGGTGCCTTCCAGATGTTATTTATTTATTTTATTTATATCCTGCCCTTTCTCCCAGTAGGAGCCCAGGGTAGCAGAAGGATCTTGTTGGATGCCACTTCCCATCAGCCTTCCCAGCCTGCACAATCAACAGTCAAGGATGATGGGAATTGTAGTCCAGCAACATCTGAAGAGCCACAGGTTCCCCAGCCTTACTCTACCCCTTTTCTCTGAAGACATAAGTGCCTTTTCCAGATGTCCAGAGGCACCATGAATACAAGTTTGCAGCTCCTCTTTATTATAACATAGAGTGGTTCTCCGCTCCATGAATTTGCTGTATCCTATGGATGAGCAGTGTTTGTCAGAGCTTCCTGGGTCCTGCCCCTCACCCTGTATTTTCTGCTTGCATATCCATTCATCCCAAAATCTCTGGTGTGGTGTCCACCTACCTGTGATTATGACAAGCGCCGCAAGACAGGAGAAGGAGGGCACATCAATGTTCATGCGATGGAGGCTCTGGGAGAACTCTATGATAGAGTCTATCCATTCCCCAAAGCCCCGGACACATTGCATGCGATGCAGCACCACACCATTGCAGAAGATCAACTTGCCTTCTTCTGGTTTGGACCTGCAAGAGAGGGAGTGTGGTGTTTTCAAGAGAGGAACCAGCTAGAGTCGATACCTGACAGAGTGTGTCCCCCCCCCAACCAATTTCCTATCATGCAACTGGAAGGAAGGGCATGAAATGAGTGGGGTAGGTCAAGGGGAGGAAATCTTATTGTGTTGCCCTTGTAATAATGAACCCTTGCACCAAAGGGGTGTGATTTTGCTGTGCGATATTGACTTTGAGTGGACAGTCTGAGCAGATTCCCAATTGTTGCCGCTTCCCTGGAACTTGAATTCCAGGATCTAGGCAGTCAGGCATGATGCTTGCTGCTGACAGCAGTGGCAGAACATAGTACTGAGCTAAGCAGCCCCTGAGGTAGCTGTGACAGACATGCCCCCCCTCCTTGTGCTCCACTTGCAGGATCCAGGATCTACTGGAGCCACTGAGGGAAGGGAAGACAGCTAGCCAAGAGTGTGGGCTGCATACATATATCTGAAGCCAGAACTCCCACCTTCCTCTCTCCTCTGCCCAGAGGATCAACTAGATCCTCCTTCCTACATGACTTCCTGCAGCCTCATCTCCTGTGTTTCTATTAAGGAAGCCACCCCACACTGAGTCCACTTATGTGTAGGTAGGTAGGTAGGTAGGTAAGTAGCCTTAGTTGTTAGTTACATTTTTATTCTGCTGCCCGTCCAAAAAGCTCAGGGAAGCATGCATGACCCACCCATCGTCTCTACTTTTATCCCCACAAAGGTGGGTCAGGCTTTTGTGTGTGTGTGCCGTTGGCCCAAGGTGAACTTCATGGCAAGGGCTGAGATTTGAGCTTGAGTCCCCTAGTTCACGTCCAACAAGCTACCCAGTACAGCACAGACACAAGAATGTAAGAAGAGCCCAGCTGGATTAGACCAATAGCCCAACCAGATGCCTCTATAGGAAGCCTGCAAACAGGATCTGAGTGCAAGAGCACTCTCCCCTCCTGCACTTTCTAGCAACTGGTATTCAGAGGCAACTTGCCTCTGACAGTGGAGGTTAGGGCGGAGCAATTCTTGCCCACCACATGTGCCAGGTAGCTGCTTCTCCCCCCCCCGCCCACCACATGTGCCAGGTAGCTGCTTCTCCCCCCCCTCCCAAAGGGGCTTCCTTACCAAGACAGAGTTCCCTTATTTTTGGCAGTAACAGCACTGGCAAAATATTTTCTCCCTCACTACCCCGTTGTCCCCACACAACGCACAGAACCCCTTTACTTCCAGAGAAGCAGGAGTGAAAGAGAAGGAGAGATTACAAGCAAAGGCAGAGGTGACAGCAGCAGTATCAGATCTTCAGCGCACCCGAAAACCATTAATGCTCAATTCAAAGGCATTGAGCCTATACAAAGGATTCTATTACCTCTTGACGAGTGAAGCTGCACTGGGTTGTTATTTTGCCCTATAATCAACCTACTATGTAACCAGATAGGAAAAGTGTAATCCTATTGAGCTTGGACCAAATGTTCTATTATGAAGCCACTGGTGAGCTTGATCCTGCAGAGCTGTTGCACGTTACCTGTATGCTAGCCGGAGAATGAAGAGCTCCAAAAAAGCTGATTCCAAAAGCAGATCTTGATCCTCTTTTGGAAGCTCTAGGAAGCCTTGGATCTTCTCTGCCCATTTCCGGATCACATCCATTGATCCTGTTAACAGGTCGTAGAACTGCTGCACGTCCATACAGTCCTCCTTCTCAAATTGGTAGGAGACAGATTCCTGGAACTGGAAGCACAAAACAAGCACAAGTGTTGAAGAGCAGACAGAACCAAGGCCATCCCCCCAAACACACACACAGACACACACACAGACACACACACAGACACACACACAGACACACACTTCTTTTCTGGGTGGGGGGCAGTTAAGTTAATAATCGTTGTAGACACTAATAGTTGTAGACACTATTATTTAATTTATTACCTGTGCTTCACCTTGAGGTCCCAGGCTGGGTTACAACAATTTAAAACACATCCTTAAAAACAATTTAAAACAACTTACAATCACAAAAAGAGGGTGGGTGCTAAAAATATACATCTCAGGTGACAAAGGCCAGGGTGAAGAGGTGAGTCTTCAGCATTTGCTGAAAGCTGTATAGTGAAGATGTCAGATACACCTCTGTGTGGAGGAAGTTCCACAACTTATGGGCTGCCACAGAGACTGTCCCCTCCCTGGCCACCCCCCAAGCTTCTGAAGGTGGAAAACTACTAAAAGGGTCCCCTCTGTTGATCTAACCCATTCTGGGACCATTTGGTGAAGGGCAGAGAGGTTCTGCAGGAAACGAGGCAATCTTTCAGATAAGTGGGACTTAAGTTGTTTAGAGCTTTAAACACTAAAATGTGATTTATATAATTTTAAAGTTGACAATGAGGACATTGAACTTGTCAAGGATTATCAACACCTTGGCACAGTCATTAACCAAAATGGAGACAATTGTCAAGATATCAGAAGAAGGCTAGGACTGGGGAGGGCAGCTATGAGAGAACTAGAAAAGGTCCTCAAATGCAAAGATGTATCACTGAACACTAAAGTCAGGATCATTCAGTCCATGGTATTTCCATTCTCTATTTATGGATGTGAAAGTTGGACAGTGAAAAAAGCGGATAAGAGAAAAATCAACTCCTTTGAAATGTGGTGTTGGAGCAGAGCTTTGCAGATAGCATGGACCGTGAAAAAGACAAATAATTGAGTGTTAGAACAAATTAAACCAAAACTATCATTAGAAGCTAAAATGATGAAACTGAGGTTATCATACTTTGGACACATCATGAGAAGACATGATTCACTAGAAAAAGACCATAATGCTGGGAAAAACAGAAGGGAGTAGAAAAAGAGAAAGACCAAATAAGAGATGGATTGATTCCATAAAGGAACCACAGACCTGGGACTTCCGGGAAGGGTGACTTCGCTTGTGCCTGCTTTTGAGACGGGCTCCCGCCTCAAAAGAAGCTTATTCAGATATAAATCAGTCAGAACATTTTTTTTTTGACTGATGAAATTTCTCCCGGGCAGGGAGAAACGTAGAGATCAACCTCAAAAGCCTGTTTTTGTTGGGAGGACTGGATTTCATTAATTTATGAGAAAAGGTCCAGCCAGCAATGCCGGACGGACTTCCGAACAAGCTCTATCTGATTAATGCGATACATTTATCTTTTCTTCAAAGAGAAAACGGACTAACAGGCAAGCAACCTTCTTTCTATTATTTTTTTTACTTGGTTTAAATTGTTGCAGCAAAAAGAGATTTGTCAAATGAATCAGCTTTAAAGAACTTCTGGGTGAGCTATAACTCTTCTCTGTTATTCACGAAATTAACAGCTTATCTCTGTTTCTATTGCAAAAAGCTGTCCTGGAAGTGCATTCTAAAGATATAAACAGAAGAGGGATTTCTATTCCGAGGAACATTATATTGTCTGGGACTATTCTCTTTTTGGTCTATTTTATTTTGACGAATCTGCTTCTTCACGACGCCACTAACTGTTTTGATGCTGGGAACTAAATTTGTTTTGTATTCTTGAACATAGAGAGATAAGGCAGGCTGCTCTGTTTATACTGTGATGTCATCAAGCCTGGAATATTAACCCAATTGTTGCTGAAATAAGAAGTGGTTCTTCTTTATTTTTGTTTTGTTTTGTTTTCGTGGTTTTAAAAATGGCAATCAAGAAAGTGGCTGAGAATCTGGAAGTAATTATGTTTCAGAAAATAATGGATGAGATTGAGATAACGAAACAAACCCTGCGACAGGGCAGTAAGGAGCTGAAAATTGAACTGAGCAAAATGACGCAGGAGCTTAAAGAAATAGGGGATCCTGTGAGAGAGGAGAATGAGATCAGAGATGAGAAAAGAAAAAATAAAGGGAAGATACAAGCCCTGGAGATTGGAACAAATGTGGAATTGGAAAAAGATCTGGAGTTTATGGATATTAGAAATAAAATCTACTGTTTGGAATTTAACGTTATCTCTGAAGAAATTAATGAAGATATTAGAGATAAAGTTATCAATGGCTTGGATAATTTTCTGGACTGGAATGACGTGATGGAGCTTGATATAGAGAAAATCTATGGAATTAACTGCAGCCATGTGACAATGGAAAAACTCTCAAGAGATGAGCCAGTGTATTTTGTAAAAAAGAACAGAGATATGACTTTACAACAATATTTCAGCAACTTATTCAGAATTGATGGCAAGAAAATATTTGGGATAGAGGAAATTCCCATCAGACTCTTATTATATGACTATGGCTATGACAGCAAGATTATTATGGAATACTGATAATGGAAGATTGGACACTGAAATTACTGGACTTAACAGGACTATTGAAGATGGAAGATGGAATTAATATGGATAATGGAATAATGGCTATTGAAATTATTGGACCTAACAGATTTTGATGAGATGGATTAATCGATATGTTTATTTGGACTATGGTTATGACAATAAGATTATTATTATTATTAACGAGATGGATTAATCAACATGTTTATTTGGAGAAAAATTGATAGATATATTTCTTAAAGAATCGAAACCTCTCTTTGACTTTTTGTGGAAAGAATAAAGTAATGTTTATGAGATTTGATGATTAATTAAGATAACTACTGGAGGAAAGTGATTTTATAATATAATTTAAGAGACAGGATTGTTATATATTGTAGACCTATAACTGATTTGATCTGCGACAAATGGGAAGTCAACATTTTATTTTTTTGTTTAATCATTTTTGTTTTGTTTTGTTTTTTGTCTTTGAATGTTTTATGATTTTGTTTTGTATGTTTTATGAAAATTTGAATAAAAATTATTGTAAAAAAAAAAAAGGAACCACAGACCTGAACTTACAAAATCTGAACAGGGTGGTTTATAACAGGTGCTATTGGAGGCCACTGATTCATAGGGATGCTGTAAGTCGAAATCAACTTGAAGGTACATAACAACAACAATTTGGGCCCAGAAATGAACTGGCAACCAATCAGTTACCACAACTGTAATGGCATTCTTGTTAGCACTCATTTTGAGGAATGAAGAGTGATGTACCCAAGACTCCAATTTGAATAGCCACGTTGTGTATTTAAAGTCAGAAATTATCAATGCATGCACGCACAGGAGCCACTTTAGTCTCTAGGAAGCCGATTTGGTGCCAGAAGCATATCCAACAAAAACCCTTCCGCACACAGAAGTTCCATTAGCAGAACCTGCACCATCTAGCATTTCTGTTCCAGTTAAGAACATAAGAGCCCTGCTGGATCAGGCCAAAGCCCCATCTAGTCCAGCGTCCTGTTCTCACAGATGCCAGCCAGATGCCTACGGAAAGCCTGAAAGCAGAACCTGAGCATAACAGCACTTTCTCCTCTTGTGATTCCCAGAAACTGGTATTCAGGAGCATACTGCCTCTGACAGTGGAGGCAGAGCATAGCCATTGTGGCTAATAGCTGTTGATAGCCTTATCCTCCATGAATTCGCCTAATCCTCTTTGAAAGCCATCCAAGTTGGTGGCGATCACTGCCTCCTGCAGGAGTGAACGACCCCTTTGCTTCAAGTCATTCTACAGTATATTACACTGCACAGGATTTAAGGCACACATGGACACATTTCACCATGTGCTGGTCCCTCACCAGTCTACACAGTGGATGGTGAACAGGATATCCTGTGCAACCCATATAGTCAGTTTCCCAGAGCACGTACTGGATGTTATGGTGGGGGGCAGAGGGGCAAAGGTATCTGCTCTTTCTTAGGACACTTCCTGGGATTTTTGTTGTCAATCACAGCAATCTGTCATTGGAAACAAGTAGACCCTACAACGTCTGGTTGCACCATAACAGCAGCATAAGAAAGTGTGGTTTTATTTTATGATTAAAGGTAATGTAGAACCTGTTTTAATGGTGAATTTGCAACTGTTTTAACTGTGATGTTTTTCTAACCCACCCTGGGACCATTTGGTGAAGGGCAGCCTATATAAGTAATGGATAATAAATAAATTCCATGTATCTATTTGACACATTCTCCACACACACCCTGCCCTGCCCATTCCACCCAAATATCAGCCACTATGGCCAGAGGCTCTCAGAACACAGGCATGTACCTTGGAATAATCAAGCTTAGTGGCACTGGGTATGGAATCTATGTGCGCTCTCACAAGAGAGGAGATGAGGCTGACCGGAGAAGCATCTGGAGTCTGTTTGGGTTTGGAGGGTAGCCGACCACGCCGGCCTTTCAAGCTGTCTGTCCGCACCACTGAGAGAGAGAGAAACAAACCAACAGAGAGGTGAGAAAAGAGGCCATTGCTGTTGACAGGACTAATCATGAGGCTTAGCAAAGTTTTAATCACAGAACCCAATTTGAACCCTGAACTGCACTACAGAAATGTGGAATGTGCTATTTTATTAGGGTGGGGTGGCGATCCTGTGGCCCCTCCTGATTGTTGATGAACTACCATGATCCCTGACCACTGATGGGCCATGGTTGCTGGGGCTTGTGGGAGTTGAGGTCCAACCACCTCTGGAGGGCCACTGGTTCCCTAACCCAGATGTACAAAGAATTGGTCTTAGGTAGTCAAAGGGAACAGTGACAAGTAAAGGAGTGGTGTGTCCTCTCCTCATGCTTCTAGGTCTTACCTGAAGGGAGGCATTGGAAGAATGAACATCTTTCCATAGAGCAAAGTCACATTTGCCAACTCACTGCTTCTTTGATGGGGCTCTGAGTAACACAGCTCTCTTCCAAAACAAACTATATACTGTATCTCACTGGCGAGAGCAGGGTAATGACAATTCCACTAGCAATTGTTTTTGGCCAGAACCCCCCACCCTCCCCTGCCTCGCTGCACATCCAGCCACAATATGGCACAGATCACATCAGCACAGAAGTTAATCACCCCTTGGTCGTTCTAACAACTCATGGCTGAGGAGTGGATTTTCCTCACTGCTTTGATGCTTTTTTAAGGCTGTAGAGGAGATTTAAATCCATTTTAGTGATTCTAAATACTGAACTAGTTAAGTGGTTACCTTAGGTAACATGCAGGCCAGGAGGATGTGATTTTTTTTGTACCAATCTTATTAATGTTCATTTTGCATAAGAGGGAGAAAACATCAAACCCCAGGCAGCCTGCAAGAAGGAATATGCCTTACCTTCTTTGACCATTCCCACAGCAAGGCACTTCTGGAAACGACAGAACTGGCACCGGTTTCTCCGCCGCTTGTCCACAGGGCAGTCTTTATTGGCTAAGCAGATGTATTTGGCATTCTTCTGTACTGTGCGCTATGGGAAAGAGAAAAAAAGGGCAGGGTGGGTGGGTGATGTCATCACACTCATGCACGAGAAAACAGTACATCTCCCACCTTGGCATCGGAAAAAGACAAAACGTCCATCTAACACTGGATTTATTTACCGCACTGTTTCCACAGCCTGCAGTTTCTAGTTTTGTAAAGGGCACTGTCCTAAGGGTATGATAGCAATGATGATTCATGTGGGTGCACCTTCCAGCTGTGCCTGCACATTTCTGCACATGGGTAATATCACTGAAATGCCGCAGAAAGGGGGTGATGAAAGATGGAAGTGGCACTGAGCAAGCTTGACTTTGGGGACACAGAAGCATCCCTTTCCAAGGTCTATAGTCGCCTCACCTAAAACAAGTCTGAAATATTTTTTCTTTTTCCTATTACATGTTGTAGCATTAGGGTGTACAGACGTGTGTGTGTGTGTGTTTATTTATGAATCACTTTCTGTATGTGCCAAGGCAATTTACCAAGGTAATAAATAGCTTTAACAATACAAAATGAACAGCAACGGGAGAGACCTACTCAAACAAAGAGCCCACTGAAACAAAAAATGTCTTCGATTGTTTCCAGAAAGTACCAATAGTGGGGAGCCTGTCATAGCCCGGCAGGAATGCTGTTCCACACTGAAAGCCCTGCTCTGAATTACTGTGGAGTTGGCTTCTGGTACTCTTGAGACTTGAAGGAGAGATTCTCCTTCAGAACACAGTGGCCTACTGGGTATATATAAGGGATAAGTCGGGTCCCTGAAGGAACGTGGCTCTGAGCTAACTGAACATGGGAACTGACACTACTAAAAAGCACTCTGAGGTGAAGCTCTCTGTGGTGTTCAAGGGCCATTCACATCTAAAACCACTTGATGTTATAATCATCAAGTGATACAAACATGCATGTGTGATCCAGCCCTATGATGTAACATTTCAAATATTTTGGAAAGGCAATTCTGAATACCAGAACTGTTTCTCCCCCCCCCCCTTCTCCATGTATCATTGGTATGCATATGATGCTGGAGCCTTCTGGATGCATGAAACTACAGAACACCCCTCCATTCCTGATATGCATTAAAAAGAGACATATCTGAGCCACCACATTAAAAACTCACAGCAATGCGGTAAGTTAGCCTGTTATAGCCAAGTCACATACCCAAATGGACACAATTCAGAATGCAAGTCAAGTGGCTCTGCGTGCACATTGTGAAGCAGTTGTGTGGCTCGTTTGCCACATGCCCAGTCCACATCTGTATACATCTTTTAAATAATTAAAATTTACCAAGCCACCACTTCCAGCTGCTTTATAGCAGCAATGTAAACCAGCATCTGAGTTGCTATTAATGGGTCACCTGACTGCTTCAACACAGTAGAGCCAACACAGACCCCTCACATGCAACTGTGCCAGTTTGGTCAAGTGAATTAGCCCAGAAGGTCTCAGGAGTCAAAATGCCCCCACTCTGGATTTGCAGACTTAGCAGTTTGGCAGCTGGCATAAGGCCATGCATACCCACAATTTGGTATTACAGCTATTCCCTCTCCGCAGGTGAGAGGGGAGGACAGCAAAGGATCTCAAGGACAATCAGCAGCATCTTCACAAAATTACACTTTCCACACAAAGAGCTGTGAGAGTTAAAGTGATACAAAACAAAATAAGGTTTGTAGTATAGATTTGTCCTTAGAAACATCTGCTGCTTTCCAAAAATCTGGCCTTACAATGATGTTCACGCACTGCTTCTCCTTTTGAAAATGCCAGGGTCCACAAATGTTGCATTGCCTTACTAAAACAAGATCTATTTGTACTCACTAAATCCTTCCCCAGTCCTTTGGCACTGAAGTTTTATTTTGCACTGACAATTATCTCCTCTGAGCAGTAGAAGATTCTTGCTTTTTCTTTCCTTCTCTAAAATAACATTGTAAGGGAAAACTTTTTTTTGGGGGGGGGATGCTGTTAGGCAACCTCCTTGCCAGAGGCACTTTCTCCAGAGAGAGTTGCAGGTGCTTGTGCAAGTGCATACAAGGAATATGCCCACTGATAGGCTGACATATTCCTCTGCTGAACTCTCAGAACTGGCATCATTGCTGGACAAAAATGTGTCTTTCTTAGGCAACTCCTATCGTCTCTAGACCAAGATTGGCCAGGAGATCCATACTGAGGGCGTATATGCACAGAGGGCCTGCCCCCTTAAGTAATATTTCAGGCATCTCCCCAATTTTTCAGTTTCCATTATTAAAGAGCCAGGCTGTAGTCCAAGGGTGGAAAACACATGGCCTTCCAGATGTTGCTGGACTTCAGCTCCCATAATCCCTGACCACTAGCCTTGCTGGCTAGGGCTGATGGGAGTTGTAGTCCAGCAACATCTCAAGGGCCAAAGGTCCCCAATGCCTGCTGTAGTCTTATTCCTTGCAGAGATATAGCAGTACTTATGAACTCATTCTCCAAGTACCAATCCTTATGTAGGCAAAAGGGCACTATCCACACACAAGAGAGTGCTTGAAGAGATTTGGGGGAAATCACAAGGTTTGCAGGAATACAAAACACCTTCAGAGAAAACCTAAGGGGTGTATGCCCCAAAACAGCACACTGATAACTGAGCATTCTTAGTGGGCATAGAATGCTGATGGGGAATGGAAAAACGGGGAGGAGGAAATGGAAAGGCATGGAGTATACTGGAAAAGGACATGGCTGGCTGGCACCCTAAACAGAACACTCCTCACTGCAATATTTTGTTGCCAGCTCCATCCACCCACTCACCCACTCACTCTGTTTCTCAAAAACAGCAATCCAATTAGACAATTGCAGCATATATTGGGCTATCTGTCTTTGTGCTCTGCAGAACTTCATCTGTTATGCACCCTCACTGGCTACTGGCCTGTCTATATATCCTATATAGGCCTTTTCAAGTCCCCATACCTACCAAAGCACCTGGTGGGGGCCACTACACCTGAAAGCCAACACACATTTGTAGGTTGTGTGTTGGTGCAGCATTCTGCCTGCTGCAAGGCACTGGTTGGGGCTGATGGCTGTTATAGTCCAACATCTGGAGGGGCATCAGGTCCCCATAAACAGACCCTTCTGAGACACACAAAAAGGTCAGCTGATAAGCCCCCCCCTTTCTTTTTTTTTGCTAAGGTTGTGATTTGCAACAGAAAGGATTTCTGCACTCCAGGAAATAACCAAGTTTATAGTTGTTGCAGGTTTAATTGTGGGCAGTTACTAGATGGAACAAGTTTGAACTTTTTAAGCTTTTGAGAGACAGAAGGCTTCATGAAGGTCCTGGAGCATGCCAAAAGCTCATCTCCAACCTCCCAAAAATGCTTCTGCCACCTACCCTTCCAAGGGGACAGCGTTTTCACAAAGACCTCCTTTATTTGGAGAGGCCAGGGAAGGGTTTGATGACTCATCCCTGAAGCAGTCAACAGCAGAGGCTTCCTCCCTCCCTCTCCTCCTCCAAAAAGGAGGCCTTGAAGTCCCAGCATTCTTTGCCTTGGCTGTAGTTGGATAAAAGCTGGATTGCCTTTGCCTAGTAGCACCCAGCATACAGAGGCTGCATACACACCTTACATTTAAAGCACCTGACTTTCCCCAAAGAATCCTGGAAATTGTAGTTTACTCCTCAAAGAGCTATAATTCCCAGCATCCTTAACAAGCTTCCATTCCCAGGATTCTTTGAGGAAAGTCATGTGCTTTAAAGTGCATGGTGTGTACACAGCCTGCAAAACGCTGAGACCAGTATGAGGAAATGTTTCTGGACGTGTGTGTGTGGGGAATCAACACGTTCCCCTTACCTTGAAAAACCCCTTGCAGCCTTCACAAGTCCGGACACCATAGTGTTGGCATGAGGCGTTGTCTCCACACACAGCACAGCGCCCCTCACTGGACCCCGGGCTGCGCGCCTTTGTCGGAGAGAGAGAATTGTCCATCAAGCCAGAGCTGTCCAGGACCGGCGACGCCTGGCTGAGTGGCAAAGGGGAAAAACTCACTGATGGGGAGGGCTGCGGGAGGGAGAAGACATCTCCATCCACCAAGTGCTGGTGGGTGGTGGGCTGCATCTTCAGGGGGCTCTGTGGGGGGACCCCAGGGCTGTGACCTGAGGCACCAAAGGAGAAATAGGAAGGCTGGGTAGAACTGCTTTTCAGAGGCTCTGTTGTGGTTGCTGCCGTCGCTGCTCCCCAAGGCCTCATGCCCTCATAGGCGTGTGTGGGGGAATAAGCCCCAAAGGAGTTCTCCCAAGATGGCCCCTGGGAAGTCTGGAAACTCGGCGTGGAAGGGGAAGGGACCGAGCATGGGCTGCCGTAGTAGTCTGAGCCGCTTGAGGACATGGTCTCGTCCAGCTGGCTGCTGAAAGAGCCTGGGTAACAGCCGTACACTTGGAAATCCTCCAGCTTGAATGAGGCGGTGGTGGGGTTTGCAGCTGGGATCTGGTAGAGGAAAGCGTCAAATTCCCCCGTGTAATTGTCCATGAAGGTGCTGAAGCTGGGCAGAGAGGTGGTGGCAGCAGCGATCTCTGTATTAATCAGGTCCATGGTGGGTTTGCCAAACTCAGGGGTCAAGAGGTCTGCTGGGTAGCGCTCGCAGGGCCCTCCGCTCTGAAGCAAGGTCCCATATTGGGTTTGGATACAGGGCATCTCTAGGAGGAAAGGGGACAAAAACCAGAGTCTCTTGTCAGTTATTTGATCGTCACTCACACAAGATCCTCCAAGAGGGGACAGCAAACAAAACGTGTGTCGCAGCTTAGACAGACACTCAGTAGCTGCTTAGCAGGAAAAGTTCTTGGCTTGTAAAAGGCTGCGTGAAAGCAGAAAGGGAACCACACCAAAAAGACTTTGTTGTCAAACACCCCTGCAAGCTGGGCTGGCCAGAGGCATTTTGCTTCCTGAGTCAAGGGGCAAGATGGCACTTCCCACCCACCGAACTCCACGTACAGAAGCTAATGGGACTAGCCGTTCGGTATTGTTATCGATATTGGTGAAGTGAAGCGCACCCGAGGGTGACAGACTCAGTTTAGGGGGTGGTGTGGGACGTTGCATGACACGCACAGCTCTACCCTCCAACACCTTGCTGATGCTGCCCCCCCATAGCATTTGCTGCTTCGCCCTGCCCCATGGTAGGGGCCAGCCCTGCTTATAACAGCGGTTTGCCAGTATCAAAATCTAAACCCCAGTTCACATGAACAGTTACTTCAGTTTCACATATGTGTACACACACCCAGCCTTTTTTGTTCATACAAAAAGAGGAAATCAAGCAAGGAAGGAACAGGAGTATGGAGTAATTTCTCACAACGCTTCTGATTCAAATTTTATTAATGGGAGTATTAGGAGGAGGCAGAGGGCCCACTCTTCACTTTCCACCACGTGGAGCATGGCACCTACTACTTGCACTGCAAGAAGCAAATCTAAACATGGACTCTGGGTATCCTTACACATTATCACTAAATGCAACTCTCCTCTGGGTAAGAAGAGCATTTATTTACTATTCATTAAAACATGGCCCCCTCCCCCCACTGTATAACCCCTTCACAAGTATCTTGCACTGTTTGCTTTTGCTAATGTGAGCACTGCCTCAGCATCATACAGGCAGGGGTGTAGCCATCTGGGGTTGCGGGGGGGTGGGTCATAGGCCCTTTTCATTTTTAGCTACTAAACATGTTGGCTACTAAAAAGAGTCCTTGCCCTTTTGTGCTGATTGGAGGCAATCAGAGTGAAATGAGGTGAGTCAGCCACTGAGAAGACATTTCCCAGGAGCTAACACACAGCCCTCCCCTTTTCGTGCTAACTGGGCACAGCATGGGCTTGGGGACAACAGAGAGAGCAAGGAAGATGAGGAAAAATGGAAAGGGGGCATGGCTGTGGGGGATGGATTTACCACAACACTACTGCATATAGGATTCTCACTGCCAATCTAAGGCAGATATACACCCAACCTAGACCTTACAAGAGCTGCCAAAGATCCCTCTTTTGTAGCACCCCGTCTCTGAGACCAGTCAGCCAGATGCCCCCACCAACATCCGACGCGAGGCATGGAGATTTAGCAGGTTCTGGGGCAATGCACATGGTGGTTTTCATCGTAGTGCCTTGTGGGAAAGAGGCAACAGAAGCTTAAAACAAAATGCTTTTTTAGCTATCTGAGCCAATATCCAACAAGTGCATGATCACCATGCCAAAAGTCACAATACGAAAGATTCTCCTGTTGTCATAACTGTTGTGAGTAGGGAGCGTTCCTTGTTCCTTGCCTGATAGGAGGTATGCATCTGGGCGAGCTCATTCCCACATATTTTGCTTGCTTGTTCTTATACACTGCACAAATCTCACACATTTGCTAGATACCTTCTGTGGCACACAGCCTTAGGAAATAGTTCTCTGGGCAATAAGGAGATGCCAAGGGTAGCACAACTGGGCAACCACCACCCAAGAGATCTATTTAGTTTTGAAGTTGAGATGATAGCCCAAACTCACACTCCTTCAGGGGATTGGATGTGCTGTTCACACTACCCCCTGCCCATCTGCATTGGCTGCTGGGGTTCTTGCGGAGGGCCATGTGGTATACCTGGCCCTGCTCACCAGTACAGACATTGGAGGGGGATGGGGAGGAGACAGAACAAGAGGATATGGAACAGAAGTGAAAGGCAGTAAAAGAAGAGGAGGAGGAGGAATGGGAACAGATGCATTCCACTTGGGCTTCGTTCCAGCTGGATGAAGACAAAATGGCCATGCCAAAAAGGCATTTATGAAAGAGCCATGCAGATATTTTGGAAGCAAGTCCTAGGTGAAGGGACAGCAGAGGCGTATGGGAGGAGTTTTAAGAAGTTCTTTGTCCAAAAACACAGCAATGTGGTTATCCAAACAACCTAGAGGTTTAAAACCATGAGTGGGGAACCTGTGGCTCTCCAGATGTTGCTGAACTACATCACCCATCCTCCTTGAACATTAGCCATGGCTGGGTCTGATGGAAGACGGGAGTTCAGCGGCATCCGGAGGGCCAACAAGTTTCCCATTCCTGATTTAAACAGGCAAGACCATCAAGATACTAAGATCAGACTCAAGTTCTTGGCTGTTATTGTTTCTAGATACCACAATGCCTGGGACTTCCCAAGTCCAACTCCAAACCCTCCGCTTGCCATATGAATTCCATCCTGCTTTCTTCTGATTTTGGCTATGTCCAGAATCCTACAGTTCAAACTGTGGAACACAACAGCAGTGGGACATCACTAACATCAGTTCACATATATTTTTCTTTCTGTTCCCCGCCCTTAAGGCGGGCACTGAGTCTACGAAAGCTAGAGGAAATGCTGCCATTTTTCAACCCCCACCTCCAAAATTTGGCCAATTCTACAAGGGGGAGACCTTGTGATGCCTTATCCACCTATGCACCTTCCATGCCAGTAACAAAGAGAACAATTATAAAAAAAGATGGTAAGTTACATCACACCTTTGCCACACACCGCACATGTTTACTTTAAAAATGATTGTTTTTGGGGGAAGGAGCTGCTTCTATCTCTTGAGGCTCAGTCAAGCAGCATTTAAAAAAAAATCCAGCGCATCAAGCAGTGAAACAGACAAACTACACTAAATCAGGAAAAAATAGTGTTACACCAGAGAGGCAGCCTCAAGTCGAAAGCAAGCTCCATGGGGTTTAACGGCACCTTGTGGAAAAGGAGATGTAACAGGAGTTTTTGGCACAGATGAAAGCCAAGACAGTAGTAGCCTTTGTGGCAAGACGATAATGTCACTCATATCACAGACCTTTAAAGGTTAGATTCTGTTTGCTCAAGGAGCTGCGGCTTTATTGGGCGGTAAAAGATCAAGAAAGGTTGAGGCACGCAGAATTCCAAGAAGACTTTTACAGGGCAATGCCTACTGGAACATGACTAAAGCACTCTTCTAGGCTCCTCTTTGGTCAAAAGGAACCCCTTCCCATCTAGAATGGTACCAGAATATGGACAGGTATGAGCTACAGTCACTCTGTTAAGTTGGTATTGGCTCAGCTTGCCTAATCAAAACAAAGTTCTCCCACTGAACCAAATCAGACTCCTTCCCAATTTGGCAGGAGTATCCAATAATGGATGTAGGAGTGCGCCGACTGAGGCAGAGAAGAGAACCAGGGGGCCTAGGATGCAGCTGGAATAGAAACAGTTAACACAGATGATTTTGCTGTACCAATGACAGGTATCCAAAACTTTTTTTTGTGTTGCATGCAGTTCCTATTAACCTGAAAATATCAAACTAAGAATTTCTTTCCTGGCAAAATCCCTGCCCTCAGTATTAATAATTGAAAAGCGACACAGGTGGTTCAATTTCAGGTACCAAAATGGACATCCAGATGTTGCCCCTTGTAACCCTCTTCTTTCCTAGATAGGAAGTGGCAGTAACAGCACTAGAATTCCTAACAGTTTATTGCTCAAGTGATCCCTGCAAGGGACCTGCCATCAGGGGCAAGGGCTCCATTTGCCCAATGGGTGGGCCAGCCCTGGTCAACTACTTTCTAAAGAAGAACCATCTCATTTTGGTATCAGTATGCTATCACACTCCCGTCCCCATTGCCATATAGGCTCGTTATTCCAAAAACCTAAAAATAGAACTTTGGTACTTAATTGTTAAAGCTTGTTAGGATTTACAGTGCTCTAACACAGCAACAGATGCTACCCTGGGCTCTTCCTTGTGACACAGTATTAGCTCTTCCCCCCAACCCCCAGAGGAAGGCCTGACGTCTGCAAATGCAAGAGGACTGTCTCCCTTGGTGGTACAAATTGAGATAGTTCCATTACACCCCTTGGAGATCAAATCTCAGGGACAGCAGAGTGCAAGAGCCAATTTGACAGCAGATTCCCTGGCATGGAAGATCGATCCTTTGCTTGAGCTTCTTAAACAAGTGGGCCTCTTAGCCCAAGGTGGAACAGAAAAGAAGGCTGCAAGGTTAGAACATCAGTCAAACTGCCTGACTGATAATACTGTCTTTCTTTCAACTTTATCTTCAGATTCCTGTCCTCAAAGCTTAGAGGGAATGAGGCCCATGGAGGCCTGAAGCATGCTTTAATAGTCCGGAGCAGGGGTAGCCAGTGTGGTGCTCTCCAGGCGATACTGGACTACAACTCCCATCATTCCTGACTGCTGTGCTGTGCTGGGGCTGATGGGAGATGGAGTCCAATAACATCTGGAGGGTGCCATGTTGGCTACCCCTGATCCAGTGATTGAAAAGCAGCCCACATCTACCAAGGAGACACAAGCAGTCATCATAGACCTGCAAAAAGGGGAAAGGATACACATCCTTCACAAAGCTCTGAAGATCCACATTAAAATTGGACTAGTCAGTGGTCAGGAAGTGGCCTCTGTTGCTCCACCCACCCCAAAGGACTTGAGTCTCCTTACGGAAGCTCACAGCTCTACAGGTTCTTTTTGGAGGCCTTGCACACTTTTGCTAAGTAGCTGCTTTGTACAGCATTGCTTCCTCTCAAATTATGGGCATGATGGAAAAGGAGATTTTTGGACTACAAAATAGTCTTTGGTCTGCGCCTTTTATTCCCTCTGGCAGCTCCTCTCCCAGTCACCTGCTGCACCTTGCAACAGCTTCGATGTACAAAGCAGCCGGCAATGCTCTTCTCCACGCCACGATTTCTGCATACCACACACTGCTGCTCAAGGCAGAAACGCAGGCCAGGCTGGGTTGTTCTGGCCAGTTGACAGCCTTATTATGGAAGACCAAAGCCACACTAGCAATGCCACATCAACAACTGGTACCCTTTATTAGTGCTGCTAGTGGAGGTGTGGCATGGAGACAGGCAGTCACAAGTTTTAATCGTGGCATTTCTACTGAAGACTCTTCTCGCAACCTTGTATGTTTTCGTACAAGGGCTAATTGCTACCCCGCTGCAAAGACAAAGGGTTGTATTCAACTAAGTCCTACTCAGAGTGGACCCTTTGAAATGAATGACCCTAACTTAGTCATATCCATTAACTTCAATAGATCTGCTCTGAGTAGGACTGGTGTTGAATACCACCTATAGTATTTCCACTGTTGCTGCACAGCGATTTTGATCCATATTCACCTGCAGAGGCCCTCCCAGGTTTCACCATTCTTTTCCACCTTGCTGTTTAGGATAGTGCTTAAACACATGTTTATTCATGCAAATCTAGACGGAGACTCTTTCCACAAAGCCTCAAGGGCCAGCGAACTGAACTCCAGAAGAACTGGTCATTACTGCCTTGCCTTAGGGAAGTTGTGGCATCCAGCTGGGGGAGCAGTTCCCTCCCACAGAGCCCTCCAAGCACTAGTATTTTTTCTCTCTGCAATACCAGTCTCATTTCCCACTATCGTGCAGCCCTCCCAGCAACGGTTAACAGTGCAGCATTGCCATAAGAACGCATTCACCTCTCCAACTCAGCCAGCCCACCCTTTCGAGATACTTGTTTGAAAAACACAAATGGCGGCTGTAACACTCACAAATAAGCAACAACAGACCGATAGTTAGCTATTCCTCCCCCCCCCCCACGGCATCTCTCTCTACAAGTTGGCCTCCCTGCATGTTTCTCTTCCATTTCACAGCTTGGTCGTTCAGATGCTGTTTTCCCTTCTTTGTTGCAAAGGTCGAGACAAATACAAAGACACTAGTAAAGAGACACAACCTTGAAGCACAGCTGGAGAAATCCCACTGATCTCAAGAGAGTTATTCCAGGGCTAGTGACCTAAGGATTTCTGCCTTTAAAACTACATCAGTGTAGTTGTTCTGTGTCATTCAAATCCTGCATACTTTCCCCAGCAGTGGTCAGAAAATCTGAATGTTTAGAGGAAGCGTGGCAAAACAGTGACCCTCCAGATGCTACTAGGCTACCTACAACTCCCATCATCCCTGACTATTGGCTATGCTGCCTAGGGCTGATGGGAGTTGGTCTACAATGTAGGCCACACCAGTAGTTTAGAGAAACAGTATGGGGCACTACAAGTGATGCACTAGCCCCTGCAGCTCGCTCAGTGACCTGCTGTATTTAGATTGCTCAAGGGCACCCCCTGCTGGAAAGCCAAAACAATAGTGGTGGTGGTGATGATGGATCACTGTCTCTGCACATGATTTTATCAGTGCAAGGTCCCATCTGCACTATACATTTAAACCAGTATCACATCACATTAAATAGTCACGGCTGCCCCCAGAGAATCCTGGGAAGTGTAGTTTGTGAAGGGTGCTGAGAGTTGTTAGAACCCTATTCCTCAACACAGAGGTACAATTCCCAGAGTGGTTTAACAATCAATCCCTCTTTCCAGGTATATCCGGGAATGGTAGAATGGTACAGGGGTCTCCTAACAACTCTCAGCACCCTTCACAACTACAGTTCCCAGGATTCTTTGGGGGAAGCCATGACTGTTTAAAGTGATACGATACTGCTTTAAATGTATAGTGGGGATAAAACACCGAAAGATTCCCAACCTTACAACCAAAATCAGTAGCTGCCAATGCTCATGCAATTGTGCTGTTTCTAAGCAGAGATGGATGGGTGGTTTTTCAAGGGCGTTTGAAACAAGGAATGCATTATTATTGTCAATTTGAAACTAATGGGTTTGGATTATCTTCCCACTCTAGAGAGAAAAAGCACTATTCATTGGCCAAGATGTTCCAGTGTTAACTGCTGAAAATAATTGCTTGTGCTCAAGCCCACCTGAATGGAGTGGATGCATGCTGGCCTTGTCCCAGATGTACAACTATTACACTGACACTGGCAGTGTTTTTTCTCCTGTTGCTTTAACAGCTACAGAGCATGAAGAAACACAACAGGTGAATTTCACAGAGTAGAAATTCATAGAGTTACGATGATGGGGAAAGCCACACCTGATGGATTGCTGACGGACACAGTAATCAACTCTGCACTCCATCCTGTCAATACACGCACACGGCTTCTAATAATTTGAAGTCAGCCCCAAAGTTATTCAGGTGCTGATATCAAATTTTTAGAAGCCCAGTATCTTTTTTGTAATGTATAAGGCTCCAATCCTATACATCTTTACCTGGGAGTGAGTCCCATTGAATCCAGAATGTCACTTATATATATATATATATATATATATATATATATATTTATACATATTTATTTATTTATTTATTTATATACTGCTTACTTATTTACATTTCTAAGCGCTGTACACAAAAACAAAAAAGACAGAATGAGACAGCCAAACCATGAGATTTTATCATGAAAATGGACACTAAAACTGATTGTTAACCATTGCTTTCCATAGGGGCTGCTTAGATTAAGCTATGACTAAAATCTACATTTTATATCCACAGCTAACTGAACAAGCGACTTCTACAGAGATTTTCACATTTCCCCCATCTCACTTGCAAAAAACTTGATGTGGCCTGGAAAAGAAGATGCCTGTGATGTGTTTGGAACAACAAAAACCTGTTGCAAGCTGACTCTCAGCCTTTGAAGCCTAGCGCCCAACTTGGAAACAAGAAGAGCCTGGTTAGCTGTGAAAAAAAAATGGGCTGCCAGGTGCTCGAACTTGATGCTGCACCTGTTGCTCAGAACACGCCAGGAACTGCAAGCCCCCAAGAAGCCACATGAAAGAGGCCATGATGGAGGAGCCCTCCCTGATTTATGCACTTCAGCACCTGTGCAGATACCAAGCTGCTTTGCAAATAAATTTTTTTTTTAGGAGCATCCTTTTTGAGAAGCAGGGGGAAGAAAACAGACAGATAGAAAGTGCTCCAAAATCTTCCATGCACACACACATGCCTTTTTAACATATTAAAGAGGAATTTCTACATTCCAGATACAAATACAGAATCAGTAGTTGGCTTAAGCACTGCAAGAAAAATGCTCCAACCCGACTAGGCTCAGATGTCCCCAGGGATACAACACTTTACCTCCCATAGACAAGAATCTGGCACAAACAGCTCTTCATCTGTGGCCTTCAGAATAAGGAAATAAGCTTGAAGCTTTCATGCTTTGCAAAGAAGCTTATAAATTATGCAGAAATCTTTACCAAGACAGGGAACAATCAATCTGATGAAGAACACTTCTGCTTAACTTGAGACCTGCACATGTCTAACAAGTCAGAGGCTACTTGATAAAGACATATTCCCTTATTTTTTTCCTCTCAAAAATATGGAGTATAACAATCACCAAAAACAAAAAAATAGTAGTAGCAGTTTTTCAGTAACGGGGACTTGTAATCAAAAAGTTTTTGTTAGAGATGCCTTATTCAGAGCCCACCGGTGCTGGCTGCACACTGCACTTTGCCTATCAAACATCAGGCTGCTTTTCAGTAACACAAATTGCCTTCCTTCCAAACCAGACACCATTGACTTTTGCCCCAACAGAGGTGCCATCCCTGTCAGACTGCACTGCTGTAACCATCAAGGCTATAGAAGGTTTAAAAAAGTATAAAGTAAACTCCACCACTTAACGTCACTTGCACACACCTGCCAAATCTCCCATAAGCTTAGGTTACTGCAACTTCACCCTTTAAAATGCAAATGTGGGCTCCCAGAGCTGCCATTTGAAACAAGTGCACCATTACAGCTTCCTAGATCCAAACTCAGTCCCAAGCCAGATCCTCTTGCGCTTTTAAGCCTTCAAAGTACAAACGGAGCCAACATTTTCTATTATACAAACATCTCTTAGGAAGAAAAAAAACTACCCCAAGAGAAAGTCCTTAAAATCAGCAACTCACACTTTCCTCATTAGATCATTTTTGCTGTTTTCTTGCAATTCAGAAATAATTATCCTAGGCTGATTTTATTTTTATTTTATATTTGCTTGCCTCACACTTATGCAGCTCGCTCTACCATGCTCCCAGGGCCATTACTTAGCCATATGTGGAATAACTATGCAGGCATAACCCTAGGTTTGCCCTCTATAAAAATAAAAAGTCACACAGATCTTGGTATTACACTCCACCTTAGAGTAACTTTTCTAAGGCTGCAACCCTACATAGACCTACTTGGAAGCAAATAATGTCGAACTCAATAGGGTTTAAGTCTACCGGTCGAGTACTATTTACCCAAAGGATGCATCATCAAGATAACAAAGTTAAAATCTGCACAACTGCACACCCGTCCTGTATTTAGAATGCAGTACCATTATTATTGCTTGCTTACCAGTGTTTACACCTAGCCCACCCTTCCTTCCGATTTTGCAGAAAAACATTCTACACCCCCCCGCGCCATTCTTTCGCATAGTAACTTTTCAACGTTCAAGATCACCCTAGATATAAAATCAAACGCATCTCAAAGCAATCCGCGTGTTACAAGATTATTTCCTGCTTTCCAAAATAAAGCGCACCCCGCGTCTTCCCCACCATGCAAGCCCACTCTTTAAAAATCTCCCCTCTTCCATATGTCAAAGTCGACTCTCCGGCGTGCTTAAGCACGTTCTGCGCTTTCCGAAAAAATAGTTTTAAGAAATCCACGTACCCAACTCAGCTCAAAGGTAGTTTTGCTGCTGTTCCTTCCACTTTTTTTAATGGGTTGGAAGGGAAGTCGTTGTGTTTTCAAAAACCCAAAATTGCATCGAGAGACGGCGACTCCCTTCTTCGCCGCTGATCGAACCCGTAGATATGAGCGAGACCGCACGAAAAACTGCACACAGTCTAGACACCAAGAAAGCCACTGGGGCTCACCAGCCCGTGGCCAGGAGATTCTCTTAAACTCTCTGTGACGCACGGGCGAAGGGGTGGGCAAGGGAGGAGGGGGGATCCTCTGACGCACGCGCCCGGCTGCAGCCTTCACCATACAAGGCAAAAAGGGGCGGAATGTTCCGGCGCTCGCGGAGCAAGGGGAGGGGTCGGAATGTCTGCGCGGGTGACGCACGCGGGGTTCCATTGACGCACGCCTTAGAATTGTTTGATCTAAAAATAGAACGAGCTGCCCCCGGCTAAAAATAGAGCCTTTCCCTAAGCCGGGGAGGGGGGGGTAGAGAGAGAAAGGGGGAAAAGTGTCATAGGAAGAACCAAAAGGGGGAACAGGAGGATCCAAGGAGCGGAAATGAAGGGGCGACTGCAAAATAAAGATTTAGGGACTCGTAAGGCGAGCGCAATCTTGCAGAGCCCGTTTTCTACCGGCTCTCCCGCTTCTCCATCCACCATCTCCGGAACCGCTCTACAGCCTCCCTGCAGAGCAAACACGCCGTCAACCCCCTCTCCCCGCCACGCTCTGGTTGCATCCTCCCTTCCAGCCACGCGCTTCTCAGGACGATCCCAAACTACACCTTGCGGCTATACTTCCAGCACCCTCCCTCGCCTCCTGTAGTCGACCAGTGCGACAGCTCCTCCCCTTCCTGGGAGCAGGGGCCGGTCAGACACGCCGACATGTCTAAGGAGGAGAGCGATTAGCCCATCGAGAGACCGCGAAAATCAACCCGTGCCGGGGGGGGGGGAGAGGAGGAACGAGAGGCACTGCTCCGATGATCACAAAAGCCTCAGCGTCAAGACACCGCCAGCGATAAACACAGAGACTCCCGTCCAGAATGATATGCCCAAAGACCCAGTCATCAGAGACAATGAAAACTACAAATCTGAGGAATTGGGGTTGATACGTTAAAAAAAAAAACTGGCATTGCGGCCTGACGCACCGGATTTAACGCAGACTTTCTTTCTTTCCTGGCCTGAAGTGATGAGAAAACCTCTGGTTAATTTCTGTGTCCTGCTGCTGTTAAAGGCACAGGTGCAAGGCCATTACAATCATACTAATATTGCAGTCCTACCGAGATAATAAATTCTAGCAGGCCGGACAGTGCACTTTTCTACGCCCATTTACCAGGGCTGAGATGTTTTCTCGTTTTTTTGCAGTGCAATTAATTAGCCCTCAGGGAATGGTTTTAAAAGGCACATGATGGAGCTGAAATCATGGCAGGTCTGGAGGATGTGTGGATGGTAGACAGTACTGCTGCAGCAAGACACATACTGTGTTTTTCGATGATGCACACATATTTTTGTAGTAGGCATCCTTGCTTCTCACACATACAGGACAGTGTGTGTGTGTGTATATGTATGTATGTATGTATGTATGTATGTATATATAAAAAATTTTTTAAAAAAATTGCTGCCCAGTCAGGGGCACCTTCTTCATTAATACATTCACAAACATTCAATTTATTAAACTGTTACAACCCTTAAAAAATCCTCCATACACTTGTAACGCTGGTGCTGACAAAATCTACTGCAAGTATGAAGCTTATTAAATCTCCAAAGTGGACACCACTAGGGAAGTTAGATCTGTGTAAAGATGATGGCAGAGCCCTGCCAAGTTGTATTAAACGTGTACTTTCTCGCCATCTCTAGTTGGCCAGCTCTGTTTTGGGAAAGAGCTTGGTGGATACCCACCGCCCCCCAGCATGTTTGCTCAATCAATCAAGAGAAACTAGAGACAAGGGTGACTAAGGAGTCCAAAAAACTAGGTCAGCCTTCAGCATGTGCCTCTTTGCACCTGTTGCTGGCTTTCCCTGAATGCCCCAACCATAAATAAATTTTCAGAAGTATTTCACTGGCTCCTGCAGAATCTTCTCAGAGACTGCACCTCTACCACAGACATTCCCTCACTTTGCACCTCAGGGAAGCCCCTCTTTCTCTCCCTTTAGGCCTGCTTCCCAAGCCCTCTTCCGAATCCTGGTTTTTCCTCTCTGCAATTTTACTTAGATCACATCCTATCATCTCCCAACTAACCCTTCAAGACAGTTTATAACTTAGAATAAAATGTGCTCCTTCTGGAAGGGTGGGATATAAATTTTTAAAATAAAATCCAATGTATCACACCAATAATATCAGACAAAACAATGAACAGAAAACACAGCCTGCATCAAAACGTTTGGGCAAATAAAATGTGGACATCTAAGAGACAGTAAAAGCTGGGGCCACAGTTGTTATTTCTGGGCAGTATTGAAAAAATGATTATTATTTTTTAAAAATAGGGTTTTAAATGGGATTTCAAAATTTTCTTAAAAGCAGTAGTAAAAAAAAGCCTAGATCAAAGATATCAGTATGGATACTAATTATACAACTTCTTATTATACTCTATGAATATGTTAACAGCAGTTTATGGAGATGGGAGATGACTTGATCAGTCCTATTCTGCAGGTGGTATACATGAAGTGCTCTCTCTCTCTCTCTCTCTCTCTCTCTCTCTCTCTCTGCCTTACCTCTAAGTGTAAAGGTAGAAATGAATAGAGAATTTGGGGAGATGGAGCAGATCTGAAGGAGACCACTGAAGTGGTAATTCAGCTCTTAACAGCAGTAGCCTCTTCTGCAGATGTAGAGAGAATTTTTTCTTCCTTTGGACTAATTCATTCCAAATTGAGAAATATGTTGGGAACTGAAAAAGCTGGAAAGCTTGTGTTTGTTTTCCAGACAATGAACAAGGAAGACAAAGGTGAAGAAGAAGACTGAGTTAACTGTACCACCCAATATTTTAAGTTTCTCATGTTGACTGTTGAAATTACCTAAATTTTATTTTTTAAAGAACTTTACATTTATCTAAAAACTGAAATAGTTAACCATTCAAAAATCCATGTGCATGTTTTAATGTCGTTATTTGTTGAAGAAAACTAATCAGACGAACCATTCATTCTGTCTTGTTAGTACAATTTAAAAGCCTTTTTGGTGGTGGTGATTCTGGCACATCATGACAAAAATATCATGATTAATTGAACAGGTGGAGCTGGTTCTGGTTCATCTCCTGAATGACTTCACAAGTTCATTCTGCCTTAGCACTATACTAAAATGACCAAATTATCGCCTCATTTTTGATGAAAAGTAATCTGAAAACAATTGAGAATTGCTTACTGTGTACCTTCTAATGAAACCTACATCTCTGAATATGTATTAAACAATAATGTACTTCTACTAAAAATGATGATTAAATAGAATCTTCCTCACTAGTAATTTAAACTGTGATTTAAATCAAATCAGCCCTGTTTCTGGGAAGGGAATTCCATAAACAGGGCTTCATTACAGGAAAGGCTGTGACCCTGGTTGCCACTAACCTAGTCTCTGAAGGCAGAGCACCACAAGTATTAAGTTAGACCTTTGAACTCCACTTTAGACTTGTGCTGGCAGTTGTTCATCTTCCATATTCAAACTAGAAGCCCCATAACTTATACACCAAGCTCGGGGGGGGGGGTTGAATGCTGTTAGTGTTTAGCCATCTTGACTGGATATATAAAACAGTGACTTAAGAGTTCATGAATCCTGCAACTGGCCATTTTGGTAGTCCCCTCTATTTTATTCACTCTTCCAATTGACTCTTCTGCTTCTTTGGATTTTTTTTTCATTACATGGGACAATATGCTCTTTAAAAAACAACTCCTCTTAATCCTGGTTATAGGCAGAGGTGGGGAATCTATGGCTGTCCAGGTGTTGTTGGGACTCCAGCTCCCAACAGCCTCAGCCAGCATGGACAATGGAAAGGGATTATGGGAGCTGTAGCCCAACAACAGGTCTAAGGCAAAATAGCAAAAGGTACAGTGAAAACCAGACCCATAAAACTTGTATTAAAAGCCTTAACACCTGTCACATCCTCCTCATGACAGTCAAGTACACATCAGGAACTACCGCCACTCCAAATTATCACAGAATTTTTCCAGGCTGTAGTTACATTCTAAGGTGACCTGGGACACTATCATTATCAGAAGCAAGTTTTTAATCAATATTTCCCCCCCCACTTTTTTGTGCTCAATATGTTCTATTTGGTTGCAATGACTACAGTAGGAAGCAAACATGTGAAGAATTTTTCAGGGTATAGCTCTGTTGAGGCTATTGGATTTCATTCCAGTTCACTGAGTCCTGCCCAGTGATGCCCCCACATCTTGATTTTTGAATGAATTGGCAATGGCAGAAATCAGGAAATATTATTTTGTACTCCAACAAGCAGAGAGGCCTGAGATAACAGTCATTGTGACAGCTTGCTGTACTTGGCTAGTAAGAGACCAACATTTTGCTGTTTTTGAACCAAGATATTCAGGCTCTTTAGCTCCCCAGCTGCTCGCGTTCACACTCTCTCTCCCACTCACCCCCGAGTGAGGTTTCTCTCTAGGCCACTTTCCTCATCACATTACAACTACACTAATGTTCTGGGACTGACCCTTCCCTAGATCACCTGTTAGGATTTGTGACCTCTGTTCCATAATGTCACAATAGATCAGCCAATGACGGAAGAGGTCCTATGTGGGTAACACACATGCAGTTCTTAGCAATTTTGCACAAGAGGGTATGATCTGTGTACCTGTCGCCCACAAAGGAACTCTTGAATGACATTATGGAAAGTTCACAAATATGCTAACAGATGAGGAGGTGTGTATGTGTATTAGTTCCAAAACAATGTTATTAAAAATTTTTTTTTTAATGTCCTGCATTTCAATCCTAAAAAGGCCCCACTAAACAGCTCACAATTAAAAGTAGAGGTTACATAACACAATAAAAATCCAAGAGCATAAAAAAAATCTACAGAAAATTATGACAGGTCAAGAAAACAGACATCCTTCTGAGGAAGGCAGACTACCTGAACATTTTGATGATCTGCTATGACCCAGTCACTCAATCTGGTGCCAAAAGGCGGGCTTCAATCCAGTGATCCAGAAGTAGGTAGAGTATGTGTCTGTGTCTATCTGTGAGTGTGAGTGAGCACATATACCCTAAAGAACAAATGAGTCACCACAGAAGTTTATAGCCCCAAACTTTCACCAGACTATCCACTTTAAGAAGCCTCAATATGCTGCAGATCTTCCTAGTCAATCCCACTGAAGAAGTTACTTGAGCACTTTAAAAGACACCATGAACCCAATACAGCTTTTGTGGCACAGGTAGGTCTTGGATGGTTGTTGTTTAAATTAGGAGAATCCCTGTGGTCCATTGAGGTGTCTTCCTTTTCCAAAACAAGGGTTTGTACTCAGGATTCCCCAACCGTGAAGGGGTAAGTAATCTGTACTGAATACACCTGGCTGCTCAAGTGTGAGATGTGCTAGATCAGTCCAAGTCTCAGTCCAGTATTCTTTGCAAGAATCCCAGGAACTGACCAGAACTAAGTGGCCCAGCAATGCTCTCCTGCCTCTCTGCTCATCAGAATTCAGAGAATGCTGTGTTGCATTCTTAGGTTCTCCCTACCTGTACTAGAGTGGTGGACCTGAATGAGGACAGCGCAACTCGAAAGCTCACTGAGAAGCCCTGGGTATGTCAACATCTTTGTCAAGACAGCCCGCAAGGGTTCTTGTTAAGCTTAAATGACATCCTGAGTTGCTTATCACAAGAAAGAGAAGGGGGGGAAATCCCATCACAACGTGCCAGGTGTTACTTGATAAAGCTGTGATGGTTATATGGATCCTCTATGTTTAAAGGCTGTAGGCTGCTGAACTGCAGCTGCTGGGCAGCAACAGGAGGCAAGGACTCTTGCTTTGAAGCCCCTTTTGTTGAGCTTCCAAAAAGGCATCCAGTTGGTCAGTGGTGGCTGGTGTCCATTAAGGCTGGTAGGGCAGAAGGCACAGAGGCCAAAAGGAGAAGGTGGAGCCCATGACAGGCAGAGCTCACTAATTCTAGTTGTGCCACATCCTCCTCCCTAGCTTGTTCTAAATAGGCCCCACTCCTATACCCAACCTAAAGGCTACAATACTAACATAAGCCCCGTTGAACTCTACGGGGCTTAATTTTGAGTGAAGATGCATAGGGTCAGGCTACAAGAGGGAGGGGTGTTGTAAAATCCAGCCTCAGCTCCTGAGATGTATGTTTTCAGAACCTACCCTATTCCTGTGATTGAAATGTGTTTGAATTCTTAATGATGATGATGATGACGGTAATAATAATGGAAACTTGATTTCACAATACCTACCTCTTAAAGATCATTTACCCCAGCAGTCAAACCCCAGCACTTTGCAAAGAGTTTGGTATCATGAAAACAAAGTTAACCATCAGCCAGCAGTTTTCCCTCTGTCTCGTATCCTCTTTTCCCCCTCCTCTCTCCCCCCTCTCCATTCTCCAACTTGGCGATCTATCAGAGACTGCAACCTCCAAGTGGAATTTTGTAGGCCAAGCATAAAAGACACCGATAACTCAACGGCTGGAAAGATTGATGTATTTTCCTATTGTTAAAAATATTTTTAGCCTCAGCAGTCTCGGGTTTTGCTTAAAGGCCTCACGTTTGTTAAGACCGACGACATAACAAGATGTGTTTTTATTGCATGTTTGAGACAAAGCCCTGGCGGGAATCCTGGAGCAGCTGGTGCGGAGAGGAATGTCATCGTCAGTTGGATCTTTCCCCAGCACTCTCAAGTGCTGGCTTTTTAGGACAAACCTAAAATTTCAGGAATTAGAACTGATAGTGCCTTTTTTTTAAAGTCAGGTTGGTCAAAAACAAAAGTTATGTTGGTAAACAGATTCTAGGACTCTCACATCACAGAATCACTGGAAAGCTGAAGATAATCTAGCCCAAGGACTGGGAACCTGGAGTTCTCTAGCTGGTGTTGAAACCAACTCTCACCAGCTTCAGCCACCATGGCCATTCTTCATGGATGATGGAGTCCAGCAACATCTGGAAGGCCACAGCATCCCTATCTCTGATCTAGCCAGCCCCCTATCCTCAGAGAGGGGCTCAGAGTCTCACCTCTGTTATCATTTTCCCCATAAAATACTGGGATTTCAATAAAGGTTTGTGCAGAATTATGAATGCAGGATTGGACTCTGAGCATAAAAAGGGCTTCGCCATAAGACCGCTGTTTTTCTCTGCCTACCCTACCTTACAAGTTTGTTGCAAGGATAAAAATAGAAATGCCACTGAGCTCCTTGGAAAAAGAGAACACTGATGTGACCAATCAGTTTGAAAGTGATTGTGAAGAAACCATCTTGATCTGACCAGAAAAAAATGTAGTTAATGACAATCTGAGAAGAAAAAAAAGAAGAGAGTGCAAAAAATACAAACAAACAAACCCCAGACTAGGCACCAGATGTCAGAGATGTTATGAAACAATTTGGAAAGGGGTGTATATGTAGAAGACAACCAATCCTCACATTGATTCAGTGGAAAGTTCCACAATGAATTGATTATGGGGACTTCAAAGTGGTTTGAGGCTTGCAGGCTTATGGAAGTCTAAGAGGGAGGCACGACCGTCCCAGGAATGCATGGAAACGTGGCTTGCCACTCGGGGGTGTCAGGAGAAGACAGGAAAACCTACTCGGATCTCTCTGCTTCAGCAAAGCCTTCTTCCCTCTCATATACTCAAAAGAAATCTCTAAAGCTGCCAAGCAAAAAACCTGTTATGTACTTGTGGAACACAATGTACACCAAACACACTGTACACTGGGTTCCATGCTTCACCAACATGTTAATAGCAATAATGTAATCCAAAATTGAGAAGGCAGCTCTAGCAATAAAAACCAGCCAGTTAAAATGATCTAGAAAAGCTGAAATAAAATACATTTGGCCGAGATAAAACAACGTTGCAGCATGCAGCACACCTCTTTTCAGGATTCCAGGCACTCCATCCCCACTACCCACCTAGTTTTTTGGTTTTCACCAACAGTCAGTCAGCATTCCATGTCACTGAGCACGATCAGTTCTCATTGGTTGTTCCTGATTTTTTAAAGGTTCCCTCCCCACCACCAAGATTTTTTGTACTTTTGCAGATCTTTGTGTTTCCCCAAGCCTGTCAGGACTTCTTGTGTGCGGACCCTCTTGTATGTGGATGGTGCCGTTTTGGTTATATAAGGGGCAGCATTCAGTGAACCGAGACCACTATTCGTATATATAAATAAGCATCTCTCTCAGTAATTTAAGATAATATTGGAAGGAAGAGGAAAGATTCTTCATATTTTTTCCTCAAAGATCAACTTGATCAGTTGTGCAACTTGATCAGCTACTATAGTCGGGGATGGGGAACCTGTGGCCCTCCAGATTACAACAGGTAACATTGTTACCTGGTTAGCTAACAGATTGGTAGAGATCCCCAAAAACTGGCCATGCAGGCTGGGGCTAAGTAGTAACTGATTTACAACAGTTGAAGATGTTTAGTTCCCAACTCATGCTAATTACAAAAAAAAGGCTCTTTTTGTTATGGTTCAATTGAAACTAAATGTGACCATTTTTTACCCATCAGTCAAGTTGACAGAGCAAGCAGTCAACCCTGTATCCACTGCCAAGATGGATCCTGCTTTAACACCCGGCAACATCATGTACTGCCAATCTCATCAAAGTCATCCCCCCAAAAAAGATAGCTATGCAAACTGTTCCGGCACCGTCTGGTTCTAAAGAAAAGATGGCTTGCAAACCTGGTACTCGGGTTATGTTCCCAAGGCAACCCTTGCATTTCAGAGTGTTCCTAACTTATGCGTCAGACTTCTGAGCTTGGAACTGGGTGGCAGGGACTTAGCAGGGAGGGCAATAAGCTACTTGCTGAGTTACTCAAAGTGTTTCTGTAACAAACATCTTTTCTAGGTTGCGTCTCAATGTTCCTCCATCAATCTCTCACTCACATACATTGAGTTGAGATTTCAAGATACCATTGTCCAAAATGGGGGGGGGGAGAAAAGAAACAGTAGATTTGGAAGGAGCGGGGGCTTTTTGCAGCAATCCTAAAATCCTCATATGAACTACCAGACAAGGTACAGAACTGTGCATTATAAATTGCCTCTACAAAACTTCGTAAGTGTTCTCCTTATTAGGCATGCCTTTAGTTGACTTAGTTTGTAAAATTGATTTTTTTGAATCTTTTATAGTGTTGTTTTTGTTACCAACTGCTTACATTTCCTTTTGGCAAGTATCTTTTTCTTTTTTTTTGCCAGAGGATCACTTTGCATGGATAGTAAGAAGTCAAAGGCCAGGCAAACTCCCACCAACTCGACCAATACTACAACCCTCTTGAGTGGCCCTCTCTACCACCGATGGACTGTGCCATTCATTCCATCCCTCTTGAGACACAACAGATGAACAGGCAGACAGAAGAGAGGAAGATCCCAGAATTCTCTGCCCCAAACACAAAGGACTCTGGGCATTGTCACACTTTGAGCAGAGCAGCCAGCTGGGCTGGATGTGGCACACAACACTGATATGTTACTATCAATTTGGCCAATAGCGTTGCCTTGACCAAAGTTGGAAGTATGTCCTGGAGGTTTCTACGACCGCAGAGGATTCTGAAGTCACATTCCAACTTTGTATGCCCTGCCTTTTGCTTTCCTCATGTTCTTGGGCTGCATTCACACAAGGTTATAAGGGCTGCATCTACTCAACCAAGGCCCGTATGTTCCTCGGGTGTAGCCCATTTTGGTTCCCCTGCCAGCCATCTGCATTGTTGACAATAAAATGCTTTGGTTAAGGATTCCAAGAGCTCCCCATTAATTCTGCTGGACTAGGCTGAAAAGCAGGAACACAACCCTGGTAACGTATTCTGCGGCCATCACCAAAAGGTGTGTTTTTTCTCCCCAGCTCCTGGATGCTTATTTGGCACATCTGATCCCTGCAAAACCACATAGCCGCTGCCATCACAGCCTGTGAAAAATCCCTGACAAGCCACCATAGCATATCAGAGAACCATGGGCTGTGCACAAGCAACAAAGCGCACACAAGGAAGAGGAGAGTTGTGTTGGAACATGCCACCGTGCACAAAAGGAACAAACGCATGCAATAGCGAGCGCTGCCAAAAGGTCACCCAGAGGTGCCGCTTGTCATTTTAACACCCTGAATGTATCAAGTGTGTATCGCCCCTGGGCTCTACAGCTCTCCCGCCAGCCGCTAGAACCACCCACACTGAGAGACGGAGATGGATTGTAGTGCAATTCCTGGATTCTAACACACAAAAGCTACTCCTTCCCCAGGTGAAACAAGGCCCCTGGCACTCTGCCTTGCCCATTAGCATCTTGATCCTGCCTAGACACACAATCCGATATCCTGTTGGGTCTGGCACTTTGGGAACTTAAGAGAACAACTGGGAAGTGGGTGATTGTGCCCCCTCCCGACAGCCCAGGTGCCCACCAGATGAGCAAAAAGAACAAAGTCCTCCTCGCCTACTGCTGAGTGTTCTGCACAAGAATGTGCCAAGGGGCTTGGAGTTCCTGGCTGGCATTGTGGGATATTTTAGACAGTACAGAAACTTTTAAGGAGGGAAGTGCTACCCAGGATTGCTGGTGCCTCACTCGGTTGAAGGTCTCAAAGCCAAGTTAAGGACCTAGACCTTTATCTCATCAAGGCAAGCTTAACACTCCTTGCATGCACAGAAGATTCTGGCAGCTTGAAGGGGTAAAAGCCCTGTGGGCAAAAGGGTCATAGAAAAACAGTATGGGACTTTAAGGCCTGGGAGACCCAGGATCTGAACCCCATTCAGCAACAAAGCTTACTTTACATTTTTAAGCCAATTAGTTTTTCAACCTAACCACACAACTAGGTTGTTGTGAAGATGTATAGGGTAAATCTTGTATTTGATTTGATTTTGATTTGATTTTAATATTTCTACCCCGCCTTCTGGCCAAAAGGCCCTCAAGGCGGCTTACAAAAAGAGCATCAAAATAAAGATACACCAATAAAACATCAATAATATATCAATAAAACAACAGTAATACATCAATAAAACAACAGTAATACATCAATAAAACAATAAACAATAAAAATACAATTTATAATACATTTCAAGGTTAACACAAACTACCTCCCCCCTCACTTTGGCCATCCCAACGTCCTTGGGATGAATGAGAGCCGATGTGTAGCGGTTAGAGTGTCAGACTAGGACCTGGGAGACCAGAATCCTACTCGGCATGAAGCTCACTGGGTGACCTTGGGCCAGTCACTGTGTCTCATCCTAACCTACCTCACAGGTTTGTTGCCAGGATAAAATTGGGAGGGGGAGAACCATGTTCGTACGACACCGTGAGCTCCTTGGAGGAAAGGTGGGAAAGAAATGTAATTTAAAAAATAAGAATGTGTGGCGAGTTGAGTAAAATAGTTGGATTGCAGATTTTAGGGTACTATTAGTGTTATCTGAGAAGGGCTATACTTGTATCCTGGTTTTGCATGTGGCTTCCAATGGGTCCCCCATCTAGGCAAGTTTGGGACTGCTTAGTGCGGAGTTGCTGAGCTATCTTGAGTTCTCTCTGATCGTTCACTGGGCCTGAAAATATATAAATCATAGAACAGTAGAGTTGGAAGGGGCCTATAAGGCCATCGAGTCCAACCCCCTTCTCAATGCAGGAATCCAAATCAAGGCATTCCTGACAGGTGGCTGTCCAACCGCCTCTTGAATGCCTCCAGTGTCAGAGAGCCCACCACCTCTTCAGGTAATTGGTTCCATTGTTGTATGGCTCTAACACAGCCTTTCCCAACCAGTGTGCCTCCAGATGTTGTTGGACCACAACTCCCATCAGCCTCAGCCATTGGCAACGCTGGCTGAGGATGATGGGAGCTGTGGTCCAACAACATCTGGAGGCACACTGGTTGGGAAAGGCTGCTGTAACAGTTAGGAAGTTTTTCCTGATGTCCAGTCGAAATCTGGCTTCCTGCAACTTGAGCCCATTATTCCGTGTCCTGCACTCTGGGACGATCAAGAAGAGATCCCGGCCCTCCTCTATGTGACAACCTTTCATGTACTTGAAGAGTGCTATCAGATCTCCCCTCAGTCTTCTCTTCTCCAGGCTAAACATGCCCAGTTCTTTCAGTCTCTCCTCATAGGGCTTTGTTTCCAGTCCCCTGATCAGCTTTGTTGCCCTCCTCTGAACCCGTTCCAGTTTGTCTGCATCCTTCTTGAAGTGTGGAGACCAGAACTGGACACAGTATTCATATTATATTATATTAAAGCTCAGTGAATCTTGAATCTCCCAGTCCATCTCTTCCACTGGCTCACAGCAAAACTTTGGTCAAGTCATAGAATGACTTGGAAGATGCCCATAAGGCCCCCGAGTCCAACCCCCTGCATAATACAGGACTCCAGTGGGCCAAGTTCTTTTGACATTCTCAGTTTTGTGTTCATAGGGGAATGCTGTGGCGGATCTAAAACTAACATTGACATAAAGCCTGTTTGGGGGAAGGGGAGATAGTTCTCCCCAGTACTGCATAGAGAGAGAAAAAACTAAAGAAAAGAAGCCTTTCTCTGCCCAGGTAACCTGACCCAAAATGACTTCTTTATTATTCAACAAGTTCTCTTCCCCTAGGCAATGTACACCTGTGGCACATGCTTACAGGGGGCCATTTTGATTGGCAGCCAGCCTAACAGCAAAAGAACCTTTCCTGGCACAGCCAGACAGCTGAAGAACAAGGTGTACGAACATGTCAGCCTGAGCGCTGAGTTTTGGAGAGATCTTCCAAGAAAAGCAACACAGTTAAGAGGAAGAGCCTGGTTCGGCAAGAAAGGCATTTTTGTTTTTAGGAAGTCATACTGTCCTTCAATATAATATAACCATCCTCTCTCACTGAATTAGGATGTTTAAAGTGGTAACCCTCCCCATTTACTTAAGAGTGCAAGTTTGTGGGAATGTTCTCAGTGTCTAATTTTGATATCTGGGATGTTGTAGGACTACAACTCCCATCAGCCCCATCCAGTGTGACCAATGAACTACAGCACCTGTCCTCCTGACCATCAACATTTGGAGGGGCCACTGGTTCTTCATCCCTGGCTTATGCACCCCTAATTTCAGATTAGTGTTTGGGGCCACCACCAGAGATTTAAACTAATATGTTCCCTCGTTGGGTGTTGACAAAGTGGGGAATGAGTTCTTTAATATTGCCACAGTGAACAGAACTAGTTAATCTAATTATTTCTTCCATGGTAAATAGTTCCCTCCCTTTCTCCCCCACCCAGAACCCCCACCCCCTGCCTTCTGTTTTAATTGGCTGAATTGTTTGAGGCAGTCTATTTGTAAAACTCACTAGTGACTCACAATCACACAGAAAAAGCAATTAAAACTTAATAAAAATCATTCTTTGGGGGCGGAGGTGGGGTGAGATGGATTTAACAACTCATTTCCAGACAGAAATTTAGCCCTCTATCTAAACATGATCATCTATTTCACTCAGAACGCTTGCAGCCACAATTATTTACAGGGTTTCCCCCCTCACCATCAAAAGGAATTCTTGCTATGATCTGTAACTCACCACTAGCAGAAAGTTCCATAGGGTAGTTATTTGCCACATGAACAGGAGCGTTTCTTTTGCTCGTCGTGGAATCGGACTGGCATTCTCTCTTTTGAAAAAACCTGCAGGTGCAGTGAGCACCTTGTGCAGAAGCCATCTGGCTGCTTGTCAACCACGGTGGAGGGCAATAGCGCACAGCTGGTTTCAATCATCAGGGGCTAGGCCAGGAACTGCTAGCAAGTTTTTGGCAGGCAGCATGCTAAACACACGCATGTTTGTGTTGAAGAGGAAGCCAAGCCCACAAGGGCGTCAGAGAAAGCGTAAGGGGTATCCCACCCACCACTGGACGTCAGCAGCTGGACAGGCACTGGCTCACGTCAGCAGGTCCTGAAAGAACTCTTTAAGAGCCATATATAGGCCATAGGGGGAATCCCTTCTAAAGTAGGGATCTTTCCCCACCCATCCCCTATGGACCTCCTAAAACCACACTTTCTACCCAAAGCTCAGAGGTTTGGGAGTCCCAGTACAGTAGATGCCAAAAAACAAGGGATGTGTCTAAGCAGGATGAATCTTTCTGTCCATTTCAGCACAGTTAGTTTGTTTTGCCACATTTTAACACACACATTTTAGCACTATAGAAAGTGCCACTTGTCTCAAAAACCAGTGCTCAAATCATGTTAAAATCCCAATTTTTAAGAACAGAGATCCTACCATGATCCACTACCAATTAATCAGGAAGTCAAAACAACTACCTTTGAGCAAGCAGATTCTCACATATGTCATGACCCCCTTTGCTGAGCAGAGCAGCGAGGTGGCCCTGCTGTTTGCCAATACCTAGATAAGAGACTTTCATTTCTTTTGGCACAGAAACACCGTATGAAAATAGAATGCTTTCATCTGAATTCCATCACAGCCTGAGAGAAGGTCAGGTACCACAAAGACACTCATGATGGGTGGGGGTAGGAATCTTCAAGTTACATTTTCATGACCAGAAGAACATAAGAAGAGCCTGCTGGATCAGGCCAGTGGCCCATCTAGTCCAGTATCCTGTTCTCACAGTGGCCAACCAGATGCCCATGGGATGCCTGCAAGCAGGATCTGAGCACAAAAGCGCACTCTCTCCCCCACTCCTGCAGTTTCCAGCAATTGGTGTGAAGAAGCATACTGTCTCTGACTGTGGAGGCAGAGCATAGCCAATGTGGCTAGTAGCCTTTGATACCTGACCTACCAGCAAAGAGAGAAAACCTGTTGGACTATAATTCCTATCATCCCTTACCATTGGCCATATCGATTGGGGCTGATGGAAGCTGGAGTTTAGCAAAATCTGGAAGGCCACAGGTCTGCAATCCGTGGCCTACTGAATGGAAGCTTATATCAGGAAGTGCCAGCTATATACAGTGGGCATTAGGGAGTCAAGTCATGGTATTTTATCCCAGGGCTGTGGAGTCGGAGTCGTGGAGTTGGAAGCCATTTTGGGTGGAGTCGGAGTTGGTAGAAATGTACCGACTCCAGCTTCAAAATAAAATTAATAATTTTTGTGTTGTTTTAATGTATTTTAAGGTCTTTTTATGATGTCTTGAAGTGTTTTTAGCATTTCTGTTTGCTGCCCTGGGCTCCTGCTGGGAGGAAGGGCAGGATATAAATCAAATAATAAAAAATAAAATAAAATAATATACATTTGCCATTTATGAAGGAGTTGGACAGTAGAAAAATAGAGGAGTCGAAGGTTTGACGTACCGACTCCACAGCCCTGTTTTATCCAACTCATCAAATGGGGTGTGTGCATGTCTGGTATCTAGGAAAGAGTTCCATGCAGTGGGGTCGTGAAGGAGCAGCACATTGCTATCACTCTTGCTTTGAGCCAATTAACTATCTTATCCAACCAAACGGCATGCTCTCTGGACCTTAGTCAATACCATAAGTTAACCCTCTTTGCTAACCTCTTAATGTTTTGCAGACCATAACTAAGGCAAGAGTGTACTTCTGCACCAAGTATCTAATTCGTTGGCAAGCAAAAGAATTTGGGCGGTTTATTTCTTACTTAAATTTTTGCCCCACCATTACACACTAAAACATCCAAGGCAGCTAAAAACTGTAAACAATAACGTGTGCGCAGATTTGTTTTCCACAAAAGATAAGGAGCCACATTAAATTATGAATGCTCACTGCCCAGCCTCTCCCCACCACAAGCTGTAAGTATTTTACCAGATCATGCCCAGTTAGTTTCAGGCTTAACTTCACATCCACAAGGACTAGAAACTTGCTTTTTTGTTACTAAAGATATTCTGTGACAAATCCCACATTTCATGCTTACCCAATGCGACTGCAGATATACAAATATGCACAGTCTAACTTACATCTCAAGCAAATCCGTCTGGCAGATGGATGTTACAGCAAGAAATGGATTATCCTGCAGGGGAGTCATGGTGAATTTTAAAGAGATATGTATATATCCTCTGAAGTAAAAGCGTTTCTGCTCTCCTACCTGGAAACAATATGGGAACCTTGCAGTAAGAGAAGACCAGAAGTAACCCAGGCTTTGCAAACTCCAAGGGAAGAGAAAAGTGGTCAGAAGCCTTCAGAACAGAATCCCTTTAACACCATCTTCTAGCCAACATATTTTTATTTAAGTAAGCATACTTGGGGTCTAACCCAAAATATTCTAGGAATGAATGAAAGCCTTAGGTATCAGATCCCTTACAAGAACCCAGAGAAATAAAAGCCATGTTAAACAGCTCCGTCCTTACATATGTTTATTAAAATGTCAGTCAATTGAATCTAATGGCGTTTACTCCTGAGTCAATGTGAATAGGATTGAAGCATAACAAATACATGGGCAAGGGGGTGAAATGTCCCCACACCTCACAGTTTAAAACCTTAGTTTCATCTTCCCACTGAAGGTGGTAAAAGATCCAGGGGTCTTATGCCACCGAATTAAAGGGAAGTATAGTGCCTTGATATAGCACCATAGCCTTTCCTTCCAACCGAAAGGGGGGCAACGGACTAAACTTAGATCCCAGATTTAAGAACGATCCAAGGCTACACTTCACTGTCATTACCTGGGAGAAAACCCCAGTGAAGTCAGTGGGCCTTATTTCTGAGAAGCCATGCATAGATTGCATTACGTTTAGGGGAGGCTGGGAAATTGATTCGCCCAGCCCCCAGCACATCCCCCCATCTCACCTGGCAATCACTCATGGTCCTCGATTCCCACTCCTGCTTCCTCTGCGTCCTTTCGAAGGCAGGCAGGCAGGCAGACAGGCAGTCCAGCGGTGGGATCTGGAACTTGACGTCCAGAGCCATTCGGAGCCCGCCTACCCTCTTTCTCGCGGGACGCAGCAGCCTGACCCCCGCTAGTCCTGCCGCTGCTGCCGTCTCCTACACCCCACGCGATCGCCCCGGCTGCTCTCTTCATCCGTCTGCTGCTTTATTTTCTGCAAACCCCGCCTGTCCGCCCCGGTCAGGAAGGAGCCTCCGTGACGTCAACGCCGGGCTCCATTGACGTCGTCGGAATCCCAGCCATCAATGGGGCTAAAAATAGAAGCCTCCGAACCCAAAATACTACACGCCCAAGGACGCGCGCGGCGGCGGCTCCCCCACTCATTGTGCGCCTCAGCCTTTCCCAGGTCCGCAAACACAACCGGCGGGGCTAGTTATGCCGCGTTGGTAGCACGGCTGCGTTGGCCTCGAGCAGGCAGGGTAAAGGAGGAGGGAATGAGCATTTACAAGGGCGGCCTGTGCGCCAACTGCACTAACACAAGCATACCGTTACACAGTAGTGTATGGACAAATCAAATGCTCTGAATGATGCACCCCCTCCAAACAAGCTTTCGTTACCATTATGCCCCGTTACCCTTCTAAAAACAGCAATCATTACAAAAGGCGAGGGGGGGGGACAGGCCTCCTGCTTCTCGCTCACCGGTAATTCGGCACATGACAAATAGCGGGGGGGGGGGCGCGCTCTCCCTCATTAACCTCGGGACACACTTTTTTACTATAAAGAGCAGCAGCCCCGGGGAACACAGCAGGGCTTACTTACCAATAAGAGGGCGTAGGATCGCGGGGCGCTGCTGCGGTCCTCGGTCCTCCTGAGCATACTTGCTTAGGAGTAAAGCTCCACCGACCTCGATGGGATTTAGTCCCGAGCGAACATACAATGGAAAGGTGGTAGCCCTGGTGCACCCCGGTAGCCCAGTCCTACATCTGTTTACCTGGAAGTAAGCCGCCCTGAGTACACCGGGACTTTCTCGCAAGTCAGTTTGCATACAGTTGGAGTAAACCCCTTATGTAACTTGGCCCTTCCCTGGGAGTAAGGGCCATCAAACTCGGTAGGTTTAACATCAAGTAAAATACACATAAGAGGGAATGGTTTGTTTGGCGGGAGAAATATGGTGAGGACTGCCGCCCTTCTTTTTAGAGCTCCCTTGAAAGGATTTCGATTCTTTTTTTTTTTTAGAAAGGAGCCGTCAGAACGAAGACGAAGGTTAGCAACAATCTGGTAGTCCCGCCTAGCAGATGTCGTGAGTTTCCGGCGTTGCAACGATCTCCCGACTCATAGCTAGTTCCAAAGGTCTGAGCATTTCCGGTTTTACAAAGATTCCATTTTCGCATGTGAGGCTTAAAGCGGTTTCCTCCAATCCCTTTGTAATACTAATTTAAAGCAACATCTCCAGAGTGTTCGTTTCAGCTACACATGGATCTTCTCCTTTTTCTATTCCCCGTTTAAAGTCGCATAAGAGCACAAAAGAAGCCCAAATTAGATGTTGAATAGAGATTATTTGGCTATATATAACAATTGGTAATTCCCTCCCCCAGAAACTGAAAATAAGGGAGAAGAAAAACAAGCTCACCCTTAATCCCCCAGCCTTGCCCAACAGGAAGCAATAAAACAGGATGAGCCAACAAGCAGGAAGCCTGCTATCACCATTGAATCAGTTAAAACATGTCAGTACTAAAGCAATACATTTAAAACTTACACAAAAAATTAAAAAGAGCCTCTAAAAACAGTTAAAAACTCCTAAAAGCAATCACCTACTCTCAAACTAATTTCAGAGTTGCCAGGGACACAACTTTCAGTATTATAATATTATGCAGGCTTAGGCATCTGTCATTGATGAAGGCTGGAGTGCTCTTCAGCCAATTCAGGAGGAGGAGGAGGAGGAAGATGTTATTTGTTATCTGATTTTGAGAATTGTTATTTAATTTTGAGAATTGTATTATTTTATTGATGTATTATGTTCTATTGATGTATTGTTATGTTCATTTTCTTTTGTAAGCCACCTTGAGGGCCTTTTGGCCGTAAGGCGGGGTATAAATTTAATAAATAAATAAAAATAAATAAATGCTTCTCGTGTGTTTAGTACTGCAATCCTATGCACACTTACTTGGAATTAGGTTCCTTCTATGGTAGAGCCCTTTAGTACTACGGTGTGTGCCTTTTCCGCAATTCACTGGAAGTGGAATTAAAAAGGTAACTTGCAGAGGACTTCATGTAGTGGTATCCAGCAGTGCCTTTCCATGGGCTAAAATTCTTCTGTAATACTTACTGAAAAGTCAGTTCTATTCAGCAAAGATCCCTTTATTAGGGTTGCCAGGCTTAGGGCCTGATCCTGATCCTGTATCTTTAGGAGAAGGGAAAGTCAGCCAAGTGCAGGTGTGCTTGCAACCCTGTAATGGGAAAAACCACAAGGTGAAATTCTCCCTTCCCCCTGCACAACTTTTAAAGATACAGAAGGCCTCTTGGAGGCTGGGCCTGGCAACCAAGAGGTCTTCTGCATCTTTCAAAATTGTACAGGGGGAAGGGAGAATTCCACCTTGTGGTTTTTCCCATTACAGGTTTGCAAGAACACCTGCACTGGGCTGACTTTCTCTTCTCCTAAAGGTACAGGATCAGGCCCTGAGCCTGGCAACCCTAATAAAGGGATCTTTGCTGAATAGAACTGACTTTTCAGTAAGTATTACAGAAGAATTTTAGCCCATGGAAAGGCACTGCTGGATACCACTACATGAAGTCCTCTGCAAGTTACCTTTTTAATTCCACTTCCAGTGAATTGCGGAAAAGGCACACACCGTAGTACTAAAGGGCTCTACCATAGAAGGAACCTAATTCCAAGTAAGTGTGCATAGGATTGCAGTACTAAACACACGAGAAGCATAATTGATATAACTGATTCAAGGTGATTTAATTTTGAGTAAAAAGGCCTAGGACTTGCCTGCCTGTCACCTTCTCTAATGTCATTTGTGCCATGAATGTCACTAGTGTAGGACAGAGTATGGAAGTCAGAAAAAGAATATATATTTAACCCAGTTCTAGGCTATGCATTCTGGTTCTAGAACAATTTAAGCTCAAATCAGTTTAAGCCTCTTGTGGGAATGTGTGGCTTAAGTCAAGTTTTCCTTAAATTGGTTTCTAATGCAAATCTCAAAATATTGTCCAAAATGTATGTTTGATTTCAAAGTTAATATCTTAGGCCCAATATAGTTGCTATCATGAAATGAATGCTGTCCCAGAACTACTCCTCAAGGGTTGTCTTCGACACAGTGCATTGGTAGATGCCAATAATGTAGGAAAACCCAAATAAATTTGTTTCTCCCCATTCCACCACCCATAGCCTCTGTGGAGTTGCACACAAGCACTGGAAATATCCATGTGACTGATGTATTACTTATAATCAATGTGACATGGGAGCTGGCTACAGTTTTTTTGTGGTGACAACACACTCCACAAAACATAACATGTAATATGGGCCTCACAAGTAACAACTATAGCTGGTGATGCTGCAGCCTACAAGAGGCTTCTTGCAGGAATTCAAAGGCTGCTTTTTGTGTGTGGGGGAGAGTTCAGAAATTTATTTATTATTTATTTTATTTATTTATTACATTTATACCCCACCTTTCTTTTCATGATTGAAACCCAAGGCGGCTTACATATGGTTCCCAGGCGGTCTCCCATCCAGGCACTGACCAGACCTGACCCTGCTTAGCTTCAGCAGGGAGCTGGGCTTATGTGCCTTCAGACCATAGTCATAGAAAGTTCAACTGGTTCAGAATATGCTAGTAAGACTATTAACTGGAACCTACTGTAGGGAGAATATTTTGCCAATATTTTAAAGCCCTTCACTAATTCAAGTTGCTGGTATTAACCTAAAGTTTAGCTGGCCAGGGACTAGGGAACCAAGGGTTCACCTTCTTCTGTATGGGCCAGCCTGTCTGCTGAGATCATTATCTTGAAAACCTGCTCCGGGTGCCCTATCTTCAGATGTTAGGCAGTGGCTATCAAGGATCAAGGCTTTTGTATGGTGGCACCCTGAAGGTAAAGTAATTCTTCCTATGCATATCTGCCTGGCTGGCAAGGTTACCTTTCAGGCCCTAGGCCAGGTGTGGGGAAGCTTTGGTCCTCCAGATGTTGCTGAACTACAACTCCCATCAGCCACAGGAACCATTGCCAATGCCCAAAGGATTATGGGAGTTTTAGTTCAGCAACATTTGGAGGGCCAAAGGTTCCTCACACCTGTTCTAGGTGAAAACTGTTCTCTTCTCCTTAGCCTTTAATACCAGATAATATGCCCCTGTCTTGGCCATTTTTAATTGCTTTTAATTGCTATTTTTGTCTGCTTACAGATTTAGGTTGCTGTTTTCATTTAAAAAAAATATTTTATGTTTGGATTGTTTTAGAAGCTGTGTTGTGCATTGCCTTGAAGATCTATTGATGTTCTATTGGCAGGGCAGAATCTTTTAAAGCATGGTACTCAGCTGCTCTGTGAATCCCTGGTGAGTTTCCTTTTGAACTGTTGACAATTACGTTTTTCTATAATAGCTTTAACAAAATACCCACTTTGTATTTCAATCACTGACGGACAAGCTGTTGCAGAGAGCTCTGTAATAATCGCAATTCATCTCTGCAAAGCACAGCATTTTCAGATGTTCCACGCACTGCCTGTGAGATAGCAGCATAATGGCGAGAATGACTGTTGTGGGAAGGGCAACACCTCCAGCCCACGTACACTAAGAATGGCACATCATGTTACATGTAGTTGCATGATTCTGTGTTTCTTTTAATACCCTGCAGCCACTGAGGTTATAATGGGAAGTGGAAGATTGGCACAGGAAGGGGGGAGAGAGGCTTCTCAAACCCTTCCTTTTCATGCTGTTTTTCTGTTGAAAATTCCACATACCTATATATGTTTTTAACCTTACTGTGGAAAGGGATATGAATACCCCTATATATCTTTCCCACCACAGAGGTGCTAAAACCAACAAGGAGGCAGGCAGTTTTCAGTAGAAAACTGGCTCAAGGGGAAAGGTTTACTAAGCCCCTCTTTCCTTGTGTCAGGGGAAGGGTCATAGCTTGGTGACAGAACATCTGCTTTGCATGCACGAGGCCCGAGATTTAATCCCTAGTACTTCCAATTAGACCTGGGAGAGAACCCTGTCTGATATTTGGAGAGCCACTACCGGTCAGAATACACGATAATGAGACAGATGGACCAGTGATCTGACATGCATTTAAAGTGTGTGGCTTCCTGCAGAGAACCCTGGGAGCTGTAGTTTGTCATGGGTGCTGTGCTGGGAATTGTAACTCTGTGATGGATAAACTACAGTGCCCGGGATTTTGGGGGGGAAGCCATGTGCTTTAAATCTTTGGTACAAGGCAGCTTCTTCCTATGTTTCGCTTCAGACTGTAGCCTTTGCAGCTACGTTGCTGTAGTTGTTTTTAAGGTCTCCCTCCTCCAACCCTCGCCCCGTGCCAAGAATTGCAGAATGTGTCCTACTGTACTGAAAGGGCGTCTTCTCACTCTGTTAGTATCCTTCAGCGCTCAAATGAGAGTGGGACAAAAAAGGCAGTTAGAAACGATGGCGTCCACAGCTGCTTCTCTCTGTGGCTGCAGGAACAGGCAATGGAGCACTTGGCTCTGCAGACGTTCCCTTGAAGCTGGAAAGCTAAATTCGCAAGTGGATGCAGTACCAGGCACTCTCAGAGCCCATTCAGAGGCGTTGGTGTGCACATTCTCAAAAACATGTCAGCAGTATACATTCCTATAAGCCCACCTCCCCCTACCACCACTGTTTATGGAAATGAATAACAGGCTACACAAGCGCCTGGCTGACGAAGGCACCATGGAAGTACTTTTTGAGAACGTTCAAGGGCAATTGGTTCAAACCATAATCCAAGGTGCAAAGTGGAGTAATTAATTTTTTGTTATGACTGGCGTTAAGCTAACTGATTTATTGATGCTTGTTAAAACAGTTCCATTGGGAATTATGCCCCTACTAGGAAAAACTCTCCCCCATCCACCTACCGCTAGCACAATGGGGCTTTCCGCTTCTTCTCCCCCTGCCCTGTGCACACCCCACACCCTCACCAAATCTACTTGAGAGGGTTGGGGGGACCGCTAGAACAGATTTAGGGGCACGTGGGGCAGGGGGGTGAAAGTCCCATTGTGCTAGTGGCAATCCTTGCGCTGATGGATTCATGTCTTAGTGTGAGGTTGGATACAACCCCCACAGCTAAGGCTACAATCTACTTTTAGAACAAATGGTATTATAAATTGGATTTCTGTTGGTGAGTATATGTTAGGTAATTGTTTATATTTTCCCCCCATTTAGTTTCTTTGCAGTGTTGTAATCCTGTTGTACTGTCTCTGTTTCATTTAAATGGTTTTTGTGGCATTTATTTATTTATAAGAACTTTTGCGCTCTGCCTTTTGGCCCCCAAGGTGGCTCACAATCATAAAATATATTGCAGTATGATACTAAAACATTTTTTAAAAATCCTGAAAGCCTCAAAACAGATCCAAATAAAACAGCAAGAGAGAAATTGCATCTGACCAAATGCTTGTCAAAACAGAAAGTCCTTGGAAGTCTAAAATCCTAACAAATAGAACCACTTGGGCCTCTTTAGGGAGGGGATTCCACAATATGGGTTCCAAAATAAAAAAGGCTCTGATCTGTGTTCTGGCCCAACACTTTTCTGATAGTAGCAGGAAACAGAGCAAGGTCTAATAAGAACCTAAGAAGAGCCCTGTTGGATCAAGCCAGTGGCCCATCTAGTCCAGCATCCTGTTCTGGACTAGGTATTTTGTCGCCAGTGGCAAACAAGATGCCCATGGGAGGCCGGCAAGCAGGACCTGAGTGCAAAGAGCACTCTCCCCTCCTGTAGTTTCCAGCAATTGGTATTCAGAAGCATACTGCCTCCGACTGTGGAGGGGGAGCATAGCCATCATGGCTAGCAGCCATTGATAGCCTTATCCTTTGGGAATTTGTCTAGACCTCAGATTACAACTGCAGTGCCAGGGCAGTTTTGTTTGTAAGGTTTGCCCTTTGTGTCTGCCAACCTCTTTACCCTGGCCTTTGACATCTGAGACATGTATTTTTAGGACCCACCCTATTTTGGGATTTTAGGTAATTTTTAAATTGTTTTTAATGTTATAGTTTAAAATTGTTGTAACCCATCTTGGGACCTTTGGGTAAAGGACAGGTCATAGATGACAATAACTTGCCCATTTTGACCAGAAAATCTATTTGCACTGACTTTCAAAATGTAATGTTTTAAGACAGCCTCGAGATACTCTTGGCAAAGAGGTTCCCCCCCCGCCCCCCCCCCAGCTGTATCTGTGCCTTCTACTGTTGCAGTTTAAAGGCAAGAAGAAGAGTTACAAATTACATCACTATAGTTTGGGTTATTTTTAAAGATGACATAATTCTCCTGCAAGGTAGCCTACCCGACAGATTTCTGCAGCAAAAGATTTTCAGCTCAGTCTATGCATAGCTAGGTATACCTGAGCCTATTGAAATAAGTGGGCCTAAGGGCACCTCATTCTGCACTGGCTGCTTATTCCTGAGGCTTATTTTCTGAGATAGTTCCTGCAAGTTAAGCATATTAGTATATCTTTTTATAGGCTAATTTCGCTTAATTTGTTTCACTTCTCATAGTGAGAAGGAACCAAGAACAATGGAGGGAAATGATGATCCATCCTCTACATTCAAATTTCTCGTTGCAGTCTTAAATGTGAATACGCCCATACATACACACACATGAAAGCTATGATTCTCAGGATGCTGAATCATGGTGGCACTCACTACATTCTGCACATGTGACACAATCTCATCAGGGCTGGCCCTATGGAGCAAGGTCTCAAAAAATATGCAGTCCTGTCTTTGATTTAATAGCAGTGTGGCAGGAGTTGACCTTGTACTGACCCCATGACGGCTCCCTCCCATCAAGTTTGCAATGGTCATCACACCCACAGTCTCCTTGTCTGTGGTGTGGATCCTGCAACTTGACTGTGCATCAGAACAGGGGAGATGGAGACACCGGGTGATGCTGCAGACCACACAGGGCAGTTGTTATCATAGCCCTGCGGCTGCCATTAACCTAAGCTGTAGATTTTGTGCCTATGTGGGTATGTCCTTGGTTACTAAAACTCTTTTTTGTCACATGTAAGAAACAGAACTATTAGCAGAGGGTGTGACGTTTCAAACATATAAGTTATTCCTACAACTCAACAGAGCTGGTTGTATGTAAGAACCTGAGAAGAGCCCTGCTGGATCACGCCAATCCTGTTCTCACAGTGTCCAACCAGATGCCCATGGGAAGCCTGCAAGCAGGACCTGAGCGCAACAGCACCCTCCCCGCTTGCAATTCCCAGCAATTTTAAACGCATAGTGCCTCCAAAAGTGAGTGTTGAACATAACCACTGTAGTATGTCAGTAACTAACGAGTTGGAACAGACAATGTCCCCAGTATCAGGGATCCCTGTATGAGTCAAGAAATAGCTTATTAAAATATTTATGTAGTTTAAGGAAGTGGGTCAATTCACACTGAAGTAGAGAAGAACCTCCCCACTAATCCCCTTCCCATTTACACCAGGAAGAAATTTGTGCCAGTTCCAACTTCCAAATGCAATGATCAGTTCAATTTTAAGGCTGTGAGCACACTAGTCGCCTACAGCAAAGCATTTCCATTGGCCATACCTGAAGGGGCAACAGGCTGGTCTACTGATCAGTTAAGAAACCTGTGTTAAGCTGAATTTTTAAAAAATGCACTCGAGCTGTTCCCATCAGGTTTTACAGTAAAAAGGGGCAGGGTTTGGCAAGCGTCATATGCCCCCGTTTTCAGACAAAAGGTGTCTCTACCCTAAGTGTGAGACAGACCTCATTCACCAAGTCTCCCACGAGATAAAATGTTTATGGCAAGCTAACACAAGTTCACTGTGGTCTTGCACAAATCCCCATTCATTTTGGTGGGGCATATGCAGCAGAATCTCCCAATGGATTTCGCCTCCATGTTAATCAGTGGATTTTCTGCCAGGATGCACATCCCTTGGGCCTAGGATTATTTACTTGGGGATGCAAGCACTAGGTGAAATGCTAGGGGTCTGGAGTTGTGTGGGTGAAGAAGCAGGAAAGAAAAGCTGGAACAAGAAGAAAATAAATGACTGTGGCATGTTCAGGGATATGTACTGCATATGTAATATCTATCCAGGATTATGTTTGGACTATTTTCTATCTTCTGCAAGGCTATGCTGTGCTGCCCTCGTGTGGTTAGAGGCCATATTAAATTAAATATGAGTAGGATTTATAGAAGCAGTTATGTAGTCACCCAAAGCTAGAATAGTAACCTCTGTTAGGATTATAAAATCACACATTATTTATTCAGTTGCCTGTACAGGGCAGTCTCCAGGCCAGAGATTCCCACATTGTGGTCTGTGGACCACCAGTGGTCCGCGACCTTCATTTGGGTGGTCCATGGCATGTTCACATTAAATAGTAATATTGATTTGTAACTGTATTTTTATTGCTTTTTAATTCTTGCATTGTATTTTATTGTATTACAGTTTAAATTCTATAGAATCCAAACTGTAATACAATATAAGAAATAAAACAAGCCATAAAAATGTAATTTAAAAACCATATAGCACTTAGCACAGCTCATTACAATTGCTATGACAGGCAGAAAAATCATTAAGTGGTCCACCAAGACCATTAGCAATTTTCAAGTGGTCTGTGGGGCAAAAAAGTATTGGGACCACTGTATTAAAGAGATCATCCAGTGTCCTGCCAGAGCAAGGAAGATTATGCTGTTCAAAAGGACAAAATATTACCAATTCTGCAAGGTACTTAAGAACGAACAAAAGCCTAGAAATGTTGTTTGTTCATATGTAACATGCATTTCTACCAGACTGCCGTATAGTCCTCTGGGTCAGCTTGGTCTCTAAGAGTTTTTAATGGATGAGTCAATTTCTCTGAAGTGGCAATAAACTCTTGTTTTGCATACCATCTGTTCAATGTAATGAATTACACATCCTTCCAGCCCTTGTGTGATAACAAGCCAAGCTGCAACAATCAAGTAGGTGATCAAAGCCTTCCAGATAATACTGGCATTTCACCTTTCAAACAGATGGCAGCCACAATTCAGAGTCAAGGATATCTCTTTCTCCAGCAATAATACTAATCTGCTCCCCAGTTTCCAAAATGGTTACACCCCAGGCAAGCGCATCAGAGGCACCAATAGGTGCCCCTCTAACTGCAGTTGCGCCCAAACTGGGTGTTACATGTGTAATGACATTTTCTGACTTCATGCTGGCATCTTTGGGCAGAGATTTGCCAATACACACAAAGTCAGCAACCTAGCTTTCCATTACACCACTTCTCTTTTCAAAAGAGGATGGTCCCAGGCTACCTAAAAGAAACATCAGTAAGACAAACAAACAAAATTATCCTAGACCGGGAAGACCTTAATAATTTTAGATGGCTGGCAAATGTCCCTGTCCTGGGTAAGCTCCCCAAGTGGGTGGTTGCCAAGCAGATCAGGTAGAGTTGATGACATTGTTTTTCTGGATTCAGTTCAGTTGGAATCCAGGCCCAGGTTTGGCACAGAAACTGCCCTGATCAGCCTATACAATGACCTGTGGTGAGAGAAGGATTTCGGACAGAGAGATGGTGAGACCCTGTTTATTATCTTGGATCTCAGCAGCTCTTAACACCATTGGCCATGGTATTCTTCTGGGATGGCTGTCTGAGGTGGGAGTGGGCAGCTCTGGAAGGTGGTGTTTTAGGGATACAGTCCCATGGATCCTCTGATATGGGGTTCCACAGGGATCAGTCTTGTCCCCCATGCTATTCAACATCTAAATGAAACTGCTGAGAGGGGTCATTTGCTGTACTCTGTCATCAGCCCTGATAACATACAGCCCTGTGTGGTGGATGTGCAGAACAGGTGCCTGATTGCAGTAGTGGAATGGATGAGGACCAACACATAGAGGCTCAGTCCAGACAAGACTGAGAGGCTGTTTGTGGGTGGTTCCTCGAGTCTGGCCAGATACATGGTCTTCAGCTTGTTCTAGATAGGCTCCTTCTGAAGGAGCATGTCCACAGTCTGTGGGTTCTGCCGGATCCATTTCCTGTCACTTGAGGCACAGGTGGCCTCTGGTGGCACAGAGTGCCTTCTACCAGCTTTGGCCCTATCTTGACGGGGATAACTGCAATGTGCAGTGCTAGATGATTTTTAATTGTCGTTTTATTACTTCTTTTATCCCTTATATTGTATTTTTGTTATAATTTGCATTCCATAGAATTCAAATTGTAATATAATAAAATACAATATGTAAGAAATAAAAGAAGCAATACAATTAAAAATCAATATGTATATTTAATGTGATCATGCCCTGAACCACCTGAATCGACCTTATTGGCCACTGGTGGGCCACAGACCACAGTTTGGGAATCCCTGCTTTTTATGTACTGTTGTGGAAAACCATGGTTTTGTTCCTAATTTTTTTTTATGTTGTTGAATATTTTCTGTAACCTTGCTTATACAATCAATTTAAAATGTTTAAATATTTGTTTTAAAAATAAAATACAATACAGAATTAGTATGTGAAGATTCACATGCACCCCTTCCAAACAGGATGCCGGTGGTGCTTCTTCTTACTGTAATTTTTTTCTGTGTCCAAATAATTGCTAATTCTATTCCCCGCATCATTGCTGCATTTGCCACTTTGGCCAATAGATGGCGCCAAGTGGAACTGCTTCTTCCTTAGTTGATGATGACCTATGCTTCACTTTTACTGCATTGTGTGGTTGGTGTGGAGAATGGTTTTATTTAATTTTATTTAATTTACTGCATTTATATCCCACCATTTCTCCAAGGAGTGCAAGGCGGCATACATGGTTCTCCCTCTTCTCATTTAATCCCCACACAAACCCTGTGAAGTAGGTTAGGCCAGAGGTAGGGACCAAGGTCACCCAATGAACTTCATAGCTGAGTTGGGATTTGAGCTCTGGTTTCCCAGGTCCTAGTTCAACACTCTAGCCACTGCCCCATACTAGCTCTCAATATTCAGTTGACTGAATAGTGTCTGGAAACCTTTGATAAGTGGTTCCAAAGAATGCTACAATTTGTAGGGGTGTGTGTGTGTTGTACCACTTTATGCCCATTTGCCAACGAAAGAGAAGTGTCCTGCTTACGGACACAAGTAATATTTGAACGATGAATGTAGCATAAGGACAAAATGTACAAATATTGGTGTTAAGCATGGGATAATCATTTGTCTGCTCCTCCATAAACATTATGGGTTATATCTAAGTTCTACTCAGAGTAGAACCATTGAAATTAATGAACCTAAGGCTGCGTACACACTAACCCAGCCTTTCCCAACTAGTGGGCCACCAGATGTTGTTGGACCACAACTCCCATCAGCCTCAGCCAGCATTGCCAATGGTCAGGAAAGATGGGAAGTGTGGTCCAACAACATCTGGTGGCCCACTAGTTGGGAAAGGCTCCACTAACCTGTTTGTAGCGCAAAAATGTAGTTTTTCTCAATCCGGAATCATTCATGCTCATCCTCAACAATCTTCTAGACTGATTCTGTGTTGGCTGGGGCTGATGGGAGTCCAACAACATCTGGAAGGCCACAAGCTTGAAAGTTAGAGTGCTTCCAGATAACCTGTTTACTGAACATTCATCCGGATTTGTTTGCAGGGTGATCAGATGATGTTAGCTATTATCTTCATTTGTTTTACACGGAGGTTAGATGACGTGCGTCAAAGCAAGTGTTATCTGACACTTTTCAGTCCATTTCCCCATCACTTTCCCTATCGGGAAGAATGTCTGCTCTTTGGGGGAAGCAGGTTTGTTGCGCAGGACCTCCCAATCAGTTGTAATTGCCCAATCTGCATGGGCCAGTATGTGATTGAATTCCACTCTAAAATAGCGACAGGCAGCTTCCAGACTGTTCTTCCCGCCCGCCCCACATTCCTGCCTCTGTGCCTAGGGGAAAAAAGCTCTCTTTGTAGGCAACCCTGGTGGTGGTGTAAAATGACCAGTTAGGCAGCTTCCAGTCATTTTACACCACCACCAGTGTTGCCTACAAAGAGAGCTTTTTTCCCCTAGGCACAGAGGCAGGAATGTGGGGCGGGAGGGGGGGAGAAAGGTGATTCCCATTCAGGTCGAGAGATGTTCTTTAAACAGAGCCTCTCCTAGGACAGTCCCTCACTGCCACAGGAAAAGCTGGGGAGGGAGTTTCCAAGCAGGAATTCCACAAGATCCCACAGGAAGCCAGGCAGGAAAAGAAGCTGGATGAACCTAGAGTGCGCCAAGAAAGTTTCGGACACGTGTCCCTTTACAGCATGCAGAACAATAGGCTCGAGATGGGGCTTTCTTCCTCTTCCCCTTCTCAGTCTGCCAGTTGCTCTGCTCCCTGCTGGATTCCATGCCAAATGCCCTCGGTAACTAGGTAGGGACACAAGGCGCACAGAGGCTGGGGTGAGTCACTGTGCAGAGCATATCGTGAGCTGCAGCTGAGCTCAAATATTTCCTTGAGTTGCCCAGAAAACGGAGTTTCCAAACCTCGCACCAGGACGGAAGGGCAGCAGCACAAGAGGTCACTGACAGTCCATGCCAAGACTTATTTAATGTCAAAGGAACTGGAAATGTGCTTGGCTGGAGTTGTGCATTGAAATGAGGAACATTTACAATGCCAAAACTGTTGGGGTGGGGTGAAGTTTCTCTTTTTTTTTAAGTCAAATTTCTAGGCATCATTATAAAGAGAAGCTTGTGAGAACAACGTAAATGCAGTTGCCTGTCAAAGTGTGTAGCTGCACTACTTGCGCATTGCTGGTCAGTATATATTTGAGGCTTCTGTAATGTGAATCAAGCCTGCTTCAAGCTGCCTCTTGAAGGCCTCCAGTGTTGGAGAGCCCACTACCTCCCCAGCTGATTGGTTCCATTGCCATATCACTCTAACAATTATGTTTTTTTTTTTATCTTGAGCCCAAATCTGGTTTCCTGTAACTTGAGCCCATTATTCCATGTCCTGCACTCTGGGATGATCAAGAAGAGATCCTGGCCCTTCTCTGTGTGACTCCCTTTAAAGTATTTGACAAGCAGGGCAGGTTCTCTGTACAATTGCCACCTTTTTTTTCTGGGAGGGCTCCTGTGTCTTTAGCAAGTGCAGCGCAAGTAAAAATTCAGCTTGTGAAGCTTTCCTCATTGCTGTGCCTTTATGCTGGATAAAGCTGAACTTGCTGCATTTCCACTTGCCATGCAGCCGTTAACGGGACAAGGCCTCTGGCAACCATAAGACGCTGGGATTAACCAGAGTTCCTTGGTTCTAGATTCACACTTGGTCTCCTGAGTTACAGCAGAACAGCTTGAAGGCCGAACTTCCTTGCAACTAACTCCATCTCCTCTCCAGACTTTCTCTGCGCTTCGTTGCTGCCCTCTGTTTCAGTTTTTAGGCATGCCCAGGGTGCTGGGTGTGGAATGCTCCCTGGTGCTGTATCCAGCTGCCTCCATGCCTCACATGCCATTGCAAAAGAAGCAAAATGTGCCTTGCTGTTTGGAGCCTTCTGGCCTGTCACAATTGGTTTGCATCTCAGGATTGCTGAGCCTGTGTTGGCAAAGCTCAGAGCCCCTGGAATGTGACTGTTGTTTCTGCCTTGGCTGTCTGTCTGAATGCCAGGTGGGAAATGTTATTATGTCTCCTTTTTTGAAGACTGTTTTTATTGCTATATTTTATTGATTATTTTATACCATTTAATGTAAACTGCTTACGAGTTTTTTTTAATTAAGCGGTATATAAATCTTGTTAAATAAAAACAAACGACACATGGGGTGGTATCCAATGCACTCATTCCATCAGTGCAAGGATTTTTGCTTGCACAAAGGAACTTCCCTCCTCCTTTCCTGCAGGGGCCCCACACCCTCCCCAAATCTGCTCCAGAGGTTTAGAAGAACTCCCAGAACAGATTTAGGGAGTGTGGAAGTGTAAGCCCTTGTGCTAATGGAACAAGTTCCTTAGCTCTACAAGACTGGATTCAAGCCATGGTCCATTAAAGCACAAGATATGCAAGGCCAGAATTACAAATGTAGGATATGATTATCACAATTTGTAGGCACCCGCCTGTCCTAGCTTTGGCAGAGACGTTGCCTGACATAGTGACAGAAGGGGACACCCTTGCTGCACAAGGTAAGGTCATGGTGTTGCCCAGACAAGGAGGAAAGGGTGCACATTCAACCTATCCCTTTTATATTAAAATTATTCAATTGACATTAGAAGCTACGTTGCCAAAGTATGTGAGAAGGTCTCTTTTGGGGACTGAAGAACAGGACAGGTGAAAGCACGCCAGGAAGTACCTATATCCCATGCCTGGTATTTGCATTCTTAGTAAAATGCCTTTTGTTCATCATTATTGTGACATATGTGAACCTGCTCAGAGATAAGTCAGGAAAGGGCCAGGAAGATATCAGTGAATTTTAATTTCAGTCTTTCCTACTGCCCCCGCACTGTTTTCTTTGCTTTTGTTAACCCACTCTACACCTTTGTGATGGAGCAAACTATAAACCTAAATAAAAACGTAAGCATACGGGGGGGGGTGTCTCTGCAGTAAAATTCCTGAATGCGCTTGGGAATTTTATGGAGCCTGGAGATGGACACTCGGTCGAGACCCTGGTGGAGGAGTGGAATGAGGCGATCACCGGGGCATTAGACCGGGTTGCTCCGAAACACCCTCTCCCCCTGAATAGGACTCAGACATCACCGTGGTATACTCCACGGTTGCGAACTCTGAGGTGGGAGGTGAGACGGCTAGAGCACCAGTGGTGGAAATCTCGCTTTGATGACAATCGGACACGGGTTAGAGCAGCTGCGGCAGCCTACCATGTGGCGATAAGGGCAGCAAAAAAGGATTTTTATGCTGCCTCTATTGCGTCCGCACAGTGCTGTCCCAGGAGGCTGTTCCAAGTGGTCTGAAGTAGGGTTGCCAGGTCGGAACCATCCAAAAACCTGAGAAAATGGGGGCGGGCCCTAGTGATGTCATGGGGCGGACCTTAGTGACGTCACAGGACAGGCCCTAGTGATGTCACAGGGCGGGCCCTAGTGACATCATTAAACATGATACATTGTATCAACCACAGTTGCTTGGAGCATACCATTCAAAAAAAAATTCTCTGGAGATTAAAATAGAAATCTTACCTAAAATAGGGTGTTCCTAGGTCCATCTGAAGTGTCAAGGTCATTCTTTCTCACAAGCTTAGGGTGATGCAAAATGGAAATGGACTGCCTTCAAGTTGATCCAGATAGGGTCTTCATGGTAAGCAGTATTCAGACAGAGGTGGTTTACTATTGCCTTCCTCTGAGTCTGACAGGCAGTGACTGGCCCAAGGTCACCCAGTGAGCTTCATGGCTGTGTGGGGATTCAAACCCTGGTCTGCCAGGTCACAGTTCAACGCCTTTAGGGAACATTTAATCTAGCTTACTTGCTTCTGGCAAGAAGGGTTTACGTGCCCTCAGGCCAGGCCATTATTGGAAGAAAGGAGCTTAGTGTTGCAGAGATGTTAGATGGGAGCACAGATGGATGCCCCTGAAGGCAGCAACTGTAAACATGCTTATTAAGGAACTAAGCCCCATAGAACTCAATAGGACTTACTTCTGAGTAGATGTGGTTGCAGCCATGTTAAACAAATTAAACCAGAACTATCACTAGAAGCTAAAATGATGAAACTGAGGTTATCATACTTTGGACACATAATGAGAAGACATGATTCACTAGAAAATATAATAATGCTTGGAAAAACAGAAGGGAGTAGAAAAAGAGGAAGGCCAAACAAGAGATGGATTGATTCCATCAAGGAAGCCACAGACCTGAACTTACAAGATCTGAACAGGGTGGTTCATGACAGATGCTCTTGGAGGTCACTGATTCATAGGGTTGCCATAAGTCATAGTCGACTTGGAGGCACATAACAACAACAGGCTTCAATCCTAAATACATATAGTAGGTTGTATATGCCCCGCCCTATGGAAACAGTGGGACTTATGAGTAAACATTCATAGGATTGTGCTGTTAAGTATTGAAGTTACAGCTATTTTTGTTAACATTTTAAACCTCAATCAGCCTTTTTACTTTGAGCTTTTCATTGCATAAATTATTCTAGACATTAACATTTCATAATGAAGTTTTGCTTTGCATATAGCTTACAGATTTCTGGTTAGTCATGCAATAATTCCAGAGTCTTTTAGATATTGAATAAATCTGTTGCTGTGTCTTAATAAGGCAGTACATACAGAATTAATTCTGCTGCAATCAGCGAGGAGCTGGGTTGCACTCATGGTGCGACCACGTTCAGTGAAATCAGTGATAATTTAGGTTGCTGTCCTATGCATATTTAGGACTGGGAATAAATATTGTTAGTGGGTTAGACTTCCGGGTAAACATACATGGAATCAAACTGTTAATTTCATAAAAAAGAAAGCAAAGCTAGTTTAAGGGCAGATGTACTGGCTGTTACAGATGCCATATTAAATACCACAGGGACTTTCAAAATTGCCCAGAAGGGCAAATTCCAGCAGACATAGTTTCTCACAACATTACAACCTTCCAGAAATTGTAAACTACTGTTAATTAAAAGGCATATAGGAAGTTGCTTTGCATTAAGCCAGGCCATTGGTCCAACTAGCTGAGTATTGTTTTGCAGGATTTCAGACTGGGGTCTTTCCCAGCCTGACTTGGAGATGCCAGGGCTTGCACCCAGAACGTTTCCTGTTCAAAGCATGTGGTATACCACTGAGCCCTTCCTTCAGGAATTTGCTTTTTTAAATCTGGCAGTGTTATAATGCAGGGTGGGGAAACCTATGGCACCCAGATGTTGGACTACAACTCCATTCATTCCTGACCATTGGCTATGCTTGCTGGGTCTGACAGGAGTTAGAGCAGCCTTTCCCAACCAGTGTGCCTCCAGATGTTGTTGGACCACAACTCCCATCAGCCTCAGACAGCATTGCCAATGGTCAGGAAAGGTGGGGATTGTGGTCCAACAACATCTGGAGGCACACTGGTTGGGAAAGGCTGAGTTAAGAGTCTAACAACATCTGGAGGGCCATGGTTTCCCCAGACCTGCTGTAGTGGCTGGTGGATCTTGAACTGTAGTGTATGTGGCAACTGGATATTTGCAGGATCAGAGCCCTCTGATAATCAGTTTATTGACCCAATGGGAGTTTCCACCCACAGCTCCCATCATGTATCAGCTGACAATTTTAATCAGGTGTGTGGAACCTTTGGCCCACCAGCTGTTGCTGAACTACAACTCCCATCATCCCCAGCAAGCATTGTTAATAGCTAGGTAGGGATTGTGAGAGTTGTAGTTCAACAACAACTAAAGGGCCACAGGTTCCCCACAGCTGCTTTTAACTAACTAGAGTCATTTATTGATTAGCCAGAAGACAACATGATTCAGATTATGTTGCATTGTGACTGAGCTGGGACACAATGGATCATCTGTAACCATTAGAAACAACAAGCTGACATGACAGCCCTTAACATGACTATATCTTCACTAAACTAACATTACAAAGTTCCCAACAGTTTGTAAGCTGCAGTCATAAACTGTAAAATAGCTGAAACTATGTCAACATCTATGTTCAGCAGGCACTTTGAGATAAAATAATTACAGTTGAACCTTCTATATTGTGCAGTAATTTTCAAGCAGTTTCTTTATTTACAAGCTAAAGGAAACATCAGTTCAATACTATGTCGCTCTACAGGTTTGAGTAATACTATACATACACTTCATCCCTGATAATTTCCAACAACTCTTCAGCTTGTGTTTACACATCCTTAGATTTCTGGCAAGCAATCACTTTGTAACCAGCTAGCTTATTTTATGCACAAGTTTAAAAATGTGGTTTCAAGAAACGAGCAGTCAGACTCAGTTCAGTTATTATTTCTTCATGTTCTGTTCTGTGCCTCTTGCAGCCCAGTCCCACATACATTTACTTGGAAGTAAGTGCTGAGTTTAATAGTAATTAAGCTTGTGTGTGCACAGAATTTCAGCCTAAGGACAGAAGGGACTACATATTATTTTAGCAAATGCAGGTTCCCAAACCTGTGGTAGCCAAAATAATGTAAAGAGAAAGCGGGGGAGAACTGGCATGTTATTTTACTTTATCTGGAATATTTCTGTTTCACCCCATCCCAGGCTGGTTAACAATGCAAATGTTGGAAAGGAGAGAGGAATCTTTAAACTTACCTCTCACCTGCCAATTCCCCCTCCTCATGGCTCTAGCAGCTCAGTTTACTTTCAGTTATGGAGTCCATAAAGAGTGGGAGCAATGACCCAGGCAGGGGGTATTTGTCTGCAATAGCAGAAGGTGTAGTGGGGCTGAATCTGCTCACTCCACAGCTCAGTTGCCTGCCCCCCCCTCTCTCTCTCTCTCGGGCCTACCAAGCCTGTTTCCCCGGCGCGACGACTCCCAAGCAGAGGCCTAGCTACCAACAAGCTGGGCCGGCCTCCTCCGACGAGGCCTTCTTGCTCCAGGGGCGGCGGCTACACTTTACTCACTTCCTGTCTCTCTAGTAGTCCCTCCCTCAATGACAAAGGGCGGGAAGGCGGCCAGTCAATCACGCATGCATGTCAATCACGCATGCGTGCCTGAGGGAGACACTGAAAAGCCGGAGATCAACGGCTTCAAACAAACTATGGCCGGAGACGGCCCCGTTTTGCCGAAAACTCCGGCAGAAAACCGGAGACCTGGCAACCCTAGTCTGAAGCCTGGTTGGTCCAGTTGTTTCAGAACCGATGGGACATTCTAAGACCTCCTGTGACGAGTTTGCAAAGCACTTTGCGGATAAAATCGATTGTCTAAAGAGTGCTATTCCTCATGCTATGGATACAGTGAGCGAGCCAGAGTCGGACAGTGGTTCTCCGGTGGTGTGGGATCGGTTCCAGCTTCTTCCTTCTGATGAAGTGGGCAAGGTGCTTTCAACCTTAAGGCCAACCACCTGCTTACTCGACCCTTGCCCGTCATGGCTCATTAGGGAACAGTGTGCAACCTTGCATCGGTAGCAATCTCAGTAAGGGTCAGGATTGCAGTTCGAGATTGATAAGGAGATAGTCAGGAAATACCTAGTTAACCTAAATGAGTTCAAATCTCCAGGGCCTGATGAACTGCATCCCAGAGTATTGAAGGAACTTGCGGATGTACTCTCAGAACCTCTTGCCATCATCTTTGAGAAATCATGGAGAACGGGAGAGGTGCCGGAGGATTGGAGACGGGCAAACGTCGTCCCGCTCTTTAAAAAGGGTAAAAAGGAAGATCCGGGGAATTACAGGCCGGTCAGTCTGACTTCAATACCGGGAAAGATATTAGAACGGATAATAAAAGAGTCCATTGGCAACTATCTAGATGACAATGCTGTGATTAGAAGGACCCAGCATGGGTTTGTCAAGAATAAATCCTATCAAACAAATCTCATCTCTTTTTTTGATCGGGTCACTAGCTTAGTAGATGGTGGAAATGGTGTAGATGTCATCTATCTAGATTTCAGCAAGGCATTTGACAAAGTCCCCCATGACCTTTTGATTAGCAAACTCGTCAAATGCGGACTATATGGAAATACTGTCAGGTGGATTCACAACTGGTTGGAAAACCGTACTCAAAGATTGGTCATCGGTGGCTCTGCTTCGGACTGGAAGGAGGTCTCGAGTGGAGTGCCACAGGGTTCTGTCCTGGGGCCGATACTCTTCAACATTTTTAGCAATGACTTAGATGATGGAGTGGAGGGAAGCCTTATGAAGTTTGCGGATGATACGAAACTGGGAGGGATAGCTAACACAATGGAAGACAGGAATAAAATCCAAAGGGACCTGGATAGATTAGAAAATTGGGCTGAAATTAATAAAATGACATTCAATAAAGACAAATGCAGGATTCTGCATTTAGGCCACAAAAACAAAATGCATGGGTACAGGATGGGAAATACCCGGCTTAGCAGTAGTGCGTGTGAGAAGGACCTTGGAATTGTAGTGGATCGCAAGTTGAACATGACCCAGCAGTGTGATGCTGCGGCAAAAAAGGCAAACACGGTTTTGGGCTGCATAAACAGAGCTATAGTTTCCAGGTCGAGGGAAGTAATAGTCCCACTATATTCTGCATTAGTCAGGCCTCATCTGGAATACTGCGTTCAGTTCTGGGTGCCTCATTTTAAGAAAGATATAGACAAGTTAGAGCGGGTTCAGAAGAGGGCGACGAGGATGATAGCCGGTATGGAGAACAAGTCTTATGAGGAAAGGTTGAAGGAACTTGGCATGTTCAGTCTGGTGAAGAGAAGGCTGAGGGGTGACATGATTGCACTCTTTAAGTACCTGAAGGGCTGTCACATAGAGGAGGGTACAGATTTGTTCTCTGCTGCCCCAGAGGGTAGGACTAGGTCTAATGGTTTTAAGTTGCAGGAGCGTAGATTCAGATTGGACATTAGAAGGAAATTCTTGACAGTAAGGGCAGTTCGGCAATGGAACCGACTGCCTAGGGAGGTGGTGGGATCCCCTTCGCTGGATGTCTTCAAGCAGAGGCTGGACAGCTATCTGCGGGAGATGCTCTAGCTGTGGATTTCCTGCTGTGAGCAGGGGGTTGGACTCGATGGCCTACAAGGCCCCTTCCAACTCTATGATTCTATGATTATGAACTGCAAGGACAGACTGGGCGAGGGGATCAAGGTGGTGGTAAATGCGTCTTTTGAAGAGGGCGTAATGCCATCAGCCCTCAAGGAGGCAGTAATAAAACCAATTTTAAAGAAGCCCTCCTTGGATCCCCAAGATTTGAACAACTTTCACCCAATCTCAAACTTACCATTCTTGGGCAAGGTGGTTGAGTGGGTGGTGGCGAAGCAGTTGCAAGCACATTTGGAGGAAGCAGATTATCTGGATCCATTTCAGTCGGGCTTCAGGCCTGGACGTGGGAATGAAACAGCCTTGGTCGCCTTGGTGGATGATATGAGAGCATTGGATAGGGGTGAATGCACCTTCCTTGTCCTCCTGGATCTCTCAGCAGCTTTTGATATCGTTGACCACGGTATCCTTCTGGACCGCCTGGAGAGGTTAGGAGGCACTGTACTGCAGTGGTTCCATTCCTTCCTCTCTGGTAGGCACCAAAGAGTATCATTGGGGGATGAGGTTTGGGACCCTTGGCCTCTTGCTTGTGGGATGCCACAGGGCTCCATCCTCTCCCCAATGCTATTTAACATATATATAAAGCCGCTGGGGGCTATCATCAGGAGATTTGGGTTGCAGTGTCACCAGTATGCAGATGACACGCAGCTCTATCTCTCATTCAAATCTTCACTGAGGTTGGCTGTAGATACCCTATCCAAGTGCCTGGAGTCGGTGAGTGGCTGGATGGGAAGGAATAAGCTGAAGCTGAACCCTGACAAAACCGAGGTACTGTTCGTGGGAGACAAGGGAAGGTTAGGGGATTTGGACCTGGTGCTCAATGGGGTACAATTGCCCTTGAGAGACCAGGTCTGCAGCCTGGGGGTCATTCTTGACTCCCAACTGTCCATGGAAGCTCAGGTTTTGGCTGTGAGCCGGGCAGTGCTGTATCAACTCCATCTGTTACGGAGGCTGCGCCTCTACCTTCCCAATCATCTGCTCCCATCGGTAGTACATGCCCTGGTCTCCTCTCACCTAGACTACTGTAATGTGCTCTATGTGGGGCTACCCTTGAAAATGGTCCGGAAGCTGCAACTGGTACAGAACGCAGTGGCGCGCCTGATTAAAGGCAGCCGCCGGCGAGATCACATCACTCCAATGCTAAAAGAGTTGCACTGGTTACCAGTTGCTTGCCGGGCCCAATTCAAGGTGTTGGTTTTGACCTTTAAATCCCTGCACGGTTTCGGCCCAGTCTATCTGAAGGAGCACCTCCAGCATCATCAGCTATGCCACCCAACAAGATCAGCCTCAAAAGTCCTTCTCTCCATCCCATCAGTCAAAACAGCCAGACTGGTGAGGACTAGAGAGAGGGGTTTTTCAATTGTGGCCCCCACCCTGTGGAACTCCCTCCCATATGATCTCCGCCATGCCCCTTCTATGATGAGCTTCCGCCGGGCCGTGAAGACCTGGCTCTTCAGGCAGACTTTTGGGGTGGGCTAGATTTTATTATCATTGTTTTCAGATTTTTAATGTCTAAGATGGGCGACTAATAAATAAAATAAATAAATAAATTAATCTTGCAATATGTCCTCACCCCCCCCCCAAACAGGAGTGTTCTTGTTCAGGGTTCCAGCTAGCATGCCTTCCTCTGGGGAGCTATTAGGGTCTTAAAGAGGCTAATTCATACTTCCCCATTGACTTTACGTTTTTCTTTTTTGATCAACATTCAACCCTTATTGGGCTGTTTTAGGCATGTGAGCGGGTAGGTGGGGTTGCTCCTTTTTGTTTTTTTAAAAGACTTTTTGTACTTCTGCAAACTTCAGCATTCCTTCGAGCATGCTGACACTGCTTGTTTCTCGGTGGTGCAATGTTAGCTCAATTTTTGCAGGCACCAAGTTTGCTATTAGAGGGAGTGACGTATGTGTACCTGCTATTCCAGTGGCTCTGGCATGGATATGCTATTCCACCCATTCTTCTTGTATAACTGCCTCACCTCATGGGCCCTCAAAACTATTTCCTGCTACCATCAAACCCATCTTCCCTCTTCAGTATCCCACTGCACCCCAAGTCCAGCCCTCTTGTTCATCACCCTGTAGGAAGCTGCCTTACACCAAGTCAGTGAATCTATACACAGTAGAGGGGGGTGTCTTCTCTTACAACAACAACTTGCACCAGTATTCTGTTAAGGATATTGTAAATGTCTATTTGTATGTTTTGTAATTAATTATTGTATGTTTATATGTTTGCATGTTTTGTAATTAACTATTATATGTTTATAATATTTGACAATCTAATACCAGTACTGTTTTTATATGTGATTGGGTCTTCAATTTCTGGTTGTTGTTACACTGGTCTATCTAGCTCAGTATTATCTCTGCACCAGGAATGGAAAGATCTGTCAAGTTTGGTTCTCTTAGCTTCTCATTTTTCCAATCTTGAATTGTTTTCCATATTTCTGCAGGAATTTCTGGGTTTTTTAAAAATCCTCACAGAAATTCTCCAGCATTTTAGTACAAGTTTTTCCTACTAAACACATTTTTGTATACAGTTTTGACTAATGTACACATTTTTGCAAGCAATTTCTCTTAATATAATGCATTTTTGGATGTTATTTTCACAAATATATTCATTTTTATGCACATTTCCCCCTAATATATGCATTTTTATAAACATTCTTTGGTTGGAGAACTGTATTGCAATATTTGGATAAATGCAAATGTTGAAGGATAGCTGTGTTTTGGTTTTCATATTGTTCAGAAAGTATGAATTTGATAAATTCAGGTTTAAATCGAACTGAATCAAATTTCTTTCCCATCTCTACTCTGTACTGACTGGAGGCGGCTCTCTGCAGTTTCAGGCAGGGAGTCTTTCCCAGACCTACTTGGAGATGCCGGGTATTGAACCTGAGACTTTCTGCATGGAAAGCAAGATGCTCTGCTCCTGAGCTACAGCCCTTCCTGCCAATTGGTTCCACTCAACTGAGTAGCAGTTCCTTTCCACCTTGGGAGGGCCAATCTGGCTTTGAAGCTTTGTTGGGTTACCACTTCTCCCCTTACTCCTGATGAGGTTTCTGCAATTCAGCCTGATCATTCAGTTGTTAGAGACGCAAAAGGCCCCAGGCTATGGTCTGAGGGCACACGAGGCCAGGACCCTGCTGTCAGGTCTGGTCAGTGCCTGGATGGGAGACCACTTGGGAACCATATGTAAAGCCGCCTTAGGTTTCTATGATGAAAAGAAAGGCAGGGTATAAATGTAAAAGAAAGCCGGGGTATAAATGTAATAAATAAATAATAAAAGCCAAAGGGGGGAGGGAAGTGGCTGTCCTGAGTTAGGGTGCCGTCGTTTGGAACAGTCTCTGCATATTCTACATACCCTCAGTTCCATGAGTACTGTAATTTGTATCCAGGACAAAATTCTGTGCTCTGAAAATCTTAGCTTTTATTTTTGAGGGCAGTTCTGTTTTTTAAATTCTTATCATTGCACAGATGAGTCTGAAAATATAGAGGAGATTGTGTCTGGTTATATTTCAGACCTCACATCTGGGGTGTGTGTAAAGTGTAAGGTGAGCAATGCAGGATAGGAGGACACGCTACCTCTTTAATAATTATGCCGAAGTTTTTTCTCTTGTGACAGGTGCAGCTCAACCTAGGATTGAGAAAAGCAGCTGAAGTTCCCTTATTTATTTATTTATTTATTTATTAGATTTGTTAGACGCCCATCTGGCAGAGGTTAATCTGCCACTCTGGGCGACGTACAACAAAATACAATACAATCCATGTAAAAACAATTCAAAAAGCAAACAGTATAAAATTTAAAAACCGAATAAACCCCCATGGAACTACCCTCTGCCACCCTAACCCCCTTCCCAAGCCTGGTTAAAGAGCCAGGTTTTCAAGGCCTGATGAAAGCATAACAAGGAAGGGGCCTGACGGAGGTCAGTTCCCTTAGGAGCTATGTCCTCCTTCGTGTCCAGTCACTGCACTTGTAGCCCCTTCAGATGCCATTGGACTACAATGCCATCATCCCTGATCATTAGCTATGCTGGATGGGGCTGATGGAAGTTGGAGTCCGACACTAGGAGGACCTCGGGTTCCCTCATCCAGGCTGAAGGATACTTCTTCAGCAGTGCCAAGCCATGATGGATTCCTGAATGGCTAACTGGTAACCTGCAGGTTAGACCCTGGTCAATTTTCACCAGAGGATTTTCTCTCCCTACCCTTTGGTGTAGGGCGTGCAGGTGGTCACTTTAGCAATGGTGCACAAATCTCTCGGTACATTGTTTTTGTCTTGGGTAGTTCTTTGACAGATGTTAAGTCATCTGCCGCCTCCTCTCTTTACATTTCCGTTATGCCAAAAGAAAGGCTATTCAACTGTGATAAATGTGTAGGAGGGGAAATGGTGTAACTGAAAGTGGGAAGATATTGGAAGAGATCCTCCTAGGTTAGCTTTCCTCTCTGATGGCTCGTAGAGATAGTAGCTTAGATCAGAATGACTCCCCCTCAACCCTGACCACCATCTTCACTGACGTCACTGTGGTTCCTGTCTCTGCCTCCACTTCCTCCTCTTTCCATGCATGTTGCTTTTCTCCTCAGACCTGACCTTTGTGGCTTTTGTTGGTGGAAGTCTCTTTCCTCACAGACATGGTTTATTAATATGGTTTATTAAAATGAGTAGTAGCAACGCCGGTGGACTCCCACGGGAACAAAGGTGGGAGGAGGTGACCAGGCTTGTTGGTGAGGGGTCCCTGTGAGCTCCTGGGCCCTTGGGCCAGTGCCCGACCTGGCTACTCACTGGTACTGGGCCTGAAAATGAGTAGTCTGTCTCCCAGAACAGTGATGGTGCGGTTGGCATTGAAAGCCTGTTTTTTGAGGGGAGGGGGGAGCGGGCTGCAAAGAAGGGACAGGTTGGCATAGGGGTGGGAAATTCCTTTCTGGGGGTCACACGCCAGTAGTGGGTGGGGCCTGAAGTAAAAGTGGGCAGAACAATCAATATCCATTTGACCTTCATACAGTAGGCTACTTTGTACACACACTCACCCCCACCCCTCTCTGTCCTCCATCCAGGCAAGCAAGAGGCCTTATCAAGGCCATGTCCCAGCGAGGAAAAAAAATCAAGGAAGGTATGAAGCAAAGCTGGTGTGGGGTGTGGCCTGCGGAGTGCACCAAGGCCAGAGAGAGAGGCTCAGAGGGCTATCTTTGGTCCCTGGGGCATGAGGTTCCCCACTCTTGCCACAGAGCTACCTTATTGTGAGGAAAAATCCCACCAGGTACAGTTTGCACCATGGCTGCAGCATATGCTGGGAAAATTGCATGTGGAAAATTTTTCCCTTCCATGGAACTTTTTAAATGTACGGCAAGGGCCCTCCTCACTTGCAGCCCAAATATGGAGTGACAATACACAGGCCAGAAAATTGTTGCCGCTGTGTGTAGTTGTGTTGCTTAATTTCGTTTGAAAGCAGCACCACAGCAGCAGAGAGTAACAGCAGATATTGAAATGTGAATGTGCCAGCGTGTGCATGCATTTGCCTAAGAAAGCAGGCTTTTACCCTGCATCAGCATCACTGAGACTGGAGACTTAGTAAAATAAGAAAAGCTACTTTATTTAGAGAAATACACAGTAGATAGAAAAGGCATACCTAGTTCTAACTAGCTAAGTTGGAGGCATAACTCCCAGGTGTAGGAGTCAGCCCCATGCTTGGAGAGAGAGCAGAGACAAAGGGATGTCTCCTCTCTCATGGACAGCCAGAGAAGAATGGAAAGGGCGGAAGGAGGAGGGGCAGGTAAGCTTCCCTAAAGGCGTCACAGTCTAGCGACAGAAGGAAGTCAGTCAGAGCATCACGCAGAGCTTGGAAAAGTTACTTTTTTGAACTACAACTCCCAGCAGCCCCACCAGCATGGCCACTGAATTGGGCTGATGGGAGTTGTAGTTCAAAAAAGTAACTTTTCCAAGCTCTGACAGGTAAAGGTAAACAAGCCTGTCCATCTGGAGGACCCTAGCTCTATCTTCCTTCTGGAGCGCAGACAAAAGAACAAAACAGGAGTTGCTCTTGCCCCACTTCCAACAAAAATGGCAGAAGGGCTGGCAGGAGCAGAATATCTACATATTTATGTAGATATATCTTTTCCCTCCATCAGGAGGTGTATTGCACCAGCACACACACAGACATTTTCTAACTATATCGCATGGTTCACATTAGTCATTTGGTGTTGGCCACCTACACTTGGTAACACTTCCCAAAAAGCCAAGTGACGGAGATTTTAATATTGATCATGCCGGAACTGCCACAAATAAACCTACACTATATCTTTGCTTGCAGGCATGGTTTGTTCTAGATGCTTCACCTCTTTCCTTCTTGCACCCTAGGGAGAGCGATGACAGCTTAGGTAAAGTGAAAAGTGTTTCCTCCCCTTTCCCCCCCCCCTTCACTGCAAACAGGCAGCAGCAGCAGCAATGCTAAAAGGCTCATGCCTTCTGGGCATGGTAGTTTAAGGGGAAGGGTGGTGGCTCAGTGGTAGGGCATCTGCATGCAGAAGGCCCCAGGTTCAATCCCCGGCATCTCCAGGTCATGCTGGGAGAGACCCTGGTCTGAAATCCTGGCCTCTGCCAGTCAGTGTAGACGATACTGAACTAGATTGACAAGTGGTCTGACTCAGTATAAGGCGGCTTCCTCTTGTCCTTGAAGGCAAGGGTGGGAAGCCTGTGGCTCTCCATAAAACGTTAGATTCCACCTCCCATCAGACCCAGCTAGCATGGCTGATATCAGGAGTTATGGGAGTCCAGCAACATCTGGAGGGCCCATCCCTCATCTTCAACACTGAGCAACAAAGCAGTTAATCATGTTCCAGTTTAAGGTCCCAATCCTCCCACATTATTCATATATTGCCCTACTGATGTGTACGATTATAGCAGCTCTTCTGGAGTGAGGTATATGCAGCTAATTGGGCTTAATCCTCTCAGAATTATTTTTCCAAGGCTGCTGTTTGGAGGTTCAAGAAGGCAGCATCAGCAAGTATGCATTCAGGAAATATACGGGCAGGCACGGGGAACCTGCTGTGGCCCTCTAGATGTTGTTGGACCAACTCCCATTAGCCCCAGCCAGCATGGCTAATGGTCAGGGATGATGGGAGTTGGTCCAGCAACATCTGCAGAGCTACAGCTTCCCTAACCCTCATGTAATGGGGGGCGGGGCGTGTGTCCCACGGATAATCATGCAGGAAGAGAAGAAATAATGGTACAATTCCAAGACAGGAAAATAAGCTTGAGGCTTAAGCTGAATCTGTTTTAAATAAAATGGTGGCTAGGTTACTCAAAGACAATTCTTGGGAGGGAAGTGCTGCATAGGTATGGTCAACACACACACACCCCACTGCTGCCACAAGCAGTCTCGAGGCCCAGCCTGCCGTTCTCTTGCACTTGCTCTGCACGACCCTGTCTGCTGTTTTGTTCCCCGGAACAAAAGGTCAAGGCAGATGCTTCCTCAAACTCTTAGCAATTCTGCATAATTCTTGTGGTGAAGCAAGAAGAGAAATGAGAAGCAAAGCAAAAAATAACAAGGATTGCATAATTTTTAAGGTCAGCCTGATTGCACCCAAGTGGTTCTTTGGGTGCAACATTTGTAAGGGTAGCAGTGAAATGAAACACATTCCAAAAAGCTTTCCCCACAAGCTCTTGTACCATTAGAGTAGGGGTGGGGAACCTGTGTCTCTCCAGATGTTATTGGACTCTGAACTCCCATCAGCCCCAGCCAGCCTGGCCAATGGTCAGGGATGATGGGAACTGGAGTCCAATAGCCCCTACCAAGCCACAGGTTCACTACCTCTGCATTAGAAAATGTTGGAGTACAACTTTTATTATAATGCAACTATTGCAACATCATAGCAGATGGGAGAACATGCTGTAGAAATGAGAAGCGAGGAATGGGAAGGAGACAGCCTGGCCTGCAGGCACTGGCAAGTGTGGTTAAAAACGGTACTACAAAAGTTATAACCATTGTAATGAAAATGGAAATGGACTGCCTTTAGGTCGATTCCGACTTATGGTGACCCTGCAAATAGGGTTTTCATGGTAAGCGGTATTCAGAGGGGGTTTACCATTGCCTTCCTTTGAGGCCCAGAGGCAGTGACTGGCCCAAGGTCACCCAGTGAGCTTCTTGGCTGTGTGGGGATTTGAACCCTGGTCTCCCAGGTTGTAGTCCAGCACCTTAACCACTACACCACACTGGCTCTCCAACCATTGTAATAGTCCACATCTTTCCCTCCCCTCTGTCTTGTCCGTTGAGCCTTCACTGCAATTCAGGCTCTGCATTAGTGTTAGAACAGTAACAAGTTTGTAGTTCAACAGGGATATATGCAGTTTTCTAGCAGGGCTCTTAATATAGGTCTGCAACATGGCTTCTATTAGGCCAGGGATGGGGAACCTTAGGTCGGGGGGGGGAAATGCAGCCCTTCAGACATCTGTATGTGGCCCTCAGGCCTCTCCCCAGGCCACATCCCCTCGCTGGGCCTGCTCCACCCCCTTCTCTAGTTCTTTTGCCTGGCCGGAATATCCCCTTGGCCACATTCACACTGTACATTTATTCCACTATTATTCCGCTTTAAACAGTCATGGTTTCCCCCCCAAAATCCTGGGAAGTGTAGTTTGTAAAGGGTGCTGAGAGTTGCTAGGAGACCCCTATTTTCCTCACACAGCTACAATTCCCCGAGTAGTTAAACAGTCAGTCCTTTTCCCTAGAGAACTCTGGGAATTGCCAGCCTGTAAGGGGACTATGGCTTTCCTAATAACTCTCAGTATCCTTCACAAACTACACTTCCCAGAATTCTTTGGGGGAAACCATAACTGTTTAAAATGGAATAATAGTGGAATAAATGTACAGTGTGAATGTGGCCCTTGACTTGTGATAAAAACTTCTTGCTTGCCTTGCTGGAGAGACGTAGATATAAAAACTGCTGTGTGGCTGAATAGTAGCCTACTGTAGAGTCACACCCATTGCCCCACCCATCAGTGACATATGCCCCACCCCAGAAGGTTGCCTAACAGGGAATGTGGCCCCTGGACTGAAAAAGATTTCCTGCCCCTATTTTAGAGCAAGGGATGAGAAAGAGTGGGGACAAGGGGAGGACAGACGGTGCGTTGTTGATCATTAGCAATGCATCCCTCCCTGAACTTCAGTGGGAAGGAGGGTGGGGGGAAGAGTGGTGGTAGGAGGAGAGCTGTGGCTATGAAACTATTTTCAGGAAAGTGTATTCATACTGGCAATTTGTAGTTGGGTTTACTGCTGCACGTATTCCTAATATTCTGTAGTAAACAGGTGTAGTAAACAGGTGTAAACAACACCTCATCAGTGCAAGCAAAGACACAGAAGACCTCTTGGAGGCCGGGCCTGGCAACCAAGAGGTCTTCTGTATCTTTAAGAGTTGTGCAGGGTGGCAGGAGAATTCCACCTTGTGGTTTTTCTCATTACACTGTAGCAAGAACACCTGCACTGGGCTGAATTTCTCTTCTCCTAAAGATACAGGATCAGTCTCAGGCCATGAACCTGGCAACCCTAATGGGGACCTTTGGCTCTCCAGATGTTGTTGAACTACCATCTTCCTTGGCCATTGGCCAGGCTTGCTGGGGGTGATAGGAGTTATAACTCAACTAGATCTGGAGGGCCAAAGGTTCCTCACACTTCCTGGACTATAGGATAGTGGCTATTTTTCTTCTCAGACTGGGAACAGAACAGAACAAACAACCTCACAGGAACCAGCCATAGTTCACTCCCCACTTGAAAAGGCAGTGCAGACCACACAGAAACGACACATTTGATTGGTGAAAAAACAGCTTTAGAGCCAAGGTAATGGAAAAAGAAATAATGGTCATCAATTGGCTGTTACGAGTTTGGGAAGTGGTATATATGATCAATTTTTTAAAAAGTTAAGGCAAAAGAATGAAAGACAGACAGTAGATTTATATTGGAATTCTAAGCTGTAGGATATTGTTCAACCTTTACTTGGAGTAATTTAAGAAAATATTGAAATACCTTACTTATATGTTTGTAACATTTTGATGCCCTGGATTTGCATTTATGATGTGTCCTATATTATAAGGATTCACTGAATGTTCCTTATATATTTTGTCAATACATTTTGTTTAACAATATAAAAGAAATATGTGGAGCTCCTTTGCTTGTAATGTGGATGCATCAACTGCAGAAATTTAGCAGGTGAAACTTGAACAGGCATGGAGACAGACAAGGTTTCACCTGCTGAATTTCTAACAGTTGCACAACAAGCAAAAGCAGAGCAGCTCTGTCAGAGGGGAAGAAGTTGGCACCCTTACGTCTCGTTCCTTGAGCATTCACCCCATTTCCTACTCTCTTTACTTCCTCCTCCCTTTGGGTATATGAGGCTGGCTGCAGGAATATTATTGAGCAGAACTGCCAGGTGTCCAGGTACTATGGTAACAGGGGCCAGGTGACTATTTAGATATCAGCAGCACCTGCTTCTTCCCAGTAGCGTGACACCTATTTATAGTAAACCCCTTGCCTCTCTGAACCCAGTCAGCTGCAGAGCCCATGATTACCCAGCAACAATCAGGGCCCACCTCCTGATCTCCTAACCGTCTCTTCACCACCCTCAACCCCCTAAATAAGCTCATCAACAGTCAGCTCCAACCTCAAGCAATAATGTTTTTGCTGCCTACGGGTGCAACAGGTGGCAAAAACCCTATTAAACCATTCTCACCATCAATAGGCGGCTTCTCGCTGTTACGTCAGAGCTCACCTTGTGCTACATCAGACTATTGACCTAGCTAGCTCAGTATTTATTTATTTTGACACTGACTGGCAGCAGCTGTCCAGAGTTTCACACAGAGGTTTTTTTCAGCCCCACTTGGAGACACCAGGGACCTTTTGCACACAAAGCAGATGCTGTTATTGAGCTCCGGCCCTTCCCTGTTGTTTTAAATGCTGCATGGTAGGTACCTAGTCTATTCCTCATTTGCATGGGAGGGAAAGTTTGGGCAACTGTGTTGCTTCTCCTGTTAATACATCAGTATGATGAGAGAAACGCCACCCATGGATCTACAGCTACCTCGGAGCTTTTGCAGCCCATGTCTGCATTCAGAAGAACATTCCTCCTAAGTGCAATGGGCTATAGCTCCTAATATGTGTGCAAAGAACTGAAGCTGTAAAAATAGCAGGAGAGCTCCCTAGGATTGGTTTGGGCAATGCTTTTAGCACTCGGAGTTGGATTACACATTGCAGATATTAATGCTACGAAGAAACTTTCTCTCACTTCAACCAGAATGCTTGTCAATCTTGCTTACTTGCCATACAGCTGTGACCAAGGACTGAGTAATCAAGCAACATACCCACGCGTGTGCAGATCAGGCTTCAGGGACTGAATTTTACAGTTCTATGCTATTTATAAACACTCCTGGACTCTTCATGAAGCATCCTAGGCAGGCGGCAGGACCACAACACTTGTATAAGGTCCATTGATGTTGCCTGTCCTCACTTCTCTCCCCCCTCCCCCGGGAGGCAAAAGGTCTGGAGGTGGCCTTTCAATTCCCCACAATTCCCCAGAGCAATGCTATATTAGAAACAATGTGGAAAATTAAAATGGTGGCTCCCAGATAAGCAGAACTCTTATGACTTGTGTACAGTTGTCATCACCCGATAACAACAGGCTTCACCCATGAAGGATTGGCTGTTCACAGACAGCAAATATTACAGTCACCATGTGTCCACTTTCCTCTATAAAATTAATTTAATTTAAATAAATAAAAAGGGGTCCTCTACTCAAAGGGCTGTCTGGTTCAAGTCTGATTTAAAGAAAAAGAACAATAGGAAGAGAGAGCTGGGCCCTTGAAGTTCCCCATCAACACAGCCCCTGGACTGCAGTCTTCTGTACTGTGGTGGGATAGATTATATTGCTATTTACAGTACTTATTTCTAAATGTGCATATGTTAATTTTTTTGGTTGTTATGTGTAAGTGGCCATCCTAAGGAAGCCCGCAACAGAGGACAGTTTGCCAAGGGGCCTCCTCAAAACTGGAGTCAGGCCTGTCTTTAAGGATCTGGTTTGTTTTTTTTTAAGTATTTTTGTAGCTACATTGAGAAGCTAGGGACTAATTGGGATTAGGTTGCCCAAATGATCAGAAAAACAGGCAACAGACCTTTCATACCGCTTGATGCACAGAAATTGGCCCATGATCCTTTTTCAGAGCATAGGCAGCAAGAATTACCATCTGCCAATGTCTTTGCTGTGTCCTGAAAAGCTTCATCTGCTGATTTCTGCCCATCCTCAGTTGTCCTCAGAGCATCAAGAGGCAGAGCATCAAGGGCCAGTAAAAAAGCTGGCAGCCCTGAGATAGGAAGGTATAACCCTCAGATTCTGCCACCCACTTTGGAAGGAAAAAGCAGTAGGGGGTGCAGAACTTTTGGATGTTTATTCCCAAATGTTCTGCAATGTTTGGTGGCAAGGGCATTTCCTAAGAGCTCCCCAGACTCCCCACGAAGTGTGCTTTTATCTGAACAAGCAGAAGAGTTGGTCTCAGCCTGCCAAGTCACAGATGGGGAGTGGGTAAGGTAGGCCCAGGATCAAGCAGAAGTCTAATCGCTCCCCACTCTCCAAAACACAGCCAATTAGTTTAGTAGGTGCCCCTGGCAGAAAAACATGAATGAATGTAGCAGGGAGGGGGGGCTGGCTGGAGACCAGAAAAAGGTTAGGTTGCCTACCTGTTTGCATAAGGGCAGAGAGGAATGTACAGAGAGGAATCAAGTTCCCAACTCCAGGGTGCTACCCTCTTAAGGAGATGGAAGAACAGGAAAGGTGGAAGAAGTGCTTAACCCTTCCCTCCAACTATATTCCAGCAACACCTCCCAAGGCCCTTTTAATAATCTCCCATGCATCCAAAACTGGGAGTAAGCTTGGAGTTGGGGGGGAAGAGAGGGGATAGGTATGACCTAGAACACATTGGCAGGTGAGAACTGGTAAGCATGGGTGGGGTTCAGCATCGCATTTGCCCACTGGGAACATAGGAAGCTGCCTTAATACCAAGAGTGGGGAACCTTTGGCCCTCCAGATGTTGCTGAACTACAACTCCCATCATCCCTAGCCATTGGCTATGCTGGATGGGGCTGATGGGAGTTGGAGGCCAAGAATATCTGGAGGACCACACACATCCCTAACCTACACTCTCAATCAGTGGCTCTCCAGGGTTTCCGACGGTCAATCCTTCTGAGTGCTGACCACATTATTAGCAAACGTGGGCTTGGTCAGTTCTGGCACAAGGCAGTAGAATTCTAGCCCCAAGCACTGTTGATGGCTTCGGTCCCCATTTACCTCTGGAAATGCCTTTCATGTGAGATCCTTTTGGTCTGCTGGCATGATCTGATAATTGTTTGTGCATCATTGGGTCTGTAATCCTAAACACACTAGGGAGCAGCCTCATGGAACACAGTGGGACTTACTTCCCCATAAACACACACAGGATTTGCATTGCAAATTAGTTAAACGGCCACAGTGGCATTTAGTACAGTCCTTTCCCTCATCCTCTCTCCCCCCCCCAATTATTGTGAACTTCCTTGCCAAGGCAAATACACTTTAAACTGACCTCTAAGCATTTCTAAAGACTTACTGAAGTAACTTAGGGGAATCAGTGTAGCTGATGTGAATAATTTCCTTTTCTCCTTAGACTGTGCATTTTTATCATAAGGTTTTAAAGGCATGTTTTATTATGTTTAGTACCATCAAGTCCTGTAGCTTTAAAAAAAGTTTTTACCATTTTCTTGCAAGCTGTCTGGAATCAGTGGAATGGACAAAAAAAAAGAACTGGCAACAAACCTCTGAGATATATGTATGTATCTAATAACTTTACCATTGGCCGTCTTGGACTGTCACTTTTCCTCTAGAGCAATTTTATCGCACCTATACCTTATTTTAGGTCCGTTAAGTGGCATACATGGGATTATATAATTTTCTTACAACACTGAGGTAAGGGCTTTACTTTATGACATTATATCCCATATTTCTTCTGTCATGGAACTTAGTAGTAGAATGTACATGTGGCTCTAAGGTGGTCACTCATCTAGGCAGTGATCAGACCCAAACCTGCTTAACTTTGGCCTCATGTGCCTTTGGACCATGCAAACCTTGGACAGGGCACAAGCGTGTAGCTTCAGATCAGCTTTTGATAACCTGGTGCCCTCCACGTGTTTTGGACTACAACTCCCAGTCAGCTCCAGACAGCGCAGGGGAGGTGGCTTTGAATGGTGGGAGTTGTCGTTCAAAACACCTGGAGGGCACCAAGTTGGCAAAGGCTGATTTTGATCTAGCAGGGCTTACAGGTGGTGGTGGGGAGCCTGTGGCTGATCTCCAACTCCCATCATCCCTGAATATTGTCCAGGTTGGCTGCAGCTGAGATGTGGACTCTTAGCAGCTGGAGGGCCACAGGTTCCTCATCCCTGGCTTGCAGCATGGCCTTTTAATGGATGGTACCAACACTGTGGGAGAGTCTGCAGGGAAAGGTCTGCAAGACTCTCCTCTTGCCCTCTCCTGCTCCCCACCGCTTCCAGGGACAAAGTGATGTTGCTTCTCAAGCTTCAGCACACTTCAGAGTGCTAGTCTAAAGCTCTAAGTCACTCAGGACATAATTGAGAGACCACTGCTTTCCTATGTGCTGCATTAGTACCTGTGACATCTAATGAAAGTTTCAAATGTCATGTGAAAAACCAGTCAAGAAGTGTTGCAGTGTTGTAACTGATGAGCATTAGGGATGAAGCTAGCTGAAGTGAAGGGGGAATGCTGGTACAGTGATTAGAGTTTCCACTTAGAGGCCAGATAGCACCTGCTCCTCCCAAAGCTAAACTTAAGCAGAGCTGCCTCTGATCTGGGTTATTTTGGGCCACTCAAGGCAGAACAGTTCCCTGTGCAATTAAGGGTAACCACTATGGACAGACACAAAACAGTAAGTTTGGTCACTCCCTGCTTCAAAACCTGGAACAACCCAAGCCTGCAGAGAAGCAAAAGCTCAGACTCAGCAGTACAGAGGAAATGTGGGCCCCAGCATCCAACTGGGCAAGCTCAACACTGACAGCAGAGGATCCCAGTTCCAGACAGCTACAGGAGAAAAGATCCATCTGCTCTCAGAACTTACAGTCCTTGACACCCAACCAGTACTCAGCTGTAGCCAAAGCTGGGCAACCAACTACCGAAAATTTAGGAGAATTAACTCTTTCTGCTTCAGTGACTCAATAATCCTTGCAATCAGAAGAACCACCAGCCCTCCCCAGCTTCTTGAGAAATGAAGCAGGAGAGTTTGGACAAACCACTGAGCATTTGTAGCTGGGGCAAAATGAGAGACTCGACACTACCTGATTGCAAAAAGTCTTTACTAAATTTTTATGCAAAAAATTAACTTCTGAAACATTGGTGCACATGTCTGTACAAAAGAGCCTCCCTTCTCTTTATTGGGTCACATTTTTCTGCATGTATATAAGCTGTACTCTTGTTAAACAAACCTCCCCCACTCCTCCATCTCCGGGCCTTGCTTTCACTTAAGGGTGGGGCATCTCCTTTTGAGACACAGCAGTCAATGTGCACTCTTCGCCCACTTTTCCTCTATCCTGCATCACCTCCCTCCCCTTCCTGCAGCTACTTCCTCAGATAAGGTTAAGCTACAACTGCAAAAAGAAAGCTCCCTTTTTGGTTGCTCTTACCCAGAACCTTCCCCCAAATAGAGACTGGAACAGAACAATTAGAAGTAAAGCTTCTACTACAGGAACAGCTTCACTCCATTAAGACTTCACTTAGCTTAATCCATCCCACCAAGTCCCTATTGTCCTTCCTCTGTGCTAGTTCTAGTACAAGAGTAGGGAACCTTTAGCCTCCCCCCCGCAGAAGTTACTGAAATACAACATCCATCATCCCTGGCCATTAGCCATGCTGGCTGGGGCTGATGGGAATTGTGATTCAGTAAGAGCTGGAGGGCCAATCTCCATCCCTGTTCTAGAAGCTTCTTTTCTTAAAATGACACTGTGGTGCCTGATCTCCATGGCTTGCCTTAATTATTTCAACTCAGTGTGGTTCTTCTCCTGCCTGGGAACAGCACTTGATACCATTACGAGGCCACATACAGAATCCAGGACATTCTGTCTGGGATCCATTGACAACAGAGCATGTCCACACTATACACTTCACTCATTTTGGCTTCCATAGTTTTTGTTCCTAAGAGACCCTGGGAATTGTAGTTCAGAAGAGCAAGAGAGTAGAGCAGTTGTGGGAAACCTTTAGCCCTCCAGATGTTGCTGAACTACAACTTCTATCAGTCCCAACAAGTGTGGCCAATGGTCAGGAATGATGGGAGTTGTAGTTCAGTAACATCTGTAGGCCAAAGGTTCCTCACCCTTGAGTAGAGCTCTGACAGAGATCAACATCTTCATAAACATTTTGAAGAGTCACAGTTAAAACCAAGATAAACACAGGTGGAGTCTTGTTGGGTAGGTGTATATTCCTCAGTGAACATTTTGCTCTATCTCCTTACAGCCAGAAAGCCTTTATAAAGAAGCAATGCATGTGCTCACAGGGAGAACCTTCCCTTCATGCCACCCTCCTTTAAAAGCTGCTGCATAAAACAGTGAGACAAAAAGTATAAAATAGGATCTTTTTTAAAAAAAAGTGCTTGGAGGGAGGTTTGCAGGGAGCTGGAGTCCAGCCTCTGGAGGTAACGAGACAAGCAGGATGTGGCTGGTGAAGAGTTCTCCTCTGAGGAGATTACAGAGACAGATCGGCAGCTCAAAAAAACCACAATTACACAGAGACTGGGGTGGGGCGGTGAGAGGGATTCCCATACGTTACAGCCAGATTTCGATATTAGAAGGCCATCACAATATGTGATAAAATGCTTGCTGCTGTGGACGGCTGGGTCTCCCAAGGATGGATCCGTCCACTGGATCTCCCAAGCAAGGCTCACAAACAGCCAAGCCAAAGGCCTGCAGGCTGGAAGGAAAAGGGGTTGGCCCAGTGATCTGCAATCTTTTTGTAGGTCTTGTCCTTTGACAGGTTTCACTAAGAAGTGACAGGGTGGGGAGACCTCCTGAAGTCTCCTCTGCACCTTATCCCAAGCAATTATTTTGTACAGACCATCACACACTGCAGTAGCTCTGTTAAGCCCCTCCCTCTAAAAGCCATTTTTAATCCCAGGTCTGGGCGCTCCCACTCTACCTTTATGTATATAAATCTCGAGCTCTAAACCTCATATGCTACTTCATGCCCTAGGTCAACATGCCAGTTCTGCTAATACCCCTCTTCAAGTCCTAAATCAAAGCCCATAATCTATAAACCCCTGCCACCCAATCTGTCGAGAAGATATATTGTTTTTGCTTTTATCCCTAGCTGATTAGGAGCCAGAAGCAGCACTCCTATTTCCCAGTTCCACTCTCTTCCAGGAGTCACCAACCCCCCGCAACAGCAAGGAAGAACTGAGGAGCATTAACAGACTTGGTTTACTCTGTTTCCTGAAATAATCTTAACTTTAAAAAAACCTTCCATGATCTAAGAATACCAGATCACTTGTGCTTCTTTGGCCTTGCCATTTGCTACATTTCCTTTTGAGCTAACCCGCTCTCTCCCCAGACTTCTTCCTTGAAGACTCAGCTTCTCTTCTCCATCCCGCCCCCACCCCAGTACTCATGAGCTATCCCAAGTCAAGCTGTCCTAGTAACCCTTGAGGTCCAAGCATAGCTAGACTGCCAGCATCCAGGCCTTCTTGGAAGCTTGCGCGAGTCCTTTGAGAACTACCCCAAGGGATGCCCAAATCCTCTCACTTACCAAATAAATAAATAAATAGCCAACTTTATAAAAGGGGAGATGGCTCCCGTCCCCCATTTCCCTGGCAACATTATATCCTTTTACAATTGGCTCTCTTCTTCCTCCAGGGAACGGTTCAAGCCAGGGATAAACTTGAGCAGTCTCTTGCGGAAGCTTCCCGTTTTGCTCTTCCTGGGCTTAGGTGCGGCCATAGAGTTCTTTTGGTCACATGACTTGTCCCAGAATCGGGCAGCTCCGTTGCTACTGGCACATTTGACGCTGGCGCTGCGGCTGAGCATTGGCCGGGGGCATGAGGACTGGGAGGCTGTGGGGACAACGTCCAAGGAATTGGCAGAGTCAAAAAAGCAGGTTTGGTAAACAGAATCCTCGCTCTCATCCGTGGCAGTGCTGACGCAGCTCACACTACTGTAGGTGCTACTTGCTCCTGGCAACAGCATCCCGTAGGGCGTAGAGCCTCTTGCCAACCGAGTGCCATACAGGGAGGAACGCACAGACTCCAGGGTGTCATAGATACTGGGGTCTTTAACCACAATCCCTAGCAGGAAAGAATTATTCTCGTTAGGGTGGGGACAGAACTGGTCCAAACCTTTGCTTTTCCAAAATGGTGGTGTTTATCGGTTCAGGAGATGCACCCAACCTAGTCCAGGCCCCTAGTATGGACCACAGTGGCTCAGGAGCCCCAAATAAATCACTGAACCATAAATAGAAAGGTAGCCATCCTGGTGTAGTCCAACAACATCTGAAGGGCAACTCCCATCATCCCTTAACCACTGGCCATGCTGGCTGGGGCTGATGGGAGACTGAGTCCAACAACATCTGGGGGGCAGAAGGTTCCCCAGGGAAGTCAGACAAATTAAGACTGTTCCACATTGGGCGGGGGGGAGCCCGACATTTAAGATGAACAGTTGCATAAAATGGCAGGACAACCTTATGGAGAGCGTTAACTCTATATTCAAGCATTATCTAGTTTTTAAAGGGCTTCATGAGCACTCCTGAGCTTAGATACAGGGAGGAATAGCCAGTCTCTAACAGCGTAAAATAAAATAGGAATAATTTTAAATGGGTTATACAACTAAAAGGGTTCAGCTGCATGGCTTGGTCACTGTCACAGAGAATACCCTCTCTCTTGTAGCCACCCACCAGATCTCACTCAGTGATGGCACTTGGAGAGGAGTCTCCAAAGAGAATTTCATGACTAAAGACATTTAGTACTGCCCCCCACAACCCACAATACATTTATTATGTAATCAAAGTCATTCAGAGTTTACAGTTGTGAAATGGTTTAGATCAGCCTTCCCCAACCTGGTGCCCTTCAAGTTTTGTTCGATTCCCATCAGCCCCAGCCAGCATGACCAATGGTTGGGGATGATGGGAGTTGTAGTCCAACAACATCTGGTAGGCACTAGGTTGGAGGAGACTGGTCTAGATGTTGCTTATGCAAAGGTGGCTTGGTCACCCTTTTCCTGTCACTCACCACGGACCAGGCGCTGTTCCTGCACCATCAGTGACCGATACTCCCCCCATTTCTCATAGAGCGTTTGCTGCAATGCAAAGAAGCCAGTTTTTATTGATGTTTTAAAATCTGTTGGCAGTTTGGTTCTTGCACATTTAATTTGCACATATACATAGGCTGAACAGCTTCTCCCCCAGCCCAAGGTTTCAGGGACTCTGGGATGCTTTGCAAAAGCCTATAGGAAATATATAAGTGGCAGAGAGAAGGAACAAGAGCCACAAACAGAGGAGTGCTCAAGTACTGCTCAACCACCTCCTGGCTTCTGAACTTCATCAGACTGCCTACCTATTTCCCAAGCCCCTCTTAGCAGCCACAAGGGCCAGCAGCCTTGTGTCTAGAAGACACGAGATGACAAATTCTCAGCCAGGTCCTGGACAAAAGGGGCATCGCTCAGTGGCAGAGCACATGCTTTGCACGTAAAAGGTCCAGTTGAGCCCCCAGCATCTCCTGTTAAAAGGATCAGGTAGTAGTAGAAGGGAAAGACTTCGCTCTTCCTGCCTAACAGGCACCCTGTAGCGCTGCAGTCAGTCAGTCGACAATATTGTGCTAGATGGGCCAATGGTCTGGCAACTCAGTATAAGGAAGCGTCCCGTGATTCCGATTGCACAGCATCCCGGTAAATGCACAGAGCTCTGGTTATATAAAGCCTGAAGTACAGATTTCAGAATCAGGGTGCCACTCATTGCCAAGCTACAGCCCTCTGCTATGTTTATCCCGGACTGCCTCTTCTTGATGCTCCCACTACTCTTGGGAATGACCTGAACAAAATCTGCTCTTTATTGGGAGAACAAAAGAAGTGCACCATCCACAGAGTATTTTTGTTTATTGTAGCAGCAAAGAAACTAACCACAAACATATATGATGCAAAGAGTCGTAAGTTATCCTAGTCCAACAATTCAGCTGTATACACGCTTGTATTTTTGCCATTTGTTTTGTTTTATATTTTACAGCCTTGTATTTGTAATAATAAGCTTATTAAAATAAAAATTGCTTCATTCATTCATCTATGTAGCCTTCACTTAAGCACCACTAACCTTGAGGTATTGCAAACGGGCCTCTAGCTCCGCCCTTCGGATTGACGTGCCATACAAGGTCTCTAGCCTGGATAGGGTAAGAATCTGATTAGCACTGGTTGGCTGGAGACCATTATACTACACTGGTGGAAAAGCAGTGGGTGCTGAGTGAGCCCGTGTCTCCCTAATGTAACCACCCCGTCACTCTCACCTGAGCACATTTCCAGACCCTTTGATGATCTCAACAATCTCACGGTGGCGGATCCCCTCTACATTAAGTCCGTTCACGCCTGTGATTGTGTCTCCTATGGAGCAGAGATGAACAAAAAGCATGAGGTGCTGGCATCCTTTTCACAGCATAAAAAGGGCTGAGCAAGCATGTCTGGTTCCCTCCTGGCATTACAGCAGGTATGAACCTTCGGCCTTCCACATGTTGCTGAATTACAATTCCCATCAGCCCCAGCATGACCAATGGTTAGGGATGATGGGAGCTGTAGATCAGGAACATCTGGAGGGCCACAGGTTCCCCACACCTGCATTAGAGGATCTGTGCTACGCTATATGTAGTAGATGAGAAGTAGCTAATGTGATGTCCTCCAAATGTTATGGATTACAACTCCCATCAGTCCCAGCCTGCCAGGGCATGGTCAAAGTTGATGGGAGTTGTAGACTCAACAACATCTAGGAGGGTACCACATTGGCCACCACTGTACTAGACGGTACTTATGCGCCAAGGTAGAAAATTCTGCGATAAAAGTTGAATTTTGTGACCTGTATAGGTTATGCAAATTAGCACCACTGCTGCTTTTGCTTAATCTGTTCTGCCCTACTAGTCATGGGCCAAGGAGCTCTATTAAAAGCAAAAAACAAAGAAGCCTTACCCTAGACAACTGGAATAAACTTGTTCAGCAATTTCTTATTCAGCTCATTCAGCTTCAAATTTCACCACGCATTCCCTGATACTTTCAAGCATCTTGTTGTAATCTCAAGGGTTAGCGAGCCCCCCTCCCCCAAACACATTTATTAATTTTTTAAAAAAATGAGAGTACAGATTTTTGATTTGGTAGTCATTATCACGTTCTGCAGCTTTTCTGCACTCTCATGGAATGATGGCACATCCAGAAGCCTGGACATATATGTGTACGTGCCCTTTGAAAATAATCTGCAGTGCAAAGAGGGGGGAAAGGACACCCTTGGAGTAACTGGGAGAAAGGAAGGGAGCGATGCTTGCAACGCTAAGTCCTATGAAGCACCTGGACTCCCGTCTTGCCAGTCTGCCTGCTGTCAATGTGACCCTGTGAACAGCCACACAAACATCAGCTCTCCTGGGAACAGAACAGCTGGGCACATTGTAGAGAAAAAGTCACATGCATTGCCCTCAGCTGCTCATTTCCTAGCCTCCTGTCTATGAAGTCATTAATGGCTTTGACGCCCGGCAAGAAGTGAATCCGCATATCTTCACCAGAGGCAAGCACAAGCAGATTCATTGGGAGAAGAGGCCTCCGTGGTGTGGTCCTCACCCACCCTCAATAAAGGCACCAGGCTCCTGCCATCTTATTTCTTGCCTGCTTCAAGAATGGGGAACCCTTTCTTGTCTGGGATGTATGATCACACATGGCCTATTTTAAGTTGGGCAACGCCTCTCCCACTTCCTTTGCTCTAAACTCCCTTCCTCCTCTTCCTCAAGCAGCAGTGGCTTTGCTGGGAGCAGAACAACTTTGGAAACAGGAGTTGGGGGAAGAAACCAGTGCCCTCATTTCCTATTCTGGGTTCATCTCTCATTCTCTTGAGAAACTCAAAACAGAAGGCCTACACTTTTTTTTTTGACAGATAGGGGAGAAAGGGTTTCATCTTGAGGGATCAACCAATACTGAGCTTTTCTCCCACCTAGCTGAGACACCAGGAGAAGACGTAGCAGTGAACATGCACCTCTCATTGCTTTGCTGGCCTGCTCCTTTCTGTTTAGTGATTGTGGGGAGATGAAGGAGCCACAGTGGTGTCAACAAGGACACCACTGCCCTTATATTAATGCTCTGACACCACTTATTGCTGAGCACTCTCCTGCCAATACTCTTCCCCATACCTGGCAGAGTTGCCATGGCTTGAGTTACTGGGTCTCAGAGCGTAAGCCTCTCTCTGAGGCTCAAGAAGGAGGGAGTTGAATCTTGTGATGAGGTGCAAAGTAGGCAGCTGTTTATCTTCATTCTCCTCTAATCTCATTTTTCTCCCTCCATTCTACAGTTTAAACTGTCCCCTTTTTCTGGGATACTTTCTAAATCAGGGGTGACTAACTTCTGGTCCTCCAGATGCTGGACTCCAACCCATCATGTGGAGGGCCACAAGTTCCCCATCCCTGGTTTAAGTGAACTAAGGTTTTTTTTTTTGCTTTTGAGCCCAGCCCTCCTTCACCCACCAGCATCAGGGGTAGGCATCATGGGGTAGGCATCATGGGGTAACTGCTGAGACCCACATCACTGCAGGGGCCGTCAACCCTTGGAGCCTCCTGAGGCCACCTCTTTGCTGCTACTGCCTGCTCAATTGATCATAGTGAAGAGATAGAACAGAATCCTTTGTCTCACTCTCCCCTTTGGAATGCGCCCAGAGGAATTGGCCAAATGAACAGAAAAATGGGAGGTGGGGGGGCAGTCCAGGGAGGGGCCCCACTGAAAGTATTCTGCCCAGGAGGAGGTGTAATGCCGTAGGGGGTGGCAAAGGGGAGGGGCACGGAATGGTGAGAAAGGGGAGTGAGAGTCAGTGAAGGAAGGCCTGTGGGGGGAGCAAAGGGGACAGGAGGGACAGCAGCAGAGTGAAGGAACTGGAGGCAGAGCTCTGAGGGAGAAAGGAAAAGAGAAGAAAGTGGAGAGGAGGGAGCAGGAAGAAGTGTCAATTCTGACTGAAAAAACCTGTGACAGACGGCCATTTCCTATCTATCAAGAGGCAACTGTCATAATTTATTCATCTGCTCAACAAACTCATTGTTGCCAAGCATCCAACCAGGGACAGGGATGGATTACGGCGATGTCTATTGTTCTATTCTTTTGTCTTATAACTGTTCATTAACTAGTTATGTGAAGTTTACGAGTGAATCTATTTGCAGAGCTCTGTGTGTGTGTGTGTGGCCTGAGGCAAACGACACTGCGTGGCCCCACACTGCCTTCATCTCCCCCCCAACCCTCTGCCATCTCTTCTGCTCTACGTGGTGATGGTGGCAGCAGTGGCTCTTCCTCAGCTTACCTTTTGTTGTTTTGCTGCTGCTTGAGGAAGGGAGGATGCAGGAGATGGCAGGGTCAGGCAGGCAGTGGGTTTGTTGGCCCTAGCTTGTGGCTGTGGGTGCCAGGAGCAGGGGACCCCAAAGTTTGGGACCTGGGGCAGTTACCTTTATTTGCAACCCCCTCCCCTGGGACAGGTCTGCCTATTTGACTCCAGAGTGATTGTCAGTCTGTGCCTCCTTATTCTGAGCACAGAACTCTGAGGGAATTACACAGGCCCTCCAAAACCTGGGCCCAGCACTGCCCTTGAACTGCCAGGTATTCCCCAGTACACCCAGCACTACCTAAAATTGAGACACCCCCCCCCCCGCCCCAAAGAGCAATGATAGTATGCACTGAGATTTCCTGACTGGCTTAATCATGGACTGTTGGCACCTAGTTTCCCACCTTTTATTTTCATCTTCAAGGAATTATCAAAACACACCCACTCTTGATTAAAGACCACATAGCTATGAAATTTGACCAGAATTTGCTCAGTTTCTCCAGCCAAACATGTCTCAAAGCAAGCTATGCTACAAGGGTGAAAACTTAAAGCAGTTCATTAGGTTTCAAATAGTAAAGTGTGACATCTCTTACCTGGTTTCAGGCCTGCTACCTGGGCTGGGCTATCATCATGCACACGACATACAAAGGTGAACATCTCCACACGTTTTGTGTCCTGGTGGTGTAGCCCATAGGTCTGAAAGGAGTCAAGAAGACCGTTTTTTTTTTTTTTTTAAAAGATCAGACTGTGGTCACCCAATAACATGTAAGTTCTGCCATAGCTTGAATATTATCTGAGGAGACAGATAAACCTGCACAGTGAACAGCTATCTCCCAGAAGCTCAAGGATCCAGAAACACACGGCAAACACAGCAAGACCAAAAACAAAACCTAAGATTTGGTATTTCCCATTACGCAAATTTGAATTTTGAAAATCAAGACTATGCTGAAATGCCAGATTCACAACTCTGAAAACCAAACCTTGACTTTAAAGATGGAAATTTCGCTATTTGAAATGCAGCTACGGCAAAAGTCACAAACATGCTAATGTGGGTTTTTTAAATGGTCCTCAACTCCCATGGATTGCAATTCACAACACACAAGTACCTTTGCTGAATGCTGACTCCCTGAGTTAAGAGGCAGATGGAAGGGATTCTCACCTGAATCTCAAAGCCAAAGGCCTGACTCTCCTCCTTCTCCACGGTGATCACCTTCCTGAAACGAACAAGGGGAAAGGAGTCAGTTGCTGACATTCCCCAGGAATTGCACAGGTGACACCAACAGGCCATGTTTTCCAAAGCTATATACGATTCATCTTCACTTGCCCCCTCCCACACCTCCACACACTATGATTAAGTTATAGAAGCCTCCCTAGCTTGCACAAAAGAGTCTCAACAAACGAGACAGTTTCAAAGAGCCTTCAAACACAGGGCAGGTGGGTGGCAAAAATCAGTATTGCCCCACTTGGTCAAGCAGCTGGTTCAAGTGTTTGCCCTGCACTAAGGCTTCCTTTACAGGCCACATCTCTTCTCCCTTTAATCTGGGGACAGGGAGGGGCAGTGTAAACCAACAAAGCAAAGGGGGGGGGAGCAGCCTTCCCTATAATCCAGCTTTGACAAATCCAGGTAGGGGCTCAGAGTGGGCAAAGTAACAATGAGTAGATGCAGGCACAATGACACAGCCAAGAAAACCAAAACAGAAAGAGGCAGGTGAACCAAACAGTGATAACAAATAGGCTTCTCTATTGAGTTAAACCAGATGGGGAGAATCTATGGCCCTCTACATGTTGCTGGACTACAACTCCCATAATTTCTAACCATTGGCCATGTAGGCTTGGGCTGATGGGAGTTGGTGTCCAACAATATCTGCAGAGCCGCAAGCCCTCTGTCCCAGCCTTAAACAGTACTCAGCGTTATTACACATATACACATGTGCTGCAACTCATTTATTGGATTCTGACTATATAGTGCAAGACTGATATTGAAGAGGTGTACCATATGGAATTTTACAGGAACCACACTTTGGGGTCACCTGCATTGCATAAGTGTTAACTTCCCCAAAGCCCTAGCCATTCTGAATTTTGTGCCCTTCTGTGAGCTTCTCATTCAAAAGGAGATGCTATGTTTTTTGGGGAAAAAAAACATTTTTGGTAACTTGGTAGCTATTGATATTTTAAACAATGGGTATTATTGGTTTACAGAATTTAATATGAGAGCAAACTGATGCTTCATTAACAGAATATATTCTGGTGAAGAGTCACTGGTGATATTTATTGAATTAAATGGACTACTTAAAAACTCCATGCAATCCTTTTCAGGGTCCAGTGAAGGATACACAGAAGTTGCTACAACTAAGAATGATATAATACTAATTAAGGAATTAGTATCTGGACTGACTTCCCATTGGTAGCCAAATTCAACAAATCCTTAATATTCATCTATTAAAGCTACAGCAGACATATATTACAACTGGAAGTTGTTTGCTTCATACATATCATATATGAAATATATAGATGTTGATAGATTAGAAGCCATCTTTCTAAATATGGTGGAGCCAAGTCATCTCTTATTTAAGACAGAAATTCCAGCTACTCCAAGCCAAGTGTCAGAATGGCTGACTTTCAACAGAGAATGGCCATCCAGATCATCTTAAAGGGACAACTAGCTCAACAACCTTTCCCTGGCAGTCACTGATGGTGCGGGTGGGATGGAAAATGCACCAAGCTTCTACATTAGGCAGACCTATCCTCATCAGCTATTGTTTCATCCTCATTCCAATGGGCATGCTGTTTTTAGCTTGATTCAGGAAAACTGATACCCTTTCATTTCCAGGCTCAGTTTAAAGTGCTGGTTTTGTCCTTTAAAGCAGGGATGCTGGATCTGTGGCCCTCTAGATGTTGCCAGACTTCCAACTCCCACCACTCCCAGACAGCATGGCCAACGGCCAGCAATGATGGGAGTTGTAGTCCAGAAACATCTGGAGAGCCATAGGTTGCCCAACCCTGATGCAAAAGCAATCTGTTAGAGGAGCAAATATGGACTATTTTAAGAAAGCATGGTAGCTGTCTGATGAAAGCTGGTTCACCGTACAGGTTCATCATTGGACTGCAGCAATAAGCAATGGGCATGGTGTGAATGAGGAAAGGCAAATCCAACACCACAGTTGGATAATCACCTCAAGTGTAATGCAAAGGATCCTGTACACACACTTCAGCTGGAAGCCATCAAGTGATGTATACGCATGTGTGAACCAGCCCCAAGAGCACCAGTATTCCTGGGTTCTGTTTACAAGTTTGGGGAAAGAAATATGGCTGAAATGAGGTAGGATGCTTTCACAGGTGACGGCAAGAAGGGCATTTGATTTCCACAATCTGTGCATCAAGTGAAAGGTGTTGACGATTACAAGTTGCCCCCAACATAATTCATGAAAACAATTTTAGCTGTGGCTTGAAGGGAAGGAGTCCAAGGCCCTTGGGCTACTCCAAGCTTCCTGCACTGTGAACAGACACAGAAAGGCAGCCCCTAAAATGTCTACTTGCTTCACATGCTCCTCATTTCACATAACATGGCTGCCTTGTTGACTTGCCAAAAGGATTTTCCTTGCTCATGTATAATAGACAAAAGTCTTCCTCCTGACAAGATGATTTCATGAGATATATTCAGCCAATTCCAAGGCAGCTCGATCCGATCACCCTATACCTAATTGCTAGGTTTCATAACTTGAAATTTCTTTTCCCCTCATTAACATTTTAAATCAACACCCAAGCAGCTCAGAAATAAGCATACTGTAAGAAATTTCTTTACACCTCTGCATGGACCTGTGCAGCTACCTTATGTGAATCAACATTCTCCTCTTGTGTGAAAGCTGCTGTTTCATGAGAACTTAGGGGCGACACCAAATCATTTTGCAAAACACAAGTGAAGCAGATTTTTTTTTTTGGGTGGGGGAGAAAGATCAGAGTTCCCTCTCCAAAGTAAAACGTTGTTGGCTTCATATCCTTATCTCTATGCTTTAAAGCAGCTTTCCCCACCCATGGGTCCCCAAATGTTGGGGTGCAACCACATCATCATCAGCTAGCACATCTAGAGACTCATGGTCAAGGAAGGAAGATTTAAAGCATGATGATAAAGGGCTTAGATAGCCCAGGCCATCTGCCATGTGCTCTTACAGCTTCACTATGTCTCCCTAAAGCCTCCAAACTAGAATAGGAAGTGGTGCTTTTACTGATCTGTAATATTCATATTTTTCTTTGAGCCATCTGCATCAGGCAGCAAAACTCAACTAAATCACTAACACAGACCAGAAGAACTTCTAAGCCAGCCTCATCCTGTGAGGTATCTAATGAATAGATTGCCATATTACAGATCAGACTATGCACTCCAGACAACAATGCACCACAAGCTGAGTAAGTGCCCTGCAGACAGTTGCTCACACTCCGACTATCACAAGGCAACAAGCCAGCCAGAAGACAACAAAATCCTCAGCTAGAAACAGAACCGCAAACACACAGTGTTTAGAGACAGATGATGGGGGGCAGCTTTGAATAGTAGGAGGGGCAAATGATACTCATCCTAGAGATTTCTAACACAGTAGCTAAGTAGGCTGTCATAAAAGACAAGAGAATGCCCCTCCTGTAATTGAGCACTGATCGGCAGCTTCAATATACTCCCTGGAAAAGAGGAACGGTGGCAACAATAGCTTTGCTATGACAATGGAGACAACCTGTTACATATTTTACATCACCCTTCCCCAGCATGGTATCCTCCAGATCTGTTTGATTACATTTCCCATCAGCAGAGGGCACCAGTGTGGGGAATACTGCTCTATGTGGTCTACCTATTTTATGTCTGTGATTCACTCCTGTTTGCATGGCACTGGATACACTCCCTTATGGGACTAATCCAGTGCAATTCAGTGAGTAGTGTGTTTGGTCTCAATGCTACAAACGTAGGTTCAAATTCCACTTGATTGTGGACTCTAGTTATTTCCAACTCTAGTTTGCATCAGTAAAATGGGAATAGCAGCACAACACAATGGTGACATGCACTTTCAGGTGCAATAGCAGGGGTGGCTAACCTTTTTCAGTCCAAGGGCCACAATGACCCATGGCCAATGCTCCAGGGTGTGGCAATAACTGCAGTTCTCAAGGCTGTCTTCCAAAAGGGAAACTACCCACAGGAGCGGTCAGTAATTTGTTTTGAAAAAATATTTGTTTAAATTCTAAAGAATGGAAAAAATTTGGGGGGACCTTTTTGAGTCAAGAAAACCTTTTGGCATCATGACATCACATCAGAGGATGCACAGGAGTGGTCAAGGTTTTTATTTTTTTAAACTGACACATTTGAGGGGGTCTTGAGGATTACAAAAACACGGGCGGTTGGATATGGCCCACAGGCTACACTACACTACAGTGCAGTACAGAAATACAACCATCAGCCATTTGCATTGGACTGCGTTCAGGATCTGTTCGGAAGTTTGTTCAGATAAGGCAAGAGCCTTCTTAAAAATTATGACACACAGGAGCCTACTTCTTATCATCTTGGTCTTTATCTTGGGGTAGAGGTGGGGGGAATTCAGCCCACAGCTGCACATGCAGAACAACCCCAGGATGCAGGAGCGCTATCTGATGCAGCAAGGGGGGCCAGGCGCCCGCTGATTAAGCAGACTACCCCACAGGGAAAGCCAAATGCCTTGACTATGCTTTGGGAAATAACCCATATGTTGAAAGGCCAAGGTCTCTACCTTCCTATCATGTGCACCCCAGGAGGGGGGGGGGAAATGTCAAAAACTCCCGGAGATGATCCCTTTGCACTCTGTCTTTTAGAAATCAGTCAAGCCATTGTTGCTATTGAAGGAGCTCCTCATTCAGAGGCAGGAGTGAAGGGCCCATCATTAAAGCCTTCCCTGAAGGCCGTTCACACCCCAGAGACTATTAACTGAGCTGGGGTGGCCGCACGTGTCACAGCTGTGATCAGTGATTAACAAGCCACAGTGGAACAAATAAATGAGGGGGGGGGAGGAGAGAGAAGAGAGAGATTATGGATGCAGCATTATGCCTCAAGGAGAAGGTTGCCTTCTATTTAGTCTGTATACAGCTAACAAATACCGCACAGCTACATGCTTAGCCTGACTCAGAGACAGAAAAGGATTTGCTGATTCTGCTTAAATTCTCCTTGCAGAAAGAAACAAAGGCACTTACCTGTGCTGCTCGGGTGACTGGCTGAGAGATCGCCATTTGAATCCGGAGCCCTGAGGAAGTGATGGCAAGAGAAAACACACACATAATTAGTCAAAAGCATGGAACAAGGCATGTTAAAATTCTCATTCTCTCTCTCTCTCACACACACACACACATCACACACACAGAGGACTGGAAAAGGCAGAGGTTGGCACAGGAGAACTATTTCATGCTTTTGAAGCCATGGGAAAGCCAGAGTAACAGAACCTGAATGAGATCTGCTCACACACATCTGGTTATCACCCCCTCCTGCCACTACATTCAATGGGTCTTAAAGAAGATTCCACACTATATTTCAAAAAGGAAAGATTCCATGTCCCACCCTTTTCAAAACCCACCTGATAGCAAAAGCTATGCACCACTGTGAGCACAAGCTCTTAAACTAGGGATGGGAAACCTGGTGTCCCCCCAGATGTTTTTGGACTCCAGCTCCCACCAGCCCCAACCAGCATGGCCAATGTATGTTGAAGGTTGATGGGAGTTGTAGTCCAACATCATCTGGAGGGGCACCAGGTTCCCCATCCCTGCTTTAGGGCCAATGTAGTAGCCTATCGCCAGTTTTAGTATAAACCAGACTATTTAAGGGGGCTCTTCTTGAAGCAGCCCTAGTTAAATGTTTCAGATACTTTACTTGAGAATGCAAATGCAAAAAGTGGGTCTTACACCCACTACCAATCCTGATATCAAGCATGCAAGCTTCAAGTCACGTTCTGAACATTGCAGGCTTTTAAAGCCATATGGCTCAACGCCATGGGGAAATGAAAAATCCTTGGGAGAGAATGCCTGTTTTATTCAAAAGCCCAATTTTCAAATAAAATTAATTGTCCAGCCCATCCCATCCTATAAACAGACCCTCATTGTTGGGCATTGAAGCAAAGTGGCACACCCAGTGCATGATGGGAATCGCAGTAATGGCCAATTAGGCACATCTATTAGGATAATATATCCAACCATGCTGAGAGGTGGGTGGTGGCCCCACATTCCACTTCACATTTAGCATTCAGAATGTTAGATATCTTGGCAAAGTCACAAACAGCAGTTGGGAACGACAATGCTCGGTCTTTTATTCAGTTTTCCAAGTTGCGCGAGCATGCAAACGTGTGCGTCTTTGGTTTTCAGTTGAACTCAACTTCATTGCAGGGAGCAGCCAAGAGGCAAGGCAGCAGGTTTCTATTAAAGAGCCACACATGCAATTGGAATTACGTTTGAAAGCAAACATCTGCTCTTGCATGGATGTGAACGCTTCCGCACGCCAGCCAGGGCCTGCATCTAAGCATAGATCCCCATCCCTGCCCGTTTTCACCAGTCTAAAATGACTTCAAGGCTTAGATTTCAGCCTATTAGTTCAAAGCTGTTCCTTACCTGGATGCAACAGTTCACAAGCCTTTCAGAACTGAGAACAGAAGTCAGAGCAGCAATGGGATTTTCAGAAGGGCCATGCTGGGAAAAAAGCCAGCTAATGTTTTACAGGAGAGCTGAGGATTTTGCTCTCTGATCTGGAAAACGTTAGGCCCACCGGTTTGACTAGAAATTATGTCATCAGTTTAGATACAAGTGACCCCAACATTTCCCAGTTAGTAAAGCAAAATATCCCAGGAACCCAAATGGAAGGAGAAAGAAGGCCAGAATTGGGGTCTTACAGCCTAAATCCAACACAGAGTTTATACTAAAGCCCATTCATTTTGATGAGCTTAAGCATGCTTGTGTTGGATTTAGGCACCTAGTTGCAGAGGAAGACTAACATGGTATTCTGGAAAAATCTTCTCTTCTTGTTCTGCCCCTTTACTCCTCCATCCATTTAAGAGCTAAATGGATCCTCACTTGTAAAGAAACCAACTACAGTTAGAGTCTTGCAAGACAGACGTGTATGTGAAGGGTTGGCAACTAGCTGCTCTAGACAAACCTGGTCCCCCAGTTGACAAATCCTCCTAGAGCAGGGTTGGGGAACCTGTGGCCCTCCAGATGTTGTTGGAATATCAAATCCCATCAGCCCCAGCCAGCATAGCCAATTGTCTGGAATGATGGGAGTTTTAGTTCAGCAAGATGTGGAGGGCCAAAGGTTCCCCCATCTCTCTTCCAGACAGGTTGCAATGCACTGAGATTCACTCATGCATCAAGAGAGCAGTCCAACCTCTTAAATACCTTGCTTCAACCAAGAGGTGTTGCTCTTTCCATGTCTCCTTTCTAACACAACAAGCTGGCACCAGTACAATCTTCCCCATTCCAATTGTTTATTGGTGTGGTTATCATACCAAGATTCACCGTAAGAGGAGGTGGTAGACCTGTATACCTTGCAAGAGGCACAAGAGATCATTATACTTTCCCCATTACTGGCAGAACTTTACTGCTTTAGGAACTTCCTCCTCCTCCTCCTCTATTTACTCAGTGTTTAAGATGGCTTAAGCATGCAATTAAAAAAAGCCAACAGTGATTTTTCAGACTTATCCCAATTCCGTTCTCAGTGTTCCCTGTTTGCACCCTCTACAGCAGCATTCTTCAACCTTGAGTCCCTAGGTGTTGTTTGACTACAACCCCCTTAATCCATGTCCGCTGGCTAGGGATGATGGGAGTTGTAAACAAATAACATCTGGAAACCCAAAACTGAAGAACATAGCTCTGCAGCACACTATAGTTCTAAATCAATGCTTGAATGGTTAAATCTGGCTCTGTTGTCTAGAAACGATGACCCATGTAACACTCTACATGGCAGACATACCTGCCACACGTGCATGTCCATGTGGTGAGGATGTGAAAACTGATTTGAGCTTTTAACTTAACTACTTGAATTCTCTTGCAGATGCATGTTGCTAGGGCAGGAAAAATCCAAGTTGCCTAAAGAATTTAAACATCCAACCCTCACGCCTTGGATTGTTTACAGAGCAGGGGCAGGAAATCTCTAACCAGCTCTTGGTACTCTTTCTTCCCAGATTCTCCCCAGCCCTGCTCTACGCCCACTGCCCTCCTTGAAAGCGTTGCTGAATTGTGCATACATCTGTTCATCCAGGCAGCGTTATCACGTGTAGATACCTCGGCCTCGTGTGTGGCCGGAATGTAGCCTACCATACAAAAGCAAGAGTTGCATTCATTAGTCCCGCTCATTTTTGCCTCTGCCCCTGTATTTAGAACTCTTTTCCAGACTGATCTAAAAAAAGCCAGCTGGAGACAGTTTCCCCTCCCTGGACTACCCCCCACTTCCAATCTCCCTTTGTGTGGCCAGACAAGTTAGCTTCTTGCACTTTTGCAAGGAAGGCTTAACTTTTGGAGTCTGACAGAAAACTTTGAGGTTTGATGGTTTGGTTTCTAGGCGTGGGTCGCTGTCACGTACAGAATCCGTGCAAACAGCAAACCAGTTTGCTATTAAGCGAGCGGAGCCAACTGACCAGATAGATGTGGCCGAGGCAGCCTTTAACACAAGCCAGAGGAGGAAAAGAACCCTCAAGAATAAACAAACAGTTGCCTGCCAAAGCTCTTCCTGAGCCCAGCAAGCAGCCGCCGCAGCCACAGCAGCATTGACAGAAGCTGCTCCAAATGGCAGCCAGCTGAGGGGGGATGCTTGTATTGCAGATAAAGTCAAATTATTCCCTTTCACTTCCCCCACATCCCTCCGCTTTCATCCGCAAGCCCAAAGATGCAAAAGAGCAGCCTTGGACCTGCAAAGACGGCTGTCTCCACCAGTAATGAAACACAGACTCTTACACAAACATGTGCTTCCAATATCAAGCTGGAGGCGGCAATAAGGAGACGCGCTAAACATCCTTTGGGTTGAGGACTGCAGCTGCCAGTTACAGAGCTGGATACAAGGAGAAATGGCCCTTTAGAGATGGGAAAAGCGCACGCGGGGAAGTTTAAGCCTCCCAAAGCCCCCACCCCACCCCTTGGCCCATCTCTGATGGGATCCAGGATTGAAGGCAGAAGAGGCAGCAAGACCCAGATGTTTTGAACAACTACAGGCCGGTGGCGAATGTCCCTTTTTTGGGCAAGGTCTTGGAACGGGTGGTCGCCGGCCAGCTCCAGGCGCTTTTGGATGAAACCGATTATCTGGATCCGTTTCAATCCGGTTTTAGGCCCGGTTTTGGCACCGAAACAGCCTTGGTCGCCCTGTATGATGACCTTTGTCGGGAGAGAGACAGGGGGAGTGTGACTCTGTTGATTCTCCTTGATCTCTCAGCGGCGTTTGATACCATCGACCATGGTATCCTTCTGGGGAGGCTCGCGGAGTTGGGAGTTGGGGGCACTGCTTGGCAGTGGCTCTGCTCCTACTTAGCGGATCGTCGCCAGAAGGTAGTCCTTGGGGAACACTGCTCGACACCCTGGACTCTCCATTGTGGAGTCCCTCAGGGGTCGGTCTTGTCCCCCATGCTTTTTAACATCTACATGCAGCCTCTGGGTGCGGTCATCAGGAGTTTTGGAGTGCGTTGCCATCAGTACGCTGATGACACGCAACTCTACTTCTCCTTTTCACCTTCTTCAGGTGAGGCTGTTGATGTGCTGAACCGTTGCCTGACTGCGATAATGGACTGGATGAGAGCTAATAAACTGAAACTCAATCCAGACAAGACTGAGACACTGTTGGTGAGCTCTTTACCTGCCCAGATGGTGGATGTTCAGCCTGTTCTAGATGGGGTTACACTCCCCTTGAAGGAACAGGTTCGTAGTTTGGGGGTCCTTTTTGACCCTTCCTTGTCGCTTGAGGCTCAAGTGGCCTCGGTGGCGCGGAATGCGTTTTACCATCTTCGCTTAGTAGCCCAACTACGCCCCTATCTGGACAGTGACGATCTCGCCTCTGTTGTTCACGCTCTGGTAACTTCTAGATTGGACTATTGTAATGCGCTCTATGTAGGGCTGCCCTTGAAGACCGTTTGGAAACTTCAGCTAGTGCAAAACGCGGCAGCCAGGTTGTTGACGGGGACCCATTGGTCCGCGCATATAACACCTGTCCTGGCCCGCTTGCACTGGCTACCTATTTGTTTCCGAGCCAGATTCAAGGTGCTGGTTTTGACCTATAAAGCCTTACACGGTGTGGGACCACAATATCTGATGGAACGCCTCTCCCGCTATGAACCTACCCGTTCACTTCGTTCAGTATCTAAGGCCCTCCTCCGGGTACCAACCCATCAGGATGCCCGGAGGATTGTTATTAGATCCAGGGCCTTTTCTGTGGTGGCCCCCGAACTATGGAACAGCTTACCTGAGGAGATACGCCTGGCGCCTACGGTACTTTCTTTTAGGTGCCAGGTTAAGACCTGGTTATACTCCCAGGGATTTTAACGTTCATGTTTTATATTCAATGTTTTTTACTCTACCTTGTTGTGACCTTGTATGTTTTATTGTAATTTTGTATTTTAACTCTGCTGTTCACCGCCCAGAGAGCTATTCGCTATGGGCGGTCTATAAATAAAATAAATAAATAAACTATGCAAATAATGCCATGCTGCAGTTTTGAAAGTGAAATGAGCCTCTCTGCTACATACATCACCCCCTCGCCTCCTCCCCACAAATGCTGATGGCTCCATAAACAAGCAGGGCTTTTCATCTCCTGGCTGAGAGTGCAATGGTTTCCTGACGGGGGGGGGGAAAGGAGGGAAGTGGTGTTTCCAGGGTCACAGTTTTTACAGCGATCACAGGCAACAGACCAGGGGCTTCCCTAGAACTTGGCAAACAAGGCAAACAGGAACAGTGCTGCCTGAAGTGGAACCCCAATGGCGGCACCTGAAGCAGGCCGCTTCGCTCTGGGGAAGGGCTGTAGGTCAGTGGCAGAGCAAATGCTTAGCATGCACAAGATCCCCGGTTCAAACTCCGGCATGTCCAGATGCAGCTGGGAAAGACCCGTGCCTGAAACCTCTGAGAACTGCTGCCAGTCAATGTAGGCCAAGGGAAGCACCCCACCACTTCCATCAGCCCCAGCCAGGGTGGCCGGCGGTCAGGGGTGGCGGGAACCGTAGGCCAGCTACATCCAGAATTCTTCACATTGGCTACCCCCGATGTGGATAATATTGAGCTGGGTGGACATAGGAGGCTGTGCACAGTGATGCCAGCCCAACAAATGATCCTTGTTCTGTGTTTCATCAAAGGGTTTCAAGCAGCTCATTTGCTTCACCAGGCAAGTTGCTCTGCCATGAGGGCAAATGTGTTAGTTGGCAGAAGGAAAAGTGCTCCACTGGCTCAGACTGGTATAAAGAGTGTAGGTGCAAACTATCATGCTATGTCGGCATTACCAGGTCTGCCTATACTGCAGCAGGTGGTTAGCTCTTATCAGTGCCATCTGTGCCAGATCATATGGCCCTGGCTACAAGGATTTATCTTCTGCCTGATGTTTTATTCATTTGTTTTTATTTTAAGCATATACCGCTTAATCATTCTTATTTCTGAGTGGTGCACACAGAAACAAGCCATACATGAAACAAAACAAAAATTTATCATAAAACCAAGCACTGCCTTAAAATGCCTGCTGGAACAAGAAAGTCTTGGTCTCAAGCCTGAATTTCAGCAAAGAATGTGCCTGTCTAATCTCAATTGGGAGGAAGTTCCATAGGCTTGGGCCCACTGCACTGAAAGCACAGCTTCTAATTGTTGCAAGCCGTGCATCTGAGCCGTGCATCTGAGCCATGGGGAAACAAGACTCCCCCAGTATTTTAGTGGTCGGGCAGGAATATAAGGGATCAGGTGGTCTTTGAAATATCCTGGACCCAAGCTGTTAAAAGCATTGTAAATTAACACAAGAATGTTTTGATTTAAGTTGCAAAAAAGGGGGATCATGCTAGATGTTCCTGGAAGGGGATCTTTAATATTTAAGAGCAATCAGACAAAGTTGCCCAAGATTATTTGTGGATAGTGTCTCAATGGCTTTTTAAGGCATGGAACATTTGGGTCGGGGGAGGAGAAGGGAAGTTTGTGACCTGAGGTGGGAGCTCCTTTGATTTCTGGTGCACACGGACTGCAATGGCAGAGTGTAGCCAGGAGGTCCTGCCCCCAGCAGCTTTCATTTTTCTTCATTTCAAAACCATTCCTCACTAAATATATTCTACTCTGGCGTAAATCCACAGTAGAAAGCACATGCACAACACATCAGTGAAGGAGACGCCTGTCTTCTTGTACACAGCTTTCCCCTTCAAAAACAAGGAAAAGCCACATTTGAAACATGTGCCTTTCATTATTGAATGGCTGTGCATGTGCACTGTGCACTTGTGTCCATATCTGAGTGAGAGGAGGCACTCAATATCTCCCTGAGTCAGCAAAATATTTTAGTCTTTCTGTCCCTCCTATTTCTCCAAGGAGACTCAAGGCCACTGACAGATAGCAAGAAAAACGTAAGAAACCAAACATAATCCCTCCTAAACACCACTGTACATTCAAATCAATACATTAACAATATCCAATCTGTTTTAACAAATTCCGGTGGCGCACACATAAGTAGCAGAACTGAAGCAGCAAAAATTACACAATTGGCCAAAGACCTTTTCAAAAAGCCAGGTTCTCACCAATTACCTGAAGCAGTGTATTATTTATTTATTACATTTGTATCTCACCCTTTCTCCCAAAGTAGTATAATGATGGGGTGCAACGGACATTGCTTAGCAAGGCATTCCATAGGATAGAGGCTACAACAGACAAGGCCCTGCCTCTAGATGATACCAGCCACATCTCCCAAAGCTGTGGGATTTGGAGTAGAAATAACCTGAGCATGCGGGGAGGAACATATGGAAGAGGGCAGTTGTTACCCAAGTCCTAAGCCGTTATGGGCTTTAAAAGTGAAAACCAACACCTTGAAATTGATTCTTTTGATTATTTCACTCTAAGCCACAAGACCCTTCCCCTGAGTCATAACAGAAACGAGGATTTCCAGCTATGAGCGGGACTGCTTTATAGTCCAATTCTTTAGATTTCACTCTTGTCCACCTAGCCAGCAGAATATCATCGCTCCCCCACCTCCCTGCTCATGATCTCCGATTAAAATGACAGGATCACATTTCACATTTACTCTGCATCAACAGGCACCACTTTGAATGCCTCCAACCAGTTTTTCACACTATAGCTGCTTTTGTTATCTATGATGTGAAGTTAATTTTGAGGGCAGGGGACCCCCAACTCGGAGTAAGTTTGCAATTGTACTTCGCTGCTAGGTTTTAACACAGTCTAGTACAGGAAGAAAAACTACAACTGATGGAGCAAGTAACCCATGACAGATCTAATGTTTTAATCACCTAGCAGTAAGATACCAGGGAGAGGAATACCTAGCCTCAAACCAATGTGAAGGCACTGCGCCTCTCAATTCCAAACATGTATGGGCAAATTGCAGTGATTGGGTGATGAGTAAAAGGAGATGTGAGTGTGCACATTTACTAAGTCACACAATCTAAAGTGCAGTGCTGAGAAAGACTGGGGTTTAGACTGAGAAAGACTGCCACTGATTGCACCCTAGTTTCTGCTGTGATTAAAAAAGTGGCAGTAATTTTCAGCATACAAAAGGGGCCAGCATTAAAGGGACAACATAGGCAGTTCCAAACACAGAGCAACTTGCTAAATAGGGCAGTTTTAGTTGGAAGTTCTACCAAACACCTGCTGTGATTTATTCACTGCAAATTAAGTCTAAGATAACCAGGAAGAGCAAAATCCAACGCAAACTGTGCATATAACACAATAGCATGGTAGGAACAATAATCAGAACTCCTGTGCAGAGCTTGGAAAAGTTACTTTTTTGAACTACAACGCCCATCAGCCCAATCCAGTGGCCATGCTGGCTGGGGCTGATGGGAGTTGTAGTTCAAAAAAGTAACTTTTCCAAGCTCTGCTCCTGTGATGTCAAAGCAGCCTTTTGTAGAAGGCCTCTCCAGGAAACCTTGCTCTGTCCATCCCCTCTTTCCATCTTTCCAACCAGCCACTATAATGGCTGGACAGTTCTGCTACATCAGACTATGTTTGTGTGAGACTGAATGATCCAAACACCCTTGCTGCAAACAGGGTCGGCTCCAGACATGCCGGGGCCTAGGGCCCCAGCTTGCCCCAGGCCCCAGTGTGCATGCGCATGCTCACACACAGGTGCGCGTGTGCTCACACACACACGCCTACCTGTCTCTCGCAAGGAGGGAGCTTCTTCCGCCCACCCATTGGCTGGCTCCGTCTCTCCTGCCTTTTGCGGCTGCACGGGTTGCTATGCATGCGCAGTGTAGCTGCCGTGGATCGCAGAGAGGGAGCTTCGCCCGTCCATCTCTCCTGTCTTTTGAGTCTGCGCTCAGGACTGCCATCAATCAAGATGGCGCTGGAGGCTTCAGCCCCTTAGGGAAACCTTGGCCGCCATCTTGGTTAATGGCAGTCCTGAGCGCAGACTCAAAAGACAGGAGAGACGGGTGGGCGAAGCTCCCTCTCTGCGATCCACGGCAGCTACACTGCCGTGGATCGCAGAAATGGACTGCTACTCCTCCCCCATCCTATTGAGAAGCCCCTCGGGGCCTCTGTGGCTCCAGGGGCCCTCAGCCAGGGCATGATCTGGCTGCCCTTTGGGACTGGCCCTGGCTACAAGCATGGTGCACAGTTACCTGCCTTAAAGGAGGCTATTGGCAAGAAACAGCATGGTGACACAGAGTTGTAGGACAGGGGACAGGCCAAAACAGAGCATTTGTTTTGCATGCAAAAGGCTTCAGGATCAATCCCTAGCATCTACAGGAAGGGCCAGGAGAGACTCTTGTCTGAAACCCTGGAGAGCAGCTGCTACTCAGTGTAGACAATGTTAAGCTAGATGGCCTGTTGGTCTGACTCAGTACAAGGTATGTCCTATGATCATCCTATGAAACCCAGGCTCAAATCCCCACTGAGCAATGAAGCTCACTGGGTAACCTCAGACTCTTTCTCAGCCTAACCCACAGAGCTGCTGTGAAGATAAAATGAGTGGTGGTGGTGAGAACTATTTATGTTGCCCTCAACTCCTTAAAGGAAAAAGGGTGGCAGGATGAAATGAACCAACAAAATATCTGCATGAGCCACTGCTCTGGAGTTTCCTTGCCTTTTTGCAGGGATGTTGAGAACAGTATTTCTCAAACGCTGGCAGGGGGGCTCCCCTGAGGACAGATTATGAGAATTCTTGTTCTCACTTTTGAATATGACCGTTTTGGGTACAACTGTGAAGCACGCCTCCCATTTTAATTCTGAAAGACGTGTGCTCAGCTATCAGACTTTTGCGAGGCACTGAGGGACAGAACCTGCCACCATAGAATGCTTCCTTTTTTTAATCTTCAGATTCACCCCAGGAGTCGGAACCAGCAGAGAGCCAGGTAGATTTCAAAATAATGGAGCGTCAAATACAAGCTGAGGCAGAAACCGCCCCAACATGAAATGGAAAAACCCCCAGAAGAATTCCTGCTTTGGGAACTCAGTTTAAAAAAGCATTTTCTCAGCAGCAATTAGCAAAGAAAAAACCCGTCCGCACACTTCCACAGTTCTGCTCCCAACCTCAAACAGTTTTTGAAGCCAGCAGGGAAGGCTTTATGACACGTCCCTCACACAATTGTTCTGCTTCTTTACGCTCATGTCACTCCTGTTCTGAGCAACAGTGATGTCACGGTCACCAAGGTGTTTTTTGGTGCAGGCGTCATTGCCGCCGGGCACCCCCCCCCCATTAACAGTTAACACATTCTTTAACCTGGCCAATGGAATTTGTTTCTAGACAGTCGCTGGCACTCAAAGCCATTTGCAATAGGTCACAGCCTTCAAAGTTCCTTTCAACAGCTGTTATCTCTGCATGCAGCAACAGGCTGCCATAGCCACAGGATACTATTATGGGATGTGAAGAGCTACACAGGAAATGAGTCCTTATTTCCCCCAACTGTTGCCGCAACCAATATAACTAAGTTCAGAGACTTACTGCTTGATAGCACTGAAGGCAACGTTGTCTCTGCCAGGTTCAACTGTGCTGCATCTGAGGTCGCATCCACACCATACATTTAGAGTGCTCTTATACCACTTTAACAGACATGGATTCACCTAAAGAATCCTGGGAACTATAGGGTTGTGGGGTGTTTTTTTTTTGCCACAGAGCTACAATACCCAGCACGCTTAACAATTTACCATTCCCAGGATTCTTTGAGGGAAGTCATGACTGTTAAAGTGGTATCAGAGGGCTTAAAATGTATGGCGTGGATCTGGGAGTTCTTGAAAAGCAGATCTAGGCGAACATCACCCAGACTTCTTTTTTAAAGAACTCCCAGTAAAAGACACATCACAGTCACTTTCCTTAGGAAGCCAAGGCCCCTTAGATAGACGAGATCATGAACCATGCTCCTACAAGACATCCACTGTTGGTAGAAGTTTCCAAGTGGTCTGTAGGATGCTTTTCATGCTGAAATTGAGCAGATATCCAAATACATACGTGCGCTAGGATGCCAACCAAAACATCCAGCAGGTATTATACAAAGGGAGTGACAGGTAGCAAAAGTTGTCAAAGGAGCAACTGGACATTAGTCAAGCACAGGAGGCCAAAGTGCAACATGGGGACAGGGAGGCTTAACAAAGGCCTCAGTTCATGGATCGCATCCAGCACAAAGGGTCCACACACATTTCAAATGACTTTACACAGGAGCAGTGAGCAGAGGTGCTTCTGTGAATGTTACAGAAAAAGAGAAAACATGCCCTTTTGTGGTTGATGTGGTACATGTATACTTTCTGTTTTAGTAAGTCAACCCTTAAGAAACCGTGCGGAAGTACAGAATGGGATCTGAGAGTGAGCGTCAAAGTCTTCACAGAAATAAAAGAAAGGCTTGGAGGAGGGTTTGCAAAAGGAGTTTCTGCCATTGTAAGCCTCTAAATTCTATCACTTATAAAAATGACACCTGTTGAGTTAATAACTTGAAACTTGGCATACTACCTGATGGGATCTGCAAACAAGTCAAATTCTAAATTGATCCAGCAAAAATTGGCACAGATACAGCAACATATAAAAGTACTGCAACTGACCCCTTTTACTCCTATTAATTCGTTTATTTTCCATTTTGGTGAAAACTACCAATGTACTTTATTCAGACTTCTCAAGAAAAGCAATACTTAATTGGTCAAGTTCTGATCAACAGTTCAAAAGTGAAGGTTTTCCAGCTCCAATAAGTCTATGACACCAACTACTGGTAAAATAAGGTAGGGCATACACAGTTCAACCTTTGGAGTGAATTTTTTGCTAGGACTACAACACTTGCAGATGGAGCATGTATTGAATCCTATGTGCAGTGCTTATTCTTTCAGTTATGGAATATGCCAATGTGGTGCAGTGATTAAGTGAGGGCTCACTAGTCTTTTGGGGCCCATGGACATATTTGGAAACCTGCCCCACTCGCACCACAACCCCCAAAAGAGTTCCCCCACAACACCCCTGCACACTCCACCTTTACTGATATCCCCCAAAATGCTCCCTCATAAACTAGAAGCCATTTTGTCAAGTAACCAATAAATAATAAATATTCATTTAATTTATTACCCGCCCTTCACCCTGAGGTCCCAGGGCAGGTTACAATATTTTAATAATAAATAACAATAAACACCTGCCACCTACCCTGTTCCACACTGAAACCTCATACTGAACCCCCACCCCACATCCAACCTTACAGAAACTCCAGACACACACTTTGACCCACACTGATTGAAACTCCCCACTGCAAACAGATATACCCACATCGCCCCACACGGTAACCTCACACACATCACACATTTAACCGAACCTGGTATTTTAATAAATCTCCTTTTCAAAAACAAGGAAAAAAATCAATTAAAAAACTCATACGCTTTAAGACCAGTTAAGGCTCTCACATTAGTTCAAGCTCCACAAAGCCAAGAAATTGAAAGCTAAGTGCCATGCCTTAACAGATGTGTGATCACTAACAAAGTTGTGCGATTACTTACAACTTATCTCTATGCACCCACACTTTTCCTTGGTCTTTCAAGCTCAACTCTAGACAGGGAGAATGGAGTGCTTAGGACCAATAAAGATGCCCCAGTGTTGTCCTGGTCCTGTATTGCCTTATGAAACATCTGAACCTTACTGTATTGCTAGAGGGTTTTTTTTTATCATAGAATCACAGTAATAACATATTTCAAAAATATCTCAAGTACTCATGTTTTAACATCTTTATTTGGCGATCCTGACTAAACGAAGGTTCCAGGCATCTCTATTAATATTGATGGCAACTTGCTCCTCAATAAGTTGATGGTCAAAGCACTTGTTAACAGCTGGAGGAACTTCTTGTTTTTCAGAAAAGGGATATGATTGGAGAAGGGAAGCGACTGGGGAGACAGCTGGGTCCCTGCCAATGGCCCCCTGCCTCCCTGAGAAGCCAACATTCTCCCTGCAACCGTGGATGTGACACCCCCCCCACACACACACAGAGGAACCAGAGGAGGAAGGACCAGGTCTCCCAGACACCGCCCAGATGCCCCAAGCCATCACAGGACTCAGAAGCTGCCTATAACACCCGAGTAGCTGCCAGGGTGTGGTACAGCCAGAGTGGTGCAGCCAGCAGGGCTTCCCACTTAGTTAAAATCAAGGACGCTATATCATCATTAATTTAGATTTTAACTTAACATCATGAACTTATTTGGATTTTGACTGTGTGTCTGTGAGAGAGAAACAGAAATAGTTTTTTCCTTTCTTTCCCTAATGTAGTATATGGATGAACTCAAAGTAGGCTCTATTAGATTTTTGGAGGATTAAGGGAGGTAAAAAGGAGCTAAGAAAAGAGATTTATGAAATGTGAAATGAGGACAAGGAAATAAATTATGATATTTAATTTCAATGAATGAATTAATAGAGAGCTACTGCATGAATTAATGGAGCAAGCTGAAGGACAAGTTAAAATCACTATTTAGGTAAAATGGGTCCCCAAAAAATTTAAAATTCAAGAAAACAAGAAGATCATAGAGAAGACCTGAATGCTCCTCCTTGGGGAAAAATGCAACAAAAATCTATTGAAAGGGTTAAAATTTTATGAATATTGTTGGGTCAATTAGAACAAGAAAGGAAAACAGAATCCTGGCTGCTGGATAAAGATAAATCATTCCAAACAATGATAAACAGAGGTGAAATTCAAAAAAAGATTCAAATATTCAAAAACAGAAATAGTATTCGAAAAGACTCAATTTGTTGAAAAAGTGGTGAAAGATATGGAAAAAAGGAATAATAGTGAACACTGAGAAAATTGAGAAGGTTCAAACAGAGTATAAGAGCATTTTAAAAGAGATAAAAGCGAAAAACATTAGATTTAGAATTTAGAGTTCTGGAATTAGATTTAGAAGTGAACGAAGCAAAATTTGAAGTAACTCATGAAATATGGGGGGGAATTAAAATGAAGAGGGCTATAGGAAAAACTAGAGAGAGAACATCTGGTAGTCTTTCTGGAAGACCATATATCTAATTATATTCAATTAGAAAGATTATGTTATGTTGGAATAAAAGCCGCATTTGGGTTTGGAACTAAGGAACAGGCCTAGAGCCTAAAAAAAAAAAGATTATCCTAGGGACATCTTAGTTAAATCTGTAAGTCTCAGAGTTAAACAAGCAGTGACATATAGATACTGGGCAGGTGAAAAACTGAACATAAATGGGAACCAGATTGAGATTTTGGCTGATCTCCACCCAGACATTCTTAGTTAAACGAGAGAGAGCTTATATTTCTTCCTTTTGCACTTAGGCAAAGGAAGATAAAATACCGCTGGGGGATATCTTTTAAATTAGTTGTCTACTGGAGACATGATTGGATCACTATTAAAACAGTAGAGGAAGCTAGACTATTAAAGGAACAGCTCGAAGAAGATACTTAATTCGGAAACAGTAATGATGACATGGGTCTAGTACAGTACAATTAATGGTAGAACAAGAGCAACCCACCATAGAGGGGAGAGAACAATAAAGCCCTAAATCCATTAATATAAAAGTTGCAGAGCGGGGGCGGGAGAGGGAGAACAACAGTAATAAAAGCATGGATACTGAGCAAACATGATTAAATGGAGGAAAGGGGGGAAAGCGAAAGGGAGAGACCATTTTTATTTTTGAATTAAAACATTCTGAAGATAAATAGTTTCTTCTTCTTCGTCTGTTTGAAAAATAAAATGGATGCAATAAAACTATATATTTAAATGTCAAAGGATTAAATTCACCATTTAAGTGCAAAAAATATTCTAAACACCTAAAGAAAGAAAAGGCTGATTTTATATTCCTTCAGGAGACACACAAAGAGAAAAGAAGAAAAGTTCTTAGCTTAAACTTGGGCAGGTCTTTGCTGCGTCAGATGGAAATAAAGGAGTGGCAATTATAGTCAAAAACTCATGTGTGAGCCAAAAGTTCATCAAAGATGAATAAGGGAGATATGTTTTCATTTAATGTAATTTAATGGGTATGGAGGTAACCCCTGGCTGTGTTTATGGACCACATGTATCAAAAGGGAAATCCTATAATTTATTAATCAAATAATTAGATAAAGCCCACACTGCCACTATATTAGCTGGCCATTTCAGTAATCAATTCTGACCTAGACAGATCTAAAGGAAATTTAATATCAAAGAATCTGCCCAATAACTTTTTCAAATTGATGGAAGAACATCAACTGATAGATCCCTGGAGGTTTATGTATCAAAATGGAAGCAATTATACCTTTCATTTGCTAGCTCATAAATCATAAGGATAGACTTTGTTTTGGTAAAACCACTTTTTATTACTAGATAAAGAAGTGTCTTGATTGAACCTGCATCATATGCTCTATTTTCATGGAGTAGTACAGAATCTATGTGGTCTACATCTAGACAATGGAAACTAAATAGTTTTTATTTAAATAACGTTATCTAATTAATAATATAATGTGGTGTTGGAGGAGAGCTGTGCAGATACCATGGGCCGTGAAAAAGACAAATAATCAGGTGTTAGAACGAATTAAGCCAGAACTATCACTATAAACTAAAATGATGAAACTGAGGTTATCATACTTTGGACACATAGTGAGAAGACATGATTCACTAGAAAAGACAATAATGCTGGGGAAAACAGAAGTAGAAAAAGAGGAAGACCAAACAAGAGATGGATTGATTCCATAAAGGAAGCCACAGAGCTGAACTTACAAGAACTGAACAGGGTGGTTTATAACAGATGCTATATTCATAGGGTCACCATAAGTCATAATCAACTTGAAGGCACATAACAACCAGAACTTCCAAAACAATTTGAAATCAATTTAGAAATTATGAGAAATTATAAGCTTCAGATAATCTTTTTGAAACAAATATCATTAACTTTGCAGTAAATCTGACAGTACCAAAAATTTCTGTTGAAGATCAAAAGACATTGGAGTCACCTACTACTCTTACAGGTATGTGAGCTGTGAAAAAAGGTTTAAAGAAACAGATCTCCAAGTGCTGATGAATTCTCATCTGAGTACTACCAGATCTTTATAAATGAATTAGAGACACCTTTATTAAAAACAATTAATGAGTCAATATGATTAAAGTTTATGCTCAATTCTGGGAACATGGCTAAGACTGTTGTTTTGCCAAAACCTAATAAGGGTAATAATCCAGAAGCCTATCAAACAATTTCCTTATTAAATCAGGATTTTAAAATATGGTTACTAATGATAAGCAAGGTTAAATCTGGTTATTGGAAAGTTTTGTTATGTGTCTTCAAGTCGATCACGACTTATGGCGACCCTATGAATCAGTGACCTCCAATAGCATCTTTTGTGAACCACCCTGTTCAGATCTGGTAAGTTCAGGTCTGTGGCTTCCTTTATGGAATCAATCCATCTCTTGTTCGGCCTCCTTCTTTTTCTACTCCCTGCTGTTTTTCCCAGCATTATTGTCTTTTCTAGTGAATCATAGTTCTGGTTTAATTTGTTCTAACACCCAATTATTTTTTGCAGTCCATGGCTCTCCTCCAACACCACATTTCAAATGACTTGATTTTTCTCTTATCCGCTTTTTTCACTGTCCAACTTTCACATCCGTACATAGAGATGAGGAATACCATGGTCTGAATGATCCTGACTTTAGTGTTCAGTGATACATCTTTGCATCTGAGGACCTTTTCTAGTTCTCTCATAGCTGCCCTCCCCAGTCCTAGCCTTCTTCTGATTTCTTGACTATTGTCTCCATTTTGGTAAGGACTGTGCCGACGTATTGATAATCTTTGACAAGTTCAATGTCCTCGTTGTCCACTTTAAAGTTACATAAATCTTCCGTCGTCATTACTTTAGTCTTCTTAACGTTCAGCTGTAGTCCTGCTTTTGTGTTTTCCACTTTAACTTTCATCAGTATTCGTTTCAAATCATTACCAGTTTCAACTAAGAGTATGGTATCGTCTGCATATCTTAAATTATTGATATTTTTCCCTCCAAATTTCACACCTCCATTTTGGTTCAATTCCGCTTTCCGTATGATATGTTCTGCATACAGATTAAACAAATAGGGAGATAAAATACACCCGTCTCATACCCTTTCCAATTGGGAACCAATAGGTTTCTCCATATTCTGTCCTTACAGTAGCCTCTTGTCCAGGTTGCGCATCAGGACAATCAGACGCTGTGGCACCCCCTTTTCTTTTAAAGCATTCCAAAGTTTTTCATGATCTACACAATCAAAGGCTTTGCTGTAATCTATAAAGCACAGGGTGATTTCCTTCTGAAATTCCTTGGTCAGTTCCATTATTCAACATATGTTTGCAATATGATCTCTGGTACCTCTTCCCTTTCTAAATCCAGCTTGGACATCTTGCACTTCTCGCTCCATATGTGGTAAGAGCCTTTGTTGCAGAATCTTGAGCATTAATTTACTTGTGTGGGGTATTAAGGCAATAGTTCGATAATTACTGAATTCCCTGGGATCCCCTTTCTTTGAAATTGGGATGTATAGTGAACGCTTCTAGTCTGTGGGCCATTGTTTAGTTTTCCATATTCGTTGACAATTTTTTGTCAAAATTTGGACAGATTCAGTCTCAGTAGCTTGTAGCAACTCTATTGGTATGCCATCTGTTCCTGGTGATTTGTTTCTGCCAAGTATTTTAAGAGCAACTTTCACCCCACATTCTAAAATTTCTGGTTCTTCATCATATGGTTCCTTTGTGAATGAATCTGTCATCCTTGCATCTCTTTTATAAAGTGCTTCAGTGTATTGCTTCCATCTTCCCTTTATTTCATCTTGGTCAGTCAGTGTGTTCCCCTGTTGATTATTCAACATCCCTACTCTTGGTTTAAATCTTGGTTTAAATTTCCTTTTCATTTCTCTAATCTTTTGGAATTGGGCTCTTGTTCTCTTTTTTTCTTCTCATTTATTTCTATACAATAACTATTGTAATAGTTCTCTTTGTCCCTACGTACTAGTCGCTGTATTGTTGCATTTAGGATTCTGATTGTGTTTCTGTCTCCTTTTGCTTTCCTTCTCTCTTTAACTATTTTAAGAGTTTCATCAGTCATCCACTGAGGTCTTTCTCTCTTTTTAACTAGAGGTATTGTCTTTTTCCATTCTTCCCTGATAATCTCTCTGACTTCATAGTTCTTCTGGTTCTCTGTCAACTAAGTTTAAAGCCTCAAATCTGCTCCTTATTTGATTTATATTCTTCTTGGATGTTATTTAAATTGTATTTTGGCATTACGATTGCTTTGTTGGTCTTCTTTAGCTTTACTCTGATTTTCGATATGACCTGTTCATGATCTGTACCACAGTCTGCTCCTGGTCTTGTTTTCGCAGAAAGTATGGTACTTCTCTATCTTCTGCTACCAATTATATAATCAATTTGATTCCTATATTGACCATTTGGTGATGTCCATGTGTACTGTCATCTTTTTGGTTGTTCAAAAAATGTGTTTGCAAGAAACACATTATTGGCTTCACAGAATTCAATAAGTCTTTCTCCTGCTTCATTTCTATCTCCTGAGCCCCATTTCCCCACAATTCCTAGTTCTACTCTGTTCCCTGCTTTTGCATTCCAGTCTCCCATGATTATGAGAACATCTTGTTTTGGTGTGTGATTAATTTCTTCCTATACTTCTGCGTAAAATCTCTCCAATTCCTCTTCTTCTGCATTTGCTATTGGAGTGTAGACTTAGATGATGGTTATGTTAATAGGTTTCCCATTAAATCACACTGATGTAACTGCTCAGACCTTGCATTATAGCTTAGTTGTTTTTGCTACATCATGTCTCATTATTAAAGCAACCCCGTTTCTTAATTTCTCATTTTCTGCATAAAATATTTTGTAGTTGCCTGATTGAAAATGTTCCATTCCCATCTATTTTAATTCACTCATGCCAAGTATTGTAATGTTGATGCGTCCCATTCCTTGCTTGACAATTTCTAACTTCCCCTGGGTCATGCTTCTCATATTCCATGTTCCTATTGTGTGCATCATACAACTCCAGACTCTCCTTTCGCATCTGTGCACATCAGCCTCTGGGCTTCCTTTCAGCTTTGACCCAGCTGCATCAGTCACAGCGCTACTTGAACTTGTCCTTTGTTCTTCTCTAGTAGCTTCGTAAGTGCCTTCTGACCTGGGGGGGTCTCATCTTCCAGCACTATCTCGTGTTGCATTTTGCACACTCTGTTCATAGGGGTTTCATGGTAAGAGGTATTCAGAGGTGGTTTACCATTGCCTTCCTCTGAATTTGAATGCATCTTAGTCTGGTGTCTCAGCTTTGACCATTCTGCCTTGGGTGCCCCTGCTAGGAATCTAGCCTCTTGGTCTAGACTCCTGACGGCATTGTTTTTAGCTTCTTCAACACTCTCAAACTCCCTCACCACATTAAGGTGTGCATCTTAGAGGTGGGATCTTGGCATAAATCAAACAGGATTTATAATGAAAAGAAAAATGTCAACTAATATAAAGAGATTTGCTAATCAAAATATTGTAAGGTAGCAACAGCATTCCTATTTCTAGAGGCTGAAAAAGCATTTGATAGGGTTGAATGGAACTATCTTTTAAAAGTAATGGAAGCTTTCTATTTTGATAAACTATAGACAATGGATTCAACTTCTGTATTCAAACCCAATAGCACAAGTGTGTGCTAATGGCTATCTATCTGATGTCTTTAGTTAAAGAGGGGAACTAGACAGGGTTGCCCCTTGTCCTCATTCACCTTAACAATTCAACCTCTTGCTATTAGCATAAGAGACAACCCTGAAATATTTGGAATACAATTTGGTCTGTTAAATACAAAAATTCTATTATATGCAGATAATATTGTTTTGACACTGACCTCTCCTACAAAGTCGTACATGTATGCTAATATATCAGCACACAAAGTCAACTCTAGGTAGTTGGAATGTTTGGGAATAAATTTCCAAGAAGCAGAAATTGAACAATTAGCCGCTATAACAAAAATGGTCAAGTAAGCCAGTGAAACATCTTGGAGTTTCGATAACACCTAACTTGAAACAATTGGTGGAAAACAATCATGAAAAATAGTTACTGGAGTTAGAGAAAAGTTCAGATTTTGGCATACCTTGCCTTTCTCTTGGATGGAGCACATTGCATCTATTAAGATGAATATTCTTCCAAACTTTTTTTTTTAGTAAATATTCTGCTGCAAGTCCCAATTAACATCTTAGATAAATGCAAAAGATGACACTGGCCTTTATTTGGATTTTTTAAAATGCTGAAGAGTTGCAAGAACAGTTCTTTATAAGAGACCCCAAGAAAGAGGAAAAGGAGTGCCTAATGTTCTGTGTTACTATCAAGTGGTTAGAGTAACACTTCTAAAAGACTGGTTTTACATACATCCAGCCATACAAGCAGAAAAGTCCATCCTAAAAATGTAAACGAAAGTTACGTTATGGCATCATGAAACAAACTGGGAAGTAGTAACAGAATTGCTACCATCTGTGAATACTGGCTTACATATCTGGTATAAGTTAAAATAAAAACTTTCCCCAGCCCTATACGGTTTCGGCCCAGTTTATCTGAAGGAGCGCCTCCAGCATCACCAATTATGCCGCCTAACAAGATCTTCTCTCGGTCCCACCAGTTAAGATAGCGAGGCTGGTGCGGACCAGAGAGAGGGCATTTTCGATTGTGGCCCCCACCCTCTGGAACTCCCTTCCTTTTGACCTCCGCCATGCCCCTTCCTTGATAGGTTTCCGCCGGGCCTTAAAGACCTGGCTGTTCAGGCAGGCATACGGGACCTCTGGGGTGGGTTAGTTTTTAATATGGTAATATTATTATTGTTGTGGTCCTCATTGGCTTTTATTGTATTTTCACTGTGAAGTTGTACGTCGCCTAGAGTGGCCGTTAATTCGGCCAGATAGGCGACTCACAAATAAAATTTTATTATTATTATTATTATTATCATCCTATCCACGTCCCTTTCAAAATTAATGTCTGATGTAGGAGATCTGGCATTATGGTTTTAATGGGAGCTGGATGAAATACAAAAGGTGATGAATGGTAGTGGTGTAAAATCATATTTTGAAATATTTCACTTAATGGGTAATAATAGACCACAGCTTTTCCAGTATTTTCAGATTAGAGAGACTATAATGAACTCAATTAGAAAATTTGGAAAAATAAGTCCAGAATCAAAAACAGAAAAGCTATTCCTATCAGAAAATGCTAACAGTTTCATTAATAAGCTCTATCTGATAAGACTGGATTGAAAACACCAGTGAACTGTATGAGACAGGGGAGTAGAGATCTTCAAGAAGGTATCTATGTGGAAGAGTGGAATTGGATATGGGATAGGGTTGCTACTAGATTGACATCAGTTGCGTTACAAGAGAATCACTACAAAGTTATAGATTAAGTTTTATAGTGATGTTCAGGACAGATGTTGGAGATGTAACAGGCCTAATGCTGATCTTTTGCATATATTTTGGAGTTGTCCAAAGATACAGGTGTTCTGGAATTTTATTTGGGATATAATACGGGATATGTTGGGTTATTCAATACCAAAATACTGTTACTAGGTTATTGAAGAGAAATTGTTCTCAAAGATGACATAGAAATACTGAATATTTTGACTGCTGCAAAAGCCTAGAAACAAAAAAATGTTGTCCCCCATCTTTGAGTAATATGACAGAATTTGGAATATCGTTACACTAAGCTAACATATGATAGGAAAGACGTATGGAAAGGCGAATTGATTTATAGAATGTTGGACTATCTTTTTGATGTGTTGAAATAACAAATTTCAAGATAATGTGCATCCATACATATTTATGTAAGCAATTATTTATGAATTTCCCCATTTTTGTAATTTTGTTTATTATTTAAATAAAAGCACTATGAGAAATGTAAAAAAAGGAATATGATTGTGTGTGTGTTGTGGGAGGGAAGAAGGATAAGCCAAGTATACTGAACATTAACAGCACCTGACATTCTCATTATTTTCCTTCACTTGGACCACTAATTCCTAATGGTCTAAGCAACATTCAGCCTGTTGGAGACCTGAACAGATTTTGTAGATCAACCAGGTAAGGATGGGTTAACTTCCTCTTCATTGGATTAACATCATGATTACCACTACTTCAGCTTTGGTAAAGCTAGTTTGCATATGCACTGGCCAATTGTTAACTTTTCTCATGTTTGGTTCCAGAGTTGCAACCGCAAATTGCTTTGGCTAATAGCTAAACTGCTCAGCAGCCTCAGGGTTTACTCCAGAAAAGAGTCTGGTGATCAGCCAGTTTTAACCACAACACAACCAGATGCAGTGCACCACCCCAAGAGCCAACAACTTGTCTGAAGCAAGCTGCATGAAAAACATACTGCATGCCTCTAGAACTAACGGTGCTAGTACCAGAAGGTTAGGATTTGTATTTTGCCATTGTAACCTGTTTTAATTCTGATTTAGTTGCTACTGCAGGTTTCAATAGATACTTCAATAATACAGCAGGAAAGTTCTGAAAAAAGACACTATCATCTTTGCAGGTAACAACAGTTTGCTAGTTGATCCAATTGCAAGATCAAGCAGTAGCTCTGATTTTTCCAGGGACAGTGGGTGAAATGTACAGTTTTAAAATACGAGTCTTCCTCCAAGTAGCTCAGGGCAGCCTACATAGCCCATCTCCAACCAGGTTTATTCTCACAACAACCCTGTGAGTCAGAGGTTGGACTGAGAGATATTGACTGGCCCAATATCACCAAGTGGCAGAATGGGGATGTGAAACCAGGTCTCCCGAATTCCAGTCCTTTCCCCAACCTGGTGCCCTCCAGATGCTGGGGACTATAACTCTCATAATCCTTGATCACTGGCTATGCTGACTGGGGCTGACTGAGTCCAAACCCATCTTGAGACCACCGGGTTGGGGAAGGGCAATATAAGGCATATGATGCAATACACAGGGGGAAGAAATGGAAAGCAATAAAAACGATTTTGAGCACGTGCATCCTCACGTATCAGGGAAGCAGACTACAGCCAATAAAAGGTAGGAAAGCAAGAGATGAGCGCATATGTAGATGTGAAAGAAATGAGGTTCTTACTATAGGAGAATCAGGGTGACCTTACTCTTTTCATTACCTAAGGATAACCCCTGAACGAGATAATATTCAAGTAATCACTCTAAGATGTTTGGATCAAGTCTTAGATCAACAGCATTCGATTTGTCTATGAAGAGTTTAAGGGCATATCAAGCTTATATGGATTGCTGAGTAACATCATGCAGGCTTTAACTTTCTGGGCAAGAGGCAACCTGGTTCACGCTGATGATACAACGAATTGCCCTGAGTGGTTTTTTCTTAAGATGTCTCTCTTGTGCCTTTATTCCTCTTTTCACATACTCACGTGCAAGTGAAAACAGTGTCCACCCTGAACAAGGGCCATGTAAATTAGTTCTGCAGTTTTGTTGTGAAACTAGAACTGTTGCAGGCACTGCACCTGTAGCAGTCAAGCATAATTTGTTTTAAATTGTTTTTAGACATGTATTTTATATTGCTGTGATCTGGCCTGGGACCTAATGGTGAAGGGCAAGTAATAACTTTATTATTATCATTTTTAATAAGAATAAGAATAAATGCAGAGGTACCAGTACAGAATTGCTGGTATTACAGAATTTTATTATCATCATCATCATCATCATCAACAACAACAACAAAGTGATACCCCAATGTTAAGTCCCAGAGCTTACTTCCAAAGAAACCTGGTTAGGATTTGACTCTGAACTATCACCCAGCAACTCAGAAGGAAGTCTTTGGCAGTTCAATAAATATAACTTGATTCGCAAGCCTGAAGCTATCATCAGAGTGCACTATCCCTTGGCCCCAGGGGATTGCTTATCAGATTTACTTTTTACAGAAGCACTAAACCTCATACCTTCTACACAGAGGTTAGTTTACCTGCAACTTAAAAGCCACCATTGTAGAAAGGTTTTTTTTCTTACGTTGGTGGAATTTTCCAGGGAATCCAATGAGGTACTTCTAGAACCAGGAACAGAATGGGGACCATAAAGTTTTAAAGGAAGAAAATGGTGAATGGACACACAATTATTTCTTCACCATATTGCCACTTTCCTATAGGTCCCTCCAGATAAATGAACATCTCATACAAGCAAGGAAATACACAACACCACAACTGTCTAACCCAGATGTTCATCTTTCATGGTAAACAGAAATAAATTTCAGTGAGGTCAAAGGTGCTGTTTTCCAATCCTTAAAAATCTGGTACATTTGCACTGAGTCTCTTGTGCACATTTGTTTGTGGGCCAGAAACTGAGTGCCATTTTATAAGCAAATGATCATTTCAGCCAGGTGTGACCTTAACTTGCATCCCAAGAAGCCCCATGCAAACAGATGTTGCCTGGACCACAAAACACATATATATCAACACACACACAAACACAGCAAGAGCACAGCTGCACAGAAGTGTCCATACTCTGTTTACTGGTAAAAAGAAAATGGCCAGAGGCCCTAATATCCATACACTGGCTCCAGGTAACTAATAGCCACTAATTTTGAATTTATAAAGTTGTCTACATAGCTTAAAAGCCATTGGTATGTTTGCTACACATTTACTTGTATTCACAACAACCTTACTGAGCAAGACAGCTTCAACCAGCCACTTGTTTAAATGGGTCAGGGCCATAAGAATCACAGAATAGTACAGTTGGAAGGGGCATATAAGGCCATCAAGTCCAACCCCCTGCTCAACGCAGGAATCCAAATTAAAGCATACCCAACAGGTGACTGCCCAGCTCTGGAAAGAAGCTAACCAAAGAGGTATAGGATCCCAGATGAGTGAATCCTGTTGGGTAATGTAAGCAAACCCAAAGAGTGCCCTCTTACCCTCACGCATTGCAAGTTAGAAGATGGAAAAGTACAAAATCCACGGGTAGGGGCTGGCGTGGCTATCAATGCAGGAGAAATAAATTCCTTTTGTCTCTTCCATCGCTGTCCTCTTACGATGGCACAAAGTGGGTTGTTGTGGGTGGGGAAAGGTGGAACGGGATGAGAGACGAGCGAAGGATTCGTGTCAAGATCACACGACCTCATCTCGTCCTCCGCCTCCATGTCCAACGAGAGCGTTTCACCCACTCCCTCCTTTCCTCCCTCGCGCATTCCCACTTCACCCCAGCACGAAGGGGAAAGGTGTAACCCTCGGTCGCGTAGCAGTTTTAGCTCCCTTGTTGGCGGGCATCACAGGTGCCGAAAAGGACTTAAGGCGGACTCTGATCTCGAGTACACCCCGGAGGAAGAAAAGGATGGGACGCGGCAACGGCACGTAGCACCGGGAAGAGCAAAGGGAAACGTCCCCTCGTGTTTGCCCTTTCCCGTGGGGTGGAACAGGGAACTCCAGGGTGGATTCCATTCATTCATGCCCAGCTCCATTTGCGTCGGAGTGGAAGGCATAATGGGTAAGTGGGGCAACAGCGGCAGCCGCGGGTGGGAAAGACTGGAGGGCGGGAGAGATGCTTTGGGTCCGGAATGGGACACGCCCTCGCATAGGGGTCTGCTGCTTTGGGGGTGGGGGGCTACAGTAGGGAAAGGATGGCGGGCGTCAGGGAGTCCTGGGGGTGGCGCGTGTGCGCAGCTCGGGTCCTGCTGCTGTGTCCAGCCCTAGTCACCCACCACCGGAGGGTTGCAGCCTCGCTTTCACTCACCCTCCTGGCGCGGGGCAAGGTGCCCCCTGAAGCCGCCAGCGCCCGCTCCAGCTCCGATGCTCGGCTCCCGAGAACGCCCGGACGTACTACGCTCGCCGCTGCTTCTTGATCCTGCTGTCCGGGCCGGAGCCGCCGGAGTTTCTGCAGGGTCATGGCCGGGCCGTGGGGAAGGAAAAAGGGGGCGGTGGCGCTGTGTGGAACTATAAGGGCTCCTGGAGGAGCTGGAGGCGGAGCATCGGCGGAGGACACGCCCATCTCCTGGCGATACCACGCCCCTTTGTTTCTCTTCGGCAAGCAACGCCTCCTTCCTTAATCGCGGGGGAACCACGCCCTTTCCAGATAGACCACGCCCCCGAGCTGGTTGTGCCCCGCCCACAATCGTGAAAATCCACGCTGTCTTTTCAGAGTACCAGTTAGGAGAGGAGAGGATGCTCCCATCGGGAGTCTCTGGCGCCTGGAAGCTTTCCAAATCAAAACCTAAATAAAGAAATCCTTTTGATTCTTGCCGGGAGGGGGGGGGAGCTGATTCTTCCCTCTCCTGTTAGCCTCGACATCCTCGGGGACCAGTCCCTTTTCACACAAGCTCCACCCCTCATCCCCTCTGCCAGTCAAGCCCACCTTCATCACAGAGCCTTGGCAAGAAAGAATCTGCGCTGTGGCGTGGAGGGAACGGGGCGGGCGTGGCATCCACGTTCCCCTGCCTGCTCCTCCAACTTTCAAGCCGCTAGACCTCAGTCCTCTTTCACAACCAGCCAGACAAGGGTGGAGCCGCCGGGTTGAAGGGAGCGCGCGTCCGGAATTGCTGGTGGCGCTATGGAAGCCCTTTCGAAAGAGAGCTGAATTGTTTCAATTGTCTCCGGCCGACGACAATGACGAGACAATACTTCGTTATGTGACACAGGTAGTAGGGCTTCCGCTGCGTTTGTTGCCTAATGCTGGGAAACCGGATCTTGGCCCTCTTTCTGAAATCATGAAAGCGATCCTTGTCAAAACAAAACAAAAGCTCTTTTTTCCCTTTTAAATACGAATTCAACATGTCTCCAGGAAGTAATTTTCTCCCCTCCTTGAACCAAACGGATATTGCCCACTGACTCCAATATTTGTTTGTGGCGAGGAAGGTACTGAGACGTAGGTGAGCACGACAATCGTAATTTGGAGTCGTTTGTTTCGTTGCAATCTCATTAAGAGAACCCCTCCCCTTCGTCGAATGCGTATTTTGCCAGGAGGGTGGCGTGTGTTAAAATAAAACAAAACAAATTGACTGAGTTAGTTTATTTATTGCAGGCCGACCAACTCTGTCATGTAGACATAAGAACATAAGAAGAGCCTGCTGGATCAGGCCAGTGGCCCATCTAGTCCAGCATCCTGTTCTCACAGTGGCCTACCAGGTGCCTCGGGGAAGCCCGCAAGCAGGACCCGAGTGCAAGAACACTCTCCCCTCCTGAGGCTTCCGGCAACTGGTTTTCAGAAGCATGCTGCCTCTGACTAGGGTGGCAGAGCACAGCCATCATGGCTAGTAGCCATTGATAGCCCTGTCCTCCATGAATTTGTCTAATCTTCTTTTAAAGCCATCCAAGCTGGTGGCCATTACTGCATCTTGTGGGAGCAAATTCCATAGTTTAACTATGCGCTGAGTAAAGAAGTACTTCCTTTTGTCTGTCCTGAATCTTCCAACATTCAGCTTCTTTGAATGTCCATGAGTTCTAGTATTATGAGAGAGGGAGAAGAACTTTTCTCTATCCACTTTCTCAATGCCATGCATAATTTTATACACTTCTATCATGTCTCCTCTGACCCGCCTTTTCTCTAAACTAAAAAGCCCCAAATGCTGCAACCTTTCCTCGTAAGGGAGTCGCTCCATCCCCTTGATCATTCTGGTTGCCCTCTTCTGAACCTTTTCCAGCTCTATAATATCCTTTCTGAGATGAGGCGACCAGAACTGTACACAGTATTCCAAATGCGGCCGCACCATAGATTTATACAATGGCATTATGATATCGGCTGTTTTATTTTCAATACCTTTCCTAATTATTGCTAGCATGGAATTTGCCTTTTTCACAGCTGCCGCACACTGGGTCGACATTTTCATCGTGCTGTCCACCACAACCCCGAGGTCTCTCTCCTGGTCGGTCACCGCCAGTTCAGACCCCATGAGCGTATATGTGAAATTCAGATTTTTTGCTCCAATATGCATAATTTTACACTTGTTTATATTGAATGGCATTTGCCATTTTTCCGCCCATTCACTCAGTTTGGAGAGATCTTTTTGGAGCTCTTCACAATCCCTTTTTGTTTTAACAACCCTGAACAATTTAGTGTCGTCAGCAAACTTGGCCACTTCACTGCTCACTCCTAATTCTAGGTCATTAATGAACAAGTTGAAAAGTACAGGTCCCAATACCGATCCTTGAGGGACTCCACTTTCTACAGCCCTCCATTGGGAGAACTGTCCGTTTATTCCTACTCTCTGCTTTCTGCTTCTTAACCAATTCCTTATCCACAAGAGGACCTCTCCTCTTATTCCATGACTGCTAAGCTTCCTCAGAAGCCTTTGGTGAGGTACCTTGTCAAACGCTTTTTGAAAGTCTAAGTACACTATGTCCACTGGATCACCTCTATCTATATGCTTGTTGACACTCTCAAAGAATTCTAATAGGTTACTGAGACAGGACTTTCCCTTGCAGAAGCCATGCTGGCTCTGCTTCAGCAAGGCTTGTTCTTCTATGTGCTTAGTTAATCTAGCTTTAATAATACTTTCTACCAGTTTTCCAGGGACAGAAGTTAAGCTAACTGGCCTGTAATTTCCGGGATCCCCTCTGGATCCCTTTTTGAAGATTGGCGTTACATTTGCCACTTTCCAGTCCTCAGGCACGGAGGAGGACCCAAGGGACAAGTTACATATTTTAGTTAGCAGATCAGCAATTTCACCTTTGAGTTCTTTGAGAACTCTCGGGTGGATGCCATCCGGGCCCAGTGATTTGTCAGTTTTTATATTGTCCATTAAGCTTAGAACTTCCTCTCTCGTTACCACTATTTGTCTTAGTTCCTCAGAATCCCTTCCTGCAAATGTTAGTTCAGGTTCAGGGATCTGCCCTATATCTTCCACTGTGAAGACAGATGCAAAGAATTCATTTAGCTTCTCTGCAATCTCCTTATCGTTCTTTAGTACACCTTTGACTCCCTTATCATCCAAGGGTCCAATTGTCTCCCTAGATGGTCTCCTGCTTTGAATGTATTTATAGAATTTTTTGTTGTTGGTTTTTATGTTCTTAGCAATGTGCTCCTCAAATTCTTTTTTAGCATCCCTTATTGTCTTCTTGCATTTCTTTTGCCAGAGTTTGTGTTCTTTTTTATTTTCTTCATTCGGACAAGACTTCCATTTTCTGAAGGAAGACTTTTTGCCTCTAAGAGCTTCCTTGACTTTGCTTGTTAACCATGCTGGCATCTTCTTGGCCCTGGCGGTACCTTTTCTGATCTGCGGTATGCACTCCAGTTGAGCTTCTAATATAGTGTTTTTAAACAACTTCCAAGCATTTTCGAGTGATGTGACCCTCTGGACTTTGTTTTTCAGCTTTCTTTTTACCAATCCCCTCATTTTTGTGAAGTTTCCTCTTTTGAAGTCAAATGTGACCGTGTTGGATTTTCGTGGCAATTGGCCAGTTACATGTATGTTTAATTTAATAGCACTGTGGTCACTGCTCCCAATCGGTTCAACAACACTTACATCTCGCACCAGGTCCCGGTCCCCACTGAGGATTAAGTCCAGGGTTGCCGTCCCTCTGGTCGGTTCCATGACCAACTGATCTAGGGAATAGTCATTTAGAATATCTAGAAACTTTGCTTCTTTGTCATGACTGGAACACATATGCAGCCAGTCTATGTCTGGGTAGTTGAAGTCACCCATTACTACCACATTTCCTAGTTTGGATGCTTCCTCAATTTCATATCTCATCTCAAGGTCTCCCTGAGCATTTTGATCAGGGGGACGATAGATCGTTCCCAGTATTAAGTCCCTCCTGGGGCACGGTATCACCACCCACAACGATTCTGTGGAGGAGTCTGCCTCTTTTGGGGTTTCGAGCTTGCTGGATTCAATGCCTTCTTTCACGTATAGAGCGACTCCGCCACCAATACGTCCTTCCCTGTCCTTCCGATATAGTTTATATCCAGGAATAACCGTATCCCACACGGCCAGGGACTGTATACCAGTAAATATGTATCTCTGTATTTTAAATTCGCTCTCATGCTGCTTTCGCTGTGTACAGAAAATACGCGGTATATGGTAGTGTAGCGCCCTCTGCTGCCGAAAACTTCTGAATTTCATGGGAAATAATAGCCGGAAAAGCCCATAACAATTAAGTAATTAATTAACAGAACACCAGAAGGTCTGATCGGATCAGTTACAAATCACACGTTAGAAATGCTAGATCAATTACCACCAGGCCGTTTTGATTTTATCATCAGACTCATCCAGATTTATTATTAAATAAATAAATAAATGTATATCCCTCCCTTCTTCCCAGAAGGAGCCCAGGGCAGCAAACAAGCAACAAAACACTAAAAACATCAATAAAACGTTAAAACCAAAATATCTTACAAAACATAATAAAAACAAAACTTTTTTTAAAAGAAATCTTCAAAACAATCCCAGCAGAGGCACAGACTGGGATAAGGTCTCTACTTAAAAGGCTTGTTGAAAGAGGAAGGTCTTCAGTAGACACCAAAAAGATAACAGAGATGGTGCCTGTCTGCTATTTAAGGGAAGGGAATTCCAAAGGGTTGGTGCCACTACACTAAAGGTCCGTTTCCTATGTTGTGCAGAACAGACCTCCTGATAAGATGCTATCTGCAGGAGGCCCTCACCTGTAGAGTGCAGTCACCGACTGGGTATATAAGATGATTTTTCAGGTATCCTGGTCCCAAGCTGTGTAAGGAAACTGCAGTGCTCCATATGCTTTTTGCAGGAGACTCTTGGCAAGGTGAAATCCAGGTGGCTTCACATGTGGCCTTTTTGGATGTGCAGCTAACATGCAAAGTGTAAAGACAGCAAGCATGTGCATCCTGCAGGTACACCCTTACAAGCTTTATGATTAGCTGCAACTTCCTTTCGAGTGTACACCTGTTGGCAAACACAAGATTGACTCTGTAGTGTGCAAAATCAGCCCACAGAACGATACAGACTCTCTCTCTCTCTCTGAGAGGGGATAACTGGGAGGAAAACCCTGTCTGAATGAACCAACGGCCCACAGCATCTCTTGAGGCTCACCTTGCTGTGCCCATCTTTGAATGCACCTGCTAGACATATGCAGCTGCCTCATACTGAGTCTGACTATCTTGCTCAGTATATTGTCCACCCTGATTATGGCTCTCCAGGCAGAGTTCCTTTCCTAGACCTGGCAATGGCAAGGATGCAGTGGTGGCTGGTGCCCATGGGGACTGGTAGGGCCAAAGTCAGGGAGGTTAGTAGCTGCAGCCGGAGCCAGCAGCAAGGAGAAGGTCCCAGGTTCAGTCCCCAGCATCTCCAGATAGGGCTAGGAGAGACTCCCTGCCTGAAACCCTAGAGACCCACTGCCAGTCAGTGTAGACAATACTGAACTAGATGGGCCAGTGAGTCAGTATAAGGCAGCTTCCTAAGGAGGAGGTAGCTGATAGGCAATACTACCCTTTGGACTGGTTCTGAGAAGAGAGGGAGGTGGGGACTGGCTGAAGGCAGACTGAGGTTGATGGGGTTTATTTATTTGTTCGTTATATTTCTATCCCACCCTTCCTCCAAGGAGCCCAGGGGGGCAAGCATGTCAATGCCGAAACAATGCAGTGAAAGCAATTAAAAACAACCTTCTAAAAACAGTTAAAACTCCTAAAAGCAATTGCCTGCTCTCAAAATGAATTATTTCAGGGTGGCCAGGGACAGGTATTTCAGCGATCAGTTGTGTGGGTAAACAGAGATGTTTTAAAACATTGTCTAAAAATAATAATGAAGGACACTGGCACACCTCACGAGAGAGGGCATTCCACCAATAGGAAGCCAGCACTGAGAAGGTCCTGTCCAGGGCTGGCCCCAGGCAGGCCGGGATCCTTGGGTACCAGCCTGCCCTGGGCCCCTCCGCTCCCTCTCCGCGGTCCGCGAAACTTAAGCATCCGCAGACCGCAAGACAGGAGCTTCCGCACCCACCGCCATCCCCTGCTATCCCCACGCTTCACCTACCTTTCCGTTGTTTTTTGCAGTGCGTGCAGGTTTGCCATCAATCAAGATGTCGGCTGAGGTTTCCCTAAGGGGCTGAAGCCTCTGCTGCCATCTTTGTTGATGGCAGCAACGCACGTGTGTAGCACGCATGCGTGCCATCAGCCAAGATGGTGGCAGAGGCTTCAGCCCCTTAAGGAAACCTCGGCCGCCATCTTGATTGATGGCAAATCTGCATGCCGCAAAAGACAACAGAAAAGTAGGTAAAGTGGGGGGATGGCGGTCCACGGATGCTTCCGCTGATCGCGGAAGGAGAGTGAAGGGCCCCCCATAGCTCCAGGAGCCCTTGGCCGCCCCTTAGAACCGGCCCTGGCCCTGTCACGGGTCACTGCAAACTAGGCAACCCCCAGGGGCGGCCTTACCAGCAGGGCCTCCCCTGCTGATGATAGGGCCTGAGATGGTTGATATGGGGGAAGGCTAGTAGCATGGCCTACATTGCTAAGGAGTGAACCTGGGAGTCAGGACCTTCTGCAAGCAAACATGTGCTCGGCCAACTGAGCTATGGTTGTCTCTCTCTCTGTTATTTTATTCTCCTTGCCTCCCATGTTTCTGGAACACCTGCTTATTACACCTAGCTAGCAACCCCTGCTTCCGAAACAATGTGCACTCAGATATCCCCAGGAGATCACAGGGCAGTTATAACCACACACTGTCATGTGTCATCACCATCAACATAAGAGCATGAGAAGAGCCTGCTGGATCAGGCCAGAGGACCATCTAGTCCAGCCTCCTGTTCTCACAGTGGCCAACCAGATGGCAGTGGGAAGCCCGCAAGCAGGACATGGATGCAAGAGCACTCTCCCTTCCTGTGGTTTCCTGCAGCTGATATTCAGAAGCGCACGGCCTCTGACCATGGAGGCAGAGCATAGCCATTGTGGCTACTAGCTATTGACAGCCCTATCCTCCATGAATTTGCCTAATCCTCCTTTAAAGCCATTCAAGTTGGTGGCCATCACTGCCTCCTCTGGGAGCAAATTCCATAGTTTAATTATGCAGTGCATGAAGAAGCACTTTATTTTGTCTGTCCTGAATCTTCCGACATTCAGCTTCATTAGATGTCCACGACTTCTAGTGTTATGAGAGAGGGAGAAAAACACTTCTCTCTATCCACATCTCCATGCCAGGTATTGCTGTATAAACTGTCATGTCACTTCAGATTCGTCTTTCCTCAAAACTAAATAGCCCCATATGTCATAACCTTTTCCCATAGGGGAGTTGCTCCATCCCCTTGATGATTCTGGTTGCCCTTTTCCAACTCTGTGATACCGTTTTTGAGGTGATGCGACCAAAACTGTACATAGTATTCCAAATAACAAGAGGTACACTGCTTCTAATTTAGGATCTCAATTCCTATTTGTTTATGTATTTTCATGTATATCCCGCCTTTCTTCCATCGTGGAACCCAAGGTGACATACATGTGCTTCCCAGGAGCCAGAAACCTCACCTTGGTACCAGTAGTCAAAGTTATAAGGGATCACTAGATCTGTCTTCCATAAATACATCTGAGGATGTCCTTGTCCCAGAGACAAACGTCTGAGTAAACATGCATAAGCCTGTGCTGCATCTTTTTGAAAAAGCCACTTATGCTCACAGTCATCACATTATCCTGCTGTAATGGTAGGGAAAGGGCCATAGCTGAGTGGTCGACCATCTGCTTTGCATGTAGAAGGTCCCAGGCTCGATCCCCAGCATCTCTGAGTAGGCCTGGGAATGTCTCCTCTCTGAAACCCTGGAGAGCTGCTGCCAGTCAGTGTAGACCATATTGAGGTAGATGGACCAAGGGTCTGACTTGGTATAACACAGCTTCCTATGTTCCTAATACATTCCATAGGCTAACTGTGGACTGCATAAGGAAAAACCTCCTTTTGCCAGCTGTGAACCTACTGCTAATCACATTCAGTTGTAAATACATACAAGTCATGCGCTTGCTTTGTTTCCTTTGTAAAACTAAAACTCTTCAGCTTCTACCACCATCTCAACACAAAGCTACTTTCCCTCTTATTTTGGACCCAGTCTTGCTGTTTTTGAACACAATTAGCTCTTCTGCAAGAAGTAGTGGCCCCAGGTGGGGAAGCTTTTCTGCATGAAAATATACATCCAGTCAGTTCAATGTGACTCAGATGAGCACTGCAATGCAGATGCAAATGTGGATACACATTGTCTGTGCGTATGCGATTGTCATATTTGTCTCCAGGTAACTTTCTTTGTAAAAAGTTGAACTGGGAAACTCCTGATCTCTTGCAGAAGGTTTTTTTGTAAACCTTAAAGCTTCTTCATGACTAAGCCATACATGTTCATGTTCTACAAAAAAATGAAAATGTTTTCAAATGTCAAGAGTATAGATGGAAGTAGCAACATTCTAGTTGGGATGGGCTTGCATGAAAGAGAAAATAACTAACAGTGTCAGTTTCCGGCTTCTTTTTGCTGAAAGCAATCAGAAATGTTGAAAAGGCAAGTGTGTCTACACACTGAGCTTCTAGTTTGCTTTTAATGATATATTTAGAATTGTTCCTACCTATGGTGAGTTCACATGTGCAGAGAGCTAAGTGAGTGCCCCCTCCCAAAAAACCCCAAACACATTCTAACCAATGCCAGAAAGTCCAGTACTAAGGACAGATACACATCACATAATTACTTAACAACTGGCAGGTGAATGTGTAAACGAAAAAAAAGTACTGCATTCTTTAGGTGAGAACAGTTCTGTGCCTGGAAGACGACTCATTCACACCCATCATTATTTCATTTTGCTGCCAGCAAATGATCAGAATGTGTGCAAGCTCTCAGTATTCTCTCTTTCTCTGCTCAGTGTTTCAATACTAGGGGAGGCCATCCAAATCCTAATTGTAAGGACCATTTACCAGTTCTGTTAGACATAAATTCCTGCTTTCCATTTTCTTACAGGGTTACCTTCTGCTTCCTTATCGCCAAGGTGTCTAGGGTACCTTGTCAATGTTTGGAGCAGACAGGGAGCGATGCAGGAGATAACTCTCTCTAAGGCAGGAATGGTGAGCCTGTTTCCCTCCACATGTTCTTGGGCTACAACTCCCATCAACCCTGACCATCAGCCATGCTGGCTGGGACTGATGGCAGTTGTAGTCCAAAACCATCTGGAGGGCCAAAGGCTCCCCACCCGCTCTAAAGTATGGAACAGGCAATTTTGATACAAACCAACCTTGATTTTCTGTAGAACTCTTGAGTCACTCCCGAGGCCATAAGAAGAGCCCTGCTGGTCACACTGAAGGGCCATCTAGTCCACTGCCCTGTTTCCCACACTGGCCATTCAAATGCCACTAGGAAGCCCACAAGCAGGACTTGGGCACTATAGCTCTCTCTTGCTGTTAGGCATGCTGTCTTTGATCCTAGTGTCCAATCACCATGATTAACAATCATTGACTCTAGAAGCTGCAAATTACTTGGGAAGACAGGCGGACTAATGTTAGCATATTGGAAGAATCAAACACCACCAGTGTTGAAACAATGATCCTCCAACATCAACTTTGCTGGACTGGCCATGTTGTTCGAATGCCTGATCACCGTCTAGCAAAGCAGCTACTTTACTCTCAACTTAAGGATGGAAAATGGAATATCGGTGGACAGCAAAAGAGGTTTAAAGATGTTCTTAAAGCTAATCTAAAAAAATGTAACATGAACATTGAGAACTGGGAAGCTTTGGCCCATGAGCGTCCCAATTGGAGGTTGGCCATTATCAAAGGTGCTATGGGCTTTGAAGAAGCGCATGTACATGGCAAAAGGGACAAACGAGCTAAGCGGAAGGCACATCAAGGAAATCCTCATCGTGACCATCTTCCATCTGGAAACCTATGTCCTCACTGTGGGAGGCTGTGTGGATCCAGAATTGGCCTCCACAGTCACTTATGGACCCACTGTTAAAGATCTTACCCTGGAAGACAATCTTACTCAGCCACGAGTGATCGCCAATGAATGGATTGCTGAAGCTGTTGTGACACTGTGATAGGAATAGTTGGCTACCGTTACCTAGCTTGGCATGGCAGCCCACTCCTAGAAGATTTAGCTAAAATTGTGTGTCATAAATACAGAAGAGCCCTGCTGGATCAGGTCAAAGGCCCACCTAGTCCAGCATGCTGTTCTCAGAGGGGTCAACTAGATTTATTTTATTTATTTATTTATTTTATTTTATTACATTTTTAGACCGCCCTATAGCAATAAGCTCCCAGGGCGGTGTACAGCATACAGCCCAACTAGATGCCTCTTGAGAAGCCCACAAGAGCACTCTCTCCTCCTGCGGTTTCTAGGAACTAGTATTCAGAAGCACACGGCCTCTGACAACAGAGTTAGAACATAGCCATCATAGCTAATAACCACTGATAGCTTTGACGTCCAAGTATTTGTTAGGGCTATGCACAGACCACCTCCATCTGTTCCGTGGCTCCAATCTGGAGGGGGGCATCAGGCTGACATGACTTGGGTTGACCTGGGAAACACTGACCTTGGTTTGGAGCCACTCTCAAAAATATTTGGGGGGCAGGGCTCATGTTTTCGGCACCAGGTCAAGACTTTCCTCTTCTCCCAGGCATTTTAGCATGAGTTTTTAAATTGTTTTTTAAAAATGTATTTTTAAATTTGTATATTTGTTTTTAATGTTTTTAATTCTTGTAAACTGCTCAGAGAGCTTTGGCTATGGGGCGGTATACAAATGTAATAAATAACAACAACCACAACAACAATAACAATAATGTTATTTAATAATTTAATAATTTTAATTTTAACATTTTAACATTTTAACATCTCAACTTATTTTAGCATCTTTGTATGCTAGTATATTTGTATTTTAGTATGTTTAAATTGTTCTATAAGTGGTTTTAATTGTATTTTGTTGTCTTGCTTGTTGTGAACCGCCCAGAGAGCTTCAGCTATGGGGCGGTATAGAAATTTAATAAATAATAATAATAATAATAATTATTATTATTATTATTAGGGGGGAAAACCTAATGAAACATACGTTGCGTTTCCTTCCACCCCTTCCCGACTGAGAACAGGGTCAATTTGTCCTTCACAATGCTGTTTGGCGAAGGGCTCATACCTCAGCAGGGCCCCCACAGTTGACTGCCCCCCTGAGGTGCTGCCTCCTCCTCCTCCTCCTCCTCCTCCTCCTCCTCCTCCGTGTTGCTACCTGTTCACCTGCTCAGAGAGAGCTGTGAGAAGAGCAAAGGAGAAGGGACAGGAGCCTCCACTTGCCCTGCTCCTCTCCCGGATAGGAGACCAGGTTTGGCCCAGAGGGAGAGGGCAAGTGACCAAACAGTGGCGACTAGGGGTGGGTGAATCAATTTGTTACTTTCCCATTTTCCCAGTCTTCGGTTCTCCCTGTTTCCGCATCAGTTTGTGATTAAAAAAAAATGCCCTCATGAAAATTCATCAGCGTTTTAGTGTGAGCTTTTCTTTTTTGGTATGCAATTTTGCCCAATACGCATTTTTGCAAAGCAATTTCTCCTAACAGAATGCAGTTTTGCATGTTACCTTCAGTAACATGCATTTTTACGCACACTTTGCCCTGGCGTGTGCATGTCCATACCCATTATGTCACTGGAGAACTGCACTGCCAAACCCAGAGAAGCGCAAATGTTGAAGGATGGCTGTGTTTCAGTTTGCAGATGGTTTTGGAAAGGGCAAATTAAGAAAGTTCATCTTTAAATATGCACTGAATCAAATTTCCCCTCCCTAGTGGTGACAGCGGCAAGGAAGGAGATGGGTCCATTCAGGGAGGAAGCTGCATAGGAAGCATCTTATCTAAGGGTGCCCAGCTCTGAAGCTGACACTGAAACAAATCCTGCACCAGCCTAAGCAGGGTGTACCAGTTGTATATTTGCCATGTTATGTTTTTACAATGGCAGTTGTTGAATTGTGCTACAGACAGACACTTTGAAAAGTTAAGGGATCCATTTTTATGTATTTTAAGATCCCGCTGAATAGTATAACTGAAAACAAATAATTTTAGTGATTGATGTTTTAAATCTTGATGTTAGTGACTACGTATGACTTTCCAAATAGCGATTGACGGTACTGTTAGTGGTCTTTCTTTTTTGTTTATCCCCCAGTGAAGCCTGTCAGCCTGTTTTCAAGGATTTTAAATTGTTTTAATACTCATTTTCAAATTACGTTGCAAGCCATTTCAAACATGCAAAGAGGTGAAGTATAAGCGTTTACAGGAAATAAATGCAAGCAAAATCAAGCCCATTTCGAGTTCCATCTGGGCTGCAAGTTCCATCTGGGCTGCTTTTGCCTTTGTGCAGACTGATGTATTTCTATTTTATTTATTTATTAAAAACATTTCTTTCTCACATACATTTACATCCCAACTTTCATTCAAAATGGCTAAGAAAGAAAAAGAAACACTATTATATAAATAAAAATGCAATCAAAAATGCCCATCTAGCAACAACATAACAGTAAAGCAGGAATGGGGAATCTCTCTCAGCCTGAGGGCCACATTCTCTCATGGGCAATCTTCTGGGGGCTGCCGGCCAGGGGTGGGTGTGGCTGGAAGGCAAAGGTGGGTGGGGCCAGAACCAAGAGTGCTCTGAATTCAGTAATCCAGAATAAAGACCACCCTGCTTCAATTCTCACAATGACTACCTCTCCCATTTGTTGCACAACGCCCATCTCAAGCCCAGTCCTACCAAGGTGTATTTGGAAGTAAGCCACTCAGATAAGTTTTAGTGATTTTTTTTTAGTAGCACAACAGAGCAACAACAGCCACTATTCTGAAAAACAAGTGAACGATTTCTTTCTCCATCAGCACCTCTGCAAACATTCAGCAGCCACTTCCCCTTCTAGCTGCACCTCCTCAGGGGAGGATCACGGGAGATCAGTGACCAGTGTTCAGCTGATCATCAGTGGGAAATAGCAGAGAAATGGGGTTGCACCAAGGGGAGAGGCGGAGGAGAGTGGGTGGGGATTTGAAGGAGGCTGACGGGCCAGATGAGGAGGCCTGTGGGCCGCTTGTGGCCCACAGGCTGGAGGTTCCCCACAACTGCACTAAAATTTTCTGCTTCTTCTGGTTTTCCAGGGTATTTATTTTGCATGGCAAAGAAGTCGAAGCCAGAGGACACAGCCAATGCCTGCTTGCACCTGACATGGCATCACTGTTAGCCTGTATCAGGAGCAAGGCCTAGTAGTCCCTTTTGACAGCTTCACAAAGCCAGTCTTCCTCCTGGTTCACTTGGGCCCTCAGCAGCTGGTCTTAATTTTTAGCAAGGAATGAACTCATCACCCACAGCCAAATAGTTCTCGGTTAAAAACAAACACAAGAGTTGGGTGTCTGCTGTCTGGGGACAGCTGCCTAGCAGCTGTAGGAAGATTGCACAAGGGTCTGATATTTTGTATTTCGGAAGTATCCCCCAGGATGACATGAGTTATGCATGCTTGTCTGTTTTAGGGTTGTTCTTTAGAGGGTCCACCCTTGGGGGATTTTCGCAGGGATCTCCTTGACATCCCACCCAGTGTTAAAAGGAAATAGCTAGGATTCCTAGCGCAGGGTCATTTGCGTTAATATGATGCACAAGCTTCAAGAGCCAGAAAAGCCTTTTCACAAAGCCCAGAATGTTTGGTTGAGCTACAAGAAATGCCTTGGAAAGAGTTCTAGCTTTAATTCAAATGCTGTTTTTTAAAAAAGAGACTGGAGAATCCCAATTACTGCTCAGGCAGTTTTAAAAGTGGATTCCTCCTTGTATTCATTGTACACTCCAGGGGTAGTCAACATGGAGCCCTCCAGATATTGTTGACCATTAGCCATGTTGGCTGGGGCTGATGGGAGTTGGAGTCCAACAACATCTGGGGGGTACCACACTGGCTACCCCTGGTACATGATGCCACTGCTGGTCATGTGCTGTAGCATGTGTACATGCCTGCATGCACACCAGTACGCATGCACCATACAAAAACAAAACTGTGAAGCCCAAGGTTTTGATCTGGCACAGTACACCCCCACCTCCACTCCCACTCTAGATGAAAATGGGAACATTCATGTAAAAGCAGGTCTGCTGGATCAAGCCAACAGTCTATCCAGTCCATCATACTGTTTTCTACAAGGACCAACCAAATGTCTTTAAGGGAAGCCCACACATTGGACATAAAATCAACAACTCTCTTCCTTTGATGCACCCAGGAAGAAAATGTGCATTTTCTTGATTGGAACAACAGTTGGCATGCTCTTTGCAACTGTAGCATGGCCCTGGCTGCTCATATGACTTCCACCTGAGGTCCTGGCCTCTTCTTTCTGTTGATGTAGGAGCAGTGTTGATGGTTCTGAGATTCCCCTGTTGTGCCACACATGTCAGATGTCATGCATGTAGAGTCAGGGAATCCCTTCGGTGTCCTTGCTATTTTCCCTTGGGGATGGTGTGGCTGTCCATAGAGTGGCAGAGAGGAGGCTTGATTTTGCCAGCAGCCTTCTCACTCCAAGGAGGGCAGAGTGGTGGGTGTCTCCAACTAGGTTGTGTACTTTTTCAAAGCAAACTTCATAGCCTCTTGTGACACGCTGCTGTGCTCCAGCACACAGATGGCTGTTTTAAGTTAATGAAAGGACTTTTTCAGCCATTGAGAAACCAGCACACACACTCAAAAGGATGCTCAGATGGAAATCAGTCATCCTTGTGACTGATGAAAACCTCTGGAGCTAGAATTAATCACAAAACAATTTTTTCCCCACAGTGGATGTTGCAGCTATAAATGAGAAAAATGTATCTGATGGACTATAATCCAAAAAAAGAAACTGATGCCAGAATGCAGCCTTGTAAATAGGCCTGCAAAGGTACTAGCCTGCTGGGGGTTCTCAGGGGAGGGATGTGGAACTATGTGCCCCCTTTAGCAGCCTGCTAATTTCAATGTTGGGCATGGAGGAGGGAGCTTTCCCTCTTTGACAGACCTCTTGGTTTCTATGCTGAGTGTAGAGGGTCAGAGTCCTCCTTTCTGTCCCTTTACCAGCCTATTCACATGCCTGCATGAAATTCCTAATAGTGTAGAGCAGGGACAGGGACCCTGTAATCTTCCAGCTATTGTTGGACTACAGTTCCCATAATCCTTGACCATTGGCCATGCTGTCTGGGGCTGATGGGAGTTGGAGACGATCAACATTCGGAAGACCACAGGTTCCCCATTCTTAGCTACCAGGTAAACGCTGAATTATAAGGCTGACAAAATGTTCGTAACATTCCACAAAAGGGTTTGTTTTTGCTGGTGGAGATGAACAGCAACCTCCCTATAAGGTAGAGATGGAAAACCTGTGACCCTCCAGACATTGCCAGACTAAAACTCTTGTCATCCCTGGCCATCGGTCAGGCTGCATGAGGTTGGTGGTAGCTGGAATCCAACATCATCTCAGAGGCCAAAGCGTTCCCATTGTTGCTGTAAAAGGAGGTGTTCCTTGCCGGGAGCAGAGCTTAGAAAAGTTACTTTTTTGAACTACAACTCCCATCAGCCCCAGCCAGCATGGGCACTGGATTGGGCTGATGGGAGTTGTAGTTCAAAAAAGTAACTTTTCCAAGCTCTGGCCGGGAGTGTGTCCATGAGCACTATCAATGCCATTTGTTTTTCTGGATGAAGAGAGGGGTGTGTGAGTTCATAGAAACTAGTCTACTACACAAAGGTAAAAGCTGCATCCATTGCTTCACCCACTTTTACTGGTACACAGTCCTCAGGAGGCTGCCCAGAAGGGAATGCAGCCCTTCATCTGAAAAAGGTTCCCCACCTCTGCTCTACACCAAGGCAATCTATATTTGATGCTAGGGGAAACAATTCTAAGCTGTATATGCAAATTAAAGCAATATTCATTCCATGTGTTGTAACGGTTCCAGCATGAGACTAGGATTGCACACCCCCAGGTTTCAATCCTCTCAGCCATAAAGATCACACTGGGTGACCTTGGGCCAGTTCACTGTCCCTTAGTCTAACCTACTTCACAGGACTGTTGTGGTGATAAAAAAAGGGGGGCATATATATTGCTCAGTTCTTCTATGGAAAGGTAGGATAAAAAAAATATTTTAAACCCCATCTTCTCCGTCTTTTTTCTCTACAGCTGCCCATTTTCTTTGTGGCACCTTATAGAACTCCCTACCCCTGGACAGGAGGATGCATAATTTATTCTGCTTGCTCCAGCCATTACGAGGACCAAGGAGATCTGCAGGGTACTGCAGCCTCATGGCCTAGAAATGCCTGCCTCTTTCTGGCTTTTGCTATTGCACCAGTGTGCTTCTTTAGTTTGCTAACAGCACCACAGTAGTAAAATTAAAAAGAGGAACCACGTGGTATGTCCAGGGCACATCCATGCACAAGATTCTCCTTGTTTTTAAAGTAATGCCATGTTGTTGAGCTTAATTAGCACTTTGCACTTTCTGTTTGCATGCTAAATTTGCATTCATTGCTTCACCCAAGTGTAGGAAAAGAGAATTGCAGGGAGTTTGGGAAAAGATTATTAGAATGCAATATTGAGGCCCAGATGGCAACCCCCTATCTCCCATTCAAATTAACCACCTAATTCTATTTGGTTGATTCTTAAGGGCGGATACCACAATGGGGCAATCCTCTCTCACAACATGCTCTGTTCATGCGGACTAGCAATGTGGTGAGATGTTTAATCACACAAAATTGGATGAGCAGAACATACACCTGCCATAATGAAGCATGAAAGAGGCAACATTTATCCTACCAGACAAATGGAGGGGGGGGAATCCTTAATTTTTATTAAAACACACTCCACAGGCATCAAGATGGGATAAGCTTGTTATTGCCACTGGAAATCCTCAAGCAGAAATCTAACATGACATGAGTAAAAGTTTTAGCTTTTTATTCCTCCCTCTTATGCTTCACATCTGTCTACTGCTGATGGTTGTTATCCAACTACCATAAATGGAGTGGAAATATGAGGCAGACATTTTTGTTTGGCCGTAAGGGATAAGAAACTACAGAGCTTACTTCCTAGTTCAGCAGTTACTGATTCCCCAAGTCTCAGGTGAAGGCGCTCTGGCTTTTTTCCTGCTCCTGCTGGCTTAAGGCAATCTATGCACAATGTGCAGTGTGATCCAGTATATGGTCATTCAGAATTAAATCCTACTGTTTTCTCTGGGGCTTACTCCCAAATAGTGATGGACGGCTCAGTCTATTTCCAGTCCGTGCCAGTTTTGCATGTGTCTTAAGTCTATGATAATCAGTCTTATTAGCCACAATTAACCAGAACAGAAAAGGTCACAGAGCTTATGTGAATAAAAACAAACTTTTAATAATATACAACAGAAAATTGGACAGCCTCATTCTTATATTAAAACAAAAGATTTCTTTCCTATATTACACGTATTTACATTTGCATACTGAGGAGGTAAAGTGTCTAAGTGGCTATTTTACAGTCTTTTTCTAATAAAACATACAAAACCTGAAACAAATATAAAGATCAAGTACGAGCCAGGGGTAGGTGGACAAGACAGTGAGAAACGGGGGGTAGGAAAGAGACAGACAACAGTACCAAGAATGATCTGTTCTGAAGCCATTGTGCCACTGGACAGAATCTAAGAGCACCAGCCAAGAACCCACACCTTCCATCTTCTAGATTTGGGGTAGAAACCCCATGCGAATGAACTCTCTTCCATGTGAAAGTTAGATGCCGCCAGATTCTTCCATGTTTGATTTGATGCAGAGATGAATCTAGTTGCTTGCTTCCAGCTAGAATTAAGAACTGAAATTCCATCCCGTGACCTACCTGAACGTAGGCTACTCAGAGCACTGGACTAACAACTTCATGGATGCCTAGCTAAAGTTACTGCTTTTCATCATTCTCCTAGGTGCTCTTAATTTTTTTTTAAGGATCTCAGAAGATTACTGCAGTTATTTCTCCTGCTTTTTTGAATTTTTCACATTATCAAGAATCTAGTGGTCCAATTTGTGAAAGGACTTGTCACCTTCTCCTTTTGATTCATAGGGGAATGGACAGGAACAATAGTCATCTGAATATGACATTAAGATTTCTATTCCATTTTTTTTTGTAGCAGGTGAAGTGGATGCAGGGAAATTTGACCCTCTTCAGCCTGCTGTAATTTGCAGTGTAAATTGCAGCTATAGCCAACTCCACGTCACTGGATAAGTACAATAAAGAAATGTCCTCAATAAACATCTAGACATGACATGGTGCTTTTTAATGTTCTTTAGCTAGCTGCCTTCTCTTCCGACAGGGCTCCAAAAATCTGTTTGTGCTACAAGTGTGCAAAGCTCTTTGGGCAAAGAGTGATGAAAAAATGATACACACAGCACTGTCATCCCAGAGACTCAGTCATGCATACAGATAAATGTACATTATTATACAGATCCAGAAGCCAATGTTTGTGATACAGCCTATCCCTTTTAGCTTTTGAGGTGCAACACAACACAGTTGGCTTATACATGAGAGATAAAAGGGGTGTGTAAGGATGTGAGAGAAGTGACTGTAAGATATGGTGAATCATAAGAACATAAGAACATAAGAAGAGCCTGCTGGATCAGGCCAGTGGCCAATCTAGTCCAGCATCCTGTTCTCACAGTGGCCAACCAGGTGCCTGGGGGAAGCCCACAAGCAGGACCCGAGTGCAAGAACACTCTCCCCTCCTGAGGCTTCCGGCAACTGGTTTTCAGAAGCATGCTGCCTCTGACTAGGGTGGCAGAGCACAGCCATCATGGCTAGTAGCCATTGATAGCCCTGTCCTCCATGAATTTGTCTAATCTTCTTTTAAAGCCGTCCAAGCTGGTGGCCATTACTGCATCTTGTGGGAGCAAATTCCATAGTTTAACTATGCGCTGAGTAAAGAAGTACTTCCTTTTGTCTGTCCTGAATCTTCCAACATTCAGCTTCTTTGAATGTCCACGAGTTCTAGTATTATGAGAGAGGGAGAAGAACTTTTCTCTATCCACTTTCTCAATGCCATGCATAATTTTATACACTTCTATCATGTCTCCTCTGACCCGCCTTTTCTCTAAACTAAAAAGCCCCAAATGCTGCAACCTTTCCTCGTAAGGGAGTCGCTCCATCCCCTTGATCATTCTGGTTGCCCTCTTCTGAACCTTTTCCAACTCTATAATATCCTTTTTGAGATGAGGCGACCAGAACTGTACACAGTATTCCAAATGCGGCCGCACCATAGATTTATACAATGGCATTATGATATCGGCTGTTTTATTTTCAATACGTTTCCTAATTATCGCTAGCATGGAATTTGCCTTTTTCACAGCTGCCGCACACTGGGTCGACATTTTCATCATGCTGTCCACTACAACCCCGAGGTCTCTCTCCTGGTCGGTCACCGCCAGTTCAGACCCCATGAGCGTATATGTGAAATTAAGATTTTTTGCTCCAATATGCATAATTTTACACTTGTTTATATTGAATTGCATTTGCCATTTTTCTGCCCATTCACTCAGTTTGGAGAGGTCTTTTTGGAGCTCTTCGCAATCCCCTTTTGTTTTAACAACCCTGAACAATTTAGTGTCGTCAGCAAACTTGGCCACTTCACTGCTCACTCCTAATTCTAGGTCATTAATGAACAAGTTGAAAAGTACAGGTCCCAATACTGATCCTTGAGGGACTCCACTTTCTACAGCCCTCCATTGGGAGAACTGTCCGTTTATTCCTACTCTCTGCTTTCTGCTTCTTAACCAATTTCTTATCCACAAGAGGACCTCTCCTCTTATTCCATGACTGCTAAGCTTCCTCAGAAGTCTTTGGTGAGGTACCTTGTCAAACGCTTTTTGAAAGTCTAAGTACACTATGTCCACTGGATCATCTCGATCTATATGCTTGTTGACACTCTCAAAGAATTCTAATAGGTTACTGAGACAGGACTTTCCCTTGCAGAAGCCATGCTGGCTCTGCTTCAGCAAGGCTTGTTCTTCTATGTGCTTAGTTAATCTAGCTTTAATAATACTTTCTACCAGTTTTCCAGGGACAGAAGTTAAGCTAACTGGCCTGTAATTTCCGGGATCCCCTCTGGATCCCTTTTTGAAGATTGGCGTTACATTTGCCACTTTCCAGTCCTCAGGCACGGAGGAGGACCCAAGGGACAAGTTACATTTTAGTTAGCAGATCAGCAATTTCACCTTTGAGTTCTTTGAGAACTCTCGGGTGGATGCCATCCGGGCCCGGTGATTTGTCAGTTTTTATATTGTCCATTAAGCTTGAATTGAATACTCCAATTCAAACTGCCTTTACATGGTAGCATGACTAGATCTTACTTCTAAGTGGTGTGCTTAGGACTGCAATGTCATACAGGTAGAGTGTACAACAGAAACAGGACATGGTGTTGTGGAAAAATTATTTACCTCTTAGAGGAACACTCAGAATGTGCTTCAGCACCATGTTAAATTCACAGCCACACTACAACTTTCTCAGCTCTTTCAGCTATCAAGGCCAAACAGGTTTAAAGGACAATGGCTCCCCAATTGTTTTTTAAAACCAAGGGGGACTTAGCAATGGAATTGTGCCTCTGCTGGGAGATGGGACATGTTCATCTCCCCTGACACCCCAATTTAATTCTGTGCTGATGTACTGTCTTCAACTTCCAATGCCAGTAACTAAGTAGACCATTTCTCAGTTATGGGAAAACATAATCTAGATAAATGTAAAGGTGCTTTTCATCTTAAAACAGTTGTTGAGATGATTTGGCAAGTGGTGTCCCTTTGCTGGAGATGTGTGGTAGCCTCTGGCTCAGAAATGATCAGAACAACGTCACAGAAGGCAGCAAGTTTTATGAAAAGGGCAAACCCCACTTATCCTTCCATGAGTAAAAGTGCCTGAGATTTTCAAAACACAGCCCTGGAGAAAGCTACAGTTTGCTTCAAACAAAAAAGGAGCATGTAAAATTGACTCCAACACACAATGCAACAATGCTTCCACTTGACACACTGACACAGTTGAGCACAAGAGAAGGGGAGGAAGAGACAAAGACAAACACCTGCACCCACAAACAGCAAAACACAGAATATTTTATATTCTTAAAAAATGTCCTGTCTCAGCGTGGAGACAATGTCTCCTCTCAGAAGTCAGGGCTCACAATTTGAGCAGAAATATTTCCAGTGTAAAATTGAGCTGTGTGTATTTTTTCAGGTTTCTTTTTTTTTTTGCAGTGATTTCTTTAAAAAGAGAATGAGAGGTAATTATCAGTTTTACTTCTCTTATAAAGAATAGTAAAAAAAAGTTAAAATCCCGACCCTCCCAATTAAATAAGAATTTTAAAAAATTAATCAAACCACTCCAGTTAAAAGTTATGGCTTCAGGAGTTATCTTCCACAAAATTCAACCAACCCACACACTATGGAGTTTTCAATGCCTTATATGCATCACAATACAGTCTCAGGCTGCTTCCCAAAACAAATGTGACAGCCAAATCAGTCTTATTACACCCTGATCATTTAATTGAAACAAAATGCATGCAGTTAATCCATTCCCAACTCTCCCCCCACCCCATCCCAAGTGACACATAGTCATTTCCAGAATATGGGAGACCATATACATATATATACACATATACACATACACACACACACACACACAGAGGTACCCTTTTTTTAAATAAAAAAGTTCAGTTTTGCAGTCATCATTCCTTAAGGGATAAATCTTCCCGGGAAGCTTCTGAATGCATTCTTTCCCCATAGATGCTTCATTACAGAAATGTTTATAATGCTTGAATTGTTCTGCCACAGGCATCTTGAGAAACAGAAGGGCAATGATCTTATAAGGTCAGCCTCTTTCCTCAGTCCTAATTTTGCCCTACTTCCTTTAACCAGGAGCAGCACCAATTTCAGCTATCTATTCCTCCTGCAGATCAGTCTGTTTGCTAGGCAATTGAAGCCACCCAGCATTATCAACACAGGAGGAACGTGAATCTAAAATACACAAGATCTATTCCTGGCCTTTAAAAGAGGGGGAAGGATGGCAGTAAGATAATTTGTGTAGCGCCCTGGCAGGTCTAGAAACTGGCAGGGCAGAGACCCACTCCCTCCCTAGTGAGAGGAAAAATAGATAATGATCAACTAGTGGATAGAGAGGGCACTAGCACCTGCACTTCACAAGAGGACGCTCTACATTTGCACATGCACAGGAGCACAAGCGGACATAATACATACCAAAGGGCACAGGGACACATACCTTTGCACATGCACACACTATTGAAAACTAATGGCTGCACTGGCTTAGGATCTGTCAAACCAGGAAAGGGCCAAGAGCTTTACATGGCCGGACATGGGAGCACACAAAGCTTCTATGTGTACATGTCGGTCCTCAACAACTTCCCCCAAGCAACAGGGCCTTCCCCAACAAGCATGTCACTAGAATGTTCAGGGATTTCCTTCAGAGAAACAACAGGTTACAGTTGTGGCCAACATCTCTCTATACAAGCCCATCCTTCTGCTTTCAGGAGGGGATTAGAAAAGGTGAGTTTCACTCCTTAACCAGGAAGGGAGCTAAGTCTATGAAAGTCCACCTTCCTCACTTAACCACCTGCAGGCCAAGTTGTCCAGTTGATAGCAGCAGGACATGTAGAAATACGAGGTAGACCTCATCCACCGCATATCAATGCTAGCGTGGCAGCTTTGTGCAGCTTCCTTAGGATGGGGCTTGCAAATTAAATTTTCACATCTTCCTGGACACTGAGCTGAGAGAGAGTTTTCTTGATGCGCAAAGCTGTTAGTCGTGCTGCTCCGTTAGCATACCAGCATTCTCGCATCATTTTCCCCATTACTCGCAAAGCCTAAAAACACAGGGAGAGAAAGGACATTAGGAATTTCTCAACAGCAGTCCAATGGTTCTTTTAGTCTACACAGACTTAGTTGCTTATGCTTTGATGGTACTTCCTATTTATCTGCAGACCACAAAGCAGGCAAGGATCTATCCATGCATAGATGTGATCTTGCTAAGTCACTTCACTGGAGACAAGGGGCATTTCTTTATCCCTGAGAGCAGGGATAGCCAGCTTCATAGCCCGCTTGTTATCTAGCCATCACATAGGCAGTATCACTGTATATCACCTGTTATGAACTGGGTTCTGTGTGTCAAAAGTATCCACTAGGTGGGGATGGGGAATTGAATCTGGCTGGTTAGCTTTATGGGCAGTCTGGCAGGTGGGTGGAGATCAGGTGACCTTTTTTGCCTGCATAGGTCTGGAAGATCCTTTGCAAAACACTTTGCGAGACTGTACTTTCAAGGGACTTCTCAAGACTTGACCATCAGCAAACCACTGTGCAAGACCACTCTAAAAGGGGCTCAGTCATCAGGTCTTAAGAAGCTTTTTTCAAAGTGCTCTCTTGCATAGCACTTCGCAAGGTGCCTACAAAACCCCTTTCAGCTTAACCAGATTTTTACCTGCACCACAAGTCATCATATATGGTGTGAGGAGTATGGCTTGGATGAAATGGCCTCATAGGCCAAATGGTGGGCCTAATTAGGCCTGCGGGTCAAAGGTTCCCCACCCCCACACTAGATTAAAAGCCAGTTGTAAACTTTTTATTTTTTTATTATTATTAATTGCATTTATATCCTACCTCTTCTCCAAGGAGTTCAAGGTGATGTACAAACATGATACTCCCCCCCCCCTCATTTAATCCCCATAACAACCCTGTGAGGTAAGTTAGGCTGAGAGGCAGTGACTGGCCTGAGGTCACCCAGTGAGCTTCATGGCTGCATGGGGATTTGAACCTGGTCTCCCAGGTCCTACTCTGACACTCTAACCACTGCACCACACTGGGTCTCAAAACTGGAGAGAGAGATCTTACTGGTTTACTCCTAGACACATTAAAAATTGATAAAACTCAATTTGTATTGAATATAATGTTAAAAAACTTTCTTGGTATTGCAACTACACAACACACAGTCAATTTGGAGAACAATTTTCTAAGTGTATTTTCATCTGTTCATCAGCCTAGGTCAAACGGTAATATGGCACTGCAGTCCTGCATGCGTTTCAACATTTCAAAATTATCATTTGAATTTGCATACTAAATTCAGGGCGTTAGGTGGAATATTCAGGGAAGTGTTACACCATGTTCAGTCCTTCATATGGACTATAAAACACTGGCCTGGTTTGCACATCACATTAAACCACAGTGAAAATAAATTATGATTTAACATGAACAAGCAGCCTGTTGGCGCACGCTGCTGAGACTGTGGACACTTTGCTCCTCTGCCACTCCAGCCATGCCTTCAGAGGACATGCCATGGTCTGGCTTGTTGCGTTGTCCAAACCTAGGCTTCCGATTTCTAATAGTTTAACGCGACATGTGAAGCAGGCCACTGGTTTGCTTTTTAAAAGCAAATAAAGCTCAGTGTTTTGTCTCTCAGAGGAAGCAAAAGGAAGCAACAACAGATAATGCTCTCACATGGTTAACTACCTCCTTTTAGTGGAAAGAAGCTCTGTCTTCTCTAGATACGTTTGGTTCTCCATTGCAAACCATTCCCCTTTCCTCCAAAGAATGGAATGGAGTAAGTCTTAAAAGCAACTGCCTACCTTTTTATCAGGTGACTGGAACTGTTATCAAGGTAAGAATCATACAGCACTTTGTACAGTGAAAAGGTTAGCATGCAGATTACCTTACGGGTAGCCATAAAAAGCTTGCACAGGCCTTGCTCAGAATAATAATGCCAGCAATGTGCTAGAGCTCCCTATCATGCCCTAACTAATGTGACAAATGCTATTACGAGTAATATTTTTGTCAGTATTGCCTGTTCTACAAGTGGTATTTTCTTTTAGCCTTCAAGACAGACAAATGGTACCTCGTAACTCTGCCACCAGTTGGGAATGTTAGGTCGCAGCTTCTGGTCACATACAACCTTCCTCATTTCTTCGATGGAGGGATCGGATGGCACAAGATCATAGTACGGGAGCTGATATTCTTCATGGATGCCTAAAAGGTGGGGGGAGAAGAGATAATCAGATATTCCAAAATAAGAAACTATATAAAAACACAACTATTTTAAAACATTACTACACGAAAAGGAAATCTCCAACAAGCAAAAATTCAGAGAAACATTTTATCACATCACATACATAAAAGTTCCCACACAAGTGAAAAAAATTACCCACTACTGTATTCTATCTTACATTCCAAGAGCATATAGCATCCCTGCTGCCATAAATATACAATATTCTTTTTTCTTAAGTAAGAAATGTTATTTCTAGATGCATCTTGGCATCTAGTCTTTCCTCCAATATTGTTGCTTTCAATATTGTTTTCCAATATTTCCTAGTGTAGTTATAAGATTACCAACAGTAAACAAAATCTCCAAGCTCTTTTCCACATTTCCAGCAGAAATCTGAAATATTCTTAGAGCGCAATCCAAACCTTCATCCCATGCTGGCAGGGCTTTAAAGAACAGTGAGGTGACTACCACATCTGCAGCCCTGCTACTCATGGTGATCATGGTGGAAGGCTAGGGGCAGTAAAATCTCTCTGCCAGCCTGGGGATGGCACAGCAGCTGGACCTGGATCAGGCCCACTGCTGTCATGCAATGGCAAGACCAGCTTGGGATTCAATGGATCCCAGTTTGGCTCAACTCCACTCCTGGAATGCCTTCTACTGGCTATGGCTGGGGGGCATCCTGTTGACAGCACTCCCACCCACTTGCACATTTGGTGGTCAGAAGGCGCAATGTCACACTGATGGAGTGACATATGCCACTCTGTTGGTGACAGTTTGCAGGCAGCCAGCTCTTTTCACCTCTACCAAACACCCCCCCCCTGTAGCCCAGGGCAAGGATTGCTCTGCCACTCATTTCAGATACCTTGACTGCAGTCTAAAAGTATTTACATATATTTTAAAGCAGCTTTTCCTGTAATGAAGAAGTCACTCTATATTTATTTTCATCTATAGAAATCTTCCACAGAAAGCTAAGCCTAGAGGCCAGCTGCCCATTTTACTACATATGGCTCCTGAAATCATATTACTCTTATGTATGTTATCCAACCCTGCTATTGTATCTAAGTTACCCTCTGCTACTTGGTTCAGCTTCTCTCATTTCTACCCATTCATTTTTCAGACTAAAAAAACCCCAATCTCTTCTTTGCCACAGGCAAAATTCTTCCACCTAATTTACCTTCTAATGTTTTCTTTACTTTGCTTGTTCTGTAATTTTATCTATTGCCTGAAACTTCTTATTTGCCTTCTTTACCACCTCTTCCCCTATTTTTCCATTCATGCAGCCTGCCTTTGGATGTTTTCACTCCGCTTAAGTCCCAGCCATTCTCTGTGCCCCCTCAACTCCTACTAGCTACCTACTTCCACCCAATACACAGACAGGCAATCAGCTCTCCCAGTCCATGACAAAGAATATAAAAGAATCTAAATTATAATGGCCACTATTGGACCATCAAAATAATATGCAAATTGAAGAATTATTCTTCATCAGATTTTGAAATGAAATACGCCAATGTATGAATTACTGAATGTGAAGGTGCACACGAACTCAGATCAGGTCAGGAGATGTTGAGTAATACTTCATGTTAATGAATCAGTGTATCCAAAAAACCTGGAACAACCATGTAAAATGTCATCCACAATAGAGACTCCACCCACTAAAATAAATGCCAATAATCCCCACCAAACCCATTAATGAGAATCTGATTAAAATGTTGAATCAATGGGAACAAAGTAACCTCCTGCATCAGCAAGACTACTTCCTTCTCCAAACAATATGGCAACACAGCTGCTTTGCTCCTTCCAATTACATCTCTCGTCTACTGTTGCCCCAAGTTCCTTCCTTTAAGTTTCCATGCATTTGGATGACACTGCTTTAATTCCAATCCTGTTAATTTCTATGTGAAAAGAAGAAAAAGGAACTATTTACCTCCTGAGTTGCATCTCCGAGCAATTTCCCAATAAACTAGGCCCAAGGCGTAGATATCTGCACATTTAAATGAATCAAAATGCTTCATGTTAATCGTTTCATCGAGAACCTCTGGGGCCATGTAGCTGAAGCAAAATAAGAACAAATCACATTAATTGTTATGGGGTCTATTGCGGCTAAAACCTAATTGTGCTGTAAATATGGCTGTGTCTGAAAGCCCATTCATCTTAACTGAATCTTCTGAGATGTGGTTTTTTATTGCTTTTATATTTAAAAAACACTCAACATGATGGGAGCAGTCATGTCCAGTAGCTTCCAACAATTTCAAAACTTTGCTGCTGCTTTCCCCACCCCAAAGCAGAAGAAGATGATCACTCTAATAGTCAGGGCATGCAACCTAGTAACATGGCAATGTGCTAAGTCCATCTTCTCTAACTGCAGGTATCTCCAAGCACAAAGAGAAATCAATAGGCAATCATTTGTGGCAAATGTCACTCTGTAATGCTCTTGAGAGAAATTAGACTGCTGTCTAAAAAAAATAGCAGGTGAAAGAACGAAGGATAGTTGTTCAAGTAAAATGCATGAAACACTGCTGTACTTCTGCCTAAAAAATTGTTTAGAAGTATTTGAGAGAGAGAGAGAGAGAGAGGGAGTGAGTGAGTGAGTGAGTGAGTGAGTGAGAGAGAGAGAGGGAGAGGGAGAGGGAGAGGGAGAGGGAGAGGGAGAGGGAGAGGGAGAGGGAGAGGGAGAGGGAGAGGGAGAGGGAGAGGGAGGGAGAGAGGGAGAATCACAGATTAAAGCTCAGTGCAAATTCTGCTCCTTTTGAGTATGTGATTTATGCAAAGAGAATGAAGAAACAGTTGTTGAATTCTTGTGTGAGATGTCCAGCTATTATTAAAGCCAGATTGCAGTCAAACAGTAAAAACTGATTAGTGAATAGTTCAGTTATAGAAATGCTCATTATAATTTAAAAAAATTTTTTTACAGTAGCAGTTAAAAACAAATTAGTTATCTGCTATTGTGAAACAATCCTTAGCACTAACATAAAACCTGCTGATGATCAAAAAGTATTTTTTTCTGTTCTAATAAAGTTAATGCTTGAAAAATACTTGTCCAAGATTATTTTGACTGGTCAAATGTCTAACCCTAATGTTGCATGGGGACAAAAACTGGAGTTAGCACCTGATAAGTGTCTAGGAACAGCCTGGACATTAGAGAAAACCAAGCGGCTGGGAGAGAAGGGGGACAATAGAAACCACAGATTGCCAACATCCAGCCTGATCTAGCTCCGCAAGCAAATTTTGGCAACAGCAAGAAAAGGAAAAAAAATTAACTGGGATAGGTGGAGAAGTTTAAGCTTCTCCCTGGTAATCAGATCAATATTTGTTTAATTTTTGAATTTATTCAATTTGTATCCCACCCTTCCTTCCAAGAAGGAGCCCAGGCGGCAAACAAAAACACAAAAAGCACTTTAAAACGTCTTAAAAACCAAAACAACTTTAAAATATTTTAAAACAAAACATTTTAAAAACATATTAAAACAAGACATCTTAAAAACACATTTAAAAGCAATTCCAGCACAGACCCAGACTAGGATAAGGTCTCTACTTAAAAGGCTTGTTGAAAGAGGAAGGTTTAAGGAGCAGGGAGAGGGCAATAACTCCTCCCCTTCAGCTGAAGAGGGGGGTTATGAATCCCTCTAGTACATCTGTATGTGTCTCATATGTGTCAATCCTGCATGTCTGGTGTGTGTGCAAGGATGTGGGGTGATCATGTTCACCACTGGTATGCAGTTCCCATAGAGCTGGTCAAGGGAAAATGTGGCCTTTCGGCCAAAACCAATTAGACAGTCCTGTCACCAATGAAGCATTTGCAACAGCTTCTAGCAGTGTCTTTGTCTGTTCACAGAAAGCTACCAACACTGACACTCTGATCAGGTGTTCCACTATTTTCTTACCGTTTTGTTCCAACCCTCTGATTAGGGGCTATGTCAATTGTATCAGTAACAGAATCATGGCGGACAGCCAGGCCCAGGTCTGCAATGGCACAAGTTCCGTTCTTCTTCACTAATATATTCTTGGATTTCAAGTCCCGGTGTGCAATCCCAGGTTTTCCTGGCAAAACATAATGAGAGAGGAGTCCACGGTTATCCTTTTGTGTATCAATAAAGATTTTGCCAAGAATAAAGTTTTAAAAAAGGAGGCAACAGCGCCACAATAGCCACCAATCTCAACCAGTTTGAACCTGCAAACTACATAGTGTCAAATTGATAACCCTGAAGGAAACAAACAAGATCTCTTTTATCAGGCTCATTGCACCTACCTCAGCAAGAGCCAGCTGGTTCTAGATAAGATAATGGCCTGTTGCAGATATACATTTCTGGCTTGTTAAAACTATAGTTTACCAGATGTGAATGAGCACTGGGACTATGCCTCCTTGGTATAACTATCCTAGTTAGCTTGAACAACAGTTCCTCATTGTGGGGAACGGTAGTTTAAATGGGTTGCCTACCTGTAACAGCAGTTCTTCAAGTGGTAATCTGTGGTCTAATGTCAGTTTGCTTAATAGGGGTCTTAAACCACATGTGGCCCTGATGTTCAAGCCTGGCTCCTAAACTATGGCTTAGCAAGCCAGGAAGTGTAGGTCCAAAGTGTAGGCCAGTATGCAATGTGGATGCTTATCTGTGGCTTGACTTCTAAGTCAACCAACCTGTTTTGCCCTAAATTTTACTAGTATCATTACCAGCCTACTTACACTTCCTTCCTGCTTTCATCTTAAGAATGAACTATTTCATGTTTCATAGTTCAAGTCTGCCAATCATCATAGAAGACCTAACCACTGTAAAATGTACAACTACAGCCGATCAGTTTCTTACCTTGGGTCCCCACAATTTCCATGTGCAGATGTGCTAGTCCACTGGCAGCAGACAGAGCCAATTTAATCATCCCTTCAATAGTTACAGTGTATCGGTTGAGGTAATCAAACAGAGAGCCATGCTCATGGTAATCAGAGACCAACCACAACTGGGTCCAGGTGCCATTATCTGTTAGCAAGACAAACAGGAGAAGGGCACATTAAAATAGTAAATAAAACTGCAGCTGTACTTGTGTGTCAGAAATTCACTTATGAACAGCAAACGGCATACATAACAAAAGGTAGAACCAGTTGAGAAAAATCTGTTTACTGTAACTGTATGTGTACCACAGCTCGGGAAAGTTACTTTTTTGAACTACAACTCCCATCAGCCCAATCCAGTGGCCACATTGGCTGGGGCTGATGGGAGTTGTAGTTTTAAAAAAGTAACTTTTCCAAGCTCTGATTTGTACTGCCATTTACTGTGGGATTTATACTGTCAAAAATGACACCATATCCTATTCGTTTTCATGTCCCAGGTCAGTACACCCAACAGTTTTAAACAACTGTAGGAGCTTTATGGTGCCCTGACCTGGAAATGGTCTCCCCAGCCTCACAGGAAGAATCAAACTACAAGACCAGATAGGTCATCAATGTGTCCCATAACCTTGAAGCAAACTGGAATTGTTGTGAGCAGAACACCCCAACACGGCTTGGTTCTAGAACACTTTGCCCCAAATAAAGGGAGGAATGCCAGTAGTGATCCCAGTCACTATTGATGGTCATGATCTCTGGCAAAGACAGTGGGCTGCCTGTCTTGTCTTAAAGGCAGGAGGCAATGATTCCTGGCAGACTAAGTAGAGAGATAGATCTCTGAAGGTGCCTAACCTGGCCCTCAAGGAAAGGCAGTGTATGATGGAGATGAAGCATAGCGATTTCTCTATTACACACAATAGGAACAGTTCCAAAGCGAAGGACATTACTGTGGCATCAGTAAACTACTGATGTCCCTGATGGTCAAGCACACCTCACACAATTGTGCATACACTTGCATGCAATTAGTGTATCAAGTTATTTTATACCGGCCAGTCTTGGTATCATCAGACAATGAATACTTTTTAACAGCTGTTAATAAGAGCAGCTGTTACCATTTGTTTCCTGGTAAGATTATCAATTTTGCATGAGATGCACAAGATCAGGTCTATAATGCAGGAACTGTTTCTCAAAACTGGCAATGCCTAAGCTGATACAGAGACATCCATTTTATAGACTGCACTAAGTGATTTTTATAACAGCAGAAGTGTCTGCAATGGGCTGGGTATGTTTCCAGGTGCAGAAATTTAACAGTTTGAACATAATGGAGGAAGCCAGATGACCTAAACATTAATGAAGTCCGAGGGCTTACTTAGCCTCAAGCCATCCGAAGAGAGGCTTTCCCTGAATAATGCCTGATGTTCACTTTCACAGAAAAAAAGAATAAATGAGCCAATCACAAAACTAAAAGCTGGTGAAGGTCAAAAGGCAGGAGCCCTCACAGCTTGAGAGGTTAATCCCTTCTGAGGGCCCAAGAACAGGAACTTATATGCTAGCCTGTAATAAAATCAGTTTTGTGAAGGGAGTTATTTGAACAAGCTGAATGTATTGCCTTTCCAAGGGAGAATGTGACATGATGCATGGGAAATGTCCTAGCATCATACATTTGAACTTCTCACATATTCAAACTATGTTAATGTGACCAGTTCATCTTTCATATAACAGTTACCAGTTAGAGGCCAAAGGCTGTGACTGAAGTCCCTATGAAAGAAGGAGGTGAGACAAGGTGCTGATTGCTCTCTGCTTCACCCACCACCCTTAGCCGCGGTAGCACCTGTGCTTCTCCAAACGCAAAGCTGCCCCTACCACAGAGAGAGGTAGACAAAGCTGTTCTGCTGTCCACTACTGCAATTACTTGCACTCAACTGAGCTGGTCTACCAAGAGCAGGGGTGGGAAACCTGCAGCCCTCCAGATTTTGTTGGACCCCAACTCCTGTCAGCCCCAGCCAGCATGGCCAACGGTCAGGGATGGCATGAGCTGTAGTCCAGCAACATCTGAAGGGCCATAGGTTCCCCACTCCTAGGTCCAGAGTGACCCAGCCCAAGGCTGAGATCTCTCCCCTCCCTCTGCAATAGCTGGCTAGCTCAAATCTATTTGTGACATTCATTTCTTTCAGTGCCTCACGGCTACTCCCTAATTTTCCACGTGAAGACCGAGAGCATCCCTGTGCCTCTTATCATTGCCTTCAAAGGAGTATTTGACCAGGTGGGGTTTCCTCTCATTGCAACTCTGTGATATTGGGGGGAAACGGCCATAGCTGAATTTTCCCTTACGAAAGTCTTAAGAGACAGATAATCATATGCCTCCATGGCCCATAATCCTCCAGCTTTCTAGTTTGCCTGCTTGCTCACCCCTTTCTTGCAGACAGTTCACATTATCGCATGTTCCAGGCCCTGTGTGTTGTCCTCAGCCCCAGTTTCTCTAAGCATTTCCTTTATTCAACCTCACTGGGTATCACCACTTATTGTTTCTTTACATCCCTGCTTTTCTTCCCCTGCCAGAGCCAGTGTGAGGTTTTAGCCCTATCCAAACTGGTCTCTCACCAAAGACAGTTCAAAGATAAAAATCCGGTGTTGCTACTTTTTCTCCCAGCACTTAAAGCTTTTATGAACACATCAATGCAGCCAACAGACACAAAGTCTTCAATATTACCATCAAACTATAATGTAGACTGCAGATAACACAAAGTAACATTTTTAAATACAATAGTTTTAGCCATATGATCACCTTCCATGAACATCACACACCAATGAAAGCTTCCAAGACACCTACAACTCTTGTTTGTTTATTGGAACACAGAAGCAGCACGATACCTTTGTTGTCTGCAGCAATAAACCCCAAAATATTCTCATGTCGCAACATGACAGTTTGGTAGATCTCAGCTTCCCTGAACCAGGATCGTTCTTCCCGCGAAGAAAAGATTTTCACAGCTACATCGCCACCACGCCACCGACCACGCCACACTTCCCCAAAGCGACCCTTTCCAATTATTTCCTGCAGGACAATTGTTCGAGCCACAGTGCGCTGGACAAAGAGTGGCAAACCTGCCAGCAAAAGAAGGCTAAAATTAGAGATATGGTAGACAGGACTAGTATAAAAGAGAGAATAGTCTGAGTTGGATTTCAGCGCATTCAAGAGTCCAAATTAAAGTTAAGATCCAAAGTGCAGATCTCCTCAACAGAAGCAGAGCAGCCATATCACTGAAAGAGGTGCTCTGAGTCTGCAATCCTATGTGCACTGCAGGCCTTGACAACTGTGGCTAACTGCCAATACTTAGCATGCAGGGACATACAGTAACGAACAGAAGTGCTGGAGAGGATCCCGCAGAAAAGGAGACGAGGGTGAAATGGCATTCAGAACTAAAAGCCAATTAGGGTGGCCAGGTGCAAAAAAGAACAGGGCTCCTGCACCTTTAACAGCCATGCTGAAGAGGAAACTGCAGCAGGTGTAGCTTTCCATGCAATTCTCTGGCCAACACACCTCTTCAAAGGGCGGGAACCCTGTCCTCTCTTGCCCCTGGCCTTCCTATAGCCAACTCATTTTTCACTTCATTTTCTTGGAAAAGCAGTTACTTGCTGAAGTTTGCTGTGGTCCCATGTAGTGGCTAGAAGAGAACTGAGAAATCCTGAATTCAAATCCCATCTCAGCCATGGGTACACTAGACCACATTTGAGGCTTGCCCATCCCACAGCCCCATGCCTACAACATGGGGATGCTGACGATCCATCCTATATGGTCACTGTAGAAGTTACCAAGACAATGAAAAGCATTTTGAACACTCTAAATGATACTCTAAGTTGTGTCAAAGGGCAGAATTATGACTGAAAAAAAGATACACAGCAAATGCAGCTGTGACAGCCCTGATTTGAACTATATTCTACACTGGGAAGGTGACAGGCACATAGGTAGCTAATGCAGCTGATGTGGAAGTACGGCATGGACACATCCTTCCTTCCTTCCCCTTCCCCCCGCCCCTTGCTGTGCAACAGGAGGATAATCAAAATAATTGCCAAGGGCTTGTTTTGCTGAAGAAAGAATTTTCTTCTTTCACAACAAATGCCTCCTCAAGGGGAGATGTGCAGCCAGTTTAGCAGACAGAAAGAGCAACTTGATGATTGCCTTCAACACCTATTATTTAAATTGCAACACAAGGGCGAGAATGGTTTCAGAATCCCATCGCTTTAGAGGAGCCGATTTAATGTGAATATACTGCATTTTGATATGGCATATACCATAGCTTAGCAACATTTTTTAAAAAAACTTTGCATAAAAAGGAAGATATTTGTACCTGAGCCAGAGCCAGAGGTAGACAGATCATATACTAGATCTTGAAGAGTTTTGTCCTTGGACAGGCACATCTCACAAGATGGATCCTCCATGTCCAGCCGCTGACGATTGTGGTATACTCGCTGGTGATGGTGAAAGACAAAAACCACTATGATCATGATGACAAACACAAGGAAGACCGGGCCTGCAATCACAGCCACAAGCTCCACAGGTCCCCAGCCGGAAGGAGTAGCATCATCTTTCCGATGTCCTTGAGGGGAGACAAAGAATGAATGTTTCACCTTTAAACTGAAAACCAATATGCATCCAATGATTTTTAAATTTTATTTTAGCAGTGCATTGAAGGATCTGTGACTACCAGGACTGAAGGTATGGAGCAGAGAGAAAAGAAGGTCATCAGGAATTTACACTGGCTATATGAACTAGCCTCAGGCTTGTAAGATGCAGTTCTCCTCTTCCACTACAGCCAAAAGAAGATCAGAAGCATCCCCTTCTGTTTTCAATCAACTGCGGTTTGTCATTTAATCTGAATTAAAAGTAAGTGTAGTCCCTTGAAAATAGAAGATGGGGGAACAGGCTCGTGCTCATAACACTAAACTGTGGTTCAATCACGAAAGAAAGAATAAATGAATAGGAGCCTTGCTTTCAGTCTCTCTCCAACCTTAGAAATGGAATACTGATGCAAAACAAGGTTACAGGCATTGTTTCAAAATACCCTAAGCTATGTTCATGGACTCACCTAGCATCTCTTATATCCCCTCTGAAGAGTTTTCTGCTTATCACTCTAAACTCAAACTCTCTCACTTTTTAAAAAATACTAGAAACGTGATTTGCCTACTTCTGATGAAAGCAACGTCTCCCAGGCCTTAAACAACTGTATGGCACAGAGACATTTATCAGGTGTGGCTCTTGCTGTTAGGATGTTTTATGAAAGGCAGGAACTGCTTGCTTAAGCAGAAGCTTCACTCCAACATGCAGCAATTGTCTACCTAACAAAAAATAAAGCTGTTGAACCCATAGCAGATATGCAGGCTAATTGTATTAAACATCACACTTCCACAATTGCAAAAAAAGTCCCTCTTCAACTTTCCTAATTAGTTTAACCAAATGTTTTGCTTCACACACTGAGTTAACTCGCACATAACACTAAGCCAAACCATGGCTTAATGGAAGCACACAAGTGTGCAGTTCCTAGAGAAGAAATTGTGGCCTCTGTACTCCTCAAGTCCTGCTGTTGCTGCACTACTCAGAGCTAACCACACTTTGGCTCAGCACGTTGTCCAAAACTGGTCTTGTGGTTTGTCTCCTCCAGACAAACCATGCTCTATAAACCTAAGAACAAACCTTAATTACAGCTTGTCATTTGTGTGTAAATTCAAATGTGCTTTCTAATTATGAAAACTAATCATGAAATAAACAAACATACCTGAGGAAAAAAACAGCTCATGGTTAGTCTGGAGTGAGACAAGCCAGGAGCCCAGCTTCAGACAACATGCTAAGTCAAACTATGGCTTAGCTCACAGAGGAACTCTTACCCTCATGCATGTGCGCTGAGCCATGGTTTCATTTAACGTTACATGCAGACCAACCCATTGTAAGTCTGCATCAACCTTGACCCAAGTGTTCTAAAAAAAGGTTATTTTTCTGTGAAATCCGCTATGTAGACAGGCTATCTATGGTGAAACAGAAACAATGTGCTGCAATGGAACTTGATGCCATAAGAGGGAGCCAAAGATGTTCCCACATTTATTTATTATCCTCCACAAATAAGAGCCTTGCTGGCCTGTCTATCCAAATGTAGCAAACCAGATGCCTATGATCTGAACTGGTCTTCAGGGGTAAGTTGCCTCTGATCTTGGAAGCAATATACAGTGCTGTGAAAAAGTATTTGCCCCCTGTCTGATTTTCTGCATTGTTGCATATTTTTGGCACTGAATGTTGTCAGATCGTGAACCAAAACCTAGTATTAGAGAAAGGGAACCTGAGTAAACAAACAACACAAAATCTTGATACTTATTTATTTATTAAAGAAAATTAAGCAACACCCAATGCCCCCATGTGAAAAAGTAATTGCCCCCTTAGACTCAGAACATGGTTACGCCACCTTTAGCAGCAATGACTGCAACCAAACGTTTCCTGTAGTTCCTGATCAGTCTCTCACAGCACTGTGGTGGAATTTTGGCCCACTCCTCCATGCAGAACTGCTTTAACTCAGTGACATTTGTGGGTTTTTGAGCATGAACTGCTCCTTGCTGGTCCTGCCACATCTCAATGGGTTTAGGTCTGGACCTTGACTAGGCCATTCCAAAACTTTAAATTTCTTGTTCCTCAACCATTCTGATGTAGACTTGCTTGTGAGTCTTGGATCATTGTCTTGCTGCATGTCCCAGCTGCGTTTTAGCTTCAGCTGATGGACAGACAGCAAAGCATCCCCAAACCATGACTCTGCCGCCACCACCATGCTTGACTGTTGGTATGAGATTCTTCATGTGGAATGCAATGTTTGGTTTTTGCCAGACATAATGGGGCCCATGTTGCCCAAAAAGTTCCATCTTTGACTCATCTGTCCATAGAACATTGTTCCAGAACTCTGGAGGACCATCCAGGTGCTTTTTGGCAAACTCTAGACGAGCATTCATGTTCTTCTTAGTGAGTAGTGGTTTCCGCCTTGCTACTGTGCCATGAATCCCATGCTTGCAGTGTCTTTCTGACGGTGGAGTCATGAACACTGACCTTGGCTGAGGCAAGAGAGGCCTGCAGATCCCTGGATGTTGTTCTGCGGTCCTTTGTGACTTCCTGGATGCTTTTAGAACATAAGAACATAAGAAGAGCCTGCTGGATCAGGCCAGTGGCCCATCTAGTCCAGCATCCTGTTCTCACAGTGGCCAACCAGGTGCCTGGGGGAAGCCCGCAAGCAGGACCCGAGTGCAAGAACACTTTTACTTTGCTCTCGGAGGAATTTTGGCAGGATGGCCACTCCTGCTGTACCAAACCTTCTCCATTTGGTCAATATGGCTCTGAGTGGAGGCCCAGAGCCTTAGAAATGGCTTTGTAACCCTTCCAAGACTGATATGCATCAACAACTATTTTCTGGAGGTGTTCAGGAATTTCTTTTGATCGTGGCATGATGTGGCTTTGGAACCTGTGTGCTGGCAACTTCAATCTGATGGCAAAGCCAAAGTTAGTCAGATTTTTATTGGGCAGGGCTGGTCCAAATCAGGCGTGATTGTTTACCAAGGTATTCAAACACCTGGCCCTAATAATCCCTTTCACTGAGCTGAGTTAATAGGGAGGCAATTACTTCTTCACACAGGGACATTAGGTGTTGCCTAACTTTCTTTAATAAATAAATGAAATAAGTATCAAAATATTGTGTTTGTTCACTCAGCTTCCCTTTTTTCTACTATTAGGTTTCGGTTCAAGATCTGGTAACATTCAGTGCCAAAAATATGCAACAATGCAGAAAATCAGACAGGAGGCAAATACTTTTTCACGGCACTGTATAGCTATCATGACTAATAGATAATAACAGATAAATTAATTGATAAGACTAATTCCCTTTTAAAGCCATCAAGGTTGGTGGCCATTACTATATCTTGTGGTAGCAAACTCTGTAGTTGTATGAAGAAGTACCTCCTTTTGTCTCCTGCCATTACTCTTCATTGGGCGATCCTGTGTTCTAGTAATATGAGAGACAAAACCTTCTCTACAACTTGCATGATTTTTTAAACCTCTGTCATGTCCCCCCTTACTCACCTTTTTTCTAAGCTAAAAAGCCCCAAACAATGTAGACTTTCCTCATAGGAAATTACTCCCGCCCTTTGATCTAAAGCCTGCAAGTCAGCATTCAAGCGAGAGGACCTAAATATTCAATCAAGGAATTTAATGCACAAATACTAGGTCATGAACAGGGCTATAAAACCTGCATTGCTTTCATTGTGCCCAATGGTAGAATGTGTCATTTAATTGGAAAGCAGTAGGATATTTGTGCTCAATCTATTTGGTTGTTCCACATGATCCATGTGGTTTATAATACTAACTGTTTTTACCCATTTCCCCCAATTTATATTTCATTATTTTCCAGTCAAAAGGATAACATCATATAAGCACAGAATCAGGATGTAATCACAGATGCATGTCAAAACACCAAAATAAAATTCAAATAAAATCCTGGTAATATAAAAACAAAAGCTACTGGGCTGTACTCAACAAAGTAGTTCCATTAGTATAAGGACTTCTGGGTGTACAATGGAACTTCCGTTCCCTCTCCTTTCCTTGTGCTCCCCTGCAATCTGAACTGGAGGGCTGAGGGGACCTTCAGACCAGATTTAGGAGGTACACGGCAGGGGAAGTTCTGTTGTACAGACAGAAGTCCTTACACTAATAGAACTGGATATCGCCCATTAAATTCAATTCCACAAATATGAAATAAAAACAAAGAATCCAATAAAATTTCAATTAAGAAAAGGTATCGGGCTCAGGTATGTCTGGAATATATCGCTGTAAAAGTTAAGTGTCTCTCTGAAGTGCACACACAAACCCTTAAAGAGAAATGACCAAGTTAAAAGGGAAATCCCCACCTTTGGCTAACCTCTCTCTGCTGGAACTGAAAAGTCAAAAATCAGGAGTCTTCATTTCCTGGGTGTTTCTGGTGAAAATCAGATAAAAACTAGGTAGGTGAACTATTAATCATACGGCTTGATTTTTGACACAGTTTGAATTAGCCTGTTCAAGCCATTATCATAAAGTTTAATAATAGAGTGTCTTGAGTATGCTTATCAGAATCCAGATACTGAAGTTCCAGATGAAAAGCTTCTTCTAACCTGGTTTTTGCATCACCCAATCTCAAGGGAGTGGCAACCCACTGGTTTTCACCTTTAAAGCCTTATACAGCTTGGCACCCCTGTACCTAAAGGATTGTACCTTTTTCCTATTTGAACCTACCTGGAACCTGAGATCATCATCTGAGGTCATTGTCTGAGGCCTTTTTCTGTGCGGCACCTCTAAGGAAAGTCCAGAGGGTGGTGATGAGAGAACGGGCCTTTTCTGGAGCAGCAGCCTGTCTATTGAATGCTCCTTTCCAGGGAGGCCTGTCTGGCACCAACCTTGTCATAGGTTTGGTGCCAGGCACAAACGTTTTTGTTTTCATAGGCATTTTGGCAGCACCAATGATTGGTTTTTTACATTCTAATTATGTGTTTAATATGTTTATGTGCTTTTATTATTGCATTTTTATTCTGGTTGTAAATCGCTTCATGACTTTTTGTAGTGGGAAGCACTATACATTTAATAAACCCAACCAATCTGCTTCTTTATATGGCTGTTGTCCATTTGACACAAGAGACCTAAATATTTTCCCTTGAGGCTGGCTTCTATGTGTGGGCAACTGCATTTCCCCCTTACTGGAGCTCCAATATATTGTCACCAAGAAAATGGTTTTCCAAATAACATATCTGTTACTTTTGACTTTGCTAAATATGGAATGTGGTTGTATAGGAGTCATGGGTATGTATTGGCTATGATCCTCAATGTCATTAGTGACAGCAAAACCATTTCCCCACCTTATTTTGTGGATTTCTATTACATAAAACTTTTAAAAATGATGTGCTCCTCTACCAGTCTCAAAAAAGGGTAATGCTACACCATCCACCTATACCCCACCATTTCAGAACACAGTATGCTCATCCATCCAGCTGAATTTCCAAAGAAAGAAAGAAAATGAGTTGTAAATTAACAGCACAGTTATCTCATCACCTTATGTGGGAAATAGATGTTGTGCTATTGCTCTGAGAGCCATTTCTGAAGAATGGTCAATAAGTTTTAGTAATTTAAAAAAACCAATGAAATAAGCAAAAATAAAATACCACCATGAGCTTTTGAGCTGGCAATATAAAATTAAAAATACTGGTGCTGGACTGAGACTACTATGTACAGCACAGTGTTTTTTTAATTGCCTGGAGAGACCCAAGCTGCACTCGTTTCTTCAACTTACTTACCACTGGGTACTATAGGATCAATTTTGTTACAGTAGTCAGAGTAGCAGCAATGGGTGTTGCGCACATCTTCTGAACTCAGGCAGAAGAAGGGTTTTCCAGCAGGAATCAGCTTTGCTTTAGGGATACAGGTTCGGACATGATGCATCAGTCCATTCACATTTGTTATTGAGACCATGCAGGCGCCATCCGTTTCACATGTGGTGTTGTCTTGGTTGCAATCATTGCACTCACACAATAAAGCTAAAGAAACACAGAAAAAGAAACCTCTTTAACAAACTCCCAGGAGAAGCACAACTGTGGCTATCAATGGCTATTGGCCATGATGCCTGTGCTCTGCTACCATAGTGAGGCAGTATGCTTCTGAAAACCAGTTGCTGATGGCTGCAGGAGGAGAGTGCTTTTGCACTCAGGTCCTGCTTGTGGGCTTCCCATGGGCATCTGGTTGGCCACTGTGGGAACAGGATGGTGGACTAGATGAGCCACTAGACTTGTCCAGGAGGGCTCTTCTTATGTGGTTATGTAGCCCCACTGCCTTTGAGATGGGCCTCCAGGTTGCCCCAAACTTTCACTGAGATAGAACTGACTTTAGAACACCTGGAACACAAATAGGCCAAGACTACATGCCTGCCATTTACTGTTATTTTAGAGTTCCCATTTGCTTAAGCCCATAAAAGAATTACTCATTTAGTTCCTAATCCCTATAATTCTATATGAGGAACTCAATTGCCATCAGGAATAAGAGACCCTGACACTCATAGCTACTCTTCACAGAAAATACACCATACTTAAGGACTGTTCAGTAAAATCAGTTTTGAGAATCATCTCTCAAACGGTTGCAATTTCCCAATTCATGTGTGGAATACTGGAAATAAATGCTAGTTCATCTAACTTAATCAGTCAACTGCAAGATATCTCACCTATTGCAATATTGGAATATCCCATGCTAATATTGCAATAATGAATGTCCAATGCTGGACACTGACTGTCAAAACATTATTTCAGCTAATTTATGTTCCAACAGACTGCCTCTAAGGCCAAGAGAAGCAAATCTGCTGAGATACAGTACCTTTGTTGAGAATTCAACTGGAATAAATAAAAAAAATCAACGTACTATAATGCAAAACACCTCCCATTAAAAACAAAAAAAACATCCCACTGTCCACCCCTGAAAAGGACAGGTTCATTTACTGTTAGGCACTGAACAACTGGATTGAATATCAGTTCTCTTCTTCATTGTCAGGTTTTCTCCAACTATAGTTTGCTGTGACTTCTGAATTAAACAAACAACTGCTAACCAACTTCAAACCACTAATTAGAAGTTAGTGCTTGCCTGATTCAATGTCATAGCAAACTGCGGTCGGAAGAAAATCAAACAGAAGATGGAATTGGTGTGCAAGAGAAGGGAGTGCATGACTTCATAACACCTCCCTGATACTCCAAACTATGGCTTGGAGGATAGGGATAGGATTTTCATTTGTGAAAAGCTTTGAACACCTTTACAGTGCAATCCTATGCAAAAGTAAGTCCCACTATATTCAGTAGGGCTTACTCCAAGGTAAGTGTGTGTTGAACTGGAGCCTAAAGCATTATATAAATGTCATTATTATTTGCAAATTTCATTATGAGGGCAGAATCATGTTACAAGGAAGAAGGGGATGTGGATTTACAGAGAATTGGCAAGGCCCCACCAATTTCTCTCATGTAAATGCATCCCAGGACATCTTGATCTGTTACCCTCTTAACAAGGCCAAACACCAGAAAATAACCTGATTTACTGATTTCAGGGGGTGGAGGGATTTTTGAAGAAAGGACATACATAGAATGAATTACAACCCCTCTACTCTACAACTCTTCACAAATCTTCCCACCTTGCACTCATTGTATCTCAGCAAATGCAAGTTTGAGAACACCTATTCACCAAGAATGCACAAAATTCCATCCTAAATCTCGAAGATATACAATACCATTTGTTTTCTACGAGGCAATAGCCACTTGCTATGCTGTGGGATAAAGACTGCATTCTACTCTTTATTCAAACATAAACAGTTGCCAATTTTCACATCTCAAGCCTCCAAGCAGAAATTGTTCCTCTCTCAAGGTGCCTGGAAAAAAAATGCAGCCAAATCCCCAAACAGCAAGGATGAATTTAATAATGTCAAGGAGAAGGGTGGGTGCACTTAATAAGCATACCATCTAACAACTGTCATCAGATCCTGTTTCCCCAGGGGAATAAAGAGCATGTACATACCTGTTGTACAGAGTTCAAGGCAAAGTTAGAAGCAACTTTAAAAAAGAAAAGTTTGCGATTAACTATTTCCTACTCTTAACAAAAAAACCCAACCCTCCTCTAAACCTTATAAAGACGTTTTCACACTGTCAGGTCAGTTCAGAATTGCTTCACAGGCCATGAAGACATTTGACCACCTAAGCAGGATCAGGGCCAGGTCAAACCTTGAAGGTTCTAAGGAAATATCCAAGATGCTGTAGGAAGCAATGATGAGTAGGCAGACACTCCCTTCTATCAGCACGGTAGCAAAAGCTCTAGCATAGCACTGGACTGGCTTGCAAGAGAAATATTTAAGGTCTGGTACTGGCCAAATACCAATCTTGTAATTACATTAAGGTCTCGTATATTCCTTGCAGTTTCAACTGGATACGGCTTTCTTAGTTTCCTCCTCAAACTGGACCATAAAGCGACAGGCTACTTGTTGCATTACAAGGTAAGAAGATCCCACTAACTATGATTTTGACTTGGGCTAAGAGTTATATGAGGTAAGCTGTTAAGAAGAGCCAGTTATAAAATAACAGAAGAAGTTAAAAATAAAGTTTTCCTCTCAAGAGTAGTTCACAAGAGATAAACATAGATTAGTTCTTCAGCCTTGCTGTCTGGCACAGGCAGATATCCTTTCTATTTTGGGACTGGAAAAAGGAAATTGAAGACAAAAAGACTTCACTGTTCCAAAATGAAGAGAGATCCTATGCATTAAACATTTTGAGAGGGAGACCTCATTTTAATATGAAAATTCAGACAACTCAACTAAGGTTTAGATTGTGATGGTCTTTCGGTAATCATTTTTTGGCAGCCAGCTGTGTTGCATCCTCAAAAGCTCACTGAGCATATGAACACCTAGAGATAACACAGCAGGCACTTCCCCTCCCAAGTTTAGTTAAGGGAAGAGTGCACTGCCTTTACATAGTCATTAAGTGATTGATTCCATCAACAAATGAAAATCTGTGAACAGATTCTCTTTGGTTTAGTTCAAGCCTGGGACAAGATTAAATTGAAGTGATAAGAAATAACAGCAACATTTTCTGGTTTCCTCTTCCTGGGCTTCCAGCAAGTGCAGATACAACATAAAATGTCAAGCTGTGGTGTGGGTGGGGGTGAAGCCCTAAGGAGAAGAAGTTAAATATAGCTTCCTTCCTTTGGAATAGACATTTACTAAAGAAACAAACAAATACTGATAAAAATGGCATAAAAGCTGCCATTAAGGATAATTTCATTTGGTTTATTTCTCCTTTTGACTATATATTCAGTCAAATCCATGTTACTACTTAGTGGTTAAGGTGTTGGACTACGACCAGGGAGACCAGAGTTTAAATCCCCACACAGCCATGAAGCTCACTGGGTGACCTTGGGCCAGTCACTGCCTCTCAGCCTCAGAGGAAGGCAATGGTAAACCCCCTCTGAATACCGCTTACCATGAAAACCCTATTCATAGGGTCGCCATAAGTCGGGATCGACTTGAAGGCAGTACATTTACATTTACTTAAACACCTTAAAATGACTAAAACAGGCTTTAGGAGACCAGCCAGTGCATGGAAACAAGCAATTGTTTTAAAGTTAAATTGGGATTGTCAATATCAAATTTTTCTATTTTAAGAATTCAACCACTGGGATTCTGCTTGTATTATCTCCTCACAAGGAGGCAAACATGTAATCATCCCATTTTATATATCCAATAACCACGGGAAGGAGTTTTAAGCCAAGGCATTAATTTGTCCATCATTCCTTCCATGTTATCAGTACACTACTAAACTTGTAGCAATTCCTGACCAGTATCTGCTTGATGGGCTAATCCCTTTCACAGTGGTCGCTCTGCTTGGCATACTAAATAGACGATACAAATATGTCCTGTTCTTTACCACAAACGTCTAGACCATCATGCTAAATAAGTACAGCACTCTGAATACCCATTGGCTGGAGCTGCTGATTTTTTTAGTTCATGTTATATGCATGAATGGACCAAAACAGCTGTCCATGGCGAGCAAGCATTTGATTTTAGGCATATTTTACACCTTGCCTATAATAACTGCTTTACTGTTAACTGCATATGAGGCCTAATTTGAAGTCTTTTCAATCTGTATTTCACTTGTGTTGTTCACTCCAGCACCTGTGTGGGCCCAGCACTCTCTACTAGAAACTGTACTAGGTTGGAGAGGGAAATGTTAGTTTTTCATGTTACTGTAGAAAAAAAAGCATGTGAAAAGAAAAACCACAAATTAAAAACTGCAAGTCAGTTATGCGCCATGGTAGCTGATTTTTCCTATTTTTCTGCATGTATGATAGGGCCACCTGATAATTAGTAATATCGCAAAGTTTTAGAAGTTATCTGGGAGACTGAAATCCAAACAAACCTCAGACGCATAGTTTCTTGTCCCAGAGCTACACAAAGGTTGTCAGACATAGGAAAGAGACAGTACCAATGAGGAACAGGAGCACTGGACAGAGCAGAGAACATCTCAGGTCAAGGATGGGAAACCACAAATTGCCCTCTCTGCAGGGCTGCCCAACTGTCAGTCATCTGATTAAATACAACATCGGGTGAATCTGATCCTACTGGAAAGCAGCAGGGATTGCATTTGGTACTGAATTTAAACAGCACCAAATGCAAATCCTGCTACAAAGGAATAATCAGGAATGCACTCTAAGCCATACACTCCCGACTGTTCGTTGGCAGCTGCTGCTTTACCTATTCTGCACCTGATGTCATATGATGTGGTCACAAAAAATGGCCTTGTGGGTCAAATTAGGTGGCCTGGAGGGCCTAATTTGGCCTGGAGGTTTCCGATCCCTGTCTTAGAAACATTGAAGGCCAGGAATGAGATATTTTGGAACAAACTGCAAAAATGTGAAGCTCATCTCCCACTCATCTTGGACTGGGATTGTTTTCTACCATACAGAGGATGGAGGAATGAACATGAAACCCCTTTAAAAGTTCAAGGTCCTGGTTTTGGTGTATCAAGCCCTATACAGCTTGGGACCAGGATACCTGAAAGACCATACCCAGTCAATCACTATGCTCTGCAGCTGAGGGCCTCCTGCAGATACCATCTTATCAAGGAGGTCCATTCCGCACAACATAGGAAGTGGACCTTCAGTGTTATGGCACCTACCCTTTGGAATTCTCTCCCCTTAAATATTAGACAGGCACCATCTGTTTTCTTTTCGGCGCCTACTGAAGATCTTCCTCTTTCAACAAGCCTTTTAAGTAGAGCCCTTATCCCAGTCTGCGTCTGTGTTGGAATTCCTTTTTAATATGTTTTTAAAGATTTTTTAAAAAGATGTTTTGTTTTAATATGTTTTTAAGGATGTTTTGTTGTAATATATTTTAAAGTCTGTTTTTATGATGTTTTAGAGTGTTTTTAGTGCTTTTGTTTGCCGCCCTGGGCCCCTACTGGGAGGAAGGGCAGGATATAAATCAAATACTTAAGTAAATTAATAAATAAATAGAATCTGTTGTTTGAAACAACTACTTCACGCTGCATCACATAAAGGTTTGGCCCACATGTAAACCATGGGAATCAAACAGTGCACTAAGATCAGGATACCCTCTAGCCCAAATATAATGCAATTTTCTTACATACGCTTTTGATTTTATTTCCCTGCTGAAGTGCCCACTATGATAAGATTACCTAGTAGGAAAAGGGCTTCCAAGTCCTTTATATTTCTCATAAACAAAAATTTACCCCAACCTGCTTGCCTAAGCATACTTTTATTAAGTCACTTGTTGTCCATCAATGCCACTGAACCAACTCTCTTCCAGTTTACAAAAGCTTCTTGGCCAGAAGTAGAGTTGCCAGTGTTTAGTGCAAGTGTACTGGAGTAGCTTTAAAAGGTTTTCTATGATCCCTCTTCAACATGCTGTAAGGCTGGGACCAGATAGCAGCTTACCTTATAAGTGGTTTAATGTGTGGAAATGGGGAGTAAATGTTCCTCAGATAAGAAGTACCAACTAGAACAGGGATTTGTGTTACAGTCCATATTTTGGAATAGCTTGCCTTGGGATTTTTGGTTGCCCTACTCTTTATTCTGTATTGTTTATACTGTTTGTTTTGATCTCAAATTGTATTTGGTTTAATCTGTATTTTCGTTCTTTGAAATCACTTTGGGACCTTTGGTGAAAAGCAGTCTAAAAATCTCATAAATAACATAAAATGTAGCAATTTGGACAAAAAACCCATCACTGTTATTGGCACAGTCTGTGTGTCATGCTGAATAAGGGCAACTGACACTTAGGGAGGAAACAGAGTCAGATCATTACTGGACAATGCTTGTAACTTCCGTATGTAGGATTTGTAAATGCTACAGATTTTTCCTTATTTCCTAAAAAAAAGTCCAAAATAGTTTGCAATCAATTAAAAAATCCAATCATATTTATAGAAAACTAAAAACAAAATAAGAACTAAACAGCAGGCACTCTGCAATCTGAAAAGTCATTTTAGAAACATCTGCATCTGATCTACCAGAATGCTCCTGGGCTATACATAGCCAGAGATGATAATATCTCTGCAGAGCTGAAGAGAATACATTCCCTGCCACTGGCAAAAAGACCTAGCTCAAATGTTAGGTCAGGCAGCAACCCAGATGGACACCTGTGTTATAAAGGCATGTCTAATATTTAATAGAAACTATTTTCTGTAAGAGGCTGCACCCCTGCCTCCTAGGCAGAACATCATGATAAGAGGAAACCCAGTCTGGCCCCTTCAAACGGCCAGGAAAGAAGAAGCTGCTCCAGTGCTAGTTTTCCTCTCCCCTTTCTATTCCATTTTCCTTTTCTTTTGTGTCTTTTCAGCTGTGAGCCTGAGGGCAGGGATTGTCTTGTCTGTATGGGTCTCAGAAAACTTCAGGCATTTTGTAAGTGTTAAAATAATAATAATAATTGCTGCTGTTGTTCAAATTGGCAGTGAGATATTATGAAATCCTTGCTTGCCTGGAACACCTTGTACTGGCAACTCGAATGAGCCACAGTGACAATGCAGCCCTGCTTGTCAAAGTTGGTGCTTTTACATGAAAGAGGTATGTCAGTCTTAGCCCCTTCAGGGCAGAAGGAAACTTAGGGGAAGCCAGCAAAAACCTGATTTAGAAAGCAACTTGTGCAGTTCTAGCACTTCAAGTTCTGACTAGTGACAGGGGAAACAATCTTCTCATGACAATAAAAGCAAAAGAAAACTGAGTACTATTACAATTATTTCACCTTGGAGAATGTTCAGAATCCAACTGGTACTTAAGAGGCCAGTACAAGTTCTTTTCACAGAATGATTCAGAGGGCAACTGGGAATGTTTGGGCAAGCCTAATAAAAGAAATAACTGAACAAAAGCAAAATGCAGACCATACTTTTGTAGCAGTTAAATGGGAAGTAGGACAGAGATATCATTGATAAAGTAAAACATATAGTCTGCTTAACTAAAAGAAAAATCGCTGGATTGGACACAATAAAGTTCATGTGATCAAGATCTTTTATCCACAGTTCTGATAAAATGTCTAAAGATGCACTGGAAGAAAGGTGTAACGCAAGCTTGTTGTGAATTATATTTGGCATGCCTGTATCTGACATTCTGCTCCTAGTCAGACCCAACCCCAAAAGAAGCTGTTTAAACAAGCCTAACAAAGCTTCAGAGCCTCCGAATGAAACTTTATTCTTGCTCAAGAGATCTATCCAGTATGCATTCCTGCTGAAGTGAAATGACACTCATTTCATCAGATACCAAACATATCTCTTGCTAAGACACAAGATGATGAAGACCCAGCTCAACTTTGCTTCTCTCATTACCCCCCTCCCCGGCAACTGGACACTATATTTCAGCACTGCCACAAAGCAGGGTTTAGAACAAATACAGACATCTTCAAACCCCCAACTCAGTTCACAGTAAGCTTTTCAAAATTAAAAGCAATTTGGTAAATTTATAAGCCACCCTTTGGTAGAAAATTACCAGGGATGCATATAGTTTTAAAATAGTAAAGCAGAAGTACAATAAGATTCGGTATAAAATATTAGAACAACAAATCAACAACAGCCAACAGAAAGAAACGACAGAATGGCTAAAACTCCCCCCCCAAAAAATAAAAAGGAATGCCTAGGCAAACTATTATATTTTATTTGGAGTATATACACCCTGATTTATGGCTGGTATTAGATTAGCATCTCTGGGGAATGCATTCCAAATATGAGGCACCATACGTGGGGAAAAAAACCTTATTCCTGGTAACCACCAATATAGCTTCAAATGGCAGGGAGGATGGGAGGACTTCTCCAGCATCTCCTCACAGGATAGGTGGTGATCTTTAGGTACCCAAATCCAAAGCTCTCTTAACACCGTTCTGAATGGCAGACTACAAATTGAGCTGAAGGCTCAAACTGTGAGTGGGGACATGGGCACACATGCACTCCCCACACCAAATGTCCCTGGGTGCATGTCTAATGGTAAGGTGTTCTGTTGAACATGCTTAGGAATCTCTCTGCAGTGGGAAACCCTGATAATACAGGGTTCCTAATCACAGAGAGTTTTCTAAGCATATTCAGCAGTATGCACTTAGAAATCCCCTTCAGACCTTCATACTAAAAAACACCCATGCACCCAGGGACACTGAGAGCAGGGCCTGCATGTGTGCCCTGTCCCTGCCTGCAGTGTGAGCCTTCATATGTTGACGCAAATGTCTGAACGTGACTTCCATGTCAAAAAATATGCTGTAACTCTGCTTCTCTCCAAATTTAGAAAGTGGCACCATTCCTTGTGCTAGCAGGATTGCTAGGAGTGAAGAGGTAAGATTAGTTTTTCTCACAAGGTACAAACATATATATACACACACTAAATAACATAAATAGCAGTATATAAATACAACCTTAAAACAACCCGTAGTAAAATAGCTAGCATAGTCCAGTAAGATCATATAGTATCATCAGAATAAATCAGCATCTCAAATTTCTGCATAAGTTTCAAAGGCCACTTAAAAACATCTGTCTGATCTTCAGTTGGAAGAGTTCCACAAATGCAGGGCCACCACTTTCCTAACCTGGTTGTTCTCAGAGGTGGGCATATAAGCAGGGCCTGAAAAGCAAAGGGTGGTATCAGTGAAGACTATTCTTCATGTAACCTGGTCTTTAAAGACTTTAAAGCCTGACACCTGCTTTTTAAATTGGAACTCAATGGCAACTAGAGCACCTGATACAGTATAGGTGTAATATTTTCTGACTGCTTGGAACCAACCATGAGAACTGAAGTTTAGGGCAGAAGCTGTGAGAATGCACGACAACTGCAATGCTTAATTGTTTTCAGAAGAGATCCTGTAACAATGGGATGCCACATCAATCATCTAGCTATGGTCAAATACTCCATGAACCCAAGATTCCCCCCCATTCGTGTGTGTATCTGTGGCCTACCTTCTATTGCATCACAGTGTCATCTGATAGCCAAAGAAAGAATTAGGGTTCTTTGCTTTGAGCTTTGCAGGAGTCAGGCTACCCACAGAAACAAAACATTTCTTTTTAGATTAGATACCCCTGCTTTCCTCCTCTCTCTGCAGAACCTCTGTGCTCACCCCTTCCTTGCAATTAGCCTTATGTGACTGCATTAGCTGTACTGTGTAGAGCAAGGAAACATACCTTGTTGTGTAGTAACCTCTTCAGATGCTGTAACTGCAGGCATCTCCACCAGTATAACGTTTTTAGTTTTATACAATTTCTGTGAAATATCAGTTTGTTTCATATTTTTGTTACTATAGGTATATACTTCTATACACTTGCCTCTTGGTATTAAGACAATGCCTGAAATAAAGTTTCAATTCAAAATTCAATTGTCAGATGACCAAGGATTAATATCATGTCAGTCAACATGTATTTGTTCTGTTAAAAACCCATGGAAGGCCAGGTTAAATGTAGTCCATCTAGCTTTTGTAGAGCACTCTCAAAGCAGTCTATGATCAAGCCCCGCAAATCCTGCTGAAGTTAGAGCTAGAGTAAGCATCAGTTTGTTCATTCCCATATGCTGCAAAGCCAAATCAAGCAAACAGATGAACACTGACCAACTAAAGAATACACTTTGGATCTTTGCTCCCTTACACCACTCTGGTCTAGAGAGGTAGTTCTAGAGGATGACAGTTTGGCTTTTGCCACGGCTCCAAAACCAGCAGAGGGCCCAGTGCTACCATCTGCACTTTGCAGAGAGTATCCCCAGAGATCACATACAGCCTAAGAGAATTCTCAGTTTGTATGTCCCACCTCTCCTGGGTTAAGGGAGCTGAACCCGAGGGCATCCAAAATCCTGCAACCAGGACTGCTGAGTTGCAGAATGGTAAAAAAAAGTATATTCAAGAAAGATTTGCAGAGTTCAATAGCACCGTGAAGTAATGCCAGAAACAACACTGTGCTGCTTTCACCACCAAAACAAGACAATGAATCCACTGCAGAACCAAGGCTGATAAAAATTAATGGTTTAAATTTAAAACCAAACCCATCTCTCTCTCCCTCCCTCCCTCTCCATCTCTCTCGGCTTTGCCTCTAAGTGCAAAGGTAGAGGTTAACGAATACAGAATTTTGGGAGATGGCGCAAATCTGAACAAGGAGGAGACCACTGAAGTGGTAATCCTAATCCAGTTCTTAACAGCAGTAGCCTCTTCTGCAGATGTAGAGAGATTTTTTTCTTCCTTTGGAATTCATTCTAAATTGAGAAATAAGTTGGGAAATGAAAAAGCAGGAAAGCTTGTGTTTCTTTTCCAGACAATCAAAGGTGAAGAAGACTGAGTTAACTGTACCACCCAATATTTTAAGTTTCTCATGTTGACTTGGTTGAAATAGACTACATTTTATTTTTTAAATAACTTTACATTGATCTGAAAACTGAAATAGTTAACCATTCAAAAATCCATGTGCATGTTTTGTTAATGTTGTTGTTTGTTGAAGAAGAAAACTAACCAGAAGAATAAACAAGGTGGTGCTTAGGGAACATTACTCGGCACCCTGGACTCTCCAGTATGGGGTTCCGCAGGGGTCAGTTCTGTCCCCCATGCTGTTCAACATCTACATGAAACCGTTGGGTGCGGTCATCTGGAGCTTTGGAGTGTGCTACCATCAGTATGCTGATGACGCGCAGCTCTATTTCTCCTTTTCATCTTCTTCAGGTGAGGCTGTCAATGTGCTGAACCGGTGCCTGGCTGCAACAATGGACTGGATGAGGGCTAATAAACTGAGGGTCAATCCAGACAAGACTGAGATGCTGCTAGTGGGTGGTTCTTCTGACCGGATGGTGGATGTCCAACCTGTCCTGGATGGGGTTGCACTCCCCCTGAAGGAGCAGGTTCATAGCTTGGGGGTTCTCCTAGAACGGAAACAGCCTTGGTCGCTCTGATAGATGATATGCGGAGGGCATTGGATAGGGGTGAATACACCTTCCTTGTCCTCCTGGACCTCTCAGCGGCTTTCGATACCGTTGACCACGGTATCCTTTTAAACCGCCTAGAGGGATTAGGAATAGGAGGCACTGTCCTGCAGTGGTTCCGTTCCTATCTCTCGGATAGGCAGCAACGGGTGGCATTGGGAGATGAGGTTTCAGACCCTTGGCCTCTTCATTGTGGAGTGCCACAGGGTGGCACTCTCCCATGCTATTCAACATCTATGTGAAACCGCTGGGAGCAATCATCAGGAGTTTTGGGTTGCAGTGCCATCAGTACGCAGATGACACTCAGCTCTATCTCTCCTTTAAGTCCTCACCGGAGTTGGCTGTGAATACCACGTCCAAGTGCCTAGAATCCGTAAGTGGATGGATGGGAGAGAATAGGCTGAAGCTAAACCCCGACAAGACTGAGGTATTACTTGTGGGAGATAAAAGGAAGTTAGGAATTACTGACCTGATGCTTGATGGGGTAAGTTTACCCCTGAAGGACCAGGTCCGCAGTCTTGGGGTCATACTTGACTCCCAGCTGTCCATGGAGGCTCAGATTACAGCAGTGAGCCGGGCAGCTTGGTATCAATTACATCTGATACGGAGACTGCGTCCCTATCTTCCTGTTCACCTGCTCCCTCAGGTGATACATGCCCTGGTCTCCTCTCGCTTAGACTACTGCAATGCGCTCTACGTGGGGTTACCCTTGAAAACGGTCCGGAAATTACAGCTGGTACAGAACGCGGCGGCACGCTTGATTACGCATAGCCGTCGCTGGGATCATATCACCCCAGTGTTATTAGATCTTCACTGGCTACCAGTTGTCTACTGGGCCCAATTCAAGGTGTTGGTGTTGACCTTTAAAACCCTATACGGTTTCGGCCCAGTATATCTGAAGGAACGCCTCCAGAATCACCGATTGTGCCGCCTGACGAGATCAGCCTCGCAAGACCTTCTCTCGGTCCCACCGGTGAGAACAGCTAGGCTGGTGCGGACCAGAGAGAGGGCATTCTCTGTTGTGGCCCCCACCCTCTGGAACTCTCTCCCTTTCGATCTCAGACATGCTCCCTCCCTGTCCAGCTATCGCCGAGCCTTGAAGACCTGGCTGTTCAGGCAGGCCTACAAGATTGGGACAGATTAATTTATGTTCTGAATTAATGAATGGTTTTTTAGCTTAAAATTTGATTATGTTGATCTATATGTATTGTTTTTATTCTTGTTGTTCGTCGCCTAGAGTGTCCCTAACCCGGACAGATAGGCGCCTGAAAAATAAAATTTATTATTATTTATTATTATCTCTGTCATTTGAGGCTCAGGTAGCCTCGGTGGCACGGAGTGCCTTCTACCAACTTTGGTTGGTGGCCCAACTACGTCCCTATCTGGACAGGAATAACCTGGCTTCAGTTGTCCATGCTCTGGTAACCTCTAAATTAGATTACTGCAATGCACTCTACGTGGGGCTGCCTTTGAAGACGGTTCGGAAACTGCAGCTTGTGCAAAATGCAGCGGCCAGATTGGTAACAGGGACCAGACAGTCCGAACATATAAAACCGATTCTGGCCCGCTTGCATTGACTGCCTGTATGTTTCCAAGCTCAATTCAAGGTGCTGGTTTTGACCTATAAAGCCTTACACGGCTTGGGACCACAATACCTGATGGAATGCCTCTCCCGATATGAACCCACCCGTACACTACATTCAAGATCAAAGGCCCTCCTCCGGGTGCCTACTCCAAGGGAAGCTTGGAGGGTGGCAACAAGGGAGAGGGCCTTCTCAGTGGTGGCCCCCAAATTATGGAACGATTTGTCTGACGAGGTGCGCCTGGCACCAACACTTATCTTTTCGGCGCCAGGTCAAGACTTTCCTCTTCTCCCAGGCATTTCAGCATGTGTTTTAAATTGTTTTTATATTGTTTTACATTTTAAAATTGTGTTTTAAATTGTTTTAAAATATGTGTTTTAAATTGTATATTTGTTTTAATGTTTCTGATTGCTGTAAACTGCCCAGAGAGCTTCGGCTATGGGGCGGTATACAAGTGCAATAATATATATATATATATATATATATATATATATATATATTAGTATAACTGAAAAGCCTTTTTGGTGATGGTGATTCTGGCATATCATGACAAAAATATTGTGATTAGAATAATGGAATAAGAGAGAAGGTGCCTATAAGGCCATTGAGTCCAACCCTCTGCTCAGTGCAGGAATCCTACTCAAAGTATTCCCGACAGGTGGCTGTCCAGCTGCCACTTAAATGTCTCCAGTGTTGGAGAGTCCACTATCTCCCCAGATAATTGGTTCCATTGTCATACCACTCTAACAGTTAGAAGGTTTTTCTTGATGTTCAGCTGAAATCTGGCTTCCTGCAACTTGAGCCCATTATTCCGTGTCCTGCACTCTGGGATGATCGAGAAGAGATCCCGGCCCACCTCTACGTGACAACCTTTCAAGTACTTGGAAGACTGTGATCACATCTCCCCTCAGTCTTCTCTTCTCCAGGCTAAACATGCCCAGTTCTTTCAGTCTCTCCTCATAGGGCTTTGTTCCCAGTCCCCTGATCATCTTCTCTGCCCTTCTCTAAACCTGTTCCAGTTTGTCTGCATCCTTCTTAAAAGTGCGGTGTCCAGAACTGGCCGCCATACTCAAGATGAGGCCTAACCAGTGACGAATAGAGGGGAACTAATACTTCATGCAATTTGGAAACTATATTTCTGTTAATGCAGCCTAAAATAGCATTTGGCTTTTTTGCAGCCACATGCCATTGCTGGCTCATATGCAGCTTGTGATCAACAACAATTCCAAGTTCCTTCTTGCATGTAATATTGCTGAGCCAAGGATCTCCCATCTTATAACTGTGCACTTAATTTCTTTTTCCTAAGTAAAGAACTTTGCACTCATCCCAGTTAAATTTCATTCTGTTGTTTTCAGCTCAAAGCTCTAGCTTTTCAAGATCCCTTTGAATTTTGCTTCTGTCCTCCAGGGTATTAACTATCCCTCCCAATTTTGTATCATCTGCAAATTTGATATGCTTTCCCTGCACCTCTTTATCCAAGTCATTAATAAAAATGTTGAAGAGCACTGGGCCCAGGACTGAGCTTTGCGGTATCCCGCTCATTACCTCCCCCCAATTTGAGAAGCAACCATTGATAAGCCCTCTTTGAGTACGATTCTGTAGCCAACTGTGGATCCACCTGATGGTTGTTCCTACCAGTGCACATTCAGCTAGCTTGCTAATCAGAGTATCACAGGACACTTTGTCAAAAGCTTTGCTGAAGTCGAGATATACTATGTCCACAGCATTCCCACAGTCAGCCAGGGAGGTTAGTGGATCAAAACATGAGATAAGATTAGTTTGGCAGGATTTGTTCTTAATAAATCCATGTTGGCTTCTAGTAATCACTATATTGTTTTCAAGGTGCTTACACACTGAGCACTTTATAATCTGCTCCAGTGTTTTCCCAGGGATTGATGTTAGGCTGACTAGTCTGTAGTTCCCAGGTTCTTCCTTTTTGAAGACAGGGACAACATTAGCCCTCCTCCAGTCATCTCAACATCTTAATTGAACAGTTGCAGCCTGTTCATCTCCTGAACGACTTCACAAGTTCATTCTACTTTAGTACTAAAGCAACCAATTTATCATCCCATATTTGATGAAAATTCATCTGAAAACAATTGAGAACAATTGCTTAGCACCTTCTAATGAAACCCACATCTCTTAATATGTATTAAGGTTATATTAAACAATAATATGCTTCTACTAAAAATGATGATTAAATAGAATCTTCCTAACAAGTAATTTAAACTTTAATTTAAATAATTAAAACTGAATCGTTCAGGGAAGTGGTTTAAATCATGATTTAAATCATGACTTAAATCAATTTGATTTAAATAAAATCAACCCTGTGCAGAACTAAAACCATTCCCACATGTTTACAAAGTCCTAAAACTTATTCACCCCTTATCATCCTAAGAATAATCTTTACAAGCTTTTTTTCTTTTGGAAAGTCAAAGGCAATCTAATTATGAATTAGATTTATGAATGCAAGATGCATTCTTTTTTGTCCCAGCATTGTGATCCTCCTGCAAAGACTATGGGACAAATTACTTGTCATGCAGAGTTCTATGAAACTGTCTCCTCACTTCATTTTTTAAATGAAAAACAGTCATTGGCTCTAAAATCAGGAGATGAGAAAAGGTGGGTGGATGGGTCCTCCATATTTTCCCCAGTTGAGGAAAGGCAGTAGCAAGTGATGAAAGGCTTAAGCATCCCTTCCCACTGATCCTTCCTTCCTCTGTTTGCATTTGCAAGGGAATTTAAGCAACGTGTAATGTGGCCCGAATACTTTATTTCAACTACTACAACTCTTTAACATCCCTTACCACTTGCTTCCTAAATTCTGCTAAATGACACCGTTTTAATATTTGCATCCACTTAATTTTAATCTGTCCTGGAAAGTTTTTTCCCCATGAAATTATTTTTGGAACAATAGAATAATTTGCTAGAAAATCAATTCAACATCTCCTCTAGCAACTATCCCTGAACAGGAAGCAATACCTGTATTGAGTAGAAGATTAAAGGAATGGGAGAGAATATTCTATCCAATAACGGCAGTAGAGAGGCTGGCCCTGGAGAAGACAATAGCTTATAAAGACAAGCAAGTTCTTTCACTTCATCATGGGCTCCTAGTGAGAGGAAGGGTGGCATATAAATTTAATTTTAAAAATGTTTAAAATTACAACTTATGTCCATTATTGGTTTATGGATGCTCTCCTCCTTCAAGTAGTAAACACCTTTCTAAAAACCTATTTCAATTTGGAAAGATGTCCAAATTCACATTGGCTCCATAGTACTACAAGCTTATTCATAAAAGGTCAATTCAGTAAGAACAGGTATGGCAATCAAGATTAGTTCTGAGGGTTTGATTCCAATAATTAAACACAATACACAATATTGGTTTTAAGGGGCCTTGGGCTGCTAATTCTCTACTTTCATTTGTTTATGTTATGCCCTCACTGTTAAGTGATAGATCTTCTTAGAGAAATTATCTCCTGATTGACTGCACTTCTGGAAAGCAAGAGCAGAGAATCACTCTAGATCAGTGTTTCCCAAACTTTTTTTATTTTTTTGTTGCTGGTCTACAGGTCCCATAATTCCTGACCATTGGCCATGCTGGCTGGGGCTGATGGGAGTTGTAGTCCAGCAACAAAAAAACCCAAAAGTTTGGGAAACACTGCTCTAGATAATATACTCCATAGTGGAGGAAGAAATAATCTTACTCACTGACACCCTTTTAAGTTTGTCTGCTGATCTGACCATAGGGCTAAAGTTTTACTTGAGGCCATTCACAAGAGCAGTTTCCCCAACACCACAGTAGGATCCCGCTTTTCGGAATTCTGCTTCTCGGCATTCAGCTAATACAGCGGTTTTCAATGATATCCATGTTCATTATGTTCTAATCCTTCCCTTCCCGAAATCTGTGCTGGGTTAACCCCAACCCCCAACATTATCATTTTTTTTTAAAGCGGAGGGGGAGATCACACCTCCTCCCTATTTTTTCCACAGGAACCTTTCCTTAGACCTGAAGTCCCACACCCCGCCGCTTGAGGAAAGCCTCCATGTTGAATCATAGAATAGTAGAGCTGGAAGGGGCCTATAAGGCCACTGAGTCCAACCCCCTGCTCAATGCAGGAATTGACCAGCTGGCTCCTGCCTCGGCGTTGTGCCATGTGTCCCACCGGTCCGTCTCGCCCACCCTTCGGGGTTGGGGGAAGGAGGGCTGTGGGCATGCGTCAGGACTGAGGGAGAGACGGTCGCTGACTGGGTGGGATGATGTGAGCAGTGGAGTGGGGACAGGGTGGGAAAACCACAAGCAGGAAGGACAGAGGGGGAATGGGCCCCTCCGTGACAAGTGGCACGGCCCGCCGGCGATGGCGGTGCCGCATCCACCGACAAGCAGGAAGCAGCTGGGTTCCCCCCACGGGACTGGCAGGGCTTGTGCAGTGCGGCCTGCAGGCAATTGTGTTCCATTGCCCCAGCCCCAGGGCCAGGGCAAGCAGACGCGACCAGCTAGTGCTCGCGGGGGCTTCTCACCGAGGTCTCATTGCCATTCCTCGACGGATGCGGGGAGGGCCCAGCCTCCACCCACGCCCCCCTCCGGCACACTGGGCTGCATGGAGGGAAACTTTGGAGGCCCAAAGGGGACGGCGGAGGCCGCGGCCGTCTCTTCCTTGACACGTCCCCCCTGGCGTGGGGGACCCGACATCTGGCCAGGGCTGGGGCAGGACACTGCATGCACGCCTTGTGCGCGGGGTGTGTGTCAGACACTCATTTCCCTCTGACCCAGGGTCTGGGTACCTGATGCCCTCCAGGGCAGCGGTTCAAAGACTCAAGCAGCATCGTATGTTCTACTTTTTTGTGATTTTTGCTTTTTGGCAGGGGTCATATGAGTGAGGCCCTACTGTATTCAGAATGTGACATCAAACTCCACTGCCAAAACCAAAAGGAACTGGCCAAGATGTTTAAAAAGAAGTTCAAGAATGCTTTTTTGGACAGTGATTCAATTCCCAGTTAAGCGGTATCTTTCTTGGAAAGTAATAAACTATAAATTATATTGTATTCAGAACTAATCTGAGCTGACTAAACCCATGTTCTAAGAAATATCAGCAATAAAATCAACCAGTTTATCCACATAGCTCTTTTACATTAAGGAACAGCTAGGGTTTGAACATGGGGCTTTATTAATTATACAGGACACTGCACGTTCAAAAGTGGTGGAAACATCAATCTGAATTGTGTTTCATACAGAACAATCAGGAGGCTATTTTGCATCTTACAAATACATATACTGCACAATAGAAAGCTACTGAAAACGGACCTAATTAGCAAGGCACAGAAAGTATGTCATGGCTGCTTAAACAGACACCAATTAAGCTTCACACAGTTCATGCTGTTTACTATTAGCCTTTTAAAAGGCATTCACCCACCCACTCCTTTATCCTGCAACTTGACAAAATTGGTTCCTTGTACACACCTATTCACAAACATCAATCTTTATTTGCCCATTTTCCTTTGCCCATTCAAACATGCTGCGCACACACTTCACCAAGAAATACTGTTAATAAAAACATACATATGGCATTTGCTGGAAACAGTGGCCACCTACAAAAACAAAGTATCAAAGACTAGGGAAGTCAATTTCCCTATTCTTGTTTATTTTTTCAACAGACATAAAATTTAAGGAAATCAGTATGAACTTTTCAGAGCGCTATGAAGCATGATGTCGATGGACAGGCTCAGTCAGTCTTCAATGGGCTTCACATACAAAACTTATCTACCCTCTAATGATTTCATATTTAATAACTAGAGAAACACCCACTAGCTCTTCTGAAATCTAGTTTCACCTTCTGCTGGAGATTTGTTTAAAACTGATCTGAACAACTCAAAGTTGGAACTACTTGTCTAAAGGCATATTCAAATTGAGAAATAAAGTTCTCACTTTAAAAGGTAACTAGATTATCTGCCAACTATGACCAAAGGAGATGTAGGATTAAAAAGGCCAAAACATCATATTAGTTTTTCCCCCACCTACAAGAGGCAAGATTATTACTGCCAATTCCTCTGGAATTTTCTTTGTGAGTTACTATCGTGCAGCTAGAATATCCAAGCATTCACACTTTGTATGTTCTCATAATTTTCCACAAGTTTTTCCTCAAAGCAAAAATCTTAGCTAGCTAAATAAAATGACTGAGAAGACACAAATGAGATGGGCAGCCCAATCCTATGCATGTTTATTCAGGACTGGTAAGCTTACTGCAAAGGTGCACTGAGTTCAATAGGACCAACACCAAACTGTGCATAGGATTGCAGCATTAGAGTGAAATCATAAGCATATTATTTATTGATTTTTAATCATCTATTTTTGGTATTTTTGATGTTGCCATTTTCTGCTGTTCTTATGGCTTTATTGTTTAGATGTTTTTGTTTGGGGATTTTTAAATTTTGTTTTTTTTTTATTGTGAGCAAGAAATTGTTAGTTGATTTGTTATTTTTATTCAGCAACAACAACAACACTTTTTAGGCATAAGCCCCATGAAGGTTGGTGGTACTGACTTACAAACTACTTCAGGGTTGGGTTGTGAAGCTGAGGTCCTAAACATGTTCAGATTGTAGTACAAGTGTCTTGCTCATTCTTTTAAAGGACATTACAGATCTCATAATGAATTTTTAAAAGAACTGCTTCTCTCCTCTTTACTGGAGTATAATGTGAACCTTTGCAGTGGATCCTTTTAATTTAAGGGAAAGTGTTTCAAGTGTCATTGACTCCAATGCTAAAAAGCAAATGTCCATTTATCAGAAAAAGAAGCAGGCCTTTAGATAAGTCTGATGGGAACTCCAGATAACACAATTCCTTCAAAGCTGCGTTATTTCCAATGGTAAACAATCAGCCTTCAGAAACAAAGGCAATAATTCCCTTAATAATAAAAACAGATTATCCACACAGCTTTGGACATCATCATTCAGGAATGCAATACGGTCCTATTTCAGTCTCTGCAAACATATATCAGAGACATCAACCTGTCCCCCAACACTGTTTGTTGAACTTTTCTACATCCTCCTTCAAATAACCTATTGCATACTTTTATCTCTACTAGAATAAGCTCAACTCTGCAAATGCCCTGTTGAATAATCTTGCTAACCTCCAAATTCAAAATTTTTGTGTAATGGAATGGGACATTGCCAAACTCTATCTTCTCTCTTCCAAGAAATTAGTCTTTATAGAATCTCTCCCCACATCAACTTTCTAGCAAAAGAAACCATCTGGATGCTTGTGTTTCTTATTCACAGTAGAATTCTTGTACACAGCAGGTTTTCTGGAAGTGCCAAGGGGAAAATGGACAATGGTATCCAGGCTGACTTTTGACAAACAGTAAACTGACTGGTTGAGTAGCTTGATGCATTTATTTATTTGGTATATCTCTCATCCAGGCACTGACCCAAACCTGGTTAGACTCTGCTAAGTGGCTACCTCATGAGCTCTCATACCTGGGATGTTCAGAGCACAAGAAAGATCAATAATGAGGGAAGCTTGAGAAGTGGTCAACTTACTACAAGTTGACTGGTGATCTGGCCACGTATGAAGAATCATTCAGACAGCCAGTTTGCCATGTGGCAGAAATCACTCAGGTTGAATTCAACCAGATTTCAACATGCCAAAATAGGGCTGCCTTTTCATGGTTGCATGCTGACCAGCCATTATTATTGAACAAACCTTTAGGTTGCCTTACGAAGCACCTACATAATCAGACTAGTTGTCTAGTGTGGTTCTGTGGCTTGCCCTGTCTGATCAAAAGCTTTGTTAATATACAAAATGTTCTCAAGGGCGATGCCCCAATCCTCCCTTTGCAACACATTAACACACAGGTCTGCAAATAAGGAACTGGTTTTTGACTGGCTCCTTTTTTGATGATGTCTTTGTTAAGACAGCAAGGGGAAATCTGGAGTCATAGCGCTTGACAACACTTTATTGTGAAACAAAAGATCAAGTCAATTGGAAACAGGCTACGTGGGGTGAAATGAGTATCAAACCATGCCTCTTTTTAGAAAGTTAACATTCCTTTTTGAGTTTTATATATTTGTTGACACAATTAATAATGGTAATGTCATCCTATCAATTAAAACATACTTTTAAAATTATTAGTCACCAAATCTGATATGCATAAATTCATAGAAGCAATGAGCCTTATAGGCATTGTATTTATGTGACCTCTATCACCCAACACGAAAGGCATCACAGTTCCACATGGCCACCCCTCCCCTTCAAAGAAATAAAAGGGGTCCTCTGGTCCTCCATTGTCTCCCTCGATGAATCTGTCGCCAGGATTATCAGAATAATCCCTTTAAAAGAAAAGGCAGGTTCAACACCCCACCCCGACAACACACATCCGCCATTCCTTCCCAATCCCCTGCATGCACCTCGCAACCAAAGAACACACAACCTCTGTAACCCTCTCCCAAGCCACGGCGCCTCTTCAGCAAGGAGCCCCGTAACACACACACCCCCGCCGGGGAGAGACCGACAACCCCTCATAAAATCTTACCGAGAGGTTGAACTCAAGTCTCCCTGGCTGATTTCTCTTTTCTCTCCCTCGTACATACAGTACACACACACACCCATTTCCCTTAAGGAGGAAGTGTGCCTCTTCACACACGATACCCCACCACCTAAGGAAAGCCTCCCTGATCCCCCCGCCCGGGAGGCTCCCCAATATTGCACGCCCCACCCCGAGCTGAAGCAGCCGCCGCCATGTTGGGTAAGGTCCTGCTTCCTTGTCACCTACCCCTCCTTCTCCCGCTGGCTCACCTTGAGCCCCCCGGTGGCCCCCGAACACCAGCACCAGCAGCGCCAGCCCAACGGGCTGCGGGAAGAGACGGGAAGCACCACGAGCCGAACCCCCCGCCATGGTAACGGCCTCGCGGCTGCGACCAACGGCAGCAGCCTCGTTTTCGCCCTAACTCGCGCGGTGATCGGACGATACGGCAGGAGCAACAACGACGGCGCGAGACAAATCAGACACAAGAGGAGCGCCCGAGCGAGACCTACAGGGAAAGCACCAGCCCCGCTTAAAGGGGAGGAGGCTCTTGGCCTTAAAGGAGAGGGATTAGTAGGAGGAAATTGTCCCCCGGCAGTAAATCAGTGACAGACAAAGGAGAGCGCATTCGCGCGCGCGTCCCGAGAAAAAGGCGGGGTTTCGTTGTGTTTGTATGCGTGATCATGTGGGTGCCTACACTACAGGTTGTCACTTTGTATGCAATGCACGGAGCCGAGGGCGAGCGCACAGCAGAGTATTCTTTGTTGCTATGGCGAGAGAGAATGCGAGGGGTATATTGTGTGTGTGTGTGTCCTTGATGAGCATAGGGGTTGTGCGAGCGACTTACATACATGCACATGTGTGATGCATGTGCAGTAAAAACTGAGATAATTCGCTCACCCAAAAGGATAGCGTGGATCACAGGCAGACTGTAAACGCAAGCTGGTGTCTTTGTCTCTGTTGGTACCTGCGTGTTCATCTTTTGCAGAATAACCTGGTGGCTTGCATATGTGAATTAGCCATCTGTGTAACATGACAAGTAGAATTTACATATTACCTCAAGCACAAGGCTTTTTAGTGGCCTCAGTTCACACATTCAGTTACCAATCTTAAGGGCCTGATACACAGATGTATGTGCATCACTGGATTTTTTCATACTTCATACTCATCAATTTTGACTGGCAGCAGAATGTATGAACTGCCTTTATTGAAAAGCACTGTGCAAGAGGTTACAGGAGGTGACATGAAAGCTCTGCCTGTGATATTTCATCATACATGCAAGTCACCACTTGACATATCAGTGGTGATCATGTGTAAAGAGGTGGTGATGATGATGCCTGTGTGAACAAGGCCACCGTGCATGTTAATCAAGGACAGGAAAATCCAGTGATATACATGAATGTGTGTGAACCTGGCCTTTCTATTTAGCAAGCAGGTTTTCACTTAAGTTTCAGCATGTGCATTTCTCATATTTGTTACAGAATATAATTGCATCAGCTGGATGGTGCTGTTTTGCCTCATATGCGAATGTTGAGTGGAATTCGAAAGAGGAATGAGAAGTCTGTTCATATTCTGTTCTTTGAGGTGTTTATATTATTGTAAGCGGTCTGCTCATTTGAACTTGTCAGTAGCCTGCAATGTAAGTCATAGACTGATTTAGAGATGTTATATGTATGATTTTACATGTTTATATAAGTAAATTTGTCCCTGCTGTTTTATTTGTTTATAGCCCCTGATGAAGGCCTAAAAAACTAGAGGCTGAAATGCGTCGGGTTTGAACACACAATAAATTTCTATTTTTCTAGCATCTTGGCTTTTGCCCTCTATTTTTTCCTGGTTTGGATGCTAGCCACTTTCTGTTGTTACACACTTGTAATGCACATCTTAGTTGCGTTGTCTGCACTGATTATATCTTAGCATGGGTATAAATGGGTATAAATATGCTTTTTTAACCATTAAATTGTGCTAACTTGAAAAGGCTTATATTTCAGGTAGAAGACCATGCACAGAGGGGTGAGTATTCACTGAGAGCTTTCCTGTACACACATGGATAAAAGTGTTTTTATTATGCTTGACCTATATGTGTTGCTGGCTCTGTATGAAATGTAGACAGAATGACACTGGATACTCCGAAGTCTAATGAGCTATTTTTAGACTCTAGCATTTAACCAATCATGAGAACCTGCTAAATACAGGGCAACAGAGAAGTGTGAGCTTGTAGGCCTCTCCTGGAGCCCTTTTTGGACCATGCTGGTGGCTGACATGCATCAGCGAACAGAATGGGATTCTAGTGAAAAGGTATCTGGTTGCAACTGAAAATCAAAACCCTATTCCTCCTTTTTTCAGCCATGGGATGCTCATGCATTCTGCGACTGGTCCCTTGGGGAGCATGTGTACTGCTGGAGCAGTTGTGTTCCAGACTTAAAGAAAATCCCCATCTTAAATTCTTTCTGAAGGCTCAGCTCATGATTCACTTGTGGAATTTCTAATCTGCATGTGTGCGTGCACTTGGGCAGAGTTACACCAGGCCTCCAGAGCTTAAGGCGCAGAGATCATGTCCAGCTGTAGGGGCCTTGCCAAGAGATGGAGAGAGAATGCAAATAAGGGATAACTGGAAAATAAGAAACCTCTGTAGAATGAATAGAGGAGTAGTTTCAGAACAAAAGTTTTGATAGTTCATCGAAATGAATTTGTTCTGTGTCCCTCCGCTGTTGTTACCAAAATGTTTGTCCACATCCACAAGACTGCTGGCTTAGCATATAGTCAAAGACTAGAGTAAATGAGGAGATAACCTAGATGAGAGGTTGACAAAATGTGAGGTGGGCCTCTGTAAAGAAGCATGGGGAATGCCCGTTTCCGTATTACCCAGTGCAGGGGAACCTAAGGCCCTTGAGATGTTGCTGGACTACATTGGCCATGCTGGCTGGGACTGATGGGAGATGGAGTCCAATAACATTTGGAAGGCGACAGGTTAGGCACCCCAGCTGTCAACCTTCCCATGGGCTGTTATCCCAGATAGGGTTGCCAGGCTCAGGGCCTGAGACTGATCCTGTATCTTTAGGAGAAGAGAAAGTCAGCCAAGTGCAGGTGTTCTTGCAACACTGTGAAGAGAAAAACCACAAGGTGGAATTCTCCATTCCCCCTGCACAACTTTTAAAGATACAGAAGACCTCTTGGTTGCCAGTCCCGGCCTCCAAGAGGTCTTCTGTATCTTTAAAAGTTGTGGAGCGGGGAGGGAGAATTCCACCTTGTGGTTTTTCTCATTACAGTGTTGCAAGAACACCGGCACTTGGCTGACTTTCTCTTCTCCTAAAGGTACAGGATCAGTCTCAGGCCCTGAGCCTGGCAACCCTATTCCCAGCCCTACCTGGAGATGCTGGGGCTTGACCCTGGGACCTTCTGAAGGCAAGGCAGAGGCTCTGCTGCCAGGTTTCTCTATCTGGCCCTCGGCTCTTCCTTCAGGGCATACCCCTCACTGGCCCTGCTTTGCACCCTGAATGTTTTTCCCTCACAGGGACATGTCCTTGAACTTTAATAATGCCTCTTGCTTGCCAGGATGCAATACAGAGAGGAGGGTGCAAGTGTGTTTAGAAACTAGCCTACTTTACAAAGGCAAAACCTACCGTTGTTATGCCATCCTTTTTTGCCTCAGGCCCTGCCCACCACTGGCATGTGGCTCCTTAAACACTTTCAGTTACCTCAAACATACTAATATGACTTTATGGAGCATGCTGCATAGCCCTCTGTCCTAGCTTGCAACTCCTTTTTCGTTCTAGTCCTCACTTTCTCTGTTAGATAGCTGCCGTCTCTTAAAGTAACAAGACATGCCTTCTTTCTTAAACATAGCCCTGTGTAGTACACTATAGCTGCCAGTGCATGTTCAGTGGCCCAATTTTATTTTTTAAAAAACCCCATACCAAAATCCTGTAACGTTCTTTAATTTAATCTTTGGATTTCACAATCTAGGGAGAGTATATCCAAGCTGAGAGGTGGGATACAAATTTAAACAATAAGTAACTATAGGTACAGTGGTGTTCTATTTCCTCCTCCCCAAACTATGAAGGGAAAGTTGCTTTCCAAATCAATGTTTTAATCTCATTAATCTCAACATTTCCACCTGATCTAATCAGCTCATTTGGGCTTTGGAGGCAGCTACTGATTGTTTGATGATCGCATCTGTTCTCTTTAAAAAGTGAAAGAAGACATTCTTGACAACTTTATCCCTAGGAAGGCTCTGAAATTGCCAAGCAGATCTCTTCCCAAAAGCATGTTTGTAGCAGGCAACAGCCCTAGTCTGGTTTATGGAATAGGGTTTAAGACACTAGTGATTATTTAATAAGTCACTTCCATTTTGTGTACTTTATAATATTTTGCAACATTACTGGAATCGGTGACGGGGGAGGGGGAAAACCACATATTCCAGGAAATGTCTTTGCACCATCTGGACTTTTATCAGAGAATCAAACTAAGGAGTCATTTCAACAATGTTTTTGGCCTAAGTTCTTCTTTCATCTCTGTCTGGTTTTGGGTTTTTTTGGTCATATTTGCAGCTTTTATCAGCAGGAAACTCTTACATTCTACAAGAAGTGGATTGGCTGATAAGGGCAAGGGTGATACACAGCATATGAGTCCACAGGGTGTTCTGTTTAAACAATGGGCCTGCCACAGTCATTTCCAGTGGCTGCAAATGTGACTTGGCTAACTAACAGCTCTACACCAAAGGCTGGGAACCTTTTTTGGCCTGACAGGGCAACTTTAACAGGGAGCGAGGCCAACCACACGTCAAGCACCTAACATAATAATGATAACAGGTGATTGTAGGGTGAGTTTTCCAGTCCACCTGTGAAAGTTGGCACATGGGAGTGGGAGGATATAGTGACGAAGCAAGATTGAACTCCCTGGCTGTTAGCTGATGAGCGAGGACCAATCATGTTTTCTGCAGGGATTGACTGTGCAAGTGAATTGCCTGCAAGGAACTTCCTTGTGCACTCAAATCAAGCAGGATTGAACTTGCCACCCATCAGCTCACGGGTGGAAAGTTCAATCCTGCTTTCTGCAGGGATCAGCTGCACCAGTGAACTCGTTTGTGTAGCTGAACCAAGCAGGATTGAACTCCTTGTCCATTATTGGATGAGCAAAGAACTCAGATCCTGATTTCTGCAGAGATCGGCTGCACATATGACATCAGGTGTGGGGCAGATGACAGTGGTTTGGGGAAAATGGCCCCATTGGGCCAAATGGTGAGGCCTGGAGAACCAAATTTGGGCTGCATCCAGAGGTCCCCCACCCCTTCTCTTCACAAAACTGAAATGAAAGCTGAGATTCTCAGAATGGTGAGTCAACTCCTTTGTGCCTAAGCAAGCTTTTTACCAGCTTTTCCTGGTATGTCAGCTACGGGTGTATCTGGATTGGGACCACTTGGCCACTGCAGTAATCCATACATTGGTAACTTCAGGTCTGGATTGCTACAATGTACTCTGTGTAGTGCTGCCCTTGGGCCTAGTCCAGAAGCTCCAGTTAGTGTAGAATGCTGTGGTTACACTTCTAATGGGAGAAGATGGCCAACACCATGCGACCCCTCTGTTAAAACATCTTCATTGGCTGCCTGTATGCTATCGGGTGAGGTTCAAGTCTCTTTTGTTGATATACAAAGCCTTGAACAACTCAGATCCAGGATACCCCAGAGACCACCTGAGCCCTTATATCATAGCCCAATCACTGAGATAATTTGGAGGAGTGCTGTTAGTTGTCCCCTGTGTTACAGACCTCAGTCATAAGTTGGGCATTTAGTGTCACCAGTACCAGCTGTGGAATTCTCTTCCAGCAGAGATTCAGCAGGTATCCTTGCTTTTGACTTTCAGGTGTCCCTTGAATAGGGATGGGGGAGAATATCCGCTGAATCGGACTTGGTACAGTATTCCGACTGAATTCGACAGTTTGCTCTCTTTTTGGACTGGCACTGATTTCTTGCAGTGGGCTGCAGCTGTAATCGGCATAGATTTTTTTTGTGGTGGGCTGCAGCTGCAATCAGCACGGATTTCCCCCTTCCCCGATTTTATGTAATTATCTTCGTAATTTCCTCTAAGTTGATGCATTCGTAACAATGTGTAGGTGTGATAAATAGGACAAAATAAACTACGTGGAACACCATGATCATTTACATAGACATTTACATTAAAAAAGACGCTATTTTTTTCGCAACCAAAAAAACAACAACAGCAGATCAAATGGGCAAGTGCCAAAGCAAGCGGGAACAAAAAAAGGACAGGTTGGGATTGAACAATGGACTGTTGGAATACAAGCAGATCGGAACTAGGCAGCGTACCCCATCCGTACCCTTGAAGACTTTTTTAATGCCACAGGCCTATGCAGGTGTTTAAAATTTTCTTGAGCATCCAGTCTTTTTCATGATTGCTTTGTATTGCCTTTAATGGTTTTTATGTTTTTATTTTGTCATACCCCACCCTGATATTTTACGGGGGGGGGGTATATAAATATTTTTAGAAATGAATAAATTGATAAAACACCAGCTACAAATTCTTCACACGTGGTATGGTACGTGCAGAATATATTCTATGCATATGGAGTATGAGCAAAGAAGTGAAGTGTTCTGTTTCTGGGAATGGCGAATTCTGCTTGGAATTCTGCTTCCAGTTCTAGAACTAGAACATGTGCACGGTGTGTGTGAAGAAAGTTGAATACGGTTCAAACAAGAGCAGCAAGGTAGCTTGAAATCAATGCAGGGGGAGACCTTCAAGCAGCTTCTTAAGTTTTTCCAGCAGCACCAAGAAGTAAGCCCCATTGAGTTGAATGAAACTGACTCCCAGGTAAGTGTATAGAGCAGAAGTTCTCAGGTTTTCCCCCTCATGAATCACTTGAAAATTGCTGAGGGCAATTGGTCGACCACTTAATGGTTTTTCTGCCCCTTGTAGCAATTGTAATTCCGTAGAATTCAAATTACAATATAATGTATTAAAGTAAAATAAAAGAAGCAATGAAAAAACAATGAAAAGCAATATGATAGATGTGATGTGCCATCTCCCATCCAATCAATGCATAAGAACATAAGAACATAAGAAGAGCCTGCTGGATCAGGCCAGTGGCCCATCTAGTCCAGTATCCTGTTCTCACAGTGGCCAACCAGGGGCCTGGGGGAAGCCCGCAAGCAGGACCCGAGTGTAAGAACACTCTCCCCTCCTGAGGCTTCCGGCAACTGGTTTTCAGAAGCATGCTGCCTCTGACTAGGGTGGCAGAGCACAGCCATCACGGCTAGTAGCCATTGATAGCCCTGTTCTCCATGAATTTGTCTAATCTTCTTTTAAAGCCATCCAAGCTGGTGGCCATTACTGCATCTTGTGGGAGCAAATTCCATAGTTTAACTATGCGCTGAGTAAAGAAGTACTTCCTTTTGTCTGTCCTGAATCTTCCAACATTCAGCTTCTTTGAATGTCCACGAGTTCTAGTATTATGAGAGAGGGAGAAGAACTTTTCTCTATCCACTTTCTCAATGCCATGCATAATTTTATACACTTCTATCATGTCTCCTCTGACCCGCCTTTTCTCTAAACTAAAAAGCCCCAAATGCTGCAACCTTTCCTCGTAAGGGAGTCGCTCCATCCCCTTGATCATTCTGGTTGCCCTCTTCTGAACCTTTTCCAACTCTATAATATCCTTTTTGAGATGAGGCGACCAGAACTGTACACAGTATTCCAAATGTGGCCGCACCATAGATTTACACAACGGCATTATGATATCGGCTGTTTTATTTTCAATACCTTTCCTAATTATCGCTAGCATGGAATTTGCCTTTTTCACAGCTGCCGCACACTGGGTCGACATTTTCATCGTGCTGTCCACTACAACCCCGAGGTCTCTCTCCTGGTCGGTCACCGCCAGTTCAGACCCCATGAGCGTATATGTGAAATTAAGATTTTTTGCTCCCATATGCATAATTTTACACTTGTTTATATTGAATTTCATTTGCCATTTTTCCGCCCATTCACTCAGTTTGGAGAGGTCTTTTTGGAGCTCTTCGCAATCCCTTTTTGTTTTAACAACCCTGAACAATTTAGTGTCGTCAGCAAACTTGGCCACTTCACTGCTCACTCCTAATTCTAGGTCATTAATGAACAAGTTGAAAAGTAGAGGTCCCAATACCGATCCTTGAGGGACTCCACTTTCTACAGCCCTCCATTGGGAGAACTGTCCGTTTATTCCTACTCTCTGCTTTCTGCTTCTTAACCAATTCCTTATCCACAAGAGGACCTCTCCTCTTATTCCATGACTGCTAAGCTTCCTCAGAAGCCTTTGGTGAGGTACCTTGTCAAACACTTTTTGAAAGTCTAAGTACACTATGTCCACTGGATCACCTCTATCTATGTGCTTGTTGACACTCTCAAAGAATTCTAATAGGTTACTGAGACAGGCCTTTCCCTTGCAGAAGCCATGCTGGCTCTGCTTCAGCAAGGCTTGTTCTTCTATGTGCTTGGTTAATCTAGCTTTAATAATACTTTCTACCAGTTTTCCAGGGACAGAAGTTAAGCTAACTGGCCTGTAATTTCCGGGATCCCCTCTGGATCCCTTTTTGAAGATTGGTGTTACATTTGCCACTTTCCAGTCCTCAGGCACGGAGGAGGACCCGAGGGACAAGTTACATATTTTAGTTAGCAGATCAGCAATTTCACCTTTGAGTTCTTTGAGAACTCTCGGGTGGATGCCATCCGGGCCCGGTGATTTGTCAGTTTTTATATTGTCCATTAAGCTTAGAACTTCCTCTCTCGTTACCACTATTTGTGTCAGTTCCTCAGAATCCCTTCCTGCAAATGTTAGTTCAGGTTCAGGGATCTGCCCTATATCTTCCACTGTGAAGACAGATGCAAAGAATTCATTTAGCTTCTCTGCAATCTCCTTATCGTTCTTTAGTACACCTTTGACTCCCTTATCATCCAAGGGTCCAATTGTCTCCCTAGATGGTCTCCTGCTTTGAATGTATTTATAGAATTTTTTGTTGTTGGTTTTTATGTTCTTAGCAATGTGCTCCTCAAATTCTTTTTTAGCATCCCTTATTGTCTTCTTGCATTTCTTTTGCCAGAGTTTGTGTTCTTTTTTATTTTCTTCATTCGGACAAGACTTCCATTTTCTGAAGGAAGACTTTTTGCCTCTAAGAGCTTCCTTGACTTTGCTTGTTAACCATGCTGGCATCTTCTTGGCCCTGGCGGTACCTTTTCTGATCTGCGGTATGCACTCCAGTTGAGCTTCTAATATAGTGTTTTTAAACAACTTCCAAGCATTTTCGAGTGATGTGACCCTCTGGACTTTGTTTTTCAGCTTTCTTTTTACCAATCCCCTCATTTTTGTGAAGTTTCCTCTTTTGAAGTCAAATGTGACCGTGTTGGATTTTCTTGGCAATTGGCCAGTTACATGTATGTTTAATTTAATAGCACTGTGGTCACTGCTCCCAATCGGTTCAACAACACTTACATCTCGCACCAGGTCCCGGTCCCCACTGAGGATTAAGTCCAGGGTTGCCGTCCCTCTGGTCGGTTCCATGACCAACTGATCTAGGGAATAGTCATTTAGAATATCTAGAAACTTTGCTTCTTTGTCATGACTGGAACACATATGCAGCCAGTCTATGTCTGGGTAGTTGAAGTCACCCATTACTACCACATTTCCTAGTTTGGATGCTTCCTCAATTTCATATCTCATCTCAAGGTCTCCCTGAGCATTTTGATCAGGGGGACGATAGATCGTTCCCAGTATTAAGTCCCTCCTGGGGCACGGTATCACCACCCACAACGATTCTGTGGAGGAGTCTGCCTCTTTTGGGGTTTCGAGCTTGCTGGATTCAATGCCTTCTTTCACGTATAGAGCGACTCCGCCACCAATACGTCCTTCCCTGTCCTTCCGATATAGTTTATATCCAGGGATAACCGTATCCCACTGGTTTTCTCCATTCCACCAGGTCTCGGTTATGCTCACTATATCAATGCTCTTCTCTAAGACCAAGCACTCCAGTTCTCCCATCTTGGTTCGGAGGCTCCTAGCATTAGCGTACAGGCACTTGTAAGCAGTGTCTCTCTTCAAGTGTCTTTGGCACTTGTGGTTAGGCCTGTGGTAATTTTGCTCTTCTGAATTTATATGCTGTGCCCCTGCTCTCACAATGCCTACTTCTAGGCCTACCCCTTTTAAAATTTCATCATTTCTTTGGTCTTTATCCCAGGGGGGAGGTTTATTCCGAACCGGACCTTTCTCAGCTCCTGTCGGGTTTCCCCCCTCAGTCAGTTTAAAAGCTGCTCTGCTACCTTTTTAATTTTAAGTGCCAGCAGTCTGGTTCCATTCTGGTTGAAGTGGAGCCCGTCCCTTTTGTACAGTCCCGGCTTGTCCCAAAATGTTCCCCAGTGCCTAACAAATCCGAACCCTTCCACCCGACACCATCGTCTCATCCACGCATTGAGACTGCGAAGCTGGGCCTGTCTGGCTGGTCCTGCGCGTGGAACTGGTAGCATTTCAGAGAAAGCCACCTTGGAGGTCCTGGCTTTCAGCATCCTACCTAGCAACCTAAATTTTGCTTCCAGGACCTCATGGCTGCATTTCCCCATGTCGTTGGTGCCAACGTGCACCACGACCACTGACTCCTTCCCAGCATTGTCTACCAAACTATCTAAACGACGGGCGATATCCGCAACCTTCGCACCAGGCAGGCAAAACACCTTGCGGTCTACACGCCCATCACACACCCCACTGTCTATGTTCCTAATGATCGAATCACCCACTACAAGGATCCCTCCACCCCCTGGAGATATATCCTCGGCATGAGAGGATAGCTGCTCATCCCCCAAGGAATGGGTCCCTTCTAAGGGATCGTTTCCCTCTTCCTCAGCTGGATGCTCTCCTTCCCCGAGACCATCGTTCTCCATGATAGCAGGAGAGCTATCATCGTTGGAGTGGGACACAGCTATAACGTCCCTGAAGGCCTCCTCCACACACCTCTCTGCCTCTCTCAGCTTTTCCAGGTCCGCCACCTTGGCCTCAAGGAAATGAAGTCGTTCCCGGAGAGCCAGGAGCTCATTGGACCGAGAGCACACCCACGACTTCTGTCCAACAGGCAGATAGTCGTACATGCTGCAGGCGGTGCAAAACACTGGAAAGCCCCCACACCCCTGCTGGCTTCTTACCTGCATAGTTTTGTTTAAGGTTTATTACGTCAATGGGTTGGAGACTGCGGTTTAGTTGAGGTCAGGGAACAGACGGGCAGAGTGGGGGGCCCTGGCCTCCTCGCCACAAATCCACAGACGTGCAGTGGATCACCTGAACGAAGCTCACAGACGACTGGTGGTTGATGGACCACAGTTTGGAGACGCTGGTAGTATTGCATCCTTAAATCCCATTATTGAATAGGAAAGGTCTTCAATGACAGCAGTAATAATGTGGGCCTCCTAATAGATTTACAGCCTGATCCTGATCACCTTTACTTGAGGTTCTTTCTACTGAGTTCAGTGGGACTTATGTGCTACTAAGCATGACTGCAGCTTTTCTTGGACTTTAGGAAATCCAGCAGTAAATTATAGGCTGGAAGGGTCTGTAATAATAACCATCTGCCACTCAACATTGAAATTAAATAGATTAATTAAATATAAGCAATTGCTGCTCATTTCCCCAGTTTAAAGAAGCACTGAGCAGTGGGCATGATGAGACCAGTGGCCTTTTTTCTTGCGGTTAGACAATTCTTCTAAGGCTGTGTTTTGTAGTTATGCTAGGAAAAAACTATTGTCTTCCCCTTGCAGATCTGGTGGCATTAGGTCAAGCAGTTTATTTTCATCTTTACCTGCCTATGTTAAAGGTACCAGCCCTGAATTATGTTGTGGATGAAGAATCACTGAAGCCAAAATTACTCTTTAAAATGCTTTCTGATCTTTATGCTTCCATAAAGTGGCTTGAAGACTGCAGCCTGGCACCTGATCCTAAACTAATTCAAGGGAAGTTAAGTTCCCTAGGAGTTAATGGCAGAGAGCGAGGACCCTGGCTCTGCCAAGTACTCAGCTCTAGCTCTTCCCACCATTGGCTCCCACCACCCATGTTCCCAACTGACTTTCCCTGTGGATCAATTACTCTTCACAGAAAAATTCTCTAACCCTCAACTGTAGGGAGTGGTTTATGCTTTACATAAGAATGTTAGCAGGTATCTGAGCATGAGCAGCTAATATGCATGTCAGAACTTCATGTGCCTGTGGGAAATTAGTGACATGGCACTAAGATTTATGTACTAGGGCCAATTCACACTTCATGCAGTAAAGTCTTAGCTACTTGTACAAAGTTGTTTGTTGCAGTATGTGTCATAATCTGTGAAGCAGAGAATATTTAGAGTAAATATATAGAAGACACATGTCAGAAAGCTGTGACTAATGGGACTTTGCAGCTTGTGTCCCTATGTGTATGGAGCTTGTATCATTGCATTCCAATATGCATGACCTACACAATGAGAGTACAGTACTTGTGCTAAAAGGGAGCTGTCCTCATATTTAACCTAAATTTATCTTTCTACAGTTTAGCATGCTTCTGCTTATATCAGCATCAGTAGCTATGGAGACCAGAAGGTTCCTATCCATTCCATATTTAGCTTAGTCTCAGACGTGTCCCTGAATTTACAGTCTCCACAGAAGGGCTCTTTTCCAGCACACTGAATGATTTATATTGACTTTATCCCAATCAGAGCTGTTTGGGATACATAAAGTCATTAGACAGACACATAAGTTATTGATGTGCATCTGCATGCTTCTGGTTAAAATAAATATGCAGCAGAACTCCTGTTCCAATGGGGTGTTGGGAGAACATAGCTTTGGTAACAAATGGAGTGGGATGGTGGTGTGGGAGGGGCAGCTGCACCTTGACATACTATCTAAGCTTCATTAAGCTTTCACCATGCTATCTTGTGGCTCAGTTCAGCATCCACTTTTGGAGCTGGAAAATAGATTGAGTCCTTAATGTGTAAATATTTGTTCACCCACAGCTTGATAAAACATCCAGCCAGAGCCACGTGGAATTCAGAACTTCCTAGGCTAATAAAAATAAATCATGGAGCCAGCCATAATATTTTGGACACATGTACATCCTTGATAACTGTTGACCACTGGCTATAAAAGCATGCAGCTCTTTGGGCTTTTAGGAACATAGGAAGCTGCCTTGTACTGAGTCAGACCACTGCTCTGTATGTGAGACCATAGCTCAGTATTGTCTACGCCACAGTTCTTCAACTGTGGGTCCCCAGAAGTTGTTGGACTACAACTCCCATGATCCTTTGACCAGTGGCTAAGCTGGCTGAGGATAATGGGAGTTGTAGTCTAAGAACATCTGGGGATCCAAGGTTGAAGAATCATGGTCCACACTACCTGGTGGCGACTCTACAGAATTTCAGGCAGGAGTCTTTCCTAATCCTGCCTGGAGATGCTGTGGATTGAAACTGGGACCTTCTGCATGCAAGGCATGTGATCTTCCATTGCCCCCTTTCCTTTTCCCTCCTAGTCCCCATTCCTTTGGCCACATTCATACATTTATTCCACTATTATTCCAGCTTTTCCCAAAGAATCCTGGGGATTGTCATTTGTGAAGGGTGTTAAGAGCTGTCAGGAGACCCCTATTCCCACACAACAGAGCTACAATTTCCCTAGTAATTTAACAGTCAATCTCTCTTCCCAGATAACTCTGAGATCTGTAGCACTATGAGGGGAATAGGAGTATCCTAACAACTCTCATCACCCTTCATAAACTAACTTCTCGGAATGCTTTGGAGGAGGCCATAACTGTTTAAAGTGGAATAATAGCATAATAAATGTATGGTGTGAATGTGGCCTTTGTGAAACAGGCAGAGAGTTTTCCTTCCTCCAGGCAAAAACTTGACATCAATATTATCTCCTTTAAATATCTGGTTAAATTCAGAGGCTGACATTTCCCCCAGTCTCGAGTCCCACATGTATTCCAGGCTGCACTTGCCATTTGCATGCTCACAGATTGTCCCATTCTTTTCTACACAGAAAGCAGATCAGCATTTCTTTATGCATGTGAATCTGTTGCCGAACTCTGTTGAGCACTGGAGCCCTCACACCTATCAAATATTGCTGGACTGGAGCATGAGTCAGCAGATTCACAAACATATTGGCAAAAACTTGTTTGTTGTACATTTGTAGGTGTATACTTAACAATGTATGTACATTAGTCTAAAAATGTATTGCATGAAGTGGGGACATCATTTCCTATAAATCAAACTAATTTTGATGTACTGTAGAGGTGTTTGCAATAAGGGTGTCACAATACCTGCTGGCTAATCCTACATATCAAAATTTTTTCAAAAGCACATGCGCAACGGAAGGAATTTTGAATTCAAATTCCAGCCCTAGGCTTGCTTTGATCAAGTCTCTGCCCCTTGGCAAATACATCTGCAAAGTGTACTAGCCAGCAAAACGTTTTTTTTACTAGTCCACCTATCTAAATAACTCAGTTATTTGTGACCCATGGTAGAGTTTCCCTGAGGAATTCTTACTTGCCATAGGTGAGTGGGCAAGTGTCTGTTTATAAGCCAGCAGATAGGGTGCTTAACCCCCATTTGCCATAATGGGATGTAAGGGGTTTAAACAGCCTGCATGTAGAATTTCAGCCTTATTTTTGTCTCCTCCATGTTAAGAAATTCTCTTTTTCTACCCTTTCTGCTATTTCCCCTTCCTTTGTGCTCCTCCCCCTTTCCATTACAGAACATTTAATTAGGTTCAGTTAATGGTTTCCAATGGTCAAAGACTTCCTATAGAAGCGTTTCCCTGTAATTATTCCCCACTTGGAAACATTTATGCAAAAATAATGTGGCTTGTACAAAATGACAAACTTTGTGGGAGCTTTTTTTAATGCAAATTTAATAAATATAAAACCCATATTCGTGCAAAATACTGACATTTTGAAAGCAACTTAGAGTTTTCTTTGTGAAATAAGATTACATGTCTTTCACATAGGTTTACTCAGCTGCCCTGTCATGGATATATTATGTGCAGATATAAATGTATCTGAAGGATGCAAGGTGAGGAAGGTTAATTTCTTAGGGGTGACAATGTAACTTGGAGGCTGATTAAAATGTTTCAACCCCTAGAAGACATTTCCAAATGACCACGTTCCATGCACAGGGCATCATGTTTGCAAGCTGTTTGTGTGTGCACCGGCCCAATCGTGCATGGTCTATGCAATTCATACCTGGTGGCACTTATCGCAGAGATTCTTTATGTGGTTGGAATAATGCATACACTATATGCAACTTGCAAATGTTGCATCCTATGCATATAATGCCACCATGTAAGGGATGTGCAATGTTTGAATCAGATGTTAGTGGGGAGCCTCTAGCCCATGGGCCTAAATAGGCCTGCCAGGCTTCAAAGTTTGGCTCATCAGGTTGTTTGGGGCAAACCACACCCAACTTTCCCAGACCAGACATCATATATGATAGGCACAGGAAATCTCAAGCTGCAGTGGGAAAATTCAAGCTCCAGCTAAAAGGAAGAAGAATCAGGACAGGAGCGTACTGTAACTGCATTACCAATTCTACCTTCATAGCCGTGACTTGAATACAAGCTGGGGATGCAAAGAAACATTTTTCCTTTGCAACCTGGCTCGGAAGTGCAGGAAGGAAGTGGGAGCACCCATGCTTATTGGGCTCTCCTTGGTCCCTGTGATGCCTGGGATATGGGAATGTTCCTGGGGGGAGTTGCTAATGCCCATTCTAATGGTGGAGAGACATTGCTTTGACCTATCTCAATTCTTGGAGCTCATCTTTTCACACACACAGTGCAACACTATCCTGTTATCTTCTTAATTAAATTTTTCACACCCTCTGGATTATTTTGTAGCCCCCCCTTTTTTGGAGTCATGTTTGAAAGTAATACTAAGAAAACAACACATTTGCTCACTTCTATCCATTCAGAAAGCCTTCTGTGTTCATATATGTGCAAACAGCTGTGGCTGTAGCAGTCTGAAATTCTGCCGGCATAGAACAATAGCATACAGGTGCATGTGAAGCTGATCCTGGTCTTGCAAGTATGTGCCTCTTTGTCTACTTTCTTTTGTATGCACATATGCGTACCATGCACACATACACATGATGTGGACAGAACACACACACACATCCTATAGGCTCAGTCTAAATACTGGCTTATGAATGGCCCTTAATCGGTGTTTCCAAGGCAGCAGCCCTTTGGGCAGAGCAGCTGTGCTCTTTCCAAGTACGATCCCTCCCATTTTTCAGGCGTTGGTGGCGAGACGGGCTGGCGTCAGGTTACAGATTCAGGGGGTATTTATATTAATGCATGTTCTAGGGGAGGTGGGTGTTCTCCCCCCCCCAGATTTTTGTTGCTTGAGAAAACAAATGAAGGAAGCCTGAAGCTGTCATCTGTTCTATGAAATTTTCCTGCAAAGGATCAATCCCAGTTGTAGGGGCTCTAGCCCAAATCCTCTTGGCCAGATTTCAAACAAGATTTGCTGTACCCATGGACAGAGGCCAGGACCAGCACCGGAAGTTGAAGGAGTGACCTTGAACTTTCTTGCTGAGCCAATAAGTCAGAAATTTGATCTTGGTCCCAGAGCTGGTCCCTGCAGTTAAGAGTGTTGTTTGGGTTTGTTGAAGGAGTTGCTGAGCTTTTTCAGTGTCTTTTTAATCCTCAAAGCTGTGAGTCTGGCTGTCGGGCTCTGGAACCAGCATTCCTTCATGATCTTAGCCAAGGCAGACAAAGTCTGGGAGGCGGGGTGAGGAGAGAGAAAGAAAGTGGGAGGTTTATGTTCAAGTAGCAGCTGCAATTTTCAGCTACTCTAGACTTTCAGCTAGTACCATTCTATATGTTTAGAATCATATGTATCTATGATATTGATTAGGGCTATGTGGAACACCCTTCTCCTGTCACCCGAAATTCACTAGTCACACCAAAACACCTTTTCTTCTCTCAGTATTCTTTAGATATTTCTCATGAGTGGGAACCTCTAGATTTATCTCAACATTTTACTTTAGATAAAGTTAGGTTGCAACTTCAATCCCAGTTATCAGATTTCATAGATCTATAGGCTAGGACACAACATTTTGAGTAAATTAAGATGGCAGGCAATCACCACGGACAGGAACTGTGCTTGGTTCCCATTCAAAAGTGGCACTGCCAGCTGCTAAAACAGCCAACTGGGGGCCCTTTAGAGACAGTGGTGAGTGGCAGAGCAGCTGAGCTGGGCCAGTGAGAGGCCATTCTGAGCCCCTGGGGCCCACAGACAGTGCCTGTCCTGGTTGACTGCTGGTACTGGGCCTGAACTTTAACAATGATAGGACCCCACAAGCCTATGAGCAAATGCTTTGCATATAAAAGGTCTCAGGTTCAGCCTTTGGCATCTCTTCCTACAACTGGGAAAGTCCTGCCTGAAACTCTGGAGAGCAGCTATCAGTTGGATCAGACAATACTGAGCTAGTTGGTCTGACCATATATAGCAGATTTCTCTGTTTCTATGTTCCAGGAAACAGCTTTTGTCTCTCATTTACTGACAGGAAAGGGAGGTCCAGAAAAGGTATGGCTATAAAAGCAGCCAATAGGCTAATTTGCGCAAAGTTACATCCGAGGGAAGAGGCTGAGGGGCTAGAATTTTCAAATTGGGCGCAGTTGAAATGTGGTTGAAAGTGTCTCAGCCTGCGTGAGGGAGTTGGATCAATGAAGACCGAGGGATGCCCTCAATTTATCTGACTAGAATATTTTTTTTCTGAATGAGCCAGGAGAGTTGATGCCATCTCTGGAGCATTAGGACATCTCTGCATGTTCAGTAATTCTCAGGGGAAAGCAACCTGGAAGCTTTTTATGCAGTCAGCCCAGGATGATGGCAAGTCAGAACAGTGTGTATACATCTGCATATGTTTTATAGAATATACATATAGACCCTTGAAGAAGACTTATGATTGAAAGGCGTTTGGTTTAGTCATGCTCAGGTAGAGTTGTATTTTTTAAATGAGTATTTAAAGGTTATACTGTTAATTTGTTTATATCCATGATATAAAGTTTTCATATCATTAGTTCATATCTTGTGGAATTTTAATGTTTTCTTTGCAGGGTCTTTTTTTTTTGTCTATTGAGTTGGGACATATTTCCTCTTTGCATGATAATAATATATTTTATAGGCTTGGCATCAGTACTAACATCCCCTGGGTCCCCTATGCCTGGTTGCTGGGCCTGAGCTACCATCTTGTTTCCCACAACAGCCCCTCCCTTCCCTTAGCATTGTTCAGGGACACTGTGGGAAATTTAAATTGTGGCTCAGTCTCAACTACCAAATGCTGTTTGCAGCACTGCTCCTGTCTGTTGTTGCTGGCCTGCCACAGACAGACAAGCCTACCTGGGCCCACCAGAAGGCCCTTTGCTGAAGGCTCCTCAAACCTTGAGCCAGCCCTGCTGCTTTAATGTCTTTTGTTAATTAGAGTTAATTCAGTTTCATATGACCATTCTAAAAAAAGTGCGGCACAGTCCTACGCATGCTTTCTCAGATGTAAGTACAACCAGAGCTTGGAAAAGTTACTTTTTTGAACTACAACTCCCATCAGCCCAATCCAGTGGCCATGCTGGCTGGGGCTGATGGGAGTTGTAGTTTAAAAAAGTAACTTTTCCAAGCTCTGAGTACAACTGAGTTCAACAATAAATACTCCCAAACAGATGTGACTGGGATTACACAGCCTGAGGTTGCACTTTTCGTCTAAAGGGTGGGAAGAAATTAGCAACACTCTTTAGACTTTTAGATTTTTAATCTCCATGTTGAACCTAATCCACTTTGCAGCTACTTATCTCACAGAACATTGTTTTCACATACAGCTGTGTTGGGAATGGAGGCAAGTTCACTCCTGTTCAATGTATCATGAGTGTAAATGCAGAAGGAACTGGTGGCAGAACTTGCATTTCGCCCCTCGTGTGTGGTGAAAGGGTTACACAATAGCTTCACCGTGCAGCCAGATCCTGATAACAAATCTAAACAAAGCTCTAGGAATGTGAGGGTGGGGGAAGGGTCCTGCAGTGGAAAATCAGGATCTGTCGGCATAAGGAAGCTGGCACTTGACTTCTTCACCATGTACGAGGTGGAAAAGCTCAAGCCATGTTCACTTTAGTCTACATCCTGCATGCACCTTAAATGTGGATGTGTGAATTAGTTCACATGATATATATTTTTTAATCTCCATGCAACAGGAAGCTGAAACAGTTACCTTCTGGACTAGCATGCTGAGAAGATGAGATCTCAAGGATGCACGTACTCAAGGGACAGGGAAGTGATGGTCTTGGGGATCCCAAACCGAAGGATCGCCCCTCAACGCATTTTGCACCTCAGGTACTTTCTCTGCAGCTAGAGCTATAGGAAAATAGCTCTTTAATCCCATCCTCCCAGTGGGAACAGCACCAGAGGCTCTTGGACCAGGGAGACCAGGGTTCAAATCCCCATTCAACCATGATCTTACTGGATATCTTGGGCCAGTCACTGTCTCCTAGTGCTGCCTTAGCTCACAGGGTAATAGTGAGGTCGAGATGAGACCTAGGCAAATAAGAATGAGGAGCTGAGATGCACAATAAGAAGTGACTCCTGCAAACGCCTGTTGCTTTTCATACCAGGGGGTTAAATAGCCCTTTGTCTGTGTTGGGCTCTTGGAGGGATGAAAGAGCAGACAGAGCCAATGTTGCTGACCCTTCAGTCTTTGCTCACTTAAAAATATGGATTAAAAATTCAGTTGCTAACCAGGGGCATGCCCTGTCTGCATGAGGAAAAGCCATGTTCAGTGGCCTCAATAACTTATACCAGGGATAGGGAATCCAGCTCCCATCAACCCTGACCATTGGCCATGCTATCTGGGGCTGAAGGGAGATGGAGTCCAATCGCATTGGAAGGGCCACAGGTTCCATGTCCTTGACTTACATGAAGGGTTGAATTCAATGTAGCATTAAGGAGATTGTTCTGTCAGTGCAAGCATTTCTGCTTGCCTGATGAAACAATCTCCCCTCCCCCCCCAGGTGTGGTGATCTGGGGAAAGCAGGGGAAGATTGGGGGGGAAGTCCTGTTGCACTAGTGGAAATCCTTGTGCTAGCTTCCACTAGTGCAACAAGTTAGTTGAATATAGCCCAGAGCAACCAAGTCCTGATGTTTGCTTATTTTATTCATAGTTTATGCACAGTTTATTCTGCTAGTGTGGAAGGCTGAACAGCTCTGTGCTTGAGTCCTATCTCCTGACCATCCAAAGCCCAGGCCACCCTCCCTCTGAGCTCCTGAGATTCCACCAGACAATACCCACACACATTTGCACTCTTATCTTCACAGCAGGACACCCCTCTTTTGGAAATAGATGCTGAGATTCCCAGGGATCCAAATGTTGCACCCAATACCAGAGTGTAACTGCAGATCTACAAAACACACAGAGCTCTGCCTATACTAAAGCTGTCTTGTTACAACAGGGATGGGGACACCTGTGGCCTGTTGTTGGACTCCAGCTCCCATCAGGTCCAGCCAGCATAGCCAGTAGAGTCAGGGATGCTGGGGGTCCAGCAACAGTTGATGGGCCACAACAGCTGGGTTCTGCAGCTGCTTTGCCTGTTTTCATTCTAGAGGTTTGCTCGGCCCATTAAAAATTACTGATCAGGTGAGCAGGGCTCTTGTTGCCGCTTCTCCTGCCTGTCCTTTCCTCTGTTCAGTTATCTACTCCTGTCTCTAGCATGCTATGTAATATGCCTGAAGAGCTCCTTCCTTCCTTGCTTTAGCAGGATTAATTAGTACTCTATTCAACTAATGCCTGGTACCGCTCCCTCTACTGTGTGCGTGTAACCATGGCTGGGTCATCTTAGGCTGCTCCTTTGGACATGTTAATGGAACAGCAGCACTCTGATGTGCAGCAGCAGGCATCTCAGCAGCCATCCACCTCATCAACCTCTCTGGCTATATCCAAGTCACATAAGCACAAAGCCTTCAATACTTCCAAGCACTCCAAATGCATCAAGAAGTCAGTTCTCTCGGCCAAAGATGGCTTCATGGAGGGCTCGTTATGTCAGCACCCCTACCTCCTAAGATGACTCATCGGAGGCTAAGATGTAGGAGCAGTCCCATGGACAACACAGGCTAGAGGCGCTTTTCCATTCACCTGTGGACTCCTCTGATGAGGAATTCAAGGGTTTTCCAGACCAATCTTCCAGGAAGGCCCCTGAGCTGCTTCCCCGCCAGTCAGCCTACACCACACAGCACACACCTCTACTCAGTTAGCTCTGTCTCCTGATCCCCAGCCTTCTCCTCACCTTCATCAGTCTCCTGATCCTCAGGCATCTCTGGACCTCCAGTCACCCTATGCTCCCCTTTGGGAACTTCTTCCGGACCAGGCATTCCTTTCTCAGTTCAGAGGTACTCTGTTGGGGTCTCTGTCATCTGATCTTCAGAGACCTTCTCCTGTGTCTGCCCCCCAGCTTCATAAACTACCTTCATCTGAGCAGCAATGGTCATCATCCCCTAATCCCTTTGATGTTCCTCAGGGCAGGGTCCAATATCCTGCTGATACTGAGGTTGAACCACTGGACCATTTCATCACCCCTGCAGTGGGGGATGCTGAGTGGAGTGGTGAGTCAGATGGGGAGGAGGACCTTTCTCATCTTTTTCAGGCCTCCGATTACCATGTGCTATTCCATAAGGCCCTTGCCACGTTGGGGTTGGACACCCCAGAAACTGAGCCATTGCCTACCCACCATGTTAATGGCACTAGGATGCTGAAGGCCCACAGGTCTACTTTCCTTGCCTTTACAGTTCTGGACCCACTGGACAGACTGGCTTGTGAGGAATGGGGCCATCCTCTACAGACCCATCATGTGACAGCATTTGCCAATAAATTCTACTCATCAACGCCTGCATTATGAAGTTCCTGGAAGTCCCTTCTGTGGATGGGCCAGTTTCAAGTGTAGTTTCCAAATCCTTTCTTCCTAAAGAGGGGGACTCTCAATTCAAGAATGCTTCTGAGCATAGGCTGGATTTTGCATTCAGGAAGACCCATGATTTATTTATTTATTTATTGCATTTGTATACATCCCCATTGCCGAAGCTCTCTGGGTGGTTTACAATGATGCCACCATATATTCAATCCAGGCCTCCTGCACTGCCGCCTTGATTACCAGGGCCTCCATGATGTGGCTGGATGAACTTCTGGAGGATCCTCAGCCCAATTCAGTTTGTCTCCAAAAGACTCTGGTTCAGCTACACAAAGCCACTGCGTTCGTGGCAGACGCGACACTTGATGCTATGCAGTTCATAGCCAGAGCTATGTCCACCAGGATGCTGCCTTGTTGAACACTTTGGCTACACCACTAGGATGCTGACAACACAGTGTGATTAACCTTTCCACAGCCCCTTTTTCTGGGTCCATGCTCTTCAGGGATAAGAACATAAGAACATAAGAACATAAGAACATAAGAACATAAGAAGAGCCTGCTGGATCAGGCCAGTGGCCCATCTAGTCCAGCATCCTGTTCTCACAGTGGCCAACCAGGGGCCTGGGGGAAGCCCGCAAGCAGGACCCGAGTGCAAGAACACTCTCCCCTCCTGAGGCTTCCGGCAACTGGTTTTCAGAAGCATGCTGCCTCTGACTAGGGTGGCACAGCACAGCCATCACGGCTAGTAGCCATTGATAGCCCTGTCCTCCATGAATTTGTCTAATCTTCTTTTAAAGCCGTCCAAGCTGGTGGCCATTACTGCATCTTGTGGGAGCAAATTCCATAGTTTAACTATGCGCTGAGTAAAGAAGTACTTCCTTTTGTCTGTCCTGAATCTTCCAACATTCAGCTTCTTTGAATGTCCACGAGTTCTAGTATTATGAGAGAGGGAGAAGAACTTTTCTCTATCCACTTTCTCAATGCCATGCATAATTTTATACACTTCTATCATGTCTCCTCTGACCCGCCTTTTCTCTAAACTAAAAAGCCCCAAATGCAGCAACCTTTCCTCGTAAGGGAGTCGCTCCATCCCCTTGATCATTCTGGTTGCCCTCTTCTGAACCTTTTCCAACTCTATAATATCCTTTTTGAGATGAGGCGACCAGAACTGTACACAGTATTCCAAATGTGGCCGCACCATAGATTTATACAACGGCATTATGATATCGGCTGTTTTATTTTCAATACCTTTCCTAATTATCCCTAGCATGGAATTTGCCTTTTTCACAGCTGCCGCACACTGGGTCGACATTTTCATCGTGCTGTCCACTACAACCCCGAGGTCTCTCTCCTGGTCGGTCACTGCCAGTTCAGTTGAAGCCCTCAAGGTTGTGCTGGTAGATCCTAAGGATAAGAGTAAGCCTGTGTTGGTCACTACTAAGAGAGGACTGTTGAGCTACTCATAGGTCTTCCTCGTACCCCTACCAGCAGTCATTTCAGGCCCTGCAGTCCAGTGGTAGGGGCTGGGATCTTTGCTCTGCACAAGGCTATTGGAACAAGCAGTGCTTGTTCCCCATGCACTCTTAATACAACTTCTTTGCACTTGAAAGGCACCCACTTGTGCCCATTCCACTTGTGGGCAGGCTTCTCTACTTTGCCAGCACATGGAGACACATAACCATGGACGCTTGGGTGAGAGACTCTGTGATTCATGGCTATTCCATAGAATTTCGGGAACTTCCTCCTCACAGATTTCTTCCTTCACCCTGTCCAACTTGCTGGAAAGGTGTTCTGTGATGGCAGAAGCCATACACCACCTGCTGTTCATAAGGGCAATAGAGCCAATGGATCGCAAAAACTGCTACTCAGGCATTTACTCCATCTTGTTTGCCATGACCAAAAAAGACTACTCTTGGAGGGTGATTTTAGACCTCAAATTCCTCAACACCTTTCTCAGACGCTGATGTTTCAAAATGGAGTCCCTCGTGTCCATTGTGGAGGCTCTCTACGAAAGGGATTTCCTTGATAGAGGTTTATCTTCACGTCCCAGTTCTACCTGCCCATCAGCATTTTCAGTGGTTCACTTATGGCCAGCACCATTTCCAGTACCAGGCCTTACCATTCGGTCTTTCCTCAGCCTCAGGAGTGTTCATGAAGTTGATGGTGACCCTGGTAGCACATCTCCGGCTCCAGGATATACACATATATCCATACCTGGACAATCTGTTGGTACAGGCACCTACCAGGGCACAGGCTCAGGAGCACATACGTCGCACCCTAGCAGCCTTGAGAGACCACAGCTTCTTTGTCTATCTGGACAAAAGTCACCTGTATCCAGCACAGCATATTCAGCATCTTGAGGCCATCTTGGACACAAATTGTGCAATGGTTTTCCTGTCTCTGGAAAGAATAGCAACTATAATCCATGCTGCTCGCCATCTTCAGTCTCTGAAAATGGCAGATGTCATGTTTCTTGCCAGGGCACTGGGGCTGTTTGTCTCCACCATCAACATTGTTTCCTGGGCCTGGCATCACACCAGGCCTCTCCAGTGGGCCCTCCTACCATTCCAACCGGACATTGCCAATTCTAGACATGGAAGACTACCACTTCCACTGCTACTGTGGGCATCATTCCATTGATGGACACTGACTGCAAATCTAGTGGGGGGGTACTCCTTTTCAGGAACCTGAGAGGACCCTAATTACAACAGATGCCAGTCTTCTGGGATGGGGCGCCCACTGCAACTCCCTGTTCATTCAAGGGACTTGGACCATATCAGAACAATCCCTAAGTATCAACGTGCTGGAGCTACGAGTGGTATGGCTAGCCCTCCCGCACTTTTATCAGATGTTTCCACTGATGGATGTCCAGACCGACAATGTCAGCGTGAAGGCACATTTGAACCACTGGGAGGGCACACGATCAAGGGCACTACAAGCAGAATCAACCCACATCTTCAGTTGGGCCAAGCGTCACCTTCTTTCTCTGCGGGCTGAGCACTTCAGCAGTGAACTAAACATTGCTGCAGACTGGCTCAGCAGGCAGCAGATTTGGCCTTGGGAATGGAAACTACATCCTGAGGTGTTCCTTCAGCTGCATTACCAGTTTGGGCCCTCTGCAGTAGAGCTCCTCGCCTCATTTAAGAATGCACAGCTCCCACGTTTCTTTGCAAGATGGCATCAAATGGATGCGGAGGCAGTCAACATCCTATCTGTTGCACCCCAGGCGCAAAGGAAGTTAGATCAGGGAAAGGAGTCAGATGAGGACGAGGTCCCCAGGGACGTTGAAGGAAGGGGGAGTGCTGCCAGCCTGCAGACTTCTTCAGCCAGCGCTCCCATCAAGGCAGATTCCACTCCACCTGCGAGCCCCCGCCTGAGCAGTTGGGAAGTAACCCCTCACACATGCCACCCCCACAGGAATCCCCACCTGGCACTTCAAATGTTTCCCCACCAACCAGTTTCCCGCTCCCTGAAGCCGAGCTGTCACCTAGTGGAGCCCTGCTGTCAGATGGGCCGTCAGAGGCTTGCCCCCCCTCATCCCGTGCGAGATGGCACGAGAAGAGGAAGGTGGAACTTTGGAGGAGCCAGCGTTTACGGGCGAAGACCTTCCCTACTTAAGCAGGTGCCCACCCAGACTCTAGTGCTGAGTCAACTCTCCCCACACGCTGCAGAGATTGTTTAGGTAGCTAGCTAGGGAAAGTAGTGAGCCAGTGTACACAGGTTTATGAAGTGCACTGCTTTGGATGTAACCATCACACTAATAAAATGAGAATTAAACCAAGCCTTGCCTCCATCTCGTGTCTTGGGCTCTGAGCAGGACACTATCAATACCTTGGCCAAGAGGGACTCTCTATGCCTTTCTCCCAGTTCCTTTGCTGGGCCAGATAATCTGAAAACTCCATCGAGAACACACCTGGGTGATTCTGCTGACACCCTTCTGACCATGCAGATCATGGTTCTCAGAGTTGCTAACCCTCTCAATTCAAGCTCTGTGGCATCTCTCTCTGTGACCAGATCTTCTCTCCCAGGGGCCGATACTCCATCCAGATCCTGAGTGGCTGAGCCCGATGGCCTGGATGTTGAGCAGTAACAATTTCAGGGCTTTCCAAGAATATAATTGCAACCATATTGGCTTCCAGATGTCCCTCCACCATTTGCATATACCAAGGCATGTGGTTGGCCTTTGCCAAGTGGTGCTCCAAACAGTGGGTGTATCCATCTAGCTCTACAGTCCACCACTTTCTACATGAGGAACTCTCCAGGGGACTGTGGCCCACACCCTGTGCAGAAAGGCCTCAGCCATTTTATCCATCTTGTCAGCACATCCTGGCCAGGCTCCTCTCAGATCTCATCCCCTGGCCAAGTGCTTCCTAAAGGGGGCATTTCTTCTCTCACCACCGGTAGCCCATCGGTTCCCATCCTAGAGTCTTCAAAAAGTCCTGCAGGCTCTGCAACATCCTCTGTTTGAGCCTCTGTGATCTGTTCCGCTGCGCCTGCTGTCCTTCAAGGTGCTCTTTCTTGTGGCAATCACCTCTGCACACAAAATTTCAGATCTGGGAGCCTTATCCACTGCCTGTCAACTATATGTTTTTCACAAGGACTCCGTAGTGCTTCACCCAGATCCGGCCTTTCACCCTAAGATGTCTTCTGTCTTCAATTGTATTCAGGACATCATGCTGCCTTCCTTCTGCCCTTGTCCAAGCCATCCTCTTGAGAAAGCCTGGCACTCTCTGGACGTTCATTGGGCTCTTAAAGTCTACCTGGCCAGGACCAGAGACATTCGCCTGACGGTAACTCTATTCATCTCCTTCCATCTGAGGACATTGGGCAGGAGGGTTACCAGTTTGACGTTGTCATGTTGGCTTCATGCCTGCATCACCCTGGCCTATAAGTCACTTGATGTCCCAGAGCAACAAAACATCACAGTTCATTCCACTAGGTCAGCGGCCACTACGGCGGCCTTCGTGTCCAGTGGTCCTATTGTGGATATCTGTAGAACTGTGGTTTGGTCTACTCCAAATATGTTTATTAGACATTGCAAGGTAGATTGTTATGCCTCTGCAGACGCCTCCTTCGGTAGGCATGTATTACAACAGGTATTATTCTCCTCTTAGGCAGCCTGAGCCCACCCTACTGGGACTGATTTGGTACATTCTTCCTGATGGCATGCTACCTGGGGAAAACAGACCAATGGTCTCACCTGAAGGGTGGTTTCCCCAGATATCATGCCATCAGGGCCCTCCCTAATTTTTTTGGAGGGATGCCTATCCTCTTGGAAGGGATGCCATCTATGTATGTTTATATGCTTTAACTTTTTCAACATTGTTCGTCTCACTTTTACTAAGGCTATTTTCTCATGTTGTTTAAATGGGAGTCAAGTGGAGTTTATTTATTTGCATTGCTCCTTCTAACTAATGTTTCTTCCGAGTTGATTAAGGATCCTGAATGTGAGTCATCCAGAATGGACTGGGGTCTCACCAGAAGGAGTACCAGAAGTCTTTACAGGCGGGCCTCGCTTTACGGCACTTCGCCTTTCGGCATTCCGCTAATGTAGCGACTTTCAATTAGGGAAAGTCCCTGCTTTAAGGCTCTTGTTCTGCTTTTACGGCGGTTTTTGCTCATCGCATGACATTTTTGCGTCATTTTTGCGTGACGCGCACCATTATCGTCAATGGGTTCCGCATTTCGGCGGTTTCCACTTTTCGGCGGCAGTCCGGAACGGAACCTGCCGTATAAGCAGGGCCCGCCTGTACTCCTGTGCATTCCTGCCTTTGAACACTAGGTGGCCAATTAATGCCGTGTAACATGCCTGGAGAACTCCTTGCTTTGTTGCTTCAGCAGGATGGGGAAGGGCACAGACAAACAGGATGAGGGAAGAGCGGGAGGGAGAAGTTGCCTACGTGGCTACTGTGTCTTCTGGTTAATGGGTAGTTTCAGAGCTGCAATGCAACATTGCCACACCAAGCATTTAAAGTGCATGCCTTCCCACAAAGAATCCTGGTAACTGTAGTTTACCCTTCACAGAGCTACAGTTCCCAGCATTCTTAACAAACTATAGTTCCCAGGATTTTTTTTTGGGGGGGGGAGCCATTTGCTTTAAATGGGCTTTAAATGTATGGTCTCTGGGTTGCACCCTGGCAAGCCTAGTTGTTATGATTGTCCTTTTTCTCTGGACACAAAAGATGCTACTCAGTTTCTCCTCAGGCTGGTATGTATGGATTTGACATGGAAGTCCAATTCATATCCAGCTACGGTGTGAAACACTTTCCTCATTTCCCCACAAGGATGGAGGGCAGGGTCCGAGACCATAGCCTGGCTCATTGGGCTCTTCCCCATTACTGTTTACAGTCCCTTCCCTGCTTAGAATAAAGCTGACCTTGCTGATGCTGCATTACTCACCAGATCTGAGTACAGCCGATTTGGAATGGTGGGTGTCTGTTGGTCAACGCAAACCACTTTCTTCATGTCATCAAAGCTCGGGTCGATTGGCACCATATCAAAGAAAGGAGGCTTGTAATCTTCAACAATCCCTGCAGGATGAAAAGATGATGCAGTGGGGAGAGAGAAGCTTGAGGTGAGGTTGTGCAAATCTATAGGGCATTCCATCCCTACTGCTGCACACCAGACTGTGTAACTCCTCTGGAAGTGTGTGTGTAATGTGTATCTTTGTCTGTCTGTGTGTCTGTTGCAGGTCCCCGTGCTCTGCCACAGTCGAGCATGAGCAATAAATGGAACACAGGGTGAGGATTTACAGACAGAGGGATGGGTTTATTCAAATAGCAGATTTAATTTTCAGTGGCTCCATTTCTGTTCTGCGAGGAAATGGTCTGCAGTCTGGCCTGGGGTACAGCTGAAAGGAGGCTAAGCATGTCCTTGGTCTCAGACAATGGAGTCACCAGGAACACACAGCAGGTTTAGCCCCAGTTCCAGTGGTGGTGCCCAAGTGAACTTCTTTACTTTCTCCTGTATGAGTGAATGGCTTTCATTCACTCCTGTGGATAAGTGCAGAGTGCTCAAAGACACTGCTACGAGGAAGGCCCATTTCTGATACTTAACTGCCCCAGTCTCTGCTGACAAGAATCCAACCGGGGGTGCAGAGATACACTATAACACTATGGAATAGCCCTTGGAATATATCTTCCTTCCCTCCTCCTGTCATCACAACTAGGGTACTTATCAAGAAGGGCCATGTTAACCCACAGAAATAGTTTTTACTTTACTGAGGATGATTTTCCAACTGTCAGCATATTAAGGATATTTCTGTATTCAACTACACAATTTTAAAACAATGTGTTTGTTAATGTTGCCAGGGAAAGTTATGCACAATGTATTTTTTTCATCTGGCTGTTGTTTCTTTCAGGAGGTGACAAAGTGCTTTGACAAACATATATTTCCATGTGCAGCAAATGTTCAAGCAAAGTTACTTTGTTATTGCTACCTACAGATGCACAGTATCACCATGTATGTAGTGTGAAGTTTAGGAAAGAAGATCCCATTCCTGTTTTAGAAAGCACTGAGATCCTTAAGATGGCCTGGGCACTTTATCCACAGATAAAGTAAGCCAACATGCTCCAAGCCTGCAGTAAAATCAGCTTCTCATCACTTTCAACAGAGTTTTGCACATCAGTACTAGGGATGGAAAGATCTGTCAATTTCAATTATTTCAGTTTCTCAGTTTTCTAATCTTAAATTAAGTTCTCCACATTTCTGCAGCAGTTTGTGATTTCCCCCAAAAAACTCCTCATGAAAATTCTTCAGCATTTTAGTGTGAATTTCTCCTAATAAACACATTTTTGCATGCAGTTTTGACTAAAGTACACATTTTTGCAAGCAATTTATCCTAATATAATGCATTTTTAAATGTTGTTTTCACCAGTATATTCATTTATATATATATAAAACATGGATGCACATAGGCTTGTCACAGTGATTGCTGATGGCTCTGATATCTTAATCTTGCTTCTTTATCTTGCAAAAACCATTTCCATGTACTCTGTCATAGACAGTGACACACTGTGATATTAAACCGTGTAAGAATCAATAGCTGAAGAAGAATACAAAATTATAGTCTGTGGCTGTTTGCACACACACTGAGTTTGACAATAATGGAGGTTTATTTGGCAACAGTACATCAGCAACATCTCAGCAGATCTGAAACATTAAGCAGTGGGATATCTCTGGACTGCAGGAAAATGGTAGGCTGTAGATTTAGTTACAAAATCCTGATATCTTTCTATGGGAGAAATCTAAAGACACACAGCCTGACTATACCTTGTGATAGCTTTACTAGTGCAAGGAATTAATTCAACCTCGCATGTCAAATTTTCCATCAGAAAATGCTCCATGCTATCCCAGATTGTGGGTGGGCACATTTACTCAGCGGTGTCACTAGCGGGATTGCAGAGGGGGTGCAGACCTCTGGTGCGCGCCCTCCCAGGGGCATGGACGGGGTGGCTGGGCTTGCGCGTGCGTGCGCGCGCGCACTCAGGTCCAGCCACCCTGTCCATGCCCCTGGGAGGGCGCACGCCAGAGGGGCACCCAGCCGGAGAAGGCCTGGGAACGCCAGCGCGCCTCCCTCGCCCCGCCGACGCTGCTCCCACGCTCGCCCGCCAGCCTGCCTCCGAGGAGTTGGAGCAGCCTGGCTGGGCAATGGCGTGGGGCGGGGCAGCTCTGGGTGTCACCCCCCTCATGGTGACACCTGGGTGCGGGAAGCACCCTCCGCACCCCAGTAGTGACGCCCCTGCATTTACTGTGTATCATTTGGGAAACTGTCAATGGCAATGTTCATGATCCTCCAGTCTGGGGGTGGAGAAGCATGAAAGGAGAACTCCAGCCGGTAACAACTGAAATGTGCTGTGCAGTGTGCACCAGAAAGAATACTAAACATGATCCACCACTGCATCTGGAAAATTAATGTCAGTGAACCATGAAGCATCAGGGGCACATGCTAGCATTATGAGGTGGAATGTATTGTGCAAAACTGTAAGACTGTACAAGTGCAGTACAGATTGATACTGACTATGGTCTAAATACTAAGTGTAATTTAATTTATTTTCGAAGTGTAATAGAATATTAAAACTTTTGCAGAGGGCAGCTATGAAGTCTTGTATAGCTGGGCTTTTGAAATAAGTGCAAAAGTGCATCTGTTAGGAAGGTTAAACATAAAAAAATGAAATGAGTCCTGCTGGATCAGACCACCAGCATTCTGTTCTCACAGTTGCCAGCCAGATACCCATGGGTAACTCACAAGCAAAACATGAGTGCCAGAGCACTCTCCCAAGCAGAACCCTCAACAACTGGTGTTCAGAGGCATACTGCCTCTGATATTGGAGACAATATATAATCATCACATCCAGTAGCTACTGGTAGCCTCCTCCATGAATTTGGCTTACCCCATGTAAAAGCTGTCGATTCTGGTGGCCATCACTACATTGTCCTGAGTCTTCCACCTTTCAGGTTCATTAGGTGACCCTGGGTTCTAGTATTATGAAATGTCTCTCTGTCTACTTTCTGCACACTATGCATACTAGTATACACTTCTATCCTGTGTGTCCCCCCTTACCTTTTTTCTAAGTTAAAAACCCTCACACTAAAAAGACTATGGATATGGAACTCAGAGGACGTTTCTCCCAAGCTAATGATCCTGTGAGGCTGAACAGGGTGCAGCCACTCCCTCAAAGCCGCAATTAGTCTCCAACTACAAGAAGTTATATTGAAGCAGTTGCAAACAAAATGGCAAGAAACCAGGTTCCCTGTGTATTATTCCTAGCACCTTATGCTTTTGGTCCCCTTGCTGGATCGTAACCTTGTAGTGGTGAGTGGGCTTGCGTGTTCCAATGAACCCTGTGAGCGATGCCGTCAGGAGTCATGTACTCCCAGCAGGGTCACCCATGGCGGTAAGGTCGAGGGAGAGGAACCAGATAAAGAACGATCCAAGAAAGTCCTCAACGGCAGAACAGGCGGAGGATAACAATGTGTATGTTACAACAGCTGTGAAGGCGGATGAAGGCTGCAGCAGATGAAGGACTTGCAATCGTCATGGTACGAAAGAAAGCCTTTTTCTGTCAAGATTGTGTGTTGATCATCGTTCACCGATCTGCCCACATAAAACAAATTCACGCACAGGCATCTTCCATAACAAAGTCCCATGGCGATTGGCAAATGGCGACAGGGGCAGGACTGTGAAATCCAGAAGCCCCTAGTCATGGTCTGGTACATCGGCAGTGGATACAGATTCAGACGGATCCATTGTTAGAGACTATATTTTGGAAGACAATCTTACTCGGTCACAAGTGATCGCCAAGAAGATGCTTTTGGTGCCACCTGGTGGCCAAAAACTCTGCTCACCTAGAACCTCTGGCAGCTGGTCTTAATCCATTTTATACTAATTGGCTCAATATGTCTTCAGCACTGAAGACTTTAACTCATCGGGGGTAGGCTGACATTTTTTTAAAAAAAATTATTGTCCTGATGGCCAATGAAGTGTTGCTCTATGCCTTGTTCTAACAAAAAAGAACCATAATGCAGTGGCTGATCAGACCCATCAAAACAGTCATCTGACCATTCCTGAGCAGAGCAACTAACTGTTCTCCTATATATTGTATAGGATCTCACATTTAGCAAGGATTAGGGTATGTGAGTATGTATCTACCTGCCTGCATATGTGTATTCACTTGTGGCCACTTTAGGCACTTAGCAGGCATCCAATTAAGGCCATGAACTGTGAATATAATAGGCTTATGAATTGGCAGTGTTTCTTCTGAAAGAGAGATATAGGATTAGCCTGCTCAACCTGTGCCTTGATTAGGCAATTCTTTTGCTTTTTAATTAATGACTGTTTTCTTTTAAGTCTTTCATTTCTGGGGGTCAGGGCAGGGTCAGTAGGGATGAGAATTAGAAAAAGGTAGGGCTACTCTACTGGTAATATAAACGACACATCTGGGAAAGGCCAGAATGAATAGAGGCTGCCATTACTGTAAACTGAGAAGAATCCAAGCCACAGGACTGAGGCAAACACTATTGTATTGGGATGAATGGCTCTGAATCTGAGACCTTAATATCAGGCAGTGTGTCAGCCTAAGGTTAGCTAGAGGAGGAACTTGCAAGGAAGCTAGCTAAAGCTGCAGCACCAAAGGAAGCACCTTATAGATCAGACTGCTAAGAAATCCCTGGCCTTTAAAGAACTTCTAGTTCAAATGCCTTTTTTTTTGTTCTTGATAGCTGCCAATTTTTACTTTGGGTGTGGGGCAACATATATACAAATCTGGATCAATAGTGGTTTAATCTCAGCATTTGACAACTATACGGGCCAGTTAGGGTAGAGACACACTCAGTGTTCTGCTGGTTCCAGTACATCTCCACCTCTCTCTTCTGAAAATGGGGGCACAAGATATTAGTCAAACCCTACCCCTTTTTTCTGTAAAACTTGGTGGGAGCAGCTTGAGTGTTTTTTTTAAAAATTCAGCTTCAAAGAGATTTTGCAACTGATCAGCAGATCAACCCATTGCCCCTCTAGATGTGGCTAGGGAAACACTTTGATCTGGCGACTAGTGTGCTTACAGCCTCAAAGAGATTTTGCAACTGATTAGCAGATCAACCTGTTCCCCCTCCAGATGTGGGTAATGGAAATATTTCACTGTAGGTGACTAGTGTGTTCACAACCTATATCTAATGCTTATTCAGTATTCTGTCTTGGTGCTCTCCAGTCTCCACATGCTTCAAGTGAACTGTTTGTCTTTTAAAAACATGTTTAAGGTGGAGCCTGTATATTAATTCAATTAAACATAAGTTTTCTCCCACTTTTTTTTTTAAAAAAAGACCCAAAATAAAATTTTAAAATGTTGGAAGGCTATTGAAGGGAAGAAGTGGGTTGGTGATCTCACTGGTTCCCAGCCAATCAGTGCTGTGTAACAGCCAGCTGCTTCTGCCAATAGCAATGAGGAGTTCCCAAGAATTTGGTCCAGAAGAGAAGATTGTAGGTCTGGCCAAAACATGAGAATGCTTCCATGGTGGGCTGTCTGCTAAAGTTATGTATGTTCACTAGGGATGGGGGAGAATATCTGCTAAATTGGATCTGGCACCGGATTCCAGCTGAATTTGCTAGTTTGCCATCATTTCGGACTGGCACTGATTTCTTGAGGCAGGCTATGGCTGTTATTGGTATGGATTTTGCAACTGCGGCTGCAAATCAGCGAACATTTCCCCCCACACTTTCCCCTCTATTTTACATGTTTTTCCCACTCCGAAAAAGCCACGTGGAACATTGTGATCATTTACATAAGCTACCTAAAAATTATATAGTGTTTTTCCCACCGCCAAAAAAACAAGGGGAACACTATGAACATTCATGTAAGGTAACTAACAATTATGCATTTTTTTTCCTGCCACCAAAAAAGTTGAATACTGTCATCATTTACATAAGTGTCTACGTTGATAACTATGAAATTTGGGCCACCGAAAAGAAAATTAACTGCGGATCGAATTGGCAAGTGTGAGAGGAAGCGGGAACAAAAAAGGGCAGATCGGGATCAAACGTCGGGCTATCAGAATGCAAGCAGATTGGAACCATATAGTGATCTCCATAGTGTTTAGTGTATAGTGTTTAGGATCAGGAACACCCCCCCCCCAAGAATTAATACTCAGAGGATGTTGAATTCTGCACTCTGTACCAACTCCTTTGCAACTGCATGGTGCAGCCACCACATTCCCTGCCCATGTTGTGTCTGCAATTCCTCCTCTATGCCTGTATGGGTGAGAGAGCAGGATAGGCTAGTTATTTATAAATAAATAAAATAATCCCTTTCTCTGCGTAATTCAGTGGGTACATGGTTCTTTGCCCTCCTCACATCAGTTTTGTTAAGTAGGTTAGGCTAACAGAGAATGAGTGGCCCAAGGTCACCTGGGATGTTTCCAGAGGGGCTGTTTATTCACACAAGATGTGGTTGTTAACTTGCACCTTCTTGTGAAATTATCACTTTCCTAACTACAAAAATTCTGATAAGAAAGGTGATGGAAAATTGCACTGGAAAATGAAGGATTACAACCATCAGCTGGCCATGTTGTATAGCCTCCCCACAAACATATCCAGATGAATGCTGAATAAGCAGGTGACATCCTGTAACCTTAGTGCATGTTTTGTGCAAGCATATCAGTGTGGATGCTAATAAACAGCCAGTCTGAAAGCTGCCCTAGTGAGCTTCATGCCTAGGTGGGGATCTGAATTCAGATCTCCCTGGTCCAACTCTCTCACCTCTACCACACTGACTCTTGTTTAGCATTCTTACTGTGTTATTTACAGCAGGGATCCAATGATGGCATTCAAGAGGCAGCTGGACAGCCATCTGTCGGGAATGCTTTGATTTGGATTCCTGCATTGAGCAGGGGGTTGGATTTGATGGCCTTATAGGGCCCTTCCAACTCTACTATTCTATGATTCTATGATCCAATACACACTGACTGAATGCTTTTGATACCTGAAAATGCACTATGCAGGGGCACCCTTACTATTTTACTCTCAGGATGTTATTGGCGTAAATACTAACTTGTTGTTGGAAAGTGCACTAGATTTGCCCAGTCTGCATCACTCTATGCAGAACAGAGAACCTGTACACACTGCAGAACAGTATAAGGCAGCTTCCTATGGTCCTATACATAGTACTGTTTTCACACTACATAGTAGCATAGCTGTGATCATTTTTGGGCCTCTACCGTAAATGTATGTTATAAGTGCACGAGGGAAAAATAGGGCAAGAAGCAACTCTGAAAGGCCTCTGCATCTTTATGGAGCAGGAATAGCTTTGCTGCTATCCCCCTGCTGGATTGGCCAGAGGATAGTAGAAGTTCCATGGAGGTGGACAGTTGCCAGACTGAGCTGTGATGCTGCTTGTTTCCTAATCAGAGCTGAACAAACAAAGTGCTGATTGAGTCTAATGGTCCCTTTAATCAGTAAGCCAGGCGCTGACACTAGATTACAGTGTTTATAATTTACAGCTAATCATTTGTGTGGAAAAGAAAAATAAAAAACCCTCCATCCAACTAGATTAGTCAAAAGCATTCACATTAACAAGCCTGATTAGTGATTATTTCTGCACAGGGAGCCAAATGCAAGGGAGATGGTGGTATACGGGCTGGCCCAGTTCCTTTCCCTGTTCCCCCAGTTGCAGCTGCTATTGTAAATCCTAAATGGACAGTTTACCCAGCTGCTGTGTTAGATGTTACAAAAGGGGTGGGGAACTGGATCCTTATCTCCCTCACCCGTCCACCAGGTGGGCCAAGTTTGACAGGTGGGTAGGGTCACCCACCTGTCTGTCAGATGATGCCACAATGACATTGGGTGTTTCATTTTGAAACCAAACCGTGAGAACAAAGACACAGCTTGCAAAGCTCCAACGATCAGCTGATCATTGGAGCTTACAAAGCCAGGGACACATTGTTCCACGTGACCCAACGATCTGCTGATTGGGGTTGAGAAGCCCCGTGCACAGGGCCGGATTAAGCTGAGGAGGGCCCCTAGGCTGATTGGTGTTTGGGCCTCCCTATCCCCATGCTTCACCTACCTTTCAGTTGTTTTTTGCGGCGTGCGCAGGTTTGCCATCAATAAAGATGGCGACTGAGGTTTCCCTAAGAAGCTGAAGCCTCTCCTGCCATCTTTGTAGATGGCAGCAACGCGTGCATATAGCACGCATGCATGCCATCAGCCAAGATGGCGGCAGAGGCTTCAGCCCCTTAAGGAAACCTTGGCTGCCATCTTTATTGATGGCAAATCTGCGCATTGCAAATAGCAATGGAAAGGTAGGTAAAGCGGGGGAATAGCGGGGGGATGGTGGTCCGCGGATGCTTCTGTGGATCGTGGAAGGAGAGCGGAGGGCCCCCTGTAGCTCCAGGGGCCCTCAGGCCAGTGCCCCACGGGCTCCCAAGAGCTCCAGGCCCCTAGGCTTCAGCCTACTAAGCCTAATGGATAATCTGGCCCTGCCCATGTACAGCACTTCTAAAGACCTGACAATCAGCTGATCACTGGAGCTTGTGAACCCAGGAGCACGGGACTTTGCACAGGGCTTTGCAGGTGCTGCCAAGTTTGGTGGTGGCTGCAGATCCCCTTTCAACCCAGCCCAATCTTTACCTGCCCCAAACCTGACTTCATATATATCAGGTGTAGGGCAGGCGGACATGGCTTGGCTTCTGCAAAACACTCTTATGGGCTAAATGAGGAGGCCTGGAGAGCCTAATAAGGATCACAGGCTGGAGGTTTGCCACTGCTGTGGTATAGACTTCCCTTCAGAGATGGGGAACCGTGGCCCTCAAGATGTTTGGGGACAACAACTCCTATCGTCCCTGACCATTGGAGTCCAACAACATCTGGAGTGCAATGGATTCTCCATCCTGCTTCAAAAGACCCAGTGAGATAAAACTCAAATGTCTTCTAAGGCTGCTTTCAGGCATGGCATTTAGCGTATTATTCACATGATGTCTGAGTGCACAGTAGTTGCAGGGAAAGCACTTTGAAGCCTCTTTTGGCTCTCAATCTGTGGTGAGTTGGTTATGAGCCTCCGCTGTATGACAGGCTCCAGCTTTTGGTATACTATTGCAAACACTGCCTTTCATAAGAAGACCCCTGCTGGATCAGTTCAAAGGCCCATCTAGTCCAGTACTGTATCCTGTTTTAACAGTGTCCAACCGGATGTCTACGGGATGCCTGAAAGCAGGACCGGAATGTAATAGCACTCTCCCCACTTGTAATTCATAGCAACTGATATTCAGAAGCATTAGGGGTAGAACAAAGCCATCATGGTTATGTTATGATGTTGTGCCCAAAACTGAATCCTGCATGAAATAGCAGAATGAACACAACCATCTTGCTACGAGATGGAGCCAACATGGACAGATTTTCCTGTAGCCCCCACCCCCTTATATCCAAACTAGGGCATAATGGGGAACAGCTACTATTCACGATAGTTAAATGGAACCTCAGTATTTGTAGGCAGTCTATCTTTGGATACTAGAGGCTGGAGGACAAGCAATACCAGAGGGCTGTTGTTTTCATGCCCTGCATGTGGGCTTCCCCTAGCTATCAGTTGTCTGCTGTTGGAAACTAGATGATCTAGTCCAGTACTGTGCTTTCCAGTCTACAGCTCCCATTATCCCTGGCCACTAGCCATAGTTGCTAAGGCTGTTGGGAATTGGAGGCCAACATCATTTGGAGGGCACCACGTTAGCTACCCCTGCTGTAGTCCAACAACATGTGAATGCCCACGAATTCCCCATCCCTGGGCTATGAGGTCAGAAGTCAGCATGGACAATAAATATTATGGGTATCATAAAAACAGTGGGATTGAAAAACCAACCTGATTATTCAGAGCAGAATCTCTGAATTCATGTTTTATGACCATTTGAATCATGTTGTTGTAGAGCTACTGCCTAGATAGCTGCATTTTCAACATACATTTTGCGTGTGTTTTCCATTCACACCCCTTACCATTAATGACTGTTCTCCGGGCTATCTCCCAGAGGACAAGGCCAAATGCCCATATATCAGTCTGCTTGAAGGATTCAAAGCAATCCATACGAATCTGTTCATCTAAAACCTCCGGAGCCATATAACGTTTGGTGCCCACTCGTGGGTTGTTCCCAATGTCCAAGTAGTCGCTGCTCTGGGAATGCATGACTGCCAGACCTGAAAGGGAGCCACAATACCAGTGGTTAGGAGAATGTTGGTCTAGGACAGCAGACATCCATGAGTTGCTTCCTTGATGATAGCCAGATTCAACATCTGTGACATAGCCAGATTCAACATCCTATCAAGCGCCTCACGTATCTATGCCTGTTTCTCTGTGACATAGGAACAGTGGCACCACCCTGCCATCATATTGCTAAATATTGGAAGAGCTCACATTACTGGTAGAGAAAGAAGCATATAAGGAAAGCTGAATGGGGTGGGGGGAGGGAGTGTGGCCCTTCAGATGTTTTGGATGACAAATCCTATTGTCCCTGACCATTGGTCTTCCTGGCTGGGGCTGATGGGAATTGGAGTCCAGCAACATGTGGAGGGCCACAGGTTCCCCATCCCCGGTTTAGAGGATGGCATGACTTTTGTGGTGTTCATGATGTGAACTTTATCCCATCTGTACTGGAATTGTTTTTAAGACTGTTTCAAGATTTTTTAAAGAAGTTTTAAGATGTTTGGTTTTTAGGATATTTTTAGTATTTTATAACTTGTTTGGCACCCTGGGCTTCTTTTGGAACGAAGGGCAGGATATAAATTTAAATACTTCTGCTACTACTGGGGAGCATGAGGCTGCAGGTATGGCTTGGTGTGTTGGATGAAGACTGCATGGTGGAGTTGAAGGGACTTAGATGATTGTCCAGTATATATGGGCCACATGGGCCACAACCTCAGCCTGTGCTTGTTTCTCACCTGCCCTTGGCCATCTACAGTGCAGATTGAGAAACCAAGAAGATCCCCACTTTTGGTGGCGGCGGCAAGGGCATGCACTGCCCTTAAATTTTCTGCTTTATACAAAACTAACTAGAGATAAGGATAGCAGGGGTCTTCAATAAAATATCATTGGGATTTTAAAGTAGATGGGTTTGGCTTACATTTTAGGATCTGACTGATTTCCTTTTTTGAGGTCAGAAAATAATTATTTCCCCTCCCCTTGAGTGAGATTGGTTAGTGATCTTAGTGTTATTTTGCCTTGTCTGATACGTGTTGCTTGGTTTACTTATAGGAGTTATCTGAAGCTGTAAGCACCTCTGATAATGCATCTGCTCCCTCTTCGGTACAGAAGTCAAACTAGATGTGGCACCATTCATGTGTGAATCTTAAAAAAGTAAATGGCAGGCACGTTCCCCGCAAACTGGACTAACAAAACTGCAGGAGGAAGACAAGTATGAATGTTCCTCTTGCCAGGGTCTTAATCTGGATCAGGGCCCCCACGTCTGCTTTTTACTTTTAAAATAAGTAACATAATTACTAATTGTGTGAATGGTGACATGTCTAGTTTGGCTGTTACACTTGTAGTGTGGATACAGCAGAGCCAGGGAGGCAGATATACTATTAGGCCAGCCTTCCCCAATCCGGTACCCTCCAGATGGTGCCGGATGCTATTCATCCCTGTCCATTGTCCATGCTAGCTGATGCTGATGGGTGCTGTAGTTGAGAGTTGTAGTCCAACAATATCTGAAAAGTGCTAGGATGGGGAATGCTATGTTAGATAATCATTTGGCACCCTTGAGAGTTAGAGATAGGGAACTTCCCCATGACATCCTTCCTCCCCTAGAAAGCTTCCACGTTTCAAGCAGAGGTGTACAGCATCAGCACTTCTGGTTTGCCAGGACGGCTTGCAAACTCAGCATCTGAAGTCTACTTACCCAGATCAGCAATGCAGCATTGTTTATTGTTCTTGACCAGGATGTTCCTGCTTTTCAGGTCTCGGTGAGCAATGGCTGGCTTCCCCTGGGTGCCAAAGATCTCCACGTGGAGGTGAACAAGCCCACAAATGATGGAGGTGGCCAGGCGCAGGCAGCTCTCCACATCCAGTGGTGTGCACTGCAGGTAGTCATAGAGGGAGCCATGCTCATGGTAGTGGGTGATCAACCACAGTTGTGTGCTTGAGTTCCTTGATGTCATGTCGGAGGCAATGAATCCTGTGGTTGGTGAAGGAGGACAGAGATCAGGAGCGGGCCACACACCCGGGCGTAATGATAAAGGTGTTTTAGAAATAAATACAGAACGGCTGTTCATTGGTCCTAAGGGAATGCTAGAAAGGGAAAGTGAGGAGCGGTGGTGGTGGTGGATTAATGGTGGTGGAGGAGAAAGGGAGAAAAACAGGAAAAAGTGAAGCGACAGGATAACTAGGATGGGATTGCAGACTAGAAGAAAAACCAGAGTTTGGAAGATTACTTTTAAAAAGTAATAAACTACAGTTACAGTTACGTGGCCCAAAAAAGTAGTAATTACTGTTACAATTACAATTGCTCTGAAAGCAACTGATTACTTTACTTTTTCTCAAAAGTAATCACTACAGTTACATTTCAGTTACTTAAAAAAAAACCTACAAGGTGCTGGCCTTGGCTGCTGCACATCTAAGTAGCCTAAAACATTAAAAATAAACACACACATACAGACATAGTAGAATAATTCTTTTTATCCATAAGATAGCAATGGTGGTCTCTCCACTGGTAAGGGAGGTGGGGAGGCAGAGGCCACTACTCAGATCTTTGCACGTCAAACCAAGTGCAGCCCCCCCCACTCAGCCAGCCAGCATAATCTCTCTCACTTAACCACCTCCCGGACTCTGCCCTGCCACCAACCAAGGGACATTCACCCAAGCAAACATTTTCCCCTCAGATGCAAAAAAGTTAAAATACTGCAAATGCAGCACAGTAGCCAGAGGGGGTGGTGGAGGCCACGTTGTGTGCCAAAAGCAAGTACACATACACACACACATGTTGTCATCTTTCACCTCCACATTTCTTTATCTCCATTCTGCTGCTGCCTCCTTCTCCTCCTTATCCATGTTCTTGCCCTCCGGCTCCTTTTTCCCGCCATTCCATTTTTTTAAACAATTGTTTTCTCCATTCCACCAGACTCACTCTCCACCTCCTCCCTTGTTGCCTCCTACCCATCCACAGACCATGACGATAATGAAAGTTAAAGAGGAAAGCACAAAAGCAGGACTACAGCTGAATGTCAAGAAGACTAAAATAATGACAACAGAAGATTTATGTAACTTTAAAGTTGACAATGAGGACATTGAACTTGTCAAGGATTATCAATACTTCAGCACAGTCATGGAGACAATAGTCAAGAAATCAGAAGAAGGCTCGGACTGGGGAGGGCAGCTGTGAGAGAACTAGAAAAGGTCCTCAAATGCAAAGATGTATCACTGAACACTAAAGTCAGGATCATTCAGACCATGGTATTCCCGATCTCTATGTATGGATGTGAAAGTTGGACAGTGAAAAAAGCAGATAAGAGAAAAATCAATTCCTTTGAAATGTGGTGTTGGAGGAGAGCTTTGCGCATACCATGGACTGCGAAAAAGACAAATAATTGGGTGTTAGAACAAATTAAACCAGAACTGTCACTAGAAGTTAAAATGATGAAACTGAGGTTATCATACTTTGGACACATAATGAGAAGACATGATTCACTAGAAAAGATAATAATGATGGGAAAAACAGAAGGGAGTAGAAAAAGAGGAAGACCAAACAAGAGATGGATTGATTCCATAAAGGAAGCCACGGACCTGAACTTACAAGATCTGAACAGGGTGGTTCATGACAGATGCTATTGGAGGTCGCTGATTCATAGGGTCACTATAAGTCATAATCAACTTGAAGGCCCATAACAACACTTAAGAGCAGAATATGTACAATACAACCAAGACATAGTTTGGTATGATCAGCATAGAAACATTTCTTCATTTTGTTACTTTTAAAACTACATCTACAAGCAAATAGTGTGTGTTTAGGATGGAGTTTATAGCAAGATTTATAATATGTTATTTTGATTTCGTAGAATATTTTGATTTATAATTCATTTAACTTTGAAATAGAATTATTTCTTTATAGTTTCTTATTGTTACTAAAATCTCAGAATTTCCAGAAGTACATAATGGGGTCTGAGAAAGCCTTCATTTTATCACTTGGGAAAATAATTTATTTTGATGAGGTTTTTGTTGCAGATATGTTAAAGAATATTCATATTTTGATATTCTTCTGCTGAATACTGATGATTTTGTTTCCTTGGCAAACAGAGATGGATGGATCAGTCTCTTTCCAGTCTGCATCAGTTCTGCATGTTCTCATCCATAGTCCATTCTGTCCTATTTCCACATTGATCCATGCAAAAATCCATATTTGAATTTGTATTTACCCACATATTTAAATATGTATTTTATCTCAGTGTATGCATTCAAGCATTTTTTATCCTAAAATGCTTTTTTAAAAGTTACACATTTTTGCATGGTTTTTTAACTTTGAGTTATACCACAAAATCTGGAGAAGAGCAAAATCCAAATAACTATTTCCAATACATGCCTTAGTGCAGGGGTCCCCAAACTGGTACCCATGAGCACCTTAATGCCCCTGAAAGCCTTCATTGGTGCCCCCAGAGGGAACCATAATCCCCAGGCTGCTTGATTTCATTTTTTTAAAAGTAAGTTTCTAGCATTTTTAGAACATGAGACAAAGCGTTCAGATAAGATTCTTCTCTGTTTTTGTGAGAAATCAGCCTGCTCTACAATGTTTTACTTTGCCCCCCCATCCCTGCGGGTGCCCATTTATTTGTGGGAGAGAGAGATGCACTTGGGAGAGGTAGAGATGGATGGATGTTCTCTGTGTGTGAGAGAGGTTGAGAGTATATATATGTGTGGTCTGAGAGGAAGAGATGTACTTGGGCTGAGAGAGAGGAATATGTGAACTCTCTCATATGTGCGTGTGCATGTGTGTGAGAGAGGGCGGCACGACGAGTGGGGGGGGTGAGCAGGATGTGGCGGCAGGATGAGCAGGGGTGGCAGGACGAGCAAAGGGGGCAGGCAAGCAGGCTGAGGAGCGGCAGGATGAGTGGGGGGCGGCGGCAGGGCAAGTGGGCCAGAAAGGACACACACACATCATGAGAAAATGTGTTGCAAAGCACTTTGATTAATTTCCCCTTCTGCAAGTTTATGCTGGTATTATTTCATCTACACAGCATGCTGCCAGTGCAAGAATGGAACACTTATCTCACTGCCCTAGACAGAAATCATTTATGGCACTGACAGTGGTATCTGCACTAGAAAACAATTATGTTTCTGTGTTTATACAATTAGCTCCAGTCCAAACCTGTCCCATCTTTACTGTGTAATATGTGTGTTTAGGATTGTAGACTAGGAGCATATAATGGCACAGGCTCTTTCCTAGAAAAAGGTTCCTACCACAGTAAGTGTGTTGGTGCCTTTAGTACCACAAAAATCTTTGTTGATTTTATTAGAGCTGTGTCATCCTATGATCATGTAGAATACACATTATTTTTGAGGGGCTGTGATGGAAAAATACATTTTTCAAAATTAATGACAAAAAGCATTCCTCCAGCAAATAATCTCTATTGATATTCCTATTAGATGAAGTAAGGACAGGACTGTGAAGAATGGAGATGGGTTTGAGGTTGACAATTCTGTCATATTTATATATCTGTATGTGTGTATATGCACACACAGCTTTTTGTTTGTTTGCTAAAAATGAGGTGCCGATATTTACACCTTGGTAAAAGTGCTAAAGGTGCCAGCACCAAAAAAAAGGGAAGGAGAAGAGGCGACAGTACTGCATAATAGTACCATTACAAAAAAGATTACAAACAAACCCCGCATATATGAATGACACTGGCTTTTAACATTTCACCGAGATACCTCTTGATTTATTCTTATGTTTCTATTTATTGCCTAGATTTAATGTTGCATTTTATGGCTTGTATTTTCTTTTTAACATGATGTAATCACCCGTGGCCAAAACCATTTTTAAAAGACAGCATATACATTTTATAATAAAATAAAATATTTTAAAATAAGCATTCCTTATTTTGGTCTTTTATGTCTTCCCAGCACAAGTCAGCAACCTAAAAACATCCCTTATCTCAGAATACTGTTAGGCAGGACAGCTCAGATTTCAGGAGGGGGAAAAGAAAGAGCTGACCAAATCCATTTTTAACACTACCAGTACAGGTGGGCTTATGCACTGTACTCCTTGGGAGGAGTGGGCAGAGAAACACTTTCACGCAGCAACACCTACAAGGCCACTACAGTTTAAATAAAAGATTTCACCATTTCACTCGCACATGTGTGTTTGGCGACTGCGTGGAAGAGCCAATATTTTCATCATCTGATTGCGTCTTATTTCTTATGTTTGGTCTATTGTACTCATCAGTACACCTTCTGCAGGCTTCTCGCTTGAGACTTTCTCTCGGTGGGCAGTGGGGCGGGCCCTTGGGGAGAGCAAAGGGTTGGCTGACATCCAGACCACAGCAGTAAGAGCTGTGGTAACCAGGAGAGAAAAAAGGGAGGGAAAAAAAAAGAATAACGAGGCCCGTTGCCCCCGTTGAGGATGCTCTGCTGTTGTTGAGGTGAAGGGAGGTTTCGCTTCCAGCAGTCATAGCCGCCTCAGTCAGTTCACTCCTAACGAAAAGGAGGAGGGGCAACTGCTTAGGAAGTCACCACGGCCTCCGCACCTGTCTCTGAATGGCCTGCAGCTGACCACGCAGAGATACAGAGACAGGGAGGAGCAGGGCAATGACAAGGATGGCGAGTGGGTGTTGCCAGCACCAAGCACCCGGCTCATTCCCCCTCCTTCCATCCTCTCTCCTTCCTCAGTCGGCTGCCTCAGGGGAGTGTCTGCGCCACGTTGGTAGTGGGATCAGCGTGGCAAAAGAGGAGGAACAAAAGTATCAGGCTGGGAAACTGCGGACAGAGCCGTGACCTGTTTCACCGAGAGAGAGGCGTGCTCATGCTCTCTCGCACTCTCTCTCACACACACCTTTCTTGAGTCGTCACTGGCATAGCTGCTGAGAGCTTCTTTACCTCCCCATCTTGGTGGTTGTTTAGGGGTGCAGGAATAAAAGGAAATCTCTGCAGGAGGGGCTGGTGATGTGGAGGAGAGCTAGTGGCACAGCAAGCAGAGGGGGCAGCAGGGCAAGGGGGAGCAGGGCCAGCGGGCCGGAAACGGTAACACACACTCACCTCCATTCTGCTGCTGCTGCTGCCTTCCCCTTCTTCATCCTTGTCCTCCAGTGCTCTCCCCTTCCATGAGGGAAGAGCCACACTGCGCAGAAGCCCAGTGCGAGGCATATGTTTTTTGTCTACCAATCAAAGGAGCAGAAGACTCCCCCTTCTCCCCCCTCCCAAGTAATGTCCAATAGTAACGTCGGAAACATTACTGTTGCTGCTAAAAAGTAAAGAAATTACTAGTTGTTCTATTACTAAGAAAATGTAATGAAGTTACCCGCTCGTTCCTTTAAAAAGTAGTGAATTACAAGTAACTTGTTATTTGTAACGAGTTACTTCCAAGCTCTGAGAAAAACTATAGGGGGACATAAGTGAGATATGACTGTTAGTAGATCTTATGCTGTTGGACCCATAGTCCATGTTATTAAATACTCTGCTGTGATTAGCAGCAGGTTTCAAACTCAGTTCCCCATGGTTTCCTGCAGAGGCCTTTTCCAGGACTGCTAACTGTGACTGCACACAGACAGAAAGCAGGGATAAGCTAAAGGATATGTGGTGCATCAGGGATAGGTGAATCTTTCAGTTTCTCATTTTTCCAATCTTAGGTTGAGTAGTCCACAGTTCCACATCAATTTGGGATTTTGTTTTTAAAGTCCTCATAAAAATTCATCAGCATTTTAGAGCTAATTTCTCCCAATCTTCACATTTTTGCAAAGCAATTTCCCCTATTATAATGCAGTTTTGTAAGCTATTTTTATTTTATTTATTTTATTTATATCCAGCCCTTCCTCCAAGAAGGACCCCAGGGCAACAAACAAAAACACTAAAAGCACTTTAAAACATCTTAAAAAACAAAAGACTTTAAAACACATTAAAACAAAACATCTTTAAAAAATAACTTTAAAAACATCTTAAAAGGCAATTCCAGCACAGACACGGACTGGGATAAAGCCTTTTTCACTAATATATGCATTTTATGAACATTTTAGCATGATGTATGCATTTTTGTACACATTTCTAGGCTGGAGAACTGCATTGCAAAATTCAGAGAAGTGTGAATTCTGAAAGACGGCTGTGTTTTGCTTTGTATATTGTTTCAGAAAGTAGATGAATTAGGTAGGTTCGCCTTTAAATGCAAACTGAGTCTAATTTCTTCCCCATCCCTAATGTGAGGACATGCTTGAGAGGAACCCTATACTGCTGGCATACAAAATGGGTTGTCTTCTTGGGTTAAGTGCGTGGCTGTTAAGCAAGCATCACCAAGATCCAAGAAGTTACTTCACTGCTTTGGAGATTTGGATCTGTGAATATCAGGAAAACGAGGAAAATATCCAAAGTCTGCATAAAGGTTTACCTTTGTTCTTGGATCTGACGTGACGTATTCAGAACTTCTTCAGTTCTATCATAAGGTTCAAAACATTGTTCTTTAAAAGGGTTTCTGGCCGTGCAAAATATGGTAGAGTTTGTAGCTACTCTATTTTTAAAATGATTTTGTGTTGTGAAAAATGATAGTGGAAGAAGCTTATTTCATCCCAATATTTTATATATATTTTATTACAAGAAAAGCCCAGCATAGATCATTTCCAAGAATAAATATTTTATACTGCCTCTGACTATTTTCCCCTTGGTTTTTGCTGTTGACTAATACACCTCCCTCTGACTTTTGGTCTGGTAGTACCAAAGAGAAGTGTGAAGTAGATGGCTGTGTGTGTTGCCGGGGTATCAGACTATGTAGCAACAATTTGCCATATGGGGCTGTCATGGCATTGATGATTCTGTGCTGACGGTTCTGTAAGGATTGCACCATTTCTACTCACCTAAGATGTTGTCATGCCTCAGCAGCACTGTGTTGTAGATCTCCGTCTCACGGAACCATGACTGTTCATCACGGGAAGAGAAGATCTTGACTGCTACATTCTCCCCATGCCATGTACCACGCCACACCTCACCGTAGCGCCCTTTGCCTATTGGGGTAGCAATTTTCACATTAGGTTTTGCTTATCTGCATCTAGGTTCTCTTCCCTGAGCTGGTGCATGGCTCATAAATATACACTCAAGAATGTCAGCACAAATTCTTCCTATGCCACAGGCATGGATGACAAAGAATTGCCCCCCACAATCACCCCCCATAGCAAATCTTACCAGAGAGAGCACAAAGCAGGGACTTCTTAGCAGGACTCAAATGTGGGGAGAGGGGACTTTATGAAGGTCTCCCAAACTGACATGATTTATGGTGATATGCAGAATGGGCAACCTTTGTTGGGTTAAACAATTCAGACAACTCAGTCACCATGGGTACGGATCTCCCACAGGATGAAGACAATAACAGGCCACCTCCACAAGGTGTGGTCATGCCCAGGGCTGGATTATCCATTAGGCTTAGTAGGCTGGAGCCTAGGGGCCTGGAGCTCTTGGGGGCCCGTAAGGCACTGGCCCGAGGGCCCCTGGAGCTACAGAGGGCCCTCCGCTCTCCTTCCGCGATCCGCGGAAGCAGGACAGGAGCCACGGATCGCGGGACAAAAGCTTCTGGACCGCCCACCATCCCCCTGCTTCACTTACCTTTTTCTCCGCTGTTTTTTGTGGTTTGCCATCAATTAAGATGGCGGCCGAGGTTTCCCTAAGGGGCTGAAGCCTCTGCCGCCATCTTGGTTGATGGCACACATGCGTGCCTAAGAGGAGAAGGGCCCCCCAAACACCAATCAGCCTAGGGGTCCTCCTCAGCTTAATCCGACCCTGGTCATGCCAATTATCTTAACTACTAGCCCTGGTCTTGAAGCAAGAGATTTTACGTCATGATCTGAAAATTGGAGATGGGGGGAATCAATTATCGTGTAACTGGGGGTGGGGACAGACAGAAGGTTTAGGAGAATCCTTATTGCCTTCTGTGTACATGTAACTTTTCCTCAAACTGAGTTCTGAAAAACTGGTTCTGCAGGTTTGCAGTTTGGTCACTTTGTACAGTGGAAAAACCCAGCTGTGGAGAACACTGGGGTGCCACAGGGATCCATCCTCTCCCCGATGTTATTCAATGTCTATATAAAGCAGCTGGGAGACATCATCAGAAGATCTGGTCTGCAATACCATCAATATGCAGATGACACGCAGATTTACCTCTCATTCAAATCCTCCCCACTGGTGGCATCAGAATTGTTATCCAAGTGTCTGGAGTCGGTGGGGGAATGGATGGGCAGGAATAAGCTTAAGCTGAGTCCGGATAAAACTGAGGTTCTGTTGGTGGGTGATAAGGCAAAGCTGGGGATTACCAATTTGGTGCTCAATGGGGTACATCTGTCCCTGAGCGACCAGGTCTGGAGTTCGAGGGTCATCCTTCACTCCCAATTAACTATGGAGGCACAGGTGGCAGCCGTTAGTCGGGCGGCGCTTTATCAACTTCACCTCATACGAAGGATACGCCCTTACCTTCCGAGCCGTTTGCTCCCTTCGGTGGTGCATGCTCTGGTTCTGTCTCGTTTGGACTATTGTAATGCTCTATATGTGGGTCTTCCGCTGAAGACGGTCCGTAAGCTGCAGCTAGTGCAGAATGTGGCAGCTCGCCTGATTAAAGGCAGCCGCCACCAAGATCATATTACTCCAGTTCTCAGGGAGCTGCACTGGTTGCCGGTGGTCGCTCGGGCCAAATTTAAGGTTCTGACTTTAACCTTCAAGACCTTATTTGAAGCTGGCCCTCTCTACTTAAAGGAACGCCTCCATTCTCACCAGGGGCGCCGTCGAACAAGATCGTCCATGAATGGTTCACTCCTTATTCCCCCAACAAAAGCAGCTAGACTGGAGAGGACTAGGTCAAGAGCCTTCTCTGTAGTGGCTCCTTCGCTATGGAATGCCTTGCCAACTGACCTCCGCCAGGCCCCCTCCTTGCTGTGCTTTCGATGGGCCTTGAAGACTTGGATCTTCAACCAGGCTGGGGAGGGGGTTTAGGTTGTTAGATTGCAGTTCTAGGGGTGGTTTTAATTTTTCTGCTTATGTTTTTTATGGAATGTATTTGTATTTTATTGTATGTCACCCAGAGTGGCAGGATAACCCCTGCCAGATAGGCGTCTAACAAATTTAATAAATAAATTTAATAAATAAACACTTGCTGACTAGCTAGTAACTGTGATATCACTAACCCGCCTCTGCCCTGCAGTCCCTGGAAGAGTTTTCAACTATTTTTAAAACGTTGGCATTAAAAAGATATACACCTGAACACATAAACAAATAAAAAACAGGCAGACATCTGAAGCATGAAGTGAGGCAAGACTAACAGCCAAACCAGTGTTTTGACTCCTAGGTATGTTTTGTCATACAAATTGAAAATCTGAATTCACAATCTGTGTGATGAACATGCTGTGAGTGCTCTTTAAATATTAAATCGATTTCTCTTCTAAAGTTTCCTGTGGCTTATAGAGATGCCACCATTCTTTAAATTTGACTTTTGCCAGTGCCCATTTCCTTGTAGCAGATGGTTCCACGTTACCAATGAAACATAGCATGAAAAACATTTCCCGTAATAATCTTTGTTGATTGGTGCTGTTTATAGGGTAATGCTGGTGGGATGGTTGAGGGGAAAGGGGCTCCAGATGAGAATTGGTGGGAGAAGGGAAGGTTAACATTTGGGTGCTTCTGTGTACTTCAGTGAGGAGGGCTAAATCATTGGAATTCTAGGTTGTGGAAGAACTTGAGGATCATTCAGTTCTCACAACAGCTGATGCTTTGTCTCAAAATCTCCAGGGAAGAAGTCTCTTCTCATTGGGCAGGGCTTGAAGCCACTTGTATTGAGATCAGGGCAAATCAGCCATGGTGCTGGCTTAATCATTTTGTGTGATAGCTTGAGACCATAATATAAAAAGTATATTTAGTGAGGCAGCTCAGAGTTGGAGCTGAGTAGGCTTACGTGATATATCTGTGTCTGGACTGGACCACTTCAGACAGCAAGATGGATTCCAGATGTTTGAATCCATCCATAGACACAAATATTCCCTGCACATAATATGCACATATATGCAAATATTCCCTGCAGCCTGAGTGGTCAAGTCCAGACAGAGGTGTTACATGAGTCTGCCTATCATACAATTCAGTACACATACATCTGTATATTCCTGCAATTCCAGATAACACTGAGCTAAGGAATGGCTTGAGAGGCAGGAATTTATCAAAGAGCTGGGATATATAGTCCTCTTCTGCACATGCTAGATGATTTTCAATTTACAGTTACAATTTACACACTGTTCCCCCCATGCCCACTTACCGACACATTCAACTAGGCTGATCTGCCGAGCCACAGTTCTTTGGACGAGGAAGGGCAGCCCAGAGCCGCTTCCAGTGGTGCAATCGTCATTCAACAAGTTCTGAATACAATTTGAAACAAGTGATGAAGGGCAGATGAATAGCAAGTGAGACACACTTTGGAAAATGGCAAAAGTCTAACATCAATCTGCCAAGCCATATTTAATGCACTTTATCACACAATGGGAATCGTTTTGATGTAGCCTGCTTATCTGCCTTTCTATCCAGGCCTGTAGCCACCTTAAATGTTCAGGGAGGGGGGACAAAAAAAATGGGGGGGGAAAGAAAAAATCTGTAATAAATTTAATTATTTGTAAAACAAGCGGGGGAGGAAATTACGGAGGCAGGCTCCCCTAGCCCACTCACCCCCCCAGCTTTGGCAAACTCTACCCTCAAATGCTGATACCAAAGTCAATTCTTAAGGAAAGTTTAGTTGGATCTCATGGCCTCCTTCCTAGTGCAGAAGGACAGAGGTACTAAAGATGGGAGGGTGAGGCTAGGGTTGCCAGGTCCTTGGCCCAGGGTTGCCAGGTTCAATCCCTGAGACTGATCCTGTATCTTTAGGAAAAAAGAAAGTCAGCCAAGTGCAGGTGTTCTTGCAACCCTGTAATGGGAAAAACCACAAGGTGGAATTCTCCCTTCCCCCTGCATAACTTTTAAAGATACAGGATCAGTCTTAGGCCATGGACCAGGCACACCTCCAGCAAATGCTTTTGCTCTACTGTTGGAGGTCGACATGGGTGGAATGGCACAATCAGGGGGGAAAGGTAAGGGGAAATGTACACATTTGGTGAGCCCCTTCCTCAGTCTGTGGGCTTTGGCAGTAGGCAGCCAGCACGCTGAGCAGCTGGGTCCACCTTCTCACAATGTCCTGGAGCAAGATGATTTCAGGGGCATTGTGGGAAATTTACATGGTGGCTATTCACAGCCATAGCTGACACAGACCAGAGCACTAGACCAGAAATTTTATTTTAAAAGGAGGGGCCAGGGCAGACATCAGTGATGGGTCCTGCCGGAGTGTTATTTGCCCCTGGCAGCTGGCTAAGGGCCAGCTGGCGTGGTCTGAAGCACAACCAGGGAGCTCAAATGAAAGCAGCAGCCTCTTCCTGCTTCCTTCTGTAAGGTCTGTAGGGAAGCAGGAGCCAAAGAAAGCAGAGATGCTCAAGTTTCCTCAGGTCAATTTGCATTCCAAGGTAGGGTGAGACTGAGGTGCTATTCCTGACAACTACTTACTTCTAAAGTACTGTCACCAGCTATGGATGCCTTCAACATGAAATCCATGTCCTCCAGTTCATCAGACCCAAACAGCATTTGTCTCTGCCGGCTCTGGACCACCTTCCATACAAAGAGTCCCACCAATGCAGCAAGGACCAAAATAGCAAACAACGGAACCAGGATCATCAGGAGAAGGTTCTTAAGAGAAGGGCTCTCTTCTGACTGATTGCTTTCACCTGATTGGAAGGAAATGAAATCAAGCCACTTGGTTACTGTTGCGTTTCTGATGTTGATGAGTCTAGTAGGCCAGTTATGTGCTATTCTATTCATTCACACAAATGGTAACATAACTAAAAAAGGAGTCTAGATCCTTTGCTTATGGGAGCTAATAATCAAGATCTGGTTATTTAAACATATAGTTCCCTGTATCCCAAAGGTTTAGGTAGCCAAATAACAATAAATTGGTGAGAGGTGGCATTCGTATGGGTCACAAGGATTTTTAGAGTGAAGAAAAACAAGTTACAGAAAGAGCGCTCACAGCAGGTTCTTAATCTACTTTATGAGCCCAGCTTCTGCACTAAAATGAATGTATCTTACGAAAATCTGCAAGAGGTGATTCATACTTTTTCAAAGGCCGGTTGAAATGCAGGTTAAGAACATAAGCCATGCTGGATCAGACCTAAGGCCCATCTAGTCCAGCATCTTGTTTTCAAAGTGGATAGCCAGGTGCCTAACGGGAGCCTGTAAGCAGGACATGGACTCAGCAGCACGCTCTCCCACCTCCAATTCCCAGCAAGTGGTATTCCGGTACTGCCTCCAACAGTGGAGAGAGAACATAGCCATCATGGCTAGTAGCTGCTGATAGCCGTTTCCTTCATGTCTAATCCTCTTTTAAAGCCTCTAAGTTGGTGGCCATCATTGCCTCTTGTGGGAGCAAATTCCATAGTTTAACTTTCTTTTGTCTGTCCTGAATCTTCCAACATTCTGCTTCATTGGATGTCCACAAGTGGTGGCATTATATAAGGAAGAAAAACTGTTCTCTGTTCATTTTCTCCACACTTTGCATCATGTTATACACCTCTACCATGCTCCATCTCTCCTTACTCGTCGTTTTCCTAACCTTAAGAGTCCCAAATGTTGCAACCTTTCCTCATAGGATCATTTTGGTTGGCCTTCACTGAATCTTTTCTAGCGCTACAATATCCTTTTGGAGATGTGGTGACCAGAACTGTGCACAGTATTTCAAGTGTGGCCTCACCATAGATTTAACACAACAGCAATAAGAAGAGCCTGCTGGATCAGGCCAGCGTCCCATCTAGTGCAGCATCCTGTTCCCACTGTGGCCAATCAGTGGCCAATTTGCACAATGGCATTTTGATATTGCCAGTTTTGTTTTCAGTCCCTTTCCTAACAACCCCAACACGGAGTTTGCCTTTTTCACAGCTGCCGCACACTGCTCAGAGGGCTGATGCAAGAGATTGCGCAGCCTGAGCCGCTGCCACCACTCCTCCTCATCTCCTTCCATTGCTCCTTCTCTTCATGATGGTGGTAGTACCCTCTTCCCCTCCCAGCTGACTTGGGGGGAGCTTTCCCACTTCCCTTTGCATCTGCCTTAGTGGTGTCAGCATTGGCAAGGCACTCTGCCTCCTCCCTCCCTGCTTTGCTCTAGGAAGGATCAAGGGGATCAGAACAGGGCGCTCTGGGTGGGGTGGCTGTGAATGCGCCTGCGTGGCGCTGGCTGCTGTGACAGTTAATGATGCCTAAAACTAGGTGGAGGAGATTTTAATGTCACCGTATCATTTTGAGCCTTGTTGATGACAGCTGCCGTGGCTGGCCAAAAACAAACCCATACACACTTAGGACAATACAGTGGACACGCTGAAGGTACTTAAGGCAAGTGTGAGCCCAGTAATAAATACCATACCTGGCAACTGGATGGCGAGATTCCGATTACACATGTTGGACCAGCAGCATTTCATGCCATACTTTTCTGTGAAGGAGCCCCAACAGAGCTCAGAGTCAGCTTTCAGACATCCTTTCTTGTGGATAATTTCTCTATCCTCCTGATGTCTGCTAACAAAACACAGCTTCCCTGAACAAATGAGGTTTTTTTCACAGTCTGTATGCTCGCAAACACAGGTCAGATTACCTGTAGGGAGACAAAGGAGGACAGCATTTTCCCCTGACATTTCCCCCTTGGTTTCCCCCCAATAGGGCTGGTGGAGAAATTCAGTTTGCAACCTGCCCAATTCACACTTTCTGAAACAATATGCAAACTGAAACACTGTTATCCTTTGAAAGTCACACTTCTCCAAATGCTGTGATGCAGGTCTCCAACCCAATAATGTGCATAGTAGCAGAAAGTGTATGTAAAAAAGCATATAATTGTGAAAGCAACATATAAAAATGCATTACATTAGGGAGAATTGCTTACACAAATGTGTATATAAGGAGAAATTTGCACTAAAGGGTGACAAATTTTCATGAGGATTTCTTTAAAAAAACGCTGATGTAAATGTTGAGAACTGAACTCAAGACTGGAAAAATGAGAAACTGAAATGGACAGATTTGTCTGTCTCTACTATCCAACCTCCTAGCCCAGGTGAACAATGTCATAGCCATGATATACTCAGTATCAAAACTGCAGGGAAAACATGTTTATTAGGATAAATTAATTCTAAAATGCTGATAAATGTTCATGATTCATCTATTCATCAGATGGTTAAACTTTTCATAGGTATAGAGGCAAGCATGATCATTTGCTGATCCAGCTGTTGTTAAAGAAACAGGAACAAATTGAGAAAGATCCCTCATACTGTAGATGCTCTTCTAGGGATCAACCTATGCATTATGTTAAATTTCCAGCTCCTATATAACCTCCCAGTTTCAGCTGCTTCATTACTGTAGCCATAACTCCAAGCTCCAGCCTTCCTGAAGTGGAGAAATGGAGAATTAGCTAATGAGGGAGTTGGGCCAAAGGCTTGATGGAAATGCCAGGGTTTGAGGAGGGCTTTGAATGATGTAAGAGAGGTGGCATCACAGAAATGTTCCAAGCATACAGGGCAGCAAGGGAGAAAGGTCAGAGTCATTTGAGGGAGTGGGAGATCTTCAGACATCGGAGGGTGGTGGAGCTGGATGACATTAATATCATTGTTCCCTAATATGTCTTTGCTCCAAATGACATCATTCTGCAGAGACCCTTGTACTGATCCTGCCCCCAAACATTTCTTACCAGCTGTAATGTTTCTTGGGAGGCTCAGGAGTGCCAAAAAAAGGCCAGCGATGACTCCTTGCAGCATTTTCTCTGCAGAAAAGGGCAGAATGAGTTAGAAGCAGGATTCTAATATGCACTTTTCAAACTCGCAGGATAACAGTATTTATCTTACTAAAGATTTGCAGCATGCATATTCATATATTTGCATATTTCTAAAATGTATTTAAAAAGAGTCTGCAAAGAATCATGTGAATCATGTGAAAAGAAAGGAAAACATTCACAGCATAGATAGGACAAAGGTCTTTACCAAGGAGATAAAATAACACACTCAGGCTGTGGGCACACTAGTCACTTCAAAAGCAACAAGAATGGTTTTTCTGGCTGCATTTTGAAGTGATTATGTCCTCGGCTAGACACACCTCTCTTTCCCACTGCTGACTTCAGATCTCTCAGAACTGCCCACAGCAAAGTGTTGGGCCAATCACTGTCACTGCCTGAGCCTACAGCAAAGTGTTTCCATTGGCCACACTTGGAGGGGCAATGGGTTGTTCTACCAATCAGTTGTGAAATCTGTCTGAAGGGGAATTAAAAAAAACACAACGCACTGGAGCTGATTTGACCAGGTTTTAGAGTAAAAAGGGGCAGGGTTTGACTAGTGTGCCCCCATTTTCAGAAAACAGAGGTGGAGACGCCCTGACACTGACACAACAGTAAGCATGTCTCTATCCTCAGTTGTTTGGATCATCTCACCAAATTGCATCTCTGCAAATGACCATGGGCTTTTGGCACAGCATCACTCAGCATGCTGGGGGTTAGTTTTCTGACAGCTCTGCTGCCATTTTATTTCCCCCCCTAATTTGGGATACGAAACATTCTATAAGCACAACAGAGTGGGGCAAAGATTCAGTATCCTTTCATGTGCAGGGTAGAATACAGAGATTTGGGTGGCACCTTCTGAATAATCAAGGACATAGATAGCTGAGTTTGTGTTGAGTATGCAGACCGTATGGGGCCTTCCGTTCCTGGTGTGAAGGTTGCAGATGTCACATGTCATCTAAATAACCTGGTAGATGGAACTGGGGAAGAGTCTGGTAGTTGTGGTGCATGTTGGTACCAACGATGCAGGGAAATGAAATTATGCAGTTCTGGAAGTAAAATGTAGGTTGCTAGGAAAAGGGTTGAAATATGAGTCCTTCCAGAAAGCTTTCTCTGAAATGCTACCCATTCCACATGCAGGGTCAGCAAGAGAGGCACAGTTGTGTAGTCTCAATGAGTGGATGTGACCATGGGGTTGGGAGGAGGGGTGTGAATTTGTGAGGCACTGGCGAACATTTTGGGACTAGTCAGGCTTGTACAAGAACAAGATGGACAAGAACCAGAATGGAACCAAACTGTTGGCACTTAAAATAAAATACAAAAAGGTGGCAGAGGAGCTTTTAAATGGAAGCTGACAGGAGCTGAGAAGCATCTGGTTTGGAACAAGTCATCCCTAAGAGAAGAGGGTGAAAATGTTTATGGTAGTCCAAATGAGAGAGGGAAGTACTAGACAGTTAAATGCCATTCAAAGAGGCTGAAGCACCATAGAGTAAAACAAATGTGCCAGAGACATCTGGGAAGGAAGACCATGCATAGGTGTTCATGTGCTAATACCAGAAACCTCCAAGCAAAGATGTGTAAGCTCAGTGGCGTCACTAGGGTTGGTGTCACCTGGTGCAGTAACTCATGGTGTCACCCCCATGGACCTCCTCCCGTATCAGACCATACAGAATCCTTAGTAATGTTTTTTGTACTAATGTTACTCGTAAATCGTAATTCCCGTATATCACTGAATGTAATGGCAATAGTAGTGACATAAACAACTAGCAAAATTAAAATTACACCTTTACATTACAATATCATACGCACAGCTCAAATTCTTGCTCTTATTACTAATGGGAGTTAATTATCTTGCATATGCCCATAGTACATTTTCAGATACTTTCAGACCCTCAGCAATTTTCAAGTGGTCTATGTAGAAGAAAGGTTTGGGAACCCCTGGAATAAGACACCTGCTTATGTCCCTATGCTGCTCTCACCCCTCATTTAGGTGCCTGGGATGCATGCGTGTGGACACACCTCCTCACAATTATGGAAAGTGATTCTTAATAATAAGTCTCCAGACACAAAGTTACATAGGTATTTATCAGTTGTTTAGTAGAAAATTCAGAGCTGCAGGGTCCCTTCATGATAGTTACAGCCATGTACACCCTTTTTTGCTCCTGGATTAAGAATGAGATCTTTGTTAATGCATTCTCTCACAACAACAAACATCTCTAGGAGCCAATCAGCATGAAAGTGGAGAGCGTTAGCAACTGAGAAGAGTCTTCTCAGTGGCTGACTCACCTCCTTTCACTCTGATTGGCTCCAATCTGCAGAAAAGGCAATGAACCATATTAGAAGACTCTTCTCAGTGACTAACACACTCCCTTTTCATGCTGACTGTAGGATGCTTGGAGACATAGAGACCCTGCTCCCAAAAAAGCAGAGGGACTAAGATCCCCTGGGCGACTACCCTCCTGGTGCTTATGGAGATGACCGTAATATATTTTGTGACGTGCAAGTTCGACATTATTTATTAAGTGTGTTTAGGATTACACTGATGGCATCCCCAAATATGTACTTTCACACAGACTTTGGTTTTCCATAACACAATGTTTGTCCGAGCCTCCACACTTGGGGGGCACTACTTGCACACCCCTTCCATAAGCACATCAGAGTTGGATACACACCTGAACCAAGACCCAGACAAAAGGGCACTCAAAACAAAAAGGTAATTACAGTGGCTGAGTAGATCTTGTACAGTGGTTATACTGACTGGGCAGCCACTGTCCTTCACATTTTACAAAATACTTTTTCCTATACAAAGATTAAATTTCTGTGTATGAAAAAGTAATATATGAAGTGGTCTCAATAGTGAGAAAAGTAAACAAGTGAATGGTGATCCAAATGTTTTTCATTCTCACGTTATGAAGCTAGCTGCCAGATGATGTATCACCTTCGCTACGCATGCAGCGTAGACTGAAAAAACAGCACCCAAGCCACCATTCAATACGTGCACGTGTTCTTTCCAACATGAATCTACAGGTCTCAAAAAGTAATGTGTGACAAAGTCCTCAAACACCTTATAACATGCCTCAAACATGGTCTCTTGTTCTACCAGCATGCCTTCACACCATCACTTTGCCAAAACATAAGGATAGGTAAATTGCTTTTAGGGAGGTTCACAATTATGATTTCCTATTTATTTAATCTAAAAATATTTAAAATACATAAAAACAGCCAGGGGAAGATATTGGAGAAATATAAAATAAACACAAATAAAAAAAGGGGGGGAGGAGGTGAAAAGACCTTAAATGTGCTACTCACCATCTCTCAGCCTATCCTCCCCTCAGGATGAAAACAACGGAGAACCATGACCACCCCCAGGAAGAAGGGCACACTTAAAATGTAGAGGAAAACATCATCTACAACCATAGTGTGAAATCAAATATTTATTGGGACACAGTATGAAGAAATATTTATATAAACATGACTCTCAAATATGTTTATGAATTACACAATCTTTAAATATATTTATAGTGCAATCCAATGTTTGTTTACTCAGAAGCAAGTCCCAATGTATTCAATGGGGCTTACTCAGACTGGGAAGTGTACAGAGAACTACAGCCTGAAGTGATAAGGAACTTGTTCTTTCAACTTGTTCTTTTAAGTTGAGACCTTATCCAAGTCTGAGTCTGTGTTGGAATTGCTTTTTAATATGTTTTTAAGCCTTTTTTTAAAAAAATGTTTTTTAAAGTTTTTAAAAAATATTTTCAAATATGTTTTAATATATTTTAAAGTCTGTTTTTATGCTGTTTTAAAGTGCTTTTAGTGCTTTTGTTTGCCACCCTGGGCTCCTACTGGGAGGAAGGGCGGGATATAAATCAAATCATAAATAAATAAACTTCATTCACCCAACCCAAAATTCAGAATCATGCGTCTTTAGGCTGTTTTCCAACTGTTTATTCTTGCTTTATGGTTATTGGATTTTAAAGGGATTTATTTCTTGTTGTGAGCTGCCTTGGTTTCCAACCCTACCTCACAGGGTTGTTGGAAAGACTACACACACACACTGCAGATGTATAAATACATACAGCCCATATAATAGTTTATTGTCAAATCAGTTGGTCATTGCAGAAAAATCAGTATTAGTTTTTAAAAAATCTGTATTCGTTTCCTACAGAATAAAAACTGTAATACCTAAGTAAGCCCTGCCTACTTGCTTTAAAATAGGACTGGGGGGGGGGGACGGAAAGAGAACACAAACACAATTCTTTTTTACATTCACTCCAAAGTCCCATTGATTTTCAGCACATTCATAACCATGTCTACTCAAAAGTAAATCCTATTGAATTCAATGGGATTTACTCTGGAGATATGGGATTAGCAATGCTTTTACCCCCACATAAGCAGGTATTTGGAAGGTTTTGAAAACACTGCCCAGGATCTGACTCCTACACACAAGAGGGGAAAAAACTGAAATGTATATACTTACCCAATTTATGAGATTTTCAGATAAACGAGGGGGGGGGAACCACCATTTTCTGGCCTTGCAATGAGGTTTACTAGACACTGCCACAGGTCAAACAAACACTTCACTGATTGGCTGCAATCCTGAATGGGCGGGGTTAAAGCTACGAAGTGCTATACAGTAGTTTAAAAAAAGATTTAACGGGGGCGGCTGATGTTTTTATGTATATCTCGAGAACCGGACCACCTAGAAACTTATTTTTTTTTAAAGTAAAGGCGAGAATCACCCCCCTCTGATGGTGTCACCTGGTGTGGCTCGCACCCCCCGCACCCCCCTAGTGACGCCACTGGGGGGCGGCTGACATTTTTATGTATATCTCGAGAACCGGACCACCTAGAAACTTAATTTTTTAAAAAATTAAAGCTGAGAGTCACCCCCCTCTGATGGTGTCACCTGGTGCGGTCTGCACCCCCCGCACCCCCTAGTGATGCCACTGTGTAAGCTGGAGGTTTTAAAGGAGAGCAGAGATATACTGTACATAAACCAGATGGAATGGAAAGAACTAATGGAACAATTTGTTGGAAGTGGGGCAAGAGCAACTCCTGTTTTGTTCTTTTGTTTCTGCTCCAGAAGGGAGATAGAGCTAGGGTACTCCAGATGGATAGGCTTGTTTACCTTTACCTGTGATGCTCTGACTGACTTCCTTCTGTCGCTAGACTGTTACGTCTTTAGGGAAGCTTACCTGCCCCTCCTCCTTCCACCCTTTCCACTCCTTTTTGTCCTCCGACTGTCCGGGAGAGAGGAGACATCCCTTTGTCTCTGCTCTCTCCAAGCCATGAGGCTAACTCCTACACCTGCCTCCAACTTAAGTTAGTGAGTTAGAGCTAGGTATGCTTTTCTATCTACAATGTAGTTCTATAAATAAAATAACTTTTCTTATTTTACTAAGTCTCAAGTCTCAGTGATGCTGATGCAGGGTAAAAGCCTGCTTTCTTAGGTAAACGCACGCACACGCTGGCACACTCGCATTTCATCGTCTGCTGTTACTCTGCTGCTGTGGTGTTGCTTTAAATGAAATTAAGCACACAAATTACACACAGCGCAACACAATTATCACTAGATATAAACTCTATAGAAAGGACAGAGAAGGGCATACTGGAAGTGGTGTCATTCTGTACCTCAAAGAGGACATAAAGTCATGTTCAATGTAGCATTAAGGTAAACATTCTTTCAGTGGAAGGATTTTTCTTTATGCAACAGAACATTATCCCGCCCCCACCATGTGCTCTGAGATTTCCCCCAACCCTCCCAAAAGCATATTCACCAAATGATCCCAGGGCAAGTTACAACAAACAAACAATTAAAATAAGTACAATGACCAATTAAAATAAAAGAAAAACCATAAAATAGTCAATATCAGAATAACAAAACAGCAAAACAAAACAAAGCAAAAAACCAGCAAGACAGAACTGAAGTACCCAGCAATGTACAGTAATACAGGAAGAGGCCTGGGTAAAGAGGTGTGCCTTGACTAATTGTCAAAAAGCATGAAGGCACACCTCTGAGGAAAGATAATTCTACAACCTGGGAGCCACCACAGAGAAAGCCCTGGAGTCACAGAGGATGCACTTCCAACAGGGCCTCCCCATTCTGATGTTGAGATGGAGAATGAAATCAAGGAGCATCCAGCGGAGGAAATGTTGGTGAAATGTAGCCTTTGCCAATCTGGTGTCCTCCATGCATACAACTCAATGCTGCAACATGCTGGCTGGGGGGTTGATGGGAGTTGTAGTCCAAAACGTCTGAAGGGCTCAGACTTCATTTGCCCTCACAGAGACTAGGTAAACGTGTATTCAAAGTCATGACAAAGGAGTACAACTTCTACACACCCTGTGTGTGCCCCAGAAAGGTTTGTAATGGAACTGACTGGAGGAGATGTGACCCAGGACTTAAGTTATGCTAAGGACTTTGTGTGAGACGCAAATGCTGTTGAACTGATTGGGAACCGTGATCACAGTGCTCTTAAATTCAACATATATTTCAGTGGACAAGTCCCAAGGAAGTCCCACACACAGGCACATTTGACTTCAAAAAAGGAATTCCCCCCCAAATAATGGAACTGTTAAAAAGAAAACTGAAAGGAAAAGTGAAGAGGGCCAACACTTGCCAGGATGCTTGGGGGTTATTCAAAATCACAATAACAAAAGCTCAGCGAGAATGTATACTGCCACTGGCAGCTGGCAGTGCGGGTGGGACTGAGCTGATTTCCCCGCTTCCAAATACTGTGGGTCACTGCTGCTTACCTAGAGCAGGAGGTGTGTGGAGCTTGGTGTGCGGCAGTGCACAGCAGCGGAGTCAGTCCTCAGCTTCTGCCACTGCATACCACGTGGAGCTCCCCACACCTCCCCCTCTCCCTCTTGGCAAGCAGCAGAAACCCATGGTTTTGGGAAGCCAGGACTCGGGAGATCAATGCAGCCCCCCCTGTGGCGCCTGCTCCTATGTTCTGCAGATCAGAAAAGGATCTGCAGAAAGGATGTCTGCATGGTTAACCAGCAGAGTCCGACAGCTATTACAGGCAAGAAGGCTTCCTTCAGAAAATGGAAGTCTGGTTCATATTAGGACAGTGGTTCTCAATCTTTTTTGTTTCATGGCACACTGTAAAACATATAAAAATTTTCTGGCGCACTTCGCATACAAAATTAAAAAATATATTAATATATTTTAAACGATGAATAAAAATAACTTAATAATAATATACTTTCATAATATTTGCAGCACACCTAGCCACCTCTTGCGGCGCACCAGTGTGCCCCGGCGCACAGTTTGAGAATCACTGCATTAGGAGAGCAGCACTTTCTGCACTTCCAGTTTCATACAAAAGTGTTGGATAGAGAGCCTAGGGAGCTATTCTGCAGGTATTCCTGCAGAGAGAGGATAGGCTTCTGAGCAGCTGCAGGCTTCCTTTCACTGACTCTTCATGATAAACTCTGCCTGGAGATGGTGCACTACCTTAGTAAACCTGGTCACGACATAAGACATGATCCGAGCTTCAATTGTGGGTACAAAGCTTTTAGATTTTTACTTTTTTTAAAAAGGAGAGATGGATGCCTAATTTTGGTTTTGGGAAGTATCTGGCCTCAAACGATGCTGAGTTTGCTCTGTGTTGCGTTGCAGTTGGATCCTCTTTTAGGCTACACTGCCTGGCTTTGTTCCAAGCTGTCCCCTCTTATCTCCATGAGCTGAGGCCAGCTGTTGATTTCAGAGACTTAGGGGTTTTGTAGCCAGCTTATCACTGATATAAAAATACTCTTTGCAAAAATCCAAAAATGTTCCAGCTGCTCCATTGAGGAGACAGAAGTGGGAGGATGATTGGGTGGGCTTTTTTGTTTTGTTTTGTTTTTGGGTCACTTGTTTGTTCATTTCCTTGTGAAACAGAAACTCTTGCCAAGCTAAACCCAATGGAGTCTTGACCTCACCCATTCCCCTTCCAACTACTGCAACCTTCCTCTTTGTAAACGCAGAAAAATTTGGGTCCGGAGAGTCTGGAACCATTTTGTTTTGCGTCGCCCACAGATTCCTAGCACAAACAAGCCGTCTTTCAGCTTCCTGCTATTCAAGAATTCCAATGTGTAGCCAGGGCGTTACAGCCCGGACAGGAATCAAGATTATTTAGATTCTGTCCCTGATGTTGGGGAGGGGGACGGGAAATGGAGATATGTAAACAGAGAGATCCATAAATCTGCAAAGGTCTATCAGAGTAACACCTAAGCAGCATGGCTCCAGCCATGGGGGGGATATAAACTCCCCCAGAAATGGCTTGCTTTGTTTTTGCTCATGGATGGGAAACAGAGGTTAAAACTCAGAAAACATTGGCCTGTAAATAGTGATATCAGAAAGGAACAAGATTCAGTGCAGAGGGAATGCTGGCTCACTGCAAATCAGATGTCTGTATCTGGAGCAGGTACTCCCCTCTCTTCTCCTTCCTTTCCCATTTCAGCCTTAGGGCTCCTCCAGATGACCTGTTTATTGAACATTCATCTTGATTCATTTGCACAAAGCTTACACAGAGGTTAGATTATATCCAGTCTTCCCTGAGGACTAGTTCTGATCTGTTTGCAAGGACGTTATACAACAATGAACATTCATCTGGATTTGCTTGCAGGGTGATCATATGCCTATGGTTAATCATTCATTCATTCCACACTTTTCAATGCATTTCCCTGTCACTTGAGGGTACCTCCAGTCTGTCACTCTTTTGTGAAAGGGATTCAAGGATTCAAGCCCATACCAGAACTTTAGGTTTGTGCAGTTAATTATGGATGAAAGGGCTCTGTTGTCCTAGCACAATAAATGTACTTTAAAGAAGAATTGGACTTTTTGCTCTTCAGAAAGTGTGGGATGAACAAACGATTGACGGGAAGACATGCAAAGGTCCCTTCAAACAAATCAGGGTGAATGCTCCTTATCGTACACCCACCCTGCAAACAAATAAAAACAAATGCTCCATAAAGACACTTTCTGTCTATTGCACTTCCTCCCACTCTGTTCTCTATTTCGGCTCACTTTCCTCGTCTTGGACAGCCCAACAGCTACAACACTTCAGCTCTGCCTTTGCTCCAGCTGTTGATTCCCAGAATTCTCTCCCTCTTGGGGAATCTTGTGACCTCGTCTTTTCGCAACTGGCCTGATCTCTAGTTCTCATAGACGCTGTCTCCATCAAAGTCTCTCAGGAGGATGCGCCAACAAGGCGCCTTCTTGTGTCTACTGCTTTCCAGATCTTTTTAAGATGAGACCTGGGAATTGTCAAATCAGGCTATTCTGTAAATTGCCTCCAAAAACTGGGAAACTATTGAGCAATCGCAGCCCACACAGAGAAGACAAGAAAGGTGAAAAGTTGTGTGCATCCTATTTTACCCTCTGTCAAACCAAAGGAAGCTACAGGTGATGCTCACAGACATGAAGTTTGGGACACATGGGTAAGGATGGACAAATCTGTCATTTTAATTTTGTGAAGTTTCTCATTTTTCCAATCTTAAGTTCAGTTCTCCACATTTCTTTTGTTAAAAAATCCTCATGAAAATTCTCCAGCGTTTCAATGCAAGTTTCTCCTAATAAACACATCTTTGTATGCGTTTTTGACTTATGTACACATTTTTGCAAGCAATCTTCTCGAATATAATGTATTTTTGTACATCATTTTCATGAATATAAGTATTTTTATGCACATTTCCCCCTAATATATGCATTTTTGTACACGTGGGTTGGTTGCAGAACTGCACCACAAAATTCAGAGAAGCACAAATTTTGAAGGATGGCTGCGTTTTGATTTGCATATTGGTACAAGAGGTGCAAATTAGATAGCTTCTCCTTAAAATACAAACAAAATTGAATTTCTCCTACAGCTCTACACATGAGCCTTCAAAATTCATTGCCATAGCACATTCTGACAATGGTCACATTTGGATGTAACACTGGCCATAAACATAGTTAGGGAAATTGGCTTCTGCGTGAGCTGTGTGCCTTACCAGCTTTGCCCCTCCCTTCCTAGAGTGGGGAAACACATCACGGAATGGGTGGTTTAGGGTTACGTGCAAACCAGCGCTTGCTATTTGTTTCTTCCAACCCAAGCCGTAACCGGAAAGCCAAGAACAAACGTTGGCTTCCGCTTGTGGTTGTTTGGAAAAAAATCAACTACGAGTGCTGGTTTGTAACACTGAGGCTGCAATCCAGTACACACTTATCTGGGAGTAAGTCCCTTGAACCCACTGGAGCTTACTTCTGAGTAGACATGTGTTGGATTGCAGCCCAAGCCAGCTGCTCCTTGGTTTATTTTCCCACTCTAGGAAGGGAGGAGTAAAGAGGGGACTGTCAGAGCTACATGTATCAGCCCACAGCTCATGCACAAGCTAATTTCCAGAAAAGACATCATACTCTGTAACTAAACACAAATAAATGGTGCAAGCTATTCGTCTACTTTTGGTAAACTTCCCCAGACCAATTAATCAGGTGCGTATATGTGGCCAGGGAGCCACCCCATGTAAAATCAAATGACACTTGGACCCTTCCAGCATTAGGGGCTGAGGGCTCCAGATTCATCCTGAAGCAGGAAGCTGGGCAACAGCACTTCAGTACAAGCAGAAAAGAGGGAAATAGCCTATATGATATACCTGGATCAAGTCCACAGGGTGAACATTTTCTGCATTTGCTGATTTGCCATTTTAAAACTTACTGTTTATTTATTTTTTGGTTACATCTGCTTAATCACCCAGGTTCTCCTAACAAACACGATGTTCCCCACAGGCTGCTGGGAACAGCTCAGAAACATGGGCAGTGTCTGTTAAGGGCTAATACATTGGAAGGGGACTATGCAGAATTTCCAGAATTTTTCAGGAACTGGGCTTCCTGTGTCCTGCCACAGATCACTCTTGAAGGAAGGGATAACAGACGTCACAGTTATGAAGGGAAAGCCATAAGTGTGTATGTTTGTGTGCACACTGACAGTTTTTGAATGGATTGCCACAGCATCACTTCAACAGACTGTCCGTCCGTCCATCCAGATAGCACAATCTTCTATTGCATGGTAATGGCACTTGAATGCCTATATAAGTCTTTTTGGACACATTCATGGAAGATTGATCAACCAATGGTTAGTAATCATGACAGATAAATGGAATTTCCCAACTGGGAGGCACCATGCCTCTGAATACCAGCTGCAGGGAGCAACAGCAGGAGAGGGCAACTGTTGCCCTTGTGCCTTGCTTGTGGGCTTTCCAGAGACATCCGGTTGGCCACTATGAGAAACAGGATGCTGGACTACATAAACCTGATTCAGCAGGGCTCTGCTTATGGTCGTCTTTTTTTTTTTTTTTGACATTCTAAATCCCCTTAAATGACATTAAGCTGAGCAGGAAGTGGAACTTATCTTACACATCAGAACCTGCGTTTAGTGTGGGATTTCACTGCTGACATTTGTCATGTGCTCATGTGATCATCTTCAGCCTGCTCCACGAGCTAGGGGGAGCCCCCAGCTGATGAAGCGTCAAAGCCCCAGCTGACAAAGCATCAAGGCGAGTTAAGCAACAGAGCGAGAAGAGGATAAGTAGCACCCATTTATTTCATTATTTAATTGAATTAAAACAGCTCAGAGTAATAAGTAATAAGGGCAGCCTAGGGTCACCGTGAGCTAGGAGCCAAATCCTGAAAGAACCTGTAACTTAGGAGACAGATCCTAGGCCCCAGCTGACAAAGCGTCAAGGCGAGTTAAGCAGCAGAGCGAGTTCGGCAGCAGGGCGAGGAGGCCAGCCCCCCCTACTCTGCCCGTCTGTTCCTTGACCTCAACTAAACCGCAGTTTCCAACTCATTAACTTAATAAACCTTAAACAAAACTATGCAGGTAAGAAGCCAGCAGGGGTGTGGGGGCTTTCCAGTGGTTTGCACTGCCTGCAGCATGTACGACTATCTGCCTGTTGGACAGAAGTCGTGGGTGTGCTCTCGGTCCAATGAGCTCCTGGCTCTCCGGGAACGACTTCATTTCCTTGAGGCCAAGGTGGCTGACCTGGAAAAGCTGAGAGAGGCAGAGAGGTGTGTGGAGGAGGCCTTCAGGGACGTTATAGCTGTGTCCCACTCCAACGATGATAGCTCTCCTGCTATCATGGAGAACGATGGTCTCGGGGAAGGAGAGCATCCAGCCGAGGAAGAGGGAAACGATCCCTTAGAAGGGACCCATTCCTTGGGGGATGAGGAGCTATCCGCTCGTGCCGAGGACATATCTCCGGGGGGTGGAGAGATCCTTGTAGTGGGTGATTCGATCATTAGGAACATAGACAGTGGGGTGTGTGATGGGCGTGCAGACAGCAAGGTGATTTGCCTGCCTGGCGCGAAGGTTGTGGATATCGCCCGTCGTTTAGATAATTTGGTAGACAGTGCTGGGGAGGAGTCAGTGGTCGTGGTGCACGTTGGCACCAATGACATGGGGAAATGCAGCCGTGAGGTCCTGGAAGCAAAATTTAGGTTGCTAGGTAGGATGCTGAAAGCCTGGACCTCCAAGGTGGCTTTCTCTGAAATGCTACCAGTTCCACGCGCAGGACCAGCCAGACAGGCACAGCTTTGCAGTCTCGATGTGTGGATGAGACAATGGTTTCAGGAGGAGGGGTTTGGATTTGTTAGGCACTGGCGAACATTTTGGGACAAGCCAGTCTTGTACAAAAGGGACGGGCTCCACTTGAACCATACTGCTGGCACTTAAAATTAAAAAGGTGGCAGAGCAGCTTTTAAACTGACTGAGGGGGGAAACCCTACAGGAGCTGAGGAAGGTCCAGTTCGGAATAAACCTCCCCCCTGGGATAAAGACCAAAGAAATGATGACATTTTAAAAGGGGTAGGCCTAGAAGTAGGCATTGTGAGAGCAGGGGCACAGGATATAAATTCAGAAGAGCAAAATTACCACAGGCCAAACCAAAAGTGCCAAAGACACTTGAAGAGAGACACTGCTTACAAGTGCCTGTAGCTAATGCTAGGAGCCTCCGAACCAAGATGGGAGAACTGGAGTGCTTGGTCTTAGAGGAGAGCATTGATATAGTGAGCATAACGGAGACCTGGTGGAATGGAGAAAACCAGTGGGATATGGTTATCTCTGGATATAAACTATATCGAAAGAACAGGGAAGGATGTATTGGTGGTGGTGTCACTCTATACGTGAAAGAAGGCATTGAATCCAGCAAGCTCAAAACCCCAAAAGTTTCTCCTCCACAGAATGGTTGTGGGTGGTGATACCATGCCCCAGGAGGGATTTAATACTGGGAACGATATATCGTCCCCCTGATCAAAATGCTCAGGGAGACCTTGAGATGAGATATGAAATTGAGGAAGCATCCAAACTAGGAAATGTGGTAGTAATGGGTGACTTCAACTACCCGGACATAGACTGGCTGCATATGTGTTCCAGTCATGACAAAGAAGCAAAATTTCTAGATATTCTAAATGACTATGCCCTAGACCAGTTGGTCATGGAACCGACCAGAGGGACGGCAACCCTGGACTTAATCCTCAGTGGGGACCGGGACCTGGTGCAAGATGTAAGTGTTGTTGAACCGATTGGGAGCAGTGACCATAGTGCTATTAAATTAAACATACATGTAATAGCCAATTGCCAAGAAAATCCAACACGGTCACATTTGACTTCAAAAGAGGAAACTTCACAAAAATGAGGGGATTGGTAAAAAGAAAGCTGAAAAACAAAGTCCAGAGGGTCACATCACTCGAAAATGCTTGGAAGTTGTTTAAAAACACTATATTAGAAGCTCAACTGGAGTGCATACCGCAGATCAGAAAAGGTACCACCAGGGCCAAGAAGATGCCAGCACGGTTAACGAGCAAAGTCAAGGAAGCTCTCAGAGGCAAAAAGTCTTCCTTCAGAAAATGGAAGTCTTGTCCAAATGAAGAAAATAAAAAGGAACACAAACTCTGGCAAAAGAAATGCAAGAAGACAATAAGGGATGCTAAAAAAGAATTTGAGGAGCACATTGCTAAGAACATAAAAACCAACAACAAAAAATTCTATAAATACATTCAAAGCAGGAGACCATCTAGGGAGGCGATTGGACCTTTGGATGATAAGGGAGTCAAAGGTGTACTAAAGAACGATAAGGAGATTGCAGAGACGCTAAATGGATTTTTTGCATCTGTCTTCACAGTGGAAGATAGAGGGCAGATTCCTGAACCTGAACTAACATTTGCAGGAAGAGATTCTGAGGAACTGAGACAAATAATGGTAATGAGAGAGGAAGTTCTAAGCTTAATGGACAATATAAAAACTGACAAATCACCGGGCCTGGGTGGCATCCACCCGAGAGTTCTTAAAGAACTCAAATGTGAAATTGCTGATCTGCTAACTAAAATATGTAACTTGTCCCTCGGGTCCTCCTCTGTGCCTGAGGACTGGAAAGTGGCAAATGTAACGCAAATATTCAAAAAGGGATCCAGGGGGGATCCCGGAAATTACAGGCCAGTTAGCTTAACTTCTGTCCCTGGAAAACTGGTAGAAAGTATTATTAAAGCTAGATTAACTAAGCACATAGAAGAACAAGCCTTGCTGAAGCAGAGCCAGCATGGCTTCTGCAAGGGAAAGCCCTGTCTCAGTAACCTATTAGAATTCTTTGAGAGTGTCAACAAGCATATAGATAGAGGTGATCCAGTGGACATAGTGTACTTAGACTTTCAAAAAGCGTTTGACAAGATATCTCACCAAAGACTTCTGAGGAAGCTTAGCAGTCATGGAATAAGAGGAGAGGTCCTCTTGTGGATAAGGAATTGGTTAAGAAGCAGAAAGCAGAGAGAAGGAATAAACGGACAGTTCTCCCAATGGAGGGCTGTAGAAAGTGGAGTCCCTCAAGGATCGGGATTGGGACCTGTACTTTTCAACTTGTTCATTAATGACCTAGAATTAGGAGTGAGCGTTGAAGTGGCCAAGTTTGCTGACGACACTAAATTGTTCAGGATTGTTAAAACTAAAAGGGATTGCGAAGAGCTCCAAAAAGTCCTCTCCAAATTGAGTGAATGGGCAGAAAAATGGCAAATGCAATTCAATATAAACAAGTGTAAAATTATGCATATTGGAGCAAAAAATCTTAATTTCACATATACGCTCATGGGGTCTGAACTGGCGGTGACCGACCAGGAGAGAGACCTCGGGGTTGTAGTGGACAGCACCATGAAAATGTCGATCCAGTGTGCGGCAGCTGTGAAAAAGGCAAATTCCGTGCTAGGGATAATTAGGAAAGGTATTGAAAATAAAACAGTCGATATCATAATGCCGTGGTATAAATCTATGGTGCGGCCGCATTTGGAATACTGTGTACAGTTCTGGTCGCCTCATCTCAAAAAGGATATTATAGAGTTGGAAAAGGTTCAGAAGAGGGCAACCAGAATGATCAAGGGGATGGAGCAACTCCCTTACGAGGAAAGGTTGCAGCATTTGGGGCTTTTTAGTTTAGAGAAAAGGCGGGTCAGAGGAGACATGATAGAAGTGTATAAAATTATGCATGGCATTGAGAAAGTGGATAGAGAAAAGTTTTTCTCCCTCTCTCATAATACTAGAACTCGTGGACATTCAAAGAAGCTGAATGTTGAAAGATTCAGGACAGACAAAAGGAAGTACTTACTCAGCGCATAGTTAAACTATGGAATTTGCTCCCACAAGATGCAGTAATGGCCACCAGCTTGGATGGCTTTAAAAGAAGATTAGACAAATTCATGGAAGACAGGGCTATCAATGGCTACTAGCCATGATGGCTGTGCTCTGCCACCCTAGTCAGAGGCAGCATGCTTCTGAAGACCAGTTGCCGGAAGCCTCAGGAGGGGAGAGTGTTCTTGCACTCGGGTCCTGCTTGCAGGCTTCCCCCAGGCACCTGGTTGGCCACTGTGAGAACAGGATGCTGGACTAGATGAGCCACTGGCCTGATCCAGCAGGCTCTTATGTTCTTATGTGCTTAAGTCACATTCCACACGTACGTTGCTACCAGAAAAATGCAGCGGACTGCTCAATGTGGTTTGGGGGTTGCAAGCAGGCCTCATGGCAAAGCAATTACATAGCTGCTTCACCGCAGTTTGGATTGTTTCCTATTAAACCACATTTTCTACAGGCCAACTTTACATGAGAATTGATTATAATTTTCACATTCACAGGATCTTCTCTTTGTACTTTAGGTACCTAGGACCGTCAGCATTTTTGGGTGGGATTCAATTGCATGCCAGCAAATTCAGGTTGCACTATTAAAGTTCATTTGGAGCTCTTGTGCAGGAAACCCACTCCCCCCCCCGACTTTTTGCACATTTATTTATTTATTTATTTGTATCTTGCCCTTCCTCCCAGAGGGAGCCTAGGGCAGCAATAAGGAAAATGACACGAAAATGCAATAGAAAGTGTGGGATAACTAGTGCTTGACACAGCATTGTATAACCTCTCCACAAACAAATCAGAATGAATGTTCAATAGATAGCCAACACTGTCTAAAGTCCCTGCAAACTTTGTGCAAACAAATCACTGACAGCGATCTGATTTAAACCAGGTCAGACTGTTTATCCATTTGGGCAAGTGCTGTCTACTTCAACAGGCAGCAGCATTATCTGGGGGTCTCCGGTAGAGAGAGGTCTTTCTCATCATTTGCTACCTGATCCTTTTAATCAGAGATGGCAGGGACTGAACCAGGGACCTCCTGAACACAAAGCATGTTCGTTACCATAGAGTTATGACTCTTTTTCTACAGGGCCTGCCCTCCCATTAGGCAGAGTGAGGCAGCTACCTCAGGTGGCAAATGCTGGGGGGCAGGGACTGGACAGAACAGTGTGCACCATGTGCTAGGCTGTTGCCTTCTGGTGCAGTGGGGGGGGGGTGCTGTCCTGTTGCCAGTGTTGAAGTAAAATTCACCTGCCAGTCCACTGGTCAGCTTTTATACATGGAATGGAGGCAGGCAGCAGGGGGAAGGCACCATCTAGCCTTTTGCTTCAGGCAGCATAATGTCTTGGGCCAGTCCTGTTCTCCTGCCTTGTAAGTTTGCATTTTTGTTGTTTGGGTCTAGGCTGGTTTCAAGCACATCATTGATTTTCATTTTTTCCCTCAACATACCACCTCCCACAAGCTCTTCTACTTCCTAGAGCTGATGTTTCATAAGAGTAAAGAATATGAGCTAGACATCCATGGCTCAAATAGTAGCTGGGGACAAAGAGAAATTGTGCCCTTAGGTAAGTCAGTCTCTCCATCTGCATCCCCCCCCTCACCCCAATCTAAAAGATGGGTTGAATGTAATGGCTTGAGGAATATGGCTTGAGTATAATGACCTTTTACAGAGTCATTATAAGGATTACTGGGAAGATTATAAGAAGGGATTTGAACCTTAGAAAAAAAACCCATAAATGATAAGTACAATTCTGCGGCTGAATGTTTGGAAACCTCAAACGTATTTGCTGTTTCTGCTTTTTAATGCCAAAATAGCACTCATGACTTGGTTCCTTTTTTAAAAGAAAAAAAATCTAGAATGTGTGACTTCAAGGATTGGCCTTGGCCTTGGCCTTGTTTCAGGGTTAGGGAGGGGCTGGAGAATTTCCCACGGTTGCAGTCCTCCACCTAATGACCAGATTTTTTTAAACCCAGTGTCTGTAATGGAGTGAAGTGTGCACAACTGGATGACAGATTTGCAGTCTAAGAAACCTAGATTGTACCTCTTAGCTATTGCCATTTCAGTTACCTTCTTAAGAGTTTCAGAAAATGGGTGAAAATCTCACCTCACATATTAAAAAGTAAATATTCATCCTTTTGAGTTACAGAAAGCTGCATCAGGAATGGGGAGTCTGTGGCTCTCCAGTTGTTGCTGGACTCCCATCATCCCTGATCACTGGCCATGCTGGCTGGGGCTGATGGAATCCAACAATGTCTGGAGGGACACAAACCATCCCACCCCCAGGCTGTATTGCAGGATAGCTCAGAAGCTGGCACCCAAGAGTGGACTTTCGTAATTCATTGTCACAACATGATGGCCACTGGCTTAGATGGCTTTAAAAGGATTAGACAAATACTATATATGCAGGATGGAAATACTGGCAATTTTTAGTCAGGTTAGGTCCCAAATGCTAGGAAGGCATGGCAAAGGGGTGCTGTTTCCTTCATATCCTGCCTGTACACTTTCCAAAGGCACCTGGCTGACCAGTATTAGTGCTAGACAGCCGAGATGGACTCTGAGTCAGATTCACCATGGCTCTTCTTACACACCCTCTTTGGAGGGACAGATCAGTCCCTTTGGAGGGTTAGATAGTAGACAGGCCCCTTCTTTGATTTCTTTTAGGCTGCAGGTTAAGACCTTTTTATTCTACCAGGCTTTTAGTGACTTTTGATCTTCCCTATTGTCAAAGTGTTTCATTTGTTTTCTTTTCTTAAAATCTGGGCTTTTTAATGCTCTCTGGTTTGAATAGGGATGAGATTTAAATTGTAATTCACAAATAGGCAAAAAACCTTGCGGTTTAAGAACATATCTATAGCCCACAGATATTTCTATCAAACTTTAAAAAGCAGGGAAATTGGGCAGCTATAGTGAATGCACCAGGGGAGCAGGAGACCTGACCTCCTCTCTGAGATATTTACAAATTTGTCAAAATGCAAACACAATTTGGGTTGGTCTTTCACAGTCCAATCCACTTCCTGTGTAGCTTGGAATAATTTGGTAACATGTGCCTCTGAGCACAAGGGGCAAAGTCAGTAACAGGATTACAGGTACTCTGTGAACATGGCTGATTTTTAATGAATTTCAACAGATTATGAGAACTCTGACAGAAAAAAGTCCAAAAGGGGTCTGTTCTCCCCCCCTCTTTTTAGACTTTGAACTCTTGATTCTCTCTGACTGTTTTGTGTATCGTCATGAAAATTTACAGGGTTGTTAAGCAAGCATTTCTGAGTTCAGGACTATAAGTTTTGTAAAGTTTTGTTTTGAAATGAGCTTATGGGAAGCATCTGAATGGCATGGGGGTGTCTTTTCAATTTAACATTGCGGAATGCGAAAAATCAACGCTGGCTATAGTGTACAGCCACTCTCATGGCTGTATAATGAGCAGTTTTAATGGTTACAAACTGCTTTAGGGCTCTTTTTAGAACTGGAAGATGGAATATTAATTTTAATAACTCAGGGATGGGAAACCTGTGGCCCTCCAGATGTTGCCAGACTACAGCTCCTACCCTCATTATTAGACATGATGGTTGGAGATGATGGAAGTTGGAGTCTAACAGCATCTGGAGCGCCACAGGTTTCCCCAGCCCTGCAATAAACAATCAAAACAAAACAATCATCCCAATTTACCTTACAGACCTGTAGGGAAAATAAAATGTAGCATGCAACTGATCTTTGGGCCATGGTGAGAAAGAACAAATAATGTTCTTCTTTGCCACTGGTTGCAATAAGGGCAGGCTAATAAGGTTATAGGTAGGGTTGCCAAGTTCTTGGCCTGATCCTGATCCTGTATCTTTAGGAGAAGAGAAAGTCAGCCAAGTGCAGGTGTTCTTGCAACTCTGTAATGGGAAAAACCACAAGGTGGAATTCTCCCTCCGCCCTCCACAACTTTTAAAGGTACAGAAGACCTCTTGGTTGCCAGGCCCGGCCTCCAGGATGTCTTCTATATCTTTAAAAGTTGTGCAGGGGGAAGGGAGAATTCCACCTTGTGGTTTTTCACATTATGGAGTAGCAAGAACACCTGCACTTGGCTGACCTTCTGTTCTCCTAAAGATACAGGATCAGTCTCAGGCCATGGACCTGGCAACCCTAGTTATAGGTGTACTTACATTAATCCTGAGTATGGTAGGAGAGAAATTCTATTCAGTTCATATTTAAAGAAAAACCTAGCTAATTCATACTTTCTGAAAAAATAGGTGAACTGAAACACAGCCATCCTTCAAAATTCGCAGTTATTCAGATTTTGCAACGTTGCTCTCCAGCCAGGCAAAGTGTACACAAATACGTATACTAAAGTGTGCATATAAATGCATATATTAGAGAAAACAACATACAAAAATACATTATATTAAAAGGGTTTGCAACAATGTGCACATTGAGCACAATTACATAGAAAAATGTGTGAGTGAGGAGAAATTCACACTAATATACTGTAGAACTTTCATGAGGCCTTTTCAAAAAATCACAAACTGATGTGGAAATGTGGAGAACTGAACTGATGCCTGGAACATTGAGAAATGGAGAGAAGCCAAAATTGACAGATTTTGCCCATTCCTAAACTTGAGTCATACTAATAAAAAGTGATAAGGCAAGATTGATCTCAGTTATACAAGAGAAAGGATGATCACCACATTTAAATATTGCAACACTATAGTTGGAAAATTAAAACAACATGTAGTCCTGAAGACAGATGTCCAGGCAACTGTTTACAAAGACCATGAAACAATTCAGTGCAGAGAGTTGTACAATTTGCCATATTCAGCACTGTCTCCTGAAAAATGCTATCTCTTAAAATTTTGCAAAAGAGTGACTGCTTCTTGCAGAGTCTTATTGGTGTCCTTCTGCATCAGCCTAGTAATAAAGCTGGGCCTACTGACAGGTAGTGATTCTCCTTAGGCATTTAATACCTTATTAAATACCTACAGGCCTTGATCACACCATTTTAAAATTCTGATATCTCTAAAATTACAAGGCTTAGAAATATATTGAATCTACCAGCAGTAGTTGTTATTGATGATGACTCCAGAGGCCAGCTCATACCCTTGAAGGTGGACCATAGTTATAGCCAGCCCAAGATTTTATTTATTTATATCCTGCCCTTCCTTCCAGGAGCCCAGGGCGGCAAATATGTTTTGCTGTCTAAGGCACACCTTTCCACCCACAAAAAGTCAAGGTGCATAGTACCCAAAACTAGACAAGTTATTTTGGCATGTCAGGCAGAAAATCCGCCAAGCACCTCTTCCCCACCTTTGCGGTATATTGTTTATCAAACAATTTACTACCCTTTCGTGACACCCAAAGGTAGTTGCCTGAGGCAACTGCCCCCTGTGCTTAAGGTCCTGCATAGCACAGTGGTATATGGCATGTTTTGCATGTACAAGGCCCCACATTTAATCTCGAGTTAAAAGGTATCAGTAGCAGGACTAGGAAAGATTTCTGTAAGTCAGAGGTAGAGCTTGGAAAAGTTACTTTTTTTAAACTACAACTCCCATCAGCCCCAGCCAGCATGGCCACTGGATTGGGCTGATGGGAGCTATAGTTCAAAAAAGTAACTTTTCCAAGCTCTGAAATATAGCTCTGAGCAAGATGGACCAATGGACTGACTGTTTAAGGCAGCTTCAGCTGGTAAGTGAAGGTGGGCTAAGTATAAAAGCTTCACTATTTTCCTAGAGTCATTATCTTTGAACACAAATTGGCACTTTACCATGACATTGTTCCCATAATGTTCCTGAGGGATGCTACATCAGGACATTGTGGGAAGCCAAAATGGTAGGTGGCAGCAGGAAGACTGCTGAGTGGGAGAGTTGTAATGTGTGGCCCCTTGTCAGGGCTTCTCTCACACCTGGCCTTGTCTAGAAGAGGAGAGAGAGAGAGAGCTTGTGTGCTTGTACAGGAAATTCCAGAACTTGTAGTTTGAAAGAAAAAGAGGGGCGTGCCATCCTGTGTTTCAGAGTTCCTCAGTTCCTGCTGACATTTCCCAAGCACAGGGAGGAGGAGCCTACAGAGTTTGTCAATTGGCTGGTAGTATGAGGAAGAGAGAGCCACCAATCAGGAATGCTGAGATCCAGTGATGCGGATAAGCAGTGGTGTAGCCAAGTAATTTTGGACCCTAGATTTAATGGTATATATAGTTTTATTGGGGTCTGAGTAACTTTTATTGATTGTTTATTTATTTATTTTAACAATTTATGTACCACTTAGTTACAATAGTCTTTAAGTGGTGTACAATAAAGATAAAAATCAGTTAAAGCTATAAATTCAGAATTCAGTTAAAATGCCTGCTGGAACAAAAAAGTCCTCAGTAGGCATGATGTTACCTTGTGTTACTATTATACCGTTAAACTTTTGCTTTGTGATGGTGTGACGACTAGCTACAAATAAACTAATCTGACCTGATCTAATGATCTCGTATGGACCCCCTTAGACAGCCATGTGTATTTCTTCAGTTGTGAAGCATACAATGAACATTTCTCTTCTCCCCCCCTTCCATTCCATGGTCTACAATGGCTTCTACTTTCCTGATGTGTCAGAGCAGGGATGGGGAATTTGTAGCCCTCCAGATGATTTGTTACACTACAGCTCCCACCAGCCCCAGGCCGCATAGCCAGTGATCAGGGATGATGGCTGTTCTAGTCGAGCAACATCTGGTGGGCCATAAGTTCCCCACCCTGTGTTAGAGCCCAAACAGTTTGCCAACCCTGATTTAAAAATACGCTGACCATGCACAGTTTTGCGTTTTAAAAACTGACTTAAACCATGGCATCACAAGGACAATAGAAATGATGTTAGCTTTCGCTTGCAAAAATGTGTATATTAGGCAAAATTGCCTACAAAATGTGAATATTTGGAGAAATTTGCACCAAAATCCTGACAAATTTTCATAAACTTTAATCAATCAATAAATTTGCAAACTGATGTGGAAATGTGGAGAATTGAACTTAAGATAGGAAAAATGAGAAACTGAAATTGACAGATTTGTCCATCCCTAGCTAGAACCAGACACTTGGTGGAAATCTTGACCTGTGGATCTCACCCTTTGCCAAATAGCTACAAAGCAGAAGGGGGAAGGTATGATTTGTAGTGGAAAGGGGGGGCAGGTGGTAAGTGCTTAACCCTTCTCCCAACCACTGCTTTCTTCCTGAAAAGCAGCAGGGGGAGGATATGATTTGCGGTGGAAAAGTAGGTAGAGTAGGTGGGAAGAGTTTAACCCTTCTCCCATCCACAACTTTCCTTCTGCAACCTCTTTCCTTCAGCTGCTTATTTTTTAATTTATTAAAGTATTTATAAGCTGCACTTTTCACAGAATTACATCAAGGCAGCTTACAACATACAGAGACACTGAATGTGTAGTTCTGATCTAGGAAGGGACAAAAATCCAGCAGAGACAAATTACTCTATCCAAGTGCTACCTAAATCCCAACACATTTCGAGTATTTAGTTCTTCATTAGGGGATGATCAAAAAACGAAATGACTCATATCTATTGCAGTGGTGGTAGCTAACTTAACGATTTCAGGAATCAGTAAGTTCCTCTGGAGCTAGTCATTTAGGAAACTGGCATTTCTTTATCCAAATTACTTGGAGTAATAAAACTATATCCTGTGCTTTTGATGTGTTCAAGAATGCCACATTTTGTTTAAAATGAGCATGCCTATCAATTCCAGACACAGATAGAGACAATCACCACAAAACAGAGGTGAGGAGCCGTGACCCTCCAGATGTTGTTGGACTCCCATTGGCCCCAGCTAGCACATCAATGGTCAGGGATGATGGGTGCTGTAGTCTAAAAACATCTGGAGGACACCAGGTTCCCCACTAGTGCCATAAATCCTCGCTGACCTGCACTGTGGTCAGTTTCACTACTGGTGGTCTGGCAATCCATCTATAGATTCTCATGATCCATAACTGGAGCATTTTAAACTATCCCTGGAAAGTCTGTTTTGATTTTTCTCAAAGAAATGGTGCTGCTGTCCATCATAATCCTTGCAATGTTTTGCCCAAATATTTCACTAAAATTTCCAGCTGAGCCAAGCTCAACAAGAGTCAAAACAATGGCCAACTGGTTTAACAGAGGACCTAAAGGGAGCTGATCCAGCCTGTAATGGGTTCTCTGGGAGCCAGGTTGTAAAAAGCAAACATGCTAAATTGCCCATGCTGCTAGGTACTGAGACATTTAAATTTTCTCCATGCTTTATGAAGGCCTGGTGCCTAAAGACTTATCTTAGAAATTTGAAATATTTTTCTTGTTTTGGCTGGGAGGTTTTTTTTTTTTGTTAAATCCCCTCCAAGTAAAAATGAAAAAGTCAGAAACATTTATTCCAACTTACCCAGGAGTCTTTGTAGGTGGAAGACACCAGCGCTTGGGCACGTCCTGTATCCTGCTGTCTTCCTGCTTTCAGCAGGCCTTAGCTAACGCTTTCCCAAAAATGTGAGATTTTTCTTCGGTACCAAAGGCTGAAGTGATCCCCCCCCCCCCGAGAGATGCGTTTGTTTAGATCACCCTGGACAGCTCGTCACAATTCTTGGATGCCTAGCCTGAGATAGATTCATGGGTCTCCTTTCTGATGACAGTACAAACCCTCCTGGATTTTCCAACTTTAAAGGAACAGCATCCCCTGATTTAGTCTGAAGCTTAGTTCTGGTGAAGCCTATCTCAGGGAGGCCGGTGTGTTGAAGGCAGGAGAAGAATGGGGGAGTGGAAGCCAGGATTTTCTTTCCAGTCCCCTCTGTGCTTTCCCTCTCGCCCTGAAAGCAGTGGTTTGGCAAGCTCTGGAGGTGGGAGAAGTTAAAAATGTTTCTTATTACTGCCTCTTCCTGCCTGGCTTTTCTCCACCACTCCCAGCTAATAAAGCATTTCCTATTGCAAAGCACAGATCTACACTCTCTCTCTCTCTCTCTCTCTCTCTCTCTCTCTTCCTCCAAAACACAGTAGAGCCCTGCACAACTGTTCTATTTCTTCTGTAATTGAAACAATTAAACAATCTCTATTTCCTCACCTTACTCTGTTTCATTTCCCCAACCCCTCCCTATTGCTATATTCATTTTCAGAAAGTAGTTGGCGAATTTTGGGGCTGTCAACCAGACTAGTGGGTATTTTACCGGTCTGGACAGCAAGATTGTATCCTGCCTATGTCACTGCTCATGTCAGGCAATCAGATCTGATAAGCCAGTAAAACCTGCAGTGCTGGCTCCAGGTTTGTGGATCCATTGGGCCAGCTGCCATCAGTGAGCCTCTGAATTTGGAAAAAGAGAGGCCTGTGAATGAACAATCCTCTTACGTTACTGGCCCTGACCTTGAGTGCTCTGTGTTCAGTGAGAATGGCAGTGTGGTTGGACCACCTGCAAACACCTGACCTCACCATCCTCTCTCCAGATTCTGATAGGGTTCATCCATGATGGCTCATCAGCTTCCACTCCAGCTCTGACACAGAACCTCCAGATTTTGTCCTGGCTATGTCCCTGGCCCTGCGGCCCTGCTCAGAGAGCCGGTACTTTTGCAGTTGAAAGCTGTCATCCCATATTGGCCAAATGTATCATAGGTCTGTTATTTGTGCAGTGGTTCTTAAAAACATGTCAGAGCGTGGTATTGTTATTTACTACAAATAAGTGTGTGTGTGTGTGTGTGTGTGTGTTGGCTGTTGCTCATTGGGACTTTTAGGGTAGAAATCATGGAGGACACAATTAGGTGGAGTCAAAGACAATAACAGGAGGAGCCAACTAATTGTAGGGTTGCCCTGTCCTCCTCCCTGCTGAGTTCTACAAGGGGCAACATTGAGACTAAGGAGGAGGGGGCTGACAGGCAGGACCATCCCATGGTTGGTTCTAAGTAAAAAGGAAGGCAGGTGGGGGCTAACTGAGGGCAGACTGAGGTTGGTGGGGCAGTGCCCCATTTGCTCTAATAGACCATCTTCACTGGTGGGTGGGTGTTTCAATTGTTCCATCTTGAGTAGAGATATGGCTAAGGAGATGGAAGATGCTGGGGGAAGTTGAGGAAGCGACACTCATGGACCACTTGGGCTGCAATCCTATGCACACTTACCTAGCAGTAATGATATAAGATGGTATACATTTCTGGTCTGACCTGTCATATGTAGCACTGTTTCCGTTCTACTCTAATTTGGCTTCAGAAAAAAGCTACGTTATTCCTCTTGCTGTCCACTGTGGCAGAATTTTACATAATTAATTATGTTTTATTAAATTATTCCACACCTTTCATTTCAGTGCAAAGGCAAGGCAATGCAAATGGGGAAAAACACATAATCAGTTACATATTTGTGGACTGAAAATGGCAACAGTGAATACCAATTGTATTTGTTGGATTGATTTCTGCCCCAGATATAACTGAATACTGGCAATTTCTGTTTCCATCAGAATTCTCTGACATCCCTTCCCAGTAGTAAGCCCTATCAAACACAGTGGGATTTACTTCCATATAAAGCAGCACAGGATTGGGCTGTTAAATTCTGTTATTGTTACATAGTACATGATAGTGGCAAGCCTGAGAAGGAAAGGAGGGCAGGAAATCATTATTACCTTTATTCTAAAGTCTTCAGATACCATCACTCCTTCATTGTGAACTTTGGTAGTGAGTGCTGACCAGACTGGATCCTAAAAGGGCACTGAAAAACCAGAGAAAGGCATCAGCAGGATGCTTGGGATTTGCAGAAGTGCACGAACTCATAAAGAAAAAAAACCCCAATAACTATAAGGAGGTAAACAACCCCAAACTTAGGCCATTGAGGACAGAGCCATGCAGCTATGGAATGATACTGTTGCGTTCCTCCCCAATCTCTGAGAGGTGAGATCTTAGGGGTCCCTGTGCTCATCCAGGGTTTGGTTTCCTTTCGGGAAGAAGGTCAGCGGAGACTGCGGTGTCTTTATGAAATATGGTTTATTTATTTATAGACATTCCAACCTGAGCTTAGGATGGAGGGGGTTCAAGGCATCAGCAGTCCAATATCCAGCTTTTCCATTTGGGTTGCAGGAGGCACCCCAAAGGCCATGGTGCAGAGAGCCAGTCTCTCTGCCTGCCTTCCAGTTCCCAGCAATTCTCTAGACACAACCAAAACTACAAAACTCTCCTGGGCTCCAGGAGGGGGCGACGGCTCTCCTGAAGAGTTTCAATGACAAAAGGGTCTTCCTGGCCCATTTACCAGTTGCTGGGCAACCAATAATCCCATTATCCTACCTGGCCACTCTATTTTTTTAACAAAGAAGAGACTCATCTGTCCAGCAGAGCGAGTTTCTTTCCCCCCAGGCACAAGTCTCCAAATCAGAGGCTGGAAGGGGACCCACAGGGATCATCCATTCCAACCCTCCCCCAAACTCATAACATCACGTATCAGTTGGAAAAGAAAACTGGAAGTAGAATGGAGTATCATGAAGGAGGTTATGGCTGGCTGGCTGGAAACATGAGCAGGAGCACTCATTTTAGGAGATGAGGATACACTGCAACTTTTTTTGCAGTTTCCATTATTTAAAATGCACCTTTTTAGATGTTATTCTAAATTCTTCTCCTGCATTCTGATTACTTTTTCTGTATTCTTATTGAGTTTTGACACTGCTATGGTTCTGTGTTGTTTTGTAATTGTTCCAGTTGTTATGAAATCAATCATTTTTTAAAAAAGATTCCACACTAAATTATCGAGATCATAGTCCTACTGCCATGCTTTTTTTAAAAAAGCACAGTGGTGGCCAACCAGCCGTATCTTGTGACCATTTTGCTTAAATACCTTCAATAAGTTTCCATAAGTGAAATCTGGAGACTAAATATAAAGCCAACAGACATTCCTCACCACAGAGTGAATGTCAATGCCACACTGCAGCAGTTCTTACTGAATAAGGATTGATTGATTGATTGATTACACTTTTAAACCACCCTTCATCAATAAAGACCCCAGCATTGTTCACAAACATAAATAAAACAAACACAAACACAAAAATCCACTTCATCAGATGCATCTAATATTATGTATAATAAATTTGTTAGTCTTTAAGTTGTCACAAACTTCTTTGTTGTTTTTGCTGCAACAGACCAATATGATTAGTCCTCTAGAAACTTTCTTAAGGTCAGGTTGTTATCTTTACACGGGCAAGCTGTACCCTTGCAATCTCTTCCACAAAATTTCCTTTCCTCAGGTCAGTCACCTTTCATCCTCACTCCAGGGTGGATTCTCCACTTCTCTGTAGATACAGCTAGGGATGGAACTTCAATTCATTTTGCATTTAACCACGAGTCAAGTTAATTCACACTTAACCAAACTGAAGCACAGCCATTCTTCGAAATCTGCACTTCTCCAAATGTTGCAATAAACTTCACCATCCAAGTAAAGTGTATAAAATTCATATACTAGGGCAATGTGTGCATAAAAATGCATATACAGGTGAAAATAACATTAAAAATCTATTATATTAGTGAAAATTGCTTTGCAAAAACTTGCATATTAGGCAAAATTGCATACAAATATAAGTTGAATTGAATTTATTTAATTTGGTCCAAGACCAGCAGTTTTGACACAAATATAAATACAGACATATAAAATACATTTTACCCAAGCCTAATACCAGGTGATAAAATAATTGAAATAAAATTTAAGATAATTGGACCAAGCTGTTTCTCTGCAAGCCATGGCCGCAACACAGAATTTCGCAACCATATCCGTGATGAATGGATCTCGATCTTCAAGTAAAACATGGACTTCATTTTCTTCGAAAGTTCTGATCCTTTTAAGACAGGGATAGATGAACAGAGTGCGAAGATCAGAGTAAAAGTGACAATGTAACATAACGTGCTCCACCCCTTCCACCACTCCGGAATCACAAATACAGTGCCTGTCTGCATAGGGCACTTTCTTATACCTCCCCATCAAGTACAGCTGAGGGAAGAGCATTAAATCTGGCCCGGGAAAATGCCTTTCTGTACTTGGGAAGACTCAAAGTAGTTAGGTAAGTTGCAAGTGAGGGCACCTTTGCGCTGGGCCTAATATAGGGAAATGCTGGCAACTGACTCATATTAAACTGAAGTTCTATGTCCCTAATACGTTGCATGATGAGTTCTTTATTATGTTTATTATGAGAAATTTACACTAAAATACTGATGAACTTTTAAAAAATTGCTTATTGATATGTAAATGTACAGAACTGAAGATTGGAAAAAAGAGAAACTGAAATTGGGAGATTCACCCATCCCTGTATACAGCACATAGCAGCAGATGGATCTGCAATTAGGAGCCAGCAAGACATTTTAAAAACACTATCTAGAATGGAATAAATCCATTTCTAACATTACAGTTTCCATAAGCAATGCCCTTCCTAATTTTTGACATGTCTTTGGTCTATTTTTAAATGTAGCTTTATGTCTCACATCTGTTTCATATACTCTCGATAAAGTTAAGTTCAAAGGGCAGCTTCCCCTGATGGCTGATTTAGTGTTTTGCGACTCAGTCAAAAGTGTGTGTGTAAACTAAGAAACAAGAAAGAGCACCAACTGGTATAAGGAGTTGAGAAAGTAGTGAAAGTGAGCAGCAACTATCAGATATGGACTGTATCAGCATAAAGTTTAGCAATGCTACCCAAGTACTTCCATTAAAGGTTTTTTTGAAATTGCATTTGCATCCCACCTTTCCTCTTAAGAGCTGGGCTCCTTCTAGGAAGAAGAGTGGGATATAAATTTAATACAATACAATTAGGGTTGCCATATTCCAGTTCCACAAATCCGGGCAGGTTAATTTGCATATTATGTAAAGTATTTGCATATTATGCAAATATCTGCATATTATTTGCATATTATGCAAATTATTTGCATATTAATATTTGGATTGTCCAGTTGTTTTGTATTTGTGCCTAGGAATTACCACCAAAAGCTGGGGAAAGATGTGAGAAATCTTTTTTTTAAAAGCAACATTTTCAGCCTTAAATGCCTAGACTCTAGTTTCCAACACTATGGAGTATTTATTGATTGATTAAGAGAATTTATATCCTGCCCTTTTGCTGTTAAAAACAGAGCTCAGCACAGCTTACAAATATAATAAAAACAATAAAAATACACAATCAATATAAAAACATAATAAAAACACAAAATAGCAACAAACATAAAGTAAGTCAGGGCAGCAGTACGGTTAACCATATACGATATATTTCAAATATGTGGTGGGTGGAGAAAAACAAGAAGCCAAAATGTTAGGAAAAGGAGTCTTTCACACTACATGCTCAGTTGTAAATACTGTTGCAGCAAGTTTTACAAGTTCCTCCAGTATTCCACTGGTGCAGGCACTCAGACATTCAAAGTATCTGTATGTTTCTTAGGTTTTATAAAAGCAGAGCTTTGCTTAACTCAATATTTCTTCTCCCTTTGATCAACCACATCTACACAGGTTCCACCTCCATACTCAAAATGAAACTGCGCCTGGAAGTGTGCAACAACCCCACACATACCTTGCTAATTAGATTACCAATGCCAGGATGTCTGTCTTATCAACTACTCTCCTGCTCCCCCCCTCCCCCTGGGCATCATGAAAGACCCAGTCCTGGGCTCAGAAACAAAATAAATATCTGGTCCTCTTCAAAGTATTGATAAGCCTCTTGTTTTAATTGAAATAATAATTATAAATTCTTGTTCTTATCACTAATGGGAGTTAATTATCTTGCATATGCTGCTGTTGCTTCTATGGCTGTAACAGAGTGAGGTTAAAGATAAGTGAAATGCAAATAGGAAAAAAAACACAGAAGGCAGTAACACTTTCCTAAATGTAATACCATACCAACCACAACAAGATTCCTATGAGTAAGGCAAAAAACTAAGCATCTCACAACCAGTCAGGATTCCTAACCAAAAACCAAAAATATGATAAATGAAGAAGTATTTATATAAGCATGACTATCAAATATATTTATTATTTACACAAACTGTAAAGATATTTATAGTGCAATCCTAGGTTTATTTATTCAGAAGCAAGTCCCAGTGTATTCAGTGGGGCTTACTCAAACAGGGACAGAAATGCAACCTCAAGTGATAAGCAACTTCATTCACACAACCCAAAATTCCGAATCATGCCACTTTATGCTGTTTTGCAACTGTTTATACTTGTTTTTATGGTTATTGGATTTTAAATGGCTTTATTTCTTGTTGTGAGCTGCCTTGGTTTCCAACCCTACCTCACAGGGGTGTTGGAAAGACTCCATACACACACACGCACACACTGCAGATGTATAAATACATACAGCCCATATAATAGTTTATTGTCAAACCAGTTGGTCATTGCAGAAAAATCAGTATTAGTTTAAAAAAAATCAGTATTACTTTCCTATAGAATAAAAACTGTAATACCTAAGTAAGCCCTGCCTACTTGCTTTAAAATAGGACTGGAGAAGGGGGCAAAAAGAGTTAGAACACAAACACAATTCTTTTTTACATTCACTCCAAAGTCCCATTGATTTTGAGCACATTCATAACCATGTCTACTCAAAAGTAAGTCCTATTGAATTCAATGGGATTTACTCTGGGCATATGGGATTAGCATTGCTCTTACAAAAAGCAAGCATTGGGAAGGTTTTCAAAACACTGCCCAAGATCTGTCTCCTGCACACAAGAGGAAAAAAAACTGAAATGTATATACTTACCCAATTTATGAGATTTTCAGATAAACAGGGGGTGAAACCACCATTTTGTTTTCTAGACACTGCCTCAAATCAATGAAACTGAAACACAATCCCTGATTGGCTGCAATCCTGAACGGGCGGGGTTAAAGCTAGGAAGTGCATACAGTACTGTTTCAGGGCTGACTGGGAATTTGAACTGAGATCTCTACTGCAGTGCACTACGTTACACTAGCTCTCATTTTTCAAGTTGACTTTTGGCACAATTTTCTCTCTGGTCTGGGGTTAAATATAAATTCCTACCATAGTTATTTTGCAGTGTCTGTTTCTTTAAAGAAAGCCATGGTTAGGGGTGGGCAGGGCTAGTGCTAATAGTCACAGTCAGGCCCCATCTACACTATACATTGAAACCACTTTAAATTTAAACAGTCATGACTTCCCCCAAAGAATCCTCAGAACTGTAGGTTGTTAAGGGTGCTGAGAATTGCTAAGAGACCCCCCATTCCACTCATACAGTTCCAAGAGTTCCCTGGGAAGAGGGATTGAATATCAAACCACCTTGGGAATAATACCTTTGTGGGGGGAATAGGGATCTCCTAACAAATCTCAGCACTCTTAATAAACTACATTTCCCAGGATTCATTGTGGGGGAGCCGTGGATGTTTAAAGTGGTATGATACTGCTTTCAGTGTTTAGTGCAAATGGGGCCTCAATTGAAGTAGAAGGCCCAGAGCTACTAGGCAAGTCATGAGAAACCTATGGCCCTCCCAATGTTGCCGGACTCCCAACTCCCATCAGCCCCAGCCTGCATGGCCAATGGTCAAGGATGATGGGAGTTGTAGTCCAGAGGGCTATACGTTCCCCATCCCTGTACTAAACCAAAATCCTGTGAGTATGTAGGGTTGCCAGGTTCAAGGCCTGAGACTGATCCTGTATCTTTAGGAGAAGAGAAAGTCAGCCAAGTGCAGGTGTTCTTGCAACTCTGTAATGGGAAAAACCACAAGGTGGAATTTTCCCTTCCCCCTGCACAACTTTTAAAGATACACAAGACCTCCTGGAGTCCGGGCCTGGCAACCAAGAGGTCTTCTGTATCTTTAAAAGTTGTGCAGGGGAGAGGGAGGGAGAATTCCACCTTGTGGTTTCTCCCATTACAGAGTTGCAAGAACACCTACCCTTGGCTGACTTTCTCTTCTCCTAAAGATACAGGATCAGTCTCAGGCCATGGACCTGGCAACCCTATGTGAGTGTATTGTTTGCTGCCGCCACCACTGTAGTGGTCTGACATTTAAATTAGCAGTTTTATCAGTACTTGGATTGGTGTGACCTATGAGTGCTAGTTGTATTGAATCTGTATACCTGACACAAAATAAAGAACATATGCCATGGTTTCTGGAAATGATGTGAATGTGAGGGGGATAACACCCCCTGAACATTTTGAAGTTGCTTTCAAATGTAAACAAATTCTAAATGTCAACTCAAAGTTTGATTGAATGTAGAAAAAGGGCAAATAGTTCGTTTACTTAAGCTGCCAGTGACATGGTAGGGATAGGAGGGGGGAAAGGGAAGGAAATGCTAGAAAAGAAATTGATCCTCTGAGATTTCCTGCTATGAAGAGATGCAGAGCCATATCCTATTCAGACACTGCAAAATTATTTAAGAGAATGCCGTTAACCCTTTTTCCTTTCCAGAATGTCCGTATCATCTGAGTTTATCAGAGCACTGCTGAGCTTTCAAGGGCTGTTTCATTATCTTAGCCAATGGCTGATTTCAGAATTTTAGGATGGGAAAGAACTTTGTTGAGTCTGCATCCCTCGATTGGAAATCAACAGTTCTGATCTGATAAAAAGCAGATCTGTTGCCATGCAGGCAGGAAAAGGAAGTCCCCGCCTTGCAGGAAATGTGCCTTGGAATACCTTTCTCTAATCGTCTTAGCCATCTTTCTTCCTTCTTGGAAAACTCAGCTGCCTACCCCCTCATTGTGGAGCCAGTTGGCCTCAGTCTATTTCTGAATCAATCTTTCATCACTGCTCCGTTTGACAGTGGAAGTGTGTTTTGTAGCACAAGCTTCTGACATCCGTGGTTTTTTCTTCTTTTACAGGATCATGCTGTGCAAGATTTCTCTCTTCTCTCTCCCCCCTTTTCTTTCTTATTAAGTGTAACCCTCAACATATTAAAACCAGAAGTCAGAGTTGGAACCCAGTTTTTCCCTGGAAGGGTTGCTGTTGGCCTTTGTCAGCAACCGACAAAAACACATCACACAAAGCTTCCAACCCTCCCCACCAGCATGAAGATTCAGCAATGGGAAAGTTTTATCTGTTGGATTTCTGCCCCTCAAGAAGCAGTGAAAGGCACAGGGCCCATGCTAGAAAAAAGGGCAGAAACTCTACAAAGAGATAGCATTCAGATGTCATGAGGGCTCTGGCTGGATTGTAAAGTGGGGCATAAATTAGGAAGGCTCAGAGCTTGGAAGATTACTTTTAAAAAGTAATAAATTACAGTTACAGTTACATGGCCCCCCAAAAGTAGTAATTACCGTTACAATTACAATTGCTCTGAAAGTAACTGATTACTTTACTTTTACTCAAAAGTAATTGCTACAATTACATTTTAGTTACTTTTTTTTTAATTGCCTACAAGGTGCTGGCCTTGGCTGCTCCACATCTAAGTAGCCTAAAACAACATTAAAAATAAGCACACACACACACACAGATGGTAGTAGAATTTCTTTTTATCCATAAGATTAACAGAATGGCATAACAGAATCTCACATCCCCTCACCCCACCCCCAGCAATGATGATGCCCCAACAAACATATTTTTGTACATATATATTGCCTCCAGCTCTTTTCTCCTTCTACTCCTGTCATTTTTTAAACAATTGTTTTCTCCACCCCATCTCGCTCTCCACCTCCTCCCTCATCACCTCCTAAGCACCCATAGAGCATGAAGAACAACGCTGCACAGAAGCCCAATTTGAAGCACATGATTTTTATTCACAAATCAGAGGAGCAGAAGACTTCCCCTGCTCCCTGTGATGTTCCTATATTAATGTATATATGGTAAGTGTTGTTGTTTTAGAAGATACATGGTAAGTGGAGTGAAAGAGGGGGAGTGAATGGGCAGTAGAATGCGAGATGATTGGCTGAGTGTTTAAAATGGCTGAATGTATAAAAGGAAGAGTGAGAGTGGAATCTGGGGGGGAGAAGAGAACTGAGTGGGTTGGTTGGTGGGGTTTAGAGAGTTGTTTGCCAGGAGGGAGGTGGAGTTCAGATTAGTATTGAGTAAAACCATATGCTTATGTGCCTTAAGAAGAAATCTTGTTAATCTTGTTAGCTTTGTTATCTGTAATAAATACTTAATTTGGTTTACCAAAGGCCTGATCCTTGGCTGGGGTTTCACAGACCAGAAGGGAGGGTAAGGTAATGATCAAGGCTGATGGGGAACTGTAACAAATGGTGGCAGCGGTGAAGAGAATAACAATACCAGTATTCAGAGTCTCTGGGAATACTAGTATTGGGACGTTACTGGTGGTTGCCTAGCAGGGGGATCTGTTGAGATCTGTGCTAGAGCGGGGAGAGAAACAATAAAAGAGGACAGTCCGGACTGGTGGAGTCCCTGGTGGTGCCTAGTGACAGGCAGTAGCCACGCGCAGGTAGGAACCTGACAGGGAGAGCCAGGGAAGGACGCCTCACACGTGGTGTCAGTAGCGGTGGGATACGAACAACAGAGAATCCAGATACAGTGGTGTGGCAAACAGAAATAACAAAACAAGATTTCTTGTGAGAGTGACTGGCAAAGAGTGTGTGGCAAAGAGTGAGTGAACTCAAACACCATGGCTGAATATATAAAAATGAAAAGAGAGGAGCTGGTGGAGAAGTGCATAACATTCAATTTACCTCACGAGGGTAAAGGGGTAGATGAATTGAGGGTAGCACTTATAGGATTTGCAACTGCTCAGCAAAAACAACCTGTCAGAGAAGAGACCCCAGAAGGATATTTAAGCAATCCCGCTTATATAGAGTACTTGAGAGAGAAGTTAAGATGGGAGGCTGAGGAAAAAGACAACCAGAGGGAGTTGGAAGCTGAGAGATTGAGGAGGGAGGCTGATGAGAAAGAAAAGCAGCGGGTCTTTGAGGCTGAGGAAAAAGATAAACAGCGAGAGTTGGAAGCTGAGAGATTGAGGATGGAAGCTGAGAAGTTGAAGATGGAAACTGAGAGAATGAGAATGGGGTTTGAGGAGAGGGAGAAGCAACGAGCAGTGGATGCCGAATTACAAGTAGAAAAGTTAAAATTTGAAAGAGAGAAGTTTCATTCTGATGAAACAAGAAAGGACAGAGATGGAGCAAAAATAAAAATTACTCCAAAGGACTTTGCTGTCTATGAGCCTGGTCAAGATCCTCAAATTTACCTCAGCACCTTTGAAAAAGCAGCTCAGTTGTGGGGGCTACCTGAAGATAAATACATGCAGTATTTATCAAATCTGATTAAAGGGGAATTGGCTGAGGTATACCAATATTTCCCCTCAGACAGGCCCGTCACCTATGCTGAATTCAAAGAAGCAGTGTTTAAAAGATTCAGACTGGGGCCTGATTATTTTAGAAAGTTTTTCAGAAATTGCCAGATACAGACAGGGAGGTCTTTTGTGGAACTGGGAGCAAAGTTGATGGATATATTTGGAAAGTGGATAAGTAGTGCCAAAGCTCAGTCAGTGGAAGAGGTGAAAAGCCTCATGATACTGGATCAATTATACCATCAGTTACCACCAGAAATAAGGCTCCTGGTCAAAGACCGTTCCCCTACATCTGTGCAGGAGGCCGCCGAGATGGCGGATCACTTTGCCTCCAATAGAACTGGCTGGGTGGGGAAAACATCAAGAGAGTTTAAACCCAGACCATATAGTGCTGGCAGAAGGGATGTGGTACCACAGCGAGTGAGTCCTCCATTAAAATCTGAAGGGCACAGGACACCCCAGAGTGGATCTGTGTACCCTAAAAGTGAGGAGAAATTATGCTACAAATGTGGTAGACCGGGGCACCTACGTTTTCAATGTGAGGTTGCCAACCCCATTAGTAATCCTGCTCAGACAAGGACAGTGAAAACAGAGCCCAAGGCTTTAGAAACAGCGAAAAAGGTTCAGTTCTGCCAGATAAACTGGACAGAAGTAACAGACCTTGATTCAGGTCTGAGAGAGGAAGTGAGTGTACAAGGGGCAAATTATTGGGCATTGCTTGATACTGGTGCCGCTCAGACATTACTGAGGCCAGATTTAATAAAATCTGAGGTAATATTACCTCAGGAAACTGTGACTATCCAAGGAGTGAGGGGTCAGCCAGAAAGCTTGCCTGTGGCCCTGGTGGATATGACTTGGAGAGGCCGAGAGGGCCGATATAAAGTAGGCATTAATGCCCAGCAACAAGAACCAGTAATACTGGGGATGTAATGGGCGCCCAAGGAAAGATCTATGTAGTGACCAGACAGCAACTTGGCAGAGAAAAAGAAGCCATATTAAGGGGGGCTGAAACAAACAGGGTGGAATCTGTTAACAAGCCTCAGGTCACCATAGCAACCACTAGCAGGCCTGCTGAAGAAGACAAACTGTATCAAGTGGTCTCTGGGGAAGAAGCAGATCAATTCAGGGAAGAGCTGCATAAAGATATAAGTTTGAAGCAGATAAAGGAACAAGCTCTGACCCAACAGATTCCTTTCACTGACAAACTGAGGAATCAAGTTGTGTGTGAGAATGGGATTTTATATAGACTGTGGATGCCTGCTGAGAGAAAGGATGAATGTGAACCAGTGAAGCAATTAATAGTACCTAGCAAATACAGAACCAGATTGCTAGAGGTAGCCCACGATGTCCCATGTGCAGGACATCTGGGAATAAAAAAGACCAAGAGGAGATTGGCTGCACACTATTATTGGCCAAACATCTCCAAGGATGTAAAACAACATTGTCTATCTTGTGGAATATGCCAAAAGGTGGGAAAGAGTGGAGTAAAGACCAAGGCACCCTCAAAGCCCCTTCCTATAATTGGACAACCCTTTTATAGAGTGGGAATAGATTTGGTGGGCCCTTTTTCCAAACCCACAAGGCATGGCAAGAAATATCTAGTGGTGGTGGTGGATTTTGCCACCAGGTACCCAGACGCAGAAGCACTGAGATCTGTAGAAGCCCCTGTAGTGGCAGAGGCTTTATTAAAAATCTTTATGAGGCTGGGTTTCCCTCATGAAGTGCTGACAGTTCAAGGCAGTGTATTCATGGGAGAAGTGATGCAATGTATGTGGAAATGTTGTGGTCTAAAACATCTAAAGACCACTACTTACCATCCCGCCACTAATGGGCTAACTGAGAGATTCAATGGAGTTTTGAAGGGCATGATAAGAAGCTATGTTCAAGATCACCCACAAGACTGGGATGAACGGTTGGGATGCTTCTTATTTGCATACAGAGAAGTCCCTCAAGAGTCAACAGGCTTCTCACCCTTTGAACTCATGTTCACTAGAAAAGTGAGGGGACCTTTGGAACTATTAAAAAATTCATGGGAAGGAACCCTGGGAGAGTACAAAACATCTGTAGTAGATTTTGTATTGGAATTCCGCAATAAATTAACATCAATGATGGAGGTGGTGGAAAAGAATTTGAGTCAAGCACAGGAGAAGCAACATTACTGGTATGACAGAACAGCCAGGGAACGTGTGTATGATGTGGGAGATATGGTTATAGCGTTCATACCCAGAAAACATGACAAATTACAGACTAACTGGGAAGGACCATATACCATCAGAGAAAGGCTTGACACAGTGACGTATGTAATCACCACAGACCAATTAAACAAAAGCAAAGTGGTTCATGTAAATATGTTGAAGCCTTACCATACCAGGGATGTACAGGTGTTGCAAGTTACCTTATTACCTGAGGGAAGTGGGCCTGAACTTCCAGATTTGGTACAGGAAAGCAAAGACAAAGGAGGGGTAGATCAAGTGGAATGGTCAGAGGAGGTAGAGGAGGAAGTAAAAGAAGAGATTCTGAGAGTTTTGAAAACCTATAGCAATCTCTTTAGCAACAAACCTGGCCGAACCAGTATAGTTATACATTCCATTGATACTGGAGATCATGCCCCAATCAGATCTGTTCCGTACCGTGTGAATGGGAAAGTTTTGAATGAGATCAAAAAGGAGGTGGAAGATATGCTGGAATTAGGAGTGATCAGGGAATCCATCAGTCCCTGGGCCTCAAGTATTGTCCTGGTTCCGAAAAAAGATGGAACGACAAGGTTTTGCATTGATTATCGGCTAATCAATAAAATTATCAACCTCAAAAGCCTGTTTTTGTTGGGAGGACTGGATTTTTGTACATATATATTGCCTCCAGCTCTTTTCTCCTTCTACTCCTGTCATTTTTTAAACAATTGTTTTCTCCACCCCATCTCGCTCTCCACCTCCTCCCTCATCACCTCCTAAGCACCCATAGAGCATGAAGAACAACGCTGCACAGAAGCCCAATTTGAAGCACATGATTTTTATTCACAAATCAGAGGAGCAGAAGACTTCCCCTGCTCCCTGTGATGTTCCTATATTAATGTATATATGGTAAGTGTTGTTGTTTTAGAAGATACATGGTAAGTGGAGTGAAAGAGGGGGAGTGAATGGGCAGTAGAATGCGAGATGATTGGCTGAGTGTTTAAAATGGCTGAATGTATAAAAGGAAGAGTGAGAGTGGAATCTGGGGGGGAGAAGAGAACTGAGTGGGTTGGTTGGTGGGGTTTAGAGAGTTGTTTGCCAGGAGGGAGGTGGAGTTCGGATTAGTATTGAGTAAAACCATATGCTTATGTGCCTTAAGAAGAAATCTTGTTAGCTTTGTTATCTGTAACAAATACTTAATTTGGTTTACCAAAGGCCTGATCCTTGGCTGGGGTTTCACAGACTAGAAGGGAGGGTAAGGTAATGACCAAGGCTGAAGGGGAACTGTAACAAATGGTGGCAGCGGTGAAGAGAATAACAATACCAGTATTCAGAGTCTCTGGGAATACTAGTATTGGGACGTTACTGGTGGTTGCCTAGCAGGGGGATCTGTTGAGATCTGTGCTAGAGCGGGGAGAGAAACCATAAGAGAGAGCGGTCCGGACTGGTGGAGTCCCTGGTGGTGCCTAGAGACAGGCAGTAACCACGAGCAGGTAGGAACCTGACAGGGAGAGCCAGGGAAGGACGCATCACACTCCCCCCCAAGTAATGCGCAAAAGTAATGCTGGAAACATTACAATTACTCCTCAAAAGTAATGAAGTTACTACTCGTTCTATTACCAGCACAATGTAATGAAGTTACCCACTCGTTACTCAAAAAAGTAATAAATAACAAGTAATTCATTACATGTAACTAGTTACTTCCAAGCTCTGGGAAGGCTACATCAATAAATAATCTGATCATTTATTGATACAATATATATGATATGTACTAATTCTGGAGAGTTTAATATGGCAAAGCACATGGGAACAATTAATTGAGCCATGTGTTCTCTTATGTTCAAGCTGCAATCCTAAACATACTTACTGCGGAGTAAACTCCATTGAACCCAGCAGGACTTATTTTGAATAAACATGATTATATTAGGATTGCACTGTATGAGCTCTTTGGGGTTGCTGCGTGTAAAGGATTTTACTTTGTAAAGGATTTTGTCCAGTATTCAGTGGGATCCCCAGATCTGAGAGGGCTCTTGTATCTAATTTCAAAGTGATTCACACAGTATTTTCTTCTGTTCCGCTGCAGGATTTCATCAAACAAGCTTGGCAGATTTTTCGACATACGTCCTTTGTTCTCTTCATAAATGTGGCACAAAACTGAACAAAAACTCCACTCTCTGCAGGTTTTCCAGTCACTCCAAATCTCTGTTGGGAAAAGCTGCACTTGCCGTCCAGGGCAAATAGGACAAACTATTTTTTAATTTGGGCAAAAAAGCTTTACCCAGCCCTTCAGGGTTAAAAGCAGCAAAATAAAAGCAGCATAATAGGATAAAGCTGATCAGTGCAGGGTTAAAAGTTCTTTATAAATCTGGGGGAAATAAGAAGGTCCAGAGTGGTTCTGAAAAGACAACAAAGTTGGTGCTAGGTGAGCCTTTCTGGGGAGAACATTCCATAGATGGGAAACCATCTCTGAGATGCTCTTCTCCTTGGTTGCCACCTGCCATACCTTGGTCAGTGGGGGCACCGGGAGAAGAGCCTCTGATTATTACCTCAGTCCACAAACTGACTGATGTGGAGATAGGTGATCCTTCAGGTACCCTGCTCCCAAGCCATCAAGAATTTTAAGGGCAGCACTAGCACTTTCAATTGTGTCCAGCTAAGAACAAGCAGATAGTATAATTGTTTAAGGACCTGGAAGATATGCTCCCACTCCTAGCACAAGAAATCTTGCACAATAATATGACTCTCTCAACCAGTTCCTAAAGGAAAAAATGCAGATGTCACAGACTTATGCTGAAAAACACAGAGGCAGAATCATCAAGGAGGAAGCTTCTAATTAAAGTTGCAAGGGACCTTTGGTGGATGGGACTGACCTCTGAATAAACTCTGAAGATCTTGGCCATGGGCATTGCTAGATAATATTACACTAGATTATATTTAGTGCCAGCTGAAACCAGTTTTAATTCTATTTCCAGCTAATGATGTGCCATACTGGCTTAGAAATCCAAGTGTGGCTTTTCCTGCCACAGGACTCCAGTGTTGAGAGAACCCACAGCTAGTGACATTGTCTTCTGTGCGACTTGTAAAGGGACAGAAGCCCTTTCTGGCCCTGGGTATTCTAATGAAGACAGTGAGAAACTGTCTGTGAGGTGTTACAACCAGAGTCATTAATTTCTCATTCAACAGCCAAAATACTGAAGCCAAATCAACTCCTACACACAAGCTCTTGAGGAGAGTTATTTGACATTCTCCAATGGAATATTTAGATTTCTGAAAGATGTTTTATTCAAGTGTCCAACTCACAGCCTGCCATGATCAAAGCCTAGCCCCCTTCTGTTGTTTGGGGTGGGAGTTGTGGGATGATGACATTTTGGCAGACCAAACCTGCCAAAACGAAGAAACAGACAGATTCGGCCTCGGAGGTAAAACAAAGCCACTTCAGAAGGCAGATCTTGCTTTCATCTCAGGAAAGGGGATTTAGAGAAACAGGAGAAGAATGTGGTATATTTTAATGGAGGACCTCGAGGGGAGCAAAACACCTTGCAAATAGCTACTTGCCCACATACCTGCAGGGCTGCCACCAACCCAGAGCTTCTTTGACCTTGCCACTGTCCTGTCCCCACCCTTCCCCACCCCTGTTCGAAAGAGCACACTGCTGCCGGCTCAAGGAGGACAGAGCTGCGTGGGCAGTTTCTTATGTAAGGGAGAATTCAGAACTGGTGTTCCCTGCCTGAAGTATGTTCTGCCACCTCAGGATTCTTCCACCTCATTTCTGTCTCATTCTCCTGCATATGTAAACCAGCCTCAGACTGTGAGAAAACTGGTTATAGACAAAAGACTTGGGGCATACTAATTTTGTGGAAGCAGAACTGGAAGCTGATCCAAACATTCTCAAATAGGGCTTAAGGCAGAGCCCTTGCAGGACTGTGCCGCCTCTAAGAATGTGTGTGTGTAGGGTCTTTATTCAGACCTTAAAATGAATGTATGTTGGGGCAGAGCTTGCTGCTGTTATCTTAATCCCCGTATTATACATGTTCATAGAATATTGCAACTCCGAAACCTCAGTTTTAGCCATACAGGCCTAGACATAAGTGGAAGGAATGGCCTGGATTCTGCCATCTAGGCTTAGATGAGAGGATCAGTCTCCAAACCCAGCCTTCTGTAGGCCAAACTAGACATGATAGCACTCGTGTCCATTTATCTTGTTCATGTATCAAATGCAGGGGAAATGTCTTAGTGCACTAGTAAAAAAATTAGTATATGAGAGAGGTGTTGACGCCCTTCCACTACTGCATCTTACCTCGCCTCAGTCTATTGCCCCAGGCACTTTTCTCCATTCCTGGCTCAAGGGAGAGAAGTACCTGGAGCAGCCACCTGAGGGGTCATAAGGCCTAGACTGAAAGAAGTTCTCTGTCCCTCTCTCTTGTGCTCCTTTTACTGTTAAAAATAAGACCTTTATTCCTTTCTTTATACATGAGAACAAGACAGACACGTGTCAAAAAACATGTCTAGTTTGGTCCTCCCAAGACATTGAATTAATGAGAATTTCTAGCATCTCCTCAATAATTCCTATGAGAAGAAAGTGCTTCTTCACACAGTACATAGTTTCAACCCAGTGATTTGGCTAAAGTGACATATACATACTCTTGTTTGAATTCTGCTCTGCCACCCTGGGATCCTACTGGGAGGAAGGGTGGGATATAATAATAATAATTAAAAAAATGGGAAAATGGAAATGGACTGCCTTCAAGTTGATTTTCATGGTAAGCCGTATTCAGAGGGGGTTTACCATTGCCTCCCTCTGAGGCTAGTCCTCCCCAGCTGGCTAGGGCCTGCTCAGCTTGCCACAGCTGCACAAGCCAGCGCCTTCCTTGTCCGCAACTGCCAGCTGGGGGGCCACTGGGCTCCTTGGGACTATGCAGCTTGCCCACGGCTGCACAGGGGGCAGGGCACGTAACCCCTGAGCAGAGCTTGGAAAAGTCACTTTTTTGAAGTACAACTCCCATCAGCCCCAGCCAGCATGGCCAGTGGATTGGGCTGATGGGAGTTGTAGTTCAAAAAAAGTAACTTTTGCAAGCTCCGACCCTGAGCCACTCCCTGTGGGGGTGATCTTTAGTTGGCCCTTGACACCAGGAGACACAAGTGGGGATTTGAACTCACAGACTCTGGACTCCCCGCCAGGCTCTCCTCCCCATTGTGCTATACCAGCTGTCAATAATAATAATAATAATAATAATAATAATAATAATAATAATATGGAAGTTACTCCCACAAGAAGTAGTGATGGCCATCAACTTGGATGGCTATAAATGAGGGTTAGACAAATTCAAGGTGGACAAGGCTATCAATGGCTAATAGCCACATTGGCTATGTTCTACCTCCACTGTGGGAAGCAGTGGGCCTCTAAATGCCAGTTGCTGGAGGAAAGGGCTATCAGTGGCTACTAGCTATGATGGCTGTGCTCTGCTTTCATAGGTGGAACCAGTATGCTTCCAAATACCAGTTGCTGCAGAGGCAGTATGCTTCTGAATGCCAGTTGCTGCAAACTGCAGGAGGGCAGAGTGCTCTTTGCACTCAGGTCCTGCTTGTGGGTTTCCCATGGGCAACTGGCTGGCCACTGTGAGAACAGGATGCTGGACTGGAGGGGCGTTTGGCCTGATCCAAAAGGGCTCTTATGTTATAAGTGGGGAGAGTGCTGTTGCACTCATGAATTTGACCTCTGTGAAACCAGGATGCTGGACTTGATGGTCCTTTGGCCTGATCCAGCAGGGCTCTTCTTATGATCTTATGTTCTTATCCTTAGCTTCCCCCTTTCTCCTTCCCCACCAGACGCTGAAGACAAACTAGGACAGTGTGTACAGAGCAGATATTTCCCGCATCCTGCTGAACGCCCCCATCCCATATGTAAGCTGTGCTGGAGAAGTTAGATAAAGAAAAAAACAGCAGAGCATGGGGATGAAATAAGAAGAAGGAAGAAGTCTGCCGTCTGAGAGATCTTTGATGGTCCTACAGGTACTCTGGGCTGGGAGATTGACAGGACGAAAAGGAACTTCCCTGTCCTCGAGAACTGGATTTCTGTCCTCCAAAAAACATTTAAGAAAGATCCATTGGTTGCTTCACCAGATGATTGAGCAGTTACTAGCTAATAAAAATATGAACATATACAGAAAGTTTCTTTCGCTTCTGAGGCAGCTAATGTATGTCAGAAATTTGAAGCAGAATTTGTTGTGTTTGTGATATTATGGCTCAGTTTGCACATAATGGTAAGCCAAACCATTGCTCTTGGAGAGGAGATTGCCTTTGCTCCTCCCCCAGTCCTCCTGCTGCCACCCTACCCAGGGCTAAGCCATGATTTGGCATAGTGTGTTGTCTGAGCCTGACCTCACAGTTTACCTCCTCCACACAAATCATGAGCTGCAAACCAAGAACAAACCTTGGTTATAGCTCTTGGTTTTCTGGAGTGAGACAAACTATGAGTCTGGGCTTGGATGACATGCAAAGCCAAACCATACCTTAGTTCACAATAGTACAGCACCAGCAGGACCAGAGGATGAGGAAAACTCCTCTCTGGTCCTTTTTACTCCTGCTCTGTGCTGAGCTAAACCAATCCTTGCAGTAGCTCAGTGCAACACAAGAGTAAAAAGGACCAAGGAGCTCCTTTCTGGGAGTTTGCATGTTCCCATAGTCTCAGTAAACCATAGTTTGGATTACCACATTATGTGAACCAGGCTAAAGCAACATTTGAACGAAGCCTTGGTCTACTATACCGCCCCATCCCAAAACCTTTTTAGACGCATCCAATACTGTTTTTCCCATTCTGAAATCTGTTCATAAAAGCTCTGACTACTTTACTCCTTCAGGGTCCATAGTATGGAGAGATCGGACCAGTCAGATTCCTAATCCTGAGGGGACTCTAGTATGCTCTCATGAGAAAGAGATATAGGCCTCTGATTACTTCCATACTAATAAAGCCTTTTAGTGCTGCCTGAGGCAATGCTTCAATCAGTTGCAAGCAGAATTAAACCTTGCTTCTAACACTGTATTTCCCACTGTAGTCTTGCAATGTCCATCTCCACAACAAAGGCAAAAATAGACAGGCAACCTATGTTATTCAGAAGTAAGTTTCATTCATTTCAGTGGGACTTGCTGCCTAGAACAGGGGTCGCCAACCAAGTACCTACGGGCAACATGGCTCCCGCAAAGGCCTTCATTGGTGCCCTAAGCAGGGGCCCCAGACTCTGAACTTTCTTTAAAAGAAAAAGGTCTCTAACCCTTCTAGAAAGGTTATGAAGCAAAATGTGCAGGTACCATTCTAAGTGATTTCTCTGAAATGAACCAGCCTGGTAGTTCCAACATGGCAGTGTTATAGCCAATGCGTGCGTACAGATGGCAGCCTAGGCTTTGGTTGAGGATTGGCATTGGGGAAAGCAGGGTTTCTGTGCCTTTAACAGCTGTACTCAGGACCAGCAGGACATAGCTGACTTTGCATGGTAAACATGAAGTTGTCTGGGGTTAGATGAGGAAGCAGCAATGGCTATACTCTCCCTAATGTTGTATTATGCCATGCCCCCATGACAGCCATTTTGTGTCTGGCACACTAGGTACTCTCTCAATATTCACCATGTGCCCACTAGTCCAAAAGTGCTCGTGATCCCTGACCTAGAAGATCAGGGAAAGTAGAGGGAGGGAGAAGAAAATGTATTGGAGGCAGGGGAATCTACAGGGAGTAGGCACTTGTCACAGGACAAATTGTCATTTTGTCCTGAGTTGTTCCTGGTCAAAAATAGTCTTCTGGACATCAGCTGCTGTTGCTTTAGATCATTTTCATAGCAATGCATAGTTTGCCTGTGAGAAGACATCATCAGAACTTCCCGGCCCCAGCCCAGCAGGCAATTCTACACATCCTTTTGTATGGCTGCAGTGGGGGGAGCTTTTGGATGCTCCCATGACCCAATCCAGCTGGGGAAAGAGCCCTGTGCTGTTGATTCAGCTTCCCTCCCTCTGTGCTGGCTCCTTCCTTCCTTCCTTCCCCACTTGTGCCTTCTTTACTGGCCTTGGCGAAGCCACTAAGTGCAGACATTCCCTCATTTAATTTGCCCTTTAATTACTAATTTCTTCCCTTTGTTGCAGGGTTGTCTTTTTTTTTTTAATTGCACTTATGCAGTGGCACATCTATTTGTTTTCCACACACACACAAAAGAGTGCATTTGTGTTGGAGTGAGGGATGCCGGGATCTGTCAGTTTCAGTCTCTCTCCGTTTCTCACTTGTCCAATCTTCAATTCAGTTCGCCACATTTCCACATCAGTTTGCATTTTTTAAAGTCCTCATGAAAGTTAATCAGCACTTTTGTACAAATTTATCCTACATATACACTTCTTTGTACGGAATTTTGCCTAATGTAGACTTTTTTTGTAAAGCAGTTTCCCCAAATACAATACATTTGTGCATGTTATTTTTTACTAATATATACATTTATATGCCACACTTTAGTATATATTTTCTTGTACTTGGCTGGAGAACTGCACTGCAAAATTTAGAGAAGTGCAAAGTTTGGAGGATGGATGCGTTTCGGTTTGCAGTCTTCCGGAAAGTGCAAATTAGGTAGGTTCACCTTTAAATCAGAACTGAACCTATTTTCTTTCTCATTCCTAGTTGGAAATACAAAACGTTAAAATCTGTCTATATCCATTCATCCGTTTACTTGAGTACTTGTGCTAAGCTCAAAGCGTAATGGAAGAAGGAAATGTGAGGTGGAAAATGTAATAGGAGTAGACATAGCAGGGCATTACCAACATGGATAATTTCTCCTCCATGTCTGTTCCCCAGAAGCATCAGCAGTGCTTTGCCAATGCACACATTACACAGGCTGGTGCTGTACTTGTATTGCAAACCAGAAAAGCAGTAAGTGTGTTTGGAGACAGGTGTTTATTGTGGGATTGATGCCCCTCATGAATGCAATTTTTTTAACAGCCACTACAACATTGCTGGCATCAAAATGCCAGGACATATCCCTCTAATTTAATCTGTATTTACCCTTTCCACATAAAATCTAATGTTGAAAAGTCCTGTAGTCAATGATCGTTTTGCAAAATGATGCATTTGCAATATTAAGCCCCTGTCAGGAAGCACCTCAGATCTTTATAAATCGAGAATAAATGGGAAAATGCGGAAATACAAAGATTTGGCAGTGATGTTGTCTGGATTGCTTGTAATAACTGAGTGAATGAATTCCGGAGAAAAGGGTTAGTGTGAAGCAACTTCTGATCTGTTATTAGCACTTTTCTACATTATCCCATGTGCAGACAAGCATTCCATCTCCTTGTGCAGTGTTTTAAACCTGCAAGATTAATTCCAATGACTTGTAAACATGTTTGCAATTTATAATTCCCAGTATTCTTTGAGGAAAGCCTCGAATGAAACAGATATAATTGGGTAGTTATATAGAATCTGTACCTTTTGTACAAATGTGTCTACAGCAGGGTTACACACAGCTCTTTCACTGTCATACTGAAAAGCAGTAAGAATTTTGCATTTCTATGTGCGTGATTCTGAAAAAATAGTGGATATTTTTCATGGTTTTAACTGTTTATAATATACAGCACTAATGTTACAGACTTTTACACGGACACAAAAAAATATGTGGAGACTTTGACAATTGCTTCATTTGTTCCCATATGAGCTCTTCTGGCTGTTTTCATAGCAATGTTAACTGTTGCTTGGAGATATTTTGGAAATGTTGGGTTTTAAAAAATAAAATACTGAAGCTTGACACATATAACAGATTTGGGAATCTGCATTTAGTTACCATTTCAGCACATTGTGTAACACCACTGCTGAACATTCCCTCTGAGCCACGTTTTAGGGATAGGGAGGAGTGGAAAACAGAAGAAGGGGGGCTGATTAGAACCTGATAAATATTCCTTTGTGAAATAACACATGATTTTAAATTGCTCCAGAAAAAAAACATTTTCATGAACCATTCCTCCCAGCCCCCATTAAAACTATTCAGATATTGCTACAACATGGAGATTGCTGAAGAAAATATGGGAAAACATCTCAATCAGAATTTTTAGAATCAGCCCCTAACTAGTGTCTAGAACAAAGGCTAAGGCAGGCTTGCAATCATAACTGTCCATGAATATTATTAGCCCACAAAATATGTCCTAGTTCACCTGCCTAGGCAGAGCTAGAGATGTTTGCTGATGAACTGTGGTGCACAGGAGGAAGAATCTGGCTTAGTGTGGCAAGATGTATTGCCACAGAAGTGGTTATCTATATAAACTATAAAAAGCCCAGGCTGAACATTTGTTAAATACATAGTTTGTCATTGCATGTGCACCTTTCCCCATTTATTTATTTGCATGTATAAACTGTTTAATATTTCAAAAATCTCTAAGTGATGTATAACAGCAGCTATGGTGAGAGAGGGTTTGATTAGGACCATGGCACACGGGGGGGGGGAGTTCTTTAAACCCTTTTCAATTGTGCTGCTGTCCCAGTGGAAAGTCTGCTCCCCTCACGCTGCTATTGGCCGGAGGAGGGAAGCTGCTATTTGCCTCCAAGCTGACTGCAAGCCTAGGGAGTCTTTGTCCTCCTTTGTATCTAGTCAAGTTGTTAATCTCTTCTCTGACCAAACCATAATAAGTGGGTGGTTTTAATGGCCTTGTGAATTTATTTATTTTTAATGGAAAGGTGCCAGGATGGAAATGATGTAACAAACAAGCAAATAATAAAATAAATAGTCTGTTAACTCCCTGTAATCTAATCCTTTGAGGTGGTGGTGGGGAAAACGTCTGCAATAACCAGCAATGCTCATCTGTGAGGTTTCATTTATTAATAAATGCATATATAGCAAGCACTTTCAGTTTTATTTAGCATTTCCTAAAATCAAGCTCAAGAAGACAGAGTGTAAAGTGGGAGAGGGAGTGGAGGGATGAAATCAATGAGTTCCCCTTTAGCACTGGTCCACTCTACATATTCAGTATATACAGTAGGGTGACCACTTCAGCACTGCCAAAAAAAGAACAGGAATGCATCATAAAAAAAGAGGATGACACATATTTGTGTAGAATTTGCATATGATATATATAGATGCAAATTTAGAAATAATTACTATCATTTAAATAGCAATACAACACACCTTACCATAGCAGGGAAGACTGGAACCAGTTGACTTGCTCAGTCTGCTGTTTAGGTGCTGACTGGCTGTGCTCTGTTTCTGGACCGCACAGTCCTTTGAATACAGCAGGGACAACCAACACGGTCCCTGACCATAGGCCATGTTGGTTGGGGCTGATGGGAGTTGTAGTCCACAACATATGGAGGGCACCATGTTGGAGCAGAGGGTCATCCTCTGTACCCCTGGAATAGAGGAGCATCCTCTGTAAAGTAGGACACGTGGTCACCCTATCAGTACACAAGCTCTCTCTGAACACGGCTTTGGACAGGTAGCCGACTTGGGGGCCTTTTTGGCCAAAAGGCAGTCTAGAAATAAACCGTAACATAACATAACAACAGGAACGGGTAGAATTGGGCACCCATTGTGCTATGTGCAGCTGTCCCAGGCGAAGCATATCTCTGGACATTAAAGGATTCCCAGGTATCAGGGTGACAGGCAGGCCCCTTGGCTGTCCTTAACAGGAAGGCCTACAAAGGCTTCCTACCTATGCTGGATCTTTCCCTGGGCAATAGCAATCTTTAGTGGCTTTTGGAATATTTTCCAGTTCTGACATTCTGGCTCCCACATGAAGAAGCCTACAGCTCAGCCTAGACCACCTATGTGCATAAGAGCAAATCTAGGATGGGCCACTCTGTTCAAATCACGCAAGTTATGACATCATCATGGGGTTTTGCTGCACCATTTTCTGAAGTGAATTTTAGGTACTTCCTGCTTGGTTCTAAAAACCCTGTACCATAAACAGGAGAAATTCACATTCAGATGCGCCCTTATGCTGGAAGAAGGAACCCATCAACATTTGCAAACTTTCCTAATAACTCTGATGCTGGCTGCAGAAGTTCTGTTCCCTGGAGGTGTTCTGTTCAGAAAGTAGTGCCCGTTTACATCAGGGGTGGAGAACCAGAGGGCCGCATTCCCTGATGGCCAGCCTTCTGGAGGTAACATGGCGGTGGTGGATGTGGCCAAACCAAAAGTGGGTGTGGACACAGTGGGTGTGGCTAGACCTTGGCAGTAGTCACTCCATCCTCTATTCACACACACACACACAGAGCACACATTCATTCATTCTCTCTCATTCACACACACTTACACCCCCCCCAACAATCAGGCTTGAAAAAAGCATTGGGGAAAAGTTCTTGACAAATCTCGTCATTACTGTAAGGCCTGTCAGGAACTTTCCCCCAGGCAAGCAAAAAACAAAGCAGGCATGAGGCAGGGGTACTGATAGTGCTGTGGTAAAATCTGGGTTTCTTTGGAGCCGTTTGACAACTGTAAATCCTCACTAGGGGTGAAAGCAGAAGTAATATTTAAAGAGAAGTCACAGGAGATTCTTTCCTTATAGTGTGAGCTCAGCTTCCTCCCAGCTTCACAGTATTCAGGGCAGATGTTTTTTTAAAAAACCAACAAAACTGTTCTGGGAATGGGGGAGGTGATATTACAGGTGCTATCTTGATGACATCACAGGTGCTAGCCAACTGACATCATTCACAGTTCTTCTGCCCACCATCCCTCCTTCCCCCTCACACTTTAGTTCAGAAGGAGAATGGTACACAATTTGAACAGAATGCGGTAAGGGCACTTCTAAAGTACCCCTGTTAATATGACATCCACGTTCACCCTAACAGAGAAAGGGCTGCAGGATTTTGCTGGAAGCCACAAGGGCTTAGCGAGATAGAAGTCTTTGGAGTAAACTATATACGACATGCTAAACTATCTGTGACATGCATGGCAGTACCCTGATGCCTTTTTAAACAAAGCCACTTTGAGAGGAGGTCACTTAGAGTGGAGAAGTGAAAGGAGGGGCTAGCACCTCCCACCCTACCATTTTCCAGCTCCAAATCCTCTCCAAGAGGTTCCCCCTCTCCCCAGAGCTCAGACCAGGAGGGCAAACATACATTTGAAACCTGGGAGAGGGAAGGCGGTGGGAGGGGGCTATTTAGAGCAGAGAAACTGCAGGCAGGGTAGGGGTTAAGCACTCCCCCCCCTTTCCCCTGCCACTTTGTTACTCTGTAGTCCCTCCTCTAGAAGCATCAGAGGCCCTGTTGCCTGGCCACATAGCCTGGCAAGAGATGGCCAAAATTGACGTGTGGATAATGTTATCTAAATCACCGGGGCAGATTTTGGCCTTTAATCCCTGGTTTCTTTTCAAATTCATCCACACCCACACCCACTAGCTATTACGATTTTTTGCCTTTTCCTTTCCCCTTGCCCTTCTCTTTCTTCTTGGGTTTCCCTTCTTCTCCTTCTTCCTCTTCTTTCTTCTTTTCTTCCTTGAGCTCTTTATACTGCCGTTGTGGCAGCTGCAATGTATTCTTGTCCTTGGAGCGTCGCGGCTCGTTCTCTTTGGGAGGTGACTGGGCAGGCGACTTGGTGAGTTCGATTTTTGGGATCCCTCCAGGGAAGATGCTGTTGTGTCGCATGCACAAGGAAAAAGACAGCAGCTTCACAATGGTATTGTGGGGTTGGTACGGCAGCAGAACCTGGGTTGGTGTCATGAGTTGCCCATTGCAGGATGATGCGCTGACCATGGATTTGGTGCCAGGATCTGGTGTGTCCTTGAGGATCTCTGGCACTGAGAGTCTCTGCTTGCCCACTTCTGGTGGGCTACCAGGACAGACAGTTTGGCAAGCAGTGGTCACAAACGGGCTGGCCAAGCAAGTGGTCATGCGCACCATGTGATCCATCACACCATCTGGCTCAGGGTCGTGTGGGAAATTGATTGTGAAGGTGGAGCAGATTGTCTCCAACAGGTGTTTGGCTCTGGGTTTTGTGCCCGCTGCTTTTGCCACCAACTCAGGCAGAATGGGCCATTGTGGCAAGTACTTGTTGCAGAACTGCTCGGCGCACGGGCGCTGCAGAAGGGTTCAGATCCGTACAATCGTTTCAAAGCGCCCAGTCAGGGCTGCCCACTCCCGTGCTGTCTTTCCTTTAACTGGGTCCACAGCAGTGAGGTCAGCTCCTAGGGGGAACCACAAGTTGTTAGGAATCCAACTTTGGTCCCTTTCAGTGATGTAGTGGAGCAGAAATGTGGGGGGGGTGGAGGTGGGGGGGAGATCAGTTCCAGTACTTATTTTTACAACAGGAACAGTGACATCATTTGCTGGAGTGGTATTTTCCAGTGTTATAATCGAGGGAGGGAGGGAGGGAGGGAGGGTGTTGGAGGACAGGTCTGGCATGGCACAGGATCCCTTTGTTGGGTAGGCTAGGGTAAAACAGTGACTAGCCCAAGGGGAACTTCATGTCTGATCACAGGGATGTGAACTTAAGTCTCTGCAGCCCAAGTCCAACATGCTAATCACTAACAGCACCCTTTGGCAGCTCACTAAGGTCGCATCCACACCATAGATTTAAAAGCACCCTTATACCGCTTTAACAGCTATAGCTTCTCTCAAAGAATTCTGAGAATTGTAGTAAGAGCTCATTCTCCAGGTTGGAGGTGCGGTGTCTTGATGGAGTATATGACTTGGGGGTGACCACTTATGTTTCACCAAAAAAGTGGACAAGAGAGGGTGCCGATTGGCATATGCTAACCTATATGTATAGATTTAGAAACAATTTATATAATAGAAACAGAAATACAATGCATCTCCCTATAGCGGGGAAGATCATGACCAAGTGACCATTGTGCTCGCTCAGTCTGCAGTTCAGGGGCTGTTGAGGGGCAACCTCAAGGCTCTTGCTCTCCCTCCTTGTGGTTCTTGAGCTGTAAACTAGCCCTGTAAACGGGTCAGCTTACTTTCCTGAAGATTACTTTAGTCTCGTAGCCTCTGCTAAGATGCTGCCTTCCTGTCTGCCCCTGTCAGTCCTCCGTGGGACTTGATCCATTGGGCTGGGAAAATCAGAAACGGTGCTGGCCACATACCTTTTGCATGTCTTAATTACGCAAGTCCCTTGGGCAGGGTTTGGGAATGATGGGACCTGGCATCTCCCTAGTTCTCCAGAGTTGGAACCAATGGGAGGATTCCTCATGGGGATGATAGCACCTTTCATCTGGACCATCGTGGGGAAGGAAGATGTTAAGAATCCTTTGCAGTGGTCTTGATCCTGATCAACCCCTCTGGTCCTGCTATTTGGAGGAATTGTTTTTAAAAAAGAAACCTGCAATGACGTGTTGAGCATCATGTGTAATTATTTGGCCCACAGGGCTGCTGTTAGATGGCACTGGGGCACTCACTGAACATGGTAACAAGAAGAGTTAAAGACTGTTGTCCTTCCTAAGTACCAGCAGATGGCAGTAGGTACAAATTGAAAATATATCTTCAGAGTTAGATCAAGAAAATGTGAGCAGGCAGAGCTTCTGGTTTCCATCATTGGACTGCAGTGAGAGGAGGACTCCAACTGTAAGAGGGCTTATCAAGCATTAAATGACCAATGTGAGTTATTCATTTTTGACAAAAGGTGAGTGAAAAGCCCACTGGCTATCTAGAGACCCATTTCGAACTTAGTCTTGAATAGGAATAGAAGGTTCTGTCAGTTTTGCTTCTCAGTTTCTTATTTTTCCAATCTTACATTCAGTCCTCCATATTTCTGCAGCAATTTGCAAATTTATTTTTCAAAATCCTCATGAAAATTCAGCTTTTTAGTGTGAATTTCTCTTAACACATTTTGTAGTGCAGTTTTGAGTAATGCACAAGCAACTTTCTCTAATATAATGCCATTTCGTATGCTGTTTTTACTAACATATTTGTTTAAATGAACACTTTCCCCTAATATATGCATTTTTGCAAACATTGCTTAGTTGGAGAACTGCATTGCAAAATCTGGATATGTGCAAATTTCGAAGGATGGCTGTGTAGCTTCTCATGTTGTTTTGGAAAGTGCAAATTTGATACATTTGGCTTTAAATGCTAACTGAATCAAATTTCTCCTGCATTCCTAGTCTTGAATGAAACCTTTGTGTTTTTGAACATATGTGCTGCCCTTTTAAAAATCAACTAGAATTGTGTTTGCTTCCAAGGTTGGATAGCAGGGTAACAACAACAGCCTACCCTTGGATTTGTTTTCATAGATAAGGCATTCCAGGGTGTCTGAGCCATCTTTCCACCCCCACACTCAGGGCATCCTTTCAGAACTCCAGCAACCTGGCAGGCCCCACTGTTGATCCCTGTCCTGGGCAGGCCCAGCATTTAAAAAAAAGTCTGGCTTAGCTCACTGAGCAGCATCAAGTGGCTGGGTCAGCTGCTATATTAAATTCCCACAATGCCCCTAACACAGCATCATTCTGGGGTATTGTGGGAAATTGAAATGGCAACTAGATGCAGCAGCCAGTGTTGAGCATTGCTAAAAAGGCTACTGCCTGTCACTGCCTGGTAAAGCCCAAGGTGGCCCTCTGACCGAGGAGGGAGCCACTCCAGAGGCCAATTTGCCCAGGACATATCTCAGACCTAAGTTGGCTGTGCTCATGCTTTTGGATCACAGGCAGGGTGTTTGTTACGAATATGGCTTTGCCTACCTGAGTTAGTGATCATGTGACTGTTTATATCTTGGAGTTCCTTGGAGCATGAAACAGGTGAACTCAACTCCCTCTGGTGCTCATCTTTCTACAGTGGTGTTCTTTAAACTTTGAGCTCCAGACGTTATTGGAATACAGTAGGGCCCCACTTTTTGGTGGCCCACTTTTCGGTGTTCTGCTAATACAGCAGCTTTCAATTAGAGTAAGACCCCACTCATACGGCGCTTGTTCCGCTTTTATAGTGTTTTTCGGGCGCCGGGCACCATTTTATTGATGGAATTCTGCTTTTGGGCAGTCTGGAATGTAACCCGGCAGTGGGGCCCTACTGTATTTATTTTATTTATTTATTGAATTTGTATCCCGCCCTTCCACCCAAAGGAGCCCAGGGTGGCAAACATAAACAAAACAATTTAGCATGAAAAAGAAAAACATACTAAAACAGTTTAAAACATTCCAAAACGCAATGCAATTAAAAACTTTCTAAAACACAGTTAAAATATTCTAACACACAGCTTAATACCATTATTTCATCAGTGAAATCCCCATCATCCCTAACCATTGGCTAAGCTAGCTAAAGATGATGGGAGTTGCAGTCCAGCAATATCTGGGCGCCCAAGGTTGAAGAACGCTGCTCCAGAAAATGGGAGAATTGTCCCTGAGCACAACTTTGGAGCTCATCTGCCTCACACTCAACAGTGTACAAGAGAATCACACCTCTTTACATCTTGGGAGATCTCCCATCTTTCATTGTCCAGGGATGCCTGGATGAGGGAGTGGAGCATAACTCTCTTATGCTTAATTTCCTCTGGTGCCACCAGATACTCCTCCCATTGCACCCCTGGGTCTTAGCAACTACCCGACTGTACCGATTGTTGCTGCTGGGTCTACTCATATCAGTTCAACACATGTTTTACTACTTGACAAGTTAGCAGTAGGTGTTAGAAATAACCCTTTCATCCTGAGCTGGCTCATGAGGAGTAACATACCTGCCATGAGCAAAGCTGCGACACACTCATTCCTCCCTTGTACCGCAGCCTTCATGAGCGCAGTCAGACCCCTGAAGTCTCTCATCTCAAGCTCTAATGTTGGATAGTAGTTCAGAAGATAGTTAAGAATAGTAATGTGTCCTTCATGGCAAGAGAGAGAAAGGAAACAGTGTTATGGTTGCAAATACTTATCAAAAATACATTTTTAGCGTGGATTAAAGACCACGGGTGTAAACACACAATGAATGATTTTTCTATCCATGCAGATTTTCCCCTGCCCCAGGGATTGAATGGATCATGTCTACCAGCCTGCCACAAGCACAAATCACCAATTTGGCCTTATGAAGCCCCCTGAAAAGACTAGGTTCACAGCTTGGGGGTGCTCCTTGATTCTACATTATTGCTGGAGGCTCAAGTGTTTTCAGTGGCGAGGAATGCCTACACCCAGCTCTGGCTGATCCATCAGATGTGGTCATTCCTGGACTGGGACAGCTTGGCCTCAGTCTTCCTATGTTAATAACTTCCAAAATAGATTACTAGAATGGATTCTACATGGGGCTACCCTTGAAGATGGTCCAGAAACTGCAGTTGGTGCAGAATGTCACTGTCTGATCATTATCTGGGGCACTGAGGGGGGGCACATTATCCCAATCCTTAAATCCCTGCAATGATTGCCTGTAAACCTCTGGGCCCAATTCAAGGTGCCGATATTAGTATACAAAGCCCTAAACGACTTGGGACCCGACGAGTGCCCTGAAAGAACACCTTCTCCAGTACTGCCCTACCCATAAATTAAGATCTGTTGGGGATGTCCTGCTTGTTACTCTACTGTTAGCTTCTGCTGGGCATGCAACAACAGCAGACAAGGCATTCTTCGTGGCAGCCCCTATAATTATGGAACTCCCTCCCAAATGACATTTGGTTGCCCCTACATTGGTTTCATTTAGGTGCAAGGTGAAAGCCTCTTTGTTGCATCATACATGTTGTTCACATTCTTTTTTAAGTTGTTGTGGCATATTGCTAGCCTCTCTGTGCTTCTACTGGGAGGGAGTGCGGGATAATAAGTATGAGGATATGAATGAATGAATGAAAGAATGAATATGTGAGCTAATGGACCAGTGCACCACAAGTAAGAGTCAGTGTGGAGTAGTGGTTGGAGTGATAGATTAGGACCAGGGAGAACCCAGGTTTAAATCCTCATCTAGCCATGAAGCTCACTTGCAACAGTCATTGTCTCTCAGCTGTAGCTGGGAAAGTGGGGGATACTTCAGTACAGGCTTATGATACTACATTGCATTCTAAGTTCAGAACTTAGTTCAGAACTTTGTTTAGCTTCGGATGAAGACAGACTCACAGCCAATTCTTCAACTGTGGTTTGAACCCAGCTTCCACTGAGCTACACATTTTGAACGACAGATGTAAATACCAGCCAATCAAACACTGGTTCACTTGTCAGTTTTGGCCCTCTCTCCATGCTGCAGATGGACTGTTCATTTCTATTTTTAAAAGTGCTTTTCCTTAAAATATTTATTTATTTATTACATTTAAATAAGGTGTTCTTGCAACTCTGTAATGGGAAAAACCACAAGGTGGAATTCTTCCTTCCCCCTGCACAGCTTTTAAAGATACAGAAGACCTCTTGGTTGCCAGGCCCGGCCTCCAGGAGGTCTTCTGTATCTTTAAAAGTTGTGCAGGGGGAAGGGAGAATTCCACCTTGTGGTTTTTCTCATTACAGGGTTGCAAGAACACCTGCACTTGGCTGACTTTCTCTTCTCCTAAAGATGCAGGATCAGTCTCAGGCCTTGAACCTGGCAACCCTACCAGCAATTCAAGAACAAACCTTGGTATCAGCTTGTGCCTTGTTGGGAGTGAGACAAACCACAAGCCCTGGTTTGCATATAATGTCAAGCCAACCCATGGCTTAACCTTGGGCAGCAGCAGGACTGGGGGTGGAGTGAAGCAGTGATGCTCACTGTGAGCACCAGCGTAATTGCTCCTTCACACTTAGCCATAGTTTGGCTTAGTGTTACATGCAGTCTGGGATACAGTCTGCCTAAACAAATTGCAGAGCACTAAACAGACAAATAAATTAGGAAGGGAAGGAAGTGTGAAATGATAACTCCTCTGCAAGTCTGGAATGCCAAAAGAGACCTGAATTCAAATGTGCACATTGTGCGTATAATATATTAATCAAATTTGATCTTTATCATGATGATACAATTTGGCTCTATTTTTCACAGAGGAGTGGCCATCTGGAACCTGAGCTCATTGTCACCTTTTCATTAAAATAGGACAGAAGTAAAATGGGTTAATGGTTTTGCACAATATTTTTAACTGTAACTGTGTTGTTGGAATGTTTTAAACTGTTTTTAGTATTTTTTTCCTTGTTAAATTGTTTTATTTATGTTCGCCACCTTGGACTCCTTCAGGAGGAATAATGATGATGATAATGATGATGACGATGCCCTTTTCTTTGCCCAGAATACTAATTCAGAATAACCACATGATCTATATCTATACCCATCTGCTTGCTTCTGGATATAAGAGAGTTCACTCAAAATTATTGGAAATAGAGCAGGAAACTTGAGAGTGCATCTTCTCTCTTCCTGCCAATTGCCTCGATCAGCTCTTTCTCTGTATACATCCATGTGGCCTTTTCCGAAAACCTTTTGTGCGGCCAGCAGAATCATAATTTTCTACAATGAGAGTAGAGGAAAATATGGGATGAAAAAAGGCACAGAGTATTCAAGTGCCTTTCCCTTTGTCCTGTCCCTCCTTTGCACTCTTCACAGTCATGCCACACATTACTGAGAGACAAACCCAGATATGCTACCAAGTCTGCACTCAACAAGGTGCTCTCAGGGGCAAACTACATGTTACACACAAATGCATATGAATTGTGACTCTAACCAAAAGAATGGCTTAATCCTTTCCCCACTGGCACTTTTTTCAGAGTTGTCTTTCCCCATGTGGTTCAGGTGAGGGGAATGGGGAAAAGATTTTCAATGGAAAAATGTTGGAACTTCTGTGTGTGCAGTTGCATGTTAGGTGTACTTTGCTCCTCAGCTGCAGTTAAAAAATACTTGTGTGATACATAGGGATGGGTTAGAAATTTGCATTTTAATGAGAAACTAACTAATTCACCCTTCTTGAACCAAGATATGAACTGAAACAGTTACCCTTTGAAATGCACACATCTGAATTTTGTGATGTAGTTCTCCAACCAAAGTTTACAAAAATGCATATATTAGGGGAAAGTTTGCATAAAAATGAGTATGTGAGTGAAACTAACATACAAAATGCATTCTATTAGGGAAAATTGCTTGCAAAATTAATGTGCATACAAATCAAAACTGCATATAAAAATGAGTTCATTAGGGGAAATTTGCCCTAAAATGTTGATGAAGTTTCATGAGGATTTAAAAATAATAATTGCAAATTGCTTCAGAAATGTGGAGAACTGAATTTAAAATTGGAAAAATGAAAAACCGAGAGGAACTGAGAGAACATATATATCATCCCTAGTGATATTTATGTTTGCCATATTCAAGATTGTAGGAAAAAGGGAGCCTAGTGTTGTGGAGATGTTAGATAGGAGCACTCATGAGTAAAGATAGATGCTCCTACAATTCTAAACACATAAATGGATTTATTTCTTGTGAGCTGCCTTGGTTTCCAATCAGCAACCCTACCTCACATACATTCCATATAACAGTTCCTTGTCAAAACCAGTTGGTCATTGCAGAACATTTTTAAAAAATAAAATTAGTATTAGTTTCCTACAAAATAAAAGCAGTGACACCTAAGCAAGCCTTGCCGAATTGCCTTAAAAACTAGGATTGGAGGGGGAGAGAAAGATTTATAACACAAGCACAATCCCTTGCTATGTTCACTCAAAAGTGCCATTATTTACAGCACAATCCTAACCATGTCAACTCAAAAGTAAATCCTATTAAATTCAGTGGAGTTTACTCCTGGTATGTGAGATTAGCATTGCAGCTTAACTCCCAGAAAAGCAAGTATAGGGTTAAAGTTTCATATTGGGAAGGTTTTCAAAACAGGCCATGAATTGAACAAATAAACTGCCCTCTTCATCAGCCCAGGAAAATTTAAACTTGTTTGACTCCTCATAATTAGAAAAGTGTAACGCATTGTAATGACATCATAGGCTGCATGCACACTTAAAAAAATTCTGTTCAAAAATTATTTGAAAGATAAAATGTATACTACCCTATTTTTGCAAGTAATTAAAAAAACCCTGTATGTACACTTTTATTATCATAACTGAAATTGTTTACTGTGCATGCCTACCAAGATCCTGCTGTGATCTTTTGTTCTACATCTCCTGCACACACAGAGAAAGGGTGCTACTGCTACTGCTAAAAGCTATAAACTTACTCAGTTTATGAGATTTTCAGGCAAGTAGGAAAAGTTAACAGTTTTCTGGACTTGCAATGGGTTCTAGCTATTGCCTGGAGATCAACAAATTCCTTGTCAGTCACAACCCTGACTTCATTTATTGGCTACAAACATGAAAGGGCAGGGTTAGAGTAGCCAGCTATGAGCTCATTTAACAGAAGTTGTGGCGGGAATGTGAAGTTTTGGTGTATATCTCTTGAACCAGAACACCTAGGAACTTAATTTTTTAAAAAATGAAAGCAGAGTGTCCAGAGATTGGGGTGACTCATCTGGAGCAGTGGAGAGGACTCTCCAAATCCAGAGTTTCTGGGTGAAAACCGGAGACCTGGCAACCCTATCCATGATGTATAGCTCCTTTGTATCAGATAATATAATCCCTGAAATGCCAATTATTTCAAATACATAATCTCTCTACAAATGCATGCACATATACATGCATATGTTTTTAGTGCTTTTGTTTGCTGCCCTGGGCTCCGGCTGGGAGGAAGGGCGGGATATAAATCAAATAATAAATAAATAAATAAATATTCACACTTTCATGCTGGCACACAAATGGGAACATGTGGTATACATGCGAGAAACACTAACACTACTTTGCCAGTTAAGAGATTGGTTAGTTCTGAGTTTAATGGATTAGGCCTCCAGAGTTAGTGGGTCTTCTCAAAGAGTTCCCTTTTTGGACAAATGCTGATACTCTCCACTGAGCTGGTGGTACTTGCAAATGGAATGGCAGGCCATAGATAAATTAGATTAGTGCCAATCACATGCTGAGACCATGAAAACATAACCCCTCACCTAATATTATTGAGGGGCACAGTTTATTCAAGCCATTCTGAACCTTGTCATTTGTGACATCAGCATAAACTTAACCAATGAACCTTCTTTCTCAATCAACTAATTTGCAGGACTCAAATGTATTGATTGGAAGGATTCGGAAAAATAATAGAAATCTGTAAAATATGCATCAATAATATTTCAGAGTAAATTATCGGCAGAAAGCATTTCACCTGCAACCTACTTTATTTGCAATTTCTGAAACAATATGTGAGTTGATACATAGCCATCCTTCAAAATTCATACTTCTCCAGGCAAGCAATGTGTACAAAAAATAAAAATAAAAGTATATACTGGGTAAAGTGTTCATCTAAATGTATATATTAGTGAAAATAACATATAAAATGCATTATATTAGGAAAAATTGCTTTGCAAAAATGTGTATATTAGGTAAAATTGCATACAAATATGCAATTGTGTATATTAGGAGAAATTTTCACTAAAGTGCTGATGAATTTTAATGAGGACTTTTAAAAATGTAAACAGATGTGGAAATGTGGAGAGCTGAATTTAAGACTGGAAAAATGAGAAACTGAGAGAAACTGAAATGGACAGATGCACCTGTCCTTTCTTGCAGGCAACATGAAACTGCATTCTTCAATTTTCTGTTTTTAGAACCTTGGTCAGATGCACAACCCTGTGTGAGCCTTCCATCTTTTTGGATACCACCCACCACTTCTCACTCTGAAAGCAGAACATTTCCTACCTGCCTGAGCTGCTATCATGAGTGCTGTGTTTCCATCATTATCCTGATGATTGATATCTAGGTATGGGCATTTGCTGAGGACAGTGACAATGTCTACGAAGCCCTTGAAACATGCCACCAATAGGCCATTCTGTGGAGGAAAAGGGTACAGGTGTTAAGATTCAGCCACATGAGGAAGGAATGTTCTCTCCCATACATTGACTCCTCCTTGCCTATCTGCCCATTCAGGAAACACAATCCTTTAGTCCAAATAGACTGGCAGTCACTGCACCAGGGCTGACCCTGGTGAAATGTGGTCATACTCCTACCCTCTACCAGCCGCTAAGTCCAAAGCCCATGCTCCAGTCACTCTGATTGGTTCCACCATGGCACTCTGATTGTTCCAGCATCTGAGCAATAACAACAGTCACTCCCATAGAATGCCTGCCAACTGCACTGCTACCAACATACCAAAACATGTGGTGGGACTGCAAAGCTTTCTGGGTAAAGGTGCTCCAAGAGATCTCCAGGATTACTCAACAGATGATACAACTGTACATGGCCTTAACCTTATTAAATATATTCTCTGGACCACTGAGGGACTTAACATCTAGGAATCTTATTTCTCATTTGTTGTGTGCTGTGATAATTACTCATCATTGGAAGAACTTTAAAGGATTGGATATGAATCAATGGTATCAGAGAGTATGGCAAATAGCTGTGATGGAAAAATGGACAGTTAAGCTAATGTGGCCTACAGCCATACTGCCCTGAACACACCTGATCTCATCTGATCTCGGAACCTAAGCAGGGTCAGGCCTGATTAGTACTTGGATGTGACACCGCCTGGGAATACCAGGTGCTGTAGGCTTGAAGGAAGGCAATGGTAACCACCTCTGAATACCTCTTACCATGAAAACCCTATGAATACATCCAAAAGATTCATAGGGTTGCTATAAGTCATAATTGACTTGAAGGCATATAACAACAAGCTAATGTGAGGACAAGTGAAAAAAAGTTCAGTTTTTTGAAATATGGAAAAAGTTTCTTGATTGCATTGGAGACCAGCAGTGTGGAGATTGGTTCCCCGATGATATCTTTCAGTTTGGGGTAACTGAGTCAACAAAAGGAGAAAAAAATAAGTATGGTAAAGTAAAGATAATGTAACATTTTCCTGTATGTAATTAAGTATTTCCCTTGAATATGAGGGCAAATGGTATTAGTGTGATGAGAAATAAACGTATCTGTAATAATTGGTTAACGTATATTGAAAACCTAATAAAAATATTGAAAAACTCCACTGCTATCCATCAATCATGACATTGCATAACTGATAGTGCTCCTCCATTTACCATACATGGAAAGAAGGTACAAATCAAAACTTGGGGATGGCCAGAATAGCATGATAACATGTTTTATTTATTTGTTTACAATATTTATAAACCACTAAATAACAATAACAAAAGTCCTCTGGGTGGTTTGCAGTAATATCATCACAGAACCAAGTCCAACCTTTTCCCACACATAACACACCATTTTTCTGCTATGAATAGCTGATGACAGCAACTCTGCAACAGGAGCCTCCCATGGACCACTGGTCAGTAGTCTTGCATGCAAAACCCACAGGTTTCCCAGAAGTGAGGGCACAGGTTTGAGTTCTGATAAGAGGGCATCAATGCCGTCAATCAAGGGGAGGGGATGTAGCTCAGTGATAGGGTACATGATTTGCCTGCAAAAGGTCCCAGGTTCAATCCCTGGTATCTCCAGGTAGGCCTGGGAATGACTCCTGTCTGAAACTCTGGTGAGCCGCTGCCAGTCAGTGTAGATAATACTGAGGTAGATGGACCAATGGTCTGACTCCTTCTGTTTCTCAAAGCTGCTATTCATAACACAGATCTCTGTGTTGGTATCTGTGTGAGGGGAACAAGCCTTATGCAAGGAAGAGGGAAGGGAACCATGTGGACAAGGCAGAATGGAAGCTGCGATCACAGCAAACTCCCAGGAGGCAACAGTGTGACCTGGCCAGAAGCGGAGTGTGTAAAAGCAATGCAGTGAGAAACAGGAGGTGGGGAGATGCATATGTGGCCTCAGCAGACAGAACACGCCTCTTGGCTATTCTGCCAACAAAAATAATTGTGAGCTGGAAAAGGGAGGAAAAGCAGAACTGCAGCTCAAGACTTCTGCACCACAGAGCAGCATCTAACCACACAGCCACAGGAGCAACTAGGATAATAGCCCATCATGGGATATTTATCTCCCAGGGATCCAGACCATGGCATGGTTCTCTCCATCCTTCCACAGTTCCTGTGTGGAGTCTGGGGACCCTAGACACATATTCTAGTATTTTAAAGAAGCTAAGTGTGGAACTACAACAGCACAGGCACAACCTACAAGTGGTCCTAGTTTCAGTCCCTAGCTTTGGACTCCTAGGAGAAAGGGCTGGGAAGAGCCCTCATGCATAAACATTTGATGCTAGAACCAATCAGATTGATGGTAGCGTAGACCAATGGCCTCCTTCAGGTAATTGTCCGATTCATTCATACCCTAGGATGTCTTTCATTTTGCACACCTGACTTAGTGCCATCCAGCCACAGCCACCCCACCCCCCACACTCAATGAAAATTGATCTAGCTAGCCCCACACACATAGTGGAGCAGTTCAATGACCACTTTGTTGTGTAGTCACCACACAAGGCATGTTGAGCTCACTGCATGGCTGGAATGATTTACCATGACTGGATGATTTCTTGGAATAGAGAAGGGCCATTATTGGTCTATAGTGCTATTCTATGTGATGTCTATATCCCTTTTGAGCCATGCCTTCTTTTCATCCAAGGCCATTTCACTGCTAGCTCTTAGGTGCTTTGTGTCAGGGTCTGGGGTTCAATTACCCGTCCATTGATATCCAGTTCCATGACTTCTTCTCTGGTCACCCTCCTATCAAGTTTCTCCTGCAAGAGCTTTGCATCGTTCTTGAGACAGAGCCGGTAGAATGTGAGCTCCATGCCATCATCATTGCCAGACGGAGCAGATTCATAGACAGGGCAGACAGAGTCATCAGAGAGGATGCTGCAGATATCTGAATGTCCCCCCTCACTCCCTTCATCCTCTTCACCTTCCTCATAGTATAGCTCTTGGTCTGACTCATTTAGGGTGGGTGGTGTATTTGTGTCTGGCATCAGTCATCCAGCCCACTCACAGCAAGCTGTGTTTGTTGTTGTTTTGGCTGCCCATGGTCGTTTCAGTGACAATGACCTTTTCCCTTACGCTCTACCACCCTCCTCAGTTACACACTGGAGATCTGCAAAGCAAAGAAGAAGATTAGCCACCCACTATGAACAACTGGCACTGTTTTTAAATCTCTTTCTCTTTCTCTCTCTCCAGAAAACAAATTCCTCCCCAAATATGACTTTTTCTCCCTGAACATTTCATGGGTTTGAGAGATCATTTGATAATCTCTTAATTGTTCTGAGCACAGGCCATCTGCTCAGGATCTTCTAAAGGAGTGCCTTTCAAACTGTGTTCCAGGGAACCCTAAGCTTCTTTGGAAGATTATTATCATCAAAGAAATCAATAATGACAGACAAGCTTCTCTTAAGGCTGCCTCCAGCCTGTCAGTATTTTGTGAGAGGGATTCAAGCACATACCAGAACTTTAGGTTTGCACAATTAAAGTGGATTAAAGGGCTGTGCCGCCCTGGCACAACAAACCCACTTTTGAAAACACAACAGCAGACTTTTTATGGTATGAAAAGTGACAGGAAAATGCTGTTCTGCGCCACCCCAATCTCCAAGCAGTGAGAGATTTTCAGGGGTCCCTGCGCTTACCCAGGGGTTTGGTTTCCTTGGAAAGAAGGTCAGCAGAGTCTGTGTTATCTTTATGAAATATGGTTTATTTATTTACACACATTCCAACCAGAACAAAAGCATCAGCAGGGGTTCAAAGCATCAGCAGTCCAATAGATCTTGCATTTTCCATCAGGGTTACAGGAGGCACCCTAAAGCCATGGTGCAGAGAGCCAGCCTCTCTGCCTGCCTCCAGTTCCCAGCCTTTCCTCAGACCCAGCTAAAAACACAAGCCTCTCCTAAGCCCCAGGAGGGGGGGGAGGCTCTCCTGAAGAGTTTCAATAACTATAGGATCTCCCTGGCCCATTCACCAGTTAATGGTCACTCGATAGACCCATTAACCCACTCTATTAGATTAGCAAAAGAGACTCATCTGACCAGGAACAGGTTTCTCTGCTGCCCACCTCCAGGTGCAGGGTTCCAAATCAGCAGCTGGAAGGGGACTAATAGAAATCATCCATCTTAACCCCAAACCCATAACAATGCATTGAAAAGTGTGGGATGAATGAATGACTAATAGTAAGATGTGTAAACACCCCACGGGCAAATCAGAACCACCCCTAAACAAACCAGAATGAATGCTCAAAGACCAGGCATAGTCTAATTACTTCATAAGCTTTGTGCAAGCAAATCAGGATGAACACTCAATAAATAGGTCATCTGAAGGAACCCTAAAAGATAACTTGAGCACTACTACTGATTTCTCCCTGCTATTTACTGATCAGTGGGTGGAGTATAGGTATGTTCTAAAGTCCACACTGGGTGGTGATAGGTCCAATTAGGACCTCAGTTCATGTGAACTGAGTATCCACCAGATAGAGGTAAGGATGGGAGAATCTGTCAATTTTGATTTTTCTCTTTTCCCAATTTGTTCCAATCTTCAGTTCAGTTCTCCACATTTATTTATTTATTTATTACATTTTTACCCCGCCTTTCTTTTTCATGATTGAAACCCAAGGCAGCTTACATATGGTTCCCAGGCGGTCTCCCATCTAGGCACTGACCACAACTGACTCTGCTTAGCTTCAGCAGGGAGCTGGCCTTATGCGCCTTCAGACCATAGCCTGGGACTATTTCCACATCAGTATGCATTTTTAAAAAATGTCCTCATGAAAATTCATTAGAATTTCTCCTAATATAAACATATTGTGCAATTTCCCTTAATACACATTTTTTGCAAGAAATATTCCCTAATATAATTAATTTTTGTATGTTATTTTTACCAATATATGCATATTTTACCCTAGTAAATGTACATTTTTGTACACATTTCTTGGCTGGAGAACTGCATTGCAAAATTTGGAGAAGTGCAAATTTTGAAGGATGTCTGTGGTTTGTTTTGTGTATTGTTTCAGGAGGTGTGAATTAGGCAAGTTTGCCTTTAAATGCAAGCTGAACTGAGTTTCTCCCCCATCCCTAGATAGAGGTCTAAGAATCCTCTGCAACATGGAAGGGGCTGTATGGCAGATGTTCTATAGTTCTCCACCAGACAAGTTAATATGAAAAGGGTTCTGGCAAGATGGGTTTAAATGCCCTTGGGCCAGGCCAGTCACCAGAAGGCCATTGTAGGAAGAAAGAAGCCTAGTGTTGTGGAGATGTTAGATGGGAGCACTCAAGAGTAAAGATGGATGCCCCTGAAGGCTGCAATTCTAAACAGACTTAGTAAGACTCATAGAACTCAACAGGACTTACTTCTGAGTAGATATGGTTTGGATTGTGCTGTTGGTAAAGCTTGACTAGGGATCCTCTGCAAAGATATCCATATCCAAGCAGGGTTGGCAACCCCCTGCCTGGAATGCCCTGCCTGCCTTTTAACGTGGCTGCCCCAAACGTCTTTACAGATTTGACCCTTCACTTCAGAAAGAGGTCTGAGAAATGAGTAAGAGTAAGAAGATTCTCTACCCTTTTCTGTCTACCCTGGGGGCTGCTATAAACTCACTTTGACAGCCAACTCAATTCCAGTGAGTAATAACTAACAGAGAGAAAACACACACCGTTTGGTCTACCTTCACAGGCAGCAGCTTGGGCACAACAACAATTGAAGCAACACTTCCAAATATGTGAATTCTCTTTTACCACTATTGGGCAAGAAACAAACCATCGTGCAACCAACAAGGTGCATCATCAATGGGTTTAAGGGAGTTGAGCTGAGCGCATGGAACCACTGTTGTTGCTTCTATGGATTAAGGAAGTGAGGTTAAAGGTAAATTAGATGCAAATAGAAAAGAAAAAAAGCAGTGATGATTTCCTAAATGCAATACATACCAACCACAACAAGATTCCTATGAGTAAAGCAGACAACTCAGCATCCCATAACCAGTCAGGATTCATAACCAAAAACCAAAACTATAAAAATCCTGGCAGCCAGTCAGCCAAGGTCACAGAAATCCCCATGCAGCACAACCTGACCGAGAGGCTGCAGTTAGTGCAGAATGCTGTGGCATGATTGCTGACATGAGTGAGACCCTATCAGCACATAATACCTCTGCTCTGAAATCTGCACTGGTTGCTAATTTGATACCAGGCCAAGTTCAAGGTGTGTTTTCCATGTTATGGGTTCCACATAGTACTTGTTCTGCTCTTGTAAGAAATCAGTCTTTTGGTGTGGCAGCACTTACGCTTTTGAACTCCCTGCCTATTGCCATTAGGCAGATACCTTCATTGCACTCTTTCCAGCACCCACTAAAAACATGTTTGTTTAGCCTACCCAGGCATGTTGAAGCTATTGCATTTTTTATCTGTTTTAACTCATTGTTGGTTTTATTATTTTGAATGTTTTTAAATACCTGTCTTTAACAATACTTTTATTGTTTTAATTCCTTCTGTAAACCGCTTTAAGATTTTTTACAATAAAACAGTATATAAATGTTGTAGATAAAATATATAAATAAATTTTGGAGTCACTGTGTCTCTTGAGTCTCTTCCCACTTTTGGGAACAAAGGAATCTGCCTTATACTGACTCAGGCCATTTGGTACCATCTAGCTTAGTACTGATGACATGGACTAGCATTGGCTCTCCAGGATTCCAGGCAATAGTCTTTTCCAGAAATTGAATTTTGGACCTTTGCATGCAGAACATATGCCCTGCCACTGAGCTACAATCCTTCCCCTGTTTAAGAAGTGTCTTTTAAAATTGTTCATTTCAATTCACTAATGAATACACATCATACCTAGGGCAGATCCACACCATTCATTTAAAGCACATTCAATACACATTTGAGTACATTAATTCCACCACAGAATCATGGGAACTGTAGTTTGTTAAGGGTGCTGGGAACTATAACTGTGAGGGGGAAACTACACTTCCTGGGATTCTTTAGGGGAAGTCATGCACTTTAAATGCGAGCTGGATGTGCTTTACATGTATTGTGTGGATCTACTTAATATACTTTGCCTGCATGTACATCGTTTTAATTAATTTTTCAAAATGGAAATGAGCTATAAAGTGTACTGGGTGACCATGGGCTACTCACCATCTCTCAGCCTAATCGGCCTCTCAGGATGAAAACAAGAGAGGGCAACCATGACCACTCCAAGGAAGAAGCACACACTTAAAATGTGGAGGAAATAATAATCTACAACCATAGTGTGAAATCAAATACTTATTGGGACACAGTATGAAGAAATATTTATATAAGCATGACTATCAAAGATGTTTATTATTTATACAACCTGTAAAGTTATTTATAGTGCAATCCATGTTTGTTTTCTCAGAAGCAAGTCCCAGTGTATTCAATGGGGCTTATTCATACAAGGAAGCGTGCAGAGTACTACAACCTCAAGGTTGTGTTTGAATAGTCATCGGACTGATTTGACTGAGTTTATTATGGTACAAAGACCAGTTTAAAATACAAGGTAAAAAATACATAAAAATAGAGAAATTCAACCAGTCATTTTCTCAATTTTACAGTTAATACAAGATATAATGCTTAAAAATATACATGTTAAAATCAGTGCTATGTTATTTAGCCAGAAGTCAAATTCCTTCTGCAGCTTATGGCAGCAGCACAAAAGCTAGCTACCTTGGCTGATATTTGCGGAGTGAGATCAGATAGAAGGAATTCCACATAAAAGCCTTGTCCCTACCAGGAATATTTTGCAAGATAGGAGTGATTAAAACAGGACGTAGTTCACAGTAAAATGTACAGTGCAGTAGGACATGTCCTACTGCCTCCACTGCCCCTTCGCCACAAGGACAGATCTGCTCTTTATACGGAGTTTTCTTAAACCTACCCAATAAAAGTGCCGAGGAAAAAATATTGAGCTTTGCACGCGTAAACGCTTTCCTGAACTTTGGAATAGTCAGGGTGGCTAGGTAATGAGCGAGGGCGAATGGTCTAGAGTTGAATCTGAGATCAGAGTAAGGAGCAGCCAACGTTAACTGATTTAGAAAATCTGTATCTAAAATTCGTTGGAATATGGAAGCTTTTGCTTTAGTATAGCCTAAAGTGAAGATCGAAGTGGTGGAGAAGCCTAATCTTAGTAGTTCCACATTTAGTGACTGTTTCCACTTGGATTGAAAAGGATCGGACAGTATAAGTGGGGCCAAGCCTACAGGAGCAAAAATCATTTTTAGCCAAAATTTTATTCTACACGTCCAAATATGCGTTTCTATCTTGGATACCCCGGCTTCTAATCACAGGATGGAATTGGGCACGCAGGCAGGGATGCCAAGAATAGAGCGTAAGAATTTAGTTTGGACGGATTCTAGGGGGACAAAGTTATCGTAGACACATACTTGTCGTTGGACTGTTATTGTAATGTTATATTGATATGCATTTTTTTCTTTTGTGTTGTGAGCCACTTTGGACACATTTGTGTGGAAAAGTGGCATACAAATAGAATGAATAAATGAATGAATGGAAGTGATAAGGAACTTCATTCACTCAACCCAAAATTCAGAATCATGCCACTTTAAGCTGTTTTGCAACTGTTTATACTTGTTTTTATGGTTATTGGATTTTAAAGGGATTTATTTCTTATCGTGAGCTGCCTGGGTTTCCAATCACCAACCCTACCACACAAGGTGGTTGGAAAGACTCCATACACACAAACACATTGCAGATGTAAAAATACATGCACCCTGTATAATAGTTTATTGTCAAACCAGTTGCTCATTGCAGAACATTTTTTTAAAAAATCAGTATTAGTTTCCTACATAATAAAAAATGTGATACCTAGGTAAGCCCTGCCTAATTGCTTTAAAAATAGGACTGGAGGGGGAGAGAAAGATTTACAACACAAACACAATTCTTTGCTACGTTCACTCAAAAGTCCCACTGATTTACAGCACAATCCTAACCATGTCTATTCAAAAGTAAGTTCTATTGAATTCAATGAGGTTTACTCTGGGTATGTGGGATTAGCACTGCAGCTTTACTACCAGAAAACAAGTATTGGATTAAAGCTTCATATTGGGAAGGTTTTTAAAACACTGCCGTCTTCATCAGCCCAGGAAAATTTAAACTTTAAACTGAAAGCTATATACTTACTCCATTTATGAGATTTTCAGATAAATAGGAAAAAACAACCATTTTCTGGCATTGCAATGGGGTCTAGGCACTGCCTGGAGGTCAACAAATCACAACCCGACTTCACTTATTGGCTACAAACCTGAAAGGGCAGGGATAGAACAGCCTGCTATGAGCTGATTTAACAGAAGTTGCGGGTGTGTGTGCTGACGTTTTGGTATATATCTCGTGAACCAGACCACCTAGAAACTTACTTTTTTTTAAATTAAAGCTGAGAGTCCGGAGATTAAGGTGAGTCACCTGGAGACCCAGAGAGCACCCCCAAAATCTGGAGTCTCTGGGCAAAAACTGGACACATGGTAACCCTATTAAGAGATTTACCAAAGTTTTTACACTTAGCACAAAGAGTTCTAGAAACACAGATGCATCCAGTAGTTTTTTTTTTTTGCATGTACAATAAAGTTTTATGGAACTTTGGCAAAACTTTGTTAAACCTGTAAGTTTCTCTCTCTGGGGTTAATAGCAGCTTGGCAGGGGAGGGAACTAAATTGGTACTATGGTGTGTGGGCAAAGTGTGAGACCCCCCCTTCCTGTGTACTATGGCCCCAATCCAAAACTCCCTATGGCTGCTTTTTGTAATAGAACAAGACATTAAAGTCATGAGCTTCCACATAATGTGTAGCTGGACAGTGTCAAATTATATTACTGATGTGGTCCTTACCACTGAAAATGTCATCTCTAGAGGAAAGATAAACTCCTTTCCCTCTCTCATTCAGAGAAATTAACTAGTAGTTACCAATTATTATTATTATTATTATTATTATTATTATTATTATTATTATTATTATTATTATTATTATTATTATTATTATTATTATTATTATTAATAATAATAATAATAATAATAATAATAATAATAAACAATAAATCACCCACCCATCACCCAAAGATTCCAGGGCAGCTCACAATAGTTTTAAAATACATGATTAAAAATAGGTAAAAACAACCCCAAAACACCACAAAAAATAGGGTGGATGCTAAAAACATACATCTCAGGTATCAAAGACCAGTGAAGTTGCCAGATGCACCTCTGTGGGGAGGGAGTTCCACAACTTAGGGGCTGCCACAGAGTAGGCCCTCTCCTGGGTTACCACCACCCTGAGCTTCTGAGGGCAGCAGAACTACCAAGAGGGCCTCTGCTGATTTTAACACTCAAGAGGATCTGTTGAGAAAGAGGCAGTCTTTCAGATATTTGGGGCCTAAGTGGTTTAGTTGTAGGTGAAAGTACAAATATTTTAACATGAGAATTAGGACTGGTTGTATTAATTGATTTTACTGAGGTCTGTGAGAAAAGGCACGTTTGAATAGACTTGCTTTTTAACAACCCTCCCTGGTTGTTCACGTCATGTTCCGGTAACCTGTTGTTATTATTCTCTATGTAAGTCAGGGATGGTGAACCTGTGGCCCTTCATTTGTTGCTAGTCTACAACTCCCATCGGCCATGCTGGCTGTGGCAGATGGGAGATGGACTTCAACAATATCTGAAGGGCCCACAGGTTCCCATCCTTGATATATGCGATATCAAAGAGACGCACTCAGCAGATGGCCGCTATTTTTCATAGAAAAAACTATGTCTGAGACCTTGGAGAGCTGCAGTCACTCACAGCAGACAGTACTGTGCTAGATGGATCAAGGATCTGATTAAGCATAAGGCTTCTTCATACATTCAGGTCAAGACATCTATCCTCCCCCAATTAAACCCATTTCAAACCATGAATTTGTTTCCTAATGCTCTCACAAATCATCAGTTCTTTAACAGTAATAGTCTGCAAATGCTTCAATAAGTTGTGCAAATTGTAGCAGGTCCCCTGATTCTCTTGGTCGAGAATGCACCATTGAAAGGCTTATTTAACACTCCAAGAAGAAAGGCCTGCCTACCAATAAGGTACTTTACAGAACTTACAATGTAATACTGCAAAATTCAGATACTGAACCACCTTTCTCTAATCTCAAATTGTAAAATCCCAATCCTCAAATATAAGAACAATTTTCAAAACAAATGGCAAGGCATATACACACACCACGAATTGCACCCCTATTTCCTGATGTTCAGTTCTTTCCTTTAATAGTTTCAATGTAGCTAAATCTTCATATTTTCAGAACAATGTGGCATCAAACCTAACTATGAGGCCACACATTTGTGGCAGAATTTCTAATAATGATAACAGTGAGAGGAATGAATAATTGGTAAAACGTACCTGGTGTTGATGGGAATTCTCCATTGCTTGTTATCTTTAAAGGGGAAATTGGGTATTATTTATTTATTATTATTTTATTATTTTATTATTTCAATTTATATACTGCCCTTAGCAGAATAGCTCTCAGAGCTTGCCAGAATGCTCAGCTTGGTTCATTAATTGATAGTGATCCCTGAGGAATACATGCTGATTCAATCCCTGCTTTGAGATTCAGCCCTTTTGCCCAACTTAGCTGGTAGTCTTTATATGCTATCAGTCTTAACCCTGTGCCTATCTCCTTGCTAAGACTTACCCTGAAAGACTCAGATGTTTTGCTCTTGTGCCTCTCCCTGTGGTTTGCACTGCAGCACATACTAGGTGAAGCATCATTCAGAGATACTAATGAGACATTTGGAGATTTTCTGACACAGTCTTCTACCACCCCCAGGGAGGAAAGAAGCTTCAGCCTTGGGCCCCAAATGGGGATTTAGACTCCAGAGATGTGACAGCTTGCACGTTGCCATAGGCTTAGCTAGGGAAGACATCTTAATTGGCGCCATTACTTAAAACAGCTCTGAGCAGGATTTGGAGAGTATTTAAATCAGGAGTTAATTTTACCTACTGGATTCTCATTTGCTTTATTTATACATGGGATTCCTAGACCCAAGAAAGGGAATGAAGCCATTGCAGCTCAAGGTCCACTACGCTTGGTGTGTCTACTTTGCACATACTTTGCAGCTGGGGAAGCAACCGTCATCGAGTAGTGAGCTGCAGAACTTGCCAGTTGCCAAGGGTGTGCCAATGACAGCTGGTTTATAAGTCATCAGAGCTGATCTAGAGGTCGATAATTGGGATGCCAATAATCTTTCCATTTCAGTTCTCTCGGTTTCTCATTTTTCCAGTCTTAAATTCAGTTCACATTTCTGCAGCAATCTGCAAATTTTGCTTAAATTTTTTTCCCCAGCATCTTAGTGCAATTTTTTTTCAAATAAACACATTTTGTAGGATGTTATGACCAATGTACATGTTTTTGCAAGAAATATCTCATCATATAATGCATTTTTGTATGTTATTTTCATCAATATATTCTTTTTGCGTACTCTTTCCCCTAATATATGCATTTTTATAAACATTGCTTGGCTAGAGAACTGCATCACGAAATTTGGATAAGTGCAGATTTTGAAGGATGGGTTTTGGTTCTCATATTGTTTCGGAAAGTGCAAATTTGATAGATGCAGCTTGAAATGTGAATTGAATTGAATTTCTCACCCATCCCTAGTAGATAATAGCAGCAAGTTGCTGAAAATCTTGCTCCCAGATCTCTGTACGTCACAGCTACACTGTTGCTTTGGGCATATAATCAATTTTTTTTGCATATGGTTGAACTTCTGCCCATGATGGGACCAATAGGGCCCTTCCTGGCTTGATTTTTGTAATATGTTCTATGGGGTCTGTCCTTCAAGACTGTCCTCTTCCAATACTAACCTCTCTCTGTGTTGCGATCCAGTGTGTGTTTGTGTGGGCTGTTAGTAATGCAGTTACTTATAGAAATTTAATTGATTAGCCACTGGAACAGGGTTTTTTTGGTAACGGCACCCCAGCTCTGGAATTACTCCCTCTTGAGATTAGGCAGTGGCAGTCACTAGGTGGTTTAAACTTTTAAGTAATTTTTTAAAGAAGTAAATGATGGTCCTGTAGTGTATATGGCACTTTCTAAGAAAAAGCGTAAGTAAAAAGTCACTGTTTTATTCCATTTATGTAAATTAAAATTGTAAAAAAAGCCCAACGCAGTTCGGCTAATCTTATATAGCCTTCATCAGGGGATGCTTATTTTAAATTCTTCATTCAAAGTAATGATGATTCAGATTCTATTCAAAAGATTGTTGCTATCAGCTGCACGTTCATCAGGCTGAATCTAGTGAGCGTGTTTGTTGAAAGCTGCAGAGTAAAATATAGTCCGTCTATGATTTGAGTCATTCTGGGCTACCCCCCTCCATTCAACTGTTTCATTGAATGACATCCACTCTCTACCTACCACTTTCTAAGAAAAGACAGATCCCTGTCCTACAGAGCTCCCAGTCTAAATTTACATCGGGGATAGGGAGCCGGTAGTTGCACAGATGTTGTTGGACTAATCCTCCCATCAACCCATTACCATGGTCAGTGGTCAGGGATGATGTGAGTTGTAGTTCTGCAACAACTGGAACGCCACAGGTTCCTCATTCCCAGTTTACATGCTTGCCAGTGGTGGCAGTAATAGGGAGAAACAAAGGGAAAGATGAGGTGAAGTGAATTGGAGATGAATATGTGCAACGGCACTTGTATGCCATTTAGATGAAGAATAAGTGGTTATACCAAAGGCTTTATGGAAAAGGTGGGTTACACAAAGAATCTGAAGGGAGAGAGTGTGTGTGCATGTGTGTGTGTGTGGGGAGGGGTTCCAGGCATAGGGGGCAGCAGTGTAATTGTTTAGGAAGGCAGAGAAACTCAGAGTGATAGAGATGGAGTTGCAAAAATAGACAGATAAAGGAGTGAGTTGATAGAGAGTTAAATATTCAGCAATGTTGATTTTATTTAATACATTTAGTTGTAAAATGTATAATATGCAACTCAATGCACGTAATCAGGATGTGAATGCTAGGGCTGATTTATTTATTTATTTTTTGCTTCTTTCCCCAATTTTCTCATAAAACAGGTTTATTTGAATCGAGTTGTGGAATCCTGGATTTGGACTTTGTCAAAAACAAACAAATTTAAGCAAATAAACAAACAGTGGTACAAAACATACACACACACCATCATCATCATCAATAATAACTGGATTTCTTACCTGCCCTTCACCATAAGGTCTCAGGCCAGGTTATAACGCTATAAAATACAAGAGTAAAATCAGTTAGAACGATTTATAAGAAGAATAGAGTGGGTCCAAAATCTATATCTGGGGCCACATTCACACCAGACACATCCCACTATTATTCCACTTTAAACAGTCATGGCTTCCCTCAAAGAATCCTGGGAAGTATAGTTTATGAAGGGTGCTGAAAGCTGTCAGAAGGCTCCTGTTTCCCTCATAGAGCCACAATTCTCAGAGTTTTCTGGGAAGAGGAAATTACTATTAAACCATTCTGGAAAACTTTACCTCTGTGATGAGAACAGGGCTCTCCTAACAATTCTCAGCACCCTTCACAAACTACACTTCCCATGATTCTTTGGAGGAAGCCATGACTGTTTAAAGTGGAATAATAATTGAATAAATGTCTGGTGTGAATGTGGCCTGTATCTATCGGGTGTCAAAGGCCAGAGTAAATATGTCATAGTGATCAAAATGAAAAGAAAAATGGGCGGTGGGGAGATAGGAAGGAAATAATGGTGGCTTTTAAGCCACCATTATTTTGAAGGGGTCTTTGCTCTTATTGGGCTTGATGTTTTCGCCAGAGCCACGCACTTCCTGACTAGAGAGCAAGCTTTCTTTAGCCAACATTACATAACATTTTAGAGAACAGCAACACGTCTTATCAATTGCCATCTCTCCCTCATCAAGCCAGTCCCTTTCTGGGACCAGTCGATGTATCCAAGATGCAGCGTGACGTCTGCCCTTGTGACACTGACATGTCATCCACATGCTTCTCAAATGGACAATTAGCTCACCGTCTCCTTGTCTTAATGCAAGGAAAGGGCCTGGAGTGGGTTTATGGCTTATGGGGGTTATCTCAGGAAGCTGTGCATTGTAATCCTCTCCCTATGGGCTCAGCAAGTTCTGAGCAAGTTATATCACTTCTGATACCTTAGAAGGCTAGAGGCTAGGTGTGTTATTTTTCTCCTTTTCTCTTCCTGCATTTGCAGGTAAGTTTCCTAATATAGCTGTAGTAGTTAAAATACCTCTGCACCACCTGTATTTATCATTAGGCTGAACAGTGGGACCTGCAACAAAATGTTGCAGTGTGGAGTGCTCCTGCTCAGGATTCTAGCCAACTAGCCATTCCCATTTCCATTCCATCATTCCCCAGTTTTCCATTCTCCACAACAGACAGTCAGCTTTTCATGGTGTATGCTCAGTCCTCCTCACTGAGCTGTTTTGGAGTCATTTCCCCGTTGGGTTTATTTTCAAAAGGGTTTTTCTTTTCTTTTTTGTACTTCTGCAAAACGTGGAGTTCCCCCAAGCTTGCTAATATCTCCTTCTTGTTTTGGCTACATAAGAATCCACACTCAGAGTTTGCTATTATCACTTTATTATAGGATGCTGTTTCATATCTTAGAACAACATTCCTAATAACGCGGTGTTATTTAAATACAGATATTAGACGATGGCTGCTGCAGCCCAACAACCTAAGCCTAAAACGGGGGAGTTTTATCTTAACATTTTTATTTCATAGTGCCTTATGATTTTTTCCTTTTCCAACAGCACCCCCTTCTGGTCCCTCCTTCACCAATACCCTGTCCTCTACACACACACACTTCAGCATCTTCCACTGTCCCTCCTGACTACATGCAATATAACCCTCTGGCAGGCACAGCCATTGCTTTTATCCTTCCTACCCTGAGTTGTGCCATTTTCAAGATAATGGAGGGAAACATTTTTTTCTCTGACCATTGGGAATCTTACTGACTTAAAGGAGCCTTACTTCCAATTCCCAAAAAGTGTAGGAAGATAGGAACCTGCCTTACACTGAGTCAAATCATTGTTCCATCTAGGGAAGTATTGTCTACATTGACTGGCAGTGTCTCTCCAACACTCCAGACTGGTACATTTCCAGCCCCTACTTGAGATGCCAGGAATTGAACTTGGGACCGTCAGCATGGAAAGCAGATGTTATACCACTGAGCTACAGTCTTCCCCATTGGACTGCAGCCCTGTTATGTCACCAGTTATGTGTTTGGTGAATCGTGCCTGTCTTATTGCAGATTCAAGAAGCCCCAATGTCATCCAGCTATATAGGCCTAAGCTTATATGATTTTGTGGAAATTAGAATGGAGGTGAGGTCTCCGAATAAAATGCATGTAGCGGTTCTAAGAATCTGTATGGCATCAGTTGTTCTGTAGGATTCAGAATATTGTTGCTAATGCTTGTGAAGAATGCTCAGGATTTCACTCCCCCCCTTTTTTTTTACAAAGGAGAATGCTAGCCTATCAAAACAAATCAGCAGAGCACACACATATGCTGAAGATTAGAGTTCAGGCTGGAGTCAGGCACCACCTAGTGGCTCAGAGGGGTGGAGCCAGATGCAAGGTGGACTTCTGGACTTCTGTCCCAGTCATTCCCTGACAACACTACTGTGTAAAATAGTTCATATTGCCTACTGCTATCACACCTTCCCCTTTGCCCAGTCAGTCAATGAGATGTTAGGCTAGGTGTTCAGAGCAATGGTTATACTTCTGGGAGTTCCCACCATGCTGGTCAGCACAGGCTATGCAGAGGAATACCAGTGCATCATTATTTCCTCCCTTGGGATGATGTCACTGACTATATATGGGCAGAGGTAAGAGGGGAGGTGGATCAGTGGCACAAGAGGCACTGAATGGTGGGTGCATCCAAATGATTGATTCATCTAAAAGCCACATTTCAGGCTCTCTTACATGACAGTAATGTAACACTCCTGTCTTTGTAGCTTGTTGGGATCGTAGTGGCTAAAGCACGTATCCTATACACATTTACCTGGGAATAAGCCCCATCCAACACAGTGGGGCTCAATGGTGCACTAGGACTGGACTTCAGGCCAGCCCTTTCCCCATGACTTCTCAGAGAGTAGCGTGGAGGGCAGTGGAGGCTGGTGGCTCCATGTCAGCGGGGCAGTGGGGTTTTCCAGGAGCTGCCCGTGGTGCTGAAACCTAATTAGGTTTCAGGACTCTGGACAGCTCCTGGAAAAGCCAGAATGTATTCCACTGCCACACTGACATGGAGTCACCAGCCTCCACTGAGCAGCAGCAAATAGGCCACACACGAGCAGCTAGGCCAGCACATGGAAAGGCCAGGGCTAATAAGGAAACCACAGCATCCTCCACCCCCTATTTTTAAACACATCTTATAGCTAGGGTGTGGACGGGTGGGCACATACATGGTTACAGATGCACATTTAATTTTTACTTTTAAAATATATTATTTTAATTGCTAATGATTTATTAAATTTATATCCCACCCTTCCTTCCACAGGAGCCCAGGACAGCAAACACATCAATAATAATATCATTAAGACTTTCTAAAAACAGTTTAAAAACATTCCAAAAACACTTTTAAAACAATCACGTTCTCTCAGCCAATGATTTCAGGGGTGCCAAGACCAGTATCTTTCACCCATCAAATGCCTGGCTTAAACAGGAATGCTTAGACATATGATCTTTTTCTACAACAAAATGGTGTTTATTCCCAACAAAGTCCATTTTACTCCTCTAGTCATGGTGGTGCAATGATTTATGTGAGTTTCTAAAATGTGAACTTGCACATCCTCACAGTATTTTTTTCCCCTTCAATCAGGGTTGGTTTGGTTCTAATGTATTAGGAATGTAGAAGGAGTTGTAAAACACAGAATGGTGATGGAATGGGGAATAAGAGAACTATACACTTCCCAGCTGATGTAATAGATATAGCCAGTGCTGTTAATAAATTAATAAATAAATAGGTGCTGGTACTCATATCTTGAAATTCTTGATAAAAATGCTTTGTGTGCCAGTACAAAATGGCTGCCATGGGCAGCCAAAAAAGATGTGCCAGTACTCAGTACTAGTAACTACTGTCACAAAAAAAGCACTGGACATGGCTATCTAAATGGGCCTCCTTGTAAGACCAGAGTCTAAATTTACCTAACTACACCACTAGTGGGGCTTATGTCCAAGTAAACATGCACCAGATTAGGTTGTATGAACTGCATGTCAGGAACTCCCCAGCTTAAATCTTGTCTCGCTCAGGTGCTCACCAAGGCTGCAGTTCTATATACACTTGCCTGGGAGTAAATCCTATAACAGGAGTGGGGAACCTCCTGCCCACCTGTCAAATTTGGCCAGTGAGGTCGATCCCAATTAGCATCTGGCCTGTGGAGCCAAAAAGGTTCTCCATCTCTGTCCTATAAGTAAGTATTCCATGAGGCTCAGTTCTGTGTAGGAGTGTACTGTAGGTGGCCATTGGCAAGCAGAAGTCACAGTGATCCAAGTGGAAAAGTATGGCATCTTGAGCGCCTTGGAGGAAAGATGGGATATAGATGCAACAATAAAATAAGTGGCCATAGATTTGGATATAGCTATTTCCTAATGTATTTGTTTAGCCTTTTGGCCTGTTAGGAATACTTTACAATGTGAAGCCCAATAGAAGCATGGCTCAAAAGATTTTAGAGACCTGATGTACCACAGTGGCAGAGAGCATGAGGGTGAGAATTCTCGTGCTTCAAATCTCACCTCAGCCATGAACTCATCAGATGGCCATAAGCAAGCCACTCTTTCCTAAGGCTCAGTCCCCACAACTGTAGAAATACTGGCCTACCACACAAGGCTGTTGAAAGGCTATGGTCTGAAGGCACATAAGGCCAGCTCCCTGCTGAAGCTAAGCAGGATCGGGTCTGGTCAGTGCCTGGATGGGAGACTGCCTGGGAACCATATGTAAGCCGCCTTGGGTTTCTATCATGAAAAAAAGGCGGGGTATAAATGTAATAAATAATAAAGAAGGATTACTGATCAAATATATGTGAAAGTGCTTTGGACTCTTGGGGTATGTCACATACATTTATTTATTAATTATGTATTTAAGTGAATTATATATCACCTCATATTTCAAATACATCTCTAAGTGGTTTACAACTTCCTAAAAGTATCACAAATAAATACAAAAAATACAATAAAAATTCCACATTTTAAAGTAGCACAGAACAAAATATCACACAAACAATACAAACAATATAATTAGAATTCCACATTTTAGAGCAGCACAGAACAATTAGATAAGATATTCTGTTTAATAATAATAATAACAACAATAACAACAACAACAACAATAATAATAATATCAGAATCTAAAGCATCATACCGCCAATCTAATTCCCAAACAGGTTAAGCATAGCTTCCATAAAAATACTTATTGTTAAATACTGTCTGTACCCAGCAGATATATGAAGCAAAACTCAAGCAGATACACTCAAAACTACATCTGCCTATCTAGCCAGATGGTTCTATCTCTGGCCTGGTCTACCATTCCCTCCTTTCTGGCATCGGCTGTAACAAGAGCCCAAAGAAGCCACAAGGTGGAGTTGGTTGATTACAAATCTCCTGGAAGCGGCACAGTGCCCTGGAAAACACAAAGCAGCGACTGTTGCTTCAGAAGCATTTAGGTCACATTAAATCCACTAGGAGGATAAGTATGGAAGAAAGAGTGACTGTCACACAATAAAAACCATATGTGAGTTGGTTGGTGGTACCTTTCCCCTCAACTTCTTTAGCAATGCAGTGCAAAATCATAAATACATGACAGCAGCTACAATCTGGACAAGTTCTTTATGGCTGATTCACACTATTTTGTCCTCTGCGCTAGTAGTGCTGCCAGTCCTCTATGAGACTCACCACTGGATTTCATTGGAACACAGGATACTGCTTTATACTGAGTCAGACCCTTGGCCTATCTAGCTTAGTGTTGTCCACACTGACCAGCAGTGACTGTTCAGGGTTTCAGGCAGGGGACCTTCAGAACCTTACCCAGAAATGCTGGACTGCACCTGGGACCTTCTGCATGTAAAGCAGATGTTCTACCTCTGAGTTATAGCCCTTTCCCTCTGAAGCATTGTTTATTTTATTTTTCCTGTGGTCTTTAGCCGAAAAAGCTCCTAAAATAGTCTACAGTCATCAGCGGTAAGACAATTTCTGCCATTGGGCTTATAATCTAAAACTGGGGTGTGGGATCTCAGGCCCAGGGGCTGAATGTGGCCCTCCAGACCTCTCTGTCTGGCCCTCAGGAGCCTCCCAGCCACACCCCTCACCAGCTGCACACACCTCGCCAGCCCCAGTTCCATGTCTTCCCTTAGTGTTTTAGCTTGGCTGGAATGTGTCCTCTCATAATGCCTCTTAGTGGAGGACAGAGAGAGGAATGTGAGGACGCAGAGAAACTAGCTTACTGCACAAAGGTAAAATTTACATTCATTGCTTCACCCACTTTTGCCTCTGGCCCCACCCACCACTGGCATGTGGCCCCTGGAAGGTTGTCCAGAAGGGAAGGGGACCCTCAGGCTGAAAACCTGACAGAATGGCTAATGCTAGGGGCTCGTTGAGGACGGAGGGCCAAAGGCAGCTGGTGTCTCAGCAAAGCCGATAGAATAGCCCTGCTTTCCTTCTCTCCCTGTGCTGCAGCCTGATGGAATGACTGCTGCTGGGTGACAGCAGCAGAGGGACAGCCAAAGGCAATTGGTCTTTCCGCAGAATGGATGGAATAGCACTGCTTCTCTTTTCTTCCATTCAACATCATGACCTCCTTGCGAGCACTGCCACATAGAAACGCTTCTCAGCAGTCTCTGTGTCCACTGAAGAGTGTAACATTTTAATCAGTCCTTGGGATCAAACTGCATACAAGAGAGCCGTGGCTGCATTCTCCAATATTTTTTAATTTTACTTTAAAGGTCCAGTTTCTATTGCTGTTCCTGGAGCTCTCAATTTGACTGGAGCAGGAACACGTGGCGTGGAAATGTTTAAGCCTGCCTGCCTGTACTGTATTTCCTGATCCTGAAGTTACTGCTAGCTTTTCATGTGTAAATACATGTACCTGTAGATTTTTCTACCATGGACTTAATGGCAGCTGCAAGAAGGGGGATTCAAATGAGGAAACAGCAGATGTGGAAAGAGAAAAGCCAGCGCCACTACTCCAGTCTAGTTCATTCCCTTCCTCCCACAACAGGACAAAAGGAAAACCAAAAAACATCCAATCGCAGATTTCTCACATAGTATGTCATTTGGCCTTCTCAGATTGAATATTAGCTTTCTCCGCCAATGTGAGTGACTTAGTTAACCTTAGAGTCAAATTGAGCCAAGCCTTGGCTATAGCCTCTGGTTGCAACATTGCAACATGATAAAAGTGTATAAAATAATGCATGGCATGGAGAAAGTGGACAGAGAAATGTTTTTCTCCCTCTCTCATAATACTAGAACTTATGGACATTCAATAAAACAGAAAGTCGGAAGATTCAGGACAGACAAAAGGAAGTACTTCTTTACTCAGCGCATAGTTAAACTATGGAATTCGCTCCCCAAAGAGGCAGTGATGGCCACCAACTTGGATTGCTTTAAAAGAGGATTAAACAAATTCATGGAAGATAAGGCTATCAGTGGCTATTAGCTATGATGGCTATCATCGTCATAGAATCATAGAACAGCAGGGTTGGATGGGGCCTATAAGGCCATCGAGTCCAACCCCCTGCTCAATGCAGGAATCCAGGTTAAAGAGGCAGTATGCTTCTCTAAATCAGTTGCCAGAAGCCACAGGAGGGGAGAGCGCTCTTGCACTCAGGTCCTGCTTGTGGGCTTCTCATGGGCAACTGGTTGGCCACTGGCCTGATCCAGCAGGCTCTTCTTATGTTCTTAACTGAGTAAGTACAGGAACTGGCACTGGGCCAAGTTAAAAATTGTCGTGGACCTTTAATGGTACTATTGCTGAAATTCAAAATTCTCATTACTCAGATAGACTACTCTTGCTTAGAAGGCTATGTATATATATTAAAAAAATCAGCTGGCTGCTGCCATCCAGCATGACATGTCTCTGACTTTCTCTTCCCTCTGCCAGCTGTGTTTAGTGAGGGCAGATGTGCTTTCCTGTGTTAGGCTGTAGGCACAGGACCAATGACAATGCGGCATCAGTGTCACTCTGCCTAGCCTGCTGCTCCCCTAAACTTCTCAGTAAGCAACCATCTTAGTTATTCCACATAGTAAAAAGAAAATGTTCTGACATAATTTAACATTTTGATAGCTCTCAATATATCGCACAATTTTATTTTGCAGGTCTGCTTTGTGTCCAGGGCATCTGCACCCCTCTCCACTATCCCACTCATGTTACCTTCCTGCATCTGCTGTCACAGAACAACAGAACATCGGGCGGTGTGCTCTGAGTCTGCAATGTGTTCCACTAAGCCAAGCCTGGGGTAAGTAATTGGACTGAGCCCAAACAAAAGATTCACAAGTGAATTTATTAAACGAGATCAACTTTCCTGCAGAATTCACCGGGAGCTGCTGGGGGTGGGGGGGGTGGGGAGGAGATGTCACGGTTTGTCCTCAGTACCGTCCTCATCCTCTGATGTGTCCTCATCCATAGAATCTTCACCGGATTGGTGATTCCAAATCACCGTCAAGTTCATGTTCTGCTGAGTTGGGGTCACATTGTAGAGAGCCCCACTGGCAAAGAGACATTGACCCAAGTTCCAGCAAATGATGTAATACACGGAAATGAGCCAGAGGACCAGCCCCGTGAGGAAGCTTGTGAGGAGCAGTCGGGTGGCTGGGCCAATGCACTGCTGCAGGGTCAGGTTGTGCAATGGGAGTGGGAACAGCTTTAGGAAGAAAGTGCTCGACCCCCAGCTCCCCTCCTTCACTAATGTCTTCCTGTGCTTCTGGACAGGTCCATAACGGCTTCTCTGGCTGGGCACCCTGTTTTCAATGAGTAGAGCTGGCTGTGGGGTCCCTGCCACCGTCTGGTTTCCTTCTGTAGTCCATTTCGGTTCCAAGCTCCGGTTCTTGTTGAGACTCTTCTTTAATTCCCTGGAGACATCGGGGCGCCCAATTTGTCGGAGAGCTCGGGCCAGGCGGTCCCAATCGATGGCACCCCTTTGCATCGCTAGCCAGTGGTTGAGGCTGTCTTTGCATTGGTCCATGTTGGAGATGTCTTGCCATTGGCTAGGAGGGAAAAGCTCCCTCTCCTCGGAGGGCCGCTCTGCATCCTTCTGCGGGATGGCCAGCCGAATGTAGAGCTCGCGGCATTCTTCCGGGTTCAGACGCTCTGAGATGCAGCCTAGTGTGGTAACTTCTGGGTCATTGGTGGCCATATTAATGTAGGAAGTGTGGGTTGCCAGCAAGAGGAGAGTGACTCCCATTAGTGCCAACATGGTGGGTGGTGGGGTTTATAGCCTTGGATCAAGATCTGCTCTAATCTCCTACATTTAGCGCTCTGGCTGGTTCCTGGACTTGTCATGTCGCCCAGCTCCCTGTGTCTTTGTTCCTTGCACACTCCTCTTCCTGCAGCCTCCCCTCTGGGCCCCTATGAGGTCAGTGAAACCTCATAACCTGAGCTCACAGGCCCTGCTCAGAGGTGACTGAAGCTAATCTCTATGTGGACTGCTTAGGATGGCATAGACTCAAAAGGGTGTCATCTGCCTGAATGTAGTAGACATTCAATCAAGAGCAGTATCTCACCTTAGTCACAGACACACACACACACAGAGATGATACTCACACTGATTGCTGTGTGCCGCCTCTTGACAGCCAGTTCTCACAGTACCATCAGGAAACTCTGCTACATATTCTATAACGCCTTTTGTGATAAGGTATGCTTAGCAGGTCAGTTGGGGTGGGTGGGTTCTACAGCAGGGATAGCTAACATGGAGCCCTCCAGATGTTGTTGGACTTCAACTCTGATCAGCCCCAACCAATAAGGCCAACGGTCAGGGATGATGGGACTTGCAGTTCAGCATCGTCTGGATGGCATTACGTTGGGTACCTGTTCTGTAGCAGACACAGCAAACAGGATGGCAGGAAATTGCTGCATTATTTATTTATTTATTTATTATTTAATTTGTATCCCACCCTTCCTCCCAGCAGGAGCCCAGGGCGGCAAACAAAGCGCTAAAAACACTTTAAAACATCATAACAACAGGTCCTAAAATACATTAAAACAAAACAGTGTTAAAAACATTTTTTAAAAAACAACTTTAAAAAAGGGTTGAAAACATTATTAAAAAGCATATTAAGCAATTCTGACACAGACGCAGACTGGGATAGGTCTCAACCTAACAGTCTTGTTGAAAGAGGAAAGTCTTCAAAAGGCGCCGAAAAGATAGCAGAGATGGCGCCTGCCTAATGTTCAAAGGGAGGGAATTCCACAGGGTAGGTGTTGCCACACTAAAGGTCCGTTTCCTATATTGTGCAGAATGAACCTCCTGATAAGATGGTATCTGCAGGAGGCCCTCACCTGCAGAGCACATTATGGGAAACAGATGATTGGGGACAGGCACAGCTCACAATCTGGGAGTTAAAAATGAGTGGGATTAAGTGGTTGATGGAAGAGTTGGCACCTGCTCACATGTAACATGTATATGAGCAAATCTGCTTCACAGCAACCCTTACTAATTATCATGGGTAGGCTCTCTTGAAGCCACTCCCTTGCCAGGAATCTGGCTGCTCCTTCTTCAGTCCCTCTTTTCTTACTCCTTTCTCTAAGCTGAATGCCAAGCCGAGGCTGGCAGTGCTATTTCCCCCCACTTTTACCTCTTCTTTATCCATCTTCCTTACGTCTGCCCCTCTGCAGTCTTGATTGGTTTCCTGACTGCTGCTCTGGCTCCCCAGCTGGGGCTATACATATATGGGAGGAGACCTGATCACAGATCTCCATCATCTTATCAAGTGTGACCCTCAATTGTATATAGTCTGTCATCACACTCCTGTTAGGGATGGAGGATGGTTTAGTGTAGGTCTGCATATTGTTTTGGAAAATGTGAATTAGGTACGTTCACCTGTAAATGTGAACTGAATCTAAGTTCTGCCCCATGCCTAAATCCTATAAAGTAGGGCCCCGCTTACCGGCGTTCCGTTTTGTGGCATTCTGCTCATGCAGCGGCTTTCAATCCGGGGAAATTCCCCATTTTAAAGCCGATTTTGCGCTTTTATGGCGTTTTGCGACATTTTGGCGTCATTTTCGCACGACACTGCCCATTATAGTCTATGGGTTCTGGTTTACTGTGATTTCTGCTTTACGGCAGGGGCCTGGTCCCCAACCCGCTGTATTAGCGGGGCCCTACTGTACATGTTTACTTGGAAGTAGGGATGGGGAAGAAATTTGATTCAGTTCACATTCAAAGGCAAATCTATCAAATTCCCACTTTCCGAAACAATATGAGAACCAAAAGACAGCCATCCTTGGAAATTCACACTTATCCGAATTTTGCAGTGCAATCAAAGTTGACAAAAATGTATATATTAGGGAAGTGTGCATAGAAATGAATATATTTGGGAAAATAGCATCCAAAAATGTATTATATTAGGAGAAAATACTTGCAAAAATGTGTACATTGGGTAAAACTGCATACAAAATGTGTTTGTTAGGAGAAATCCGCACTAAATGCTAAAGAATTGCAATGAGGATTTTTTTTTTAAAATTAAATAGCTGCAGAAACATGGAGAACTGAATTTAAGACTGGAAAAAAATACATTAGAGAACTGAAATTGACAGATCTTTCCATCCTTACTGGAAAGTAAGTCACTCCCACCCTAAACAATGGGACCTACTCCCAGGTTAGTATGGTTACAGCTTGAGCCTTGTTAATCTCCTTTCCACAGAGCAGTGATTTTCACATTTTGTACCTTTAGAGAACCTTTTCAATACTGATTTGTCTGCTGAGAATCCATGCATGATGCGGAAGATCATGGGGAATTTTGTAAATTATACCCCAGGGTGAGTCTCACTATTGCCTTGCCTGAACCAAGAGTGTGCTGTAGGACACATCCAGTGCTTCCTTGCACTGTTCTGATGCTCCAAGCACCATGGACAGTTGGGTCTAGCTGCAGTTTTAATTTTTCGTAACACACCACAGCAACAGCAGGCCAGGGGCATTGCGGGAAGTTTAAATGGCAGCAGCTAGCCCAAGTGCCTGCTCTTTGTTACCTAGAGGGCCAGACTTGCTCCTAAAATCTCCATTTTGTCTGTGAAGGTATGCTAAGCAGCAAGTGCGCTCAATGAAGAGGCACTGTTGGTGTCACTGGTTGCCGCAGGCCCAGCTGGACTGGGATGGCAGAGGGTGGAACGACGTAGGGGACCCGGCAGGAACTGGACCAGCACCTGTAGCCTGAGGAGCGGCCGTGCCGAGCTCCATGAATGGAAATCGGCAGCACAGTAATATGTAGGGAGTTACTCCTCAATGGTATGGAGCAGCCGTTGGAGAGTGAGGGAGAGTGTGCAGCGGGAGGCGGGAGCGGGAGCTGGGGCCCAGCAGTAGCGCTTTTAGTGGCAACACCAGCAGGCCCACTGAGACTCTTCCCCACACAGCATGCTCCTTCCTCATGCCAGTCCCACAGCGGCCTTGGCTCAGCCTCAAGCACGCAGGCGGGCCAGTAGCATTAGAGGCAGCCACACCAGCTCGGTGAAGGAGGAGGAGGCGACAGCAACAGCAGCAGGTCTGTTTCTTCAGGAGCCTTGCCTGCGTATTCCTTCAGGACTAATCTAACTTTTGCCTTCCTGAGCCGCTTCAAGGAGCGAGTTAGCTACCGGGAAGGGCCTACCGTAGGCACCAAGCCTCCTTCCATCATGGGGCTCAAGGCAGCGTACGTGAGGTTTCTTTGCAGATATCCACCCAGGCCTGACATACCCAGACCTGCTTAGTTCCAGCTAGGTAGTGGACTCATGGACTTATGTGCTTTTAGATGGTACCTTGGGGCCAATTTTAGCGCTGCAAGTGTTAGGTTGGAAATGTAGATTGTGATGGTTATTATTTAACTCTTGTAAATTGTGTTTTGTAAATCGTATTGCTTTATTGTATTGCTTTATTGTTTTATTGATGTATTCTTATATTGTATTTTGATATTTGTGTCTTCTGTAAGCCGCCTTGAGGGCTTTGGGCCGAAAGGTGGGGTATAAATAAATAATAATAATAATAAATAATAATAATAAGTGTGTCCAGATTGTCCTCCATTAGCGTAGACTATAGGAGTGAATCTTGCTGTAGGCGAAGAGGCAGGAGACCTGCAGAATATGCAACTGCTTTCCTCCCTGCCTGGTTCCTAGTGCATCATGTCACCAAGGTGTGCCCATTTATTGGCTGATTAGGCAGTCAAGTCAGTTAACTGGCCATCCAAGAGAGCCCTGGCTAAGGAAATAGTCATACCTGAAGCACCATGCCAACTACTGGAGAACATATTAGCAACTATTAAGGTTAGAAACTCACATCAAAATTATGTGCACAGCCCTCCTCTTGCACTCTGCACGATTATTATTATTGTTGTTGTTGCATTTATATACTGCCCCATAGCCGAAGCTCTCTGGGCGGTTCACAGCAATTAAAAACATTACAAACAAATATACAAATTTTAAAAACACATTTTTAAAAAGCAATTTAAAAACACATTTTTAAAAAGCAATTTAAAAACACATGCTAAAATGCCTGGGAGAAGAGGAAAGTCTTGACCTGGCGCCAAAAAGATAACAGTGAAAACAAAAACCCTAAGATCACCCTAAATAGCCTTCCCCCCTTTGCTCCTAAGGAATATTCCTCCTTTTTGTATCCAGATCTATAAGACTAGGGTGCAGAATCTGGGATCCTCCAGATGGTGTTAAATTCCAACTCCCATCATCCCTAGCCAGCATGACCAATGGTGAGGCATCCCTTACAGTTATATTTTTAGTGGGCTAGTCTTTATTGATGTTTATTGATGTTTTCTTTTGTGGGAGGACTGGGGAGACACTCTGTTTTCTAGTCTAGAGGCTAAATTGATCTAATTCCTTCACAAATGACCATGTTCTGTGATAAAATTGATATCATCTATTGTGCAGATATGGAGAACTTATGTTTGGATGTTATGTGGTCATTGATGTGAGAGGATGGTGATGGTAAAAAGCATAAATGTGTTTCTTGAAAGAACTTCTCAAGAAGCAGACAGGCAACAGTTCTTCTGTGCCTTCTAAGATTAAGATTGCACATGAGAGAGCGATAACATAAAATGTATATGAAATGCATATGGAGCCTTGTTGCTTGCTCTGTTCCTTGCTGGTAAAATAATAAGCCAAGATGGGGTTTTTTATACAACTATTTGGCAGGCCCACTGGGGCCCAGAAAGGGTTGCTTCAGATACTGAATTTGACCTATGGGATACCAGTTACCCTGCTACACCCATGCACCCTTGTGTGGTGGTATGCAAGGTTCCAATGTATTCTCCCCGATGAAGAGTTCAGTGACATTTGAAGCTTGCACATTTGCAGATCAACTAAAAGTGACAATCTTATCTATGTTGCACCCTCCTGCTGTATAGTGTTAATTTTAATCACTGTCGTCGGTTCACCGTCAGATTTCTTTGTACCAGCGCACTGTGCATGCTATACTAAGAAAGGGACAGATACTCAGTGTGGAAAGATCAACAGTCTTCAGACAGCTACATTAGTGACCAAGGATGGGATTTGTTTGGGAGGCTTTTCTAGGTGCAAAATTGCACACACACCCCACCTGCTCGAGATGCAAGATGAAGCCATTCTTTGACAGAGCATGGGATTCATGCACTAAATCATAGCCAAGCTTCTGCAGAAATTAAAGACCTGATCTTTCACCTTCTGATCAGGGTGTGGTGGAAACAGCGAATTTGGTGGTCTTATTCGAGGTCAGCTGCCCTTCAGTGCTTGGTCGTCACCACAAAAAGGGCACTATAATTTAGGCCAGAAGGGAAGTTGGCAGATTGATTTAGATCCCTGGAGGTGTCTCCTCTAACCTCATCCCTCTTTGTACCAGGTCAGGGCTGGGTTATGGGCAAAGTGCAGCAGGGTGGATGAGGGCTGTATATTCACCTTCCTGCAGCTGGTGTATGAACACCATAGCTCCAATATCTTCTCTGTGGATGGGTATCCAATCCTCCTCCAAACAGAATTATTTAACATATTCAGGGGCATTGGAACAAGTGGTTCTTAACAGGGAAAGGGCAGGGAAGGGATTAGCAGGGAATCTTTATCCTTTGTGGTATTATTATTTATTTATCACTTTTCCCATTTGCCTTTTGGCACCAAAAGATCTGTCAAGGCAGCTTGCAAACTGTATAAGTAGCTGTAATTGAAGAAGTTATGTCAGTACTGGAAAAGGTATTTGTAACCAATTAGAAATTTAAAAATGGTTCAGATAAACAATGGAGGGTTTGTGTTGATTTGTGCTGAAGGGTTACACTACTCTAGGAATATTTTATTAGATGCTATTCTATTGCTTCTATACCCCTATCGAAATTCAGAGGATGCTTAGAAATGTGCAGGCAACCTGTTGGAGATGTAATAAAAGTGGAGAAGACTTTAAACATATCTGGTGGTGAATTTTTAAAAAAAATTAAATAGCTGCTAAACTTAAAGAAGTAATCAATGAAAAGGAACATTCTCAACATTCTGGGGCAGTAAGATGCTTACTGCAAGGATGTTGGTTGCAGCAAGCCACTGGAAACATCAAACTCTTCCTTCAAAAGAAGATTGGCTGAGAAACGTGTGACAAGCAGCGGTAATGTATAAGTAAATGGACACAGAAAACAAAAAACAATGAAAGAACCTCTGGATAATTGTACCCGTTTCTTAGATGCTGGAACAGGAAAAATATCTGAAAATGCAAGACAAGAAGTGCTGAATGTGCTACAGCAGTATTATTGGATATACTAAACAGAGTATAGATTTTTATATTAATTTTTATGAGCTTGACTTTAATTTACTAAACTGGATCGCTTTTTATTGTTTTCTTCTCTCTAGAAGGAATAATTCTTTGCTAGAAGGAATAATTTGTAGAATGTGTGTGTGTTATTTGGATGTCTTAAATGGTTTTTTTTAAAATAATAGAAATGTAAATAAACATCTATGAAACTGCCTGCTGGGAATTAAAGGAGCTCCTTAGGGTGTTTTCAGACCGGAGGCTCAATATTGCAAATGGGTTGTTGAGATATTGCAAATGTTGGTAACAGGTTTTTAAATTTATCAGATTTTCCTCAGAAAGGGAAATCTGGATTAAATACAACCTCCCCAATGGTCTGGCCTTTTGATACTAACAATATCGTGTGGATGCTGCAACAATTCTGCATGCATGAACGACATCAATCCCACAATAAACACCAATCTGGAAGCACCCTTACAAGAGCATCCTTGTTGAGGAACAACTATGTAGAAGAACCAGTAACTGTGTCAGAACAGTGCATACCAATTCTACAGAATAAGATGCTGTACTGCTGCAAAAGGATTCTGTGCTTCCAAAGCACTGACAACTATCCAAAAGAAATATATCAAAAAGAAAAAAGAAATGTTGGTAACAGTTGGACACACCAGACTTGACCAGTTCATCAATGGAAAAACAGTGATTGTGGAAACAGACCACAAACCACTGGAGGAATTTTCAGAAAACCTTTGTGCCTCCAAGAACCCAAAGATCGAACTTTCATGTCACAAATATCAACTACAGGTGGTGTATTGCACAGGCAAAGAGTTAACGCATTGTGAGTGTTCTATCCAATATATATATGGAACAAGGAGAAAATGTTAAGTTCAAGGAAGCAATGTTTGAAATGTCTTATTTGTCACTTTCTTGCAAATCCTACACACACACACACACACACACACACACACGCACGCACGCACGCACGCACGCACACACAATTTTTCAGGACCAGATAGATGGTAGAGTGGGAGTTGCCAAACATGTCCATGCTTACTGAAACTAGGAGTGTGGGTGAGAAGTTCATTTATTTGCATGTTAATAAGAATTTACCTAACTTGCACTTCCCAAACCCAAATGTGAAGTGAAACACAGCTATCCTTGAAAATTCACATTTCTCCAAATTTTGCAAGGCAATTCTCCAGCCAAAAACTGTGTACAAAAAAAGAGAGTGTACATTAGGGGAAAGTGCACACAAAAATGCATATAATAACCCAAATTGCTTATATGAGGAGAAATGTGCACCAAAAAGGTATATGGAAATTTCCAAGCAGCCTTTGTGTATGTGTGTGTGTGTGTGTGTGTGTGTGAGAGAGAGAGAGAGAGAGAGAGAGAGAGATAAACTGATGTGCAAGTGGAGTGAACGGAACTTAAACAAGAAAAATGAGACGATGGAAACCAAAACTGACAGATTAGGCCAACACTCGCTGAAACTATGAGAGGAACTAAGTGAACATGGTAGGCCTTAGGAAGCCCGTAGGCAACAACTAAGCCACCAGGAAGTAATCCAGAGAAGGATCTGTGCTCCATATCTCCCCACCCTTCCCACACGCAACCTCCGTCTTTGGGGTTCTGGCCATGTCCTCCACAGCAGCAGCTAATCACAAGTCAGTTTTTGCATCACAGAGTCTCCTTTGGCAACCGCTCCTGTGCTATAGGCAGAATATTAGAGTTACAGAGTACCTTCTATTGGTGGTTGGACCCAGACTTAAATAGGGGCTTTGAAGGGGTACAAAGCAGTTTTAAAGGAGGATAGGAGGAGATCCAGGGCTGGCTCCATGTTTGAAGGACCCCTAGGCAAAGTGCCTTCTGATAAGTCCCCTCTTTTATGGGCAGGAGGCCCTGAAGGGCTTAGCTGGTGGTGACGATGGCAGGTAGAAGTGGCAGTGGCAGAACTCCAAAGAGTGCCAGGTAATTGGTTCTAGACACCAATGCATTGTGGGAAATTAAAATGGAATCTAGGCCCAGTGGCCCTTAGATTGTCAGACTGGATTAATTTGTTTTTAAGGGAAGGCATCGGTAGTGCACCCCACCAGGATGCTGGAGCCCTGGCTTGCTGCCCAAGGATACCAGATGCTGATGCCGGCCCTGGCCAGTGCACACATCCAAACCCTACAGACTGCGTGCACGTGCAAATTTAGACTGCATGGCCCCGTCTTCCACAAGTTTCTGTTTACCCATACTGCAGGCAGCAGCGACTGCAGGAGCCAAAGACCCTGCAATTGACTTGACAGGAATTGCACTTTAAGGCGATAGAAATCCCTTTTCTAGATAGTCACTTTGTTCTTACAATTCTGGTTAACCACACAATCGCACGAAGCTCTCTTTAAAAGAGGGCTCAAACTGCGCAGTACGATGCTTGTGCCACCCCCAAAGTTCCTGTGAATGCTCCTCTCCTGACCGTGAGGTGGTCTGGAGGGGGCTTCTTCTAGCTGTGTTCAGCTGCATTAGTTTAGACTCCTCCCTTTCATCGGGAACCCTGATTGCACAGGGCTCCTGATTGTGGGGAGAGTTCTAACAGTGTTCAGTTTAAATCCCCCATCTGACTTTCACACTGAATGAATGAAGGTCAGAAATCAAGGTAGTGCGAGCAAGGATGTCAGGGTAGGGTTTGTGTGATATACCCTCTCCCCATTTAAGCCCACACAAATTCTTCTGAATGCCTGAAGTATGTACCCTGGATGCTTGAATGTACCCTAGGAATGGCCTGCAGTGCCATTCCTGAGGAAGGGACGTAGCTCAGAGGTCCAGCATCTGCTTTGCATGCTTCTTCTTCTTCTTGGTGATCATTTGTGACCGAGTAAGATTGTCTTCCAAAATATAGTCTTTAACAATGGTTCCGTCTGAATCTGTATCCACTGCCGATGTACCAGACCATGACTAGGGGCTTCTGGATTTCACAGTCCTGCCCCTGTCGCCATTTGCCAATCGCCATGGGACTTTTGTTATGGAAGTGAATTTGTTTTATGTGGGGAGATCGGTGCACCACGATCAACACACAATCTTGACAGAAAAAGGCTTTGATCCAATGGCATGGGTACCATGACAATTGGAAGTCCTTTATCTGCTGCAGCCTTCATCCACCTTCACAGCCGTTGTAACATACACGCTGTTATCCTCCGCCTGTTCTGCCATTGAGGACTTTCTTGGATCATTCTTTGTCTGGTTCCTCTCCCTTGACCTTACTGCCATGGGTGACCCTGCTGGGAGTACATGACTCCCAACGGCATCGCTCACAGGGTTCATTGGAACATGCAAGCCCACTCAACACTGCAAGGTGATGATCCAGTGAGGGGGCTTTGCATGCAGAAGGTCCCAGGTTCAATCCCTGACATCTCCAGGTAGGGCTGGGAAAGATTCCCTGCCTAAAATCCTGGAGAGCCACTGCCAGTCAGTGTAGATCAATGTGATGCCCTCTAAATGTTGTGCACTACAACTCTCATCATCCTTGATCATTGGCCATGGTGGCTGTAGCTGATGGGAATTATAGTCTAAAACATCTGGAGGACACCTGGCAGCCTTGATGAAAGACAATAACAGCCCCCATTGAAAGAGCCACAGCCTGCTTTAGGAACGGGCACATTTTAAGAATAGGGCCCTCTAACAAATTCAGTGAATAAGGCAGGGCAAGTGCACAACCGAAGTCTCAAAGAGCCCCCAAATGTCTGCTCACCCAAGACTTTCCCTGAACGAGGGTGGATTTTTCATGATCACAATCACCCTACAATTACATAAATGATCCTGGAAAAAACAGCATGTATAGTAACATTACCCTTGAAAAGTTAAATATTAGAATTCTGTATTATGAGCCAGAGTTAGATTCCACCCCTTGAACTTTCCTTTGCTCTGCATTTCAGTTTCAATTTCATTTGTGTTCTCTACCCAGCCAACAATAAAGAAGCTTGTTTGCCTGCAGGAAGAAGTAAGGGTCTGTTTTTCCTGCAGTTGTTATGATGAGTAGAGCAGGATTAGGTGCTTATGGTTAAAGGGTGAAATAAAGAGATAACTTAAAGGTGCTTATGGTTAAAGGGTGAAATAAAGAGATAACTTAAAGTATATATATACTCTAAGTTAGCCTTTAATCTTTTCTAGCACTCAGTATACTCACAATCATAGTGGATATTTTTTCTTATTTTTCTTGAGAATTTGACGGCAAAGGACGAAAACGGCCCTAGATTAATAGAAACACTACTGAGTACATTACAGTTATCTGGCTGCCTAACCACCTAGCTTATAACTCAGACCTAATTTCTGATTTTCTCAGTGGGTGCAGCTCAGCATCGGGCATTTTCAGGGTTTCTAGGCAGAAAAATCAACCTAGCAACCAGTTTTAAAAATCCAATTGCTTTCCACTATCAATTATTTGGTCCTTTATATAGCAACCAGTTAAAACGTTTTCCCTTGATTACTGAACAGGAATGAAAATCTAAAGGTCAGGAAAAAGACTAGAAGGAGGGACCCTCAAGGAGGCTTTAACACCTTTTGGTATCCCCTGGTTCACTGTATCCTTGACATCCTTTTTTTTCTTATGAAACAAAAAATATGCCAGTCATTTAATTCATTGTGTTCATACTAAATTTTCTCTTCACTTGAGTTTTACATAGTCCATTATGTAAGTGAACATAATAATAATAATAATAATAATAATAATAATAATAATAATAATAATAATAATAATAATAATATTTAATTTGTTTGTCGCCTATCTGGCAATTAGCCACTCTAGGCGACGTACATTAAAAGAGATAAAATACAATAACAGATGTAATCACATTAATAACAATAGGTAAAATACTGGACAGTCATCAATACATATAAAAGCAATTATAATAACAACATACGATAAATGACAGAATCATGGTGATTTACCCAATGACCTCAAAGGCTTGCTGGAATAGCCACATCTTCAGGGCCTTGTGGAATACATCTAGGGAAGGGGCATGTCGAAGATCATATGGGAGGGAGTTCCAGAGAGTGGGGGCCACCACAGAAAAGGCCTTCTCCCTAGTACCCACCAACCTAGCTGTTTTGGTTGGAGGGACTGAGAGAAGGCCTTGTGTGGCTGATCTAGTTGGGCGGCATAATTGGTGGCGGTGGAGGCGCTCTTTCAGGTAAGCTGGGCCGAAACCGTACAGGGTTTTAAAGGTTAAAACCAACACCTTGAATCGGGCCCGGAAAACAACCGGCAGCCAGTGTAGGTCAAACAACACTGGCGTGATGTGATCCCGTCGGCGGCTGTTGGTAAGTAAGCGCGCTGCCGCATTCTGTATAAGCTGTAATTTCCGGGTCGTTTTCAAGGGTAACCCCACGTAGAGCGCATTACAGTAGTCCAATCGAGAGGTGACCAGGGCATGCACCACGAGCGGGAACTGTTGAACAGGGAGGTAGGGTTGCAGCCTACGTATAAGGTGTAATTGATACCAAGCTGCCTGGCTCACAGCCGAAATCTGAGCCTCCATGGACAGCTTGGAATCAAGAACAACCCCGAGGCTGCGGACCTGGTCCTGTAGGGGCAACTTCACCCCACCAAACACCAGGTCAACATCTCCTAACCCTCCCTTGTCTCCCACAAGTAGTACCTCGGTCTTATCAGGGTTCAACTTCAACCTGTTCCTGCCCATCCATCCACTCACGGATTCCAGGCACTTGGACATGGTCTCCACAGCCCTCTCTGGTGAAGATTTAAATGAGAGATAGAGCTGAGTGTCATCCGCATATTGGTGACACTGCAGCCCAAATCTCCTGATGATCTCTCCCAGCGGCTTTACATAGATGTTAAATAGCATGGGAGAGAGGATAGAACCCTGTGGCACACCACAATTGAGAGGCCAAGGGTCTGAAACCTCGTCACCCAATGCTACCTGTTGGCGCCTATCAGAGAGAAAGGACTGGAACCACCGTAAAACCGTGCCTCCCAATCCCAAACTCTCCAGGCGATCTAAAAGGATACCGTGGTCGACGGTATCAAAAACCGCTGAGAGATCCAGGAGGACAAGGAAGGTGAATTCTCCCCTATCCAGTGCCCTCCTCATACCATCTACCAGTGCGACCAAGGCTGTTTCAGTTCCATGTCCAGTCCTGAAACCCGATTGGTATGGATCTAGATAATCCGTTTCATCCAAGTGTGTCTGCAACTGATTTGCCACCACTCTCTCAATGACCTTGCCCAAGAATGGTAAGTTTGAAATTGGGCGGAAGTTGTTTAAAATCTGGGGATCCAAGGAGGACTTCTTTAAGATGGGTTTAATAATAGCCTCCTTGAGGGCTAGTGGCATAACACCCTCTTGCAAGGATGCATTAACCATTGCCTTGATCCCCTCACCCAATCTCTCTTTGCAGCTCATAAGGAGCCACGATGGGCAAGGGTCATTTAGACAAGTGGTAGGCTTTACAGATGAGAGCATCTTGTCCACATCCTCAGCAGGAAGAGGCCGGAATCGATCCCATTTGACCGGTTTGCAACTGGTTAACTCTAGCTCACTCACTGTATCCACGGCACACGGAATCGAGCTCCTCAGGTGTTCGATTTTATCAGCAAAGTGCTTTGCCAATTTGTCACAGGAGGCCTTAGACTGTTCCAAGGGTTCCTGAGCAACTGGACCGACCAGGCTTCGGACCACCTGGAACAACCTCCTGGGACAGCACTCAGCTGATGCAATAGAGGCAGCAAAGAATTCCCTCTTTGCTGCCCTTACCGCCACTTGGTAGGCAGCTATTGCTGCTCTAACCTGTGTCCGAGCATCTTCGGAGCGCGACTTCTGCCACCGGCGCTCTAGTCGTCTCACCTCCTGTCTCAAAGTATGCAACCGTGGTGTGTATCATGGTGCTACTTGAGTTCTATTCAGGGGGAGAGGACATTTCGGAGCCACTCGGTCTAACGCCCCGGCGATCCTCTCATTCCACTCCATCACCAGGGAATCAACCGGGCGACCTTCAGCAGGTTCCAATTCCCCAAGCGCTGTCAGGAAACCATCTGGATCCATCAGGCGCCTGGGGCGGACCATTCTAATAGGACCTTTACCCCTGCGGAGGGCATGCGGCATCGAGAAATCCATCTTTACCAGATAGTGGTCTGACCATGACACAGGGGTAAAAGAATTAGCCCCTAACTTCAGCACACTACCCTCCCCTCCCGGGACAAATACAAGGCCAAGAGTATGACCGGCTACATGGGTGGGCTCAGTATTACTAAGGCGCAGTTCCCAGGAAGCCATGGTTTCCAGGAAATCCCGAGGAGCTCCAGTGAGAGTGGTCTCAGCGTGTATGTTAAAGTCACCCAGAACTAACAGCTCCGGGGACAACATTCGCACGTCTGAGATCACCTCGAGCACCTCGGCCAGGGAGTCTGCCGTGTAGCGGGGCGGGCAGTACACGAGTAGGATCCCTAAACTGCCCTTCGAGCCCAACCTCCAGTACATACAATCAACAAAGCTAGTCCCACGAAGGGGAGGTTTGGCAAAGAACAACGACTCTCGATAAATAACTGCCACTCCCCCTCCCCGCCTTCCGACCCTCGGCTGCTGTGCGTAACGGAAGCCTGGTGGGCACACAGCCTCAAGAATAGAAGCTGAGGCTTCGTCCAACCAGGTCTCCGTAATACATGCCAGGTCTGCACATTCATCCAAGATCAAATCATGAATGATAGATGTTTTTTGTGCTACAGACCTGGCATTACACATCAGCAGTCGAAGGTCAATAGGAATCCTGCGTCCCCCAGCTTCCTTCTGGTTCTGGACAGACCTGGAACAAGGGATGGATATTATGTATCCCACACTCTCTGGATGGAGAAAGAGTGAGGGAGAAGGTCACTGCCTTTCACTTTCCCAAACCTGGCCCTCACATCCCCCCCTCCCACAAAATGCCCCATCTAGATCTGTGTCTGCTCCACCTGGAAGGCTGGACACAGGGCTGATACCAGGTTGGTTAGTAAATAATACCGAGCTATTGGTTTGAATCAGTATAAGGCAGCTTTCAATGTTTCTAAGCTGAGATATACCAGATGCTGACTTTAGAAAAGCCAAGGAATCTGTGGCTGTAACACCTGTTTATTTATTAGAAATATCTGCTAGATATATTGGTAAACTTTGAAACGTTTAGGAATATCATAGTGCTGCACAATATATTATTGGCGTTCTAATAAAATGTCAGTTCAATAGGATGCGTCAAGCGAGACCCATACCATACCATAATGTTATAAACCCATATCATGTGTCCCCGTAGGGTGCTTCCAGACAGGGGCTTAATATTATGTTGTTGAGATCTTGCGAGTCACTACAAAATTTTTTCCCCAACATACTGGATTTTCCCCAGAAAGGGTAAATCTGGATGAAAAGGAAAAAATAAAATAGGTTGGCATTTTGATGTCAACAACGTTTTATGGAATCTAAACAAAACAAAACAAACTTGCACAAATGAGGAAAAGAACACTGATCCTACAATATGACTTTTAAAAATCATTTTGGAAAGCTTCCCTTTCCCCAGTTGGCCACTGTTAAATTCCAGCTTCAGGACTGAGCCACTGCCTGAGTAACCCCTAATACTCCTAAAGCCAAGGGAATCGAATCTGCCAGGCAGAAAGGAAGGCAAACGTATTGACTGGAAATGGCCTCTCTCTCTCTGTCTCGCATCCCCAAACACCCCCCCCCGCATACATGGTCTGGTGGGATCTGCGGCGCCTCATGAATAATATAACAAAAGTGGCTTACTCTGGCCTCCCTCTGTTATGAATCAAAGCCCCATCGCTGGGTTGCTTCAGGAGGAGGGAAGGGTGTGAGGCAGAGAGAGCGACACAGGGGCTGCCTGCAAGCATTTAGCGTGACTAACAGATTTACGAGGGGGAGGGGGCCCAGTGGTCGCATCACATTGCCTTTTTAATGAGCTCTCCAGCCCATACAGTAGCCTCTTTGTGGCGGACAATGTCGCAGACATAAATTTTTTGGAGGGAGAAAGGAGGGGGCTTCTGAAAGATTGCAAGGTTGGTCTCTGAGCCTACATTCTCCACCCTAGCACCCTGGGATGGCCGCCAGGAGGGTGGGAGCAAGGCCCGGACCTTGCCCCCCATCAATATTCCCCTATGGCCTGCAGGGACGTTGTGTGGGATGCCGCGTGTCAGGTTGTCCCACCCGTCCTGGATTGAGCCTCCTCCCCCCACCCCTTACAGGTGTTGCCGCGCCTGATTTGTAGCCTCTGATGGAGAGGCCTCTGGAGAATAAGGGGACGCTGTTCAAAGGGCGTTTCCTAGTCAGAGATCATGGTGGAGGGGAAAAGGCCAAGGGCCCAAGGGACGGGACAGCGGGAGGCGGTCCAAGGGCAGAGGGAGATTAAAGGTTATGGGGCTGATGCTTGTTGGAGACAAAAGAGATCACTGGGCTAATCAAATCTGGAAGTGTTTTATATCCTTGCACACATGCATGCACACACACACGCACACACACATAGAGGCAGCAATGTAAGAACTACCCTGCTGGATCAGACTGAGGAGTCCATCTAGTGCAGCTTCCTGTTTCCAGCAGTAGCCAGCTGGCTGGGTGCTTCGGGGAAGCCTACAAGCAGGCCATGAAGGCAACAGACATCCTCAATGGTTTGTTCCCCAGCAGCTGGTATTTGAAGGTACACTGCCTCTGAAGACAGAGGTTCCATTGAGCAACTATAGCGAGCAGCTCTGGACAGAGGGGGCAAGAGTGGCTGGCGTGGAGAGGCACTGCTGCAAACCTGACTTCCTGGCAGCGGCATTGCTGCCGCAGACTGGACCGGTGCAAGGGTGAGAGAGGGTGATGGTGAGGGCAGGGCAGAGGGGGTGCACTGGCAGAAGCAGTCCAGCGCTCCCACTAGTCATGGCCTTGGAGTCAAGCAGCTGAGTCAGAGTCTCCAGCTTAGGAGCTGGTTAGAGAGCCAGCACCTGTAGAATCAGAGCCTCACGGGTGTCTTCCCTTAAGCCCAAGGAAGCCCAAGCTTTAGCCTTTCGTTATGTTATTTGCATGTATATGCCTGAGCATTCATGCACATCCAGGTATTGATTGATTGATGTATTAAAAAACTGCATCCTGCTTTTCCTCCCCACAAAGGTGTTGCTCAAGGCGGCTTATTAAACAAGTATCTGCTTGAGCCACTGTCCAGGCATTGCTTGCTTGAAGGTACATCAAAGGCTTCATTGTTTAGGATTTCCAGAACTGGGTTTCTAGAACACTAGCTGCAGGAGCAGCTCACTCAATGGGACAGAGCCACAACAGTAGTCTCCTGGTAGCAGAGTTGTTGCCGTGTACTGGGAGGGGGAGGGGCAAGGTTGGGCCTGCATGGATGTACTGTGGGAGCACCAGATTGGCTCTGCTAGTGCGCTTGCATCGCTCTGACCTCACCACAACCTCATCCCTCTGCCTCCTGGTACACGGCAGCGATGCTGCTGCCTGGAGGCTATTGTTGTGGCTCCAGTCCACTAGGTGAGCTGCACCTGGGTAACTGTATTAGTATGTGTCAATAAAAACAACGAAGAGTTTTGTGGCATCTTAAAGACTATCAAATTTATTATGCCGCTAGCTTTTGTGGATGAGACTCCGTCAGATGCATCAGGGCTGGCCTAAGGCATTTAGCTGTCTGAAGCAAAGGATGAGATGGCACCTTCTCCCATTCTATGCGCAAAAGCTGACTAGGTTGGCAGTTGAATCCTGCTTTAATTCTGGGAGTGGGACAGCAAACTCCACTGCCTGAGGGCAGCAGGGTAGCTTAGGGGGTGCAGGGGTGCTGCATGGCACAGACAGCTCTGCTCCTTTCCCCTCAGCATCTGTTGCTGGAGGCAACCGCCTCACTCTGCCTAATGGTAGAGCCAGCCCTGAGAAGCATGAAGCGTAACCCTAAACTGGCAAGCATGTATACTTGTGTGTGTCATATGTGCATGTGGCAGGGATGCAAAGATCTGTCAGTTCTGGTTTTCTGAGTTTCTTGTTGTTCCAGTCTTAAATTCAGTTTTCCATATTTCTGCAGCAATTTGCATTTAAAAAAAATCCTCGTGCAAATTCTCCAGCATTTTAGTGCCAATTTCTCCCAATAAACACATTTTTGTATGCGGTTTTGCCTAATGTACACATTTTTGCAAGCAATTTTTCTTAATATAATGCATTTTTGTATGTTATTTTCCCTTGTATACTCATTTTTAAGCACTTAATAAGTACTTTTCATTTCATAGATGCACTTTGGTACACATTGGTTGGAGAAACTGCATCACAAGATTCAGATAAGTGTGAATTTCAAAGGATTGCTGTGTTTTGGTTCGCATGTTGTTTTGGAAAATGTGGATTTGATAAATTCGGCTTTAATTGTGAACTGCATTCAATTTCTTCCCCATCCCTAGACCTAAGGACTTTTCCTGAGACTGGGGTAGGCAGCTCGACTTGTGAGGAGGGCGAGAGAACAACAGTGGAGTCCAAACATCTGTCACACTGGGATGATCACCTTCCAGCAACAATGGGGCCATGGAGAAGAGAGGCTGCCTTCTTGGAGGATTTGGGGAGGCAGGGACAATAATCCCTTCTGTCCTGTCCCACAAAGGTAGTGTCATGCTGGTTTAGCTCCTGCAACCCCCTCCCTTTATAAATTGTGTGACTGACAATCTCACTCCAAGATAATATTTTACCATAGCCTTCAATACAGTCGTGAGTTATCTTGATGCTGCGATACATCCCTTACCTGCCAGCCTATAAAGTGCAGCATTGAGGAGATACAATATTTGCTGTCATAAATGCCAATAACTCAATTTTTACGTGCTTTGAAGTAGTGTTTGTTATCATAAGAGTTGTGACAAAGTGGGAGACATCATAGCTATCAAGCCCTTGGAAAATTATTAGGTTGCCAACCTTAAGAATTTAATTTTTAAAAAACCAGCCGTACATTTGATTTTAAAACTCTTTAAATATAGGAAAACAGCTGACTATGTTGAAAATGATTTCTTGTGGGCTCATTCACCCAGATAGAAAAGAAGGGGTGTGTGTGTGTGTGTGTGTGTGTGTGTGTGTGTGAGAGAGAGAGAGAGAGAGAGAGAGAGAGGGAGAGGGAGAGGGAGAGAGAGAGAGAGTATCTCCTCAAATTGCCACTTGGGATAAAAGCATGAGACCTGACAAATCTGAAAACTTCTAAAGCAGGGGTTGGTCTCCAGAGATTCCTCAGCCCTGATTTAAAGAGATGAGCCACACAATCCTATACATATTTTCTCAGCCTCTGAAAACCTTTATACACTTGTCTGAGATTGTCCCATTGAACTCTGTGGAGTTTACTTCTGAACAGACATATGTAACATTGCAGTGTGACAGTCCAAGGGCCCGTTCACATGGTGACTCACTCTGAGATAGATGCTACTTGCATCCCCGTTTAATTTGCATGGTTCACATGATGTTGCAGGCAAACAGAAGCTAGGATGCAGTTTCTCCCTTTAAATCTGCAGTAAACCAATCTGTGGATAATGCGAAGAGTGAAGGGGAAAACCATCTCCACTTTGCAGTGTTACTCCGTGTATAAGTGCTTTGCTCTGATATTTTTTGCTTGGGGGGGTGGATCGTCACTTTCAGATACTCCCCTTTCTCCACCCACTAAACTCTCCATGAATTCTATTTTCTTTCTGGTGGCTCAAACAGCCACTTCCGACCCTTTCTGTCCTCCCGCATCGGGAGGATGTGATTTGTTATTGGCACTCACTACTACTATAACTGATACTGTTATTTCTTTTTTTAAAAACTTAGGCACAGTTTGAACTCTTTCCACTGAAACTCCTTCAGGCTTTGCAAAAGCGAAGCTGAACTACCCCCGCGACTTTCCCTCACAGCACCAGTGATCTGCAGGAAAGAAGAGAATGTTGGGATGTGAAGCTTGTGGTGGCGGCAATGTCCTGGCGTGATAGAAATGGGGCAGCCCAGAGTTCATAACAACTAACAACTTTGGCAGCTGCACACAAGAGTGCACACATGCATAACCCATGCTGATCTCTGTCTCTCTCGCTCCCCCCATCACTCGTTCTTTTCCCAGAGATCAGCAATAACCAAAATAGAAAAGGTTGGGACTCACAGTGAAGGCTTTGCTTTCCAGGCAAGGACAAGGGAAAAGGAGGGGAGAGAGAGTGGGCAGAACAGGAGGAGGAGGGGCATAATCATTGGCCTTGCAGGGCAAAAGAGAAAGGCAAGTTCTGGCTCCACATGGAGTGACTGTTCTGAGATAATTAGAAAATAATCCTGCGCACTGTGCAGGCAATGAGACAGAAGGTGCGTGCGCGCGTGCACACACACGCTTCTACTAAAAATTGCATTTCATACATAATTTAAAAAGTGGGTTGCTATAAATATGTCAGGAGGAAATGAAACTGACAGTAAAAAGTTTTTCATGTCAATTGCACCCCCCCATGCTCTCCAGGCTTCAGCATGCAATTGACAAGAAACAATGAAACAATCCCCCTCCCTTTTTCCATTAGCAATACTCCAGAGGGAGTAAACATGTAAATTTGGGGGCGGGGCCACAAGGAAACAGCGATACTAAACTGTCCCATAGGAACGCCAACTGTGAATGGAAAACAGCAGATTGGAAGGTAGTGTAAACCTTGCAAATCTATTGTGATTGGAAAAGCTCCGTCTTTAATCTGAAGTTCACCTCCTGTGTGAATCAGCCCCAAATCTAAACAGTGGTAGCTGGTGTTGATTGGGACCTGTAGAGTGGAAAGCAGAAGGGCCAACAGTAAGTGGAGCCAGTGCCAATGTCAGGCAGAGCCAATTAATTCTAGGGTTGTCCCGTCCTCCTCTCTGCTGAGTTCTACAAGGGGCAACACTGAAACTAAGGAGAAGAAGGAAGGGCCACCACTTGGACTGGATGTAAGTAAGAAGGCAGGCAGGTGGGGGCTGACTGAGGGCAGACTGAGGATGGTGAGGCAGTGCCCCATTTGCCCTAATGGACCAACCTCCACTGATTCTAAAGAGGGTTCCTTACAAGAAACAGAGCAATCCAAATGCTGGGGAGCTGGCCAAAGGGGAGCTGGTGAAGAAGGAGCTGGCAGAAAGCTCTCTGGGATCCTCCTCCTGTTCAGGAGCCACTGGCCCAGCTGAACATCGGCTCTGTCAGGAGCTGAGCACATGAGACAGCCAGGAAGTGCTGGCTCCAGCAAATCAGCCTCATGGGGAGTAAGTGCTCCCTGCAGAGGCCCATTACAATTTTTTTACTTTGCTGGTCAAAGCTGATGGAGTTTCTGGGTGGAGTGGGACCCAGGGGAGGCTCTGAACACAAAGAGGATTGCACTAAGCCCCCCCCCATGGCTGCCCCATTTTGGGAGCTTCCACGGTTTTCACTGGCCCTCCATCCACCGGGCTGGCTGTCCCTGGTGGACCCCCAGTGGCGCTGGCAGGCTCCTGGCAGCGCCACAGCTCAGCCGCAGTGGAAGGCTGCTCCCAGCACAGCCTGGTGGAGCCCGACATAGCTGGGAGCCTGCCGGCACCACCAGCGATCCGTGGCATCCAACTCACCCCAGCCCAGCAGAAAGGTGAGTTGGACTGCGCTCTTAGTCTGTAAGTTAAAAATAATTTCTGAGTAAGCATACATAGAACTGTCCCGTAAAAAATGGAAAAGTCATCCTTTATTGTATTACTGGCTGCAATCCTAACCCCATGTACTTGGGATTCAGCCCCACTGAATTCAATGGGGCTTTCTTCTGAGTAGACATGGTTAGGACTGTGCTGTAATAAGTTATTCTGAAGTGTTATTACTTACTGCATATGAAATGCTGCTCATTTTGAGTCAATAAAATTTTTCCTACTATTTCCAGTTTGCAAAGAAGAAGAAAGAGAACCTAGTTCTGGGCACGATTCACTATGGGTAAATAGCATTTCTTTTTTGTAAAATAAATACATTAATCAATAGATTATTGTTGTCACACTGAGAATATTTAGTTAAGAAGCCGGGCAGTTCTAAAAATGTAAAGGCTGTGGGTTTGCTAAAAAAAAACCACTGAAAATTCTGTGCCAAGAAGAAAAGGTGAGGGTGATGTCTGGTAGAATGTAAGAAAATTAAGCAAATTTATTTATATGTTCTTATTTTGCATAATGTATTCTGTGTTTGCTAATGTGGAACAGCAATAAGTTGCAGGGAATGGAAGGTTCACCAATGAGCACTGGAAGTCCTACTCCATCTCCCCTTCTGCTCCTGGATTTTGAAATTACATCAAACATGACCTTTGTAACCTGAAGGACTAGAAGCTTGCACTTTTAAAAAATGAAATCTGAGTTCACAGGATGGTGGATGCTGTTCCTAGAGATGGGTGAATATGTCGATTTTGTTTTTTATTCTCAGTTTCTCAGTTTCCTAATCTTAAATTCAGCTCCACATTTCCACATTGACTTACAAATTTCTTTTAAAAAATCATCATGAAAATTCACAAGCATTTTTGTGCCTATTTCTACCAGTATGCACTTTTTGTATCTGATTTTGCGTAATATACACATTTTTGCAAAGCGTATCTTCCCTAATATTTGTATTTATATGGGCTCTTTCTGGGAGGAAGGTCAGGATATAAATTTAATAAATAAAAATAATAAATATATTATCCTTAATATAATGTATATCTTCACTAATATATGCATTTTATGCACATTTTACATTAGAATATGCATTTTTTATACATCATTTGGCTGGCGAACGGTATTGCAAAATGCAGAGAAGTGTGAATTTTGATTGCTTTGGAAAGTGTGAATGAGGCAGTTCACCTTTAAATGTGAATTGAATCAAGTTGCTCCCCAATCCCTAGCTGGACCTAATATCAGATCCCAGGTTTATGTGATGCAGTCAAGGAATCACTGCATACAAACAGTCCTAAGCACAGGTCTCCCATCCAGTAGTAGCCCTCTTCCAACACATTTGCATCTTGTTTTAAGCCAGGGATGGGGAACTTGTAGGCCTCCAGATGCTTGTTGATTACCATTGGCCATGCTGGCTAGGGCTGACAGGAGTTAAACAAGATCTGGAGGAAACCAGGTTCCCTGCTGGTGTAGACCAGGGGCAGGGAACTCAGGCTTGGGGGCCAATTGTGGCCCTCCAGTCCTCCCTATCTGGCTCTTGGAATTCTTTGTAGGCCATGCCCCTTCCTAAGCTCCTCCTCTCCCCAGGCCACATCCCTCATTAACTGTGCTCCATATCCTCCTTGAGTGCTTTGGTCCAGCTAAGATGTGTCCTTGAAGCATTCAAAAGTAAGAGGACACCCATTCATCCACCCACTTTTGCTTCTGGTTCTGCCCACCATTGGTATGTGGCCCCTGAAAGACACGCCACAAGAGAATATGGCTCTCAGGCTGACAAAGATTGCCCAGCCCTGCTGTAGATGCTCTTCCAGCCTTCTTCAGGTGAGATAGTTCCCACTTGCTCGAAATGAGAGTGGGGATGTGCTGGCTGGGTAGCCCTGCCCCTAGTATCTGTCTGCACAAACAGTGTGACTATCTCTTGTGACAGAGCCTTTGCATGAGGAGTTATGCATATGAAGGCTTCCAAGAGACCCCGAACCCTTGTGCAATTGCGGTCTACGTTGCTACAGAGGCCAGTGTTGTTTGTGGAGCTACTTGGCATGTCCCGCAGTCCTGCGTCGAGCAAAACGGGAGCTAGCTAGGAAGAGGGCTCGGGAGTGCTTCAGAACGAAAAGTGCATAATCTTGCATCTAGGAACAAGTCCAGATATCATAGGCAGGGCTGGCTCCAGGCATGCAGGGGCCCTTGGGCATCAGCTTGCCCTGGCCCCCCAGTGGGTGGGTGGGTGTGCGCACCCGTGTGCATGCATGCGTATGCACGCGCATGTGCGCACATGTGGCCCCTCACAGCCCTACCTGTCTAGTCTATACCATTGCCCTTAATGAAGATGGCAGCAGCGGTTTCCCTAAGGGGAATGAAGCCTCCACCGCCATCTTTGTTGATGGCACATGTGCGTGCATCTCTGCCATCAACTAAGATGGCAGCAGCAGCTTCAGTACCTTAGGGAAGCTGCAGCCGCCATCTTCATTAAGGGCAATGCTAAAAAGCCAGCTGACAGGTAAGGGGGGGTGGGGGGGCGCGGATCGTGGAAAGGGAGCGGAGGGCCCCTCAGGGGCTCCTGTAGCCCTTTAGAACCGGCCCTGATCATAGGTGAGGGGTCAGTAAGTAACATCTAGACCACATTCACACCACACATTTATTCAACTATCATTCCACTTTGAACAGTCATGGCTTCCCCCAAATAATCCAGGAAACTGTAGTTTGTGAAAGGTGCTGAGAGCTGTTAGGAGACAGCTGTTCCCCTCACAGAGCTACAATTTGCAGAGTTCTCTGGAAAAAGAGGCTAACTGTTAAACCACTCTGACAACTGTGGCTCTGTGAGAGGAACAGGCGGTTTCCTAACAACTCTTGGCATCCTTCACAAACTACCCTTCCCAGGATTCTTTAGGGGAAACCAGGACTGTTTAATGTGGAATGATAGTGGAATATATGTGTGGTGTGAATATGGCCCTATTCTTCCTGTATCCCTTGCGCAGGAATCACTAAAAAGCTGTTTCTTACCAATAAGATGTGTTTTCACTCTTAAGAGGTAACAGCAACAACGGCCGGGAATGGAATGGGTGATGCCTTGAAATGGATGCTTGTCCAGTGTTGCAATGTCTCAATCTGCATGTGCTCTCTTTATTTATTTTATAGGAATTGTAGTGCCTTCGAGAGCCAGTGTGGTGTAGTGGTTAAGGTGTTGGACTACGACCTGGGAGACCAGGGTTTGAATCCCCACACAGCCATGATGCTCACTGGGTGACCTTGGGCAGTCACTGCCTCTCAGCCTCAGAGGAAGGCAGTGGTAAACCTCCTCTGAATATCGCTTATTCATAGGGTCGCCATACATCGGAATTGACTTGAAGGCAGTCCATTGTCATTGTGTAGTGCCTTCATGAATTAAATAGGACACCCCGTGAAGAAGAGAGGTAGTAAATGGCTGCACAGAAAAACCACTCTCTGCTCTTAATTAATATGGCCTGGTCTGTCTTCTTTTTCTTGCACACAGTCCCTTCGCCAAGATTGCCAATCCATTCCTCCTGCCTAGCCTTCAGTTATGACTTTCTCAAATGATCCTGCAGAAAACTGAATGTTTTGTGAAAAAACAACAATTGAAAGTGGGCTCACATATGACCACCCTGATATCATCATGAGCACAAATCATCAAGATTATCCTGGGCTCCTTTGGAAGAAGGTGCTGGATATAAAATAAAATAAAAGACATTTGATGTAAGCATAAATGTGAGGTTGGATTATTGTTGGATTATTACTCCCATCATCCCTGGCCATTGACCATGCCAACTAGGGCTGATGGGAGTTAGAGTCCAACAGTATCGGAGGGGACGAAAGGATATCTTTATTAACACAAATTAAAATGACTCAAAGGACTGAGATGGCTTTCAAGTTCTCTAGAAGGCTTCTTTAGGTTAGATGCCACACACAAAAAGGGTAGGAGGGTGCAGATGGGGGGGCAATGTCCCTGGACAGGGTGCAAAAGCCCAAGGCTTCACATTGTACGATGGAGAGGAAGAGGAGATGTTATTAAGGCTTGCTTACAGTATAATACTTCAAAAGTAAGGATGGATGAATCTGTCAACTTTGGTTCTTCTTCATTTCTCATCTTTCCAGTCTTAAGTCCAGTTCTTCACATCTCTGCATTGGTTTGTTAATTTTTTTATTTAAAAGTCCTCATGAAAATTCATCAGCATTTTAGTGCAAATGTCTCCTAATCTATACATTTTTGTATACAATTTTGCCTAATCTATACATTTTTGCAAAGCAATTTCCCCTAACGTAGTGATTTTCATGAATATATGCATTTTTATGCACAGTTTCCCCTACTATACACATTTTTGTACCCATTACTTGGCTGGAGAACTGCATCACAAAAGTTCAGAAGAGTACGAATTTCAAAGGATAGCTGTGTTTCGGTTCGTATATTGTTTCAGAAAGTGTGAATTAGGTAGGTTCTCTTTAGAATTCATTATGGTATCAAATTTATTCACCATCCCTTCATTTAGCACAGCTGATCTCAATGGATGTACTTTTAGGTGTATAGGATGGTTGGCTTACAGGGCAGTCCTATGCATATTTACTCAGAGGTAAGTTCCACTTTTTCATTGGGGTTATCTGCATAGAACTGCAGTCAGAATTAGGTTGCACCAAAGTTTACTGGGAGAAAGAAGCAGCGGCCATTCTCCCTTTGAAAATCTAAATGCTAGCAGCGTGCCAGTAGTTTCCGTCTGTGAAAAAACTGGAATGTTTTTATTTATAGTGGATTTAGTTGTACTATAACTGCAACTTGAATACAGCAGATTCACTATCTGATTATTTCTTGGTAGGGTTAGTGGAAAGGAAGCAGTGCCTTGGCATGTCCAGGGGACACATGCATTTTCCAGGGTCAAGAAGCATTTTCCTGTTCTCCCTCTTCAAGATTTAACTTCTAGAAACCCCAAGGAGGGAGCTGATACCAGTACGCTTCCTAGCAAAAAATTTAAAAGGCATCTTTAAAAGGCAAAATAAATATACTGATTTTTTCTCTCTCCAGGGACAGGTATTAATAAATAGGGACACAGTAAGAAGATGCAAGCCTGAGTTAGGGATTTCACCTGGTCTTCAGCTTCACAAGGTGTAAGAGCCTCACCTGGGCTGAGACTGATGAAGCTGCATAAATATTTGGAATGGGGTGCTTTGCATTTTTTGATTTCCCCCCCTTCCTGTATCAACCTACAATTAGAAAGGCAGCATTTGTGCTTCTTTTCCCCTTTGGGGAATATGACTGAAGGGCAGTGGAAAGATGCCTATAATAAAATGTCCATAATAAAATAATAGCCTCAGCATTCCTCCCTGCCCACTTCGCCTTATGCATGGAATTTCACATGCTTTTTTGATTAAATTCCAACTGCCTAGCCAACAAAGGAAAATGATCAATTTCAATTTCTCTTTATTCTGAGGTGTGCAAAAGGGTAGTGGTGCCAAATTACGCTTGCTAATTCCAAAGCCATGATTATACTATGAGAGGCAGGATAGGCCACCAGGCCCCATGTGTGTGAACGCAAGGGGGGGAAGGGTGAGCAATTTAACAGAGCAATGTAAAAGCTGTGGTGAAATTTAGAAAAGGAAGGGGGACTCTGGCGACAATAATTGTATTTTTGATGTCGCAGATGGGGCCAGCTGCAGATAGTCCCTATAAAGAAGATGGATAGCCTTTCACAGAGAGAGGCAATCACAGATCAGTGGCTTGCCAGCAATGGGATGGGGGGGGCTGTGCTCCCCTGCTTCCATTATGCCCTGAGTTGTTCATCAGGAACCTTATAAGGTAAGATATCATTTGGAGAGGATTTGTCAAATAAAAATCTTAGGAACTTGTGTTCCCTTTGGAGTTCCTCTCTTGTTTTGTCTACATCATCTTGGGCTTGCCTACATTCTATCTATCTATCTATCTATCTATCTATCTATCTATCTATCTATCTATCTATCTATCTATCTATCTATCTATCTATCTATCTATCTATCTATCTATCTATCTATCTATCTATCTATCTATCTATCTATCGTCCCTTAAGCCATTTATGATTAAGAATGAATGAAAGGAAACCAAAAAGGGGGCATCCTATCTCTTTGCACAGAATTCTTTTGTGGGCTTCTGTCGTTATTGGGTTCCCTCCCTGCTGTTTGGGGAAGGGAACAAAATAAATTGAAACACCTCACTGTGAATATTGGCTATTCTCTGTTCAGTGTGCAACTCTTGTTAGGCAATAAAGACAAGAAGTCAGTGGTGGCATTCCAGAATCGTAATCTATCTTCTGGCTTTTGTTATACTGGTAAAACTTTTGTGAACTGGATATAAATAGTGATGGATGGATCTGCCCATTTCTGCTCTCCCTTTGTCATTTTTCACAATGTTAAATTTGGTTCAACCCATTTCCACATATGTTTACATGGTTCGCCACCCCTGTGGATTTTCCTTCCACTTTTAAACAAGCCACAGTTTGTTAGAAGAAAGCACAATCAACTGTCGTTTCAGGTCCTGGCTTATTTTGAAATCACAGTTTAAACAAACCACAGTTCCCCTAGTTCAGGAACAATGGGGACCCGTGGTTTATTTAAAAGTCAAAGCCAAAGCTTCCAATGACCTCCTCACAGGAGGTTGGGAGGGAGGAGCATACAAACTCACAAAGGTTTGTTCACATTGTGGGGAATAATGGTTTTTCATTTTGTCTGTCCCTCAGAAGGTTCTAGTTGATGTGGATAATTTGTGGCTTATTATGAACTTGCAGTCCCTGAGGGCCTATCCTTAGAATTGTATATGTATCTACAGTGGCCTTCAGTGGCCAACCTTCTGCACCTTACTTCCTGCATCACTAGCACTCTGGGCTATCAACTGGCCAGTCTGATCAAGCTCTGCAAAGCAAGGGCACCATTTAGGCTGCACTGCTAGCATGAGCACTGTCAGCTGACTAAGTTAGTGTAGTTCAAGGAACGCAAGGTGGCATACATGAGGTTCCCTCCCATGCAGTCTCTCATGCAGGAACTCTTCAACCTATTCTAGCCAGATCCAGGTCTGCTTTGTTTCACCAAGGTAGCTGCATCAGATGCCTTCAGACCATGCCTGGGACTTTCTCTCAAGCTCTGCTATGCTCTCAGTTCTTGTATCACTTCACTCACATAAAAAGCTAGGAACATAGGAAGCTGCCTTATACTGAGTCAGACTCTTGGTTCATCCATTTCAGTGTTGTCTGTGCAGGGAAACCCCGTTGGACTTCAAGTCCAATGCCTTAACCACTCGGACAGCATGACAATGGTGAACCACTCAGCTGACTTGCTTTCACTGCGTTCCTGCACTGATAATTTAGAAAGAATGGGAAGAAGAGGCTGTTGGCTATGGCAGCCAATAGTGTGTCAGCTCTTTGGCTCTACCAAAGCTTCTGAGTTCAGAAGTAAGTTCAGAAATTTGTGTGTTTGAACCCTTAAAGGGCCATATAAGGCCCTGTGGCTTTATGCTGCCTACTCCTTCTCTACACAATCCTGTAGTTTCATTCTGAAGACCATTAGTCCAGAATGAGGCCTGGTCTCTAGACATGCAGTAGAATGAGATGGTAGAATATTGAGCTGACAGACTGTACCATTTTAGATTACAGGTGGAGTGGTGGTATTATTTTTTAATTTTTTCTTCTGTCAGACCTTCCTGCAAGTAAATTAATCTAGCGCATCAGGGGGAAAGCCCTAGCCTAGCCTTCTCTCTGGTTTTCCAGTTGCGAGGGCCTTTTTTGTTTTAATGTAACGATTAAGGAAGCATTCATAAAGGTGATTCCACACCTCCAACCTGAAGTGGTGAGTTCCTTCTTCTATCATCTCACATGACTCTTCCCACTCACACTTCATTCTGCTGAGATGAAAAGCAAGCCTTAGTCACTTGCGGACAGTAACCTTCATTTCATTTCAAATTTGTATACCGCCTTTCTACATTATTGTATTCAAGGTGGTTTACAACCATAGACGTGACAAAATATACCAAAAAAACTGTCATCATGTAATAATTCAAAATAATTCCAGCATTAGAGCCATTTACAAATAGGTCAACCATACAGCAACTGCAGTACTGGTCCCTCCTACCTTCTGTCTCTCATACGTTACAATTAATTTCTATGAAGACTGGACTTCCTTTCATTAATTTAAAGTTCAGGGTTTTACAGAGGGTTGAATGTGAGGGTTTGCTGTATCTAGGTGGCCTGGGCCGACCATCAGATGATCTCTTATGAAATCTCCATGTTTTGTTTCTTATTTCTCATATTCATTCTCCATTCCGTATTCGTGTTTAGCACCTAAAACAATAATGTCAACCTCTTTGGGATTTTCCAATTCTAGACCAGACCTCATTGGGAGACTAAAAATTAATTACTACTCACCCTTGAAGAGGGAGGCCTTTGCAGGTCAGGAGGTCACCACTGTATCATGCCGTTGAAGATTTTATTTCAGCTGGGCAAGAGTGAACTGTGCCTGGTCTGTAGCTGATGAATTTGTGATGTCAGGTTCCCAGGCTGTAATGCCTTGTGTTAATTAACCTTCCAAACACAGGCATGATATTTTGCCAAATCTAATAATGGACTATTTATATGGGAGCTAGGCAACTATTTTACACAGGGACAGCGTGACAGGCAGTTTTGCAAGTTGCTGTAATGTGGCCAGACGTAGAGATAGTTTACAAGTTCTTTTGCACAGTGGTGCTGTTAGGTACTTTTAGACTCTGGACTTCATATAGGATGGTGTGGTGGCTCTTTAGATGATAGTGCATATTACAAGTCAGCACTGCTGCATTTGGGGGCCCTTCTGCTCATCCTCCTGAGTAGGGGCCTGGATTCCTGCCCCTCAACCCTGTTCTGACGGTGGTACTACTTTTGCATCTATTCTACTGGGTCTTATTGTGTTCACTGAAGGCCTTTTTGGTTCTTTTAAAATATCTTATCAGGCCCTTCAAGGGTTCCAACCCAGGCACTGCACAACATTCCACATAAATTATGGAACAGCTTTTAAATACTGGAAAAGATTTTTTTTAAAAAAACCCACTAATTTTGAAACCTTTTCATTCCTCTGAAGTGTATATATGATTGTGAATGTTGACAGTCCCACTAGAACACAAGATAATTCTTATTCATTTTATTTCAGAGATTTCCTGGCTGCCCTTCATCATAAGGGTCTCAGGGCAGGTTACAATGATATAATCATATAATATTAAAATACAATAAACAATTTAAAACAAACCAGAGAATGTCCATAAGATAATAGAGATGATCTCACAAAAAAATCACACAAATCTTGTCAAAGGTCATGATCAAGAGGTGTGTCTTCAGCAAATAGCAGAAACTATATCATAAAGATTGGGATCGCCAACCTTTTTGGACTAGAGGGCACATTTCAAACTTTGGGAAAGTGCTGGAGGCACTGTAATGTTCCTCCCACCGGCACCACCTGTGATACTCCCACCCGTGGCTACCAGCAGTCAGAATCACACTTTTTATTTTTCTCTAGCTCACCCTAGCACAGATCTCACAAGATCCCACTGCTAGGCAGCACTACCAGTCACTCCCTGTAAACAATACTGCTAGAGACTTCGCCTTAGTCTCCCTATGGCTTGTTACTTTGTGTCTGGGTGCCCTTGCTGTCCACAATCCCCTTGTATCTTTGTCTATAAAGCATACAATCCTGGGTTGCTCTGGATACTTGACGATGTTACAATATCTCCCTTCACCGCTGCCACCATGTATTTGATACAGTTTCCCTCCAGCCTTGGTAATTACCCTGCCCTCCCTTCTGGTCTGTGTATCCCCAGCCAAGGATCAGGCTTTTGGTAAACCAGTAAAAGTATTTATTTGATAACACCAGGAAATAACAAGATTACTTTAGGAATGTTCAACAAGCATATGCTTTCATATAGTGTCACTCTTTATGTTTCCAGTCAAATATATTCTGCCTAAATACCAGCCAAATATAATCCAACCCGCAACCAACTCCAATCCACACTCCACCACCAATCGCCAACAACTCCCCCACAAAACAGAATCCTGTACCAACTGTCATCCTCTCATTTATACGTTCAGCCACTCAAATGCTCAGCCAGTCATCATACAGCATTCTACAGCATTCTAGCCCATGTACTCCCCACTCTCACTCAGTCACTTACCATATATCACTTAATAAACCCGCACTTACCATATTTACAGATATTAAAATACAGGGATATCACAGCACCAGTCACAAAATGGCTGCCATGAGGGGTCATGGCATAACACAACATTAGACAGTAGTCATGGTGAAGCATTCCCCATAATTTGTATTTCCATACTAGAAAAGACTTGTCCTGTTGAATTTCTGCCTTCCATACAGCTATTAAATTTTCCTCCAATGTCAACCCAAAACCAAAGCCTTGACTGCCCTCCTGTACACACTTACCTGGAAGTAAGACCTATTAAACACAAATAGACTTGCTTCTGAGTAGACATGTATACCATTGTACTGTAAGTTAACTAAACATGTCATGAAGTAGAAGGGGCAGGATTGGAGCTTGAGATTGATAGACAAATGGTCAAGGAATACCTAATCACTTTGAACAAGTTCAAATCTCCAGGGCCTGATAAACTGCATCCTAGAGAATTGAAGGAACTGGCTGAAGAACTCTCAGTACCGCTCTCTATTATCTTTGCGAAATCATGGAGGACTGGTGAAGTGCCGGATGACTGGAAGAGAGCTAATGTTGTCCCTGTCTTCAAAAAGGGTAAGAAGGAGGAACCAGGGAACTACAGACCAGTCAGCCTAACATCAATCCCTGGAAAAATTCTGGAGCAGACTATAAAGCAGTCAATCTGTAAGCACCTTGAAAGCAATGCAGTGATTACTAGGAGCCAACATGGATTTATGAAGAACAAATCCTGCCAAACTAATAATCTCATTTTTTGATTGGGTAACCTCCCTTGTAGACTGTGGGAATGCTGTGGACATAATATATCTTGGCTTCAGCAAAGCTTTTGACAAAGTGCCCCATGATATTCTGATTAGCAAGCTAGCTAAATGTGGGCTGGATGGAACAACTATCAGATGGATCCACAGTTGGCTCCAGAATCATACTCAAAGAGTGCTTATCAATGGTTCCTTCTCAAACTGGGCGGAAGTAACGAGTGGGGTACCACAGGGCTCGGTCCTGGGCCCAGTGCTCTTTAACATTTTTCTTAATGACTTGGATGAGGAGGTACAAAGCATGCTTATCAGATTTGCAGATGATACAAAGTTGGGGAGCATAGTTAATACCGTGGAAGACAGAAACAAAATTCAAAGGGACCTTGATAAGCTGGAGCATTGGGCTGAAAACAACAGAATGAAATTCAACAGGGATAAATGCAAAGTTCTACACTTAGGAAAAAGAAACCAAATGCACAGTTACAAGATGGGGGATACTTGGCTCAACAGTACAACATGTGAGAAGGATCTTGGAATTGTCGTTGATCACAAGCTGAATATGAGCCAACAGTGTGATGTGGCTGCAAAAAAGGGAAATGCTATATTAGGCTGCATTAACAGAAGTATAGTTTCCAAATCGCGTGAAGTACTAGTTCCCCTCTGTTCAGCACTGGTTAAGCCTCATCTTGAATACTGCATCCAGTTCTGGTCTCCGCACTTCAAGAAGGATGCAGACAAACTGGAACGGGTTCAGAGGAGGGCAACAAAGATGATCAGGGAACTGGAAACAAAGTCCTATGAGGAGAGACTGAAAGAACTGGGCATGTTTAGCCTGGAGAAGAGAAGACTGAGGGGGGATCTGATAGCACTCTTCAAGTACATGAAAGGTTGTCACACAGAGGAGGGCCGGGATCTCTTCTCGATCATCCCAGAGTGCAGGACACGGAATAATGGGCTCAAGTTGCAGGAAGCCAGATTTTGACTGGACATCAGGAAAACTTCCTGACTGTTAGAGCCATATGACAATGGAACCAATTACCTAGAGAGGTGGTGGGCTCTCCACACTGGAGGCCTTCAAGAGGAAGCTGGACAGCCATCTGTCGGGAATGCTTTGATTTGGATTCCTGCCTTGTGCAGGGGGTTGGACTCGATGGCCTTATAGGCCCCTTCCAACTCTACTATTCTATGATTCTATGGTTCTAAGATTGGGAGATTAAAGAGTGGCTTATAGATGACATGCAGGGGGCTGGGAAAAACATGGGAGAAATGTTTCCAGAAATCTCTGGCAGCTCTGAGTCTGGCGAATCTAATGGTGCCATAACCCCTGTGCCTATGACAGAGAGAAAGGAATTCCCACTAGCCCTCAGCCCAGACCTAGGTGTTGAACAGATAAAACTTAATGAACAGCCTGGACTCTTCCAAGGAGAGCAAAATGAAAGTAGCATGTCAGAGTCAGAGACAACAATTTTGCCAAGGTCATGTAGAATTGAGAAAAAGAGGCTTCAGTTAAGTGTATCTCCATAGAAGGAGTCCCCGCCATGCAGCATCAACTAGAAAATGCCACAGTAATAAGAGCCAATAGAGTGCCTGCCCACCTCTCATATTTAAAGTGGCTGGATGTGATAAGGTCGTTGCAACAAAGTCTGCTGTTACCTCCACATGTCTATTCTGTATCCTGAGATATGCCAGGTCTGCTCCTGTTCTGTATCCTGAATCATGCCTAGAGTGTATGATGTGTTCCTGTACTGATTTCTGGAATAAAGCTTTGTGCAAAGCCCAGTCTCTGAGTCCTGCTTCTCTGGTTGGGAGCCAGGGCAATACAGTGAATTCTTAATGAGAACCTGGTCTTTAGCCCCTGCAAAGCAGGAGACATGCTGAAGCTTGTTTGGAAAGTATTCACATTTGCCTTTTGGGGGGAGGGGGATTTCTTTTCATTCACCCACACTTATTGTGTAGTAGTATTTGCACAAAATAACTTCTTGGCACTACCTGATCTCAGGTGAACCCAGCACAGGAAAGATGCATGCTGGTTGCTAGGGGCAAAGGAAGGGCAACTATTGAGATTCCAAGGACCATTCTGATGTTTACAAATATATATTTTAGGGGAAAGCGTGCATTAAAATGAATATATTAGTGAAAGTAACATACAAAATGCATTATATTAGGAGAAAATGCTTGCAAAATATGTACATTAGTAAAAATTGCATACAAAATTTGTTTATTAGGAGGAATTCACAATAAAATGCTGAAGAATTTTCATGAGGATTTTTAAAAAATTGCAAGTTGCTACAGAAATGTGGAGAACTGAATTTAAGATTGAAAAACTGAGATAGCCAAAATTGACAGATCATTCCATCCCTCCTGGGCAGCCTATCTAATGGGTCATCACTCATACGGTTAGGATCCTTCAGTTATTTCTAATTAGAACATGACCAGATATGAGAGCCAGTGCAGTGTAGTGGCTATGAGCTGGGAAATCTCTGGTTTACATCACTGCTCTGCTATGAACTCACTAGGTGGCCTTCAGCAGCCCCAACATTCTATCCAGAGCTTGGAAAAGTTACTTTTTTGAACTACAACTCCCATCAGCCCCAGCCAGCATGGTACTGGCTGGGGCTGATGGGAGTTTAGTTCAAAAAAGTAACTTTTCCAAGCTCTGATTCCTGATAAGTGGCTGTCCAGCCTCTGTTAATAAACCCCCAAAGAAAGAGTCCACCTCCTTCAGAGATAGTATGTTCCAATTGTCCAACTGTTCTTTCTAATAATGTTTACTTGAATTCTGTTTTCTTGTATTTTGAATCAGTTAGTTAAAGTGAAGATGCTAAAGAGATATATACATGTGCAGTATTATCAGTGAACATTCTGGACGATGATGATAGCTGTAGCATTGCTAAGCTAACTTCTCTCTAATACCCAAATACTAAGCATTTCGGTCTAGAGGAAAAGCCCAATTTTTTGCCTGATAGAGACAAGCTAAATTGGACCAGGAACAAGCAGATTTGGTGCATTAGGAAAGCAAACAAGCCAAGTTGGATAATGGGAAAACTTAGTCACTGTGAGCATAGTGAGAAGGGGAACAGGTTTTCAAGACAGGGGGCGGGACTGTGAGTACTGGACACAGATTGAGTAGGTAACTGTTAGACATCTAAGAAGGAATTCAGTTAATTCTGGTAAGCATGGAAATCATCTACGTGTTCCTTGTTTCACTTTAATCAAACCAGCACATGGCAGGGGCATATCAAAACCCAGCGGCAGTTCCATAGAGTTCTGGGAAGCACCCCCCCCCAAAAAAATACAGACATACATACATAAAGTACTGCTTGGTTCTCATGTATGAAAACAGTTCCAACATACATTTCAGAAGAACCATTCTAGGTGGTTCTGGGGAAATCTGGCCAGGATCCCATTGAACTATGTCCAGAACAGGACCCAAAGGCTCCATCCAGCCCCTGTGCTTCAGAGGAGTCTCCCTGCCCTTTGAGGTGTGCTGTGCACATCACATCTTTTCAAGTAAAATCTACCATTTGGGCTGGAGTTGCAGTTTCTTTTGAACATTTTCTGGTCAAGACCAGTCATCCACCCTTTGTCCCTTCCACCCACTCCTGCCTTTTGTTGTTGTTGCTGCTGCTGTTGTTGCCTTCCATTGTGCTGCTTCTTCTGGAACAGCCTCCTGCTCCTTGTCCATCAAGCTCTCCTCCTCCTCCTCTCAATCCCGCCGTCAAACCCACTTTTCATGTAATGCCTTGCCAGGAGTCTCATCATAGTGCCCACCCTTTCTCCATTGCTGGCTACCAATTAACCCCCCTCCCTCCCCCCTCCCTCCCCCCTTTGCACTGCTCCTTCATCAAAGGAGCACCTCCAGCGTCACCAACTATGCCGCCCGACAAGATCCGCCACGCAGGGCCTTCTCTCAATCCCACCAACAAAAGTAGCTAGGTTGGTGGGGACTAGAGAGAGGGCTTTTTCGGTGGCGGCCCCCACTCTCTGGAATTCCCTCCCGTTCAGTCTTCGACATGCCCCTTCCCTGGATACCTTCCGCCGAGCATTAAAAACTTGGCTGTTTGGTCAGGCCTTTGGGACTATCGGGATGGGCTAATTATATACTCAATGCCCATTGCTATGTATTACAATTGCTGCTATTCTGTCACTGTTGATTATTTGTATTTTATTGTATTTATTGTATTTACTGCATTTTGTATTTTATTGAATTTAATATGTACGCCGCCTAGAGTGGCTTCGGCCAGATAGGCGGCCTAAAAATTAAATTATTATTATTATTATTAAACTCTGTCATCCTCCTGTCACCTTTGTCCCGCCTGTCTTACTACACACTGTAAGGCCTCTAGGCTGGGAATGCATCACATCTGTGCTCCATAACCATGCATAGTACATTGCTTAATATTTTATGGTAACCAAAGCACATATGGGAACATCGCTGCTTTATCGCGTTGATGAGCTGTCCAGCTCCCCCTCCACCCCACTTTTTAAAACAACTCTGCTGTACTGGTAGCAAGAATTTGTGGCATTTTCAGATGAGAATGGGAGACAGAAGAAGGAGGGGGAAGAGAACTCACGCACATATCTATGTATAGAAATGCACAGCAGAAATAATTGCATTAGAATATCCTGTTGAAAGAATAAAATGCAGCTTGTGTGAAATGTATCAGATTTTCAACTCTCTGTTGAAAATCAATTAGGTAGTAAGAGCCTAATACTTTAACTGCGCAACCACAAAAAGCCAGCCTGAGCAGAAAGAACCTGTGATGCTCTTCCAAAAGATACTCAGGTTTGCACTTCAGTGAGTTTCCAAGGAGAAGGAATTTCATAATTGTGGAAAAGCCACAGAGAATGCCTCTCTGCAATGGCCTTTCCTCCTGAGGCCAGAATTAGACGCAGACACAGACACAATTTTTCTTTTTTTGCAGCTGTGAATACCTCTTTTGCATTGATGCCTGTTACCCAGCATTTTTGCAAGTATGTGTATATTAAAAAATGTCCACCGTAAAATAAATAAATAAATAAATCTGCTGCTCAGTTAGTTGGGAACACCTTTTTATTTGTTCAAACTATCTTAAATGTATGTGCGCATCATCTCAAAGCAAAGCATGCTTTGTCTTCAGAGGCCCCGCTCATGTCCTTAATCACAGCACAGTAGTATGATTCATTTATACAGGCACTGCATTCCTCAAGTGCAAAGAGGGCTGAACTGGGGATAGGATTTTCTCCATCCTTCAGAGAAATGGATGGTTTCACTTTGCTGGCTCATGTGACTAGCAGATTTGAAATGAAGACTGCTCTTACTGCACTTCTGATTATGTGCTGTGTGACTTGACCTTGTGTTGTCTCTTGAAGCTTGACGATTGGCTTCACACAGATTTATTTATAAGGCTTATTGAAGGATATATAGAGCCCAGGTAGGGCTCTAAACTGAGGCCTGCAGCAGGGTTTATACTAGTCCGGGGGTAGCCAACATAGCGCCCTCCAGATGTTGTTGGATTGCAACTCCCATAAGCCACAAGCAGAATGGACACCAAGTTGGCTACCCCTAGACTAGTCCAATGGAAGGGGTGGCAGTCTGGTTAGGGTGTATTTAAAGGGCAATGCATAGTTAATTCATTGTGTTTGAAAGCAACACAGACCTCAAAATGCATATCTCTGGCTTTGTGTACTGTAAAATATCCACACACTTGATCATGCAAGGAAACTATGTAGTTCTCTGATTCAAACAAACAATTCATCATGTATACGTTCATGTTATGGAGGGGGGAAAGCCTATCTCTGTGTATATATACACACATACACACACTTGTAAATTGGTCCTTGAGACCACAACATTGCACTTTAGCTGCCTGATGTTTTTAGCATATGTCATGCAGTCGATTCTGTCAGGAAGGGCCTATAACATTTTTTAAGGCTGTGGTGGAGCATCCTGTCAGCAGTTCCTTCCATTAATTAACATAGGTCTTAACCCACAATCCACAGTGTTCTTATGCAGTCCCTATTTATTTCATTCGAGTGTGTGAGGGAGAATTTTCCAGTGATTGTGTCCCCACAACCCGCCTTTTTCTCACTCTGCTGCCCTTATAGTGCCTATAATCCACCACATGAGGCAGCCCCCTTTCACTGCCTCAACATGGTAGGGCTCAATAGTAATACCTCAAAAGGGAGGTGCATGGTTCGTGAACAAGTAAGAACATATCGTGGATATGCATTAGGGATCTGTAGGCATCTGACACTCCCAGGCACATGTCCGCATGCAAGGCACTCATCTCCCCTTTGGATATTCCAGTGTTCACTGGGATGGACATACTATTAGCATGTAAATTAATGTGGCTGAAGGCTCGTGCTACACATAATGCTCAGTCACCTGTAGTTTTTGCTACATGCAGCTGATCACATCTAGATCACATCTAGATTGGGCCTGAGTGGTAAGGGGTTGGGAGGCAGAGGTCTGCCTAAAATCAAAGTCATGCTGAGAGATGGAGTCTGTAACTTGACCCTCTCATTCCTGCCATATTTTACACGGCTCAGCCATGTGGTTATATTTTGTTTGCTCTCTCTTGAAAGGGGGCAATGAAAGTGGGGTGAGGGAGGTGGGGGAGGGCAGTGTGGCCAGGATCCCTTTCGCCTAATGACGGAGAGAGCGAGCCACACAACAAAACAGATGCCTTCTTAATTTGGCCTGTTCCTCTGTAAACCTCCTCCACAGCTTTGATGTCACCTCGAAATATTCCATGTGTTTTTAATAAAGTGGGTTGTACTTTGGGTTAAAAAAACATGGTGCCTCCGTTAAGAACAGATCTCTATGTGATTCATCTTATTGATTCAACAGGAGTTTCTTTCAGGATAGCCCTGTGTTTCTTGAGCTTCTTGACTTCACCACCCACTCTTTCTAACGTTACTCTGCCTTCTGGGGCCCCATCCTAGTACTACAGCAGAGTGTACAGATACAGTATCCTGCAGTTGTTGTGCATGCAAACAGCTGCTGCTGTGATCAAAGGCCTGTGGATCAGGGCCCTAATCTAACACTGGAATTAGATAGGGAAACAGGACAAGAGAACTCTGACTCCCCCAAAGACTACATATAGAGAAACACTATTCTGAAATCAGGATGGAATGATAGGTTTGGAGGAGGAGCAATCAACCTCTCTCAGATCTAGGGAAGCTACTTATGCACTGCCGCCCCAAAAGAGGACATTTATTTGCATAAAATTTGCATGTGCTAATTTATAATTATAGATGCAAATTTGGAAAAATGGAAAAGAACTGCCTTCAAGTCAATTCTGACTTATGGCGACCCTACGAATAGGATTTTCATGGTAAGCGGTATTCAGAGGTGGTTTTACCATTGCCTTCCTCTGAGGCTGAGAGGCAGTGACTGGCCCAAGGACACCCAGTGAGCTTCATGGCTGTGTGGGGATTCAAACCCTGGTCTCCCAGGTCATAGTCCAGCACATTAACCACTACAAAGAAACAACTATTATAGTAATAGAAATACAATAAATCTCACCATAGCAAGGAAGACAGGGATCAGGTAACTTGCATGTTAGCTGAGTTTGCTGTATGGGGGCTGCTGATTAGGAAATTCAAGGCCCTTCTTGCTCTCCTTTATCTTTAAACTGGACTTGGACTGAATGGCCTTACAAATAGAGAACTGTCCTCTGATGTTCCTTCAGATGAGAAGATAGACCTCTCTAACATTACGTAGGACACATGGCTGCTCTACCCAAATCCGGTATGGGTAAATGAGAATCCTAAGATATAGGGCACTTAACCTGCAGATGTTTTGGCTGGTAAAGGGAAGACAACTCCACTTGCCCCAGAATCCTTTCTTTCCTTGGCCTGCTCCACCCCCATCAGTTTGAAAACCACACTGCAGTAACTTTATTATCTCCTGAGAACAAGGAGGAGCCTGCCTTGTACAAACCAGGAACTCTAGAAAGATGTAGGAAACTGCCTTACACCAGTGAGACAAGTTGTCCAACTAGACCAGTATTGTTTGCTCTGATTGGCAGCAGCTCTTCAGGATCACAGGCAGAGAGAGGGTTTTCCCATTGCCTGTTACCTAACCCTTTTAAATGAAGGAGCTGAGGGCTGAGGCTGAGTGGGACTTTATGCTTGCAAAGCAGGTGTGCTACACCACTGAATGATGGTCTCTTACAGAAGAAGCCAGTTGTGATGCATGAGGTGGGGCATTGCTGCTGCTGCACCGCCCTCCTTGCTATGGCAGTGCTGCTGCTCTCCAAGACTGGGATGGGGCAAAGAAGGGTGGCATGAGGGCCAGGGAAGCACCAGTTTGGAAGCAGCAGGGTGGCACAAATGCGCATGCATGCGAGCCTGCTGCCACCAACCTGCTGCTCCCCTGCCCTCACCAGCGCTCTGCCCCATCCTATGGAGTGGCAGCAATTCCTCTGTATCTCAAGTTCACATAAAAAACTGAGGGCAGTTCCACCTATTATAAAACAGCAAACCTGCATTTGCCATGAAGTGCATATTCTCTAAAGGGAGCTGCACCCAATCCTGCGTCTCTGAGAAATGTATCTATACAACACGGATGTTCTTCAAACATATGTTTGTTTCATGCACATAGTATACTTTTTATTTTTAAAAAATGTATGTGGTACACATGTGAAGAAACCTTGAGGTAGTAACTTGATATATATCCATAGCCTGACCCTTCAGAAATGAACCGCGCTTCAGTTACTGGCCTTTACAATGAGTAGCATTGATTATCAGCCTTAACCAAACTTCCACTGAAGTTCAATTCTCCTGTGTGCAGTTCAATCAGCTCTTTAAGGAGGTCTGTTATCTATCTATCTATCTATCTATCTATCTATCTATCTATCTATCTATCTATCTATCTATCTATCTATCTATCTATCTATCTATCTATCTATCTATCTGTCTGTCTGTCTGTCTGTCTGTCTGTCTAGAGACTCAGTCTCATCAGCCCTGACCCAGGCCCAAATCTGGATGACCCTCTAACGCAGACTCTGATGACATTAAGACCAAAGGCCTAATGGGGCCTCCTGACTCCAGTGAAACCAAAGACACATCAAGCATCTCTGGAGAGGCAATGACAGGCCCATAGACAAGGGACCCGCGGATCTGTTGCAAGGTTCCTGTCTCAACTATGGCAGCTGCTTCACCTGTGGAATTCAGAGGGGGAGATCAAACTCCCTCCTTCCTAGCCCCAGGGATGCTGGTGTCAAAAGGGGCAGAGGCAGGCAGACACAAGTGACAGAGGGCACACCTTGAGTCCCAGAAGCAGCCACCTCTTTTGTGTGTAAGGAGCCTCCTTGGGAGCAGGAAAACTTGAAGACTGTGCTCACCAGCTGCAGTTGGTTCTGAGCAACTAGGCTACTTAATTGCAGACTGTTTGCTGAAACAGCACTGCTCTTTAGCTCTGCGTAACATTGTTTCCTAACCTGACTGACCGTCTACTTCGGACCCCCTGCTAATACCTTGCTCTTGAATCTGGGCTACCACCTTTGGACTCTTCTGCTAGGGTTGACTTCATTCTTGCCTCATGACCCTCCTGTTGGACCACACCCACTTTTGGACTGCTTCACTGTGCTTGATCAAGATCCTGTGTATCTGGATTACCCCGATATTCAATGGCTACCAGACCAAGGGAAGGACACCCAAGTTCAAATTCCTACTCGGCTGTGGAATGCAATCATTCTCTTTCATCCTAACCTACTTTACAGGGTTGTTGTGAGGATAGAATGGGGCAGGGGAGAACCAGGTACACTGGCCTGAGCCAGTGGGATATAAATGAAAGGAAAGTGGGATATAAATGAAGTAAATAAGTTTCCTCCACTTTCTCTGTAAAACACACAAACAGATGTGCTCTGCCAAACTTAATGACATACCATTTGGGAAGGTGAAGATATCCAGTGTGGTTTATATGTATGGAAGGCTGAACAACAGTGCTGCAGTTGGCCCCGCATGCAGCAAGATCCCATGGTGGAACATAAGAAGTGCCCTGCTGGATCAGGCCAAAGGCCCATCATAGTCCAGCATTCTGTTCTCACAGTGACCAGCTAGATGTCTGTGGGAAGCCCACAAGCAGCACCTGAGCTCAACAGCACTCTCCCCTCCTGCAGTTTCCAGCAACTGGCATTCGGAACAGAAGCCTACTGTCTCCGACTGTGCAGGGAGATAATAACTCTATTTTTGTACATGTACAAGGCCCTCCTTAGAGGGCAATCACTGGCTTGGAGTTCATATCTGTAAAGTTTGCTTTAAAGGCTTTTTAAAAATTGTTGTATATGCATAAAATTGAGAAGCAATGAAAAGATGCATTTAATCCACATCATACTTTAATGCAATATATATCCTTGCGCGTATGCTAAATGGAGTCCTATGGGGCACTGACTGGTAAAATACTAACAGACATTTTGAAAATACTTTATTTATTTTTGCCTTCTGGCACTGCTCCAGGGTGAAATGCACAGGTTGCCTGCTTGCAAAACCTTTTCACTGACCCTCTTCCCTGTGGTTCTTTTGCCCTTTTGTACTTATAAATAATCTCTCATTAACAGTATTGCCTGAGGGGAAAAAAAAATGAACCTTTCTTCTTCAGTCATACACAAATGAAGCTGAATTTATTAGTCCCATTCCCCGAAGCAGTTTTGCATAGCCAATGTACCTGCCTTAAATGACAACCTGCAAGTTTCTACAGGGCTGTCTGAAGTTGGGGGTGGGGTGGGGAAATGCTGAAGGAGGATGTTGCAGAGAAAACTAAGGGACAGCCGTGCTGATTCTACTGAGATGGTGCTCTGAACAAGGCACCTGATGTCATTCCAAATCTGAAAATCAGCAGGTCTGGGCCTGACAATTACCTGGGGGAGACTACCTCAGAATTTATTTATTTATTTATAGAAGTATTTCTGTACCACTATATCATAAAATATTGGGGTTGTTTACAATGTTAAAACATCATTTAAAAATAAAAATACAGATAATCATTAAGGTGATGTGTTAATCAAAATATAAATTAAACAGCCTGTAAAACAGCTGTAAAATCCTGCTGGCATAAAAAGGTTTTCAAGAGATGCCCGAAAGTCAAAAGCGAGGGTGCCTGTCAAATCTCCGCTGGAAGAGTGTTCCACAGCATGGGACTGGTGTCACTAAGAAAAGGCAGAGATAGACTGTTGTGCCAGTTCCAGTGCATTTTCACCTCTCTTTGCTGAAAATGGGGGCACACAATGCTAGTCAAACTCCACCTCTTTTCATTCTAAAACGTGGTCAGATCAGCTTGAGTGCATTTTTAAAAAATTCAGCTTCTGACAGATTTCACAACTGATTGGTAGATCAACCCATTGCCCCTCCAGGTGCGGCCAATGAAAGCGCTTGGCTGTAGGTTCAGGCAGAGACAGTGATTGGCCCAACTCTTTGCTGTGGGTGGTCCTGAAAAATTTAAAGTCAGTAGTGGGAAAGGGAAGTGTGTCCAACTGAGACTAGAATTGCTTCAAATTCAGCAAGAAAAACCATTCTCATTGCTTTTGAAGTGACTAGTGTGCCCACAGCCTAAGTGCCCGACTTCTGGTTGAGGCCAGCTGGGCCTTTGTAGCATGGGAAACAACTAACAGTGCTCCTCCAGGTGATCTCAGTGATCAAGCAGGCATATAAAGGCTCAGGTGGCTGTTAAGATATCCTGGGTCCAAGCTGTTCAGGGCATTGTTCAAAATTCTTCTGTTGATATACAAGAATGTTGAACCTGGCCCGGTAGCATATAGGCAGCACATCTATGCTATTCTCAGAGAAAGGAAAGGATGATGATAGTAAAATAAACAACAATAAACATATAAATGATCATGGGTAGTGACTAGGCTTATTTATATGCTTAGATCAGGTCTGAGCAGCCTGTGACCTAACAATCTTGCTATGTATGGTGGCCCCCTATGGACTTCATACACCACCTATTTTGGCCTCATGCTGGGGACTGCAGAACAATGGGGCACTTAAAATCCTTGCTGTCCTGTTCTGAGCGGGATCCGCGAGATAGAGATGCGGGTGCAATTAAATCGAGTTTTATTTAAGTAATGGATACATCAAAAGCAGTGCGCTTCATAGAAACCCCTAAGCTATCTCACTAGAATTCCCTAACTGCACTCTAGGCATGCTCTGCGACGTTGAAAGAAAGTTGACTCAGCAGCTCCAACCCGGAAGTGGCAGGCTTAAATAGGCAAAGTCTTGGAGCGTACTCTCTGGCTCCTGCGCAATTCTTGCCTTTGGCCTGTCCGTTTCTCCCTGTGTCGAGAGCGTGGTGAAGGGGGGCATGCTTCCAACACCTCGTCCGAAGGAACCTGCTCCTTAGCCAGAGATTTGAGGTCAGGTGGCAGCAAAGTGTTGGACTCATCCCACGAGCCACTGGGTAAAGGGGGAGTTAACGCCCGCTCCGGCTCATCATCCAGCTACTCCTCTGACATGTCTGGGGGCGGCGCGTTCTCCCTGGCTGGGACAGCGCTGTCTGTGGGAACTGGCCTGAAATCCTCCTTACTCCCTCGCTCAAGGTCTTGCGGAGTCTCAACAACTCCTGGGCCATCCTCGCCTTCTGACAGCTGAGAAGTCTGAAACTCATATCCCCCCCTCCAGTCCCTCGCAAGAGGGTTGGGGCTCGACACTTGCAGGCCATAACACATGGACTCAGGGAAGGGTATGTAGCTCAGTGGTAGAGCATCTACCTTGCATGCAGAAGGTCCACAGTTCAATCCCTGGCATCTGCAGGTAGAGGTAGGAGAGACTCTTGGCTGGACAGGTCAAACGTTGTGCAGGCCTAAGGTGCGTTCATAACTCACCCTGTCACTAAAACTGTGTCTGCAAGTTGTTGCATTTATTTATTTAAATCTTAATTTATCTTGACCCCCCCCCTTTGTCTTGGTATTGGCCCTGCTTCAGAGATGGTTTTGTGCCCAAAGTCATACCAACTATGACCATGAGAAAAAGGAGTCACATTGCTGTCCATAGAGATTAGTGTTTTCCGGCCTGGAAATGTGAATCTCACTGGCTCATATGGCTGATCTGAAACATGACATATTTCATATATTTCAAAATATTTGAGATAGACTGCGTATTTTGCTTTTTCAAAGCATATGGTTGCTTTTTAGAAATGCTAGGATTTTGTTGGCTTGAATTTTTGTAAATTGTGTTGTTTTTATTTGTATTTTGTATTTGTGTTTTTCTATTTGTGTGTAAGCCGCCTTGGGGGCCTTTTTGGTCAAAAGGCGGCCTAGAAATAAACCATAACATAACATAACATAACATAACATAACATAACATAACATAACATAACATAACATAACATAACATAACATAACATAACATAACATAACATGAATATTACGCTCCTGAAAGTTGAAAATTAAGTCAAGTCTTCCCATACCCCCCATCTCCCACCTCCCACTCAGCCACTTATCCTTCTAGTATTGGGGGGAAGAAGGTCTCTCCTCCTCCCCCTTCCTCTCTTTCCCCTTCTGGCACCTGCAACTGTGAGCCAAGCGCTAGGACCCCGACTGGAGGGCTCCTCCCATCACTTCCTAATGTCCTTTCACTAGAAAAAATGGATGCAATGGTACAGACAGGTAGTTGTGCCCTCAGCCTGCACTGAGAGATGGATGGGAAGGCCCAAGCTAATACGTCCTGTGCAAGGGCGCTTGGCTTCCATTGCACAGATGGCATTGCTGTGCGCCTGATTATGCTCATACACACAGTCCAGTGGATTGGCTCATCTGCATGGTTGTTCAGTTTGCCTGCATCCATTGACAACAGCACCCTGGGCTCCTGCTGGGAGGAAGGGCAGGATATAAATCAAATAATAAATAAACAATTTATGTCCACAGAAGGCAGACGAGGAGTAATATGGTCCTAAAGATGAAACATTGCAGCACATGTTTCAACTGGATCAGGAGTTGCCTTTCGGTTCTGGAAGCCCCAGAATGAGTTTGTTGACCAGAAACCTTTTAAGGAACATGTTGTCCAGTTCTGTTGGAGCATGAGGCTCACAGGGAAAGCAGACGGTGTCTAGTCAAGAAAAGAGCCTAGAGGATCTTAGATAGCTCCAAGGAGCCCTGCTATGGTAGCTCCTGTATCTAAGATGTTGTCTCTGAAGGGAGCTAGAGCCAACAGAAGCCTTATTAGGCTGACCAGACCTGGAGTGTGGTAGGCTCTGACTCACTGGACTTATTTTGTAGCCATTGGCTTCTGTGAGGCTAGGGAGACAGAGGTACTATAAGGGACCCATCCTCTGAGTCAGTGGCAGAACTTTGTCCTCCAGCCAGGAGGGCCCTGAGCAAGATACTGGAGGCTCCCCTCCCCACTCTGAAGAAGTAGCCTGAAACTCATCCTCATGAGAGTCCCCTTCTACACACTGCAAGGTTCCTGGGTTATGGGTCATGAGACGCATTCCGAATGCCATATGAACAGAGTGATCAGTGCACTAGCATGCAAGCTCAGGTTGCCTTGTCTGAGTCTGCAATTATTGCAATATGGAAAAAAACAAACCTCCTTTCCTTTCTGTTTCTGGTTGTGGGAACGTGGTGCCTACTTCTGTACTTATGACCACAGAGCTGCTATTGCTGCTTAATGGCTTTTCCAAGATGAAAATCTGTGTAAATCAGGAATCAAAACCCCCCTCACCCTTCCCTTTCTGCAATGTCTTTATCCCCTCCTCCACCACCCCCTCCCCGGTGGACCAGTATCAGAAGAACCCTGCCCTCCCACATCACTTGCTAATGACCTCCGCTGAGCCTATGACAGGATCCCCTGGGGGACTCTGGGCGGTGGGGGTGGGTGGAAGGGCCTCAATCTGGCAGCAATTATAGGAGGGAAAGTTAACTCCTCTCCCCAGTTGCTTCAAACATCAATGTGTCAAAACAAAGAACTGAAACATTTCAAACGCCAAATTCAAATGTCACCCGCAATAAGGGCCTACACTTTCAAGCAGCAACAAAACATGACTGCTGCTCCTTTATCCCTCCGCACTATCCCGGCTCAAATTTGGCTTCCATTAGGCCTGCAAGATTAAAAAAAAAAAATTAAAGAAGGAATTTTTCTGTCAAATGGAAATACGGGAGCTGGCTGTCTCTGTGACGGCCCATTCTTCTCTGGCCAATAATGTGTTCCTTTTCTGAGTGGTAAGGGGTTATTTTTCTTCTTCTTCAGGGATTTCCTCGAGAAGGCAGAGATTCTTTCTCGTTTAAAGAGAGACAAAATATGCTTTAACTTTGGGTTAGGGAAAGATGGACAGACAGGATTTCCCGATCCACTTGCAAGATGAATGCCTGGTTCTGAATTATTTCTGTATTTTAAACATAGAGATGCAAACTTTTGATTTGAGGGCTGACCCTATCATTAGACAGAGTGAGGAGGCTGCCTCAGGTGTAAGATCCTGAGGGTGGCGAGTGCCCGTGAGCTGTTGGAGGACAGTGCTGCACAATCTGCTCTGCACCCCCGAAGCTAGCCTGCAGCCCCCAGGCACAATACTTTTGAGACCTACTTGCCTTCAGAAAGTTCAAAGGATAAAAATAAACAAAAGCACTGCAAGCAAATATTAGCCAGAGACTTTATTTAGTATTGAATTAATTATTTATTAAATTTATATCCCGCCCTTCCTCCCAGGAGAAGCCCAGGGCAGCAAACAAAAACACTATAAAACATCATAAATACAGACATTAAAATATATTAAAACAAAACATCTTTAAAAACATATTAAAACAAAACATCTTTAAAAATATCTGAAAAAACAATTCCAACACAGACACAGACTGGGATAAGGTCTCTACTTAAAAGGCTTGATGAAAGAGGAAGGTCTTTAGTAGGTGGCAAAAAGATAACAGGGATCGCGCCTGGAGAGAATTTGGAGGGAATTCCAAAGGGTAGGTGCCACTCAGAGCTTGGAAAAGTTACTTTTTTTGAACTACAACTCCCATCAGCCCCAGCCAGCATGGCCACTGGATTGGGCTGATGGGAGTTGTAGTTCAAAAAAGTAACTTTTCCAAGCTCTGGACTACACTAAAGGTCTGCTTCCTATGATGTGCAGAACGGACCTCCTGATTAGATGATATCTGCAGGAGGCCCTCAGCTGCAGAGCGTAGTGATCGACTGGGTATATAAGGGGCCCTCTGTGGCCCTTAGTCATTTAGGAAACCAAATCTGGGATGAATTACCATGAAGACTGAATGTTGACCATGGATGCTAAGCCTGCCATGTGAAGCACGAGCCAGACCATTGATCCACCTAAACCAGCATTGCCTACTGTGAGTGGCAGAGGCTCTTCAGGGAGTCACCTGCAGAAAGACCTCAGAGTATTTCCCATCTATGGCATGCAAGATCCTCTACCTAGAAATTCCAGTAATAGAGAATCTGGGACTTTATGCATGCAAGGCATGTGCACTGCTACTGAGCTATGATGTGTCCTTCTCATGCAGCTTCTTTGCTATAGGAAGAGGGGGAAAATAATCTTGTCCATGAATATGGTGAAACTTATGATGTGGTCAGGGTTTTTTTGTCTCTGCGCACTCAACTTGCAGAAGACCCATCAAAGGCCAGTGGCATTAAAAACAATGCCACTATCTCTGTTCAGGTTACACAAGTTGATTGGGAGGTCACATGCAACAAACCCACTTCCTCGAAAAAATCAGCCTTTTTCTGATATGGAAAGTGTTTGGGATAACACTTTTGATGCAACTTCATGTAGTCTCCTCCCAAACAAATCAGAGCGAATGCTTATTAACTAGCCAATGTTGTCTAATCACCCTGCAAACAAATCAGGATGAATGCTCGATAAACAGGTCATCTGGACATGTTTTATATTGCCCTGCTACATAATGGAAGAAGGACGGATAGATTTGCTGCCTAGAAGGAATATAGCCTTGCTAAATGTATGTAGGGGACTAGCCAGTGTGTTTAATTTTAAGAGTGGGGAAAATAAGAGTTTCCAAAATGATAGATCATTGCTTTAAGGAGAGAGAGAACTTGTGGAAGAAAGGGAAAGGTGAATAGTAGTATAAGTGCTCTGTGCTTGAGGGATGAAACCGAGGCATATTCAGCCTCTAGAACAGCAAAGGGGGAATCTGTGGGCCTCCAGATGTTGGACTACAATCCCCATCTTCCCCAACTGTTGGCTATGCCTTCTGGGGTTGATGGGAGTTGAAGTCCAGCAACATCTAGAGGACTACAGGTTCCCAATCCCTGTTCTGAAGAATTTTGAGAAGAAGCTATAATAGAAATCAAACGAATAGGTTTATTAAAATATAAACTATTGGAACAATAACCATATAGATAAGATGCAATCATTTTTCTCCTTGTTGAAGATGGGTTGAATCATCCCAGTGTGACTTAAAATTAGTGCCTTTCTTTTTTAATACCTTGATTAATGAAGTTTTGGTGTATTAAAACAGGGCGATTATGCTCAAATCCCAGTGTTTTTGTCCTTAACTTGTTCATTCTCAATCTACCCAAATAAAAAAATGGGGATGGGACTTAAAATGTCTACAATATTATCTAGTTATATAATATTTTATAAGTCCCAAGGTGTCAAAGAGAAGGATTTTTGTCATTGATTCCAATGATGCCACAGATGACAGCTATCGAAGGCTCCTGATGACAGAAGCACAACCACTTTGCAACAGTCATAAATACACTTTCACAAAATGAGGGAGCTACATTTCTCCCTAAATGCAAACTAATCTGATTGCTGGAAAACAATGACTTCTCTACAGCAGACATGCTGCAGAGATGTCATCAGGATCCCTCACATAAAACCAAGGCATTTTTCTTCCCTGTGGGGCTTATTAACAAAAGTTTCCCTTTGAGATTAGGATTCTCAAGACATCAAAAGCTGAAATGTTATTTTCTCAGTATTTTGAAGGTTGGAATGCCTGGATTTAATAAAAGGTGAACATTTTGTATCTTTAATTCCTGTTCCAGGAAAAAATATATTTAAGATTACAATCCTATATCCACTTACCTGGGAGAAAACCCAACTGAATTCAGTAGGACTTACTTCTGAGTAGGCAAATATAAAATTGTGCCAAAAGGCTGCAATCCTACACCTACTTACCTGGGAATAAGAATGACTGAATTCAAGAAGATTTCCTTCTAAGGAGAGATGTATAGGTCCTTAAAAACAAAAGCAACCAGATAAAACTGAAAAGTTTTGCTTCATGCTTCTACCCATTATTACCCACAATTCTTGGCAATGGAACTTAAGCTTTGTCTTTTCTTCCACTGTGCACTGGTGCTTTATCAGTCATCTTCAGCAAGAAACCCAGAGCCACACCCCTTGCAGCAGCCCTCATGCTGCAGTCAGCTGCTGCAGCAGCCCTGGAAACCTCAGCTAGGGCTTGACAGAAACCAGAGATGTGCCTGCTGCTGTCAAGAACTTTTTTCTCACTCTGGTCTCTGAGCATCGCACCCTAGTTGACCTTGGTGTGCTTCAAGATAAATTAGTTATATACATGATACCAGCAACTTACACCATGTGGCAGGAAGCAAAAAGCAGCTGTACCACACTTTGCTTTTGTAGCAAGCAGGATAGAATAATGACTCTGAAATGAGAATCAGTGGCCATTTACTGGACATGCTCTACACAGACGGGTGGGGAACCTGTGGCCCTTCAGATGTTGTTGGGCTCCAGTTCCCAGCACCTCCAGCAAGCCAATGGCCAGGGATGATGGGTCTCCATTTGTGGTCCTCCCTCTCTGCTCTAGAGAGTAATCTGAAAGGCTCATCAGAGATAAGCCTTTTGGTTTCTCTCAGTTTTTCATTTCTCCGATCTTAAATTCAGTTCTCCACATTCCCACATCAGTTTGCAAATTTTTTTGGTTCAAGTCCTTGTGAAAATTCTTAGTCATTTTATTTATTTCTCCCAATATAGTTTTTAATGCATTTTTGGATGTTATCTTTACTAATATATACATTTTATGTACACTTTATCGAGTAAATGCATTTTTGTACACAGTGCTTGGTTGGAGAACTGCACTGAAAGATTTGAAGGAGTGTGACTTTTGAAGATGATTGCAGTTTGGTTCACGTATTATTTAAGGAACTGCAAATTAGATAGATATGCCTTTAAATGCAAATTGAATCATATTCCTCCCCACCCCAAGCTCAGCTCAGCATCAGGAGACCTATGTTTGTTTCCTTGCTCAATCACAGACTTTAGACCAGGGGTATAGCCATCCAGGGTCTCAGGGGGTCTTAGACCCTTTACTTTCTTGGGAGCCAGGTTCCAGCAGGGCACCTATGTCCCTAGCATTCTATGAGGTAATCAGCATGAAAGGGGAGTGTGTTAGCTACTGAGAAGAGTCTTCTAACATGCTTCTTTGTCCTTTCCTGCTGATTGGAGCCAACCAGAATGAAAGGAGGTGAGCCAGTCATTGAGAAGAGGAGGAGGCAATTCATATGAATGCCTGAGATAGACTTTTTCAGGTGAGAAGTGTTATCCTTTGTTAGCTTGCCTCTCATCAATAGGTGCTTTGAAGTGCTCTAGTAGTATGCTGTGCTGTGATAACTGTTTCCCCAACCAAGCTATCCATTGGCATAGCTATGTGAGAAGTGCAGGATATGAATCTTCTCTGCAGAGTGCATTGTGCATTCAATCAGTGGGCGAACCCCCAACCCACGATGGGCTTATCCCACCTCCCGTTGTAGATAAATTGTCTGATTTGATGAGAAGCAATGACAAGCAATGGCCCACCAGATTATAGGCAAGTCTTCTACAGTACAGTAGGGCCCCGCTTTACAGCGCTTCACTTTACAGCGATTCGCTAATGCGGCGGCTTTCAGTTAGGGAAAGTCCCCGCATTAAGGCGCTTGTTCTGCTTTTACGGCGTTTTTTTAACGTTGCGTGCCATTTTGACGTCTTCACGCGACGCGCCCCATTATCGTCAATGGGTTCTGCTTTACGGCGATTTCCGCTTTATGGCGGCAGTCCGGAACGGAACCTGCCGCATAAGCGGGGCCCGCCTGTAGTTGGAACAAAGCAATCTAAAATGGTCTGGGAATCTCCATTGACCTGCTCTGGGCCTACTGATGCAATGAGGCATCTTCAACAGGTGTGGCTGGTCTGCCTACGCTTCCCTCCTTTGGTCAGAACTGGATGATGGTGTGTGCAGGCTGAGTCACCACTAGACATCCTTTCAGGCACTTTCAAGATCTGTTGTAGTTCCTCCTAACAGAGAAGAATAGTTTTCTTCCAAAACCAGATTCAGTCAAGGGATTCAAGGGACACACAAAATATGTACAAAAAGACAGAGAATCTATTGGCATCTCAAAAACCTGCAGATTTATTAGGGCCTATTTTTTGTGGACTGCAGTATCAAGATTTACATAGACTTGCTGCAAGCACCTCTTGCATTTCATGGCCATTTGGCTCTGTTCTTGTTTCCCCCTCAAGTCTATACAACCAGCTATATGTGTCGAGAATGTTTCAGCACCTCTAGCTACTGCCCTTTCCTTCCATCCTATGTCGTTTACGGCACGTGGAAGATGGAGCAGACTTGGCCTTTCTGACTCTGGAGGTAAGACTAAGAACCAACTGGCAGAAATAGCAAGGGAGCAGATTTTGGATAAGCATTAGGGGAAACTTCCCATGGATACGAGTTGTTTGACAGAGTGGAACTGACTGCCTTACGAGGTGCTAAGCTCACCTTCCCCGGAGGTAGGAGTCTCTCAAGAATGCTGAAGTCTAGGGGTGGAGAGACTCAGGCTTTGGGGCCAAATGTAGCCCTCTAAGCCTCTCCAGCTGGCCCTCAGGACTTTCCCACACTCCCCTCTTGTGGGGTGGACTGAATGAACAGCATACGTTGGCAAACCACGCTGCTGTTCTCAGTACACTATCTCTCAAGACATTGCGATCTGACCAGTGGAAAAACAGGATGTGGTTAACTTTATGGCTGTAAACGATACTGACATCTGTAGTGGTTAAATAACTGCCTGCATATTGCCACGTAGATATGCTGTTGTCCTATGTATGTACGTGATGTTATACAATAGTTAAAGGTCATAGGCTGTTTATGGAGAAAAAATAATCCACGCCTCCAGGCGGAGGTAATAATAAAAGCGGAGACCAGAATTACGAGGGGGGCTCCGAAATTGAACTCTGGTCTCACCGTGTCTCACTGTGTCGTGATATCTACATCTGGTGACCCCGACGTGATTCAGAACAAACACCCTCGTACCCACTGGCAGGATCAGCCAACGGTGCACCTCAGCGTACAGCTCCCATTCGTGAGTATGGGGGGGGAATTGTCAGCTCAGCAGAAGGTTCATGCACAAGAGCTACAAAAAATTTTAAAACAGGATACCTCAGCTTTTGTAAGTCGTTCTCACATTGAATCATTGTTAAAAACAATTCAATGTCAATGTCCATGGTATCCAGAGCAAGGATCGCTACGTCAGTCAGATTGGATAAAGATAGGGAGAAAATTACATGAAGAACCAAGAGCACCTATTCACCATCTCTTATTATGGCAAAAGTGTGCTGAGGCCATTAGTCATTTAGGGATAAAAGAGACATCGCTGTTTGCCAATTCTGACCAGAAAACTCCTCTTTATCCCCAACTTTCTTTACCTACACCTGAAAAGGATATTGAGAAATTTGTAAATGCTCCTCCATATAGCCCTCCAGTCCAACAAGAACAGGTTACTGGGAAGGTTAAAGCAGCCATAGCTCAGGCTGCAGCCTCAGGATTATTATCTATGGAAGAAATGGGAGACTGGGAGGGTACAATTTCAGCTTTTCCCGTTACATATCAGCCAGATCCTAATAATGCTAATAATCGCATAGCAACTTGGACAGCTCTTCCGTTTTCTGTTATTAGAGAAATAAATAAGGCAGTAAGAGAATATGGGATTACGGCTAATTATGTACAAGGGATGTTGGAAGGAGTAGCTACTGGATATAACATGATCCCTCAAGATTGGAAGGATCTCTTTAGGATGATTTTGACTCCTTCGCAATATGTAGTTTGGGACCAAGAATTTAGACATGCTGCTATAGCAGCTGGGGATGCTAATATCATTCCCGAGCAAATTTATGGGTCAGGTAATTTTGCTACCATAGCACAACAAGGGGTATTGCCTGAAGCCGCATTTCATCGAACTGCTGAGTGTATACAGAAAGCATTTAAAAAGGTGCCTGCTGGGAAAGAACCCTTACGTTCTTTTACGAATGTACGGCAGCAAGCAACAGAGCCCTATTTTCAGTTTGTTGACCGTTTGAAAGAGGCTCTGACACGGCAGGTTGATAACCCTCAGGCACAAGGGGAATTATTGTTAAAATTAGCTTACGAGAATTCTAACACAGACTGTAAAAAGATTTTGAAAAACATTATTCATAGACCTCAATATGAATTGGGAGACATGATTCAAGCTTGTGCAGAGGTAGGTACACATGTTCATGCCATGACATTGTTAGCTGGGGCATTAAGACAGGGTAACAAACCTACAGGCAATTGTTTTAATTGTCAAAAGCCTGGTCATTTCAGAAGGGAATGTCGGGCTCCTGGCGGAGGAGCATTTAAAGGTGGGGGCACTGTTACAAACCGGCCAAAGAAGATCTGTCCGAAATGTAAAAAGGGTTATCATTGGGCTAATCAGTGTCGTTCAGCTCCCACTACCAATACCAATGTGTCTTCCCGTCCTATTGAGGGAAACTGAACTTGGGGCAGGCTTCCAGCCCCGAATCTCAAGGAAGTGTACCCACCCCTGCTACTCAAGGAAGCGCTGGAATTGATTTAATACATGCAGAGTCAAAAGATGTTCCTTTGCCTGGAGCAGTTCTTTTAATGCCTACCACACTCACTGGCCCTTTACCAGAAGGCACCGTAGGCCTTGTACTACCGCGATCCTCTGCTTCCAAGAATAATATAATGGTGGTACCTGGTGTTATTGATTCTGATTATCAGGGAATTATTTATATTCAGTATTGGAGTCACCTTCCCCTTCAGTTGAAGAAGGGAGATTCTTTTGCGCAACTATTGTTATTGCCATATCGTCTTTTCACATCGAACACTTCCTCCCAAAAACGTACTGGTGGATTCGGATCTACAAGGACGAAATCGCCGAGTGTGAGTATTTCAGGTAATCCTTTCCATCCACAGGTAGCTGCAGTACTGGCAGAAGTGACCAGGGAGAAACCGGTTCGTAAGTATTGTTTAAACAATGTTATTTTTGAAGGTATTATAGATTCTGGGGCAGATGTCACAGTAATTGCTGAACATAACTGGCCATCCTCTTGGCCAGTAGAAGTGGCCCCTTCTGTGTGGGGAGTGGGCGGAGCTCAGGATTCAAAACGGAGTAAGGATTGGATACAAGTTGTTGCTCTTGATGGTGATCGTATAGCCCACATTCGCCCTTGTATTTTGGACATTTCAGTAAATCTGTGGGGAAGGGATTTACTGGAGCAATTCCAGACCACCATTGTTATTAATGATTAGCCAACAAAAGGCAGCTCTTCCTTTACAATGGAAGACAGACATACCCATTTGGGTAGAACAATGGCCCTTACCCAAAGAAAAATTAGAAGCTCTGCACCAACTGGTAAAGGAGCAACTGGAAGCTGATCATATAGCAGAAAGTAATAGCCCTTATAACACCCCAGTGTTTGTGATTAAAAAGAAATCTGGAAAGTGGAGGCTCTTACATGATTTACGAGAAATAAATAAATTAATTGTGCCCATGGGTCCGCTACAATGTGGGACGCCTAATCCAAATTTAATTCCATATGACTATTCCTTAGCTATTATAGACCTGAAAGATTGCTTTTTCACAATACCGTTACAAGCGCAAGACGCACCGAAATTTGCGTTTACTGTTCCCGTATATAATAACTCTGGCCCTGCGCAACGATATCAATGGAAAGTGCTACCTCAGGGCATGTTAAATAGTCCAACCCTATGTCAACAGTTTGTAGACATGGCCCTGCGACCCTTTCGGGCTCAATACCCTACATTATTGGTCTACCATTATATGGATGACATCTTGGTGGCTGGGAGAACCCTCCCATCTATGTGGCAACAACACCTTACTGATCATTTGTCACAGTCAGGGTTGCAGATTGCCCCTGAAAAGGTACAACTCAAAGAACCATTTCTGTATTTAGGACATAAATTAATGCAATCCTACTCCACTCCTGTATTGCCCTGTCTTACTTTGTCAATGAAGCCAACTTATGTAGAACTACAACAATTCTTGGGTTCTATTAATTGGATTCGACCATATTGTAAACTTACCACTCAAGACATGGGGCCTTTATTTGAATGTTTAAAACAAGGACGTCAACCTGCAGATATTATTACTTTAACGGAACAGGCAAGGCAATCCCTAGAATTAGTTTCTACAACGTTAAAAGCTATTTGGGTGGATCGACAAATATTGAATAAACCACTGATTTTATTTGTTTTATTTGATGGAAGCCAACTTTTTGCTGCACTCACTCAGGAGTCAGGCTCCAATGCTACACATATAATAGAGTGGCTTTACTTAGCCCATACACCAAAGTCATCTATCACAACTTTGCCAATGCAAGCAGCAGAAATAATCCAAAAAGCACGATTACGATCAAGGCAATTATTAGGTATCGATCCGGTTGAAATTTCGTTGCCTCTTAAACTTTACACATGGGAAAATGCTGTTGCACTTTCTGATGACCTTCAATGGGCTTTAGTCTCTTATTTGGGCACAATTTCATGTCGTTCCTCATCAGATCCACGGCTTCAAATTACACAAAAAATTCCTATCCAGTTTCAATCTGTAATCAGTTTACAACCCTTACCTGCGGTCACGGTCTATACTGATGGCAGTCCAACTAGAGGGGTTGTTGCATGGCACGAGCAGGGGGTTTGGAAGACAATTTTCACCTTACCCCAAACTTCCGCTCAGAGATCTGAGTTGGCCGCTGTTAGTATGGCGCTGTTGACTTTTGCAAATCAGGAGGTTAACATTATTACCGATAGTCTTTATGTTAAGAATGTTGTACTTGCATTACCCGGTAGTTATGTCTCTCCCATGCTGGACACTAATCTACTTGCTCTTATGCTTACACTTCAAAAACTCATACATACTCGGTCTTGTCGATTTGCTATATTTCATATTCGCAGTCATCAACCTTTCCCAGGATTGTTAACAGAAGGTAATCAATATGCTGATCAGGCTCTTCGTGCCCTCCTTTGCACACCCATAGAAAGTCATGCCCTTCATCATCAAAATGCTAAAGCACTCCAGAAGCAATTCCATCTTACTGCCCAGGAAGCCTCTGCCATTATTCAACAATGTCCCCAATGCACACAGTTAACTCTATCCCCAGAACCAGGAGTGAACCCACGAGGTCTCATAGTTAACCAGTTGTGGCAAATGGATGTTACACATTTTCCTACTTTCTCCCCATGGAAGTATTTGCATGTTACAGTAGATACATATTCCGGATACATATGGGTAACTCCTCAGAAAGGGGAAAAAACTAAGAATGTTATTAATCATGTCATTCGTTCTATTGCCATCATGGGCCAACCTCAGACGATAAAAACTGATAATGGCCCTGCATATGTTTCACAGCAATTTGCACAGTTTTGCACTAAGTGGTCCATTACACATTTGTTTGGTATTCCTTATAATTCTACAGGTCAAGCTGTCGTCGAACGTACCAATCGTACCCTTAAAGAGCATTTGCTTAAACAAAAACAAAAAGGAGGAGTACCACTGGGATTGGCCACCAAAGAGGAGTGGCTGGCACAAGTGTTGTTTACCATTAATCATTTAAATTTGTCTCAATCTCCCAATACTCATTTTTCCTTTTCTACTCGAGCGCAGCGGCATTTTCAGCAGTCGGAGTCTCTACCTGCCCCGCGGGTGCAGTTTCGGCAACTACCAAATCCAGAGTGGAAAGGCCCAGTTCCGCTTATAACGTGGGGTCGAGGTTACGCGGCTGTGTCTACGCCTGACGGTCCTGTGTGGGTACCTGCTAGGTGTATCCGGCCCTGGAAAGACGATGTCCTGGCACGATAATCTTAAGAATCCCATCCCTAATTTTTCTCTGCAACTTCAGGATACTGGGATGTCTTCCAGGAAGCGTGGTCGGAATGTTCCGCAACCTCCCGTGACTTGGGGCCAAATAAAGAACTTAGCAACACAAGCAGAAAAAGCAATGGAACAAGCCGGGGTGGACAAGACAACTGAGAATACCATTCTTGCTTTAATTGCGTCTTTAAATACAAATTCTATTTTTGTACTTTGCATTTGTTGGATTTTAGGAAGCGCCGGGGCTGACAGGTTGGGGCAGGAGTTGGGGATGCGGTTTCAACACAATATCTGGGTTCAGTTAGCAAGAATGACAAATGTGAGTGACTTTTGCATGACTGAACATGTACAGGAAATGGGTATGTTGGGAACATGTTTAATACCCGTATGCAAAGCACCTGGGGATATTGGGAACATTACAGGACTTGGGCGGTTCATGAATACTTCAGAGATTAAATATCATACTGTTTCGAATTGGGGAACTCCAACCTTCCAGCTGCCTGTTAATGCTTTTCAATTATTTACATCACATGTTGCAAATTCCATTAATAATACGTGTGCTCGGATGGTTAATTGTAGTCGACATAAGGTGCAGAAGGGATGTCTAAAGGTTGGGAGACCCACATGGAATTGTACACAGCACATTAACATATCCAGTATGTACGGACACATTCCTTTACCAGGTGGATGGTTTTGGACATGTGGAGAAACCACTTTTAATTATGTTCCCGCTAATATTTCTGATACCATCTGTTGCCTGAGTCGACTGGTTCCCATTTTCCTTCATAAAAGGGAGTTGCTAGCCCAACGTAGGAAAAGAGAAGCTGTTGCCATGCCGGCTGATTGTAATGACAAGGTGGAATTGCTTAATAAAGCAGAAAGTGTATCACTAGCCATCTCCCTTGTTGGACTTCCTGCATTGGCAGTAAGTAACAGCAATCAATTACATAAATTAGCCTGTAATTATGTTAAGATGATAAATGCCACCTCTCGAGCCATTGCTTTGTTAAATGAAGAGCAGGGTATATTAAGACAAGCTATCTTGGATAATCGTGCAGCTATAGATTACCTGCTATTACAACATCAGTTGGGGTGCGAAACTATAAAGAATATGTGCTGTTTTAATTTAACTGACAACAGTTTTGAAATCAGAAAACAGGTAAAAAACTTGAAGGATCTAGCTAATAACATTTTGCAGGACGCCCCTACAACTTGGTGGCAGTGGCTTTGGAGTTGGCTGCCCACTGGATGGCTAAGTCAGATTCTTAGATATGCTATTCTTTTACTCATTTTAAGTATAGGCTTATGCTGTTTCTTACAATACCTTTTCCAGACGTGTACACCTGTTGCTCCGCGACCATTACGTAGTAATTACTTTTTGCTAAAAAATAAAAAAGGGGGAGATGTGGGGTGGACTGAATGAACAGCATACGTTGGCAAACCACGCTGCTGTTCTCAGTACACTATCTCTCAAGACATTGCGATCTGACCAGTGGAAAAACAGGATGTGGTTAACTTTATGGCTGTAAACGATACTGACATCTGTAGTGGTTAAATAACTGCCTGCATATTGCCACGTAGATATGCTGTTGTCCTATGTATGTACGTGATGTTATACAATAGTTAAAGGTCATAGGCTGTTTATGGAGAAAAAATAATCCACGCCTCCAGGCGGAGGTAATAATAAAAGCGGAGACCAGAATTACGAGGGGGGCTCCGAAATTGAACTCTGGTCTCACCGTGTCTCACTGTGTCGTGATATCTACACCCTCTCCTCAGGCCACACCCCTCACTGACCCTGCTTTGCACCCTCCTTGAGTATTTTTGCCTGGCTGAGATGTGTCCTTGAACTCATGGCCTCTTGCTGGCCTGGATAGAGGAAAGAGAGGGCTGTGTGCAGAAAACCTACTGTGCGAAGGTTAAATGTTGCTCCACCCACTTTTGCCTCTGGCCTCCACCCACCACTGGCATGTGGCTCCTGTGCCCAGAAGGGAATGTGGCCCTCAGGCTAAAAAAAGTTTTTCCCACCCCTGCTGTGACCACAAAATCTTTACACTGAGCAAAGGGTTGGACTAAATGACCTCCAAAACGCTTTCCAACTCTATAACACTGAGCTTACACCCCCACCATAGTTTTAAAGGACGTGACTTCCCCCCAGAAAATCCTGGGAACTGTAGTTTGTTAAGAGTTATGGGAATTATAGTTCTGTTAAGGGTAAACTACAGTTTCCAGGATTCTTCAGGGGAAGTAATGCACTTTAAATGTGTTTTAAATGTATGACATGAATGTGACGTTTGAGTAGGCCTAAAGACCTAGCAAGTACCTAATTAAAAACAAACAAACAACCCAAGGGCCTTAATTCAATATTTTGTCCTCCCCCACATAAACCAAACAAATTAACTCCTCACTTTCCCCCAAAGTGAACAGCGGCATCAGCTGGCTATAGCATCTTGGCTGCTCACTCCCATTGCTCGAGTCTTGTGTGACCAGCAAGTGAGGCACTGTGGCTATTCACACAATCGGGGAGGAGGTGAAGAATCCCTTTGTGTTGTGCCTCGGCCCTGGCAAAAGTGGCTGTGCTCCTTAACAGTGGGGGAAATCCTTAGGATCAGATGGGCAAGGGGCAGATGGGAAACCTCTGCAGGCCAGGCCAGGCTGCTAGGCCTACTGTTGCCTGGCCCTAGCCTGGCCCCTTGTCTAAAAGGCTGGGCAGCAGAAGAGGAAGAAAGCTGTAGCTTTGTGGAAGAGCATCTGCTCTGCATGCAGATGGCCCCAGGTTCAGTGACTGGCATCTCTGGCTATGGCTGGGGGAGGACCCTATCTGAATTCCTGGAGAGTCAATACCAAGTTAGATGGACCAACGGCCTGACTTAGTATAAGGCAGCTTCCTATGTTTTTGGGCCCTCCACCTGTAGCTTTGGGTTAACAGATGTTTTTGAGAATTCTGCTTTTGTTCTCTTGCTCCCTTGAGCCTAAACAGGACAAAGGCTTTTCTTGATTGTTTATCTCCCATATTTCTTGCAAATGGCTTTGCTATCGGTAATGATTCCTGGCTGCCACATTATCTGGCGTGAACATGCAATGCCTGCTGCTGATTAAAGGCTAAGTAATCATTTCCCCAGTTCACACTCATTTGGATTTGATGAACAGCTCTTCAGTACTTCTTCTGAGTTATTAACAGGCAGCTATTAATAGACAGTAAGGCTTTGCTTCACTGGGAAAGCTTTTATTGCCTGGTGTTACATAATTTTTACTAGATTTTATTAAAAAATGCCAAAAGGGACAACTGAGTAGGTTTAATTTGATCCATCCCCTCCTGATTGTGATTGCCTCCATTTACTGCTACATCAGATCCATCCATATGTTTGGATAAGGTTATGTTCCAGGACTGCATCAATAACCAACTCTTCTCTGGACAGTTTTGCTACTATGATAAAAGCATTTTCTCCAGTTTGACATTGATATCCCCAGATCCAGGAATTCAACTATATAAAGACAGCAGGAAGTAATGATTTACATATTTATTTAAAATATTTCTGTTCTGCCCTTCTATCTTAAAATAGGGCACCTCAGGGCAGCTCACACTAAAAATCATGCAATAAAAACACAAAAAACATTAAAATAGATAAAAATACATAAAATAAAGTTAAGAAATTAGGGGAATGGTATTAAAAGGGGACCAAATAGGTAAAACTAAAAAAAAGCAGGGGGGGGAAATCAGTTTCAGGCTATATCTTCAGTCCCTTTCAAAGGTTCTCCAGAACAAGATGGTTTTGTTCAAAAGTCTCTGGAATACCCTCAGGGAGGGAGCAGAGGTAGGATGTTCCAGAGCTTGGGGGGCACTGCTGAAAAGGTTCTCTCCTGCATGCCTGCCAGTCTAACATCTTTCATTCCAAGCATTTCTGAAACCTAGATTGGCTTCCAGCCTTATATAAGCAGTGCACCCTTTAAAAAAGTTCTGCGGATGACCTGTTGTCTGCCAGCTGCCTTGCTTAGTTCTTAACTGCCTCAACCTGCTTCACCCAGAATGCCTTGGTTTTTTGCTTGTTGGTCAGATTATTGACAAATATCTTAATGAATGCAAATCTGCCTACCTTAAATCCCACACTTTTGCTTTGTCTGCTCTTCACTACTCCAGAAAACAGTATCTGAGAACTCCTAAATATCTTTACATGCTGTAATTGCTGCCTCTTTACCCCCTTTCTGATAAACACAAGCCCTTCAGATTTATAGCTGTCAGGAGTTTTCCAGCTGCCACATCATTCTTGCTGTCCTCCCCCCAGCAGCTCTGAGGCTTTCTTTTCTGATACCGATGCTGCTGTTATTAGACATCCTTCCCTGCCTGGCCCCCTGGGTGTGCTGCTTTTGCTAATGTGAAGGCAGTGTTCTCTCACGCTGCTTTCCATTCCAAACTTCACTCCTAGGAAATAGAGGAGTTGAAGAGCCAAGAAAATAGAAAGCATTGATGAGGAGGCTGCAACAGACATACATTTTAAAAAATATATATCAAAAAGCAGAAAGAGGCTAGAAAAGCCATCAGATCTGTGTCCCTGCTCTAAAGGGGCAGCACACACAAATTAAGCGTCTTGCATCCAGGGAAAGTCAACTGCTAGTCATTTTTAGAGTCTTGGAAAGCCAGAGACTCTCAGTTCCTTCACCACCCCAGCCTGTATGTATTTCTGAAACTCTGATTGGCTGCCAGCCTTGTCTCTTAATTGCCTGAAAGCCTCTCCCCATATCAGTGTCCTTTCTTCCTGGATTATATAATTTACTCCAAAACGCTGTAAAACGAGAGGATGAATGAACAGGGTACACAACAGCAGTAGTACACATCTATAGTCAGCTATGGGAGAGGATTATTCAGGCCTTCTTTAGAAAGTTCTGTGCCCAGCTCAAACATCGGATGAGAAGACCAGTCCTCCTCATGTCCCATTATTATCTGCCATGTGACTCAAATCCAGAGGGGAAGACGTTGGCCAGTCTGCCCTGGGTTGACTTGGGGACCCTAATTAAATATATGGTGAGGAGGGGGAAGGGGACATTGCATCTCTTCCCCTCCCCCACATCAAGAGCAGGGTAAATTAATCCTTCTCAATGCAGTTTTGCAAAGGGCTTTCCTACAGAATTGTCCCCCCCCCCCAGCAGAGGGAGCGATCTTTCACAGTGCTGTTGTGCAAAGGAAATCCCCTTGCAAAACAGCATGGTGCAGGAGGGAGCAATCCTGGGAGGGTGCTGTTTTGTAAAGCAAAGCCTGCAGTAAAGCCCTTTGTAAAGCAGCATCTCCTAGGATCGTTCCCCTGGATTGTGAGTAGAGGGTATCATCCTGCGTGACACTGTTTTGTAAAGAACTTTCCAGCAGGAAAGCCTCTTGCAAAATAGCACCCCCACCCCCAGAGGATCACTGCCTCTGCTCATCAGGCTGCAGGAAGGAGACTCACAGCTGCCTCTTTTTCCTGCCTGATGCCCCGCCCCCTGACAATCTCCCGGGGTCATCTAGTCCAACCCCTGGCAATCTGTGGCTGTCAGAAACCGACTCAGCCGAGGTCCAAAAATGTCTGAATGGGCCTGGTCTGGCTTGGACCTTGGCCGAACCCTAGTAAAATCCTGGTGGGAAGGGCCTCCAGAGAAAGAGGTTGCCTCTATCCAAGGCCTCAGAGATAAATGTCTCTGGGCCAGCCCTATCATTAGGCAGGGTGAGATGTCGACTCCTGGGCGTGGGGAACGGTGGTTGGGTGTTGGAGGACAGAGCTGAGTGTGCCATGTAGCCTCCACTGTACCCTCTAAGCTAACCTGCTGTCCTCACTCAGATGCAGTGGAAGATGCTGTCCCAATGCCAGTGTTGGAGTAAAATTCAACAAAATTCTAGTCACTTTCTGTATGATGCCATCTTGTCCTTCATTTAAAAACAACAACTCGGAAGTGCGATTATTTATATTTTCACTGGTACAATGCAGATGAAATACAAATATTTGAGCAGTGTTATGTTTTTGTGCACAAGTTGGGGGGAAAGAGAAAATAAAGACACTGTTTGCAGCAACAAAAACAAAGCTTACAGAATGGGAGAGAAGCGGAGTTTCTCTTTAGCCCATAGGGAATGAAATGGAGGAGGGGAGGAGGGGAGAGTGGGTGTGGAGAGGGGAATGATTGACACACCTACCTAAAAGCATCGGAGCACAGCGTCTGCAAGCCCCAGAGATACGGAGTGGAGATATTTTTTCCTTTCCTTTTTGGATTATCAGAGGATTGGGTTAGTACGGATTTACAGGGGGGAAACTGTGATAGTTTCTGTTTGCCAGTAATGTCATGTGAACCATACAAATTAAAAGGGGATGCAAGTAGCTCCAGACGCACAGTAAATTGCCGTGGGAATAAGCCCTCTGTCTCCACTAGAGTTGCCAGGTCCATGGCCTGAGACTGATCCTGTATCTTTAGAAGAAAAGAAGGTTAGCCAAGTGGAGGTGTTCTTGCAACTCTGTAATGGGAAAAACCACAAGGTGGAATTCTCCCTCCCCCCTCCACAACTTTTAAAGATACAGAAGGCCTCTTGGAGGCCAGGCCTGGCAACTAAAAGGTCTTCTGTATCTTTCAAAGTTGTGCAGGGAGAAGGGAGAATTCCACCTTGTGGTTTTTCCCATTATAGCGCTGCAAAAACACCTGCACTTGTCTGACTTTCTCTTCTCCTAAAGATACAGGATCAGTCTCAGGCCATGGACCTGGCAACCCTAGTCCACAATGCTTATTTATCCCTCTTTATTCTCATATGAATTGCATTAATTTATTTTCCAGCAGCATCTTACACTGGTGGTTTGGCCATTTTTTACAGCATTCTTGATTTGAAAAACAACATTCTTCCATCCTCTTTTCCTCTTCTAGATATGTGGCCAGCATTTTTGGATTTCACAAAACTGCATTTGTTATTTGAGGTTTTTAAACATCCCCTCTGCCCAAAGGAGGCTTTTCTAGTGAGGATATGATTAATGATTCAGGTGCTGGCTAAAATCTTGTGGAAGTGGATGACTGATGGCTGGAATTTGAGGCTTCATGAGCCCCCTTGTCATCAAAGTTCAATTTCTGCAGTAAATTAATATTACCCATTAAAATGGATTGATTGTCCTTGTCAGACACTTTTTCTCCCTTGCTCCCGTGTGCTGTCTTATCAATGACCCATTAGGTGAGCTACCCAAAGTGTTTGTGTCAGTACCAAAGAATTTGTTTCTCATCTGTGCCAGATGGAGGTTTGAATGATCCTTAGTGCCAGGGATGGATAACAACCTTGCTCATCAATAGGTCCCCACGCAAAAGTGTCTACAGGATTTGTAATCATTGGCTGTCGATAGTTCCTCTCCCTGTAGCATTATTTATTTCGCAAGGCTACTGACCCTCATCTGGTGTAAGTTGATGCAGCTCTGCTAAAATCAACAGTGCTGCGTGTCAATTTGCAATATGCAGGCTTTAAGATGAGTTAATCCACAGTTCCCCACATAAAAAAAAGAAGAGGGAACAGCTGTTTATTCATGTGGTTTTAATTTTATGTGTTTTGGTTTGGGTTGAAAAGCATTTTATGGGCTGGCTTTCTTTACCAATGGAACAATGAATCAGAGAAGGTGGGAGTGGAGGGCTATGTGAGCAGAGATTTTGAATCCTCTCAAGTGAAATGGTTTCAGTCTCTTAGGTCTGTCTACCTTCCCTGCCTGCCAGACGGGTGCGGCTGGTTTTTATCCATTGGAGCAGAGTAGGATGCTAATAAAGGATCCAAAGATTTTGTCTATCTCAACTTGAAAAAGAGACCTGAGATCGGGTGCCCACAGGGGAGAGGACACAAGGTTATTAACAGCAAAAGCTATTGACCTTTCTTCCTGACTTTTGGAAGGAGAGGGAGAATCAAGTAGGAAAAAAGCTAAGGCCTCAGTGTTGAGTTCTGTAATTTCATTCTGGAAGGTGCAGCTGACAACTCAAACATGCTCAAAAAGAAAACACAGAACTGCAATGTGGTCTTAAAGAAAGGCTGCCCAATGCCCCCATGTTGTTTTACAGGGCTGTAGTGTTCTGGTCATATCATAGTGGATAAGAGTGTTCGATGTGGACTGCAGAGTCCCTGGTTCAAATCAAGGCACACACTCACTGGACAGCTTTGGTCAGCTACCTCTTGTTCCTCCATTTGTTCATATTCATCACTTGTTAGTTTTGCCTTTCCTGTTTCTCCCTTCTCCCTTTGTTTCTTCCTTCTCCATTTTGTCTTTTCTCAGTGTTAAGAATAAGGCTGTGAACACACAAGTTGCCAGAACAAAGCGTTTCCATTAGCCATACTTGGAGGGAGAACAGGTTGATCTGCTGATCAGTTGTAAAATCTCTTTGAAGTGGAATTTTTTAAAAATGTACTCAAGCGGATCCGACCAAGTTTTACAGTAAAAAGGGGCTGGGTTTGACTACCTTCTTGTACCCACATTTTCAGAACAGAGAGGTGGAGACACACTGGAACTGGCAGAACAGTTAGTGTGTTTCTACCCTGAGATTGAACACAGGAATCTCTCTCTCTTTAAAAGTGATTCTATAGACCTTAACATCTTCACAATGAGTTGAACTGCAACATAGATTGAGTCAGCCTAAATTTTGCCACATGTGAACCTTTCCAAACAGTCCCTTGAGTTTGTGTAGCCTGTTGGGGAGAGGTACTTGGATAGGCCTTTTCTTTTTGAAGGTTGGATGATGAGTAGGGTTGCCAGGTCAGAAGCATCCCAAACCCTGAGATTTCAGGGGCCTGAGTGATATCACAGGGTGAGCCTGAGTGATGTCACGGGGTGGGCCCTAGTGATGTCACTAAGCATGATATATTAAGCATCAACCACAGTTGCTTGGCACATACAGTTCAAACAAAAACCTTTCTCTGATTAGAAATTAAGATAGAAATATTAGTTAAAAGATGGAGCCTGGGTAGGGAACATTTAATCTAGTCTACTTGCTTCTGGCAAGAAGGGTTTAAGTGCTCTGAGTCCAGGCCAGTCACGAGAAGGCCATTGTAGGAAGAAAGGAGCCTAGTGTTGTGGAGATGTTAGATGGGAGCATTCGGGAGTAAAGATGGATGCCCTGAAGGCTGCAATTCTAAACACCCTTACTAAGGGACTAAACCCCATAGAACTCAACAGGACTTACTTCTGAGTAGATATTGTTAGGATTGTGTTATTGGTAAGGCTTGACCAGGAATCCTCTGCAAATATAGCCATATCAAAGCAGGAATGGCAACCCCCTGCCTGGAATGCCCTGCATGCTTTTTAATGTGGCTGCTCTAAACGTCTTTACAGACTTGACCTTTCACTGCAGAAAGAAGTTTGAGAAATGAGTAAGAATTAAGAAGATTTTCTACTCTTTCCTGTCTACTCTGTGGGCTGCTATAAACTCACTTTGACAGCCAACTCAGTGAGTAATAACTGATAGAGAGAAAACACACATGATTTGGTCTACCTTCACAGGCAGTAGATTGGGAACAACAACAATTGAAGCCACACTTCCCTGTATGTCACTTTTACCACTACTGGGCAAGAAAGAAACCATCATGCAAATAAGGTGCATCCTCATTGGGCTTAAGGGGGTTGAGCGGTCCACATGGAACCACTGTTGCTTCTTTGGATGTAGGGAGCCAGGTCAGAGGTAAATGAAATGTAAATAGAAAAATAAAAGACAGTGGTGATTTCCTAAATGCAATATCATACCAACCACAACAAGGTTCCTATGAGTAAGGCAGAAAACTCAGCATCCTACAACGAGTTAGGGTTCCTAATCAAAACTAAAAAAATCCTGTCAGCCAGGGTCACAGAAATCCCTATGCAGCACAAGCTGGCCTGGAGACTAGAGTTAATACGGAATCATGTAGCATGATTGCTGACATGAGTGAGACCCTATCAGCACATAATACCTCTGCTCTCAAATCTGCACTGATTGGCGATTTCTACCAGGCCAAGTTCAAGGTGTGCTTTCCATGTTACGGGTGCCACATAGTACTTGTTCTTGTAAGAAATCAATCTTTTAGTGTGGCAGCGCTTCATTGTACTCATTTCAACCCCTGCTAAAAACATTTTTATTTAGGCATGCCTACCCAGGCATGTAGAAGCTATTAGGTTTTTTATCTGTTTTTAACTCATTGTTGGTTTGATCATTTTGAATGTTTTTAAATACCTGTCTTCAACTGTTTTTGCCAGTTTTAATTCCTTCTGTAAACCACTTTGAGGTTTTTTACAATAAAGTGCTATATAAATGATGTAAATAAAATACATAAATAAATGTCGGAGTCACTGTGGCCCTTGGGTCTCTTTCCTCTTTTAGGTACAAAGGAATCTGTCTTATACTGACTTAGGCCATTTGATACCACATAGCTCAGTACTGATGACATGGACTAGCATTGGTTCTCCAGGATTCCAGGCAATAGTCTTTTCCAGAGATTGAATTTTGGACCTTTGTATGCAAAGTATGTGCCCTACCACTGAGCTACAGCCCTATTTAAAAAGGTATCTTTTAACATTGTTCTTTTCAGTTCACTAATGAATGCACAGAATACTAGGGCAGATCCACACCATGCATTTAAAGCACATTCAACATACATTTGAAGCACCTGAATCCCATCACAGAATCATGGGAACTGTAGTTTGTTAAGGGTGGTGGGAACTATAACTGTGAGGGGGAAATTACACTTCCCAGGATTCTTTAGGAGAAGCCATGAGCTTTAAATCCAAGTTGGATGTGCTTTAAATGTATTATGTAGCTCTGCATTACTTCATAAACTTTGCCTGTATATCAATACTTTTAATTAAATTTTAAAATGGAAATCAGCTGCAAAGTTTACTGGGTGACCATGGGCTACACATAATTTCTTAGCCTAATCTGCCCCTCAGGGTGAAAACAACAAAGGGGAACCATGACCACCCTTAGGAAGAAGGGCACACTTAAAATGTAGAGGAAATAATAATTTGTTTACAACCATAGTGTGAAATCAGATACGTGTCAAGACATAGTATGAAGAAATATTTATATAAGCATGAATGTCAAAGATGTTTAAAGATGTTTATTATTTACACAACCTGTAATCCTATGCATGTTTAGGTTTGGGCTCTACAAGGTTTGTTTATTGTTTTATGCTGTTATTTGCATTATTTTAAATTGTTTTTTAGTATTTTAAGTGCCTGTTTCATGGTTTTAAGGTTGTGTACAGTTTAATTGTATCTTAATTGTATATTTTTGTATGTTTTTAACTACATGTAGTTTTATCTGTAAGCCGCCCTGAGTTCCAGTTTGGAAAAAGGGCAGGGTAAAAATAAAGTTTCATTCATTCATTCATGTTTACTCAGAAATGTCCCAATGTATTCAATGGGGCTTACTCAAAGAAGGAAGCATGCACAAGACCGCAATTCAGTGATAAGGAACCTCATTCACCCAATCCAAAATTCAGAATTATGCCACTTTAAGCTGTTTTGCAACTGTTTATACCTGTTTTATGGTTATTGGATTTTAAATGGACTTATTTCTTGCTGTGAGTTGCCTTCGTTTCTGACCCTACCTTACAGGGTTGTTGGAAATACTCCATATACACACACACACGAGATGTAAAAATACATACACTCCATATAATAATTTATTGTCAAAACTAGTTGGCCATTGCATAACATTTTTTTAAAGTATTCATTTCCTGCTGAATAAAAGCAGTGACATCTAAGTAATTCCTACCTAACTGATTAAAAAAAATAAGATCAGAAGGGAGAGAAAGATTTACAACACAGTCCTTTTCTATGTTCACTCAAAAGTCCCACTGATTTTCAGCACAATCCTAACCATATCAAAGCTAAGAATCTGGAGATTAAGGTGACTCACCCAGAGACCCAGAAAGGACCCCCCAAAACCGGAGTCTGCTGGCAAAAACTGGACACTTGGCAACCCTACTGTCAAGGGACTCTCTCAAACATATCACACATAAATTTAAAGCACATGGCTTCCTCCCCAAAATCCTGGGAACTTTAGTTTATGGGAGTTGGGAAGTGTAGCTCTGTGAGAGGTAAACTACAATTCCCAGGATTCTTTGGGGAACGCCATGTGCGTTGAATGTGCTTTAAAACTAAGATGCCCGTTATTTTAAAACAGGGCTGTGAAGGAAAAAAATATGTAATTACTCTATCCGCCCTCCTTATTAAATGTTTCATTCATTTCACTATTTATTAATTGTTCAATTTGTTTTCATTTGGAAGCATTTCCTTCATTTTTTGTAATTTCCCATTTGTTTTTGTTTCTTGTTGATTTCAGTGGAGACCCAGCCATTCTTTGACTGACTGTAACTTTGATGTTTCATATCCAAATGGCATGACATTTTTCAGGCATTCTAGTACCCCTACAAAGGATAAGACCTGCCAGATATTGGATAGATTGGATAAAGGGCCCCAATTGGGGAGAGGAACGGGAGGCACACAGACATAGTGTAAATGCTCTCTCTTCACCTACCCACCCCCCAGTAACTTTTCTGTTCCAGCAGGGGCCTAATGGAAACAAATGAGGAAGACATGGATTTTCACTTGGCATTTGATTTCAGCTGTGTTTCTGTAATTCAAAGAATGAAATGAATTGAACTCATTTGTTTTTAAAATGAATGCATGACAGAAACTGTAGCATTAGGGTCACTTCAGATGTGGGACAATCATATATGGCTCTCCTGGATGCATTGAATGGTCTTTCTTGACCTCCCAATGGCTTTTAAAACTGAAGACCACTGCATGTCATTGCCTTGGATGAAATATTTTGTGAGCATTGGATTGTAAGCTCCTTTGGGTAGGGACCTGCCATACCTATTCTTGGTAAAGCACCATGTACATGGATGGTATAACTACAACAACAATAGAAAAATAACTAAATAAAGAAGTGTGATTCTTTACATGTGATCTGCATACTTTTTAATTCACAGAGGTGCGATCTGTGTATGAAATACATTACCCTTCAGGACTTGGCCCCTGATTCCATCCTTGCCATAAGAATTATAGAGTGTGTTGCAGCTTTAACTTAGGCGCAATCCCACTTGCATTTATGCTGGGCTGAGGGGAGTTGGATGCAGTGGATCTCCAGCTGAGCTGCCTGGGCCCTGGCTCAGCTGGGCTACGCCAGCATCTGTAAGCCCCTTAGCCCGGCTCAGCCATGCCAGCTCAGCTCAGCCAGGACTGGTGCAAGTGGAGCTGGTGTAAGCCCCCAAAAGGGGCGTGTTGGGGGCATGTCAGGGGAGGGGCCAAGGTGAGGGGACTTAGTCAACATCCCTGTTTGGAGCTCTCCTGCTGGTCCCAGTCCAGGGGAAAAGGTCGATCTAAGAAAACAATTGCAACAGAAGACAGTAGAGGGCTTACTTCCCGGTAGGGGTATTTGGGAGAGCAGCTTCCGAGGTTCCTGAATGGCAGTTGGATGCAGTAGATCTTTACTCTGACTTCTCTGCTCCAACAGAACTCCTCCTGAGTTGGATTGCTCTGCCTGCTGTGTGCATTAATGTTATCAAGAGAAAAAAGCAGGCAGGAGAGAGGGAGACATTATCAATTCACTTATGCAGATGTAGCCCAACATAAAGCTGTTGACTGAATTAGAACCATGGCTGATTTTTAAACCTGAATTTTATTTTATTTTTAGAAAATTCAGCCAGTAAGACACGAACAGTGGGTAAAACTGAGGGACCAAATAACTCCCCCACACACACATGCACACATACACAGGCGATGCCGAGCTTCCAGGAAAGATCTGACTCTTATGCCTTCCTGCTGAAATGCTAGGTTCACATTAAGAACTGTGTGTGGCCAGCCGCACTGTATTCCTTCTGTTTAACATTAGGAAAGGAACCTATAAATGTTCTTCTGGGGGCTGTAACAGAGCATCTGGTACTGTGTGATCATCATTTCCAACAGCTGACATAACAGGTAAAAAGTGTATTCCGTGGCCAACTGGGCATCTGTCTTTTTTACTGGGGTATGCTAGTGACAGGAGTATTTCTTCTGCTCCAGCATAATCCTCAGCAGGTGGGCTGAAAGGGTGATATACTCCAATTGCCCTTGGTTCCCCCAAATGCATCTGATATCTCTACGTTCTCATCCCTTCAGGGAGAACTTGAACCCATCTGGTTCAGTTTATATAATTTATATTAAAAGGTGTTCACACAAAGCCTGTACAAAAGATACTGATTTCGTATCTCAAGCTGTCCTAATAGTTGCTCTCCTAACTTTTACCAACAATTGTTAGCTAGTTCACAGAGGTCAAATGTATCTTGTATTTGACAAGCATGCTGCCTTGAAGGCCTAGCTGTGAATCTGGGTATAAATTCACAAAAAAATGATTTTTTTTTTTACAATGCAGGGCCCACGTGTTATCAGAAAATTCTGCTTACATAGAAAATATGTTCACTCTGGAATTTTGCAATGCAAATATTCCTCTAGATGTTCCACCTGCTTGCCACGTGTTTGCAGTGTGTTGGACAAATATTTCAAGTTTCAGAACTGATTTTATGTTGGGGGGCAGTTGAAAATTTAGTCAGATTTAATTACTGGATAGGATTGTTATTATACGATCTGAAAGAAATCTGTGAGAAGAGACAGAACATATAGTGATTAAATGTTGGCAACTGGGCTTTCTAAATGATACCAAAGTTCTTGTTGAGAGCCAGTAGTAGAATGTCTAAATCAAACCAGGGAGACCCAGGTTCAAATCCTCGTTCGTTCACAAAACTCTCTGGGTGACCTTGGGTCAATCACTCCATCTTTTCAGTCTAACCTACCTCGCAGGATTGTTGTGAGGATAAAATGAAGTGTGTATGTTTGTGTGCTGGGGGAAAGCAACGTATGGTTTCCTTAGCTCCTTGAAGAAATGCAGTGTGGTGTAGTGGTTAAGGTATTGGACTACAACCTGGGAGATAAGGGTTCGAATCCCCATGCAGCCTTGAAGCTCACTGGGTGACCTTGGGCCAGTCACTGCCTCTCAGCCTCAGAGGAAGGCAATGGTAAAACCACCTCTGAATACCGCTTACCGTGAAAATCCTATTCATAGGGTCGCCATAAATCAGAATCGACTTGAAGGCAGTCCATTTCCATTTTCAACATTCAATAATGTGCTCTCTTCTACTCTAATACACAGTGAGGCTATGCAGATCTGAGCAAGCTTGGTTTCCAATTACTGTGATCCTCAGTGGCAGGTCTTACAGCTGGTGTGGAGAACCTTTGGCCCTCCAGATGTTATTGAACTACAGCTCCCATCATCCCTGGCCATAGACCATGTTTGCTGGGGCTGATGGGAGTTGCTAAATACTAAAATACCAATGAATTTTCATGAAGACTTTTTTCTTTTTAATCGCAAACTTATGTGGAAATGTGGAAAACTGAAGTGTGGAAAAATGAGAAACTGAGAGAAACCAAAATTGATAGATTTACCCATCCCTAGCTATGGTCTTCCCCTATCCTGAAACACCTGCCCCTCGTGCTCCAAGCAGTAGTGTAATGGCAAGTTCAGAAGTGCAGGGTCCCTTCATGATAGTCATAGCCACACTCCCTCTTTTTTTTTTTAATGCTGGGTTGAGAATGAGATCCTTGTTAATGCCTTCTCCCACAACAACAGACATCCCTAGGAGCCAGTAAATGTGAAAGGGGAGTTAGTTACTGAGAAGAGTATTCTCAGAAGCATGTTAGAAGACTCTTTTCAGTGGCTAACCAGTCCCTTTTCGTGCTGATTGGTTCGTAGGATGCTGGAGACAATGGGACCCTGACACCAAAAAAGTCATGGGTCTAAGACCCCCTGAGACCCTGGATCACTACACTTCTGGTTCCAAGAGCTGGTGGTGGGAGATTATTAGTGGCACTGTCAGGCTAGGACTTTGGGGATGAAGTCCAGGGCCTCACTCGGCAGGATGAGCAAGCCTAGCTTATTTCATTTTGAAGTAAGTGAAGTAAAACGTGTTACCATCTAAAGAGCCCCCACCCTATAAGGCCATTAAGTCTAGAGTCAAAGTTACCTGATTGCACCACCTTGAGGGTCTTCCAGAGTAGCCCAGCATCTTTTGAATTCTGGCACCTCAGGCAGTAGCCACCACCTGTTCTGCTTGATATATTATCCTGGCCTTGATGAGGAAATGTGAAAGAAACAGATCGCCATCAAGAGAAAAATGTAGGCAGGTGAGGGGGGCACAACGGCTTGATCTTGTGATCTCTTAGTTCACGATGGGGAACTGTAAAGTGAAATGAGTACACATATACATACACAGTCTCTCTCTCTAAACAAAGGCTTCCTCATCCTTCAAATGAATTGCTCAGCAGGTCAATATGTGAGATCAAGGGATGCTACAATATAGTGTAGTTTTGCAACAATATTCTCATTAAGGGAGTGACAAAGTCGCTGGAGCATACTCGCTTCAGGCCACAGAGCTATTGGATTGTCTGTACATTAAATATCCTCTCCTTCTCTTCCCGTTTTTAATTTTTGCAGAGAAGCCTTTGACCCTAGGCCCACCTGCCCCCAGTGCCTCAGAAAGTGGAATCATCTGATCCCTGAAATACCAGTGCTGTTTCTTTCCTTGCATTCCATCCTCTTACTTCCTTACTTGATTTGAGAAGTGGGGTGCAATAGCTTCCTCTCTAGGACAGACAATCACATGCGTCAGAGTACCCATCTCATGGGTCATATTATGTTTCTGTCCTAAAACATAGACTCAAGGCTCTTTTTCTCCAGAGGATAAAAGGAGAGGAACAGAATTTCATTTGGTGTGAATGGTATGCATGGAGCATAAGCATCAGTGGCAATGTGTTCACTGCCTAATATAAAATTCCTTTGGATATGAAAGGGAGTGGAGTCATACACCACTCTAAATGCAAACATGTATACTCACAACTGTTATTATCATACCAGAAAAAAATTATATCCCATTTATCAAGTGTAGGGTTCCACTTTCTTCGCATCCACACTATACATTTAAGGCACATGGCTTCGCCCAGAGAATCCTCGGAACTATAGTTTAACCCTCACAGGGCTACAATTCCCAGCACCCTGAATAAACTTCGGTTCCCAGGATTCTTTGGGGAAATCCATGTCCTTTAAATGTATGGTGTGTGGATGTGACTTTTCACACATATTATGCAGCAGCAAACCCAAGTTTGCTACACTCAGTGGGAAACTGAGACTTTCCTGGCTTCTGTGATGAGTGTACCTGTACAATATGTTACATTTTCTAGCATCTGTTTGTCACATTATTTGCATCAAGGGTAGCCAACAAGGTGCTCTCCAGGTTTATGGAATACAACTCCCATCATCCCTGACCATTGGGAATGTTGGTTGTGGGTGATGGGAGTTGTAGTCTGAAAAAAATCTGGTGGGCACAAATGTTGGCTATCCCTGTGCTCCATTATTAGACGCACAAACAAAATCTTAGATGTACACTTAAAATAAGTAATGTGTTAAAAGGCCCATAGGCTGTATCATACCATAACTCATTTTTTATTTGTGTAAGCCAGGCTGAGCTGATTACTGTCGTGCACAATCTTTTTTCATTTGTTTGTTTTGTTTCTCTGTGATCTGCCAGCGGTGTGTTTAAAATGCATAAAATGACTGCATATTCAAGTTCACTTTGGGAAAAATCGTAAACTCCTGAGGTTAGCTGCTGAGGGTCTATAGGATACTGCACATCTCCCTGTAGGCTGGTAGAGAGGGAGGTGGACTGCCAGTGGCCTCCATGGTGTGATGACAGGCTATGCTACTGTTACTCTTATTATGCTTCTGAATACCATTTGTTGAAAACCTGAGTGCTTTTGTGCTCCTGTCCTAAGAACATAAGAACAGCCTGCTGGATCAGGCCAGTGGCCCATTAGTCCAGCATCCTGTTCTCACAGTGGCCAACCAGGTGCCTGGGGGAAGCCTGATTGAGGGCTTCCCGTAGGCATCTGGTTCGCACTGTGAGAACAAGGTGCTGGACTCGATGGGCCATTGGCCTGATCCAGCAGGACTCTTCTTGTGTTCTTATGCTGTATCACCAGCTGTGCTCCAACACAGGGCATTCCAGGGCTGTGTTGGGGAGGTCATGGACCCACAGGATCCTAAGCCTCATAATTCCCTGGATGCTCCTCAAACAAACCCCAGAAGTCCTGGAGTTGCCATATTTAATTCCCTCCCACTGGGGTCAGTGGGAGGGATTTTTTTTTTAAGGAGGGGGAGTGAAAAAAAAGCCATCCACACCTTCTGCTTTGGCTGGTGTAGGCCCAGCAGAGCTTAGAAAATGGTGGTTCTTCTGCCAGGGACTCTATCCTCTTCCCTCCATAGGATTGCTCTGTTACTAGTTCAGGCATAACTACTCAGTGTTGAGAAATTCTGAGTGTGCACACTTTTATAAGAAAGAAGAAAGGCGGTTCCTGGATTTGACCAAGACCTACCTAATTTATTTTAATTTTTGAAAGAGTCCCAGCGAATAGCAAGAAACTAGATGAATGACTGAAAATTGACCAGTTGTCCACCTTCTGCTCACCACCAGCAATTGGACATAGGAAGCATGTAGGATGTAAGCAGAATGCACTGAATGCTCTTCATTTGAACAGAATATCTAGCCTGCAAAGTGAAGATATTTTGAATGTTGGGACCATACAGACATATGTGTCCTCCTGGCATATGTAAATTTATTGTCCCTTGAGTTAAGCATTGACCTAAGCTTTGACTTGGTTAATATTTACCTCTCTGGTCAATCAATATTGATGTTCTCTTTGACAGATGTCAATACTTGTTTAGTGTTTGTCTATTTTCCCCTGTTGCTAATTTTCTTGAAAGCTTTCATTTATTCTTTTAAAGTTAAATTAGTGGGAAGGCCTCCTTCTTTCCACAATGGGTAGATGTGGGTGACCTTCTCCTGCCCCTTAACATAAAACGTGTGTGATTTTAAGGTGTATGTGTGTGTGTAGAAGACACAAGCTTAATATTTGTGTATTTGAATTTATATCCCACTCCCTCCAACCATCAAAGAGTCTTATCAGAAAATATACAATCATAATAAAATTAAGCAAAGAAAGTATAATTCTAAGAATGCAATATACATTAAAATATCAGCAATGTACTAGTAAATCAGCACATTTTGAGTCCACAGAAGCTTGGTGGAATAGAAACATTTGCACTAATTGTCTAAAAATTCCAACTGAGCAGGCCTGAGAGATCTCGACTGAGAGTAAGAGAGTAAGAGAGAGTGCCATGGAGCCATCATGGACGAGGCTCTGCTCCTAGTAGAAGACAGGACCAGCGGGCAGAACCTTAGCTAAGTAGAAAAGCACCTGCTTTGCATGCAGAAAATCTCAGGGCCATTCCTCAGCCTCATGACTGATAGCAGTGGCATTCCTTCACATAATCTTAATTTGTGATGGGGAATAGGCATTCCCTGAGGCAGGGATGAGGGAGCCTGTGGCCCTCCAGCTGTTGATGGACTACAAGTCATAATCCCAACTCCTAAAATTGTCTATGCCGGGCTAGGACTGCTGGGAGTTGGAGTCCAGTAACATCTGGAGGTCCACATGTTCCCCATCCCTGCCCTTTAGGGCTTTAAAGATCAAAACTAGTACTGTCAATTTAGTCCAGAATCAGCTGGCAAAAGAATCAGTGTAGTATGCGCCCTCTGTGACGGACTCCAGTTAAGAGTCAATGTCATAAGCCCTATGGAATGGCTGTGGAGCAATGCGGAAGAAGAGGAGGAGATGGAATGGGACTAGGGGAAGGGTCCTAGTGACTTGCAGTCAGAGGGTGTTGAGGCTGAAGACTTCAGTGCTGTTGACAGTGACAGCTCCACCCCTATAGCTCCAGTTACAACTGATGAGACACTGCCTGATCAGGAGGCTGCCCTTTCACCTTCCCTTCAGCCCCCTTCTTCCTTCACCCCACTATGGCAGCCATGCATCTTTCCTCCTCAGGAGGAAGACGTCGCTGAAGTGTCTCCACTGCCCTCGCCGCAGACATGTAGGCAACTGTGCCAGCAGGCTCAAAGGTTTCCCACTGTCACACTAAGGAGGAGTGCTCGCATGCCCGTGCACTCCCATTCTGTGACACCTTCTTCATGCAAGTGGAATGAGCCTGCCCACACTTACTTAAGGGTTGTAAGGGGATGTGTCTAATTGCTGTGACAACATCTTTGTGTAGTCGTGCCTACTTACGCTGTGTAGAGGTGCTGAATCCTGTCTGATCTGTCAGCTGATTCATGAAGCACTATGAACTGACATTTTCTATTAAAGAAACAAACACCTTTGGATCTGCTTCTGACTTCAGCGGCCTTGGGTAGGACAGTCAGTAGGACTTGTGTGCTGTTGCATTCTGGATCTATTGAAGTCTTTGCACTGTCTTCACAGGGATCATGTTGCAGTAGTCAAGCTGAAAAATGACCAGAGTATGCACCTTACAAAATGTGATGTGTATGTAATTTCTCAGTATGGGACGGAGCATGAATTGAGTCATAAACTCCTCTCCTTGCTAATTTTCTATTATAGCTACAGAGATTTCAGAAGAGCAGCCACCAGAAGAATCACAGCCTCACAGATCACATCCTGGTTTGAGATCCTGGTTTGTAGGGAGCACTGCTGCTGAAACCTCTGTTTCCTGGTTCAAACTGGTTTAAGAAACCTGGACATTTTCTCTGTACCCAGGTATGCAAGAGGAGGAAGGAAGGGGGTCAAGGGGAAAGGAGTGCTCAAGCATGTTGTTTGTGCATGTTCAAAAAAATAGTTTGTTGAGTGACCCCATTATGTTTGAATCAAACCTGGATGACACTGATTATCTCGATCCGTTTCAATCCGGTTTTAGGCCTGGGTTTGGTACCGAAACAGCCTTGGTCGCCCTGTATGATGACCTTTGTCGGGAGAGGGACAGGGGGAGTGTGACCCTGTTGATTCTCCTTGATCTCTCAGCTGCTTTTGATACCATCGACCATGGTATCCTTCTGGGAAGACTCACGGAGTTGGGAGTTGGGGGTACTGCTTGGCAGTGGCTCCGCTCCTACTTGGTGGGTCGCCACCAGAAGGTAGTGCTTGGGGAACATTGCTCGATACCCTGGACTCTCCATTGTGGAGTCCCGCAGGGATCGGTTCTGTCCCCCATGCTTTTCAACATCTACATGAAGCTGCTCGGCGCAGTCATCAGGAGTTTTGGAGTGCGTTGTCACCAGTACGCTGATGACACGCAACTCTATTTCTCCTTTTCATCTTCTTCAGGTGAGGCTGTTAACGTACTAAACCGTTGCCTGGCCGCGATAATGGATTGGATGGGAGCTAACAGACTGAAGCTTAATCCAGACAAGACCGAGACACTGTTAGTGAGTGCCTTCTCTGCCCAGATGGTGGATGTTCACCCTGTTCTGGACGGGGTTACACTCCCCTTGAAAGAACAGGTTCGTAGCTTGGGAGTTCTTATCGACTCTTCCTTGTCTCTTGAGGCTCAGGTAACCTCAGTGGCAAGGAATGCTTTCTACCATCTCCGATTGGTAGCCCAGCTACGTCCCTATCTGGACAGTGACGACCTCGCCTCAGTCGTTCATGCTCTGGTAACTTCTAGATTGGACTACTGCAATGCGCTCTACGTTGGGCTGCCCTTGAAGACAGTTCGGAAACTACAGTTAGTCCAGAATGCAGCGGCCAGATTGTTGACGTGGACAAGAAGGTCCGCTCATATTACACCTGTTCTGGCTCGTCTGCACTGGCTTCCTATTTGTTTCCGGGCTAAATTCAAAGTGCTGGTTTTGACCTATAAAGCCTTACACGGCATGGGACCGCAATACCTGGTGGAGCGCCTCTCCCAATATGAAACTACCCGTACACTGCGCTCAACATCTAAGGCCCTCCTCCGAGTACCATCCCATCGAGAAGCTCGGAGGGTGGTGACTAGAAATAGGGCCTTTTCGGTTGTGGCTCCCGAACTATGGAATGTCTCCACGATGAGGTGCGCCTGGCGCCGACGCTGCTATCTTTTCGGCGCCAGGTGAAAACCTTTTTATATTCCCAGGCATTTTAATGCGTTTTATTATATGTATTGTTGTATTTTGCTGCTGTTTGATTATTTTTGTTTACCTTTGTTGGCTTGATTTTATTGTATTATTGTATTTATATATTCCTGACTGTTTTATTTTATGTACACCGCCCAGAGAGCCCTTGGGCTTAGGGCGGTATATAAATAAAATAAAATAAAATAAATAAATAAATAAATAAATTTGTTGCTTTCTAATGTGTGAATGAAGAACCTAGATTTCCCAGCTGCTTGCTGTAGCAGACACATGTCTGTCTGAAGTATTCACTCTCCTCACAATTTATTTATTATATTTATATCACCCCTTCCCTCCAAGGAGCTCAAGGTGGCATACAAACATGACCCCCCTTTTATCCTCACAAGAAGGTAAGGCTGAGCGACAGTGACTGGCCCCAGGTCACCAAGGGAGTTCTTGGTTGAGCAGGGATATGAACCCTGGTCTCCCACATCCTAGTCCAACACTTTAACCACTACGCCACACTGGCTTCCTGGGAGAGAGAGACCAAAATAACGTATAGCCTGAAATAACATTTGTGTCTTCTGTTGCTGCAACTGAATCGTGACAGAGGAGCAGTACAAAGACGTTCAAAGGAAAAGTGAAAAGTGTTTTTGAAAAGTAAAGACATGGAAACAAATGAAAACAACACATTTGGGAATTCAGTGTCTTTGCCATCTTATAGTCTTCCAAGGAAGCTTGGGTTTCTTTGGGAGCTTATCAGTGAGAAGTGCAATACTGGCAGACAAGCTTCCCTTGAAAGACAACTTTCAATCAGCCACTGCTGCGCTTCCCCTGTAATGTGTGGCTGCAAGAGGGTGTGTTCGGCATGCTTTAGTTCGTTGTGCAGGGCAAGAAGAAAATATGTCCCAATATTTCCAAACGCTCTAGAGGTGTGCTGCTGTGTAAGAACAGCTGGATACCCCTAGAGCTACCATTTTTCATACTTTCATATCTGTGATGGCCTAGAGTCCATTGTTGTTATTGTTGTTGCCTGCTAGCCTCTTGGTCTTAGCCATGCAAACAATCCTTACGCCTAGGGATAAGAATAGAAGAACTCTGTTGGACCAGGCAAAAATCTTATTAAGTCCAGCATCCTTCTTCCCCATGGTGGGCAACCAAATGCCCCTGAGAAGATCACAGAAGGATGTGGGGCAAGAGCCTTCTCCCACTGTTGTTCCTCAGTGACTGGTACCCAAAGGTACTACCTCTATGATACTGGAGAGGAATCATATAGCCATTATGACTAGTAGGTATGGATAGTCTTATCCTCCACGAACTTGACAGATTTCTTTTTTAAAACCATTTAAACTGCTGGCCATCACCACATCTTATGGTAGAGTTTAACACATGTGCTATGTGTTCCTTCTGTCAGGTTCTGGTATTATAATGAGAGGGAGAAAAAATTATCTCTGTCCACTCTCTCTATACCACACGTAATTGTGTAAACTTTTATCATGTCCCCCATCTGTCTTTTTTTCTAAACTAAAGAAGGCCACACATTGTAACATTTCCTCATAGAGGAGTTTTGACCTTTTCCCTTTCAACTTCCTTTTTTTTTTCTTTACCAGTCTTCTCATTTTTTCCGGAAGTTCCCTCTTTTAAATATCAGATGTGACTGTGTTGGACTTCTTTGGTAATGGCCAACTTCCATATATGTTGAATTTGATAGGAATGTGGTCTCCATTTCCAATCTGTACAACAAAAAGTGTGTAGGAATGTGGGTGAATCTGTCAATTCTGATTTCTCTTCGTTTCTTATTTTGGTTTCTTATTTTTCCAGTCGTAAGTTCAATTCTCTACATTGCCTCTCAGATTGCAAATTCATTTTTTTAAAGTCCTCATTAAATTTAATCAGCATTTTAGTGTGAATTTCTCCTGAGAGGTTTGTATTAATTTTGCCTAAAATACACATTTTTTCAAAGCTTAATATAATGTATTTTGTATGTTATTTTCACCAATGTGTGCATTTTTGTGGACACTTTGTCCCAGTATATGCATTTTTGTAGACATTACTTGGCTGGAGAACTGCATTGTAAAATTCAAAGAAGTGCAAATTGCGAAGGATGGCTGTGTTTTAGTAAGTGCAAATTAGGTAGATTTCCCTTTCAGTGTGAACTGAATTGAATTTCCCCGCCATCCCTGGCTTTGCACCAGGCCCTGAGTGCAGTTTAGGATTTAGTCCAGGGTCTTCTCCCTTCTGGTTAGTTCTATGACCAATTGCTCTAGGACATCATCATTTAGGGTATTTAAAAATTTTATGTCTTTATTGTGACAAGAACACACACATACCCAGTCTATTTGAGGGTGATTTAAGTCACCTATTGCTGCAAACTTTCTTCCTTGGCTATCTCCTTCATTTCATTCTCCATCTCAGGAGAATCTCTTGATTTCTCGGACGCCCCCACCACAAGGGGGATGGAAAGAATTGATCACAGTCTAGTGTTAGGGGGGAAAGGCTCCTGCAGATATGTGAGGTTCTCCACTAAAATGAGGAAGAACTCTTCCATGCATCTGTATGCAAACATGGCATTATGGGGTGGTGTTTAACATTTTGCCTCTGCTGAAAATGCCAAGTGGAAGAGCAGCCAAACAGAAAAGGGATTCCTCTCCTGGGACTATTCCCTCTGATATAACAAATACTTGAATCCATTTGATTGCAGCTATTCAAGTATCAGAATTTTAATTCCATTTCCTAGGTCTATCAGTACGCGGGACAGGAACAGGCTACGTAACTCAAAACATCTCCCAACCAGGACGTCAAATTCCTTTCACTGAAAAAGAAACCTAACATCCTAAGTCAACATGTATATTAGCAGCTTCCACATCCCTAATCTAAAATCTAATCTAAAATGCCTTAGATACACCCTAATGTGCTTATGTGCAAGCGCACACACGCATGCACACACACGCGCGTGCACGCGCACACACACACACACACCCTGCCATCCTCTTCACCTTCTACAGCACCTTCAATTAATCTCTGTCAGGGAGTAATCAAAAGGAGAGGGGGCATGGGTGAATATAGATGTGTTAGCAATTAATCTAACTCAGTTTAATGGAGAGGGGGTGGGTGCAGTGGGAACTATGAGGCATGGTTGGATGGTAACGGGATGGCTTTCATTATGGAGGGGGGAAAAAGAGTGATTATACAATACAGAAAAGAAGCAACGTCGGCTTGTGTCAAAATAGGCTCCCTGCCGACAGCACCAGACTTGGCATCAAGACTTCTTAAATGTCATAAGTTATCCTGACGTAGAAGAGTAGAGAGAACCGTATTTTGGGAAACAATAAGTACATATATGTGCATGCTTGTATACAATTGAAAATCCCAACCTGGTAGATTTGAAGCCCCTTCCCTAAGCTTGTAAATCCCCATTGTATGGTCCATGTTGGAAAAAAACAGCAGTATAGAAGCAGTGAGCTGTTCTTCTATATGCCAAAAGTAAGTACACACACACGCACGTCCACACACACACACACACACACAGAGTCACACTGCTGGAGTGTAAGCTAAAAAGGAGGGTCTTTTACAAGAATTCTTCTAAGTTTGTACTTTTTTTGTCTTGCCTAATTAAAATGTATTTATTATATCAACGGAACTGTGGAGGAGCACTTTGATCCAGCAACTTAGCTCTTACAACACCTTTCATATCCAAACCTTTCATATCCAATGCCAGTGGCATTATTTAGGGGATCTTACTGAAAAGCCAACAATAATCAACTTTGTCATGTCAGATCAAGAAAGTGATGGGGCAAACTACAAAATAGTAGTTTGGATCTCAAAGGAAGTAAGGGAAGATAGATTAGCCTTTTAGCTACTTACTAGGACTGTGCACTGGATTTGGCCAAGGCCTGAGCCAAATCAGGTCCATTCAGACGTTTTGGGGCCTCGGCTGACTTGAGCTTTGACAGCTCTGGATCACTATGGATTAGATTCGATAATGCAAGGCAACCAGTGGGCAGGGCATCAGGCAGAAAGAAGAGGCAGTTGCAGCTGTCCTTCCTGCCTGATGAACAGAGGCAGCAATCCTCTGGGAGTATGGGTCCTGTTCTGTCAGACGCTTTCCTTGAGGGAACGATCCTGGAGGATACTGTTTTGCAAAGGACTTTTGCCCAGGGTCACTCCCTCCTGCATGATGCTGTTTTGCAAAGGCATCGAGCAAGATAAATAGACCCCGCTCTCAGTCTGGGGGGAGGGGGGAGGAGAAATTCAATTCAGTTTGCATTTAAAGGTGAACTTACCTAATTCTCACTTTCTGAAACAATATGAGAACTGAAACACAGCCATTCTTCAAAATTCGCCCTTCTCTGAATTTTGCAATGCAGTTTTCCAGCGAAGGAATGTGTACAAAAATACTTATGTGCGTATAAGTGCATATATTAGTGAAAATAGCATACAAAAGTGCATTATATTAGGAAAAGCTGGGTTTGCAGAAATGTGTATTAGGAAAAATTGCATAAAAACGTGTATATTTGAAGAAATTCACACTAGAATGCTGATGAATTTTCATGAGGACTTCTTAAAAAAACAAATTGCAAACTGATGTGGAGAACCAAACTTAAGACTGGAAAAATAAGACGTGGAGAGAAACTGAAATTGACAGATTTACCCATCCCTACCTGCCATACCCAGTAAAGAGACAGGTTGGCAGGTCTGTTTCTCTTCCAAATACTCAATGAAACAATCTGGCAACCTGAAATAAACAGCAAATATTTGCTCCACTAACTCTCAGTAAGGTTTGGAACTAAACAGAGATGGACAATTTCCGGATGTCGGTTTGAATTTGCACTTCGTCAGGATGAACTGGATAGCATTACATTGGCTTTCCGTCAGCTTACAATACATGTCTGATGCTATGACGGTGCCTCACATACTAATTGCGATCAGACAAACTGAACGGTGAGCTGCTGTGGTAAGTTACTCAGCGGTATGATCTTTTGTCATTCACTAGGTATGGCTCCCAAGCCACAAAGAGGACACCCCTTCTGGCCCTGGTTTTTAATGAGTCTAAAAGCCCTCTGTGAGCAAATACATAAATACAGTAGTGAGGGACAGAGTGTGGAATAAAATCATTGGAAAATCAGCCACTATATATATTATACTGGAATCGCAAAATTATTATTTTGATCTGCTGTATGCAGCATTATCTTTCTCTTGTACATCCTCAGTTTAAAAACCTGTGGCTTATGTGGCTGTTATCCACATTTTACAGATGGAATACTGGGGCTGAAATAAACAACCACTGAATCCATGGCTGGGATGAACAAGTGTCTCAGTACAAGACCATTAAGTATGAAAGCAGTTCTTCCCTACTGGCACAACTCTGGTGACAGTGCAGCATCATGTACCATACCTGAAAGCAGCCAGAAGCTTAGGAGGTACAAGGTGGGCTAGCTTGGGTGGCTCAGGGGGATGCTAAGGGGATGTTGCACTCCCTCACTCCCCCAGCATCTGCTGCTTGAGGCAGTCACTACACTCTCCCTATTTCATGACCCGCAGCCCAGGGATGTTGCAGGGTGTCTTGAAGGACCCTACTTCCTTGGAAGGAGAACCACCAATACTTTATTCAGGACCCTCTCGGCCTGATGACACTCCTCTGTCATAGAGGATGAGTCCCCTGCAGTACTGCTAGCTCCCCAGCTGCACAGAAGCCAAAGACTGCAAAATATGGTGAGGGCCCTTTAAGCAGGCAGCCAGTTCCTCCTCCAGGTCTTCAGGGTTCTAGCTCCCTGCAGAGACAACATCTTTGGTAGATGTTGAAGGAGCTGTCCAAAGTCTTGTCCCTGACTAGGGTCTGAGTGCTTCCCTTCTGAGCCTCAAACTCCCATGGAACTGGACAGCCTAATGGTAAAAGCAGATCTGCTTGTCATCAAAATTCAGTTCCCCCTGCAGTATTGGTGACACCTAAATGTTCCTATGAAAACATAAAACTTCTTATTGAAATTTTCAGTAACACTGCAAGCCTGTACACGTCTCCTCAAAGGAAGTCCCTATGAGTAGAATTGAAAGGGCTGACATCTGGGTAAGTGCTAATTAAGACAGCCCAGATTTGTGAATTGAAATGTCACCTGCATATTTTGAATTTTTCAAACTTTACAATCCACTTTTGTCTTCAAAGCGAGAGCTTTGGAATGACATCGGGCAGGAATTTCAAGGTAATTGTGGTTTTCCTATAGTTTTCTGTGAGTAGGGTTCTCAGTGTGAGTTGCCCTGAAGTAATACCTGGACTTGACAAAAATGTGTTGATAGTGATGTCTTTTTATGGGAACTAAGGAGGCTAGGTATTGGTCAGAAGACACTACTCATCCACATTCCTCCTCTCTATCCACAGGGTGGGGACAGTGTGCATGAAAAGAGCAACAGAGTGCAGTTTGAGTGGGACAATGGAAGAGAGATAGAAAACTGGCTGTGTGCTCTGTGTGCATCTTAGGGTGCTGACTGTCTCCCTGGAGATCTGATGTGGGGGCAGTGGACTTTGGCTGTCTGCACAATCTGTATGGGTTTCTCAGGCAACCTGTTTGTTGAGTATTCACCCTGATTTGCTTCCACAAACCTTATGTGGAGGTTAGATCATTTCTGGTCTTGATTGAGTATTCATTTTGATTTGTTTACTGGGTGGTTATATGACAATGGGCACTCATCCTGCCTTCATTCTGATTTGCTTGCAGAGCATTTACACATCTTCCTGTTAGACATTCTTTCATTCCACACTTTTCAATGCATTTTCCTGTCACTTTCCAAACCAGACTCTTTTTTTTTTTAGTACATTTGTTGCACTAAAGCAATGGAGCACTTCACTTAAACTGTGCAAACCTGGAGTTCTGGTATGTGCTTGAATCCCTCCTGGAGAACAGTAACAGTCTGGAGATGCCCTATATTTGTCAATAAATGCAAATATTACAAGATGCCAATAAGCCCCTCCAGTGACCTCCTTCCAAACCTGGGGAAGCATTGAGGACCCCTCCTGACTGTGTGTATTTTGCAACACACCACTGATGCAACAGTGCGTTAGTGGTGGATTGATACTGAACTGTCCAACATCATTCCACTTGATTAGTTGTTCTGCAATGATTTCTCAATGTTGCAGCTTCATTGCCTTCTAGAGGGGCACACTTGCGCTACAGCACAAGAAAAGTGGGACAAAAAAGAGGTATAAAAGGTTTCAGGATTTCAGCAGGAAGTTATGGGACATGCACTGATTAAAAATGAAGCAGTATGTCTGCCCCAAAACGTTTGCAGGCACAAGCAGTATTAAATGGAAGATCATGTATAACTGCCCCAATACCATCATGTGCACATATATCATGAGTGCACAATAAAAAGGACGTCTGGAGGGGCCCTCAGCTCCTCACCAGATGCTGAATTAAAGCGGTCGGTACCTTGGGGGAAAGTGACCATGTAATGCTGGAATTTGTGATTCTGGGGAAAGCCAAAGAAGAATATAGTCAACATGGACCTTGGATTTCAGGAAAGCCGATTTTAGGGAGCTCAGGGAAATGATGGGTAGGATCCCGTGGCTAGATAGACTAAAGAAAAAAGGAGCCCAAGAAGCGTGGCAGTTCATGAAGAACGTATTACAAAAAGCGCAATCGCAAACAATTCCAAAGAGGAAGAAAAATGGAAGACATCGGAAAAAGCCAATGTGGCTACACGGAAGACTGGTGGAGGAGGTAAAAGTAAAAAAGAGCATGTATAAAGAATGGAAGGAAGGACGCATCACCAAGGAAGAGTACCGACGAGCGGCTCGGGCTTGCAGGAATAGTGTAAGGAAAGCTAAAACCCAGAACGAGCTGAGGCTGGCGAGGGAAGCGAGGAACAACAAAAAGGGGTTTTTCAGATATGTTCGAAGCAAGAGAAAGGCCAAGGAAACGGTGGGACTGCTGCTCAATGAGGATGGCAAAATGTTGACAGATAACGAGGAAAAAGCAGAACTGCTCAACACCTATTTTGCCTCCGTTTTCTCCCAAAAAGGGAACAGTGTGCAACCTTGCATCAGTAGCAATCTCAGTAAGGGGTCAGGATTGCAGTTCGAGATTGATAAGGAGATAGTCAGGAAATACCTAGTTAACCTAACTGAGTTCAAATCTCCAGGGCCTGATGAACTGCATCCCAGAGTATTGAAGGAACTTGCGGATGTACTCTCGGAACCTCTTGCCATCATCTTTGAGAAATCCTGGACAACAGGAGAGGTGCCGGAGGATTGGAGACGAGCAAACATCGTCCCGCTCTTTAAAAAGGGTAAAAAAGAAGATCCGGGGAATTACAGGCCGGTCAGTCTGACTTCAATACCGGGAAAGATATTAGAACGGATAATAAAAGAGTCTATTGGCAACTATCTAGATGACAATGCTGTGATTAGTAGGAGCCAGCATAGGTTTGTCAAGAAAAAATCCTGTCAAACTAATCTCATCTCTTTTTTTGATCGGGTCACTAGCCTAGTAGATGGTGGAAATGCTGTAGATGTCATCTATCTAGATTTCAGCAAAGCGTTTGACAAAGTCCCCCACGACCTTTTGATTAGCAAACTCGTCAAATGCGGACTAGATGGAAATACTGTCAGGTGGATTCACAACTGGTTGGAAAACCATACTCAAAGAGTGGTCATCGGTGGCTCTGCTTCAGACTGGAAGGAGGTTTCAAGTGGAGTGCCACAGGTTTCTGTCCTGGGGCCGATACTCTTCAACATTTTTATCAATGACTTAGATGATGGGGTGGAGGGAAGCCTTATGAAGTTTGCGGATGATACGAAACTGGGAGGGATAGCTAACACAATGGAAGACAGGAATAAAATCCAAAGGGACCTGGATAGACTAGAAAATTGGGCTGAAATTAATAAAATGAAATTCAATAAAGACAAATGCAAGATTCTGCATTTAGGCCACAAAAACAAAATGCACAGGTACAGGATGGGAAATACCCGGCTTAGCAGTAGTGCGTGTGAGAAGGACCTTGGAATTGTAGTGGATCGCAAGTTGAACATGACTCAGCAGTGTGATGCTGCGGCAAAAAAGGCACTGAAACAGCCTTGGTCACCCTGTATGATGACCTTTGTCGGGAGAGGGACAGCGGGAGTGTGACTCTGTTGATTCTCCTTGATCTCTCAGCGGCGTTTGATACCATCAACCATGGTATCCTTCTGGGGAGACTCGCGGAGTTGGGAGTTGGAGGCACTGCTTGGCAGTGGTTCCACTCCTACTTGGCGGATCGTCGCCAGAAGGTAGTACTTGGGGAACATTGCTCGACACCTTGGACTCTCCATTGTGGAGTCCCTCAGGGGTCGGTTTTGTCCCCCATGCTTTTTAACATCTACATGCAGCCTCTGGGTGCCGTCATCAGGAGTTTTGGAGTGCGTTGCCACCAGTACGCTGATGACACGCAGCTCTGTTTCTCCTTTTCATCTTCTGCAGGTGAGTCTGTGGATGTGCTGAATCACTGCCTGACCACGATAATGGACTGGATGAGAGCCAATAAACTGAGACTCAATCCAGACAAGACTGAGACACTGTTGGTGAATGCCTTCCCTGCCCAGATGGTGGATGTTTACCCTGTTCTAGATGGGGTTACACTCCCCTTGAAGGAACAGGTTCGTAGTCTTGGGGTTCTTTTCGATCCTTCCTTGTCTCTTGAGGCGCAAGTGGCCACGGTGGCAAGGAATGTGTTCTACCACCTTCGGTTGGTAGCCCAGCTACGCCCCTATCTGGACAGGGATGACCTCGCCTCAGTTGTTCATGCTCTGGTAACTTCTAGGTTGGATTACTGTAATGCGCTCTATGTAGGGCTGCCCTTGAAGACAGTTCGGAAGCTTCAGCTAGTGCAAAACGCAGCAGCCAGAATGCTGACGGGGACCAGCCGGTCAGCGCATATAACACCTGTTCTGGCCCGTTTGCACTGGCTACCCATTCGCTTCCGAGCCAGATTCAAGGTGCTGTTTTTGACCTATAAAGCCTTACACGGCGTGGGACCGCAGTATCTTGTGGAACGCCTCTCCCGCTATGAACCGACCCGGTCATTTCACTCAGCATCTAAGGCCCTCCTCCGGGTACCAACCGATCAGGAAGCCCGGAGGACAGTTACTCGATCTAGGGCCTTTTCTGTAGTGGCCCCCGAACTGTGGAACAGCCTCCCCGAAGAAGTACGCCTGGCATCAACGCTTCTATCTTTTCAGCGCCAGGTTAGGACCTGGCTATGCTCCCAGGCATTTTAAGCGTTTAATGTTATAATTTTAAATCTTTTTTGTTTGCTGTTTATTTATTGTGATATTCTGTATTTTAATCTTTTTGTACACCGCCCAGAGAGCTATTTGCTATGGGCGGTTTAAAAATGAAACAAATAAATAAATAAACGCGGTTTTGGGATGCATAAACAGAGCTATAGTTTCCAGGTCGAGGGAAGTAATAGTCCCACTATATTCTGCATTAGTCAGGCCTCATCTGGAATACTGCGTTCAGTTCTGGGCGCCTCATTTTAAGAAAGATATAGACAAGTTAGAGCGGGTTCAGAAGAGGGCGACGAGGATGATAGCCCGTATGGAGAACAAGTCTTATGAGGAAAGGTTGAAGGAACTTGGCATGTTCAGTCTGGTGAAGAGAAGGCTGAGGGGTGACATGATTGCACTCTTTAAGTACCTGAAGGGCTGTCACATAGAGGAGGGTACAGATTTGTTCTCTGCTGCCCCAGAGGGTAGGACTAGGTCTAATGGTTTTAAGTTGCAGGAGCGTAGATTCAGATTGGACATTAGAAGGAACTTCTTGACAGTAAGGGCAGTTCGGCAATGGAACCGACTGCCTAGGGAGGTGGTGGGATCCCCTTCACTCGATGTCTTCAAGCAGAGGCTGGACAGCTATCTGCAGGAGATGCTCTAGCTGTGGATTTCCTGCTGTGAGCAGGGGGTTGGACTCGATGGCCTACAAGGCCCCTTCCAACTCTATGATTCTCTGATTCTATGAATGTGAAAACAACAAAACATTGACATCTTGTTTTCCTCCTCCCCCTCTCGAAATATCTTTTTTTCATTAGCTTTCATTTTTTTCTCTGTCTTCAGTGTCCTTGAAAAACAAAGTAGCAATCAACTGAGTTTATTTACCTATGTCTTTTTTTTTTAATTTCTTGATTTTTAATATAGATATTTACAGTGGTTTGAACCATGAAGTGACCTGAAAGGTAAGTAAATATCTTATTTTATACATATTTTGATTATGACTACTTGAACAAAACAGTTCAGGGCCACATGATTACATGCATGCACATGGAACAAAAGTCCAGCAGCTGATTATCCTCAGCAAAAGCACCAGAAAAGAGGAAAGGGATTTGGAGCTGAGAAGCCATGTGTTTGTGTGTGCTTCACCTGCTCTCCCCCCCCCCAAAAAAAGCTGTGTCATGTGGATGTCCAAATGAATGTTTGCCCTTGAAAATACACATTTGGAACCCTGCAAAGGGTAGGGGTAGGGGGAGCTACTGGAGGAGGTGATTTGGAACCGAAAAGGGGTGGATGGCAAAAGGATGAAGCAACTCCAAACTTCCAGCCCTCAGCTTCTTTCCTGCGAAGCCCCTTCTCTTGAAGGTGCTTTTCCCTAGGAAAAGCATCCATTGGGCTTTTGCTATGCAGACACACTTGTGTGTATTGGGCCCTGAATCTTTTGCAGTCGACTGATTTAACACAATACCTGTTAACACCTGTTTCCCACAAACACAGAGATCTTTATTTTCTTAAAGATTGTTTTTCGTTCTTCATATTTTGGTAAGAAAATGAAAGGTCTCTTTCAAAAGAGAAAATGGCAATATGACCAGATACCCAAAGTTTGAGCAGGAATGGGGCCAAGCTACCTCTGTTGGAGCTTAATGATTGGCGCTCCCAATATTAAACTAATTTTTTAAATAAAAGAAGCCCTCCCCCTCACCATCTCTCCTTGGACAGGGCCGCAGTGCAAACGGTAGGAGCTTCTACCCTTTCTCCCTGCCATGGGGCTTCCCAATCCAAATTGCTCCCCCAGAGCTGCTATGGGGCACAGAGGAGAGAACTGCATGCTTACATTCTCTAGATGGAAATGCCCTACTTCTAAAAGGCGCGGTGCTCTCCAGCGGTATATCTCATCCGCACTATTTGTTGTCTCCATTTGAAATTCCAATGAACATTATCTCTTTGTGCTAGACTAGAGGCTGAGTTTTGTCTTTAAAGTCACGTTATTTGAAATCCCACCCCCTTACAAATCTTGAGTGCCTCTTCCCCCTCCCTTTCCATCGCTGCCTGCCAGGAATGCTCCCATAATCCCCCCCCCCCGTGTGCAGAAGTGAGATTTAGCTCCCATCTCCGAGCTTCTGACTTGGACTTTTAATATTTTAATTGAGTGAATTGGCCCGGAGTAGTCTATTGAACTCTACCTGACCTCTTAAATAACAGGTCAAGGATTTAGCTTTTGTGGCTTTGACCTCTTCCCTTATCTGCTAATGCTGCTCCTCTCTCAATTAGCTGCCTACCCCGCACTTGGCAAAAGTTTGAACCTCTTTGCAGGCGCCTGAATGGCTTCTCATCGTACGCATGTGGATTGTATACAACTGTGGCCCTGCAAAAGAGATAATTTGCAGGGCCTGGGCTGCTCACTGCTGCCTCCTAACTCCAACCAGATGAATCGCACATTACCTGGTCTTGCCAACCCTCCAACATGGCCAACACTGGACAACATTTGACCAAATTGGAACAAAGCAGAAATCTTGACTTATTCAGACCTCACCATCTTTTGCTTTCGAACATTCTAGTTTCCTTCTTGTAAGTGAACACTGCTCTTGCCCAAATTTACAGTTTTTGAACCATGCTAAGGACACCTCTTGAAAACTTATCTCTGTATCTCTTTAAGTGCAAATAGCATTTATTTATTTATTGCATTTATATTCCACCTTTCTTCTAAGGAGTGCAAGTTAGTGCCCATTTTATCCTCACAACAATCCTGTCAGGTAGGTTGGGCTGAGAGTTGGTGACTGGCCCAAGGTCACCCAGTGAGCTTCATGGCTGATTGGGGGGTTGAGCCCTAGTCTCCCAGGTCTTAGTCCGGTACTCCAACCACCACACCACACTGGCTCTTCATTAGCTAGTTATGAATTAAACAGTGACTCTCAGGACTTAGGAGTTCCTTAGTGAGAACTGAATGAGTGAATGGATGAATTCAAGCAGGTGGAGCAGACTGGATAAAATGCATGATGTACTTGTGTATCCTTCTGGGGGTTCACAAAACTAGTGCTAAAGCTGCTGGTGCGATTCTGGGCTCTGTGTGTGTGTGTGTGTGTGTGTGTGTGTATTGGGAGAATCAACTTTCCTTATTGGTCAAAAACACTGAGCTGTTTGCCAGCCTAAAGTGCCACTCCTAATATAATGCACTTGTGTACGCCTCCCCGTTTATGCACACTTTCTCCTAATATATTCATTCTTGTAAACATTCTTTGGTTGGAAAACAACATTTGGATAACTGCAAATTTCGAAGGATGGCTGCGTTTCAGTTCCCATATTATTTCGGAAAATGCAAATGCGATAGCTTTAAATGCAAACTGAATTGAATTTATCCTCCATCCCTAGTGGTGACAGCCATATGAAAATGTTCTATATGGGCTGCCCCTTAGGGTTTATTTATGGGGACCTAACACAGTTAGAATCCCTGGTTTTATATTGTATTTTATTGGAAATGTACATCGCCTAGAGTGTCCGTTAATTCGGCCAGATAGGCGACTAACAAATAAAATTTTATTATTATTATTATTATTATTACTTCTTTTATCTTTTTGCAATACTATTACGAGCATCCCAGAGTAAAAAGACACATTGCATGCTGTGGTCTATATCACAGGTTTATTCTGGTTTTCTGTGTAGAGGGGACAAGTGCTCACTGCAGCTTCATTGTGGCCATTTGCTCAGGAGCTGAGTGCAGGGGAAAAGGGGGGCATGGATTTAGTGAAACCATGACATTAGCTTGATCAAAAAGACCATTTCATATTAAGCTCATAAAACTGCAGCTGCAGCCAGAGCCCAAGGTCATGAAGTGTCATAATAATGTCTCCTCTCAAAACGAATCGCGGCCTCCACCAGCACTGGTAATATCCAAGAGGGGGCATATTCTGTCGCCTTCTAGTTAATCCTACCTGAGCCTAGAAGTCCCAGAGCAGCCTCTGCTAAAATTCTAAAGTCCTTAAATTTTTAAGACCTAATATTCTTCAATGAAGCTACTGTGGATTAATTTTTTTAAAATATTTTTCAAACGCATGCTGTGAGTCTTGCTTTTCAACGTGCCTTGCAGACGGGCGGACATTTCTTCCAAGCCATTAGCAAGATTAGCTCTCAGCCTTACTCCTCCCCTTATGCTTCAGGTGGGCGCTCTGCAGCAGTTGAAAAAAACGACGTGGGGTACAACATTTCCATTTATGTTCCTGCGTGTATGTGCATGTATATAATTTCTTACCTTGTACAAACGATGTGTATGAATTGCAGAACTGCTCTGTGTGTTTTGGGGGAAGGAGGCATATTGAGGGCAAACTGAAGGGCTTGCTACCCCTTCTCTTTGAGGAGGAGGAAGAGTGTCACACTTCAGGGCTGGCTTTACCATGAGGTGGAGTAAGGTGACTGCCTTAGGTGGTAGGTGCTGGGGATATGTGGGGTCGTGCATGGCAGTGACATCCTCTCAGCCATTCTTCCTGCACCACCCTAAGATAGGCTACTGCCGTAAGGTGCAGTGGGGGACGCTGACTCATTGCCAGTGTAGAAGTAAAATTAACCTGTTAGTCTGATCAGCTTCTATGTGTGGACGAAAGGGTGGGGGCTCTTGTGTTTCAGGCAGCAAAATGTCCTGGGCTATCCCTGCACATAATTGAAGAAAAATTCAAAATTTGGGTTATGATGGCACCACGTCTACTAACTAGGCAACAGGTGTCTACCATACCTGGCTTTTCCCCAACTAAAGCAGCCTCCAGACTGACCGATATTTTGTGGGACAAATTCAAGTGCATGCTGAAAATTTAGGTTTACAGAATTAAAACGAATTGAAGCGCTCTGTCACCTGGGCACAACAAATCTACTTAAAAAAAAAAAGCTGGTATTTTTATGATTAGGAAAGTGACAAGGAAATGCACAGAAAAGTGTGGGATGAACCGTGAATGATTAATGGTAAGATGTATAACTGCCATGCAATCAAATCAGGATGAATTCAGGATGGATGCTCATTGTCATAAACCTCTGCACAGACAAATAAGAAGGAATGCTCAGTAAAAACTAGACATAGTCTAACCATCGGGTATGTCTCCGGCACGCCTCTTCCCTAAATGTATTCCGTAAAGCCTTAAAGACCTGGCTCTTTCAACAGGCCTTTGGGATCTCCGGGGAGGGTTAATTACTGTGACTGAAATGCCTCCTACCCTGTTTTAATATTGTTGCTGCTGTATTGTTCTCATACTGTTTTTATTGTATTATTGTATTTTATCTCATTGTGTTTTAACTGTTGTGTACGTCGCCTAGAATGGCCTTTGGCCAGATAGGCGACACAGAAATTAAATTTATTATTTATTATTATTATGTTTGTGCTAGGAAATCAGGATAAATGCTCAATAAACAGGTAGGCTGGAGGAAAGCCCATACTGGAAACTTGCAGAAATGTGTGGGGTGAGCTTCTCAGGGGCAGAAGAATGTATGCGTTTTCAGGGCAACAAAGGTGGGTTGAGACCAGTCCTGTCACACTCAACATGTTCTCCCTTCCTAAGTCGGTAAGCTATGGAGCCCGTAGTCACAAATGGAAGGAACGTGGTGGACATTTCCTGTAAGATGCTTCCACTTGAGGTCTGTATTAAGGAGCCAAAAACAAAATGCCAGCTAGTTCCAGAACCTGACAGTGTTCAGTGCTTATCTGTTAACTTCCTACCATACTGGGCAATCGATCAAACTAAGGCCACACTCCAGTTACATGCACATGAGAGACACTCGTCTCAGTAAGTTGCATTATCAAGCCATGTTATTTCAGATACTCTGACTGATAATAGTCTACATATAAAAAGTGTGAAGACAAACAGAGCATTTGTAGACCATTGGAACTGGTTTGGAAACAGCAGTTACAATGCTTAATCTTAATGTATCTTTTCCTCTCCAAGGTCATGCTCTGAGAGAGCAATGGATATGCTTTCTGGTCATGAATGTTATCTCCCAACTATCATAGTTATGAGTGTTGTGCGGTCTACGGTTATACCCTAGAATTATACGTGCCTACTGGATAAAGCCTGTCATTGCCTGTATATTTTCCCCATATGTATGCATTTTTAAAACAATGCTTGGTTGGAGAACTGCATTACAAAAGTCGGATAAGTGCGGATTTTGAAGGATGGCTGCGTTTCGATTCTCATTCTGTTTCAGAAAGTATGAATTCGATAGATTTGGCTTTAAATGCAAACTGAATCAAATTTCTCCCTTGTTCCTCATCATCATTGGCTTTCATGGAGACAATATTGTTTTGGGGGCGCTGGTGGTGGTTTGAAAGAGGGAATTTTCTCATATCCCACTGTCTCCTGTTGTAAACAGGTTTCACAGATCTTTCTTGTGACTGTTTCCAAAACCTTTTTGATCTGAGGGGATGGTGGGATAAAATAAGTGAAAGCCTCTCTCAAGTCTCTTTCAATGCACTAAAATCTGTATCTCTTTCCAGCATTTATTTATTAATTTTTTCACTCTTTTTATTATCATTTCCCTCTTGGAGACTGTATGCTCCAGTACTGGAATGCATATCCCAATTTATTTTTTAGTAATAATAGTAGTATTTTATTTTATTTATTTAACAAAATTTATATACCACTTGAATGTAAAGACCTCTAAGCAGTTTACCAAAAACATTAAAATTATCAAAAAAACCCAGTTAAAAACAAGTAATTAAAGACATATTTAAACATTAAAACAGCTACTAACTAAAAAGATTAAAACAGATCAACATCTATGTGTCTGGAAAGGTTGCCTAAACAGAAAAGTTTTAAGCAGGTGCCAAAAGAAATACAGCAAAGGTGCCTGCCTAATGTCAATAGGCAGGGAGTTCCAAAGAATAGGTGCTGCCACACTAAAAGAACAAGTTCTTACAAGTGCCTGTTCTGCAGAGTGACATGCTTGAGTGGGGACATATGGGGCAAGGCGGTCTTGCAAGTAAACTGGTCCCAAGCCATTAAGGGCTTTATATACTAGTAGTAACACTTTGAACTTGGCCCAGTAACAAACTGGCAACCAGTGCAGAGGTGATATATGCTGACACTGACATGGTCTCACCCCCATCAGTGATCTGGCTGCAGCATTCTGCACTAGTTCCTGTTTCTGTGTCAAGTACAATGGAAGCCCCACATAGAGTGCATTGCAGTAATCCAGTCTTGAAGACACCAATGCCTGTGGTCAAGCTCTCCCGCATCAGGTCTGTGTTGTCTCACCAGGTGCAGCTGATAAAATGCACTTCTAGCCACTGAGACTGTCTGGATCCAGAAACACCCTCAGACTGAGTACCTGCTCCTTCAGGAGGAGTGCAGTGCCATCCAGGGCAAGCAGTCAACCAACTTCTCAGACCTGGGAACCATTCACCCACAGTGACTCCATCTTGCCAGGATTTAAACTCAGCTTATTTTCCTTCATCCATCCCACCCACTGTGTCCAGGCACTGGTCCAGGGACTGCACAGCCTCTCCTGATTCAGATGTTATGGAGAAGCAGAGCTGAGTGTCGAAACCCGTAATGACTCCTCCCAGCATTGTCATATAGATATTAAATAGCATTGGTGATAAGATGGTACCCTGCGGCACCCCACCGCACAACTGTCAGGGGGGTATCAACAATCATCCAATGCTACTCTCTCAACTCGGTCCTATCAGTAGTACTGGAACCACCATAACATTGTGCCCCCAATTCCCATTCCACAGAGCTGGTCCAGGAGGCTACCATGGCCAATGGTATTGAAAGCAGGAGAGAGACTGAGAAGCAGAAGCAAGGTTGCTCTCCCCTTGTCTCGCTTTCTGTAGAGGTCATCCATCAGGGCAACCAAGGCTGACTCAGTCCCATGGCCAGGCCTGAACTCAGATTGGAATGGATCTAGATAATCTGTGTCATCCAAGAATGCTTGCAGCTGCCCCCCCCTCCACCACCTAACCCAAGCAGGTGGTATTTGCCACTGGTTGATAGTTGTTCCAATCCAAGGGGTCCAGCACCAGTTTCTCACCACCACCTCTTTCACAGCTGCAGGGACCACCCCCTCATGCAATAGAGCATTAACCAAGCTCTGGACCCAACCAGTCAACCCCCTTCTACTAGATTTAATAGATTTAATTTATATAACATATGACAATGAATGGGAGCTAGGACTGTTTGAATGTTAGCAACAATACATTCTTTTTTTCTTTTAAGTGTTTGAAAAAGCCCAGAGAAGCAGAATATGGGAGGGGGTGTATAAATGTTCTTCCTAGTCATGGCTGCCATGACAAGCTGTAATAATAAATGGCGCGCTTCTAAGCAAAGCATCTGTGCTCCTCCTCTCTTCAGTTACCAGGGCTCTTATCCCGCTTCTGAGGAGGCAGCAAATACAAACAAGAAAAGGGTTTCTGGTCGCTTTCAAGCCTGCTCCAAAAAGCTTTGTCAATTTCATTCTCAGTGGGAAGGAAAGGGAGAAGGGGGGGTGACACGTTTCTTGCTTTTTTGGAGAAATAAGTGCAATTGCCAGCATGTGTATCTCCTTAAATATCAATAAAGGCAGAAAAGCATACATTCATTTAAGTGTAATATCGCAAATGCAAACAAGGCAGACGTGAAACCGACCAGCAGCCTTTCCTTCCCAGGCAAGAACTCCTTTACAGCCATATTGTGCTTCAAAGGGGGAGAGGAGCATACCTAATTGTTTTGCTGACCAATTGGTTGATAGGGGGAAGTTTTAGAGGCGGAACTTGGAAAAAGCAAACAGAATGTAGGGGTCTTACCGCTGCGGGTGCGGGTGCAAAAAAGTGTTTTTTTTAATTGGGAAAGAGTGAACTAAAAGGCAAAGTGAGGACTATCAGATGACAAACCGAATATGGAAACCGTGGATTATCCCACTCCATTTGGATAAGCCCTTAGTGTGCCTGCAGAGCGAACACAGACATGTGCCACCCCATGAGGAGGACGGTTGGAGGATCTTGCCTTGGGCTTTACAGTCATGCTGAAACACTTCCAATTTTGCCTCCATAGAGCATTGCTGCCATTTCACATTTCTCATTAGCAGCAGCTGGCTTGTCCATTCAGGTGGCCAGTGAATTTATAGGGATTGTCAGCTTGGCTTTTTTATGAGAAATAGGAAGGGAGAGAAGGGGACAAATGCCTGGATTTGCAAGCCCCATAAACTTCGCCTGCTCCAGTTTTATCGCTGTGTCAGCCCAGTGAAGAGAACAGCTTTTGGTTACCCCAGGCCTGTTAAATTAGTACTGGGCCCTGCATTCCAAGGTATAAATATCTGCCATTGTAATGCTCAGGAATGCAAGCATGTTGGAGTCTAAAATTAAAGAGCCAGGAATAAGGCTTCTCGAGTTACCAGAAACAAGACTCCATTGTGTCCCCCTTTGGGCTCTGGCCTGATAGCAGAAAGTTGCCTGCTAGTATTTAGAGACCACTCCGAGTTAAATGCACGAGGCGAGCAGGCTATTTACTAGAAAATTAGGATACACATCTTTAATTGAAACCCTCTTGACTGTGCAGTTAAGTTGATCCAAAATTCCTGCTAGTCTGTGCAGGGCAGGATGCGGTTTGAGAAGCTGAGTATCCCAAGAGTTTGCCCTCGAGTGTGAAGTGTCTCTTGGTGCAAGTGTGCGTGTGCATATGCAAGGGTCTGTGTTTTGGAAACCACCCTGGGAATACTGATTGCTGTTAAAGGATGTGATATGTTTTAGAAATAATAATAATAATGTTTTTGTGTTTGCGATTCCTCCCATGTATGCAGTGCATCTCTCAGGGCTGTCAGTCCTTAATTTTGTAAGAAGTGAAGGTGAGCCCCTAGCATGCCCAAAGCAATAACTTTCGCTTTGAATCACAAACCTCTTAAGAAGATAGACAGTCTGGGGAAGGGTTATAGCTCAGTGGCAGAGCATCCACTTTACATGCAGAAGGTCCCAGGTTCAATCCCCAGCATCTTCAGGTAAAACTGGGAATGCCTCCTATCTGAAACCCTGGAGAGCCACTGCCAGTCAGTGTAGACAACACTGAGCTAGATGGACTAATAGTCTGACTCAGAATGAAGCAGCTTCCTATGATTTCTTTGGGCATGCCCTGCTGGAAGCTTGTGCTCAGTTTGGTGCTCTTGTCCTTGACTACTGCACAATGAAAGTTATGAGGATTTGAAACCAACATGGCAGATATCTCATGCTGGTCCTGCTACATCAGCCAGTGTCAGCCAGTGAGGGTGGTGTAGTGGGTAGTGGGCAGCCAGTGCTGTTGAGTGGCACTGGCTGTTCATCTGGGCCCTGCTAGGCCTGCACAGCAACCATACCCAGCAATGATGGTACCTTTCGTGCACATAGCAGAGCAGCCACGAAGACGGATGACGCTATGCTAAGTTTGTGTCACTTCTGTGTGAGCTTCCTGGACCTTAGTGCACATTTTTGCTGCTATAAGCAAACGCTACTTGTTGAGACCTTGGCATTGTGATGGGTAGCAGAAAAACAGCCATGAAGGTGGTGCCATAGCATGTTTTGGCAAGCCACTGCTGCAGTGTGTCAAACTAACCTGTGTGGAAAACCGCTGGTGAATCAGGGGTCCCAGTTCCGCATTTTCCCCTACCAGATAGATTATAGTAATTCATAATCTACATCTTATGTGGGCTCACCCACATAAGTAATGCAATTAATGGAACAAGTCCAGTTGTTGAATAAGAAGTGTTCCATTCTGCTTTTTGCTTTTTTTCTTTTTCTTTCTTGCTCCCGGCTACCAGCCTTGCTTTGTGGGCTCAGCCCAGCTGCAGACTACAAGGCTTAGCCTACTGCCTTGGTTTGGTAGCTATGACTTAATATGCTAAGGAACTTAAAACTGTTTTACAACTTGAAGGGCTGGAGAGAGTTAGAAGGAAAATACGTTACTTTTATTGATTGCTCTGTTAATACTATACCACAAGTAGACCATTAATTTCTGCACATTATATCCAATTGCTTTAAATTGCTTTATTGACAAATATTTTATTTTCTGTGAGTTCTATACATTTTCATAATACCATTATGTTTTATACACTAATAAACAGAGTAATTTGTTTCAGTTATAATCCTGAGTCTAGAATTGTATTAGTTAAACTTTACTTCCTGTTCCCCAGGATTGCTGCAGAGCCAATTCGAACTTTGATCAATGTGTCCAATAATTGCTAATGCATTGGCCAGGATTTGGCATGGTATGCACACTGATCCTGCCTGGATCTCCCAATTAACACTGGCAACCAAAGGAGGGCACCCTTGCTAGTGGTGGCTGTTGCAAGGCTGTAGGGGTGTCTGACTCAGCACTAACTGATATTTGGCCTATGTTGGCTAGCCAGTAGACTGCTGATGTGGGCTGCTGATGTCAGTGGCCTGTGTTGGCCAATCAGCACACACATCCCTTCACAGTGCTTCCTACCAATGTCAAGTCAAGTGCAGAAATTATGGGGGAAAGTTAGGGGTGCTCCTTAATGAATTCTTCAAGGCCTTGGCTCCTCCCTATTTCAGCCAAGTTATGACCACCACCTTGTAATCTTCTAAGGGAGTAGCTAAGGGGGTTGCCAGAAAAGGGGGCGCTCCCTCTATAAGTTGAGCACTGCCCAGGATCTTACTGCCTACATCACACCAGCTGTTACTGCAATAATATCTGCCAATCTTTAGGAGAGGTGAGGACCATTGTGGTTTGAGAATACACACACAGGCATCACTGTGTTGGACTAGGACCTGGGAGATCAGGGTTCAGATCTCCACTCAGCTATGAAGGTCACTGAGTGACCTCAGGCAAGTCACTGTCTCTCAACCAAACGTATTTCACAGGGTCGTTGTGAGGATAAATTAGGGAAGAGGGTAACTGTGAAAGGCACCTTTAGGTCCTTGGAGGAGACGTGGAGTATACATGTAATAATAAATAAAATAAAGTTGTCAGCTCCTATTGGCAAAGGCAAGAGGCCCCTAACGGCTTAGGCTAGCAAGTAAGCCTGAGCAGGAAGCCTTTTTTTAGGGGCCAAGGAGTGCCACCATCCCTCTCCAGCCAACTGGTTGAAAACTCTTTGCTGATTTCTCTGCAGTGTAGTTCTCTCCTTTGGCCCCAGCTGGGAGGTGGCACACAGACTGAACTCCTATCTAACATTCCCCCAGAACAACAGGCCAGGCCAGGACCCACTTGAATCTTGACACATGGTCCCTGACATAAGCAAGCTGCAGATGTGCCCACTCATCCTTTTGCATCTAAACCTTTGCTTGCTGAATCACATGCAGTCTTCACCTTTGCAGCTGCTTCTCTTTATTCAAATGTTGGCAAAAACTTTTAAAAAACACAGAAAGCATGACTGCAATTTATTATAAGGCATGAAAATGAAAACGTACCAGCCATTCCGTAAGGATCTCTTCACATGTTGCACCACTCTTCACCACTTTTCCTCCATAGGTTGACTGTGTGTCTCATCTATAATGTTTGAAGGAAATTCTTTTAAAAGGTGAAACATCCCCTACCCCTCAACTTAAAGGCGTACAATTGGCTGAGGCTCCTAGGCATATGTTTACTGCATGATTTTAGGTACATAAATGCACTTCAAAGATTCCAGAAAATATGTGATCAATATATTTCTATGTGAGCTGGTCTTTTAACTGTAAAGTAAGAAGTATCCCAGTGGTTGCACATCTTACAATAAAACCCAGGGACCTTTAACCTAGAACCTGTTTTGCGTGTCAAGACTCCATCCAGAGCATGTGCAGAGTGCATTTCCACCTCTTTGGGGCTTGACTGTTAGCCTGTTACATCTCAACTGAGATTAGAGAACAACACTTCTATGTTGCTTCTGAGCAGCCTTGGGTCTTCCCACATTTCTTTTGGTAAATTAAGTGCTAGGGCCTCTGTGCTTTGAAAATGGGAGTGTTCTCTGTTTAGATTGAAAAGTGAAAATAAATCAATAAACCAGCCAACCTTAAAGCAGCCCTTGAGAGTTTTGGCTGACAACTTCTCCGCAGTTCACTAATGTCAGAAGCACTGGCCTGGGCTCAGATTTAAACAAACAAACCAACAAAATTCACATCACTCTTAACAGGCCACACTGAGGCAAAGGTGTGAAAGGAGGAGGCTTTGCTACGTTAAGACACCACTGCTGAATGAGCAAAGTGGAGGTCCATCCCAGCCCTTGCCATTTCAGACATGGAGGAGATCAGTGGCTACTACCCACGCTAGCTATGTTCTACCTCCACTGTGCTTCTGAATATCAGTTGCTGGGAATCACAGGTGGGGAGAGCACTATTGTGCCCTGCTTGTGGGCTTCCCATAGGTCTCTGGTTGGCCACTGTGAGAACAGGATGCTGGACTAGATGGGCCTGATCCAGAAGGGCTCTTCTTACGATCTTAGTTCACCTTCAGGGTAGCGGCAGTGTCACAACTGACAGGAACTCTGCAGCAGTGACCAAAGAGACCCTCCTGCAGGTTACTGTCACTTAATTTTTTGGCCTACTCACAGTAGCTCAGCTAGACAGATTTATTTCTCAGAGATGACAGTGACCCACTATGAGAACAAAATAAGTTTTATTTGTCAACTAGTTTTATTTGTCAATTATTTGATGCCCCCTGAAATTTACAAATACTTTCCGGATTGGTGGGCTCCCATACTAGCCAAGCTGTTCACTCAACTTAACAACACAGGTACTTTCCCGGCGGGGTGGAAACAGAGTATAGTCGTCCCAATCTATAAGAAAGGGGACAGGTATGATCCTAATAATTATCGGCCCATTAGTCTCCTTGACACAGCCGCCAAGCTATACTCTAAATACCTATTGACTAAACTAGAAGAGTGGGAAGCCGCCAACCAAGTTATTTCTTCCTGAACAAGCTGGCTTCCGAAAAGGGCAAAGTACCATCGATCATTGCTTTACATTATATTTTATAGCAAGACGGTGTGTCCTTGGCCCCACGAAACATCTTTATGCTGCTGTTGTGGACTTGGCTGCCACCTTCGATTCTATAGATAGATCAATGATGTGGGCCAAACTAGTTAAAACCAATATCGATAGGTGGCTTTTGTTTCTCATAAGAGAACTGTATTCTGACAACAACGCTAGAGTAAGGGTAGGAATTGCTGGCTCACTAACAGACCCCATAGTTGTTAATAAGGGGGGTCAAACAGGGGTGCCTCCTAGCTCCATTTCTTTTTAATTTTTATCTTAATGATATAATTGTGGAACTGGCAGGCCTTGACTTTTTTCCCCCTTTGTTGAGAAACAGGAAAATCTCACTGCTTCTCTATGCAGATGACATGGTCCTATTGTCCATTACCCGTAAAGGACTAAGGAGATTACTTACGAAACTTAATGTTTACTGCACCAAGGAAAAACTTCAGATTAACTATTCAAAAACAAAAGTAATGGTTTTTGGCAAGAGGCATCGTAATTTCAATTGGTCAATTGGTGGGCACCCAATAGAGCAAATACGGGTGTTTAAGTATTTGGGCATTCACTTTCAGGACACTCTGTCCTGGAGAAAGCATATTGACCACACAAAAGTTGCTGCATTAAGATCATGTGGAGCCATACTTAATTTTTATAGGACAGCAGGTGGAAACCTTATTCCCCCTGCTCTGAAAATCTACCAAGGTAAAGTCCTTGCTCAGATCCTGTATGGAGCTCCAGTCTGGGGCTGGGAGGATCACCATCTTTCCAGCCTAGAAGCAATTCAAAACAGCTTCCAAAAAAAACTCCTCCGACTACCGGCTGGTACCCCAGCGGTGCTTTTACGCGCAGAGTCTGGTCTACCTACAGTTAGAGCCCGAGTACACTGCTCTCTACTTAATTTTTGGGAGTCAGCTAAAAATGCCGCAGCCAAACCAATTCTGAAATCTTGCTATGAACTGGTCGTCCAGATTATCTAGCTTTTACCATTTGTACCATATCCCAGTCCAGGACTCCCCAGTGCTTTCTAATAGAACAAGGCTGTGTGAGGCTATTTTTAGGCACTGTTCTTGGTTGGATAGGTTGGTTATTATTAACTCCAAATTCTCCAGGTGGTATGGAGTATTCAAGCAGGACCACCTTAGAGCGAGTTATTTGGCCTACCCCCTTGCAACAAATCTCCGGCAGGCCTTTACGGCACTAAGGTTCCAAACGATGCCGAATGCAGTGCTGCTCGGACGATACAAGCAGGTTCCATGGTCTCAGCGGCTCTGTATATGTGGAGCGGCAGTGGTTGAAGATCTGCCCCATTATCTATTGGAATGCCCTTTGTACTCCAATTCTCGGATCAAATTTTTGGGAGGTCTTCTGCCACGGCAGGGAATGCTTTCGGACCCACATATTATCTCTCTTCTTTTATCAGATAAGGATGACAAGATCACGTACAGAGTTGCTCAGTTTGCACTCGTGGCACAAAAGCTCCGGGTGAAGCACATAGAAGAGCAGACATGCAATTGCTCAGAGACGCTATAGGGCAAATAGCACAGTTTTAGATTGCGCCATATTCGTCTTATATTTTATTATGCAATTTTAATATGTGTGTAGAGGAAACTAGATGCTTTGTATTTTGTATGCTTTGCGATGGCCTATGGCTAAGCAATAAAGGTTGACTAACTAGGGATGCAAAGCTACTAGGCTAGAAGTCTCTTATCACCACATAGGCCATGTCTTCAGAATCATTCCTCTCACATGTACACATGTTCATCTCTCAAGCTTCCAGGACTCTCTTTGGCTTCAAAGCCAGTAAGGCATACATTCCACCTTTCTGTTATAATATTATCATCTTTGCCCATGCGGTGGTGTATATATGTGTGACCTTCCCTCTTTGGTTGCCCTGCGGCAGCATCCTAGTTGACAAGGGCATAAAAGTGGGAGGCAATCTGTGCCTCTGGGGCTATCGCCCAGAGATGCGTTGCCTCCCTTTCCTTTGATTACATTGGACCTTTGGATATAAGGAAATAAGCAAAGCCCTGCTGGATCAGACCAATCTACTCCAGCATCCTGTTTCCCACAGTGGCCAACCAGATGCCTCTGGGAAGCCCACGAGCAATAGACCTTCCCTGCTGATTGTTTCGCAGCAACTGGCATCGAGAGGCATGCTGCCTGTGATCATGGAGATAGCATTCAGCTTTGGGTGTGCATGCATGCCATTGGGAAATAAGAGTGACCATCAATGCATGGAAGTCACAAACTGGGTTTTATGAGCAGCGCTGCCTGCAACACGTGCAACACGTGCAACACGTGCGGCACAATTTGGTTTCCTCAGATATTCGCAGAGGATTCAGCCCTTTGTAAGTGGGTTTAGGATTGCAGCCTTCAGCGACATTGTTTTAATCAACTAGTCTAAGTGAAACACTTCGACTGGTTGATTGAAACTTTGTGATCAATGAAAAGGGTGCCCCTGATTCATCAAGCAGTAGTTTAAAAATTATTATTTAAAAAAATATAGGTCCTCTGTGGCGCAGAGTGGTAAGCAGCAGTAACGCAGTCGAAGCTCTGCTCATGGCCGGAGTTCGATTCCAATGGAAGGAGGAAGTCGAATCTCCGGTAAAAAGGGTCGAGGTCCACTAAGCCTCCCATCCATCCGTGGTCGGTAAAATGAGTACCCGGCATATGCTGGGGGGTAAAGAAAGGCCGGGGACGGAACTAGCAATCCCACCCCATATATATGGTCTGCCTAGTAAATGTCGCAAGACGTCACCCTAAGAGTCGGAAACGACTCACACTACAAGTGCAGGGACACCTTTACCTTTAAGCTCTGAAAATGGGACAAAGCATTCTCTCCTGTGAGAAAGGGGGGAATGATGCCTCTCTTCTGATATTAAGCCTGCTGTGCATGTGCCCTTCACCTTTTTCTTCTGAATGGTTGGCTTTTCTCAAGTCCAAATTTAGATTCACTCAGTTCATTTACCAGCTGGCTGGAACTTACACAATTAATCAACTAAACTTTAAGTCGCTTTTCAAGACAGAGTTGTCAACATTTTTACCAGTCCCTGCTCCTGTGCCTTTTATAGCTAGCTTATAATGTGCAGACATTAGCAGATGATAATATTTATCTACATGCCACAAAAAAAAAATCATCTGTGTATTCCTACATATTAAACTGCTGTAAAAGGAAGACACAAACTAGGCTGTTCTCCACCCCCTTTTTTGTTTGTGGGTTGACAATCCAATTTCAAGATGAGCAATGAAGCATTTCTTTTAATTGCCACAAGAGCAGGGCAAGTTGGCCACGTGCACTGTTAACGTAAGAACATAAGCAGAGCCCTGCTGGATCAGGCCAATGGCCCATTTACTCATCCAGCATCCTGTTCCTGCAGTGGCCAACCAGATGTCCTAATGGGAAGCCTGAAAGCAGGATCCCAGTGCAACAGCACTCTCCCCCTCCAGCCTTCTTTTGCACCATGTTCTGTGGTGGTGAGTTGATTTTTCTTTCCCCAAGCACTGCTGCTTTTTTTGGGGGGGGGGATTTTATCTGTACCTAGAGCCTCTGGCTTCAGTATTCTGCTTCATCCATGTGCTGGCCTTCCCCCTCCCTGCTTTCTTCCCCTTTTCTTATAGGCAACCCTCCCCCATCAGCTACATGAATTTTAAGCACAACCAGATGTGGGAGGTGAGGCTGATGAACCCCACCCCTTGCCTTTGTGCTGTCTAAGGAGGTTCTCAGAGGAGAGTTATAGTCTCAAACTTTTCTTCTCTTACCTTTTTTGGTTTTGAAAATCAGAACGAATCTTTATTCATTCCAGAAGGCAGTACAGCCAGTTTATATACTGACAGGATGAAATAGAATTGGTTCAGGATGTTCAAAGCGGCTGTGGTAAAGGCGCCGTCTTTGCTTATGTGGGGGATAAAACCCACCTTTTCTTAAAATATTTATGCATCTGTAAACAGGGGATGTAAACCCAAGGATGTCTCAGAATTCAACATTTCTTGCTCATGGGACCACCTTTTGGAAATGATTGCATATATATGAAAACGTTATGTTGGAATTTGCTATCTACGCCTACTATTTCTAGAGGCAAATCCATGAGCAGGCCCTAACAGGAAACTAGGATCCTATTAACTGGAATGGCCCCATGGCCATGGAAGAAACCAGCCCAGTTTTTAAAAAAACATAGTAATCCATATTAATCCATTCTTCATTTTTGGTCCTCCTGACTCTTGAGTCATGTTTGCAAGATCACTAAATGCAGAGTGACTCCGACATTGATTCTTGGCTACTTTTATGTTTATAGTGTAAAAGTGGTATTCACAATCATTAGGGCAGAGTCAAAATTTCTCAGATAAATATGTTCAACCCATTTTAAAATGTTTTTCTTTTTCAAGCTCCTCTTGATTGAACTGCTAGAAAATTTCAGTCATCCTCTGGAGAATATTCAGTGAAATGGCCTCCCCAATTTTGCTAGCTATCAGTTTTGGGAGCAACTCTGGATCTTGTTGTAATATTGTTTGATATTATTTTAATACTGTTGAAGGAAGCAATGGGTGGTATTCTGTGCCCTCATTCTATTAGCACAAGGATTTACGCTTGATCAACAGAAGGCCCCCTTCCTCTCCCTGGGTGCTCTCCAAATCTGCTCTGAAGGGTTGGGGAGGGAGGTTCCTGTTGCACAAACATAAATCGTTATCCTAACAGAATGAGGGACACAGCTCTACCTTGGATACAAGCCAATGGGCTTCGTCCCTGACTCCTTCCAGTCCTTCTCTCCTAGCCCAATGCTTCCTTCATCCACCCATAGGAACTGACAACATTTCATTCAACATTAAGGCTGCAGTCCTAACCCAAGATCTGCCAAGATGAGTAAGTTAGGATCTGGAAGATCTCTGGCTCAGCTGGCTGAACACAATTGCATAAATCCTTCATCAGGACCCAGGTCAGCTTAAGTCATAAAAAGGGGGTGTTCCAGGGGCGGGAGGGTGACTTACACCTAATCCAAACCTCTTTCAACTCAGTCACATGACCTGACAACCTGACATTGTTTACACTGGGGAGGGAAAAGGGTGGTGTAAATCAAACTCTATCTGAATGGTTTGTTTTCCCTCTGCTAGGCTCAGCTGGCAGTAGCCCCACTCTTTAATGGATTTTGGAATAGGAGTAAGTTATGCCAGCTATAGTTAGGATTGCTCTGTAAGGCTGCAGTCCTAACCCCATTTATTTAGGAATAAGCCTCAATGAATTCAATAGGACCTACTTCTGAGCAGTCATGGGCTGTCATCCAATACACACTTACCTGGGAGTAAGTCCTATTGAATCCAATGAAGCTTACTTCTGAGGAGGCATGTATTGGATTGCATCCATGGTTAGGATTGTGCTGTTAAGTGAACTACCATTTCTCAAAATAGAATCCACCAACGTTGGAAGATTTCACCAACTCCCTATTGTTCCCCCCCTAAAAAAACATATTTGGCAAAATGCCCCTCCACAATTTCACTGCCCATAAATAGCATGGGGAATTTGGGGGAGCCATTTTAGTTCAGCTCTACAATTTATGTTACTCTTTGTTTCTAACTCCAAATCAATTGTCTTGGAGTGTATTCACAATCACAGTCCATATGAGACACACTCTGCCCTTTAAATGGCCTTTTGAGAGTATCAAAACGTCATGTCTTGCCACATTTGTATTAGCCAAAGCATTACTGAAGTGGGCTGAAGAGAGGCATAATATATGTTAAATAAACATCATGTTTTGCCCCTTCTTTCTAGCACACAGCTTGCCTCATTTGTTGTGAGCTATGTCAGTAGAAGAGTTTGGGACTGGACATCAGCTTGGCACTGTGCTGATGATGGAGAGAGATGGAAAGACTAGGCCCCTCTTCACACACCATATTTTTTCCCAATTAGCAGCATAGTGATATTTGTTAAGCACATGCAGATGCATTTACACGTGTCAGGGGTTGAAAAGCACATCCCATTTTTTCTCTCTGGGGAGCAATAAGAAAAGAGTGTTAAATCAACCACCCAGCATAACTTTATGTAACATTAATAAATCTGACAAATGAAATTAGCTCAGGCCACACATACACTGTTAATCAACTTGCCATTCTGGCATGGCACTTTAAAATAGATTGGCAGACGCAGGACCACATAGTGGTGAGGGGGGAAGATGTTTTAATGAACATCACAGGACTACGATAGCTCTCTCTGGTGGTCTGCTGATCCCTGGTTTAATCATTACAAAGATACCTGCTTGCAAGAACCTAACCAGCCCTAGATATTTTATCTCTTGTTAGTCCATTTAAAGAACAGGGGCACTGAAATCTGCAAGGCTAAGAGCATTTCATGTTCAAATCTGAAGGCTGCACTTCAAGGTTATGATTGCTGTGGGTACACCTGTGCTATATTGGTGTTTCCCAGGGCAAACACATCCCGTGTCTGTATGTCAGGGTTACCAGGCATGTATACATATTTCCTATGGGACCATTGTACCCACAGAAAACATGTTTACTGCAGCCTCAGTACAGAAACACTTTTGGTTTCTTCCTCACCCCCACCCCCCAGTTGCCTTTTGCTGATGCTGTGATGTATCTTTTAGGAGACTTTCTAATCCTGAGATGGAACTTTGTGAGGGACACACAACTGACAGCTTTCCCATAGCAGCTTGTCACAGTGATTATCCATCTTCTGTAGTTTGGAGACAATACAGGATTGTTTGCACTAATCAGGAGAAAAATTTAAACTAGCTGTAGCTTTACTCTGGAGTGACAACAGCTGAACCTCTTTTAATTTAGGGAGAAGCTGAACATGCCACGGTTGGCTTGTGTGAAAACAGAATGGTATCAAAATGTAATTGGAAAGTATGTGGGTGGGGTGTCCACTTTTAGAACCACAACAAAATGTTTTAATTTCAGATTCTGCAAAATATCTTCTTCATTTTCTTAAAAAAAATCCGACCCATATTTTAACCATTGCTGATCTTTCAAGAGTTAAAGCAATGAATGCATCAAATTATTTCACCTAAATAAAGGCAAGATTTAATGCAATGCCTAACCCAGATTTGGTAGATGTTTCACTGCCAACACTTCTACCATTCTCTGATTTCTAGGCTAACACATTTCTGCCCTTGTGTTATTTTATTTATTTATTAAAAATATTTATTATACCCAACCTTTTGGGACAACTGTGTTCACAAGATGGCAAAAAATCCACAATCATATAACATATAAAATTAACAATGTAAATCTACAATTACACACCTTTTAAAATTATTAGGAATAAAACACCAGTAAAACAGAGCAATGAATAAGAAGTGGTCCATTTAAAAAAAAAAAACATATTGAGAGTCCTTTCAAAAATCCCTAATGAAGTGGCCACTAATAAACAGGGATAATATTCCATAAATATTACATCGATCCATCTATCCTGAATTAACATGTTTTTAAAACTGCTAACTTTAGAAGAAGTTGCATGGGAGGGAATGTGGAGTAAAACAGTGAGACTCAGGGAAATGGATATGCTTTCATAACATGTTCCAACAGGGATAATCCTCTGGGCCTTCAAGTTTTATTCTTGTGCATTGGGCTCTGAGTGGGATTCCAGGGAATCGTTGGTGTTGAGGCTATAGGAACAACAACGCAGTATACATCCCAGCCATTTGGGAGGTGCCCCCTTTAATCTTTGTTTGTGGGCAAAATTCCACAGTGAAAGAACAAGCCCATTGTGCATTTCTCACTAGGATATTAAAACCTTTCCCCGACACCGTTATGCTGATTAGCACAAAGTGGCATGAATAGAGTAGGGCTTTTTTTCCATTTGCTGTTTTAATACCTTCTTCCAGTCTTGTTTTTGGCCTTCGGTCCTGAGCAGTAACCATGCCTCTTTTGCATACAGTGTATTTGTGATTTTTGCACTAGTGTGTGATTTGGTGTGTGCCACTGCCAGCAGCAGCAGCACTTAATTGCTGGTGTAGTACATCTTTAAGACTGGGCTGTTGGATCCCCCCCTCCCCCTGACTTCTCCTTGTTTTAACCACCCAGGAAAGTTAAGAATGAGACATTTGCTATGGAACAAATACTTGTTTTTGTCAGAAAACTTTAAACCATACACAGATTTGCTTTTTTTTTTTGCTGCTAACAGCTTGATTGTCTGCAGCTGAGAAAGTAGGGATATGCAAAGTCTTATGAAGTGACCTATATAATCTATTGATGGATTTTGAGATGTGCATAGATATTGATAGTACTTATAAAACTCCTCAGAAATAGCCTTCTTATCAGTCTTTATTTATCACCAAAGCTTTTTCTGCAGCTATTTGTGTCATGTAGGTCAACCCTGTCTTATTGTTGCAACTAGGGATGGAAAGATCTGTCAGTTTCAGTTCTCTGTTTCTCATACTTCCAGTCTTAAATTCAGTTCTCCACATTTCTGTAGCGATTTGCTATTTAAAAAAAAAAAACCGTCATGAAAATTTTCCAGCATTTTAGTGCAAATTTCTCCTAATAAAACACATTTTTGTAGGCAGTTTTGACTAATGTACGGATTTTTACAAACAATTTCTCATAACATTTGTGTGTGCAATTTTTATCATATATTCATTTTTACGCACACTTTCCCCTGTGCATTTTTGTAAACACTGTTTGGTTGGTGAAATGTGTTGCAAAATTTGAATGAATGTGGATTTTGAAGGATGGCTATGTTTCAGTTCTCATATTGTTTCAGAAAAGGCGAATTTGATAGATTTGGCTTGAAATTTCTTACCCATTCCTAGTTACGACTAACCTATATGCCTTTGTTAATGCCACCTGGACCATTCTGTAGCAGCTGAAACTGAGGTACAATAATCCTTGAGCATGTTATCTCTTTTCTTATAGCTTAAGGCAATTATTCCCTAACTGTGTGGCAAGGTTGCACGAAGGCCTGAAGTGTGTCTTGGAAAATTAAGCCACTGTGTTGGATGCATCTACCACTTGACGCCTGTGGGAGCAGGGAAGCCCAGTGCAACATTGATTTACTCTTCTCTCTGCTGACATAAGGGCAGTGACAAGAAAACAAGTAAAGACAGACTAGGATTCCCTAATGCAGCTAACACAATTGTTGACAGGTGCAGGGGTTATAGACAGAAGCATCCTCATTGCCCAGAAAGACTGGTCCCATTCTTGAGCCCTGACTGATTGGATAAAGGGAGGACCTCTGAGGTCTTCTGCAGCTTTAAAAGTTGTGCAGGGGGAAGGGAGAATTCCACCTTGTGGTTTTCTCATTACAATGTTGCAAGAACACCTGCACTTGACTGACTTTCTCTTCTCCTAAAGACACAGGATCAGTCTCAGGCCATGAACCTGGCATGCCAGGAGGCAATATTAATTGGGCTATCCCACCATTGCAAGGAGGATGCTTGCCTATTGTTCTGAGAGCTGATTGAGAAATATACATAGGCATTGTAAGCATAAGCATGAACAGCACCTCTAGGTTTAATCCAAAAAGACCTGAGCCCCAGTTAGTAGACGTTTGGGAAATGTTGGCTTAAGGCCTTAGCTGCACTGCAGTTTTTTTACATCAGATTTATATTATTGCTGTCACCTGATTAAAGAAATCTTAGTCAACTAATTATATGAGCTTAAAGCTAATCAGTGAATAAATTGACTAAGGGCCAAACCAGACAGGATACCATTCACACAATACCGTGAATGGTATTTTTAGAATTATAAGTGCAGAGACCCTGATCTAGATGAGGTGGGGGATTTTAACCCTTTAGCCTTACTGTGGGATCCTGATTGGTGTGGGGAAAAATGCTCCCTTTTGTGCAAATGGAAGCTTTTCTTAGAATGCAAATAGCAGGCATAGCACTCACACACACACACATACACAGCCTCCTCACTGAACTACACTTCCCAGAGTTCCATGCGGAAGACTATTGAACCAGTTGGTGGAGTAGATATACCTTAAGGTTCTTCTGCTTCCTCTTCCTCCCACAGCTGCATATAGCATATGACAAGCTTCAAGACCTAGATGGTAGGAGAATTATCCCAAAGAAAGAAGGAATTATTGGTTAAAATGTAGGAGGTTTTTTTTTTTAATGGTGACATACTTTATGACCTGCCTTCTTCATCTTTTTTGGACAATTTGTTATAGTGAGTGATCACACAAGGATCTGGTGTAGTCCACATCACATTCTGTGTGATGTGTCCTTCTGCTCCATGTCCCAGCTTTTGTGTGTGTGTGCCCACAACAAAACCTTGTCCCTTACTAATGAGAGACAATAATCTGTTCCAGAATTGCTTTGCTCCTCCTCTTTACTTTGCTCCTGGGTCCCGGCTAGTTTCTTTTAACAGAAACTAAACTAGTTTACATCACAGTCCTATTTCACAATTGCCCCTTATATGTTCATTAATAAGTCCCATCCCTGGCCACTACATGCCAGTTTGAATAAAATGTCTTGTACAATGTCTGGAACATGCACAGGCCCAGGCTTTAGTGAATCCTCAGGGGAAGAGGTGGATTTCAAAGTTGAAGGGCAGCCACGGAGAACATCTTGCAGCACAGCCTGTGTAAATGATGTACTTCAGAGAGTTCCTGAACCATCTTAAAGGCTGTAAAATAATAGGGATCCCCAAACTGTGGTCTCTGGACCACCAGTGTTCCGCAAGCTTCATTCAAGTGGTCTGTGATGTGTCTGTGGATTTGTGGTTGAAGATGGGAGATAGCACATCCATCACGTTGAATGTTCAAATTGATTTTTAATTGCATTTTCATTGCTGCTTTTATTTCTTTTATTGTAAATTGTTGTATTACAGTTTGAATTCTGAGAAATTACAATTGCTACAAAAGGCAAATACATATAACTGAGTGGTCTATAAATACCCTCTGCAATTTTCAAGTGGTCTGTGGGGTGAAAAGTTTGGGAATCACTATAACAGAATTTTGAAACAGTCTCTTATGCTGAGCCTACCCTGGTTAGGGCTTTATAGGTCATCATATTTTGTGTATTTGCCTTCCCTTTCCCAGCTACAGTCAGCTGAACTAGATGTTTTAGTGAGCTATCAGCAATGACACCAAGGTCTGTTTCCTGAATAGCTGCACAGCTATAAAGTGGGTCTTAATAGGCCCATCAATTAGAAGGAATGACTGTTAAGTGTGCCCATTCTTTGACCAACATGCTAGGAACCTCTTGAGCTAAAAGCATTAATGTCTGCAGCTTGAACAGAAGAGTCAGGGGCAGTGACACTCAGAACCATATGTAACCCACGTCTCAAACCCTTGCTGTCACTTGTTTGATGCCTCATGTATAGGACAGGGATCTGAAATGCTATCCCAGCAAGGAAAAAATGGGATTATTGACATCTAAGGGTCTCACTTGCATGTAACACTTGGTGCTTAATAGTTTTTTTTCCCCTAGGAGCAAGGCTGCTTGCATTTCCTTAGCACGGCTTTGCATTGCCTGCTGTAATATAATGTAAGTTGTTGATATGTCACCCCCAGGTGAACCAAAAGGCCAAGAAAAGGTGTGGGGGGGAATGATTTCTTATCACATTTGTTTTGTTTTTTCATTCTTTAAAAAATAAAAATAAAAATCCTGGACTTGGGATTATCATATTTTTGCTGTTAAACCACTAATGAACTTTGAGGAATGTCAATGTCCCCACGGAATCAACTTGGTGTTTTAACAGGGAGGTGTCAGCATGGATTTCTGCTGATGGTGTCTATGGCTGATCAAACGGAGAGGTAATTAGCCAGCAGAGACTTTTTGTTCATTATGTTACTTTTGGAGGGGATCAGGAAGAGAAGGGACAGCAGGGATTTTGGATCCGAATGCTGGTTCAGCACCTGTGCTGTAATGAAAATGTTTAAATGAATTGGAATAAAGCTTTGATATTATGTTGTTGTGATATTATTTTACTTATTTTTTAATCCTGTTTATAGCCTCAGCAATAAAAGCACATGTACATACAAAACAGATTAAAATAATAAAACCAACCAACAAAGGAAACAGTTAAAATCACAGCATGGGACAAACATCTCAAACAGCAGCCAGTTTTCACATAGCTTGTTCTAGTAATACTAGTATGAGTGCCTTTGTACAGTTTGTCCCAAATCCTGTGTCCTGTTCCCCAAAGTGATGAACTTTTAGTTTATGAGACCTAAAGTCAGCATTTGGTAAAACAGGCATTAACCTTATCGTTATTATTGTCATTGTTCATTTCATTCATTGGCGATCACTTGTGGCTGAGTAAGATTGTCTTCCAGGGTAAGGTCTTTAACGGTGGGTCCGTAAGTGACTGTGGAGGCCAATTCTGGATCCACACAGCCTCCCACAGTGAGGACATAGGTTTCCAGATGGAAGATGGTCGTGATGAGGATTTGCTTGACGTGCCTTCCACCTAGCTTGTTTGTCCCGTTCACCCTGTACTTGTGCTTCTTCAAAGTCCATAGCACCTTTGATAATGGCCGACCTCCAATTGGGATGCTCATGGGCCAAGGCTTCCCAGTTCTCGATGCTCATGTTACATTTTTTTAGATTAGCTTTGAGAACATCTTTAAACCTCTTTTGCTGTCCACCGATATTCCGTTTTCCATCCTTAAGTTGGGAGTAAAGTAGCTGCTTTGGAAGATGGTGATCAGGCATTCAAACAACATGGCCAGTCCAGCAAAGTTGATGTTGGAGGATCATTGTTTCAACACTGGTGGTCTTCGCTTCTTCCAATACACTAACATTAGTCTGCCTGTCTTCCCAAGTAATTTGCAGAATTTTCCGGAGGCAGCGTTGGTGGAATCTTTCAAGAAGTTGGGAGTGGCGTTTATAGATGTTCCATGTTTCACAGGCGTACAGTAAGGTTGGTAGTACAATGGCTTTGGAAATAAGCATTTTGGTCTCCCTGCAAATATCCTGATCCTCGAACACTCTACGCTTCATTTGGGAGAATGCGGCACTCGCAGAGCTCAGACGATGCTGAATTTCAGCATCAATGTCGGCTTTTACAGAGAGATGGCTGCCAAGATAAGAAAAGTGATCGACATTCTCCAGTGTCGCACCATTAAGCTGGATTGATAGTGCTACAGAGGGAATGGTTCGCACTTGCTGATGAAGCACTTTGGTTTTTTTGATATTAAGTGAGAGGCCAAGCTTTTCATATGCTTCTGCAAACACATTTAGGATAGTTTGAAGATCTTCCTCTGAATGTGCGGAGACTACATTATCATCGGCATATTGAAGTTCTATGACAGAGGTTGTAATTACCTTACTTTTTGCTATCAGCCTACTGAGATTAAAAAGCTTTCCATCTGTTCAGTATGTGATTTCCATGCCAGTGGGAAGTTTCCCCTCAACAAGGTGTAGAATCATGGCGATGAAAATAGCAAATAAGGTCGGAGCGATGACGCATCCCTGTTTGATGCCTGATCCCACTTTGAATGGATCACTTTGAGAGCTATTGTTATCCAAAATTGTTGCCGTCATGTTGTCATGGAGGAGTCGCAAAATATTCACAAATTTATCAGGGCATCCAATTTTTAGAAGGATGGTCCAGAGAGCAGTTCGATTTACAGTATGAAAGGCCTTAGTCAGATCAATAAACAGCCATATACAGAGATCGCTTTTGCTCCCTGCATTTTTCTTGAAGCTGTCGTGCAGTGAAGATCATGTCTACTGTCCCCCTGGAAGGGTGAAAACCATTTTTGGATTCAGGAAGGATGTCTTCTGAGATAGGTAGGAGGCGATTTGTAAGGATCCTTGCAAGGATTTTACCTGCGGTAGTTGGAAGTGAGATGCCTCGGTAGTTCCCACAATCTGTTCTATCACCCTTCTTTAAAAGAGTGATAATTATGGCATCCCTAAAGTCTTCTGGGATCTCCTCCCCCATCTAGATTTTTTCGATGAGCTTATGAAGTTGTTGTGTAAGTTCAGGCCCACCTTCTTTAAAGACTTCAGCAGGAATCCCATCAGGACCACTAGCTTTGTTACTCTTCATTTGATTAATGGCTTTAGACTTCATCCAAATTAGGGGATACTGCAGGCTCATCTCTAATTTGTTGTTGTGGGATTTGTGAGAAGACCTCACCAGCCACATAAGAGTTACAATTAAGGAGGTCGTGGTAATGCTCTTTCCAACGCAGTGCAATATATTCTTTGTCCTTTAGAAATTTGGTACCATCTATTGAGCATAAGGGATTTGTACCATAATTTGTTGGTCCGTAGATGGCCTTTGTGGCATTAAAAAAGCCCCGTGCATAGTGAGCATCTGCAAAATGCTGGATTTCTCGAGCTTTCTTTATCCACCAGGCGTTCTTAAGTTTTCTAGTTCTTCTTTGGTCCTCAGCCTTTGCACTGGCATAGATTTTTTTCCCCTAGCAGCACAGTTAATGTCTTTTTGCCACATCTGGAAGGCTTTCCTTTTCTTGTCAATGATATGTTCAGTCTCACTATCATTCTCATCAAACCAGTCCTGATGTTTCTTAGTTTGGTATCCAATAGTTTGTTCACATGCTGCAATAATGGAGCTCTTCAGTTTACTCCAGTGTTCCTTGACGTTTTCAGGGAGTTCTGTAGGTAGATGTTTCTTAAGAGTTGTTTGAAAGCAGGCTCGCTTAATAGGATCTTGGAGGGCATGGATGTTCATTTTATGCCTTGGTTTTCTTCCTTGGAGCCTACGTTGAGGAACAATATTAATGGCCATAGTGGATTGAATTAATTGGTCATCTGTCCAGCAGTCATCGGCACTCGTCGTGGCCCTAGTGAGGAGTACATCACGACAATCTCTCGCATGGATCTCTGGTACTATCTCTGGTAAGATCTCTGGTACTATCATTTGGAAAAGTATTTTACCATGGTATTAATTTGATAGTATGTGTGTCCACTTATTTATCAGTCTCTTCCTGCTTTTGTGTCCCTTTTGCTACCCAGTTCCTGAATGTTTAGAATGCACTACATACTGTGCCACTTTTCAATATCCAAAAAATTGTAGCGCTGCAGTGTTTATTTGAGTAGGTGGTAAAGCAATTGAACAATCTCATTTATGAGCAGCCAGAGATTGAAATCTCCCAAATAATATTAATTCATTTCAATCCACATTTTAACCGATTAAAGTCCCAGGCTATGGTCTGAAGGCACATGAGGCCAGCACCCAGCTGAAGCTAAGCAGGGTCAGGTCTGGTCAGTGCCTAGATGGGAGACTACCTGGGAACCATATGTAAGCCACCTTGGGTTTCTATCATGAAAAGAAAGGCGGGGTAAAAATGTAATTAATAAATAATAAAAAAGATTATGGCTGCTGCAGTCCTAACCCCACTTACATGGGAGAAAGCCCCATTGGATTCAGTAGGACTTACTTCTGAGTAAACATAGTTAGGATTGCACAGAAAGTGATCATAGCTGCTTCTCTTCTTTCCTTTGGTTAAAAATTCTGTGGTTTCATTTAAAATAATAATAGAAATAATTATGCCCTCAGCAATGATTTGGTCTCAAATGTCTGTTTTCTTAGTTAGGAAGCCTCTGCCTTGGTTCTGAGCCTTTAATAAAAAATGTTTGTAGATGAGAATCTAGTTTTGCAGTTGCCTCTCTGAAGCCTTGTTTTCTTGTTTTCAGTTTGTGTGCTGTTTCATGGTCTGCATGCCACACCCCCATTTTCCAGCCTGCAGCATTTTACTCTTGCTGGTAGTATATGGTTACTCTGATCATTTTCTCCCTGGCTCAGTCCTCTTCCCTGCCTCTCCTTCTGGAGATCCTCTCCTGTTTCTATGGAGACAACCCATAAATGTGAAGTCTGATCCTTCGTCCATTGAGGCCAAAGGCAAAGCTGCCGCTAATTTTGATTGCAGTGGTGTGCCAATCTCTGTGGTGGTATCTTCTCATTATAAACAAGTGGGTTTCCATAAAACGATATTCTCTAACATCACAGAAAACACACAATGATACAGTCAAAAGATAACCATATTCCCCAATATAGCCCATATCCCCTAATTAATCCCACCCCAAAATAGGACCAATAATATTTTAAAGAAATGACTACCCCTTTATGCTGAAGTTATCCAATCCATGTCCAGATTATTTTTGTTATAGAAAACAAAGAAATCCCACAGAACAACAACCCAGATTAGTGTATAACCTTGTGCAATGCCATGAAGTTAAGAGGTGAATTTTGTAACGTTCCTGAGCAGCCTTTCCCAACTTGGTACCCTCCAGATGTTTTGGACTACAACTCCCAGCAGCCCCAGACAGCATAGCATAGCACTGGTTGGGGAAGGCCGTTCCAGAGGATACTCTTTCAATCCTCATCTATTAGGCATCCGAGCATTTGTGGTATATGCCGTGCTGGCTATCGCCAGCCATTGGGAGAGCTGGAGTGGAGACAGATGAAGCAGCACAAACCTCGACAAGAGTCGAAAATATTTAAAACAAAGTTATCCCAGATAAGCATTTTAGCAGGATTAAAAATGGGCCCAAATGCCATTGTACTGGGAGCATGTTTACTTCTTAGTGTGTAGAATACTGCCTGCCTGCTTTTCCTTATATGTAAGTAAAAAGGCTTAATGTTTACGTAAATAAATAATCACATTTTGGAAAGGGCCTCTGAGCAATCCTTGAGTTTCTGATCCTCATAGGCCCTCTGATGACAATAGCCCCAGGGACATTGGGAATTAACAATAATAATAAAAAAGATTTTTCAATCAATTTCAACCGCCATGTGTAATAGTGGTGGGGAATCTTTTCCAGTGCTAGGGCGACATTCCATTACGGACAACCTCCTGAGGGCTACATTCTAAAAGCAGGTAGGGCAAGAGGCAAAAGTGGGTGGAGTAAAAAATAGTAATTTTACCTTTATACAGTAGGCTAGTTTCTACGCACACTCAGACCCCCGTCTCTATGCAGGCAAGCAAACGGCATTATTGGAATTCAAGGACACATCCTAGCAAGGCAAAACACTCAGGGTGCAAAGTGGGACCAGTGAGGGGTGTGGCCTAGGGAGAAGGGGTGTAGCCTGGAGAAAGTTCTGAGGGCCAGACAGAGAGCCCTGAAGGGTGATGTTTGGCCCCCAGGCCTGAGGTGTCCCACCCTGAACTATAATTTCATATTCCTCCAGCAGGGATGCTTAAGAAGTGCCTTTTCAGGGTCTCTGTCATGCTCGTTTTGTGTGTGCAAGGATATCTCTATAGAAGAAAAACATCCAAACATGTATTCCTCCACCTGCATCCTGAAGTGGTCCAGACCACAGGAACAGCTTTCTTTCTACAGAATGTATAAACTAGTCCTCAGTCATCTCACACACACACAGGAGACTCAGCCTAAAGAGGGAAAAAATCCACTCTGGAGTTCCCAGAGAAGGTTGTATGAAAGAGGTTTGAAAGGATGAAAGATACTTTATATGATCACATCATCCCAAATGTGGAAAAATGAAAGTAAAGGACTTATTCAATACCATACATAGTTTTTCCTGCAAGTAAAGATGAGCTACACCTGATCTTGCCAGACACAAGAAACTCCCTTGGGTCTTCTGAAGGGAAGATTCCAATGTCACTCTAGATCCCAGCCTTATATTCAAGAAACAAACTACCCTGTGCACACTGACTTGGCCACCCTTTTCACCAGCTAGCTGTTTAGGAAAGCGTGACTCCTTTCCGACTCTCTCAGTTGATGTTTATTTCTAATCTACTTCAATAATAATTTCCTAATCCACTTTGTCAACTTCGAGACGGCACCTTTTCCATTTCGGATTTATTCGTCCATAATAAAAAGGGCTGTGATTGTTGCAAGCGTGCGGCGCACCTTCAGGGGCGGTGGAGTGATCGATATACTACCAGATTACCTGGCAGAGATGTTTTCAGGAAATCATTCCTGCTTCCCCGTACGGACTTTGAAAAACATTTGGTGGATCTTCTCGTGCCAACTGGATCGGATCTCATCTCGTCGTATGAAACCGAGAGGAGATCAGCCAGCGCCGCCAGAGTGGATGGATGGGAAGGGTTAGGTCATAGGAGGCGGGGAATTGGCCACGAAGATGGAGATGGGAGCCGAAGGGAAGAGGTGGGGCGTGGGCCGGGCGCCTCGAGAGAGGTGTAGGATCGGGGAGGGGGCGCGAAAGGGGAGGCGGGGCCTGCTCGGGCAAGCGAAGGGGCGGCACGCAGCCTTGACGAGCGGAGGGAGTAGCAGTCCCCGGCTCCGGCTCTGCCTTGTCCCCGGCCGGGCGGCGACAGGAGGATGCCGAGTTCAGCGGCCACCCACAGCTCCACACCGCCCGCCTGCGCTGCCGCAGCGCCTCGGCCACGCGGACCATGTGGCTGCGCCGGGTTCCGCTAGGGACAGGCAGGGATGAGTAGGTGAGTGGCGGCGACGGAGACGCTGTCAGGGGGCCGCGGAGACGCTGGTCTAGGCTGGGCCGGGCTCCGGACGGTCCTCCAGGGTGGGCGGCTGAGCGATCGGCAGGGAGGGAAGCAGGGACGGGGCGGGCTGCCAGGATTGGACGAGGGAGGGACTGGACGGGACCTTTTGGACTTCGGAGTTTCCCTGGGACAAGAGGACGCTCTAGATGCGGGAGGAGGGGTTGCGGGGCTGGCTTTGCCTTGATGGGGAGGGCGGTGGCGGGAAGGCATGCCCTGGGATACGGTTGTCGTGGGTGCTGGCGACCAAGATCCTAGAAGACGGTCCGGAAAGGGTTGGTTGTTTCCTCAGCCAAAACATGCACCCCAAAGTGTTCCTTTAACTGGAAACTGGCCGGTGGTGGTGGTTGGTGGTGAAGGGTTACCGTCGGTGGGGGAGACCGCTTTTTTTTGGATCACTGGACACTTCGGAGGCACACATACACGGCAGATTGTCTGGTTTCCGAAGAGCTTTTACGGCAGGCGCTCAGGGTCCCCGAGGGCTGACTCCTTGCGCTTTGAGAGGGCCTGAGACCAGCGTTGGGGGAATTTAGGGAGGGTTTTTTGGGAGGGGGGAGGGAGGAAGCTTTGTAGAGGAATAGGAGTGGAGGTATGTGTACGACGTTCATATGTATATGTTGCACATGCTAGGTGTGTGTCTATGACAGGGTCCCCAAATCTTGTGAATTTAAAGCACAACCTTTATTTTGTAGGGCTGTGCCAGATGCAAAACATCCCGACCTCCTCGATTGGGTCATCACTTTATTGTCCTTAATTTCCAGAATGCAAGTCCGGTTACATTACTCTATGGAAGAGGAGGGGATTTTTTAAATCTGGAGTAAGCATAACCACTGGGGGATCATTCATGTTAGAGCATAAATCTAGCAGGCAGGAACAAAGGTCGCAGAGGAGTTTGTGTGTGTGTGTGGGGAGGGGGGACCTAACTGCAGAGCTTGTGCTTTGGAAGGTTCTGTGAGCGTGACAGGGGGCCGGAGATGTTGAGCAATGTGTCTTTCGGAAGTGGGGAAGTAGATTTTGCCATCTGGGAAGCTCAGGAAAGGGTGTGGAAGGAGTTACAGGTTTGGGGTTTGTACAGGTAGACAGAGAGGGAACTGCACAATCCTGAAATTTGGATGCATTCTCTCTGGGTGAAGGCAATGTGGGGCTTTCAAAGGGGACACAGGAAAAAAAGATGCTCAGCTTCTGTGTATGTTTATGTACATGTGTTTAGCGCCACTTGCACAGCTGTTGAAGAACAGGGAGCAAACTCTGGTATATATGGGGGCAACCAGAAACCAGGGCTCTTTGTTTGGATGCTGTGTCTGCAATGACCCTGGGGCGACAGAAGCAGCCATCTCTTGAGGAATTTTGATTCAGCGTGGCAGTGACTGTTCCCTTTTCTTTGCCACTGTCCAGGGTCTCTAGCCTGCGGGCAGCAGAAGTGACACCCCCCCCAGCTTAAAAATGGGAGCCTCCCTCACTACACATGCATTGCCTATTGATTGCCTTTGAAAATCCCCTCCAGTTCCATGGGTTTAGTGAGTTGTCAATTAGCCAAACTTGCTGGGAGCACACAGAGTGGCTTCAGATAACGTCACCTTGAAGCATTGTCTGTCCCATCATCTATGACATTATTTTGCACACTCTAGAAATGCAACCTCAGGCAGAAGAAGGGAGCTGCTAACGGCTGCACAGGAATGGAGGTACAGTGGTCTTCTCCAGTCCCTCCAAGAATATGATCTTGAGGGCCTTATAGCTTTCATGCACACACATGTGTGTATGCAATTTCACACATACACATGCACACGTTCATAGAATGCAACAGCTAAAACGTATGTGGGCTGCAAAGTAGCAGATGCCTGTGGAAAAGAAGCCCTTCTGGAATCCATAAAGGAAAGCTTGGGCCACTCCGATTAACCTCTGCTCATTTCTGTGTACCCCTTGCAAATATGATGGCTTGCCATTGCTGTGAACAGCAGGGGTGGTAGATTTCTAGGACTATGTTTCTCCCCTAACTTCAGATGAAGATCTTGGTTGTTTTGTACTACTGCTGAATTGGGTTCTATCCTAGAGATTGTTGGATTCCAACTCCCATTCACACCAGCCAGCATGGCCTATGGTCGGGAGGGGGAGAACTATGTTTGTATACCCCCTTGAGCTCCTTGGAGGAAAGGTGGGATATAAATGTAATAATAATAAATGAATAAATGATGGGCATTGTAGTCCAACAACATCTGGAGGGCACCAGGCTGGCTACCCCTGCTATTGGCACGTTGTCTATTCTGTATCATTCAGTATCTCCAATCCATTTTTTCTGCTGAGGAATGAAAAAAGAAGCACAATATCCGGCACAAGAAGAACGCCATCTTAGAACAGTGACAGTATGTTTTCTGCCAATTGCACACTATAAATCAGCCTTCCCCAGTTCCTGAGTCTCCTGATCTTGTTGGACTACAGTTCTCATAATCCCTGACAATTGCCCATGCTGGTTGGGGATGATGAGAGTCTTAACAGCATCTGAGGGCACAAGCTTGGGGAAGGCTGCTCTCAATCAAAACAACACACTATTTAAGAAGAAGTATGCTTTTGCAATGCGCCATTGAACAGCTTAGTTTATCGGAGAGAATTCGACTACCCACTGTTAGATCAGGATGGCCAATCCAGTCGGTGCTTTTGCTGATAAAATCTAGGAAGGCTGAAGAGTAGGCTTGACCTACATTTATGCTCCTTCTTCTCTACTTCAGCATCCTTCAAGCAAACATATTAATAATGCTTCTCTTCTCCCCACCCCTCCATCGCCCCTGGGAAGATCTGCTATACCCTAAGCACAGAACATGGGCTCTGGGTTGTATATGCATGTGTTTTATGCCCAGGCATTGTTCCTGTTTAATGTGCACATATTTATTGAGGGAAAGTGATCTCCAAAGCGGTGTGCATGTAGTGGTGAGAAGATCTCTGTCATTAATTACCAAATTGATTGTGCGTATATGGGAGTTAATTGTTTTGTTTTCATCTGGACAGAGAATACAGAATGTATGTGTGAATTCTGCAGTCTTTTAAGGCTAAGTTGAGGTGCCTACCATTTATCCTACCATTAGCTTTTGTAGTCAGTTTGGAAAGTGCTGTACCACTAGGTATAGATGCTGAGCTATAATGATTTGAGAGTGTCTTTGACTGTTGCTTGTTTTTGGTAAATTGTCAATGGGTTGCCAAAAGGCTATGGTTTGATCAGCAGGCAAACCTGCCCAATACATGGAATGTTCTTTAAAATATTAGTTTGTATATTATGTCTTGTAACTACTGAGTAGTTAAAATTGAGGATGCAAGATTTAATTGGGCTAATCACTAGACTGATCAATGAAAGTTTTAGTTGATTAATTAATGGGACCAGTGGTAATCAGTGAGAACCTGAGTTAAGGCCATGCTTGCTTATTTTTTGAGACTGTTTTAATGTAACAGGGAGTGAAAAAAGAAAATATGAAATATCTAACTATGTGGAAGTATTTGCTTATTAAGTTATCTTACACTTCCTTCAGCATCACAAATAGCTGTCTGTATTGAGGTTGTGACAAGATGCACATTTATTTATCCTTAATCAATTGGTTTAAAAGAAGACTAATCAACTGAATGTTATTTAACTGGTAAACACTGTTTCAATGAAAACAAAAACAATCCTGTGCACACTTACTTGGGAGTAAGTCCCATTGATTTCAGTGAGACCAACTTCTGAGTAAGCATGCTTAGGATCATGCTTTTGCAAAGGTTATTTTATTGTAAAAGCAGAGGTTTTCATGACAGGAGGATCCCTAAAGAATGATAAAAGAGGGCAGGTCTTATCATTATTTTGAAGGAAATAAATGCTGAAGCTTTTTTTGCACTAGGTTTTCTCTATTAAGAAACACCCCTCCCAACAAAGCATTTTTGAGAAAAGTCTAAATGAAGGCGTTTTAATCTCTTTTGGCTGTTACTCTGAATTCAACTTTGGCCAAGATGGTAATAAGGAGAAGAGCCACTAGCATGGCAAGTTTATTAAATTGATCATTTGGCTTAGGTCAATACATTAACCATGAGTGAGTTTACACTTTCTCTTGCTGCTATTTGAGAATTACTAGTGACAAATTGTGTATCAAATCCTTTAGAAAGGTGCTCGTTGGACAGCTAGTAGGACAATATGTTTCTCATACACACAAACACACAACACACACAACCTTGAAGGCAGGAGGAGGTCAAAAGTGGGTGGCTTGGAGGTGTACATTATACAATTAAAACTTGCTGTTGATTGAATGCATTACATTTATTTTCTGTAGCTAGTGATCTTTAACCATGCTAGGATTTCCTTTGAAATCCTACATATAACTGAGATTTTATTTTTAAGCACAGGAAAAATGGGTCTTGGTTTCTGGGCTTCCTGGTCTTGGATATGCCAGCGAGTAGGGTGTGGGGGTATGAGTGCAGTTTGTGCAGCTTAAGCTGCAAAGAATCAGAAAGCTGTAGCTCCTTTTCACAATGAGTTTTCTTTTAACTCAGCTCCAGAGAATGCTTTAACTAGCAGGCTTTGTCCTGGCTTCCATTCTCTCGCAGGGAACCCCCCACCCCACCCTCCCCTGCCCCTGCATTCTTTCCTTTTGCCATTATCATTTTGGTTAAACAGAAAGGCAAGTTGTGTACCATATGGATCATGTTAACAATTGCTTATCTGGGAGCCCTGTTTTCTGCCCCTTTCTCTGCACCTCTCTGGCAGACTCTTGGAGCTGGTATTTTTAATAATAGCATCTTCAATTTGAGGCAAGCGAGTGTTGCCTGTGGAGCCAGTTTGACCAGGATTCTATTGTGAGAGAGAGAGCGCTCCTTCTGCCTGTGTTTCTGTTTTGTTTCCCACTGGAAGCACTCATTTTATATTTCTGCTGCTTAGCTTGTCATGTGGACCTGTTTAGGAGAGAATTAGCCTGTTAAAGTGTTCAGTTAGCCCTAGAGGAAACATCACGGCAGCCACAGCAGTTCTTTTCCCTCCCAATCCTACATTTACCATTCGGAAAACAGTGCAGGACTCTAGGTGGAAGCCAAGCTCTTTTGCAGTAGGCTTAGACTGACAAAGACCGTGGCCTCTCGTAAAAGTGGAGGGCTCTAGCACCGCCCCGTGCCCCCTCTATAGTTAGCTGTGTTAGTAGGGAATGGGGGAGGCCTTTCCTGACACAAAAACAAGCAAAGCCTAATGTTGTGAGATGTGTCGATGAGGATTTATCTTGAGAGTGACTCCCCAGGAAAGAGAGATTTGGGGGTCTGTGTGGGTGGGTTATAGTGGAAAGCTCATTGGAAAAATCAAGTCAGTAATGTGCCCTGACAGCGAAACATTCCGTGTTGCGAATTGTTAAGATGGGCTGAAAATAAAACAAGTATTGTTATGCCATTGTACGTGCCTATAGCCACATTTTAGAGTTGTGCATATAAAAAAAGTATAGAGCAAGTGAAAAAAGTTCTGAGTTACCCTCATGTATGTCATTCTCCTCTTCCTTTAGGAAAATGTTTGGGCCCAGTGCTCTGACAAGATGGCCTCCAACCCTTCTGCCAAGCTCAGAGTGCAGTACCAACCATGCCTCTTCTCCTGTTGCTCTTTTTCCAGCGTTCTCTTGGCTCCTGCTACTGAAGCCCAGCTCCTCCTGCCTCTCCCCAGGACCCTTCTCCCTTGTGCCCCTGGGCCTCTTCTCCCTTCACTGTTCTGCAGGGTGTGTCCTCCTCTCTCCCTCATTGTCGCCTGCTTGTTGAGTGACTTTCACCCATGTTTCCTGTCTTTCCTCAGAAGTGTAAGGACCTTTCTGATCCCCCAGGTGAACTTCCCCTACCAATGTGGACCAGTGCATTAGCATAACAGCATGGCATTTGGAGGCCTGGCACAAATACACATACACACACATATTCACAAACAGCTGGCATGGACCAGCCTCCTGTTAGGAAACACAGGAAGCTGCCTTATACCAAGTTACATCATTGGCCTATCTAGCCCAGTATTGTCTGCACTGACTGGCAGCAGTTCTTCAGGGTTTCAGACTAGGAATCTTTCCTAGCCCTACCTGGAGAGGCCAGGGATTGAACGTGGTACCTTGAACATGCAAAGCAGATGCCCTGCCACTGAGCTCTGACCCTGGGCCATGTGTTTAAGCTGCACAGGTAAATGAAATCAAGAGATCTATGCTGTTTGACAGACTCGGGATACCATTTTCTAGGGTTGCTCTTTGATGGCCACATCTTTCTTGCCCTCTCTTCCAACTGAAGCACTGTTGGTTTCCTGAGTTTCTGACACCACTGCAGTGGGAAGGTTAACCAGAGTGCAAGTGTTGCTGGACTACGACTAAAGCCAACTGATTGTCACACAGATCTCCTTCTTTTAGCAGATTTGGGCTGTGGCAGCGGCAAAGAAAGCTTTGTTCTCTCTACTGCATCTGCAAAATGTCATTTGCTGGAGTTATTCTGAGTAGTGAATGGCCTGGTAAATCCAGGCTGTTTTCACCCAGAGCCAGAGATAAGTCCTGTCTGCTGTGATGAATTTGCCACCTACTTAGCAGATGAAGTTGCTGTTTTGGGATGACTCTGAGTGAGAGCTCAGCAATCAGCAGTTTGAACGGAAATTTGTCCTGTTCTGTTTCGGCTAATCTGTAGGGGGGAATGCAGATGGCCTATTTGTGAGTTGGAGGCTTAGGTCTGTATTCAACAAAATATGGGAGCTAGCACAAGGATTAGCACTAACACTAGGGGTCCCCCCCTCCCCCTGTGTGTGACCCACACTGCCCACAAATCTGCTCTGGAGGGTTGGGAAAGCCCCAGAACAGATTTAGGGGATGCGTGGGAGGAAGGAGAGGGAGAGATCATTCCATTGCACAAGCAGAAAACCTTGCACTGACCTACCATTCTGCTTAGCGCTAATCTGAACACAACCCTTACACTTTTCTTGGATGGTGAAGATGAGCCCAGAGAAGCTAGGACCATTGCTTGCTGCAGTGATCAGTAGTTCTTGTGTGTTTGTGTGCCATGAAGGCCTTCCAGAAGCTAGGCTGAAGTCCTCTTCCGTGAGTGGTACCATCACTTTGGAAAACTATAGGCCTCCAGGTTTACTGGCTGAATGCCTTGCTGTCATTTCCCCACTGAGCTTGGTTCGTGGATTCCCTCCTGTTTCTTGTGGCTTTGCTGGCTCTCTGCCTTCTCCTCCTCACTTGTCCCTGCTTTTCCCTGTGCCTGTATAATACCTTCTTCCCATTCGCAGACTATGGCCAAACCTTCTGAGCCAGCAGGAGACCAAGGACTGGCTTTTCTGCCTTTTCCCCTCTAAGGCGTGAGGAGAAGGTGGTGAGGGAGAGCTTGAATCAGATCTGGACTGTGCCAGATCTGATTCCTTTTTTCCTATGCCATTTTTCCTATCTAAATTGTCCCGTCCCACCCGGTAAGAGCTATTTGCTCCATGGAGAAAACATACAGGTACCATACAGAGAAAGGGTTAACCTTCCTGTAACTTTGACCCCAGTCCAATCCCTTTGGATCTGATTGGGGTTAAAGTGCACCCTTCCTTCTGACACCTCTTCCTGCTTTTAGCTTTTTATCTCCACCCCCCCCCCCTTGTGGGAAACCTGATTTTGGATCTCCTGCCATTAGCAGGAATCTGTACAGCAAAGCATCTCTCGTGTTCAGACTCAAAGTCTCTTCCTTTTTCTGCCTTCCTGGCTGTTCCCACTTTGTCTCCTAACCCTGCAAGCCTTTACAGAGATTCCCAACTCCACCAGTCCCTGTAACTGCTCCTTTCTTTACACCTGCCTTCCCAGTCTGAACTGCTTTCTTGGAATCTACATTAGCTTGCCATGTTAATTTATGGTTTTGCTTCACTTGTTAGATACTGAGGTCCAAATTTGTAACTTTGAGGCTGTGTGCTAGCATTGTGGATGTGTAACTTTTGTGAGCTTTAACTGTGCCTCCAGTTTGACTTTTTCAGGTATCACACATTTGGAAAACACTGTGTTAAATGCAGGCAAGTCAAATATTTGTCCTTGCTCCTGATGAAATGCAAACAGTGTAGCCTTTGGTGCTGAACCAGGTACCAAGTCCCTGTCTTAACGCAATAGTAAATTCTACATTGGAAGACCCTTTAAATGTGCGTCCTTAAGCCTTCATGTTAGTTGCCACAAAGGACAAATAGAAAAAGTAATCTTGGGCATGGAAGAGATTTGGCAAGATGAGGGACTGCTTATGTGGTTGAGTGAAATGCTGAACTTCTAGTGCAACAGAGAAAAAGTGAAATTTAATGGTTTTAACGAAAAGACCCCCAAATCTATCATGTCATCTTTCAGCTCAGCAGATGTTCGAGTGCAGGGATGGAGAACCTGTGGCTCTTGGGATGTTGCTGGACTACAGCTCCCATCATCCCTAACTGTTGGCCATGCTGCCTGGGGCTTGAAGTCCACAGGTTCCTCATTCCTGTAATTGTGAGAGAGAGGCTGTGGTGTGATGGGAAGATCCAGTGGAGGCAAAGTGATATCTTGATTTGAACCTAAGTAAGGGTGCGTGCGCTTGAATACTTCTATATCAGCTTAGGACAGCTCCAATATAAGTCATCTTGCAATACTTTAATTTGTGTTATTTTTGTGCCAAGCTGCTGTTCCAGTTCAGTCCCTCATGGTTGTCTTAATAGGCCTAACATTTGATGCCCTAACATTGTACTTCTCATTTTCTTTTGATAGAGGGCTGTGGAAATCCTTTTAAGAATGCAAGAAGAGCCCTTCTTGATCAGTCCAAAGGTCCATCTGTCCCAGAGTTCTGTTTCTGTCAGTTGGCAGCCAGATCCCTCTGTGAAGTTCATAACCAGGGCATGAAGGCAATAGCCTTCCGCTATTGTATGTCACCAGCAACTATTTTTCAAACGTAGACTCCCTCTGACCATGGAGGTTCCTTTTAGCTGTCATGGCCAATGGTGATTGATAGACCTATCCTACATGCATTTGTCTAATCTTTTAAGCTCTTGGCTATCACCATATATTTACAGCAATGAATTCCGTCAATTAATTTTGTGTTGTGCAAAGAAAAGTACTCCCCTCTCGGTTGCCCTGAATTCTCTGAATTTCTCAGTCCTGAATTGATAAAGCTCAGCAATTTCATTGGATGACCTACAAGTTGTAGCACACAGGTGGCACTCCAGATGTTGTTGGACTCCTAACTCACCAGTCCCAGCCACCATGGCCAATGGTCAGAGATGATGAGAGCTGGAGTCCAGCAACATCTGGAGTGCCACAGATCCCTCATTCCTGTTCTGACATTACAAGAGAAGGAGGCTGGTCTCTTCTCACTTTCTCTGCACCATTCAGAACTTTATAAACCAGTCATGCCCTGACATTTTTTTTTCTAAACAGAGAAGGCCTGTCCTTGAAGCGCAGGCAGTTCAACCCTTTGATCATTTTGATTGTCCTTTCCTAGCTCTATGATACCTCTTTTTAAATGGGGCTACCAGAACTGTACGTACTTCCAAGTCTTATGCCCTGGCATCAGCTGCAGCTAGAGTGAAATGGGACGTGCTTCCAGGCAGCCTTTCCTCAGACGGTATAAGACCTGGTTGCCTCTTATCAGGAGACACTGATCTTTATTGCCCCATTCAAGTCCTTCCCAACCTCTCCCATCCAATGAACACTGGCTGCATTGTTTTTTAGATCATGAAGCAGTGCCATTAAACATACAGCTGTTTCCTCAAATAGGTAAACTATTCATACCTGGTGTGTCATCTAAAATTCATATATAGCTTTGCTAATGTGACTACTATGTTTTTCTTCTGCTCTCTGCTGTACATGGGGCGGGAGCTGGTGGGCACTAGAAATAGAGCCCAGCAAGAGCTTGCTTTTATATTTTCAAAGAGAGAGCAGCTTCTTCTTCTTTCCCTTGCTGTGCTTTGAAGCAGGCACAAAACTAACACAGTTTGTCTACTGTGAAGAATTTCTAAAGGCTGCTATGGATTATGTCCCATTGAAAAGAGTTGGACTTACTTCTGAGCCAACACGCGTAGGGTTCTGCTGTGTTTCTTCACTGCAAGATGGCCACTTATTTATTTCTTGCTTGGATTTATATCCCAATCTTTTCATCACTTTTGCGCAGGAATTATTGTAGTATACTTTGTAGGTCAGAATTTTTGCTAAAAAGTGCCTTGATAAAAGGACTTTCCCCCAAATACCACTGGTGATCCACAAGCTTCATTCAGGTGGTCTGTGGCATGTCCAGAAAATTACAATTAAAAATCATATGGCATCTATCACAGCACAGTACAGTTGCTACAACAAGCAGAAAAATCGCTGTGGTCTGCCAAGACCCTCAGCACTTCACAAGTGGTCTGTTGGGCAGAAAGTTTGGGAACCACTGGTTTAAAAGAGAGTACAATAAACATACAGTTATAAAGCAGCAGCCAGCAACAATTATCTGAACCTACCCCAACAAAATACAGCAGCTAAATCTCTTCTATGCCCATTACTGGTATCAATCCCTTTTTCTTTTCTCTTTCCACCTCCTTAAAAGATGTAACATTCTGAGGAAGAGTTCTGTCATTCTCAGCTGACTTTTGTGACTTTCAATAGGCCCCAACAACAGTTTTGTTAGTGCTCCTGTTTGGATTTTTTCCCTAATTGATCAACATGGCTACCTTAAGAATAGGGATGGAAACAAGTTCTGTGGCTGAACAACATCAGTATTTTTTTTAAGTTGTTTTTCGGCCACAGAACTTGTTTCCAACCCTATTCCTGAGTGCTGTTCTCTTTATTTTTTTCTGCCCTCTACAGCTTCTGCAAATAAAACCAGCATGAAATTGTTTCTAGTTCTCATGGCCTTTGGGGATGAGGAGAACAGTTTGAACCACAGTTTAACCATAGCCTTTTTTCCCTGGGACAAAGGTCACTTTTCTGTGGTGATCCCATATCAATAACCTGGACTGCCCTGCTTGGTAGACAGAGGACTCAGCCAGACTCTTGTCTAAAAACATTGAGACTGCAACATGTTCTTTTTCAACAAGGGAAAAGCACAGATTTGTGTTGAATGCTGTCACCAACAGCACTGCGTAAGAAATCAGCTTTACTTTAAAAGAGACCTACATGTGCTCCCCTGATCTCATTGGAAGAAGGGCAGGCTAAATATGTTATAAAATGAAATTGGGAGAGGGCCTCTTGCTCTACTCAACCTAAAGCCCACAAAAGATTCATTTCTTTTATTTACACATGATTTATCTGCATGAATGTGTGGGTGCTAGGCTAAATGTGGTGAAACAGTTGTATTTTCAGCAGTAATAAGAGAACAGAAGTGGCGTATATTACAGTGTTTTGAAGATGAGCATCTGTTAATGGAGATGGCAATATGAACTATGGCCATCACATGTGCTCATAAAGATGTGTGGTGTAATATTTGCACTGTACTCTGCTGGAGAGATTTCGGTGATTTCAGTTGATTCTACCCACGTGACTTTTCCTCATGATCATGACAGGTAGGAATGGACTCTTAAATAAAAAGGAAAGGAAAGGTGATGAGATTCACTGGATATACAATTAACATCTGTGCTGGGCACAAATTGCATAATTGTAACTTTGTTGTTATGCTCATGGTGTTCAAGAAGAAAAGCATGGCCAGTCAGTTTGTTCAGATGATTCTTCTCCTGTATGAGCTGTGAGATGGGGAGAAGGATTGGCACATGCTTCCTCCTAACCTTTCCCTCGTACTGCATGGGATTTCTAGTTCCAGAGTACCTTTCTACACATTTTATATATATATATATTTATTTAATTTATACCCCGCCTTTCTTTTCATGAAACCCAAGGTGGCTTACATATGGTTCCCAGGTGGGAACCCATCCAGGCACTTGACCAGACCTGACCCTGCTTAGCTTCAGCAAGGAGCTGACCTTATGTGTCATCAGACCACAGCCTGTGACCATCTCATATGGTGTGATGATGGGGGAAAGAGTGGAAAGGAAGTGCACGCAGTGGCAGAAGAGAATTATCATACAAGTAGGTGTTGAAGGTTGCAGTCTACCTCCCATAAAATTCTGTAGCAAAACCATTTATTTTGATGGATTGCATTTATGACAGGGTGGGTATCCTGAGGCCTTTCGAATGTTGTTGGACTCCCAACTCCCATCAGCCCCAGCTAGTCTGGCCCATGTTCAGGGAGGATGGGAGTTGTAGTTCTAGAAGGCTGCAAGTTCCCCACCCCTGATCTATGGCATTTAGCCATGACTGGGAGTGGCATATTCTGGGATGCACTCTTTTTAGGAGCAATATGCTCTGCTAGGCTATATATATTCCACAATGAGGGTTGCCAGGCTCAGGGCCTGAGACTGATCCTGCATCTTTAGGAGAAGAGAAAGTCAGCCAAGTGCAGGTGTTCTTGCAACCCTGTAATGGGAAAAACCACAAGGTGGAATTCTCCCTTCCTCCTCCACAACTTTTAAAGATACAGAAGACCTCTTGGTTGCGAAGCCCGGCCTCCAAGAGGTCTTCTGTATCTTTAAAAGTTGTGGAGGGGGAAGGGAGAATTCCACGTTGTGGTTTTTCCCATTACAGGGTTGCAAGAACACCTGCTCTTGGCTGACTTTCTCTTCTCCTAAAGATGCAGGATCAGTCTCAGGCCCTGAACCTGGCAACCCTATCCACAATGCTTTTGTAATTTAATTTTGTAATTTAAATGTGAGGGCATGGATGAAAGCAAACAAGCAGAAAAAATAATATTGCTAAACAAAACCTTTTATCTGGATATTCTATATGTAGTTGTATTGTTTTAGTGTCTTTGTTAAATCAAATGAACTTTGGTGTATGACAAGTTAAAAAAGATGGTGCTGAGAGGGTCGGTAGAGGAACAATAATAGATGGGGCAATGTTTGTGAGTATGCTTGTGGGTGATTGAGCACTTTGATATGCATAGTAACATAGTCTAGAGATGTGCATGATGCTCTGTAATTGACAGGTAAAGGAGGGAGGTACTTGACTGCTTGCTAGACCTCTTACGCTTTTTTTTTTTGAATGGGATAAAGCTCCAGTAATTGATGGCACCAGGATTAATGGTTTCAAAGATGTGTAATTAAAGGGCCAGGGGTGATGCACTGCTAACCCGATCAGTGCAGTGGAGGTTAGGGAGGTTGAGTGTTTTGAAGGTAATGTGTCTTCTCTAGAGTCGCATCTTGGGTGGGATATCCTGGAGCTTGTTTCAATTGGCTGCTCCCATTCAGCAACGGGATGATGCAGTTAGATATGCAAGTGCAAAAGGCTAAGTTTAAATAGTGAGTAATAGTGGTTACCTGTGGTCCTTTTCAAAACCACAGACATGTGGAGATCTTTATTCTTAAATGAGAGTTAGCTGAGATTCTAAGTAAGCTGAATTCTGTACTCAGACAGTATCATATCACGTCTTCTGGTGTCTCTGTGTTCCTGTGGTAGTACAACATGCACAGAGCACACACTATTTCTCTGCTGCAAAGGTGTCATATTTAGGAAGGTGAAATTGGCAGCTGAGTGCCCTCACCACAGTTGTGTGTGGTGGTATACTATTGTTGTTGTTGGTTTGTGGATGAACTTTGCAGAAGGGCAGGAACTTGAGTACTTGGGTATTAGGACTCTACAAGAATTATTGGCCGTTATGACTATCTGAAACCTTTCCAGGATACAGTGTAAACTCAGAGTCTTTGAGATAGAAAAAGACAGGGAACTTGCACAGTGAATTAGAATTCATACTTCGCTTGCCTAAGAAGGGGAAGAATAGCCTCCATCATGGGTTTAGCTAGTTCCAGCTGCTCAGCCCCACTCTCTTGTCTCAGAGGACATCAGATAAAGTTGCTGCCTAGTAGGCAGAAGCCAAAGGTGTTGACCAAGGAAGTCCAAGGACGATGGCAGGAAATGCACCATAGGGACACCGTGCTATCTCTGCTCCTGATCCAGACTTGAATTTTATTTTTATTAAGAGAATCTTCTGTAAGTCACTTTGAGAGCCTCTCTGGTCTATAAAGCAAGATATAAGTATTCTAAATAAATATATGCCCCAAATATGACATTGAAGTCTCTTCTATGTCACTATGTATTCTAGGATTTTTTTAAAAGGTGGTATATTAAACCAGAAAAACCCTTCAATAAATAATTCTAGTGCCCTCCCTCACCTCATGAGCTTACACACTGTCAGTGTATACAGGGGTAGGCAAAAGGTAGAATCATAGAATAGTAGAGTTGGAAGGGGCCTACAAGGCTGTCGAGCCTAACCCCCTGCTCAATGCAGGAATCCAAATCAAAGCATTCCCGACAGATGGCTGTCCAGCTGCCTCTTGAATGCCTCCAGTGTCGGAGAGCCCACTACCTCTCTAGGTAAGTGGTTCCATTGTTGTATGGCTCTTAACAGTTAGGAAGTTTTTCCTGATGTCAGGTAGATCAGGATCAGCTTCAATCCCTGGCATCGTCATAGAGAGCTGAGAAGGGCTTTTTCTGTTGTTTCAGGCAGTAATCCTGAATCTTCTGTCTGTCTGATCTACTTCTTGTTGGGTAAATGTAATAATTGGTGACTGGATGCACTAATTCGTGTATAAGTATGATGGAGATGGGGAAAACAGTCTGAATGCAAATATTTCTCAGCACTGCCTTACTTGCAGTGGGTTGTGCATTTGAATATCCATGAGCACAACTAATCATGTATTAGCAAAACCTGGACATTGTCAAAATAGGCAATATAAACAACCAAAGCAATAATTTTGTGCCTGTACTTTCCAGAATGGTCTGTGTGCATCAAGAGCCACATTTGATCATCTCTTCTCAAATTGCACAGATGCTCAGACATCACGGCAAGACAGCAAAATTGACTGGAAATCATGGGACCACCAGTAATATTGCACTTGTAAAATATCATGTGTCAGCCTGCTGCTATAATGTGCATCCTTATATATGCTTTCCCAGGGTGGAGGAAAACACATGTACAGAAATTGTAGAGAAAAGCAAGGACATCCAAGGTACTCTAGATTTTTCCATGGATATCTGAGAGAATGGGGAAGCAAAGCAGAAAAATCAATGAAAACAAGGGGACAGGAGTAACACAAGGTTGCTGTTAGAATGGTAAAGTAACCTCATGAAGAGTGATGACGTGAGTCAAAGATCTGTCTCTAATAATGGTACCATTTGTGTCACTGTAGCACACGCATCTGTGTATGTGTTAGGGATAGTGCTCAGAAACTGGTTGTGTAGATATAGATATATCTGAATTCATATCCATAGAAAATGTTTGTCTAACATTAGATTTCATTAACTAGAACACCTGCCCCATTTATACAAATTTATGGTCATTCAAATGCTCTCCAGATGAATGGGATAAATGAGATTGTGTTGGTGGAGAATTAAAAAAAACAGCACACACCAGGCTGTCTCTGAAGCCTAGCGACTCTATACAGGCCTTCTATGGAAATGATATTATGAACATGCTGCTTTAGGCAATTTGTACTCCCTCTTCTTGCAGGATGACAACTCTTTAATGAGCAGCTGCTGAAAGTAGATGAAAACACATACAATTAACTCTGGGGAGAGGGAAAGCATTGGTCCAATACTGTAGTAAGAAGTGGTTTTGCATAGAGCTGGGAGTGCTCTGTGTTTATTTATTTATTTATTTATTTTATTTCATTTTTAAACCGCCCATAGCGAATAGCTCTCTGGGCGGTGTACAAAAGATTAAAAGTACAGAAATACAAAATATCACAATAAATAAACTGAAACAAAGAGATTTAAAATTGTAACATTAAACGCATTAAAATGCCTGGGAGCATAGCCAGGTCTTAACCTGGCGCCGAAAAGATAGAAGCGTCGGCGCCAGGCGTATTTCTTCGGGGAGGCTATTCCACAATTCGGGGGCCACTACAGAAAAGGCCCTAGATCGAGTAACTGTCCTCCGGGCTTCCCGATGGGTTGGTACCCGGAGGAGGGCCTTAGACGCTGAGCAAAGTGACCGGGTCGGTTCATAGCGGGAGAGGCGTTCCACAAGATACTGCGGTCCCACGCCGTGCAAGGCTTTATAGGTCAAAACCAGCACCTTGAATCTGGCTCGGAAGCAAATAGGTAGCCAGTGCAAACGGGCCAGAACAGGTGTTATATGCGCTGACCGGCTGGTCCTCGTCAGCAGTCTGGCTGCTGCGTTTTGCACTAGCTGAAGCTTCCGAACTGTCTTCAAGGGCAGCCCTACGTAGAGCGCATTACAGTAATCCAACCTAGAAGTTACCAGAGCATGAACAACTGAGGCGAGGTCATCCCTGTCCAGATAGGGGCGTAGCTGGGCTACCAACCGAAGGTGGTAGAATGCATTCCTTGCCACCGTGGCCACTTGCGCCTCCAGAGACAAGGAAGGATCGAAAAGAACCCCAAGACTACGAACCTGTTCCTTCAAGGGGAGTGTAACCCCATCTAGAACAGGGTAAGCATCCACCATCTGGGCAGGGAAGGCATTCACCAACAGTGTCTCAATCTTGTCTGGATTGAGTCTCAGTTTATTAGCTCTCATCCAGTCCATTATCGCGGTCAGGCAGTGATTCAGCACATCCACAGACTCACCTGTAGAAGATGAAAAGGAGAAATAGAGCTGCGTGTCATCAGCGTACTGGTGGCAACGCACTCCAAAACTCCTGATGACGGCACCCAGAGGCTGCATGTAGATGTTAAAAAGCATGGGGGACAAAACCGACCCCTGAGGGACTCCACAATGGAGAGTCCAAGGAGTCGAGCAATGTTCCCCAAGTACTACCTTCTGGTGACGATCCGCCAAGTAGGAGCGGAACCACTGCCAAGCAGTGCCTCCAACTCCCAACTCCGCGAGTCTCCCCAGAAGGATACCATGGTCGATGGTATCAAACGCCGCTGAGAGATCAAGGAGAATCAACAGAGTCACACTCCCTCTGTCCCTCTCCCGACAAAGGTCATCATACAGGGCGACCAAGGCTGTTTCAGTGCCAAAACCAGGCCTAAAACCGGATTGAAACGGATCCAAATAATCGGTCTCATCCAAGAGCACCTGGAGCTGACCGGCAACCACCCGCTCCAGAACCTTGCCCAAAAAGGGGACATTCGCCACCGGTCTATAGTTGTTCAGGTCATCTGGGTCTAAGGAAGGTTTCTTTAAGAGAGGTCTTACTACTGCCTCCTTGAGGCTACTAGGGACTACTCCCTCACTCAAGGAGGCATTTATCACTTCCTTGGCCCAGCCGGTGGTAGTAGTCCTGCTAGCCTTCACTAGCCAAGATGGACAAGGATCTAGAGCAGACGTGGTCGCCCGCACCAATCCAAGTACCTTGTCCACTTCCTCAAGCTGCACCAACTGAAACTCATCCAATAATGAAAGACAAGACCGTGTTCTGGACACTTCAATGGATTCGTCTGTCATAACATCGGAGTCTAGGTCCCTACAGATGCATGCGATTTTATTTTGGAAGTGCCCTGCGATGTCGTTACAGCGAGCTTCAGATGTTTCAATAGTATCTCGAGGACCAGAATGTAAGAGTCCTCGTACAACCCTAAAAAGCTCTGCAAGGCGGCAGAGAGATGTCCTGATAGAGGCAGCGAAGTGAAACTTCTTTGCCGCCCTTACCGCTTTTATATACGACTTAGTAGAGGCACTTACCAAAGCATAACTGCATCCGTCTGGAGTTCGTCTCCATCTGCACTCCAGCCTCCTTCTCTCTTGCTTCATCACTCTCAGCTCCGGGGTATACCACGGAACTGTATGAGCTCTGCATCGAAGAGGGCACGCGGGAGCAATCGTGTCAATAGCCCGGGCCATCTCCGTATTCCACAGTTCGACCAAGGCCTCGACAGGAGCGCCAGTACTATCAGCTGGAAAAACTCCCAGAGCCGTCTGAAAACCAATAGGATCCATAAGCCTCCGAGAGCGGACCAACTTAATAGGTCCCCCACCCTTGCAGAGGGCAAGAGTCGTCGTAAGTCTAAAACTCAGCAGGCGGTGATCTGTCCATGACAATGGAGTAGATGAAAAACACCCCACCTCCAGATCACCATTTCCATGACCAGTGGCGAAGATCAAATCAAGAGTGTGACCCGATACATGCGTTGGGCCAGTAACAAATTGAGACAGCCCCATGGTTGTCATGGAGGCCATGAAGTCCTGAGCTGCGCCAGATAAAACAGTCTCGGCATGAATGTTGATGTCCCCCAACACCACAAGTTTGGGGGACCTCAGCAATACCTCCGAGACTATCTCTGTCAGCTCAGCTAGGGAAGCTGTTGGGCAGCAAGGTGGGCGGTACACCAACAGGATTCCCAGTCTGTCTCCTTGACCCAGCACAAGGTGGAGGCACTCTAGACCAGTCGCCATCTGGACAGGATGCCTGGTGAGAGAGAAAGTACTCCTATAGACCACAGCGACCCCGCCTCCCCGACCCTCAGGTCTACCATAGTGCTGCACCGTATACCCAGGTGGACAAAGCTGAGAGAGAGCAACTCCTCCCTGCTCACCCACCCAGGTCTTGGTTAGACATGCCAGGTCGGCACCCTCATCCACAATTAAGTCGTGGACAAGGGAGGTTTTATTATATACCGACCTGGCATTCAAAAGCAGCACCTGGAGATCTAAGGGCTGGCTGATAGAACAACCAGCAGTTCTGTGGCCTTGAGGAGATAACGCATCAAGATTCTTAGAGGCATAGAAGGTTCTAACATTCTCTGGACCTCATCTTTCTCTGAGACAGGGGAATTTCCTCTTCTTCCTGAAGAAATGGAAAACCAATAGGAATTACGTTTCCTATCTTAAGCTTGTGAAACTTGAAGCCAAAGGGATAGTAGTGGAGGCTGTACGTGTACTTAAAAAAGTATTTTGCATTGGCTTGCATTTCATTAAGACTGTATGTACAACCGCTGGCATACAAAGATTTGAGGTGTGATTTGAGGGACAACTTGTATCATGACCCACATTTGGGGTCTAGACCATGGGTTGCTAACCTGAGAACCTTCACGTGTTCTTGGACGACAGTTCCCATCACCTCCAGCTACCATAGCCAGTAGTCAGCAACTGGGAGTTGTAGGGATTTGTTAGGCACTGGGGAACATTTTGGGACAAGCCAGGCCTGTACAAAAGGGACGGGCTCCACTTGAACCAGAATGGAACCAGACTGCTGGCACTTAAAATTAAAAAGGTAGCAGAGCAGCTTTTAAACTGACTGAGGGGGGAAACCCGACAGGAGCTGAGAAAGGTCCGGTTCGGAATAAACCTCCCCCCTGGGATAAAAACCAAAGAAATGATGAAATTTTAAAAGGGGTAGGCCTAGAAGTAGGCATTGTGAGAGCAGGGGCACAGGATGTAAATTCAGAAGAGCAAAATTACCACGGGCCTAACCACAAGTGCCAAAGACACTTGAAGAGAGACACTGCTTACAAGTGCCTGTACGCTAATGCTAGGAGCCTCCGAACCAAGATGGGAGAACTGGAGTGCTTGGTCTTAGAGAAGAGCATTGATATAGTGAGCATAACCGAGACCTGGTGGAATGGAGAAAACCAGTGGGATACGGTTATCCCTGGATATAAACTATATCGGAAGGACAGGGAAGGACGTATTGGTGGTGGAGTCGCTCTATACGTGAAAGAAGGCATTGAATCCAGCAAGCTCGAAACCCCAAAAGAGGCAGACTCCTCCACAGAATCGTTGTGGGTGGTGATACCATGCCCCAGGAGGGACTTAATACTGGGAACGATCTATCGTCCTCCTGATCAAAATGCTCAGGGAGACCTTGAGATGAGATATGAAATTGAGGAAGCATCCAAACTAGGAAATGTGGTAGTAATGGGTGACTTCAACTACCCGGACATAGACTGGCTGCATATGTGTTCCAGTCATGACAAAGAAGCAAAGTTTCTAGATATTCTAAATGACTATTCCCTAGATCAGTTGGTCATGGAACCGACCAGAGGGACGGCAACCCTGGACTTAATCCTCAGTGGGGACCGGGACCTGGTGCGAGATGTAAGTGTTGTTGAACCGATTGGGACCACAGTGCTATTAAATTAAACATACATGTAACTGGCCAATTGCCAAGAAAATCCAACACGGTCACATTTGACTTCAAAAGAGGAAACTTCACAAAAATGAGGGGATTGGTAAAAAGAAAGCTGAAAAACAAAGTCCAGAGGGTCACATCACTCGAAAATGCTTGGAAGTTGTTTAAAAACACTATATTAGAAGCTCAACTGGAGTGCATACCGCAGATCAGAAAAGGTACCGCCAGGGCCAAGAAGATGCCAGCATGGTTAACGAGCAAAGTCAAGGAAGCTCTTAGAGGCAAAAAGTCTTCCTTCAGAAAATGGAAGTCTTGTCCGAATGAAGAAAATAAAAAAGAACACAAACTCTGGCAAAAGAAATGCAAGAAGACAATAAGGGATGCTAAAAAAGAATTTGAGGAGCACATTGCTAAGAACATAAAAACCAACAACAAAAAATTCTATAAATACATTCAAAGCAGGAGACTATCTAGGGAGACAATTGGACCCTTGGATTATAAGGGAGTCAAAGGTGTACTAAAGAACGATAAGGAGATTGCAGAGAAGCTAAATGAATTCTTTGCATCTGTCTTCACAGTGGAAGATATAGGGCAGATCCCTGAACCTGAACTAACATTTGCAGGAAGGGATTCTGAGGAACTGAGACAAATAGTGGTAACGAGAGAGGAAGTTCTAAGCTTAATGGACAATATAAAAACTGACAAATCACCGGGCCCGGATGGCATCCACCCGAGAGTTCTCAAAGAACTCAAAGGTGAAATTGCTGATCTGCTAACTAAAATATGTAACTTGTCCCTCGGGTCCTCCTCCATGCCTGAGGACTGGAAAGTGGCAAATGTAACGCCAATCTTCAAAAAGGGATCCAGAGGGGATCCCGGAAATTACAGGCCAGTTAGCTTAACTTCTGTCCCTGGAAAACTGGTAGAAAGTATTATTAAAGCTAGATTAACTAAGCACATAGAAGAACAAGCCTTGCTGAAGCAGAGCCAGCATGGCTTCTGCAAGGGAAAGTCCTGTCTCAGTAACCTATTAGAATTCTTTGAGAGTGTCAACAAGCATATAGATAGAGGTGATCCAGTGGACATAGTGTACTTAGACTTTCAAAAAGCGTTTGACAAGGTACCTCACCAAAGGCTTCTGAGGAAGCTTAGCAGTCATGGAATAAGAGGAGAGGTCCTCTTGTGGATAAGGAATTGGTTAAGAAGCAGAAAGCAGAGAGTAGGAATAAACGGACAGTTCTCCCAATGGAGGGCTGTAGAAAGTGGAGTCCCTCAAGGATCGGTATTGGGACCTGTACTTTTCAACTTGTTCATTAATGACCTAGAATTAGGAGTGAGCAGTGAAGTGGCCAAGTTTGCTGACGACACTAAATTGTTCAGGGTTGTTAAAACAAAAAGGGATTGCGAAGAGCTCCATAAAGACCTCTCCAAACTGAGTGAATGGGCGGAAAAATGGCAAATGCAATTCAATATAGTGTAAAATTATGCATATTGGAGCAAAAAATCTTAATTTCACATATACGCTCATGGGGTCTGAACTGGCAGTGACCGACCAGGAGAGAGACCTCAGGGTTGTAGTGGACAGCACGATGAAAATGTCGACCCAGTGTGCGGCAGCTGTGAAAAAGGCAAATTCCATGCTAGCAATAATTAGGAAAGGTATTGAAAATAAAACAGCCGATATCATAATGCCGTTGTATAAATCTATGGTGCGGCCGCATTTGGAATACTGTGTACAGTTCTGGTCGCCTCATCTCAAAAAGGATATTCTAGAGTTGGAAAAGGTTCAGAAGAGGGCAACCAGAATGATCAAGGGGATGGAGCGACTCCCTTACGAGGAAAGGTTGCAGCATTTGGGGCTTTTTAGTTTAGAGAGAAGGCGGGTCAGAGGAGACATGATAGAAGTGTATAAAATTATGCATGGCATTGAGAAAGTGGATAGAGAAAAGTTCTTCTCCCTCTCTCATAATACTAGAACTCGTGGACATTCAAAGAAGCTGAATGTTGGAAGATTCAGGACAGACAAAAGGAAGTACTTCTTTACTCAGCGCATAGTTAAACTATGGAATTTGCTCCCACAAGATGCAGTAATGGCCACCAGCTTGGATGGCTTTAAAAGAAGATTAGACAAATTCATGGAGGACAGGGCTATCAATGGCTACTAGCCATGATGGCTGTGCTCTGCCACCCTAGTCAGAGGCAGTATGCTTCTGAAAACCAGTTGCCGGAAGCCTCAGGAGGGGAGAGTGTTCTTGCACTCGGGTCCTGCTTGAGGGCTTCCCCCAGGCACCTGGTTGGCCACTGTGAGAACAGGATGCTGGACTAGATGGGCCACTGGCCTGATCCAGCAGGCTCTTCTTATGTTCTTAACATCTGGGTGGCCATTGGTCTAGATTGTGAGAGAGATGCCCACCAAGATCTGTCACAGCAGAGTGGGATTTCACATAATTTCCCTCCCTCTTTTTTGCAAATGTTATTTTGGAATTTTTGCATAATTCTGCTACTGCTAACGAGTGAGGATCAAGGAGCTATACTAGACACTAAAACTCTGCCCTTCATGCACTACAACCTTTACTTATTTTAACAACTCCTCTATCTTCTGAGACTTAAGCAGGTATTGTCTATACAGGGCGTCAGCAGCAGCAGCAGTGTGAGGAGATGAGAGCCAACAACAGTAATCCCCTCTTCTTCCTGGTAGCTCCACCCTCACCCTCCTTTGGTGTCTGCCATGTGTTTTATAGGCGAGCCTGTAAGACACTCTGGCGCTTCAGCAAATGTCTTCCCCTCTCATTTGTAGCAAGGGGAGGTGTCGTCTGCAAGAGGGCTGTGGAGTTGGAGTCAGAGTCGTGGTGTCGGAAGCAATTTTGGGTGGAGTCGGAGTTGGAGTCGGTAGAAATGTACCAACTCCGACTTCAAAATAAAATTAATAATTTAATTTTTTTGTTTTAATGTTTTTTAAGGTCTTTTTATGATGTCTTAAAGTGTTTTTAGTGTTTCTGTTTGCCGCCCTGGGCTCCTGTTGGGAGGAAGGGCGGGATATAAACCAAATAATAAAATAAATAAACAAACAAACAAACAAATAAATAATATACATGTGCCATTTATGAAGGAGTCAGCGTCAGAGTCGGACAGTAGAAAAATAGAGGAGTCGGAGTCGAAGGTTTGATGTACCGACTCCACAGCCCTGGTCTTCAATGGCAGTGGGGAGTAGACAGCATCCAAGGAGTGAAGACTTTTTTTAAAAAAAAATTCTTTACTGTTCACAGCCCCCTCTTGATTACTTCATGGCCCCCAGGTTGGGAACCACTGGTCTATACACTTTCAGGCAACTATACAATCATAAGTACTAGATCAGGGGTTCTCAAAATGTGGTCTGTGAGCTTTGTACAAGTGGTCAAGGCATGTCTGTAAAAATGCAATTAAAAATCATATAACATCTAGCACAGCGTATTCCAATTGCTACGACAGGCAGAAAAAGCATTAAGTGGTCCACCAAGACCTTCAGCAATTTTCAAGTGGTCCTTGGGGAAAAAAAGTTTGGGAATCACTGTACTGCTATATGATGATAATTTAAAAAAAGAAAGCTTGAGATTTTTGAGAAGCTGAATTCTGCACCCAACACAACATTATGTGGCTTTTCTGAGCTCCTGTGAAATTGTGGCATGCAAAGAATCCTGCTTCTGAGTAATGATCAGTAGGAAAGGAGGGGTGGGAAGGAGGGAGGCTTTCCCTTGTATACCCACCTTAGGAGAAGAAAGAGGTGCCGCTGCTGACATTCCTAGTGTGGCGCAACTCGGCTGAGTGACGCAAGGCAAAAGGAGCAGGTGCTTGCTTGTCCCATGTGAGGCAGCTGCAGTGATTCCTCTTCCTTCTCCTGAGATGTGTGTGCAAGCGAAAGCCTCCCTCCTTTCCACCCTTTCTTGCCTTAGAGGCCGCCCGTCCACCAGCGATTCTTGCAGTCCAGCGAGGTTGACCAATAGCAGCGGCAGGCACTTCCTGGGCACTCCGAAGAGCCAGGCCAAAGAGAAGGGACCCAGCTGACACCCACCTCCTGAAAAACTAATGGGATGGTGACCTCCTGCAACCCAGGACCAATACATCAGTGTCAGGATGTTGTGCTAGATGGACTGTGAGTGACTAACCTACCAGATTGTATGGAATATCCTGAATAACTTGAGTAATGGTAATCCTGCAAAAAAACACATGTGAGGGAAAGTGTGCTTTCTTTTCTTTCTGTGACGGGGCCTTGCGCTGTGATGTAGAGTGGGCCCTGACTAGCTGCAGCCTTTCCCAACCAGTGTGCCTCCAGATGTTGTTGGACCACAATTCCCATCTTTCCTAACCATTGGCAATGCTGGCTGAGGCTGATGGGAGTTGTGGTCCAACAACATCTGGAGGCACACTGGTTGGGAAAGGCTGCATCTAGAGTGTTGGGCATGGGCCAGGGAGGCTTGGGTTCAAAATACCCAAGGATTAATTTTTTTAAAAAATTGTTTATAATAGTATTTCTGTCCCACCTTTCTCTGCATTGGCAACAGAAGGCAACAAGCTAGATAAAACAAAATGACACCAAGATATAGTAGTACTTCAGTTAACAAATCCTCCAGGAAATTAACTCCTTTAAACACAGTCATTTTTGTGCGGGGGGGGGGTACACACTCTGCTATAGTAAGAATGTGGCTCCATGTCTATTGGATTGCAGCTGCTGTAGGCAGCTCTCTCATGCGTGGCTGGAATGGTGCTCCTTGCCAGGTGGTGGCCCTGGAAGCACTCTTCACTGCAGACATGTCTGCTCGAGTGTAAGGGGGAGAGAGCGCAAGCACAGGGTGATGGTGGCAGCTGTCCCTTGCCTGCCTGCTCAAGTGTACGGAGAGGAGAACTGTGCTCAAAGCTTTAGATTTCTATAGCAAGATGCTATATGGTAAAAGAAAACAGGCAATGGATCCATTTTGGAGGAAGCCTTTAAATGGTCTGTACGCAAGGCTTACCTGACCTGGTTGTTTCATTTCAGACACTCGTATTGTTAGTTTTGAATAAAAAGTTTGCTGAAATATTTTGAACAACTCTTCTTTTATGTAGTGTAGGAACCTACCCTATTTTTTCCATGTTACTCCTACCTGTCGAACCAAAATTTCTGTTAAAGCGGTAATGTCCAAGAACACATGTACTGTACTTCATTAACTGAGGTATTAATCTAATTAAAATTTGTATTAATATTCCATTGAAGAGTAGATAGCAAGACAGTAAAAACAACAACAGTGCAGAGGCACTTAAACAATAGCCCTAAAATGCCTTAACTAAAAATAAAATAAAAGCAGTTGCTTACATGAGGACAGAGAAGGCACAGGGAGGTCATTCCATCATCATCATCATTTGAATTCATATCCCACCCTTCTTCCCGAAGGAGCCTAGGGTGGCAAACATAAACAAAACAATTTAATAAGACAAAGAAAAACATACTAAAAACAGTTAAAAACATTCCACAATACAAGTACAATTAAAAAAAATTCTAAAACACAGTTAAAAATATTTTGAAACACAGCTAAAAACATTATTTCATTAGTGATATTCAGGTTGCCAGGAACAATCCCCTTCAGCCATCAAATGCCTGGGTAAACAGGAATGTTTTCAAATTCCTCTTGAAATCAGTAGTGATGGAGACAGACACACCTCACTGAAGAGGACATTCCACAAATGGGGAACCACCACTAAAAAGGCCCTGTTATGGGTCAGTGCCAACCGGGCAGTGCTTGATGGCAGCACCACCACCAAGCCCTCGCCCACTGATTGTAGGGTCCGAGATGGTTGATATGGGGAAGGTGTTCCTTTAGATACTTGGCCCCCAAACCATTTAGGGCTTCATATGTTAGTACTAACAACTTGAATTGGGCCTGGTAGCTCACTGGCAGCCAGCGGACACCACAGTGGGAAGGGCCTTTCTCTTGTTCTCACCTATCGAACCTTGTCAGTGATCATGAAGCTCAGGTTTACTCTTCGCTGGGGTGGTAAACTGTGTCTGGGTGGTACTTTCCCATACTGTAGAAGGAGTGGATGTTTCTCTTCCCCCCAAAGGATCCCAATATAAAGAAAACTAGTGTATATGAGAGAAAGCTAGGATAGAACCACTCTGCCTGACATTTAGCTTCCTTTGAGGAGGGAATTGTTTGTATAATGGAGAAACATTCTTTTGAATTGGTACAGACAAGGCTTCGGTTTATCACCTCCAGTTTTCTATGAAGATAAATCGGGGAAACACTCCCTCACACACTCATATGCCCATGTACACCACCAAGAGCTCCTTGGAAGAAGGGTAGGATAAAATGTAACAAATAAAATTAAAAGTTGCTGGAATTCCACTTAGCGTAGAGAGTGTTGGTGAGAGGGAGAGCAAAACCATGCATACGTACAGGAAGGTGAGGGGGGGGGGGAAAGAGAGATTTGAGGAATTCTGTACAAGATGCTTTTTCAGCATGCACGCATGAATGCATGTGTCCATTTTGATGTGGAATCAGTGGTTTGTGGTAGGTACAGAGTGTGAGGCACGCATGCAGGTCTGGTAAAGTGGTTAGGAAAGGAAAAGTCTGGACTTGGAAAAGCCGTCAGAAAATGGAGCAGAGCAGCACTCTAGGCCTTTCAGCTCATAGAGGTGGCATTAGAAAAGAGCTGTCAGTCAGTGAACAAAGGCAGCCTGGAGAGGCCTAAATGACCTTAACATGAGCCAGATTGAACATGTCGTGCTCTGAGGCTCTCCTAAAGGGTGGGGACTCAGACCTCCTCATATAGGGGAAGGCCTGAAGCTTTGGGAATATGAGATTCCTTTTGAACTCCATGCTCAAGGGAATTGTGGTCTGAGGCCTTCATTTTTTGCAGGACCTTACTCCCTGAGGCACACTATAGTGATGTACAGTGTAGCCCAAAGCACAGGGGTGTGTATGTCACACAGAATAAAACAATGATAATTCTTTGGGCTGGTATTCGCTCTTGATGTTTTTTGGCGACACTTGTGTGTGATTGGGAATTGAGTTCCAAAAGTATGGGCCCTGGATAAATGTTGAATATAATTCATTAGAAAGGACAGCATCAGCCTTGCTCATGTATGTATGACAGCTACCTTGAGGTCATTGCCCTTTGCTCCATGGTGAATCAGGCATGTTCATACAATGCTTTTGTTACCCCTAGGTAATTGCATAGATTTCACAGAGTCCAAGGTCAGAAAGGATCAACACATCATCCAGCCTGGCCACTTTTATTTTAATTATAACCTTTCTTTGCCATATTAGCATTTAGTCAAAGCAGCTGCTTGCATACTAAAGCTTTTATATTAGATAAAGGTAGCATCACTTATATTTTTTATCTTTTTAAAAATGTGCAGGAGTTTTTAAAAATAAAATAAAATGACAGCACATAACAAAGCCAATTGACCCAAGAATACATCCCAACTACAGCATAACTACACTTAATGGAGGAGGGGGAGTTTGCTTCAGGGATAGAAGCAGCTGAGGGGAGTATATGTTCCCAAGGCTGGCTCCTGATTTGTTAATTGTGGATAGTGGGGAGCAAGCATTATGTATGCACTGAATCACCAGAGGAAGAAACTATTCTTAACATATGCAGAAGCATAAGGACCTTTTCAGGGTATAAGGGGTATAACGACTAGTTCAATACAACCATTCATAGCTTCTTCCCTTAAGCTATACCATAAGCTGAGTGATAGATCCATGTCTATAGATAGACATTCCTGCAGCTTCTGAACAAGTGATCACTTAAGAACCCTTCTACATTCATATGAAAGGATGAAATATCTTTGGGATGAGATCACCTCTTATGTACAAGCTTCAGATCTTGAATAGACTGTGTGAAGTCCTGCCTCAAATTCTGCTGTATTCTCATCCCCTTCCTCACTCAGTGCAACCCCTTGTCCCAATCATTTTGAGTAGGTGTGGGTGGACTGGATCTGGCCAGCTAACCAGCTCTCAAACACCCTCATCCCCTCCAAGGGAACTTTGACAGGTGGGTGGGACATTGTGACATCATTATGATGTCAGGTGACGATTTCAAAGCTGCAGGGCTTGTTGTGAGTGCTGATTAGTGCTAACAACAAGCCCTGCATTGCTTGTTTCCGCAGGTACAGTTTGAATCCAAGCTGTACCTGCAAATGGTCAACTTCAGAGGGGCTTGCTATCAGCACCAATCAGCTGATCAGTGCTCTCAGTGAGCCCTGCTTGCCAAGGAACAATCAGGACCGTCCTTTGAGCTACTGATTGCTCCTTTGCAGATACAGGGTAGGTGGGCATAGTTTGGGAAAAATAGCTCTGCAGACCATATTAGGACTTCTGATGGGCCTAATTAGGACCACGGGCCAGAGGTTGCCCACCACTGGTTTCAAGTTCTCAGTGGCCTGCCTCACTTTAGGATGTACAAATGTGCAAAAACAAAGAGTTGCAACTGTTTTTAAAATGGGTTTAAAAGTTTTAAAATGCTGCAAAACTGCTCTGGGAAGGGGAAAGGATTTGTGATGTCACAAGGCCACAGCCAGTTAATTGCTATGCATAGACCACTTCTGCTTCTAAGTGGGACAGGTTTTCCCCAGCCGTGCTCTTCGAGAAACAAGAATGTAGTGCAGAGCACAGCAGCTTCTCTTTTCATGTTTGCCTGCACGCATGAGCATTCTGCCCTTTATCTCACATTATATTCCTGCTCGTGGTCTTTCTCCTTACGTTTTACCACAGCATGTTTCCAAACAGTCTCCTCTTCTTCATAATACACTTACTGTCTCTGATGCATTGAATTTGCTAGCCCTTTTCATGTGTGACAGTGGGTAATCTCAGAAGCAAAGGGTGACCAGGACTGCACCATCTGGCCCTGCCTGATGTTGTGATCTTCACTGGTCCCCTCCTTTTGCAATCCACATGATCAGCATGGATATCTGCAAGAAGCATTTGGCTTAACATCCTGGACTTTTCATGTGTACATTAGCTCACATTTGTCCTTTATTATTAGGAATATAGGAACATAGAAAACTGCCTTACACTGAGTCAGACTCTTGGGTCCGTCTAGCTCAGTATTGGCAGTGGCTCTCCAAGGTTTCAGACATGAATTCCGGGGATTGAACCTGGGACATTCGGTATGCAAAGTGGATGCTCTACTTTCCCTATTTTGCCTTTGTAATTTCATTTCCTATTTAAATTTAGCTTGCAAGCTCCTCAGGGCAAGGGTCTTTTTTTTTTTTCTGCATAAATTGTCATGAGGGCTGATGGCGTGGCAAAAATACATAAATCAGTAAAAGATTGCTCTGCAAGATGGAGGGATGTGGAACTATTCCAGTGCTGAAATGTTTATGCACAAGGACTGTGACTTGGAGATCAGGAGCCATCCTGTCTCTATCTGGGGATACAGCCACATGATTGGTACTCAAGGATGTCAGATTTAGATGTGGAAACTATTGCATGAGAAAAAGGGGTTTGTTTTTTTAAAAGAAGTCTTTCTGTTGGTATTTCATTTTATTTTTTTTTATTACAGCCAGTTCTTTTTCTTCAGTGCAGTTTATACCAATAGGTAGGTTAGGCTGAGAGGCAGTGATGGGCCCAAGGTCACACAGTGAGCTTCATGCACAAGTTGTGAATTACTTGCTAACCAAGGGTGTATTCATTTCTAGTGAAGTGGATTGATGGAGTATTTCTAACATTTCCTGAAGCATAGGAGTAAGACCTGGGAGTATGCCTTTTGAGATACAAGTTGCCAGTATTCTTTCTTACAGTGCCCACAGGTAGTATAACACCTACATTACCTGGCTGTGTTTATATTGATTTTCTCTCACACATACCCCACAGCTCCATGGTATCCACAATAGTTATGCTTATTTCTAATATCTGCTGCTACTCTTTGATGAAGTTAAAGCCTGTGGTACACTACCAGTGTCACTGCAACATCTGCCAAAACATGATTGTGTGTGCCAGACTTAGATGAGCTTCCCCACAAGCCTTGTTTGTTCTTTTCCTTTTGTTAACCTTCAGGCTTTGTTATCTGCAGGCTGAGTGGCTCAGATATGTTAATTCTGTCCCTTGGGGATTAATCCAGTGTGTATGTGTGTGTGTTGTGTATAAATTTTCCAGAGCCTGGTTGCCACTGGTGGGGAGCCTAAAATGAATGTAGACTGTTTCCCTGCTTCTTGTACAAGAAGCAGAGAGTTATTAATTCATTGTGATCACATAAGGAAAATGTTTTAACATGAATGGAATTATTGCCTTGCTTGCGTCTTGTTGGTTGTTCTTAGACTAATTTGCCACCATGGGCTTCCTTTTAGAGCCAGGCTTTCAATATTTTATGTGCTTTGATTTTACTTTTTTCTGGGAATAGCATGCTTGAGGGCAGGTTTGAATACCAGTGACCACATTTCATTTTTGTAATAGAGACTGGTGTGGACCATAATTCAGAATGGGTTAGTTTGTTCTATTGTTTTCCCTGGAACAGTTTCTAACTTAGGTCCTTTCCAAGTGATCAGTGCAAAATGCACAGTTGTTGCTAAGGTGTAGTGGGGGGATTGTGATGCTTCAGTTGTTATGATACTGTTGTTTCCCTGAATTCAAGCTGCAATTTTTTTGTGGCTGGGTATTCTCCCCACTCCAGCTAGTGACCCAAATGAGAAAGTGCATTTTGGAAAGTGGTTGTGTGAGTGATAAAGACACCTATTGGATAGCGCCTGTGACAGCATTAGGGATGAGTAAGCGTGGTGACAACAAAGAATACACACATCAGGTAGGGACTAACTAAGCAGATAAACCAAATGGGTACAACTATATCTGTTAAATGTGTGTCTTGCATAAATTTTTTAGAGGCTGTAAAGTTGGTAGGTTTGAAGTTCAACTAGTAGGAGAGAACAGAAGAATGTATCTTTATATATACCAGGTTTGGGGTAGGGAAAATATTAATATGTGTTAAAATCCCCATATTTGTGAAATAACATGTTTATGAAATACCAGTTTGCCATTGCCTCGTAGTTCAGAGCTACAGCTCAGACAGTAGCAAGATGCATGTGGTACATGATATGTGAACCAAAACTCTGCAAAATCACCATTGATATGAGGACTTTGATAATAGGGCTACCAAAGGGCATGCATCTTGCCATGCAAGTGATACCCACTGAGATCACCTCTTCTATACAACTATTAAAGGTGCGGGAACCTTGTCCTCATTTGCATCTGGCCACCCTGAATTGTATCCCTGGATGAAGACATTTCTTGAAACCTGTTGGGCAGATGGTTTGTTTGCACAAATTCTCCTTCCGAACCTGCTTGAGATTTGCCTGGTTTTTGGGGTGTGTGCGTGTTTCAAATGGCCACAGAGTGCCAAACTTGTCAGTGACGTGGAGTGGTGACACACATGGCATGATGATGTCATGTCACATGCCATTTGTGTTACACATTTCAAGAGAGTAAAGAAAGATGGAGCAGTGGCATCTCCTTGCCTCCTTGTAATACTTAGTTTGCACTTGAATGGCTGGTGGTATAAGTGAATCTGATCCAAAAGTAGAGATTATGTCTTTCACAGCCATTTAGGAGCAGGAGGGTAAGGGTTAACTCCTACCTGAGGCCAGTGAAGCCTGCAAGTCAGGTTTTACAGGTGGGATGGGGCTGTCAAATTAGCCACCCTTCCTTCAAAAAGAGTTGCTGATGCCCTGGGGTAAGGTTGCCAGATGTCCTTTATCTTTGAGTAATTGCAATTACTTTAGAAAGACTGCTCTTGCTAAAGAGTATAAAAGCTTCATAAAATATTATGTGTGCTTCTCATTTTAGAAGCCAGTTCTGTATACATCTCTGGGTGACTGTCACTTTCAAGCTCTGGCGTGCCTATTGGCTCGGTTCCTGTCACCATCACAGAATGTTTGTGCATGTTCTGATTGTTGAGAGGCAGGATCCATCATCTTGAATACTGTGTCCAGGTCTGGTCTCCGCACTTCAAGAAGGATGCAGACAAACTGGAACAGGTTCAGAGGAGGGCAACAAGGATGATCAGGGGACTAGGAACCAAGCCCTATGAGGAGAGACTGAAAGAATTGGGCATGTTTAGCCTGGAGAAGAGAAGACTGAGGGGAGATATGATAGCACTCTTCAAGTACATGAAAGGTTGTCACACAGAGGAGGGCCAGAATCTCTTCTCGTTCGTCCCAGAGTGCAGGACACAGAATAATGGGCTCAAGTTGCAGTAAGCCAGATTTCGACTGGACATCAGAAAAAACTTCCTAACTGTTAGAGCCATACGACAATGGAACCAATTACCTAGAGAGGTAGTGGGCTCTCCACACTGGAGGCCTTCAAGAGGCAGCTGGACAGCCATCTGTCGGGAATGCTTTGATTTGGATTCCTGCATTGAGCAGGGGGCTGGACTTGATGGCCTTATAGGCCCCTTCCAACTCTACTATTCTATGATTCTATGATGATCATAATAGTCAGTACAGCAGTTGCTGTGAGAAGTTTTGAAGTCTGATGGGCTGACGGATATATTCAGTACAAGGTATAGAAACAGGAAGAGTGCCATGATATAATACTCGGATCCTAACTCAGGTGTAAAGTTGCAAGAATTCAATTGACAAAGTAGGGTACTAGAAATAGTGAATTTATTATTATTTTTAGAATGTCTGCTTATGCCACCATTATATAAAAGGGATACATTGACATTTTATTCAAAATTTTATTTTTGGGGGTGGGGGTAATTAAAAGGTCCAGAGAACCTTTAAATTGCAGAGGTATCATGCTCCATGTCCTGTGTAGAATCTACATGAAGAATTTTTTTCTGGCAATTTTGTTTTTTGCTGTTTTAAGGGATGTAGCAAAAGAGAGGTGCAGATATAGAATACCAAATACCACAACCCATCAACCTCCTCCCAGTCCTCAGGATGAGGGATTGCTTAGTGGGTCTGGTTAATGACCCCTCTGGTGTCTTAGACAATCAGCGTGAGACAGTCCCTTGAGAGGACATTGGACTTTTCCTGGAAGATGAGGAATCTAGCTTTCTCTTGTGGCAGGTTTTAGGTTATGGCTTGCTGGTGTATTAAAATGTTTCTCAAAAAGTTTCGCCATTTATGTATTTATTTTAAAGCATTTATAAATTGCTTAACAGTTTAAAAATATCTAAGCTGTGTGCAGTCTAAAAAGAGAGTGTTGTAAGAATAAATGGGAGCGAACCATGTACACTGTCCTGAGATCCTCCAAGGAAGGGCAGGATTAAAAAAAGGGGGGGAAGGGGGCAGGAAAGAAATGAATTCTGGCATTTTTGAAATCAACTGAGTTAAATTAGTTTGTCTAAAAATAAGGTGCTGTGCCCACATAGAAGGTTAAGGTGTCTGTATGAATTACACTTGTTAGACATCGAAGTGTGTGAGGATCAGCATAAGCTTGTGTGTGTGTGTGAGAGAGAGAGAGAGACAGACAGATAGAGAAAATTGCAGAGAAAACGGTATTCTTTCTGTGGTCCGGTAATGCACATTCACAAGAGTCCTCAGCCTGACCATATGGGTAAAGCCCTATTTACACGGGCAAATGTACCTGTGGCAAAAGAACAGAACATGTGATCTACATTTCTTATTGGTTGTGCAAGTGCTTGATGGATAGTTACTGTGCTTATTACTATTCTGCAGGAGTTAATACTATCGGTATGCCATTATTTAAAAATCACTCTGGTCTGAGCAATGGCAGAGATCCTGCGCCAGATCCACACAAAGCACTCAGTTCTCCCTGCCCAACAAGAGTCTTTTTTAAGGGAAATGATGCCTTTGGTAAGCCAGACATGTGCTTTCAAAGTTCTGTTCCCTTCGCTCCTTACTCCCTACGACGCCTTTTGAAAGCTCTTTGTATCCTTATCCTCTTCTTGGAAATGGCTCATGATTGAAAGGGTGGGAGATTCCAGAGGCGCCACAGGCCATAGTTCATATGACCCATAGGATCCCCTTCCCTTATAGTATTATAACGGAGGTGCTGGATTATGTAAATTATCCCTACAGATATTGATTACAGTCAGTGGTGACTGGTGTCTATTAGGATTGGTAGGGCGTAAGGCAGGAGGCCAAAAGTTGGTGGAGCCAGAGCCAATGACAAGCATAATTAGGCAGATCCTGTTGTTGTTTTCTTCCCATTTTCCTTTCTGCTGAGTTCTGTAAGTGCAATCCTGAGACTAAGGAGGAAGAAGCTGACAACCAGTGCCACCCTTTCAATTGGTTGTAAGAAGGCAGGCTGGTAGGGGCTGGCTGAAGGCAGACTGAGGTTGGTGGGACGGTGCCCCATTTGCCCTAATGGACCAACCTCCAGTGATAGCAATATTATACTCACTATAAAACCTACAGTATGACAATTACTGTCAGAGCTGCCAATTTGATTTAAAATAAGCCAGTATTTCCTTTTTGGTTACATATATCTCTTGGGCCAGGACAGCCCTGATTGGAATAGCCATTAAATTGATAGAGGGAATGTCTGTAGTTCTTGATAGCTAGCATTTTTCTCATTCTTTAGCTTTCTTTCTCTTGCATGCAACCTCCTCTCCTCATCTGTTTGAGTAGACCATCTCCCTCTCTAGTCTTTGGCTGCCCACTTCCTATGAAAAAGGCAGAAGAGTTCCTGGTTCAGTGTTTACCTCTGGAAGTGTTCCTTTTGTTCTTGCTCAGGCACAGGATGTTCTTTTGCCTGCCTACACAGGGTTCTTTCAGTATTTCCTCATGGAAATAAGGAAGACGTGTTTATTTCTTCCCTCTTTAAGTGAGGAAAGAGACTGAGTGGGGCAAAAGACGTGTTCATGGCCTCTGCAGACACATTGGATCAGGTGGCTTTCTTCCCTGTAGATGGAATATACATGTCATTCCTCTATCACTGTGCTGACCTGCTGCAAAAGAGAACTGGCAAAGTAGCTGTGTTAATTTGTTCCTGCAAAACAGCAAAGGGCATATCTACTCTACAAGCTTGTTTAGCTGTATAGCAATTTAGCTGCCATGGCTTCCCTTTAGGGTTGCCAGGTTCTTGGCCTGAGACTGATCCTGTATCTTTAGGAGAAGAGAAAGTCAGCCAAGCGCAGGTGTTCTTGCAACCCTGTAATGGGAAAAACCACAAGGTGGAATTCTCCCTTCCCCCGCCCAACTTTTAAAGATACAGAAGACCTCTTGGTTGCCAGGCCCAGCCTCCATTGGCTAACTTTCTATTCTCCTAAAGATACAGGATCAGTCTCAGGCCACGAACCTGGCAACCCTACTTCCCTTCCAAAGAATCCTGAGAATAGGTAGTTTGATGAGAGGGCAGAGGGCAGTGCTGGCTCCAGGTCTCTGTGGGCCTCCGGCACAGGGTATCAGTGGGCCCTTGTTCCCTCCATTTCCCTCTCAAACCACATTCCTCCTTCTTTGTGGTCCTACCCCTTTCAAAAAAACAAAAACAAATCTTTGCCAATATTGCAACCCCCTCTTATACAATAGAAATATAAAATTTTGATTTATTTGGGGTAAATTTACCAATTTGGTAGGCCTCAGCTCCTAAGAATTTATTCTGATTTACCATGTTTATGATAGGCAGGTATATGAATAATATCAGAGCCTGGGATCTTCCACTATACTGATAAATCTCATTTTTCGCTGTTTCTGTTGACTTCTCTAATGTTTTTACAGACAAAAAAGTGTGTGTAGGGGGGTTGGATCCATCCTGTCATTTGCAAAGATCTTTGAAAAAAGCACTTCAAATAAACATTTTAATTCTCCATCAGGATTTTCCTTTGACATAGAAAGGTGCCTTATACTGAGTCAGACGACTGGTCCATCTAGTCCAGTACTGTCTACACTGATTGGCAGCAGCCCTCCAGAGTTTCAGGCAGGAATCTCTCCCAGAAGGTCCCGAGGGTTCAGTCCCTGATGGCACGTCTCCTACCTGGAGATGCCATTGGGGACTAAACCTGCAGAACATTCTGCATGCAAAGCAGATGCTGCATTGGCCCTTTCCCTGCACTTACAACTTACTCAACTGTGCTGAGATATTGGGAGGCATGCTAGCATTAATCTTAGAATTCCTTATTGCCACGTGGCACTGTTGTATCAGTACCAGAGCAAGCCAACGACAGAACAGTAGATGAAAGGCTGCTCTCTTAAACAAATACTATTTTAAAAAAATTAAAATTCCATTAAAAAAAAAGCATTCACAATAATTCAGCTGCAATTCACCTATATCTTACTAAGTGTGTATAGTGTACAAAAATGCCACTAAAGCAGCCTTTCCCAACCAGTGCACCTCCAGATGTTGTTGGACCACAATTCGCATCTTTCCTGACCATTGGCAATGCTGGCTGAGGCTGATGGGAGTTGTGGTCCAACAACATCTGGAGGCACACTGGTTGGGAAAGGCTGCACTAAAGGATACTTCCATATCACAGAGCTTACATTAAAAGAAAATAAAACTTTCAGATACTGTAGACCCATATAAACGCAGATGCAACACAATACTCCAGCGTGCCTCAGTCCATCAGAAACCCTCATAAAAATGTCTAATAAAAGGAATCATCTTTGACGTGTAGTGCAGAATAAACACACAGCACTGGGGAAGATTTAATGCTCTTAGTACTACTAATATAGTGCTTTGTATTAAAGACTGAAAAAAGGGGCCTTTCTAGGGACAAACTATTAGTCTCTGAACGTGCCATGTTACCATCAGGTGTTACAAATGTACAAGTTTCCAAGTTAAAGAGACAAATGATAACTAGGACCTCCTGCTAGACCTGTTTTCAAATCCCTGTTCAGCCATGAAGCTCACTGGGTGACCTTAGTTCAGTAACTGTCTATCAATCTAACCTACCTCACAGGGGTGTTGACAGGAAAAAATGGGGAGGAGAAGAACCATCTTTGAGCTCCTTATATAAAAAGCAGGATATAAATGAAAATAATAATAGGAGCTTCCCAGCTACAACTGGGGTGGTGGGGAGGCGAGGTAGGGCGGGAAAGAGAGGGAATTCAGATGCAAAAGCCCCAGTACAGCCCTGAACAATGGAAGCGTGCCTGTAAAAGGAGAAGAAACATCTTAACTAGGGTTGCCAGGTCAGAAGCAACCCAAACCTTGAGATTTTGGGGGCGGGCCCGAGTGATGTCATAGGGCAGGTCCAAGTGATGTCACGGGGCGGGTCCAAGTGATGTCATTAAGCATAATACATTAAGTATCAACAATAGTTGTTTGGTGCATACAATTCATACAAAAATATTTATCTGACTGGAAATTAAGATAGAAATCTTAGCTAAAAGATGGAGCCTGGGTAGGGAACATTTAATCTAGCCAATTTGCTTCTGGCAAAAAGGTCAAGTGCCCTCAGGCCAGGCCAGTCACCAGAAGGCCATTGTAGGAAGAAAGGAGCCTAGTGTTGTGGAGATGGGAGCACTCAGGAGTAAAGATGGATGTCCCCAAAGAGCTGCAATTCTAAACACACTTACTAAGGGACTAAGCCCCATAGAACGCAATAGGACTTACTTCTTAGTAGATATGGTTTGGATTGTGTTGTTGGTAAAGCTTGACTAGGGATCCTCTGCAAAGGTATCCATATCCAAGTATGGTTGGCAACCCCCTGCCTGGAATGCCCTGCCCCTACCTTTTAACATCCAAATTTCTTTACAGATTTGACCCTTCACTTCAGAAAGAGGTCTGAGTAATGAGTAAGAAGATTCTCTACCCTTTTCTGTCTCCCCTGTGGGCTGCTATAAACTCACTTTATCAGCCAACCCAATTCCAGTGAATATAATTGACAGAGAGAAAGCACACATGATTTGGTCTACCTTCATAGGCAGCAGCTTGGGAACAACAACAATTGCAGCCGCACTGCCCAGTATGTGAATTGTCTTTTACCACTATTGGACAGGAAACAAACAACAAGGTGCATCATCAGTGGGTTTAAGAAGGTTGAGCGGAGCGCATGGAATCACTGTTGTTGCTTCTATGGCAGAGCTTGGAAGATTACTTTAAAAAAGTAATAAATTACAGTTACAATTACTTGGCCCAAAAAGTAGTAATTACCGTTACAATTGCAATTGCTCTGCAAGTAACTGATTACTTTACTTTTTCTCAAAAGTAATCACTACAATTACATTTCAGTTACTTTTTTTAAAAAAACTCCTACAAGGTGCTGGCCTTGGCTGCTGCACATCTAAGAAGCCTAAAACAATATTAAAAATAAACACACACACACAGGGGGTAGTAGAATAAAAAAAATTATCCATAAGATTAACATAATGGCATAACAGAATCTCACATCCCCCCAAGCAATGAAGATACCCCAACTCTTGAAATCAAATTTTACACTTGAAATGCTTTTATAATATGTTTCTGTTATGTCTCAAAAGAACAAGATGCTCAAAGAGCATGTCAGACAAGGAATGTCTTTTTACAGTCATTACGTTGCCACCAGTACTGAACAGGCGTTCTACTGTGGCGCTTGAAGGCATGCCTGTGTTGTGCTGCAAAAAACACCGCAGCACACGTGGAAAGCCATGGAGTGATGACACTTCCCTGCTGGGAGACCTCAGGTACCTCACCAGTTCCTCCTCAGCAGTGTCCACTGCTGACTTCTTGCCCTGGGGCAGAAAGTTAAAGAAGTCATCTTCTAAGTCATCTCCTTCCTGGTCTTTATCTGAAGACTGATCACTGTCCTCATTAAGTACACCCATCTTTATTTCAGCTTTCAACAAGGCTTCCATTGTGTATCTAAGAAAGAGAGAGGATATGTTAACACATATATGTTAGGAAACCATCATCTGCTCTTCATTTCCTGATGCTTGTCATGTCCCCTGGTTCAGGGTCCAGCCTGAGCCTGTGGATGATGACATGGAAGGTAGGAAGGTGACCAAGTCACCACACTCATGGGGCAGCACAGCAGACCCTTAAGGATTACCTGCAGCAACCCAAGGTTGTGATGAGGAGCCCCAGGAAGAAAAGGCCCAGCCCCTGCCTACCACCTTAAGCCCTCTGATGCCTCCCTTGAGACAACATTTCCCTTGGAGTAATCCACCCAAAGGGCTTCCCTAATGTTCTTACTTGTTGGTATGGGTGGTGGCCTGACACGATTCCAGTCGATCTAGTTTGAAGCGAGGGTGTACGCAGGCTGCCAGAAGAAGCAGATCCCTGCCAGATCCCCACCTCTCAAGGGTTGTCTGCTGCTGCTTCAGCATTTTGGGAGGAGGGGTGTCATGCATTGGTTCAGGAAGGCCACGTCTCCTTGCCTTTATTGCTTCTTCAATTGCTCTCAGCTTCTCAGGGTGTGCCCTCTGAGGAAGAAGAACAAAGCATGAATCCAAGAAAAAATGGAAGAGGAACTTCACAATTTAAACATAAATAGACAATGGACACTCTTTGAGGACCAGCATGACAAAGGCTTACCTCAAAATGTTTCTTCACATTGGATGAGGATGAAACAGCTGATCTCAGATTTTTGATCCTTGGAAGGCAGTAATTGCATCGTACAACAACATTTTCCCCACTCTGGCTCACAAATGTACAAGCTTTCTCAAAGCCAAACCACGGTACTTGCTGTTCTGCAGATGTGGCTGTGGGGAACTGGCACTGCTTCATGCCCTCCTCCTTCTCGTGCACAGGGCCTCCTTTCTGAACCTCACTTTCTAGTTTTGCCTCCTCAGGATCAACAAGCTGTGACTCAAGTGGCCGCACTAACTGACTGCTGCTCTCAGCAGCAAAACCTGCAACAGGCGTCTCTGTAATAAACAAGAGATAATGCTCCTATATGGGTGAACTTCAGCTGTGATGTGCCCCCATCTCTTCCCCATGCTGCAAGATCCCCCAGTCAGAGTGGAAGTAAGTAGGTCGATAGCACAATTAAAAGAGATCCTATTTGCTCACTGAATAACCCTGCCTGGGCCAGTCTAACCTACTATCTCACAGGGTTGTTGTGAGAACAAAATGAGACTAGGGTTCAAATCCCCACATAGCCATGAAGCTCACTGAGTGACCTTGGGCCAGTCACTGCCTCTCAGCCTCATGAAAACCCTATTCATAGGGTCACCATAAGTTGGAATCAACTTGAAGGCGGTACATATATTTTTTATTTTGAATATGATGATTATGATAATAAATATGCAGCATTTCAAATTAATTCTGTATGAGAAGCATTCCATGCCAAGCTTGGAAAACCAAGGATGAGGTATAAAATGTAGACAAAAATACTTTTGACAAAATGCCGTTTATATTTTATATATATGAGCCTGGGTAGGGAACATTTAATCTAGCCTACTTGCTTTCAGCAAGAAGGGTTAAGTGCCTTCAGGCTAGGGCAGTCACCAGAAGGCCACAGCAGAGACAAAGGAGCCTAGTGTTGTGGAGATGTTAGCTGGGAGCTTTGGGGAGTAAAGATGGAGGCTCCTGAAGGCTGCAATTCTAAACACACTTACTAAGGGATTAAGCCCCATAGAACTCAACAGGACTGACTTCTAAGTAGATATAGTTTGGACTGTGCTGTTGGTAAACCTTGACTAGGGTTCTTCTGCAAAGACATCCATATCCAAGCAGGGTTGGCAACCCCCTGCCTGGAATACCCTGCCCTTATCTTTTAATGTGGCTGCTCCAAATGTTTTTACAGATTTGACCCTTTACTTCAGAAAGAGGTCTGAAAAATGAGTAAGAGTAAGAAGTATCTTTTAAAATTGTTCTTTTCAATTCACTCTTGAATGAACATCATACCTAGGGCAGATCCACACCATTCCTTTAAAGCACATTCAACACCCATTTGAAGCACATGAATCCCACCACAGAATCATGGGAACTGCAGTTTGTTAAGAGTGGTGAGAACTATAACTGTGAGGGGGAAATGACACTTCCCAGAATTCTTTAGGGGAAGTCATGCGCTTTAAATGCGAGTTGGATGTGCTTTACACATATTATGTGAATCCGCTTAATAAATTTTGCCTGCATGTAATTTGTTTTAATTAATTTTTCAAAATGAAAATAAGCTATAAAGTGTAGTGGGTGACCATGGGCTACTCACCATTTCTCAGCCTATCTGCCCCTCAGGATGAAAACAATGGAGAACCATGACTACCCCAAGGCATACTTAAAATGTAAAAGAAGTATTGTACAACCATAGTATGCAATTGGATACTTATAGGAACACAGCATGACAAAACTGGGTGGAAGTAAAAGTTCTACACTTAGGAAAAAGAAACCAAATGCACAGTTATAAGATGGGGGATACTTGGCTCAGCAGTACGACATGCAAGAAGGATCTTGGAATTGTTGTTGATCACAAGCTGAATATGAGCCAACAGTGTGATGTGGCTGCAAAAAAGGCAAATGCTATATCAGGCTGCATTAACAGAAGTATAGTTTCCAAATCATGTGAAGTATTAGTTCCCCTCTATTCAGCACTGGTTAGGCCTCATCTTGAGTGCTGTGTCCAGTTCTGGTCTCTGCACTTCAAGAAGGATGCAGACAAACTGGAACAGGTTCAAAAGAGGGCAACAAGGATGATCAGGGGACTGGAAACAACGCCCTATGAGGAGAGACTGAAGGAACTGGGCATATTTAACCTGGAGAAGAGAAGACTGAGGGGAGATATGATAGCACTCTTCAAGTATTTGAAAGGTTGCCACACAGGGGAGGGCCGGGATCTCTTATCAATGAACCCAGAGTGCAGGACACAGAATAATGGGCTCAAGTTGCAAGAAGCCAGATTTCGACTGGACATCAGGAAAAGCTTCCTAACTGTTAGAGCCATACAACAATGGAACTAATTACTAGAGAGGTAGTGGGATCTCCAACACTGGAGGCCTTCAAAAGGCAGCTGGACAGCCATCTGTCGGGAATGCTTTGATTTGGATTCCTGCATTGAGCAGGGGGTTGGACTTGATGGCCTTATAGGCCCCTTCCAACTCTACTATTCTATGATTCTATGAAAATATTTATATAAGCATGACTATCAAATATGTTTATTTATATAACCTGTAAAGATATTTATAGTGCAATCCTATGTTTGTTTACTCAGAAGCAAGTCCCAATGTATTCAATGGGGCTTACTCAACCAGGGAAAACTGCAGCCTCAAGTGATAAGGAACTTGTTCTTTTAACAAGTCCTTTAAGTTGAGAGTTTATCCCAGTCTGCATCTGTGTTGAAATTGCTTTTTAATGTTTTTAAATTTTTTCTTAAAACAAATGTTTTTAAAGCTTTTAAAAATGTTTTTAAAGATGTTTTGTTTTAATATATTTTAAAGTCTGTTTTTATGATTTTTAAAGTGTTTTTAGTGCTTTTGTTTGCTGCCCTGGGCTCCTACTGGGAGGAAGGGTGGGATATAAATAAAATAATAAAAATAAATAAATAAACTTCATTCATTTTTTTAAAAAATGATTATTAGTTTCCTACATAATAAAAACTGTGATAAACCCTGCCTAATTTCTTTAAAAATAGGGTTGGAGGGAGAGAGATTTACAACACAAACACAAGTCTGCACTTTACTCACAATCATGAAAGGGTGGGGTTGCAGCCAGAGCTTTGAAAAGTTACTTTAAACTACAACTCCCATCAGCTCCAGCCAGCATGGCCACTGGATTGGGCTGATGGGAGTTGTAGCTAGAGCATGATCTGTTTAAAAAAAAGTTGTGCAGGGGGTGTTTACGTTTTGGTGTATATCTCGGGAATTAGACCACCTAGAAACTTTTTTTTTAAAAATTGAAGCGGAGAGTCCAGAGAGTAAGGGGTGGTAGCCAGAGAGCCAGAGCCCCCCCAAAAAACCAGAGACTCCAGCCGAAAACACACACACCGGGGCACACACACACACAAATCATCGTCACTCACCTCCACAGCTCTTTGCCATTCTGCCTTTCTTGCCCTGGCTTTTTCCTCCGGCGTCCATTTTTTCCTCTCAGAGTCAGACGCTAGCAGGCTCCCCCTGCCTATTCATCTCTTCTATCGTGCCTCCTAACACAGATCACGAGGGAAGAGACAGTCTGCGCAGAGGTCCAATCAGTGTGAGGCACTTGTCTTGTGTTAACCAATCACAGCCAGGAGCTGACTTCCCCTTGTTCCCGCCCCCAAGTAACATCCAACCTAACGTGGAAACGTTAAAGTTGAAGCTGAAAAGTAGGGAAATTACTATTCGTTCTGTTACTTGCCAATTGTAATGGAATTACCCACTCGTTATTTAAAATTGTAACGAATTAAAAGTAACTCGTTAAAAATAACGAGTTACTTCCAAGCTCTGTTCTATGGATGAAAGGGAGTGAGGATAAAGGTAAATGAAGTGCAAACAGAAAAAGAAGAACAAAAGACAGTGATGATTTCTTAAATGCAATACCATACCAACCACCGCAAGATTCCTACGAGTAAGGCAGAAAACTAAACATCTCACAACCAGACAGGATTTGTAACCAAAAACCAAAAATATGAAAAATGAAGAAGTATTTGTATAAGAATGACTATCAAATATATTTATTATTTACACAACCTGTAAAGATATTTATAGTGCAATCTTACGTTGATTTATTCAGAAGTAAGTCCCAATGTATTCAGTGGAGCTTACTCAAACAGGGACAGAACTGCAACCTCAAGTGATAAGCAACTTCATTCACGCAACCCAAAATTCAGAATCATGCCACTTTCAGCTGTTTTGCAACTGTTTATACTTGTTTTTATGGTTATTGGATTTTAAAGGGATTTATTTCTTATTGTGAGCTGCTTTGGTTTCCAGAATGCAACCCTACCTTACAGGGTTGTTGGAAAGATCCCCATATATACACACACACTGGAGATGTAAAAATACATACACCCAATATAATAGTTTATTGTCAAAACCCATCAATCATTGTAGAAAATTAAAAAAAAATCAGTATTGGTTTCCTACATAATAAAACCAGTGATACCTAAGTAAGCCCTGCCTAGCTTTAAAAATAGGATTGGAGGGGAGAGAAAGATATACAACACAAACACAATTCTTTCCTATGTTCACTCAAAAGTCCCATCAGTTTACACCACAATCCTAACCATGTACTCAAAAGGAAGTCTTATTGAATTCAATGGGGTTTACTCTGGGTATGTTTACTCTGGAAAAGCAAGTACTGGCTTAAAGCTTCATACTTCATACTGGGCTCCTACTGGAAGGAGGAGCAGGATATAAATCAAATAATAAATAAATAAATACTGGGAAGTTTGGAAAACACTGCCCTCTTCAAAATTTAAACCTGTCTGACTCCTACACACAAGAGAGAAAAAGGCTGAAAGCCTACTTATTCAATCTGTGAGATGTTCAGAGAAGCAGGAAAAAGCACGTTTCTGAGCCTTGGGCCAGTCACTGCCTCTCAGCCTCAGAGGAAGGCAATGGTAAACCCCCTCTGAATACAGTTTACCATGAAAACGCTGTTCATAGGGTTGCCATAAGTCGGAATCGAAGGTAGACAATTCAATTTGACTCTCCCTTTTTGGCTCTATAATTTGTTGTCAATCACAACCCTGATTTCTTATTGGCTAAAAACCTGAAAGGGCAGGGATAAGAGCAGAACTTAGACCAACTAAGAAGTTGTGCGATGGCTAGCTGACATTTTGGTGTATATCTCTGGAACCAGACCACCTAGAAACTTACTTTTTTAAAAAATGAAAGCTGAAAGTCCGGAGATTAAGCTATGTTACCCAGAGACCCGGAGGCCCCCCCCCAAAACCAGAGTCTCTGCCTGAAAAACGGAGGTCTTGTAACCCTAGTCTTAACACACAAGCACGTGCATGTGTGCGCACGTGCGTGCACACACACAGAGCCGCTATCAGATCAGTGGGGCGAAGGAAACAAGGGGGTGAGGAGGCAATAACTATTATGTAATTAAGGCTACAATCCAAAGCACACTTACCTGGGTAAGTCCCACTGAATCCGGTGGCACTTACTTCTCAGTAGGCGTTATTGGATTGCAGCCTAAGAAAACCAGGAAAGCCTTCTTACCTTCCTTCCAAGCTCTGCATCTCATTCTTAGGCTGCAATCCAATACACACTTACATGGGAGTAAGACCCACTGAACCCAATGGAGCTTACTTCTGAGTAGACATGTATTGGATTGTAGCCGTGGGCTGCAATTCTAACTACATTTACCTGGGAGGAAGCCCTTCTGAATTCAACAGGGAAGGAAGCTCCTTGTTCCCTGGCAGCTGTCCCCTGGGATCTCCACTTCACTGTTTGGGATTCCTTGCTTTAAATATCGGTGCTGAGGAAAGCCACGTTAGTTACTATGTGTATGTGTGTGTGCTGTCACTCACCGGGGTAGCACAGTTTGTTGACAGAATTGTTGGGGAGGAAATACAATAACCCTTTGATTGTTGTCTGTGCCAGGTGTGAAGACACTTTCAGTGCTAACATTTATGAAAATAGGTGCTTATGCTTACTGATAGATAACCATTCAGCATTTATACATTAAAGCAGGGATGGGAAACCTGTAGCCCTCTGGATGTTGTTGGACTCAACTCCTTCAGCCCCAGCCAGCGTGGCAAAATGGTCAGGATGCCCAACAACCTCTTGAGGGCCTCAGGTTTCCATCTTTGTCTTAATGTATATATGCTGTATGGTAAGATACCATTCAGCTCCTATTTTCATATTAGCAATAAAAAGTATTCATACTTCATACCCCTTCTTTAGGGAATATTATGTCCTACTGTACCCAAACTATAAAATGTGAACATGGCTGCAGAAAGATTATGCTGATATTCAGCTTAGATTTGTACTGTGAAATGCAACAGAAGCTCATTTCCTTCAATCAGCAGAAGGAAATAATTCTCTTCTTGACACACGTTTGGTTACCTGAAATCTCCTAACAAAATACGATATACACAAGAGTGTATCTTTGTATTCTGTAATTATTAATCTGGAACAGATCTCTCCACCCTCTGATCCATATTCATAAATGGTAACTTGAATTAGAGGCTCTAACAGCTTGTGACGTGATAAAACGTTCCTGAATGGTACCACTTCAGACTGAGGTGGAGGATTGCATGATAGAATTCTCCTTTATGAAAAAATAGTCAAACTCTTGGGAAGTTAGCACCTCTGAAAGAAGCCTAGTCTAGATTCTAGAATGCTTCTTCTTGATGTCTAGTGTTTTTTGGGAGGGGGAAGGAAAGCCCTGTTATAGGTGTGTTAAAAGAAAAAGATGTGTTCAGAAGAAAAGACTCCTTTTACTAACTTTTGTAAGAATAACTTGGAGATATTTTGATGTTCACATTTGTTTTTGCTTATTATGAGCTTGTCAGTTTTTCAGTGTTATTAATTAATAATAAAAGACATCTAGTTGTGTGTGTGTGAGAGAGAGAGGGGGGGGTTTCCCCATAGTCTGCATTAGTAAAACTGTCCTTGGACTTTACTATATGATAAGTTGTTTGCCATAGAGAGCCTCAAAGGGCCAAATTAAATGTGACTGGTGGTGAGCACATGTTTATTTTTCACTTGTCTGCCTCATTCCTATATAAAGTGGGATGGGGTGATCTTACAGTAAAAGGTGTGTGTGTAAAAGGAGATGTCTTTAAGTTGTTTTTATTGTTTTATCACTTCTTTGGTGCCCTGGGCTCTTTTGGGAGGAAGGCTGGAATATAGAGCACATTACAGTAATCCATCCTGGAGGTTGCCAATGCATGGAGAACAGTGGCCAGGCTATCCAGGTCCAGAAACAACCGCAGCTGTCTTACCAGCTGAAGCTGCTAAAAGGCACCCCTAGCCACTGAAGTCACCTGGGCCTCTACTGACAAAGATGGATCCAGGAGCACCCCCAGACTACGAACCTGCTATTTCAGAGGGAGTACGACCCAATCCAAAGCAGGCAATTGGCCAATTATATAAACTCGGGAACCACCAACCCACAGTGCCTCCGTCTTGCAAGGATTCAGGCTCAGTTTATTGGCCCTCATCCAGCCCACCACTGAGTCCAGGCACTGGTCCAGGGCTTACACAGCCTCTCCCAATTCAGATGTTCACAAGAAAAAGAGCTGGGTATCATCAGCATACTGCTGACACCTTGCCCCAAATCTCCTGATGACCACCCCCAATGGCTTCATATAGATGTGAAACAGCATTGGGGACAAGATGGTACCCTGCGTCACCCCACAGTACAATTGCTAGGGGGGCAAAAGACAATCACCCAATGCTATTATCTGAAAACGACCCTGGAGATAGGATCGGAACCACTGTAAAACAGTGCCTCTGATACCCATCTCACCAAGTCAGCCCAGAAGGATACCATGGTCAGTGGTATCAAAAGCCCCTGAGAGATCAAGGAAGAATAACAGAATTGCACTCCCCCTGTCCATCTGCCGATAAAGGTCATCCATCAGGGTGACCAAGGCCAATTCAGTCCCATAACCAGGCCTGAACCCAGACTGGAATGGGTCAAGATAATCTGTTTCATCCAAGATGAGACATCAAGGTATGGTGTATATCTACCATGACACTGTGACTGATATGATATGCAGAACATGCTTGCTATATTTCAAAATTAACTTTGCACAGTCTCTGGGTCAAAAGTATCAGCAACACTGGTTCACTCAACTTGAAAGAGGTATAGGGGAACTAAAGCAGAGCTATTTGCTGCTGCTTCAGGCGAAACTCCAATGAAGAACCGAAGAAAAGAGGAGATCAGTTTTCATTCCATCTTTCAGAACTCCTTCCATACCTTGGAACAGAACCCCGGAATAGCCTCCACCTCATATTTGCCAGCACACTAACCTGCAGACGAATGGTGCAATCCTGTTCATATCCACTCAGAAGTAAGATGCATTGAATGCACTGGGGCTTACTCCCAGGTCAGTGGGTATGGGGCTACTGCGTAAGACCTGGCCTGTATTTACAGCAGAATGAGACTGTAGAACACTGTGGTACTAAAGTGGAATTACCATTTCAAACTGCAGGTCGATTGTACTATTTGTGAATATTCCCCCTGTAAAAAAACAACAAGGAAACAATTCCCTGCAAGTAAAACAAAAATAAAACAAAGCAAAAACCTTAGCAAAGCAAGGAGAAAAGCTACAGTCCAGTTCTGTCTTTGCTGTGGTGGTATTCCACTTGCAGAGGTTTTTTTTAATTAAATGAAAAGAAACACTCAAAAATGTGATCCTCTACTTGAAGCTTAGTGTAATAGTGTGTGAAAACACACAGGGTGAAGCCAGAGGAAACTGGTGGAGGCCCATAGTGGTCTTGACTTGCAAATTGGTTGTCTGTCCTGAAAATAGGGGTGAAACACTGAACCATCTAGTAGCTGTTTCTCTCTGAAATTGTACCTGGTTCTGTGGTGGCAGGAAGGTCTTTTGGATGGTGTGAATAATCCTCTGGACTTGTCCCCTATCTTCCCATTTCTGTCATGTAACAGCTTTGTGTGTTGCTGCTATCCCACATCTGGGGATAGCTGCTGGTGCTGAAAGATCAATACATGTTGAAGGGTTGGCTTACAATACTAGTACTATGCCATGAGTTGTGACATTGTGCTGGCACAATAGCCCTTGAACTTAATTGTATGCAATTGTGTGCTGTTGGGGTGACCTATAGGGTTGAGCAGGTTAGCTATCTTACCCTATCATTGAGCTCAGAGTGGAGTTTAGGGGACATTATTCCAAGGCTGGCACCTCCAGATGTTGTTGGACTATACCCCCATCATCCCTGACCACTGGCCATGCTGGCTGAGGCTGATGGGAATTGAACAAAACCTGGAAGGTACTGCATTGGCTATCTCTGCCAAAGACCCTGCTCATCCCTCATAATATCATTAGATTAGAACTTAAGGGTGGAGAGGAAGCAATCAGACCATAATGTATTTATTGTATTATGTACTTCATACAAAAGCTGTGGTCTTAGGACATGTTTGTGACTTCCTAGGCTCTCCTGGGGCTTTTTATGACAGTTGTTTTCAAACTTTGTTTTAGGGAACCACAAAGTTCCTTAATGAGAAGATCAGTAATAGTAAACAAACTTTCCCGAAAGTCAGCTGGGTCACACCTATCAATATTGCCTTGCAAGTACACAGACACAAAGAAACTGTGCGTTCCAGGAAAAACTATTACGTTCACTTGGGGCAATAGCAGGACCTGAGAGGCCTGGCCACTGGTCCTCATAAAATGAGCATGCATTTGTGGTGGATAGCCTGTAATTATACTGGATTCAAAGTCATTCGGAATGCAACTATATACACATTTACAAAAAAAAACAAAAGCTAACATTGAGGTGCCAGGTGCCATTATGGTACACAGCTGGTCTTGGATCTAGTAAAACCCATTTCAGCCATAACCACATTGTATAACCATGGGTCTCACACTTTTGCCTCAAGTCCCCATTGGAAACATAGGCCTAAATAGTACCTTACTTCACAGGTTTGTCATGAGAATACGTTCAAAGTCAGTAATGCAATTTGCAAATGGAAAATTGCCGTATAAATTCCAGTAATGGTTATAGGAGTGTTGGGCTGTTAACCCCATTATCACTATAATTTGGGAATTCTTGTCAGGGTACACAGTGCACACTCAGATTTGGACTCCAAGGAGGACAGGCTAAATGTCATGGGATCAGTTACCCGGTTGGGATGAAGGAGCTTTTCTTTTTGAACAACAACAATCATAACAATTTTTTAAGTAGGAACATGGAAAACTCTTTCCTATATTCTTAATGGCCTGGAGTGCTGAATATGAGGTCAGCTATGTGTTGGAAGGTAAAGATAAATTTGAGAGTGTGGAGAAATGCTATGTATGTGTTTGTGTTTAAAGAAATGTTATATGACCTCTGTGACTGCCATGAGGCCTTGTTTTGCTACATTGTTTCAACCCTGCTTGGCAGTGGTTGCTTGGTGACAGATTCTGAGAAGAGACAGATCGTTTTAAGAGTGTAGTAGAGGGGCTTGATCAAGTAAATTCTGATTGGCTAGAGGTTCCAGGCCATTGGGAGTTAGCGGTCAGTCAGAGAGTTGGCACTTTGAAAGGGCTGTTGGTTGTTGGTGGTAGAGTGAGGGGTTGGTTGGTGAAAATAGCTGAGGGAAGGACTGAGGCCTATATATAATTACTCAGGGTGTCATTAATCATGGTCTGGTGAAGATCAGAAAGGAGCCAGTGACTGAGTCTGAGGGGCTGCCCTGAAGTAAGGTCTTGCCAGAGGGAAGTGACACAAGTGGGGATATAACACTGGCTTAACTGTCCCATAGCCAGGAGTGCACCCAGAGGAGCTTGAGGACACAGAGGCAGATTGGCCTCAGTTAGGGTTGCCAGGCTCAGGGCCTGAGAGTGATTCTGTATCTTTGAGAGAAGAGAAAATTCAGCCAAGTGCAGGTTTTCTTGCAACACTGTAATGGGAAAAACCACAAGGTGGAATTCTCCCTTCCCTCTGCACAACTTTTAAAGATATAGAAGACATCCTGGAGGCCGGGCTGGGCAACCAAGAGGTCTTTTGTATCTTTAAAAGTTGGGCAGGGGGAAGGGAAAATTCCACCTTGTGGTTTTCCCCATTACAAAGTTGCAAGAACACCGGCACTTGGGTGACTTTCTCTTCTCCTAAAGATGCAGGATCAGTCTCAGGCCCTGAACCTGGCAACCCTATTTTTCACAGACAGCGGATGAGGAGGTAATCCTGTATCTGGTAAACCTGTACCACTTTACAGTACAGGTAAGAATCTCATGACTAAATGCTTCTCCATGATTCCCTGCACATTGGAAACAAAAAAGGTCCCTGCACATGGGGAGGGGGGAAAGTGTTATTATGGAGGAGCATTCAGCTTTGTGAGATCTGCATTCAGCGCTACAGCCATGAAACAGGTCTGCCCGAGATCCTCATCAGGATTCCAATAAGCAATTTTTCTTTGCCAGGTTGGTTGGATAGAGTCTTGTACCTCTTGCACCTCATGTACGCAGATGGTTCCTATTAGTTTCCCTGAGAGTTGTGAGGCCCTTGGTGGGGGATAAGCCTGCCATAAGAATTCCCTGGCAACAGCTCTGTTCCACATTTTCCTTCCCCCACCCCCAGCTCTTGGTCCCAAAATATGGTATGCAATGCCTCTTTTGCTGGTATCTTAGTAGTAGGTTCTGCTGGTACTGGGTTGGAATCTGCCTTTGAAATGCTTTCTGCTTGTAGGGTAAGATGCTTGGAAACTTTCCTACAGTAACTTTTTTAAAAAAGAATTATGACTTTAAAGTCTGAAGAGATCCTGATGAGCTAGTTTAAAAGTCTTTCTGAGCATGCCAGAATCATTCTCATTGAATTAAGGAGACTTCTGCTTTCTATAGATCTGTGGAATTTCCTGAGTGCACCTATTGATAAACAGGAGTGGAAATTTGAGCTGCGTTGGGCTGCTTGCCTGCCTGCCTGCCTTGATCTGCCACTTTCCTGACAGGGATTCCCTCCCAAAGCCTTCATTTTAACTTTCTAAATAGTTACTTGTCAGCTGAGCTCCGGCAGGCAAAGGCTTAGCTTTCTTCCCCAGTAACAGATTATCTGGAGATCAAGGCTCACATTTTGCTACATTCCCCTGTGCAGAGAGAGAAGAGTGGGACTCAGCTGTTTGCAAAGTTATTGTATGCCCTGGGAGCAGAAATTGCTGCATAATGTGCAGTTGAGCTTGTTTTTGAAAGCTTGCCTGTTTTGTTACTTGTTTCTTCTCCCCTGTATTTGTAGATGAGACCCAAACCCTTGCAAAACTCATGAAATCAGATAAAGAAATTCCTAGGCAGCTTTTAATGGGAATGGGGGTGGCACTTAAATTTTATTGCAGGGTGCAACATTTTGTGCCTATTATTATATTCAGTCCTTGAAAATCTCCTTTGCTACTCAGTGGTCTTCAGATTTTCTGCCTATGGGGATTATTTCCCACGGCTGCCATGGGGTTCCTGCAGGTTCCAGGGTGCACAGATATCATGCGGGGCATTGGCTTCACTACTGCCTCACTTGAACTAGTGCACCTTAGAACCCACCCAACACTCCACTGTGCCTTCACATTGTGAAGAGAGACCAGCAGTGGCGAGCCAGCTTGTCAGCCGTTACTGATCTTCTAATTGAAGAACCCCTGATATCTGGGGGTTCCCTAGAACAACTTTAAAACCATTTCCTATTGATTTTTATTCTCTCTTCCTTGCAAAGAAAGAGAAAAAATAGAATGTCTTTCATTGGGCAGGTTGCAATCTATACAAGACCTGAAGAGCCTTTCCAGTTGATCCCCTGAGCCCCTGCCGCTTCTCCATCACCTCACATTCACATTACTGTTGTTCCTGCATGTCTTAGTGCTTCCTGGTGGTTACCTGCATCCCAGACCATTTATCATTATCATAGTCGCACAGTGTATCAAAAGAAAACCTGGTGAATGTGATGGGGGCACTGACAACCATCAGAAGCAGCAAACACACTAGACACACGATGACTGCCAGGTATCAGGACAAAGATGGACTGGGGGGACAGGCGGCACCTCTTTTGGTGCCTGAGAAGCCCCTGAGAGGTTAGCCTGTAGAGGAAAGGTTCTTTGTGACTGTGGTATATATGACATGAAGTAGGTATCACCACATAGCATACAATCTCCTGCTGAACATTTCTAAGGTAAAGGGTTTGCAGGGGGGTGGGGCGGGGGGGTTCTCTGGCCTTGCAAGAAAATGTCTTATGTCACATGTGAGTTAGGATACAAAAATGTTCTTGAAGTGTGTGTATGTTTTTCAAGTTAGCAGAAGGAGGGATAGTGCCAGCCACTGGCATCCTTGCACAGTTGCCTTGACCCAGAGGCCTGGCAGGGCCTGTTACTTATGCCTGCCCTGGGCATTCCTTTAATTTTATTTTTTTTCTCCATCTTGGTGCTCTGAGCAGTATCAGGTGCCTGAGTGTAGCTACCATTTAAATTTCCTACAATGCCCTGGCATAGCATTATATTGAGGCATCATGGGAAATTCTTGCACTCGGGTCCTGCTTGCGGGCTTCCCCCAGGCACCTGGTTGGCCACTGTGAGAACAGGATGCTGGACTAGATGGGCCACTGGCCTGACCCAGCAGGCTCTTCTTATGTTCTTAATTAAAACAGTGGTGAAACCCATCACCCATTGCTGCTCAGAGTGCTGCTACCGGCCACCACCCCTGCCAGTTTAGCCTGCTGTCAGAGTGTACTTTGTTTGGAGCCCTCCCAGACCTGCCCTGAGCGCAAGGCCCCTACTGAGAGAGATTTCTGTGCTATGGGGGATTGTTTAATTATGTGATTGTCGCTGCTCTTAAGAACTATGTCATTGACGGGGTTTATATCAGGTCGAGATGGGAGCAAAATAATATTGTAGCACCCAAATATTTGGACCATACAGATAATTGATTTACACTGTATACACAAAGAATTTCAAACACACCAGAGATTTAGGCCTCCTCTACTCTACAGACTTTTATTTTGTGACTGTCATGGCTTTCTCCAAGGAAACTGTAGCTCGGTGATGATGAGAAATCTTTGTTAGGGAACCCTAACTCAAAATGAGTTAATTCTGAATGTTCATTTGTTCCTTCAGTGGAGATAACTCTATAATCAATTTATTTCCCACACTTACCCCCCCCCATTTAAGTTCCTTGTGATCCCAGCAGGGCCAACTCTGGCATCCCAGAGAGTGAGTTAACTTGTTTCAGGCAGCTCCATGAAAAACAGAGAGAGGAAGGCTGGCACTGATGTCTCAGAGGATCAGCAACATTTCATAAATTGTTGGTCTTAGCTGAAGGAGGGTGGGGTGGGAACACCATTTGGGTTATCCTTCAGGCAGTAAAATTGCCCCCAAAGATCTGGACTGAAGAACTTCCTTTTTAGATTCAGATATTTAGAGGGCCCAATAACAATTTCCCCCACCCTGCCTTTAGATCGGGCCATCCAAATGTTGTTGGACTTCAAAAAGAGTGTTTTCTCACCTCTCTTCCTTTTCTTGTTAATGTGTAGTAACTAATTGAGTTGTCAGTTGTAGGAACACAAAATGAAACTATTCTGTTTCTTTCACTGTATCCTAAATAAAAGCAGGGTGTTTTTTTCCAAACTGGCTGCCAGGGAATCTTGGCGTACCTTCACCAGGGATTCCTTAGTAAGAAGAGCCAGTTCCACATGACATATAAATCGTATTCAGCTGTTTCCTCTTCACACAACTATCAATTGTGTGAGGGAGAGAGCAGGCCCATGCCCGTAGGCTCTGTGTCCTCAGCAGTCCCTGCCCCCCTGACCTATGTATTGGGGGTGTGCCTGCAAAGGGGGAGCCTGCAGAAGATATGTAGGCTATCCTCATGATCTGTATGATCAGGGTTTCCCAGCTCGTGATCATGCCGAGAGCCTGCATGCATTCTGGAGGCTTCCTGTCTGCAAACATTCCTCCAACATGTGGGTGGGTGGGGAGGAACAGGCATGGGGCTGTACAGAGATATGACTGTGTTGCAGGGTAGCAGAGCTAAACCCACTGGCCACATCCCCTTGATCTCCTTGTGATCATGTAAAGGCGTGAAGAGACACCTTTGCATGTACAAAGGGCCAGGTCCCAGAACATGTATATAGGCAGAGTCTGGGTGTGTAAGTTCTGTCTGCCACTTCATAAATCTGTGTGGAGTTTGGGGTCATGTGAAGCAGGTGCCATTTCACCACCCACCCCCATGTTGGGTTTACATATCCATGCATCTGTCATATGAATAATCGGGCTCAGATCAGTGCGAGTGATAGACAAACTTTCCTGAAAGATATGATGCTGCACACTATCAGTAATTTTCCCTGTACTGTGTCATCACAGGGGTATGTTGGGGGTGTTCCCAGATGCACAATTCAAGCAAAGTGACACGGGCACTTTGCAGGATCTGAGGGTGCCTTTCTCCCCCCCCCCCAGAATAATCTTCAGAATCCTTTGGATGGGATGTGCAAGGAAGGTTCTATGGCAGATGGTTAGAGATTCCTCAACAGAGAAGTTCGAAAGGAAAGTGTTCTGTAAAGGGAGAAAGCATGAAAAACATTGCTTTGAGGTATCACACCAGCCAATGAAAAAAAGTCAAGATGTGCTATCCTTTCCCAGGATGTATTTCCTTCCTCTTAGCTCAGACTTTTATTTAATGTTTGTTTGCTTTTAAAGAGGCTTCTTTTGAATTAGGAACTGCTCCTTATCCTAGGGAGTGTCTGAGATGAGCCTGCGGGCCAAGTATTGTGCACAGATTCCTCTTACTTGTCCTCCTTTTTGCTCTCTCTTTCCTGCATTTGGCCAAGATTATCTGCTGTTAGCCTGACAGATGGGTGATGCTCAGCTGCTTGCCACATACAAATGGATACATATTAATTTTTCAGTTGCTGGACGGATACCAAAACAGCACAGATGGGAAATGGCCTATTGGTCACTCTGAGGCCCAGCTGCTGTGCCCTTGATATATGAGTGGACAGAGACTGGACATTAGAGAGCCACAGGGCTTGTGGAAACAAAACCAAAAAAAGGGGGGGGGGAAGAGAGCAAGAGAGCTGAAACCTGATTCCAGGCCATGGCTATTCCAGAGGGTGGGGGCAGAATTGGGGCGCCATTGAAATTAGTCTCAATCCTTTTAACATATGTACATTGACCTCACTTTGATTGCAAAACCATTCTTTCCTTTTGTCAACAAGAGTCACGAGTATGTCCATTGTGTGTAGCACCACTAGGCAAAAGCAGACCCAGGTTGTTTTGTTTTTAACCTCTGTCCCCAGCAGCGTGAACCTTGGGGATTTTTAAATTTTTTTTTAAATGCCTTCTTTCCAGCCCAGCAATAACTCGCATTCTTAAATGGTTTATTTATTTACTTAGGTGTGTGCTTTGTCTTGTCTTGGATCAAATCAGTGGGTATGATGTTCTAATTTTAGGGCATGCCTACACAACAGCTACCTGTGCTTCTGGTTGGACACTGCAGGACATAGCTGGAAGTGGCGGAAGTGTCCCTGAAAAAAGGCAAGTACTTTTTTTCTGTGAGGGACACTCCCATGCTGGAAGCAGAAAAGTGACTTTGCAGACTCCAAAGCCTGTGATGGCCCTACTTCTGACTTCTGTGCCTAAGAAGAGGACTAGTATGGGCGTAAGCCCCGGCTTGTTTTGAATGTACTATATGAATGCATCTTAGCCTCTAAAATCAGCACTGTGTTGGATGTGCCGTAATAAAATCTTGGCAGGACAGGCAGGGACAGGCAGGAAGATCATCTAGTTATAGGGGTGGGGAACTTGTGGCCGTCCAGATGTTGCTGAACTACAACTCCCATCATCCCTGGCCATTGGCCATGCTGCCTGGGGCTGATGGGAGTTGTAGTTCAGCAATATCTGGAGGACCAAAAATTTTCCCACCCCAATCCAATGAAACCATCTGTAGTTGGGTGGCATTCCTTATGTCCAAATGCCATTCAACATTTTAATTTTTTTTATTTAATTTAATTTATATACCGCCCTAAGCCCAAGGGCTCTCTGGGCGGTGTACATACAATAAAGCAATCAAAATATATAAATACAATAATACAATAAAATCAAACCAACAAAGGTAAACAAAATAATCAAACAGTAGCAAAATACATCAAATACATATACTAGTACGCATTAAAACATCAATTTTTGCAGTTAGTATACAGGAAAGGAGATCAGCAGCTGATTGTCCTTGGACCAAATCTTGCCACTTGAGCCAGGTACCTTTTTCTCACCCTATTGCAAATCCAGAGAAAAGAGGAATGCAAGGAACACAGCAACTTTTGCCATAAGATTTACTGACAATGCACTTCTGGCATGTGTGCTGTGGCCCTGACCCTCAGCTTCTAAATAGGCAGGCCCTCCAGTAAAACTAGTTGGTGACCACAGAAAGAGGTTCTGTGAACCCATTGCTTTGTGGTTCAAATGAGTATAACACTGGAGTGAGGTGGAGGAAAGGCTGCATCATGTAACAAGGAAGGCTATCCAAATTAAGCAAAAAGATCCAAATCCTTTGGGTTTGGTGGAAAAATCCTTGTCAACCCCTAGCAGTCATGAAAAAGATCCAGTGTTAAACCCTACTGAGATAATCCTCTGTCTGGCATCCCTCCAGTTATGTCATTGATGCCTCAGAGGGATATCTCTCCCTCTCTAGTTTAGACTAGTGTAGCTCCCGGATTCTGGTTTAAGACCTGTGAGGATATGACTCAGGTGTTTGAACATCCCTGGTTTTTTAGAGCACTTCCAAACAGGAGTTTATTGTGGAAGTGGTGCAGCTCATGCATGCAAGGTTTTAACATAATCCATATGATGTCATCATCAAAATGCCAGTCCGTACTTCTTATGTATTTAATCTGGATTTCCTTTTACACCAACTATAACCTGTTACAAATCTGTAATCACTGCTGGTGTAGAAGCTCATTGGCACTTTCTTTTTATCTGCAGTATGTCACACGTGTGATGACCTTTTAATGGGCGTTCTCTATATCCATACTACTGATTTAGTTTGCTCCTCACCTGAGCACAACTTGGCCATTTTGAATCTGGCAGCCCCCATTACCAAACAGGAGGCTATTTCCAGATTGCTGAGTGCTAAAGGGCACACCCAAATTGCAGCAATCCAATTCAGAGGAGCTATTCTCTCAAGATCTTCATACAATAAGTGTGGAGAATGACCTCTAATTGTAGTAGATACAGCAGACCGTTTAAAACTTACTATTTTTAATACAGAGAGCTTGCACAAGAACTGTTTATCATGGCTTTGGTACTCATTGCTTCCAGTAATGTTAAAACGGGAATTTGAGAAGGGTTTGTTTTTGCTTTTTTGCTCTAACATACCAGGAAAGTAGATGCAGTTGTACAACATGGAATGGTGGTGGGGAGAAGAGAGAGATGTTACTTGTCTGCTTCACAGCTGAAGTAACGCACATGGTCATCCAAAGTGGTGATGGGAGCATAATACCCAGCTGCGTCACTAGCGGGAGTACGGGGGGGGGGTGCGGACCTCCGGTGCGCGCCCTCCCAGGGGCATGGATGAGGTGGCTGGGCTTGCACACGCGTGCGCATGCGCACACACTCGAGGCCAGCCACCCTGTCCATGCCCCTGGGAGGGCGCGCGCCGGAGGGGCACCCAGCTGGAGAAGGCCTGGGAAGGCTAGCGCGCCTCCCTTGCCCTGCCGACACTGCTCCCGGTCTTGCCCGCCCGCCTCCGAGGAGGAGTTGGAGCAGCCTTGCTGGGCAATGGCGCAGGGCGGGGTGGCTCTGGGTGTCACCCCCCTCATGGTGACACCCGGGTGTGGGCCGCACCCTCCACACCCCGGTAGTGACGCCCCTGATAATACCACTAACTGCTGGGTCAAACTTTACCTAGCTGTCCCACTGATTGCTGCTGAATTGTTTGGAGGATGAGTGGGAATGCAGGGTTGTGCTGTTAATGGTTATGGAGGCATCCAGGGCATTCCTAATTTGTTTTAATTTTTTGGACATTCCAAGCTACCCCCTCCCCCTTTCAAATCTCATACCATGTTGATATAGCAAAATATCACTCTTGCACAAGACCTCAGTATTAAAAAACAACCAAAAGGAAATAGGTTTTCCCCACCCCCAAAGCAAAAGCCCCCATGGTAACTAAGGGACTGGCAATGTTTGCTCTTGTACACTTACTGTGATTTTTTCTTTTTAGTAATTGACAAGATGCGCCTGGCGCCAACACTGTTATCTTTTCAGCGCCAGGTCAAGACTTTCCTCTTCTCCCAGGCATTTTAGCATGTGTTTTAAATTATTTTTATATTGTTTTAAATTTTAAAATTGTGTTTTAAATTGTTTTTAAAATATGTGTTTTAAATTGTATATTTGTTTTAATGTTTTTGATTGCTGTGAACCGCCCAGAGAGCTTTGGCTATTGTGCGGTATACAAGTGCAATAAATAAATAAATAAATAAACTGCACGTACATCTTAAAGAAATACCTGCACACATGCCCAGAATGGAAAAAAGATAGTGGAAGGTGGGGGAGAAGTGATGAGGGGATAGGTGGGTGGGGGGAACACTGCTTGGACACATTCCATCAAGCTCCTTCCACTGGTCTGTACAGCAAGTGGCAGAATAGCAATGTCTATCCAAACAGATGCGTGGAAGCTCAAGTACCAATCGCGCACACAGAAAAAATGAATCTGAATGACCTATTTGGGATGAAAAGTCTTAGTATTGGAGCGCCCTTAATTTAAATAACTACACTACTTTAAAATATGAGACAATTAATGTTGGAATAAAATGTGTTGGGTAGAATCTATGGTATCCACATTCAGATGCTTTGGATCTTGAATAAGTAGTGCAGACTGGAATTCTATATATGTGTATCTGGAGTATTTGAACTTACCTGTTTGATGTGAAATAGTGATGCTTGCATTTTTAAGAGCCAGTTTGGTGTAACTGTTAGAGTATTAGCCTAGAACCATGGAGACCCAGTTCAAATTCCCATTCCTTGAAGTTCACTGGATGACCTTGTACCAATCACTATCTTTCAGCCTAACCTACCTCACAGGGTTGTTGTGAGGATAAAATGAGGAAGGGAAGAACCATGTACTTCACGATGAGCTCCTTGGAGGAAAGGTGGGGATATAAATGTCAAAATAAATAAAATTCAGTTGGCCTTTCTTCTGAGTAGACATATACATAATTGCACTGTCCATGTTTATAAAAAAGCCAAGTCTAGGATGGAAAGGAAAGTGTAGGATAGCAAGCTTCGCCCACCCACCCACCCTTCAATGGCTCTATCATAAGCTGGAATTCATCAGGTGAAGCATTTCTAGCATGCTGCAGTGTGAAAAGCTTCCTTCACTGAATGACTATTTGTGATGCAGCTACGGAAAAAGTTGGAGTGAATATAAAATAGAGAAAAGAATTGAGTGAATGTAGAAGAAACTTAACTTTCTGTGTCTCAGAATATTAGAAGTCAGGATCATTTGATGTAATCAGTTGATAATAGATTCAGGGTAGACTAAAAGATATGCAATTTCATGCAGCACTTCCAATTAATGGATTGAATTAGTTGCCACAAGATGTTATATGATGCTGTTCCTCACAAACCTAGATCAGGGGTTCCCAAACTGATTGTCCGTGGACAATCAGTGAGCCACAAGCTTCCCTGAGGTGGTCTGCAGCATGCCCACATTAAATATTTATATTGATTTTTAATTGTAATTTTATTGCTTCTTGTATTTCTTATATTGCATTTTATTGTATTACAGTTTGAATTCTATGGAATGCACATTGTAATACAATACAATATGAGAAATAAAAGATGTAATAAAAATGCAATTAAAAATTGTATACATCTAGCACAACACATTTCAATTGCTACAATCGGCAGAAAAATCATTAGGTGATCTTCTGTTTGGGAACTAGTGGCCTAGATGGTTTAGAAATGTGTATGGAAAACATGACAATCAGTGCTGTGTATATTCCATGATTCTCTGCAGATATTGAACCTGATATTGGGCATGGAACTGAGCATCTAAAGAATTCAGATTTTATTAATGTTATTTTTTTAAGGTATATTTTTAGTCCTTAAAGTTGTGAAGACAAGGTTATGTGTGGGCAATGCCTGGTAGGGTTGCCAGGCTCAGGGCCTGATCCTGTATCTTTAGGAGAAGAGAAAGTCAGCCAAGTGCAGGTGTTCTTGCAACCCTGTAATAGGAAGAACCACAAGGTGGAATTCTCCCTTCCGCCTGCACAAGGGCTCACCAGATATTTGTTGAACTCCACATAGTTTGCCCAGTGTTGGGGCTGATAGGAGTTGGAGTCCAACAACATCTAGAGCAGGGGTCACCATGGTGCCTGCAAAGGCCTTCAGTGGTGCCCCCAGCAGGTAGCCCAGAATCTGAGTTGTTGTTTTTTTAAGTCCTTAGCCATCCTAGAAAGAAATTTATCCAGTAAAATGTGCAGGTATTCTTCTAAACGATTTTTGGGAAAATAGCCATCCTGGCTGCTCCTGCCTGTCACTGTTATTAGTCAATGAGTGAAGTCAGAGCTGTAACTGATGTTTGTGCACCAAGCAACAGGAATCCCTGGGTCCTTAATTGCTGCTGTTTTACCCTCCTTTTTAGTGCACTTTTCCTGCTTCTGCCTTTTTTCTAGTCCTTGGAATCCCCATAGTTTCCCCTTACTTTCCTATAGCAACCAGGATGCATGTTTCCTGTGCTGGGTTCGCCTGAGATCAGGTAGTGCCTAGAAATTATTTTACTGCAAATACTAAGTGTGGGAATCCCCTTTCCCACAAAAGGCAATTGTGAAAACTTTGAACAGGCTTAGGCATGTCTCCTGCTTTACAGGAGCTAAGGACCAGGGATTCATTAAGAATTCACTCTATTGCAGTACAGTACTGTACAGTGGTATATGTGTGCTCAGAAGTAAATCTCTTTGAGTTTAAAGGGACCTGCTTCCAAGTAAGTAGGTACAGGATGGCAATCTAGGCTTTGGTTTTGGGTTGGCATTGAAGAAAAACAGGGTTCTTGTGGCTTTAACAGCTATATGGCAGGCAGAAATTCAACAGGCCTCTTCTAGTTGGAAATACAATTATGGGGAAAGCTTCATCATTATTCTCCAATTTTGTGTTATGCCACACCCCTCATGGCAGCCATTTTGTGTTGTATTGCATATATCCTGAGGCACAACATACGAAAAGGCCTCTTTATTGTATTGGATAGCAGAATCTTTGTGCACTGTCCTAGCACACATCCAAAGAGAAAATGGCCTTCCTGCCCCTCCACTAGAAGGTACAGAAATTAACAGCATGCTGTGCATCATGCTGGGGTGGAGGGAGTCTTTGCTTGAACTTAGAACAGCTATTCTGTTATTTCAGTGCCTCAGGTAAATACTTTTTTTGTTTATGTATTTATTTTAAATGCAAGCAAACTATTAGCTGTAAATAGTTGTGATTGCTTAAGCCACGTGCAGCCAAAGAACACTGAGCCAAGGGAGAGTATTGTGAGCTTGCTAGAATGTATTGGCAACATTTTGCTTAATAACCACATTTCCTTTCTCTGTGTGATCTGCAGCACTTACGCAAGTGTGTTTCACACATCCTTTGTGGATAGCAATCTATGAGTTGCTAGGCAGAATGAAAATAATGCAGGCTACCCCAGTATTTTGTCATGGATGCATCAGAAAATGTCAAAGAAACATGGAAGTTAGAGAGATGTCTAGGCCCATTTACTCAGTGGCTTGTGAGAATTACTATCAGGGCCGGCACCATAGGGCGGCCAGGTTGGGCCCTGGCTGAGGGCCTCTAGAGTTCAGAGGGGCCCCTGAAGTGCTCTTCCTTAAGGTGGGGGGGTGGCACTCCCATTCCGCGATCAGTGGCAGCATCAGCTCCCAACCCTGCCATGGATTGTGGAGTGGGAGCTCCCGGGCAACCCCCCAATACAGTCTGTGTGGGCTTCAATAACGCACACGCACGCCCCACCACCTCTGCTTTCCCTGTGAATGATGTGCATGCATGTGCCTGCCATCAACCAAGATGTCGGCAGAGGCTTCCCTAAGGGGCTGATGCCCCCACCGCCATCTTGGTTGATTATAGACATGCATGCGCAGCGCGCATGTCATTCACAGGGACAGGAGAGGTAGGTGGGACACGGGCAGGCTTATTAACCCTGTGCCGCCTGTTTGGGGGGGTTGGGCTACGGTGCCATGGGGCCAGGGGCCAGTCATGCCTGATGCCAACCCTGATTACTGTGCCCAGAATAATGGATTCAGACCTCAAGGGGTCCTGGCTTCTTAGCTGTGTGTATGTAAGAGCCAGCACTGACTTACACCCAGAAGCTAATAGGCAGCCAGTGGATATAACTGTGTGCTGTAAATGAGGTACTGAGATTTTGAGCCCCTCCACACTGGTGTTCTTTTGAGGGTGTGTTCTGCATCATGCCATTGATGCAATGATAGTGCATTCATGGTGGACATATACTGGAACATCCATACATCATTCCGCTTTAGTTGTTGCTCTGCAATGTTTCTCCAATGTTATCACAAAATTGCCTTCTTATTATGGTGCAGGAGAGATACTCTTGCACCATAGCACGACAAAACCAGGACAAAAAAAGACAACCTGGAACATTTGTGGTGTGAAAAGCAACATGGTTTCAGCAGGACATGCACTGATTGGAAACAAAGCAATATGCCTGCCACAACATTTTTCTAGCGGGAAACAGTATTGGAAGCGGGATTGTGTATAACTGCCTCAATACCATCATGAGCACAAATCATCATGAATGTAAAATAAAAAGGACATCTGGGAGGGGTCCTTAGTATCAGCAGACACAGGTGAATAGGAGCCCTAAAGACTGTACACAATCTTTATTTGTATAGGATTTACTAAAATGAAGCCACCTTACTTATTCGCTCCAGTATCCTCTCTAGTTGGTGAATTTAAATGAATTGCTTCTAGCCACTGCATAACTGTACCTTTGCATGGTACAGCATGTGTTAGAGGTGAACACATGAGTTGCCTCTTGGTATAGCAGTTATCAAACAATGCAATTAGTGAGCTAAAGCTTTCAAGGCTCTCTTTGCCAGAAGCCATGGAAAAAAGCCTTCTCTATGTTTTGGCGTAGGTGATGAAGATACAGAGGTGCACGTATCTTCTGGACCAATGGGACAGCTTGATGTAAAAAGCTTTGATGAACAAAACTTCTAGAACAGATATGTTAAATATTATGTTGCACTGTTTCATGTAGAGATGCATATATAATTTAAGGGGGGAAATATGTTTTCTTAAAAAAACCTTTAAAATCAAGGCTTCAACCCTGCCAAAGATGAGTACTTTTAAGTCCCATTAATTTCAATCAGAGAAACTGAGGCATGTGCTTAATTCTCTTATTTAGAAATGGCTGGATAATGGCTGAAGTGTTGTTTCTTAATGTGGTGTCCCTCTTCCCCCAGTCACAGTGATTGCGATGTACCATTAGCATGTGCTGTTCAGGAGGGGAGGGGGTTCCCCATCGTTGACTCCCAAATGTAAGCTAGATGCTCTTCACTAAGCAGCTGAACAACAGAGAGAGTTTCAAACCTAGGAACATTTTTTTCTTTACCCCCTACTGTAGGACAGCTCTGACTTCTCAGTGGTCTTTCCTGATTTTATAAATCCATTTGCTGCATGCAGATATGCTGTGTGCTTCATTGCAGGAGCACTTTGTATGCAGCATTAATAATATATTTTTCTACATTGGTTTAAAATGCATGCTGGAACATGTATCAGATGTGTTGTGTGTGCACCTCTCAGTGCGTGCATGTGCGCATGTAGGAAGAAAACATTGCTACGCCTGTCAATTATAGAATCTGGGTTGTTTGCAGAATGTATTTGCATTGTATAGCCTCCCCCAAGGATGGTTGTTAGTACTGAAGCTTGTTAGGGCCAACCTTATGACTGCCTTTGAAATGATGAGTAGGTTTTATTTTGTTTTTCAAAAATGGGGAAATAGAAAGAAGATATTACTTTTACTGTGGAAGCAGGGGCTGCCTAGGTTTGGGGAACAGCAGGAGTGTGGGTTGGGGGAGAGGGCACCCATTCAAAACACTGAACAGTTGGAAACCCTTTGCTGCAAGCCTTAACTAAAAGAGCTCTCCTCTCTCCCACCCCCCAACAAAAACCCAGTTCATAGTTGCTCCTGAATAGATTAACCAGATTTCCATAATTAGAGTGCAAGGGGACAATGGGATTCTCTCCTGACTAGCCCCCCCTCCTTCCTTTTGTCTTGTGGTTTAGATAATGGGCAAGCCAAGAGGGTGGGAAACTGACATGCCATTTGGTCACTGGACAGTAATTTTCTCACACTGCCGAGGGAGAGCATTGAAACATCTGCCTTCTCAGAGAGAGAGAGAGAGAGAGAGAGCGTATTCACGTTCCATTTCAAATGCTTGACAACTTCTCTTCTTTTCCTTCTGGTCCCCTCCCCCTCTGCTCCTGCTCTCCTCTCTCTGTATTTTATTTATTTTTTCATTTATTTGAAGGGCCGGTAACTGGTTTGACTTGTGTTGTTGCATTTTGCTTCTGGCTTTCATCAAAGACGACCTTAATCACACATTCAGTGCACCCTTCCCCACCACCACCACCTTTGAGATATAATTTCCTCCCCCTCTCCACACACTCCACCTAAAATTCTCCTCGTCCAACAAAAATATCCTTTTTGTAAAATACATATATTTATGATCATATCCAAATGTTTGAAGACCATTTAGTCTGACCGTTTCCAGTAAAGCCCCCTCATCAGTAAATACAAGATTGGCTACAAAAAAATTGCACTTAGTTAAAGCATAACTTTTAGAAGAGCAATTCATCCTTCATTTGAAAGCTGCAAGTGATGGAGAATCTTTATGCCCTCCCTTGGGATAGTGTTCCACTGGCTAATCATTGTTAAACGTTGGTAGGGATGGAGGAGAATTTCGTTAGTTCAGTCCACATTTTTAAGCAAACTGATCTAATTTGCACCTCCTGGACTAATACATGGATTGGAACATCATTGTCCTTCAGATTTCACAGTTCTTCAAATTTTGCAATACAGTTCTCAGCTCAAAAACATTCCAAAAATTGTAAAAGAAAAGAAAAAAGGAGCATATTTTGTGATAAATACAAAATCTAAATACAAATTCTGTACAGATTTCTTTAAAAAAAAGGTTAATGTAGAAACAGGATGGAATAGATTTATGAATGAACACATACAAAATTGACCCTGACAGGAAATAGATGGATCTGTCCATCCCTAAATATTGGTGCCTGAATTTTCTGCTTTATATTTTCCCTCTGCTTCTTAAATTCTATCTTGTGTGTGTATGTACCTCTGTCTCTGTCTTTATAGCTCTGCTTGTGCCAGGGGCTTGGAATTTTGCCAAGCATAGCTATTTCAAATATATTTGCATACTCACCTGGCCATGAATTCTCCCCGCATGGCAGAGGAGCAGTCCCTCTTCCTGATTGTAAAGGATGATGTATGCAGTAGGCACTCCACAAAGCTGAAGAAAAATTGTGGGAAACAGGCTACCACATGTAGGGTGTGGATCTTATGTTATTTTGCATGTGCATGCTGCATGTCTCCTCTTCTGCCACACTGAGAGGGCCCTTCCCTGGCTGAGTGCATGTACAAGCCCTTTAGGTGAGGTCATCATGGCTTCTCCAATGTGGCTGTCCCTATGTTGTTTGATTCCAACTCTCATTAACCCCAGCCAGTATGGCCAGCGTTCACGGCAGTGTTCAGGGATGATGGGAGTTTCAGTTCAGCAACCAAAGAGCCTCTGGAGGGCCACAGGTTTCTCACCCCTGGGTTAGGTTAAACTGATGTGGGCAGATTATTCTACATCTTGCTTCAAGCTGAAGTCAAGTGTTTTTCTGTGAAACACTTAATGCTATCTGTTACCACAGATGAGTGTTTCAAGCTGATATACTTTAGCAATTTATCTATGCAATGCTGTCATTTTGAATCAGAACAGTCGGATAAAGGCCCCTTTGTATCATGTGTGTGAATGTGAGGGCGGGGGGAGAGATGAATATTAAAATATCAATTTCCATTCTGAATTGTAATACAGATAACTGAAAATTATAGCATAAGGTAGAACTACAAAAGGTTAGAATGGTAATAAATGCTGTTTTCTCTCTCTATATAATATAGCTTTAAACAGTTTAAACAAAAATGATTTCTTCCCACAGAATCCTGTGGAATTTGTGGTTCTGTGAGTGTGGTTACATTTCAAAGTTTCTTCTACAAAGAATTCTCACGAAGTACAGTATCCTTTAAGAAAAGCTATGATAATTAAGGTGGTGTAAAATCAATACACAATAAGACCGTACTCATCCATTATTTGTTCATGAATGAAGGTGCTGATTTGGTGTGCATTACTGAGATCTGGGTGAGCAAGCTTGGAGGAGTTGATCTGACCCAGCTTTGCACACCTGGATACCTGATGCAACACCAGCACAGGCTGCAGAGACAGAGGGGATGAGTTGCTGTGGTCTACAGAACTCCCATCTCTGTCACCAGGAAACCACTCTGTCTTGGAGCTGGCTATGAGGCCCTGCACCTGGTGTCGGGCCAAGAAGACAGTAAGCTAGGGATACTGCTGGTGTACTGTCCACCCTCCTACCTGGCAGCTTCTCTGACCAAGTTAGCGGAGGCTGTCTTGGCTGTGGTGTTGGAGGAGTCCAGAATGATAGTCCTGGGTGATTTCAATGTCCATGCTGAGGCTGCCTCTAGTGTTCCGGCTCAGAACTTAATGGCCTCCATAACTACCATGGGGTTGTCTCAAGTTATCACCGGCCGAACGTACAGGGCAGGGCACACTCTCAACTTAGTTCTTGCTCCATATGGAGGAAGGGGTGGTCTGGAGGTAAGGGGGTGGATGTCACTCCATTGCCATGGTCAGAACACTTCCTGGTGAAGTTTAGACTTACAGCTCTGATCCTCCCCTGCAGGGGTGGTGGACAGAGTAAGAGAGTCCACCTCCGGAGACTAGTGGAATGCACTGGACTCCTGAATGCCCTGGGGGAGTTCCCAGTAGATAGAGCAGGTGACCCTGTTGAAGCCCTTGTCATACTGTGGAACAGCAAGGCGCATCGGACTATTAACACAGTTGCCCCTGAGTGCCCTCTCTGGCATTGTGGAGCCTGGTTTGCACCTTGGTATACCAGTGAGCTAAGGGCCATGAAAGAGGCTGGACGACAGCTAGAGTGCAAGTGGCAAAAGACGTGCTGTGAGGCTGATTGGGCATGAGTAAAACATTATAACTGTGCCTACTGTGTGGTGGTGAGGACAACCAAGAAGGCCCACTTCTCTGCCACCATCGCATCCTCAAGTAGCCGTCCAGTGGAGCTTTTCCATATTGTCAGGGGTCTGTTGACATCAACTTCAGGAAATGGAGTTTTAGACCCTTTGGAGGCCCACTGTGAATTGTTTGCAAGGCACTTTGAGAGTAAAGTTCAGAGCTTGGAAGATTACTTTTAAAAAGTAATAAATTACAGTTACAATTACTTGGCCCAAAAAGTAGTAATTACCGTTGCAATTGCTCTGAAAGTAACTGATTACTTTACTTTTTCTCAAAAGTAATCACTACAATTACATTTCAGTTACTTTTTTAAAAAAAACTCCTACAAGGTGCTGGCCTTGGCTGCTGCACATCTAAGAAGCCTAAAACAATATTAAAAATAAACACACACACACAGGGGGTAGTAGAATAAAAAAAATTATCCATAAGATTAACATAATGGCATAACAGAATCTCACATCCCCCCAAGCAATGAAGATACCCCAACTCTTGAAATCAAATTTTACACTTGAAATGCTTTTATAATATGTTTCTGTTATGTCTCAAAAGAACAAGATGCTCAAAGAGCATGTCAGACAAGGAATGTCTTTTTACAGTCATTACGTTGCCAGCAGTACTGAACAGGCGTTCTACTGTGGCGCTTGAAGGCATGCCTGTGTTGTGCTGCAAAAAACACCGCAGCACACGTGGAAAGCCATGGAGTGATGACACTTCCCTGCTGGGAGACCTCAGGTACCTCACCAGTTCCTCCTCAGCAGTGTCCACTGCTGACTTCTTGCCCTGGGGCAGAAAGTTAAAGAAGTCATCTTCTAAGTCATCTCCTTCCTGGTCTTTATCTGAAGACTGATCACTGTCCTCATTAAGTACACCCATCTTTATTTCAGCTTTCAACAAGGCTTCCATTGTGTATCTAAGAAAGAGAGAGGATATGTTAACACATATATGTTAGGAAACCATCATCTGCTCTTCATTTCCTGATGCTTGTCATGTCCCCTGGTTCAGGGTCCAGCCTGAGCCTGTGGATGATGACATGGAAGGTAGGAAGGTGACCAAGTCACCACACTCATGGGGCAGCACAGCAGACCCTTAAGGATTACCTGCAGCAACCCAAGGTTGTGATGAGGAGCCCCAGGAAGAAAAGGCCCAGCCCCTGCCTACCACCTTAAGCCCTCTGATGCCTCCCTTGAGACAACATTTCCCTTGGAGTAATCCACCCAAAGGGCTTCCCTAATGTTCTTACTTGTTGGTATGGGTGGTGGCCTGACACGATTCCAGCCAATCTAGTTTGAAGCGAGGGTGTAGGCAGGCTGCCAGAAGAAGCCTCTTGTCCTCCCAGATAGCTGCAAACCGCTTTCTTAGGGCTTTGCGCACACCTCTCAGCAGCTGAAAACAGTATGTGTACCTCTCAGGTTTGTTTTCCAGTCCTTCTAACTTGCGGTCCAGATTGCAGAGCGTTGGTAGCAAATACCCCATGAACATGCCGTTCTTCCGTTGCAGGATATCTAGGGACTGGGCTAGTGGCTCCATAATCTCTGTGTATTCCTGTACCACTTCAATCTCAGCAGCTGTGATCCTGGACAAGGAGCAGCGGTCCATTATGGCATGCATTTTTAGTGGCACAGTTGACAGGAGCTCATGTAGTTGCTTCAACGCATCAAAGGTGGAATTCCACCTGGTCTTATTCGGTACCTTCAGATACACACCACATTGCGGAAGGATATACTCAGCAATCTGTGCTGACTGGTTCTGCTTGGACCACAACTTGCTGCACTTTCCCATCTAGGAACGAAACTGTTTCTTGAAAGGACCAAGAAGACTACTTTTGGAGGAGTCAGAAAGCATGGCCTCTATGTCTTGTGTTGCCACAAGGTTGAGGGTGTGGCTAGCACATCTCTGGTGTGGTGGTAAAACAAAATCCTCTCCTGAGTCTGCAGCTTCTTCCTCTGCCTCAGGTCCTGTGTCCAGGATCTCACAGATAGGCACAAACTCCACCTCAGCCTCCTCCTCCTCCTGGTTATCACCATCATCGTCACTGGTGCCTGCAGCTTCCACTGGTTCTTTGGCCATGAAAACTCTGAATGCTTTCACAAAGTTGGAGCCATTGTCTGTAGTAGTGCACATAACTTTGTTGTGGATCCTGTACTGCACATGTACATCATGCAGTGCTTTTGAAAGGACATCGTATGTATGGCGCCCCTTCAGACGCTTACAAGCCAAGGCCCCGACCTCACGTTTCAGGGTAGTTGGGTTGATCCAGTGGGCTGTTACCCCAGAGTAACTCTTCTTGCCATTGGTCCAACAATCTGCAGTGGTTGCTATATATGCCACAGCACCCATTCGGTTTGCAAGAGTTTCTGTCATGTGGCATGCTCTCTTCTCAATTCTGTCTCTCAGAGTCTTGGCACATATGATGGTGAGATCTTTGGGGAGTCCAATGCGAACCAGATTAATGAATGATGGTTTGTCCACAGTCTGAAGTGGTAATGTCTCCTCTACAATGAAATCAATGATTCTCCTGTCGAGATTGCTCTGGGTGACAGGCTCCCTCCTGCCAGATCCCCACCTCTGAAGTGTTGTCTGCTGCTGCTTCAGCATTTTGGGAGGAGGGGTGTCATGCATTGGTTCAGGAAGGCCACGTTTCCTTGCCTTTACTGCTTCTTCAATTGCTCTCAGCTTCTCAGGGTGTGCCCTCTGAGGAAGAAGAACAAAGCGTGAATCCAAGAAAAAATGGAAGAGGAACTTCACAATTTAAACATAAATAGACAATGGACACTCTTTGAGGACCAGCATGACAAAGGCTTACCTCAAAATGTTTCTTCACATTGGATGAGGAGGAAACAGCTGATCTCAGATTTTTGATCCTTGGAAGGCAGTAATTGCATCGTACAACAACATTTTCCCCACTCTGGCTCACAAATGTACAAGCTTTCTCAAAGCCAAACCATGGTACTTGCTGTTCTGCAGATGTGGCTGTGGGCAACTGGCACTGCTTCATGCCCTCCTCCTTCTCGTGCACAGGGCCTCCTTTCTGAACCTCACTTTCTAGTTTTGCCTCCTCAGGATCAACAAGCTGTGACTCAAGTGGCCGCACTAACTGACTGCTGCTCTCAGCAGCAAAACCTGCAACAGGCGTCTCTGTAATAAACAAGAGATAATGCTCCTATATGAGTGAACTTCAGCTGTGATGTGCCCCCATCTCTTCCCCATGCTGCAATATCCCCCAGTCAGAGTGGAAGTAAGCAGGTCAATAGCACAATTAAAAGAGATCCTATTTGCATCATTTTTGCTCACTAAATAACCCTGCCTGGGCCAGTCTAACCTACTATCTCACAGGGTTGTTGTGAGAACAAAATGAGACTAGGGTTCAAATCCCCACATAGCCATGAAGCTCACTGGGTGACCTTGGGCCAGTCACTGCCTCTCAGCCTCATGAAAACCCTATTCATAGGGTCACCATAAGTTGGAATCAACTTGAAGGTGGTACATTTATTTTTTATTTTGAATATGATGATTATGATAATAAATATGCAGCATTTCAAATTAATTCTGTATGAGAAGCATTCCATGCCAAGCTTGGAAAACCAAGGATGAGGTATAAAATGTAGACAAAAATACTTTTGACAAAATGCCGTTTATCTTTTATATCTATATCTATAATTAGCAATACAGCTGAATGATGTATGTAAAGTATTTTTTCTTTCCCTTTTCTTTTTTATTAATATTTTAGTACTACTGCTAAAGTTCTGATGAAAGAATAAAGCATTCATTAGCCAAATTCAAATGATTAGAACACATCACATAAATTCCACTGAAGTTGGAGTTTTTGCCATAGAAAATGAAAAAAACATATAACCTATGATAGCCCAATAGACAATCAGAACTAATATAAAACCCTATTGCTTCTCATTTGCAAATCTTGCAAGATCTGAGGTAACTCTAGATCATGTGAGTTCAGGTGACGCATGTTATGTACATTTGTATAGATATTAGCAGAGATTGTCAACAGTCTATGATGCTTGTGTGTGCCAATGTGTGTGTTTGTGGCAGGCTTTTACCCGGCACTGAGATCACTGAGACTTAAGACTTAGTAAAATAAGAAAAGCTATTTCATTTATAGAAATACATCGTAGATAGGAAAGGCATACCTAGTTCTAAGTAACTAACTTGGAGGCGCAACACCCAGGTTTGGGAGTTGCCCTCACTGGCCCTTCTTCATGTGTACTGGAGAGTGACAGAATAGGGCTAGAAGCAAATAGAAAGCAAAAATGGAAAGTAGGGTAACATCTAAAGAAATACTCCCCTTTACATCTCTCCTTTCTTTCTTTCTGTATATATATATATATTTATTTATATTTATATATATCCCGCCCTTCCTTGCAGTAGGAGCCCAGGGCGGCACTGACAGTGGTTGATCTTCACTTCCTGAAAAGCAGTAATGATGAAACCCCTCAACATTGCCTATTGCAGCCTGTGCAGCTTTGGCACTGTTCATCTTATTGAAGCTTACTTGAGCTTCTGCTTTTTGCACCTGCACATTCTTTTCTAGACAGCAGTTGTGTTGCAGCGACTGCACCACACAGCCTGAGACTTCTCTCCTCCTTGCTTTGGTCACCACATGGCAATGTCATCAAGAAAGGGCTTGCACATAAATACACAAGCCTGGGCTGTGATGAGAACAGATTAATCTCAACACTGAAATTCACTGTATGCGAACTGAACGGTACTTGTCTTCCTGGTCAAATGATTTTTTTTTTTAAAAAAAAACCCAACTCTAGGGCTACAAGCTTTAATTTTCAGCAGATTAATTAACTCAAAGGAGAGTTGATTAATCAGTGGGGCCTATTTTTATTGGTAAGAATGAGTTTTAATATGAGACACTTGTTTATTGTTTTTAGAGTAATTTTGTGTGTTACTGTACTGGGGAATGCATGAAACAATAACAAAGATCAGCCTTGATTTTTTTTAAATGTGTGCCCTAGAGCTTCTGTATTGAATTCTTCATTGTCTTGCACTCCTTTTAATTATTATATTCTGGAAATTCTCATAGATTTGAAGTCTTGGTGATAAGCAAATCAATTGAAATGTAATTGATCAGTTTATTGAAAGGGAGAGGATTAATCAGTTAAACATTTTAATTTTACATTGCCCAGATATTCAGCTGCAATAAGTGGATTTTTTTCAACAAGAGGTGATCTTCACAGGTACCCCGCCTGGGGATGCTGTTGGAGAGAATGAGGTTTACAGGAGTTGTCTCTCTCTGGGACTGGGAATCTCTCTCTTTCTCACAGAACATGAGTTTGAGAGCTGGGGGACTGAGAGGAGGAGCTGCAAGGACCCTACTTCTCACCTCATCTCTGCCAAGAACAAAAAAATCAGCCTTAAGCCATTTATTATACGCCTAATGATTTATTATTATTATTATTATTATTATTATTATTATTATTATTACTGAGACAGTTTTTGTCCCACATACAATTCAGTCTTGTGATTAAACAGGACAAAAATACAAATAAAAAGAAAGATGGAGTTCAAATAAATATACAATAAAAAGCTAGCAGGCATTTTAAAAGGCAGGAGTGCTCTGTCTGGATAAATACAGCACACAGGTATGCATGGGAACAAGGGGAAGAGTTCAAAAAGGGGGGGAAGGAAGAGAAGTAGGCCGAAGTTTCAGAAGTGCCTTGTGATTGATGGAGGGGGTGGCAGCGAGGCAAGGAGAGGCAGTGGGGGGGGCAGACGGTGCCACGGGGGGGAGGTGCTGCAGGGGAGTGGGGGGGGCAGATGGTGCCGCAGGGGGGGCACACACACACACACAAATCATTGTCACTCACCTCCACAGCTCTTCGCCATTCTGCTGCTGCCTTCTCCTCCGTTGTCCTTGCCCTGGCTTTTTCCTCCGGCATCCATTTTTTCCTCTCAGACGCTAGCAGGCCCTGCCTATTCACCTCTTCCCTCGTGCCTCCTAACACAGATCACGAGGGAAGAGAGAGTCTGCGCAGAGGTCCAATCAGTGTGAGGCACATGTCTTGTGTTAACCAATCACAGCCAGGAGCTGACTTCCCCTTGTTCCCGCCCCCAAGTAACGTCCAACCTAATGTGGAAACGTTAAAGTTGCAGCTGAAAAGTAGGGAAATTACTAGTCGTTCCGTTACTTGCCAAATGTAATGGAATTACCCACTCGTTATTTAAAATTGTAACGAATTACAAGTAACTCGTTAAAAATAACGAGTTACTTCCAAGCTCTGGTAAAGTTGCTCGCCTCTGTAGCACTTTTGATGCCCATCAACATCTACTGTAGTCCCCAGTGAGGTGTCCAGTGCAATATCTGCTGCAACTTCTTGGGATCAGTTTCAATTGACACGGCCTGATCATCTGGACAAGGTGCTTGTGACGATACAGCCAGCAACGTGTCCTTTTGACCCTTGACCCTCTTGGCTTGTTAAAGCTTGCCGAGGGGGTTTGACAGTGGATCCAGGTGTGGTCAATGCATCGTTGCAGGAGGGAGTGGTTCCAGCCACCCTGAAAGAGGTGGTGATCCGACCACCCCTGAAAAAGCCTACCCTGGAGCCAGTGGTTTGTGTCAACTACCTCTCGTTTGCAAATACCCCCTTTTTAGGAAAGGTGATTGAGAGGGTTGTGGCACTGCAGTTGCAAGTACTCTTTGATGAAACGGATTATCTTGACCCATTCCAGTCTGGGTTCAGTCTGAATTGGCCTTGGTTGTCCTGATGGATGACCTTTCTTGGGAGAATGACAGGAGGAGTCATCCCTGTTATTCTTACTTGATACCGTTTTGGTACCATTGAGCATGGTATCCTTGTGGGCCAACTTGGTGAGATGGGTATTGGAGGCATTGTTTTACAGTAGTTCCGATCATATCTCCAAGGTCGTTTTCAGAGAATATAATTGAGTGGTTGTCTTTCAGCCCTCTGGCAGTTGTGCTGTACCATCTTGTCCTCCAGCAGGGTAGCATCTTGTTCTCCATGCTGTTTAACATCTATATGAAGCCCTTGGCAGCAGTCATCAGGAGATTTGGGGGGAGGTGTCAGCAGTATGCTGACGATACCCAGCTCTGTTTCTCTGTAACTTCTGAATTGGGAGAGGCCATGCAAGCCCTGACCGCTGCCTGGATTCGATGGTGGGCTGGATGAGGGCCAATAAACTAAGTCTGAATCCCAGCAAGATGGAGATGCTGTGAACTGGTGGTTCACAACTTCAGTTCCCTGCTTTGTAGGTGATCATACTCCCTCTGAAAGAACAGGTGTGTAGTCTGGGGGTGCTCCTAGATCTATCTTTGTCACTAGAGGCCCAGGTGACCTCAGTGGCTAGGAATGCCTTTTACCAGCTTCGGCTGGTAAGACAGCTGTGGCCGTTTCTGGACTGGGATAGCCTGACCTCTGTTGTCCATGCACTGGTAGCCTCCAGACTGGATTACTGTAATGTCCTCTATGTGGGACTGCCCTTGAGGTTGGTCCAGAAGGTGCAGCTTGTACAAAATGCAGCGGTGAGACTGCTCTCCAGGGCAGGGTCCACCAACATGTCACCCCACTGCTGAAAGAATTGCACTAGCTACCTATTAGCTTCCGGGCTAAGCAGGGGTGTTACTACCGGGGTGTGGAGGGTGCGGCCTGCACCCAGGTGTCACCATGAGGGGGGTGACACCCAGAGCCGCCCCGTGCCATTGCCCGGCAAGGCTGCTCCAACTCCTCAGAGGCAGGCGGATGGGCGAGACCGGGAGCGGCGTCGGCGGGGCGAGGGAGGTGTTCCGGCGTTCCCAGGCCTTCTCCAGCTGGGTGCCCCTCCGGCGCATGCCCTCCCAGGGGCATGGACGGGGTGGCTGGCCTCGAGCACGCAAGCCCAGCCACCTCGTCCATGCCCTTGGGATTGCGCGCACCAGAGGTCCACACACCCCCGCACTCCCACTAGTGACGCTGCTGGGGCTAAGTTCAAGGTTCTAGTTTTGGTGTACAAAGCCCTATACAGCTTGGGACCAGGATACCTGAAAGACTGTCTTACCCCTTATATACCAAGTCGATCACTGCACTCTGCAGGTGAGGGCCTCCTGCAGATACCATCTTATCAGGAGGTCCATTCCCCACAACATAGGAAGCTGACCTTTAGTGTAGTGGCACCTACCCTTTGGAATCCCCTCCCCTGAAATATTAGACAGGTGCCATTTCTGTTATCTTTTTGGCACCTACTGAAGACCTTCCTCTTTCAACAAGGCTTTTAAGTAGAGACCTTATCCCAGTCTGCGTCTGTGTTGGGATTGGTTTTTAATATGATTTTAAAGCTTTTTTTTAGATATGTTTTTAAAGATTTTTTTAAAAGTTATTTTAAAGCTTTTTTTAAAAAAAATGTTTTTAAAGATGTTTTGTTTTAATATGTTTTTGAGGATGTTTTGTTGTAACATATTTTAGTCTGTTTTTATGATGTTTTAGAGTGTTTTTAGTGCTTTTGTTTGCCGCCCTGGGCTCCTACTGGGAGGAAGGGTAGGATATAAATCGGATTGATTAACTAACTAACTAACTAATAAATAAATAAATAAAGGGGCAGGATGGTTTTTAAACAGAGCTTAGGAGTCCCTGATTCAAAGGAAAGGGTGTGTGTCTAATGCTCTTTTCAAATACAAACAAGCATTTTGATGGACATGAGCCTACCCTTTAGATATCAGTCTATTCTTTGTATTTGCAAACGGTTTATTCTACCTCATTTTTTTAAATGAAGTGTTTCTTTGGAAATATTATTAATAGAAGTCTTACAAGGAAAAAATAGCTGAAGCATTTTAACAACCCATTCAGTAAATACTTGGGCACCTCTACCCACAAAACATAAAGGGCCTCAGGTCCCCCCCCCCGCTTTCAAATGCATTTATTTTCCTCTGGGGATCACTCCTAAGGGATTGTTTTTCTCCAAGGCTCTCCCCCTACATCATTTAGTAAAGTGCTGATGTAACCTCTCTGAGGAATTATCAGTAGCTTGAGAGCCCAATGACGGCATAGGAAACATACTATTTGCATAATTAAGTTCACATGGAGAGATCTGGCTAAAATAGAGTCAGACTAGGTGCTGTCAGTGGTATGCTTGATTGCAGCTAGTGGACCAGTAAATTTTTTAAGTCTTTGGAGCTGGGGCAGGGGCAAAATTATTAAAATGTACAAAAGACAGCTTCAGATTTGTAAATGCCAGCATCACGCTTGCAAGAACGACACAGGGCTAAGAAATACACAGGATGGTTGGAATCCATTTTTTAGAAGTCGAGATGCCTGGGATATGTGTAGCACTGGTTCAGACCTGGCTTGATCTCCACAAGACACGGCAATCACAATTCTTAACTAAGAATTCCTAATGTAAAAAGCAGTGCTTGTTACTTTGGATAAGACAAAAGAACCTAGTTAATATCTTGCAGCCGCCAAATCACATCCAAACAATTGAGCCATGTGCATTTTGTGGTATGCAGCTTTTGCTATTTTTTAAAATGCCTTTCTTGAGCTTCAAGGGGTCATGAAATTCTCTTTACTTAAATAGCTTGCTGCTGTTGCTGCTTCTGCTGCACAGAGGGTACTACTACCATTTTGGCAGGAGCTTCATTTGCTTGCTCTCCATGCTCCACCCACATATATCTAGGCTTAGAATTGTGCATCCAAAGTGAGCATTTATTGGAAGGCCCCTGGGTTTTTGTTTTGAATTTTCCAAAGGTCTCCTCACTGAGTCCCCTTCTTTTATTTACTTATTTTGGCCATCCATTTATTTATTTACTTGACAGGGAATAGGGATGGGTAAAGGAACCCCCCTCTCTACGGACATTCGCTTATTGTGGCACTTTAACATAATGGTGAGTAAATGAAGGCAGGATGTCGGAAAAAGCCCGGTTAAAGCTTCCATTTAAATCCTCTTGTGTAAGTTTGATATCCAAAGTGGAAGGACAAATGCCATATAAGTCAATTAAAGCATTAGGTAATCAAATTGTACTGTGGCCACAAAGTGGCTTAAAGGCTGAATGGCAATCCTCCCTGCCCCCCCTTCAGCATCTACACACACACACACACACACACAAACGAGTCCTTTGTAAATAAACAGAGGAGGAGAGGGAGACGGAGGGGTGGGGGACTATAGGATGGCAGGGGCGAGTGAATCCACGAACACAGAAACACACGCTCGCAATAGAAATGCTTGGAACTACAAATGAAAACCTGCAATTGCAACCACAAAGCCCTGTGCTTGTTGCAAGAAACATTCTGTCTGTTTCTATAATGTGATCTCTCTCTCTCTCTCCCACCCCACTTGAGGTTTTGGAGTTTGCTTAGCCCCTCAGCAAGGCTCCTGAAATGTCTCTGCTCATTAGATCAGGAAGATGAGAGAAAGCCATGGGCAGTGTTAGAAAACACCCTTGCACAATTAAAGTTACTAAGGTCGGGGACTGGTGATGTGCTGTTAGCATTCCTCCAGCTCTGCCCTTGATTGCTTCATTGTGTGCATTCCGCTGCCTGCTTGCTATTGAGCAGCTGAGCCCAGGGGAGGAGGAGGAGGGGCCTGGGTGGGAAGGAAAGGGAAGGGGCTTTGAGTTACTTCAAGCTAGCGTGCATCCGTGTAATAAAGAGGCACAGATTTTGAAAGCCCCCTTGTATAAGAACACTGCTGCTGGATCAAGTAGGCCAGATCTTACCCTTTTAAAGTTTTTAATTTAGGGTAGGCAGATATATTTCACGAAGAAGAAAAATAAGACCCAAGCATAACACCCTACCCCATGATGGGAGGGGGGGGAGTAAATAGCAATATTGTCAGACCAGCTCTTTGATAGTGATAGATTCTAAGAATAACCAAAACAATGTTTTTTATTTACAGTATTTAAGGGATTTATACGCCACAATCATTAGCATTTTAAGCAGTATCATTTTGAAGAAATTGCTCCAATTGCCAAGGGAGACAGTTCCTGGGAAGCTTTATCCAGGGGGCTGCTATGAGAAGGCCAGTAACAAAGGGGGGCAGGAGCTTCCTTTTAAAGACAGTTTGCTTGTTACTACAGATTTCCTCCTGTAGTGAGCAACTGCAAGGAGAGTATTATAAGCATGTTCTAGGGAGGTCTGGTGTTGGCATGTTGCAGGTAAAGTGCTGAAGCTCACTCTGGACCTTGTTTAAGCCTTTTTTCTTTGCCTCCCAGCACTTTAATCTTGTTGAGCAGTGAGGTCTGAGGCCACCATTTTAATTTCCGACACTATCGCCAATATAGCATCATCTAGGTAGGGCATCTTTTTAATTTTCTCAAGCAATGCTACATCAGGAGCATTGTGGGAAATTAAAATGGCAGTATCCCGACTCAGCTGCCTAGTACTGATTTGGATACTGCTGCTGCCAAGTAAACCAGATTCAGGAGGGGTCCACCAGCGGGTACTTTTCAAAGGGCCTCATCAAACCTAGAGCTGGCTCTGGTCCCTAGGTCACACACTTATTTCAAACTGGAGAGGAAGTCTGGTCAGTGCCTCACATGAATGTACCCCAGGATTGCCTGGGGCATGCTGGGATTCTTCAGCAGACAAATCCTTGTGGAAAACCTTATCTGAAGATTGAAAATCTGGAAAACACTGCCTTGTGGGTGAAATTAGAGAGTCCTCTGTATAAAAGATTTTCTGTTAAAGTGCAATCCTATATGTCTCTACTCAGTACATCTTAATTAGGTTCAGTAGGGCTTACTCTCAGGAAAGTCAGTATATAGGATTGCAGCCTAACTGCGTAGTTCCTCTGGCTACAGAGAAAAGCTACACTGCCTGTGACCTCAGAGTTCTAGTACCAAAACAGAAATGGAAACCTCAGTGGTTCTATAAATACGTGGATTACTGCGCTTTGGTGGTATGGTATCAAGCTTGGAAAGTGCAGTATAATTTCAAGCCAGACCTGCAATATGTTGAGGCCGTTTTTATACATGGCTATGGAATTACTTGCCAATAAATATTCATGTATGAATGGTGTTTATGTTTAACTACTTTTTGGGATCACAACTTAAGCGGCACCTTCTACATTTATGAAAATAATGAGTTGGATCCAGACTTATTCAAGCTTAAAGTAGTTCCATTGAAATCAGTGGGACAAGTGAGTGACTACCATAAGTCCCACTGATTTCCCTGAATCTTCTCTAAGCATGACTGAATCTGGATCTAACCCTGTGAAACATTGTCCTTTATGGACAGAATTTGGCAAACACAATTCTCTCCCTTAACTGCTAATATATATATTGCCCATGGTGATCTCTGCTTTGGTAGCCTCCTGATTGAGTTAATATTGCAATGGAACTGTCCTTTAAGACAGTTCAGTATCTTCATTTACTCATGCAAGCTACACCAGCAGAAATTCTCTCTTCTACACAACTAGTAAGGGTACAGAAGCCTTGTCTTATTTTGCATGTGGCCATCCTAGAGGCAGTTTTGGTAACATCATGTGGTTCCAACCAATCAGCGCTGTGCATGGCCAGCTTAGAATTCTTTGATAGTGTCAACAAATATGTAGATAAGTGCCACAAAATGCTGTGATGACCACAAGCTTAGATGGTGTTAAGGTAAGAATTCAACAATTCATGAAGAATGAGTGGCTAGTAACCCATGATATCTAAAAGGAGCCTCCATGTTTGGGGGTTGTATGTCACTGAATAACAGTTATGCATGTGGGAGGGGGGATGTAGCCTTCATGGCCTGCTTGTGGGTTTCCAAGAAGCTCCTGGCTGACCACTATTGGAAACAGGATGCTGGGGTCAATGATGAACCTTTGATCCAGCAGGGTGGTTCTTAGGTTTTGGCTTCTGTTCTGGACTTGAAAAAACCTTAAAAAAAAAAATCCAACCCTGGAGAAGAAAGGTACATTTGGACCGAATTTAGTGAGGGTATTACCAAATTGTGCTCCCTGCTCTAAAAATGTTTTGTAAGTTTTTACCTTTATACTACTTGTTTGTCATTGGAGTCAACTTGTGTACACCCAGGGCAAGATCCAGAGAGCTATTCCACTCATAGAACATGTTTTTCTTGCCTGCTCCTCCTGCTCTGTCCCCTTCTCTCTCCCACTCCTGCTACACTGGATGGGTTAGTGGGGTCTTGAAGGGGGGGGAAATCAGCATACGTCAGAGATTTCACACCCTTGCACAATTGGAAGTGCCTTGTGCTCCCACAAGGGGCTCTCTGTATCCTATCCCAGATAGTGTACACTATGAAAAGTCTGAATGTATGACATCTCATCTTAGGATTCACAATTAGATTTAACAATTTCCACATGAAAGTGACTTGCACGTAGACATTTTGTAGTTTGTAAAACCTATGGAAGACAATGCCACTGATTTCCCATTAAAATCAGCTCCCCACCCGCCATGCATACATGTCTGAAGACTAAAATCAAGGCTAGCACCAGGTTAAAGGTGTCCCCTGGTAAAGGGCATTGATGTGGGTCTCCCACTTGGCCCTTCACCTGTGGCCAAACCTGGTGGCAACAACTGGATCTAAGAAGTTGCCTGCAACTTAAATTTTCCCACAGTGCTCTGGAGCAATACTGCATCAGGCACGCTGGAGCAAAATAGTGGCTGGTAGATTCTCAGCTGGCACCATATGCCCGTGGCCAAGGGACCAGACGGGAAGTCCAAATGGCAGCACCAGTGGGCCCTGCCAGAATGCTGACCTAGACCAAGACCCAGAATGCTGACCTAGACCTAGACCCAGAATGCTGACCTAGACCCTGACCTAGAATGCCTAATGCTGCTCCTGGCCCTGACTGAAGTGGTGCAAAGTGGCATGCCTGCTGAATAGTGTGCATGAAGGACAGTTTCTTACAATGAAAAGTGATTATTCAGACCCTTTGGACAATGACTTCTTCAGCAGCCAGGTTTAGTCAGAATCTGAGTACCAGAGGTTCTCCCACAACAACCTTATACAGAGAGTATATTAGAGCCAAAGGGGGTGGGAAGACCGAGAGCAGGATGGGCACAGAGTCAGAAAAGTAAGAGTTGTTTATAAGCTAACATTTAATAACAGCAATATGTATTTGGGTTTGTATAAGTAAATATTGGGTTCTCAGATAACATAACAGCTTGCTGGAATGAACTGATGAAAACCTGTAGGGCATTGATGGGGAATCTCTTTCCTCTCCAGATGTTTCTGGACTAGTACAACTTCCATCATCCCTGACCATTGGCCTTGCTAGCTGGGGCTGTTGGGAGTTGCGCCCATCGTCATCTGGAGGGCCCACACGTTCTCAAGCCCTGCTACAGGATGATGAGAAGCCTTAAAGACTTTGTTGTCCACAGTTTTACTTCCTTAAACAAATACAGTGAAGGATCAAACATCTAATCGGGAGTGAGCCCTCCAAAAGGCCATTTGTCCTCTAAATCCTGTGTGCGATGTGTATTTTGGGGCTTGGTCTAATAGCTAACTGGAAGGGATTCACTGTCTATTGTGCCTTCAGCTGTGAAGCTCACTGTGTCTTCTTGGTGAAGTCACTAACTACCAAGCTATTTTATGCTAGCGGTTTGTTGTGAAGGTAAAAGAGTGCTGGGAAAATTATTGAGAATAATAAAATGTCCTGTACACCCATTCGGAAGTGGCATTTCATTACTGGACAAAATCTAATCCTGATTTTCTTTGTTCCTGTCTTCCTAGCTCTCCTGTCAAAGATGCACTGGACACCAGAGCATGCTCAGCCCCTGAATCAGTGGCCAGAGCAGCACCTTGATGTCTCCTCTACCACCTCCTCACCCGCCCACAAGTCTGACCTCTACCACAACAGCCGGCAACGCTTCAACTATGCCTGGGCCAATGATGACATCTCTGCCCTGACTGCTTCCAACCTTTTGAAGAGGTATGCAGAGAAATATTCCGGAGTATTGGACTCCCCTTATGACAGGCCACCAGCACTCAACACCTATGGAGATGGCGCCTTTGGGCCCCTCAATGGTCAGAAGGGAGAGATGGAGCCTTGGCCAATGGCACACAGCTCAGAAGGGGCCTACCCTTTGACCCCAATGCACGATGGATTGTCCAGCTCCAAGGGGATTGTCCCTCCTGCTGTCACCCCGGGTAACAGTCTTGGTACCTCCCCTGTGGTCTCCAGTAATCTGTCTGACTCCATTTATCCCAGTAATACATGTGGGGGGACCACCACTTCTGGTAGTCTTGGGCCATCTCAGGAGTATCCTTCAGGTTACAGTGGGGCCTACCTGCCATCAGGCTACTGCAGCCAACCCGCCTCAGCACTTCCACCTCCACACCCTTCTACCTTGCATAGCTCAGGCCTCCTACAACCCAGCCATCCTTCCGCCACACTGGTACCAGGCTACAGTTCCTCAGGACCCATGTACAACTATGCTTCAGGCAGCTATCCACCCCAGCCTGGCTATGGTGCCATCCACCCTCCCCACCCATCAGCCTCATATTTACCCTCAGGCATTGCTGCCCCCACACCCATCCCCCCATCGTCTCGCCCTCCTGTCGTCCCTGGATACAGCTATCAGAGTCCTCTCACAGTGCCACCCCTCAGTGGTGAGTCAGGGAACTCTCTGAAAAGGAAGGCCTTTGATATCACTGGTGGTGAGGATGATAGTGAAGGCAGGTATCGCAAATACAGCTATGAGCAACCAAAGTCCCCGTATCAGATGTCCGACAGTGGTGAATGTAGAGGGAATGGATTCAACCGCAGCTCTGAGGTGCCTTTCAAAGGGGGGAAAAGGCCACCAGGAGTGGCAGCAACAACAGTGGCTTCAGAGGAGCCTGTGGGCAAATACAACAGTCAGCCCATGAAAGGGCTGGTCTCTCCAGCTTACAACGTTGGTGAAGACCCACTGAGGCCTAGCGAGAGCTTTGAGAAGTTCACTCCTCCGCCTGCCAATGGTGACCGTGGGGGAGACTCGTTTGCCCTCAGGATGCCGCCCAAACCACCAACATTCAGTAACGACAACAGCAGCCAGTCGGTAGAAGACCAGCTGAAAACCATGGACCCTTTTATTCTGGAACTGGTGAACAACAAGATAATTGATTGTGGCCCCCCAGTTCAGTGGACAGACATCGCAGGGCAAGTCTCTGTCAAAGCTGCCATAGAGGAAGAGCTGGTGTGGCCCATCCTGAGGCCAGGTGCTTACACAGGGGCAAGCCGGCCGCCCAAAACCATCCTGCTGTTTGGGCCTCGTGGTGTAGGGAAGACCCTGCTGAGCAGGTGCATTTCTACCCAGCTGGGATCCACCCTGCTGAAGCTCAGTGGGACAGCCTTGGTCTCCAAATGGAAGGCAGAAGCAGAGAAGGTCCTCCAGACGACGTTCTTTGTGTCTAACTGCCGGCAGCCTGCAGTTGTTCTCCTCACTGATGTGGAATCCCTCCTGGAAGACGCTGCCATTTTGAAGTCCCAGCTACTCTCCTATCTGGATAACCTTGCTACCTCAGGTGAGCAGAATGTGGTTGTCATAGCAACCACCACCAGGCCTGGCAATTTGGACGAAGCCACCCAAAGAAGGTTTGCCAAGCGTTTCTACATCTCCCCACCAGACAACGTTGCCAGGCGGCAGATCCTGCAGCATGCTTTAGCCCAGCAAAACTACTGTCTCAGTGAGAGGGAGATGGCTTCCATTGTACAACTCACTGAAAGCTATTCTGGCAGTGAGCTCCTTCAGCTTTGTCAGCAGGTTGGGGCAAACAAGCTACAAAGCCTGCCAGGGCAGCTTCAACCCACCTCCTACAAAGATTTTGAAAGCATATTCTGCAAGATCCACCCTGCTGTCTCTCAGAAGGAGCTGGACTTGTACGTGGAATGGGATAAAATGTATGGGTCTCAGCATTAGTGGAGAGTGGCTGGTTTCTTCTTTTAAGTCATCTTGGGTCTCTTTGAGCGGAAGCTGTTGGGAGCTTTGATTTCTTCTCTTTTTTGCTACTAAAAGCTTCACCACTCTGAGTGCTTCAGTCTCTGAGAGGGTCGCATGCACACCTGCCCATGAAAAACAGGGGAAGGGTGAGGAGTCATTCTTGTCTATTAGAAAGTCACCCCTAATTTTGGATGCAAGGACTTTCTCTAGGTTGATTTGCATAAATTTTTGTTTTCTAAAAAAAGAAATGTCTGAACGTTTGACTGTGTGGTGGTTGTTGGGTCTCTATGTTAATGAAAAGTAGTTGCTCAATGAACTCAGGATAACCTATTTATTATTAATCTGTTTCCCCAGTCATCCCTTTCCATACCAGCATTGTAAAGTATTCTGCCAGGTGTTGTCCCCTTCCCAGCTCTTTTTAACACTGTAACCTACTGGATATTTCTGTTGAGTTCTTCATTTCCATGGATATGGCACTATGGGTCGTTCAGTGCATTGTGCTATAATACAAGCTCCTCTCCAGGGGAATGTCTTGCCCTTGGTGTTCTTTAAATCCATGAAGAGCATAATTGTTAAAGCAGATATGGCATCAGTGGGTTTTAAGGGAAGGCGGTTGGATTTTTTAAAAAAATGTAGATTGTTTAATAAACTAGCATCCTTTTTATTTTTGTAACATATGTAGTGGGTTTTGTTTTTCTTTTTTAACTACTCAGGAAAAATAATTTACCTCAAAACAAAACAAAAAGAATGTTTTTTTTTAACTCAAGGAAAATAAAATGTGACCTGGAGGGATTACAAATGTGTTTTAACACACTTGATTCCCATATTAAAGGAAAAGGAAAGGGGGAAAAAAAGCAAGAATAAACTTGAAGTTGTTACAAAGATGAAAGTTGAATGTATTTCAGGGGCGTTTCACAATATATTATGCCATAACTTTATTTTTGTTTTTTAAAGAAAACATTTTTACCATAGCGTTTTGGTGGAGTAATGTGTCTTCAAAGGATAAGAAGTATTAGTGCTGTAGTTTTAAAGCCATGGCTAGTACCACTTTTTGAAGGAATGCTTCCATTCATTTCTAAATTTCAGGTTGCCAAGTCATTTCCCTTTGGTTGTGGTCTCTTAATAGGACTTCTCAAGCTTTGTTACAATGAGCCATCTATAAACCAAGAAAAATGTTACTTCAAACTTCCCAAAGTATAAGTTATGGGGAAACAACTAAAACAGGTGCAGTTACATTATTATAGTTACATTTTTAAAGTAAGAGAGAGAGTGTGTGTGAGAGAGAGAACGAGAGAGCCACCACTGTAGACTGTTCTTTAAACACATGATGGTCTCCATGTGCAAACATATACCGAACATTTAATGGATGCAGTAAGGATGTTCATCTCATGTAATTGGATTAGCCCTATATCCCATCAAGGCACCACTCTGACTGCCCTGACTGCCAATATACATTGCAGAAGGCTTATGTTCACCAGCTGGTGCCTTGTCTTCATTTACTTTGCATTAGCCGACTGTATAATATCTTGCCCTACTGAAGAGTTCAAACTGTACCTTTCCAGTTGCAATGTGTGAAATGGCAGGCTGGGCATTAACATGATACTTCTGACTTGCATGCATATTAAAGTCGAGATGCATCTCCTAAGCCAAATCCCCTTTTTGAAAAAACAGCCAAAAAAAGTTTGAGATTTAACTTCTGGAGGGTCTGAAACCTGGATAACCATTCAGCACAACACATGGCCCCAAACCCAGTACTCACCAATGGTTTTGTTTTCTGAAAACATTCTGTCAAGTCTCTCTTGGTCTTTTATTGTTCTCCGTTTTCTTCTTCTTCCTCTACTTCTCCATTCTTTACCCGTCCCTCCTAATTCTCTACTTCCCTTAGAAACTACCTGTTCTTCCTTGGGGAAGGCCACACCTGATTTTGAAAATTGTCTCTTGACTAGAGGAAATCCCTTTCTCAAAAGTACAACAGGGATGAGATAATCAGATGATGAAGTTGTAATTACCCACTTCAGGAAGGTTGAGGTCTAATACCAAGTGGCTCTTTTTCATGTGGGTGAACTCATCTTATGAAAGAAAGAGAACTCAAAGAGGATTGTTGTCATATTGCTTTGCTGTAAGTGGTCAATGGTTCAGTTCATAGAATCATAGAATAGTTGTGTTGGAAGGGGCCTATAATGCCATCCAGTCCAACCCCCTGCTCAATTCAGGAATCCAAATTAAAGCATACACAACAGATGGCTGTCCAGCTGCCTCTTGAATGCCTCCAGTGCTGGGGAGCCTATTGCTTCCCTAGGTAATTGGTTCCATTGTCATATGGCTCTAACAGTTAGGAAGTTTTTCCTGATGTTCAGTTGAAATCTGGCTCCCTATAACTTGAGCCCATTATTCTGTGTCCTGCCCTCTGGGATGAGTGAGAAGAGATCCTGGCCCATCTCTGTGTGACACCCTTTCATGTACTTGAAAAGTGCTATCATATCTCCCCCAGTCTTCTCTTCTCAAGGTTAAACATGCCCAGTTCTTTCAGTCTCTCCTCGTAGGGTTTTGTTTCCAGTCCCCTGATCATTCACATGTAACACTAAGTGAAACCATGATTTAGTGTGAACATGCAGGTTCCTGGAAAGGAGATCATGAGTGCTGCATTCCTCCTCTGGTCTTTCTGTTGCCACACTACCCATGGCTGAGGCATTGTCTAAACCAGACCTTATGGTTTGTCTTGCTCCAGACAAACCATGAGCTGTAAACCAAGAACAACCTTGGTTACAGCTTATGGTTTGTCTGGAATGAGAAAAAACACAAGCCCAGGTTCAGATGATACACTAAGCCAAACCATGGCTTAGTCCCACATAGCATGGCAGCAGAAAGACCAGAGGAGGAACGCAGTATCCATGATCTCCTGTCTGTGAACCCACACATTCACACTAAGCCATAGTTTGGCTTAGCATCACATGCGAACCAAGTCATTGTATATGTAGTCAGTGGGAGCCTGAGGTACTTTGACTGTGCCAATACTGGTAGACTTACAAAGCTGCAGTGCTAAACACATGTTTTAGGGAGTAAGCCCCGTTGCAGACAATGTGACTTACTCTTGAGTAAACATGCATAGGATTGTGCTGACAGAGTGATTTCATAAATGTGGAATAAATCCCCCTTGAATGTCTGTCATATTTTTTATGTGAACATCCAGACACTGATGTTGCAAAAGAGAGCCAAGTAGAAGCATTTGTAATGCAGATATTTGCATATGTCTTCAGTGGAATTTTCTCCCATGTAAGAGTCCATGGTTTGCAGCCTTAGGCCACAATCCCAAGGATGCATTCCTATGTGTTACTTGGGTTTATTTCAGAGTCCAAGGACTTACTAGGAACCTGGAATATATTCACTTCCTTCTAAGGCCCAAAGACGGAACTGGCAAGCAAAACTTTTATTCATGTTTCCCTTTAAGAAATTTCTCACCAAATGTATTATGAGTGCAGCAAGAAACTTTGCAGACTGTTTTCCAGTTAAGCTGGTAAAAGATTAGGTTGATGCATTTTGCTTGGTATATCCATATTTTTTGTGGAGTGAGCTTGAGGGAGGAGGGGAGATGTCAGCCTTTCACTGCAGAGTGGGATAAGGAAATTATGCGGCAAGAGGATGCTTCTAAGTGTTTGCATCTCTGAACAATTTGAGACTTTCCTAGTGGGGGCATCTTCAGATTTCTAACACATGTCACAATTCTATGCTTCAGTGCAGATGCATTGTGTGGATTCTCCAGATCTTTTATGCTATACCTGAAAAGGGTTTTGCCATTTCTGGTCTTTTATTCCATTAAAGTGGCACCATTGGAGTGGAGGTGAAACCTGCATCCTACCCCTGTTGGTGACTCCTCCCATTGAGAATCAAGCCTCCTTGATTCAAGCTTGTTCCCATCCTGGCTTCTGTTTATCAGTGGCGCTAGAGTGACTGATTAGTGAGAAGATGTGATAATATTAGGAACTAGCTTTTTATATAATATATAGCCTTTCCCCCCTAGAGTCTAAGGATGCTGTTGATCTCGTCTCTCTTGCTTTTGTTGTTATAGCACACGTCTGCTTCTTAAACTACCAGACCACTTCTTTCCAGTAATATTAGTGGAAATGCCCCAAGTGTGTGAGGGCAAGGCACAATTCATAGTTTTGGCAGCTCTGCTCCTTTCTCTAATTTGATGTGCAGTGATTAACTAGTTGCAATAGATGTAGTAATCTCTTCCATCAGAATTGCACTCTTTGTGCAGAGTATTGCATTTACCCAACAGTCAAGCCCTATTTTTTCTGCTTAGATCAATACTAGACTTAGCTTAGATCAATTCCATGACTATGAAAGTACAGGGTAAATGTAAGTTTTATGAACACTTTTGGCTAGTGTTCATGGACTCACTGCTGTCTAGTTGTACAACTTCCACTCCAGTGCTTGTGCCATTTTGTGAACTTTCGAAAAATAACAATTTGAGTCTACTGTATGTTATACTCACGTATTACTGCAGTCCTCAGCCAACAGCTATCTTAGTTTAAAGCTTCAATGAAGCTACCTTTCTCTTAAGTACCCACCACCACCACCATTTCTGGAACGTTTTAATTTTTTAAAGACCTATTTACTCTCTTTTCACTCCCCTACTGAGCAAATCCAGCCCTGGAACATTGATCCACACATAAATCCATCACAGTGAGGCTACCTACACATACCTTATGAAGTAGCAGACTATTACCCTATTCAGTTGAGGCTAGCATGACACTTAAGAATAAATAGTTCTCCTAATAATAATCTGGAAGGCTCTGGGAGGAGAAGCCTTTGCAGATCATCTTGGAAGAATCTTGCACTTTGGTTTGTGGCCTGCAAGATAGTGGTTAAATTTCTTACCCAAACCTAAAGATTGGTTCACTAGAACTAGTTTGCCAGGATGCTTTGCTTCCTAATAGTTGTTTGCTGACACTCTCTATTAGACTTGTAAACAGTGATTATCCCTAATCTCATAAGATGACAGAGCTCAGCTAGCCTAAATACTTGGGAAAAGATCTTGACATTGTTGACTTGAGAACCTGTATGTCTTGTTCTGGGCCATTCAAGAAGATTCTGCTATGCAGGTCCTTCTTCTTTGTGTCTACAATGCTATATTTTTTTCTCTCTCCTGCATTCCCTAAGCTCGCAAATGGCTTCCTCAAAAATCTTAGGGCCATGGCATAACTTACAAAGAATAATAACTGACTATGGCCAGTGAGAGCATCACGACCCACTTATATTCAGGAATGATGGGATGAAGCTGCAGAATGGAGTAACAGTCAATTTAAACTGCTGTCTAAAAAGTTGCAAGCTGAAAACTACTACTGATTTGGGAGTAGACATCAGTCAATCCTCATGCAAATCTCTGATAAGCCAAAGCACTTAACACCAGGAAGGTAGAGCTGAACCAGGAGGTGGGTTCAAGTCCTAGCTTAGCCACGGATTTAACGGTTGGCCTTTGGGTCAGTCGCAATCTTTCAACCTCAATTCCCCATTTGTAAAGTGGTAATCCTAATGAACTGCTTCACATGCTTTGTAAGGATAAACATTGTTAGGCACTTGCACACTAAAAGTCTTATATGTTTGTAAAAGTAAAAGATACCAAACAATTTTCCTCTTCACAGATCTGTCACTAAACTGAACCAATTAAGTTCAGTAAGAGAACTCTCTTTATAGGTTCACTTTAAGAGCTGATCCACACATGCATGTGTCACACTGCATGTCGCCCCTTGATAACCCACAACTGAACTGTCTCCTTTAGGAAGTATTTGAGGGGATTTGATATAATTTAGAACGATGTGTTTATAGTCAGTGCTGGCTGTTTCATGGATACAAATTGCTTGCTCTTACAGGCCGTGTCACGTATTACTAGAACATAAGAAGAGCCCTGCTGGAGGTAGTCCAGCATCCTGTTCTCACAGTGGCCAACCAGATGCTCATGGGAGGCCGGCAAGCAGGACCCGAGTGCAAAGAGCACTCTCCTCTCCTGCGGTTTCCAGCAACTGGCATTCAAAAGCATGCTGCCTCTGACTATGGAGGAAGAGCATAGACACTGTGGTTAGTAGCCGCTGATAGCCTGATCCTCCATGAATCCGTCTAACCCTCTTTTAAAGCTTGTGTGAGTGAATTCCATGGGTCAACTATGTGCTGTGTGAAGTACTTTCTTTTCTCTGCCCTGAATCGTCTAACATTCAGCTTCGTTGAATGTCCACATGTTGTAGTGTTATGAGAGAGGGAGAAAAGCTTTTCTCTATCCACTTTCTCCATGCCATGCATACTTTTTCACACTTCTGTCATGTCACCTCTGACTTGCCTTTTCTCTAAATTAAAAAGCCCCGAATGCTGCAACCTTTCCTCATAGGGGAGTCGATCCATCCCCTTTCAGTTCCCCCATCCCTCATTTTAGTTGCCCTTCTCTGAACCTTTTCTAGCTCTACAATATCCTTCAAATGCAGCCACACCATTGGGTTATATCACTGCATTTTGATATCAGAATATTTTCAGTACCTTTCCTAATAATCCCTAGTATGGAATTTGCCTTTTTCACAGCCACCGCACTGTTGCCTTCAACAGTGGAGAGAGAACATAGCCATCATGCCTAGTAGTCACTGATAGCCTTATCCTTCATGAATTTATTTGATCCTCTTTAAAAGCCATCCACGTTGGGGGCCATCACTACATCTACTAGGAGCAAATTCTATAGTTTAACTATGCACCACTGTGTGAAAAAGAACTTTCGTTTCTTTCTCCTGTATTTTCCAACAGTCAGCTTCTTTGAATGGCCCTGGGGTTGTAATATTATGAGAGAGGGAGAAAAACTTACTCCTATCCACTTTCTACATACCATTTATAATCTAATATACCTCTACCATGTCCTCCTTACTTGCCTTTCTTCTAAAGTAAAAAGTCCCAAATGTAACCTTTCCTCATAGAGGAGTTGCTTCAACCCCCCTTGATTGTGTTTGTTGACCTTTTTGAATCTTTTTTAGGTCTACATTATCCTTTTTTTGAGGTATGGTGACCAGAACTGTGCACAGTATTTCAAGTGTGGCCTCATCATAAATTTGTATAATGGCATTATGGTATTGGTAATTTATTTTCAATCCCTTTCCTAATAATCCTGAAAATGGATTTTGCCTTTTTCACAGCTGCAGCATGCTGAGTTGACTGACATCTTCATCGAGCTATCCACTATGACCCCAGGTTCTTGTTCCTGGTCATCCACTGCCAGTTCCGACCCCACTACTGGATATGTGAAATTAGGATTTTTTTTTTTTGGCCCAGTGTACACCCCTTTACTTTTGCTTATATTGAATTACATTTGCCATTTTATTGCCCATTCACCCAGTTTGGAGATATTCTTTTGTAGCTCCTTGCAATCCCTTTTTGTTTTAACCATCTTGAACACTCTGATATCATCAGCAAGACTGGCTACCTCCCTGCTCACCCCTAACTCCAGATAATTAATGAACAAGTTAAAAAAGGTCCCAATACCAATCCGGTGGGGGGTCCTCTTTCCATATCTCTGCATTAGGTGAACAATCTCTTTATTCTAACTGTCTGCTTCCTGTTCCTTAACCAGTTACTGATCCATAAGAGGGTATATCCTCTTATTCCATGTCTGTTGAGATTACTTAGGTGTCCTTGGTGAAGTGTTTTTTTGAAAGTCTAGGTACACCATTTCAACTGGATTGTTGTTGTTATGTGCCTCCAAGTCGACCACGACTTATGGCGACCCTATGAATCAGCGACCTCCAAGAGCATCTGTCATGAACCACCCTGTTCATTCAACTGGATAATAAATAATAATTAATAAAGTTATTTTTGTTATCTGCCTCTCACTCGGAATGCAGATCCCAAGGCAGATTACATAGATTTAAAAATACAAAGCATACATCACCTCTATATGCTTGTTGACATTCTCAAAGAATTCTAAAAGAATAGCGAGATAGGAGTTACCCTTGCAGAAGCAATGCTGGTTTTGCTTTAGCAAGACTTGTTCTTTTATATGCTTGCTAATTCTATATTTAACAATGCTTTCCACCAGATTTCCTGGAACAGGCATTAAATTAACCAGCCTGTAATTTCCCAAATCCACCTGGATCCTTTTAAAAAATTGATGTGTACTTTGGCCACTATCCAGTCCTCAGTTGCGGTGACTAATCCTAGGAACAAGTTACATATTTTTGCTAGATCAGCAATTTCTCTTTTGAGTTCATTATGAACTCTCAGGTGATGCCATTGTAACCTAGTGATTTGTCAGTTTTTAGTTTGTTAATTAGGCCTAAAACTTGGTCTGTTGTCACCACTACTTGTCTCAGTTTTTCAGACTACCTTCTCAAGAAAGTTCAGGCACAGGCATCTACCCTACTTCTTGCACTCTGAAGACAGATACAAAGGATTCATTCAGCTTTTCTGAAGTCTCCTTTTCCTCTTCTAGCATACCTTTTAATCCCTTGTAGCCCAAAGCTGGTCATCTTCTACTAATGTACTTAAATAGTTTTTTGTTGTTGGTCTTCGTGTTTTTAGCAATATGCTTCTCAAATTCTTCTTCTTTTGCATCTCTTACTGTCTTCTTGCATTGCTTTTGTCATGGGAGTGGACAATGGGTGGTGATTAACTCCCTGTGAAACCAGCTTTTATCTGGTTTTGTACTGAACTGAAAGTTGAAACTTGGATTGAGGCTTACTGTTTGAATTTTGTTTATATGCTGCACTTAAATCAGGGCTTTACTGTACTTAAACTGAGGTTTCTTAACATTCAAGTTACCTTGTAGTTTTAAGTTGTAACTTACACACTAGTTTTGAAAAATTGATGGGTTTTAAATTGAATTGAAGGCTGAAATTTTCAGCCAAGTCCTTCCCGTACTCTTTAGCATATATCCCATCTTTTTCAACCAACACCCCCAACCTTTTAAACATATAAAACTGAAGTCTATCCTGAGCTTAACTAAAAGCTAAGCCTACCTTTTTTATTCGAAGCTGACTCCCATTAGCTAAGTCTGTCCTGCGTAGAACTATATATTAGCAGGTTTTCTTTTTTTTTTACCATATCTTCAAAATTGGGATTTACTCTAGGTTTCCAGTTTCCTGTGGCCCCCTCAAGATTTCCCTCCTAGAGTAGAACCAGCTTCCATGTTGGGGTAGAGTGAAAACTAGGTTTCTCCAGGCTTATCACCTCCCGCAGTCAGCTTCTGAGCTCTTAGGTTTTTACAGGATTTAGCTCCCAGCACACAGTGCCCTTATTGTGCCATTATTGCAGATTAAACTGATGCTTTAATTAATTATTTAAATGGGTTGCATTTAAACCTCTAATTGCTCGGCTGCTTAACTCCTTGTTACCTTGACACTTTGTCACTGGGACTGAGATGCTTCATCAGATGGGGAACTCCTCATGCTTATGGAGCAGCAAGATAAACCCAGGTTGCCCATCTTTATCTTTCCCCCTATGAGTGGTAAAACAACTGGGGGAGAGGGTTGATTTTGAGCTGACAAGCAACAGGAAGGGAAAGGATTATACACCCTCTCCTCCCGTCTGTCTTCTGCTCCTGATATTGGCCTCTCACTGCTGCTTTCCACGAAAACCAACATGTGAAGAGGAAGGATCACAGAAGAGTCCATCGCATGCAATTTGGCTGTTTTAGGTATACCCCTAAAAATGTAATGTGTGCAGTGACCCACCAATATTGGACCAACATAAATGTGTCAGCTCAATTCTCACTTCCTTTAAAGTCAATGAAGGGAACATCAATGGCTCTTTGGTATGACAGTCAAGACCATGAGATTCTGTCTGTCTAGATCTTATTTTTTAGAGTGGGGGGAGGAAATGATCAATTCTAATTCAGTGACTGCATCTTTGGTCATCTTCTCTGAAAGTCAATAAAATAAGAAATAAATTGCCCCCAGTGTTAAAATTGGTTGTAAATTAAGTGGCAGTAGGAAGCTTTTGATTGGTTTTTTCCTCACTCTCTCAATACAGTAATTGCTTCTGATCTGATAGCACTTTATTTTGGATTTAACTAAATACTACTGTTACTCTGCTGATACCAGGGTTATTCTTATTTTCTTTCTTACATTTATCCTTTTCTGCCAGCCTTGTTTCCATGTGAAGAGATGGTCCCGGTTATGTAAGGGCTCACATTTCTTATTCATACATTTATTCATTCACTGTAACCCTTTGATTAACTTCTGCAGGGCTGGCTCCAGAGGGTGGCAAGATTGGGCATTTGCTAGGGCGACAAGACCAGCAGAAGGCCCAGTGCTCTAACAGTTCTGCCATTTTGACTTTGCACAGATTATCCAAGAAGATCAGATGCAGGTAAAGAGAATTCACCATTTGTATGTTCCACCTCTTCTGGGCTAAGGGAACCCGCTGAGATTGCCATTCCCAAGAGATCTCATATTCTTGGCACCTGCTCTGATCTTCTCTGTTGAGATACACGCTCCTGCTATTTTTTCTCTTTGTTTGTCTCAAGATGTTTAGTCCTTGAGTCCAGCTGCTTCTAATTACCCAGCAACATACAAATAATAAGCATAATCCTTTGTTTTTATTTTCTTGGGAAGCAGCTTGAATTTATGCACTTCCTTTCTGAAATTAGCAACCAATGGCAAAACTACACATTAATATAGCAAGCACTCTTCTTGAAAATGTATTTGCCAGGTTTGGGCAATGCAGGACTGGAGTTGGGGGGTGCAAGAGAGCCAGGGGAGAATTGGGAGGAAGGTGAATTTACTTGGCCTGCCCACTAATTTCTCACCCAGCAAATGGCTTCCCTAGGCTACTTTTTCCTAGTGCAGCTTTACGTCTGGTCTCAGGGCCTGCTGGCAAGAGGATGGTGGAAATGGCAGGGGGAAGGGTTGCAGGAGGAAAGTGGCAGGCTGCAACAGATTAAGTGCAATTCTCTCCTGCAGATGCCCCTTACCCCCATAGGGTAGGGAACTACATGCTTACCTCATTGTCAGAGGTGGGGAACCCATTGCCCTCCAGATGTTGTTGTACTCCAACTCTCATCAGCCCCAGCCAGCATAAGCAATGGTCAGGGATGATGCAAGTTGGAAGTCCAGAGGTTTCTTCTGTGAACATATGTGTGCAGGTGCTCCCTGGGTTTAAGAATGCTCTTACTTCCCACTTGCCCTTAGAATATTTGGAAGAAGAGACTTACTGTTCTCACCCAGGAGAACCGCCATATCAACTTCCTTACAGAGAGAGAGAGAGAGAGAGAGAGAGTTTCAGCTTTGAACTGTTCATAGTTGTTCTCAGTGGTCAAATTATTCCCCACTTGTTTGAAACCCTTCAAATGTCCCTCTCCTTTCTGGCTATTTTCTTCTTGCCTTTCTATACCCTAAGCCACACACCATACAAGCCTTGTAACCTCTCCCATCCATTTTCCTTCTCCCGCTAAACATGACATCAGGAGAACTATGTTTGGAGCTCTCACATTTTTTGCCCCAAAGGTTTTAATAGGAGTCAAAGAGTGGGGTAAATCTGATCGGAGCCACAGCACAAGAATGGGGGCAAATACCCCCTCCCAAAATACTAACTGGCCGTCCTCCCCCCCCCCCCCGGAAGAAAATCCTGCCTCCTCAAAGCAGCTATTTGTCCCTTAGGGCAAACCATATAGACACACACAAGCAAATCTCTTTTTCTTTTCCTCATAGCCCTCTTGGCAATAAACACTATTATTCTGAAGACGGAAATTAAACTAGCACTTTCCTGAGGCTCGATTGGAAGCTACCAACACAGCAATGTGCATCCCATAGTCAGTCTTTTCTGTAGCCTCAAAAGCATAGAAGATAATATGTGAGTCAAGAACAAGAGTGAACATGCACACATGCATACAGATCCAGAACTAGTCAGGAGATGGAAAGGCTCTTACATGCATATACCTCCAAGAATTACAGTGTCACTGTGGAGCATAATGCACATCCGACTGTGATATGTAGGAAACAATCACCGGCTTCCATTCAATGCTATGAAATTCAGTAGTTTCTGCCAATTGGCTGGTCATATCCAATGCAGTTTATCCTCTCTGTTTTCAAGCACCAAATATAATTTATCCTACAGATTCCTGAAAAGGATAACTTACATGGAAAACCAAATTTCTATTTCTCATTATTGTGCCCAAGCAGTGTCTGCAAAAAATACTGCTGATCACTCAGAACTTAACCAGCTGATAGCAAATCAACCCTGGTCAATAAAAAAATACTGTTGAAAGATAGCAAAATATGTGTTTTGAAATAAATCATTCAAATACTGCAACTTTTAGATAAAAATAAGCAAATGTACATGTGGGTTCTGAGCACCAAATTTGACTTTCCTCTGCACAGAATATAGTTTGTGTACATAGTGCTTTTAAAAAAAAACTCCCTAGAATTTCTCTAGAAGTAATTGTGGTAATATCAGCTAGAAATGTAATCTGTGAAAGTGAATCTAGTCTGGCCAGAGGACTGGCTATAAGCACCAAAGATGTATAGACTTCTGGACCCTTGAGTTACCCCATGTTATGGTTTCCATTTGCATGATTTCTCCTTATAAGAAATTCCTATGATGGCAAATTGTAATGTGAGGAGGATGCAATGGCAACTCTTTTTAAAATGTACACAGCACATTATACCAACTTAAGGGCAGTGTGTGTGTGTTTTAATTGTCCATAAAGTGTTTCTGGGGTATGTAGGTGAGCAAATGGAGTTCACCCCTTGCCTGCCCGTGTAGGTGAGACTTGACTGTGCTTCAGGGACGCTTGTGCTTTGTGGGCTCAGATTGTGGGAGGGGGATGGGTGGAGGAGAAGTTGGCTCATTGTTCGCACCACTAGGTGGTAACTGCTGACTGATCAGCTGGCTCCTTTTTCAAAATTAAATGATAGTGCTTTTGTTCTGCCTCTTCAAAATGGAGGTGAGGAGCCTGGGAACAGGTGGGGTGAATGCAGCATTGGTTTATATATGGGAAATGGAGCTGGTCTAGATTGCCTCACTGACATGAGTGAGGAAAATGGCATTTTTATTATGCTTATTTTTTGGGGGGGTGAAGGGAACCAGAGCAATCAATTAATTGGGGGGTTAATTTTTGGAATGAAAGAAATTAATGTAGGGATCTGAGACTTGGAAATTAATTGGGGGGAGCTCCTTCAAAGGGAAATTATTATGGGGGTGTTTGGGGCTCAGACCCCACCTTGTACTCAAGCTTCTGTTCTTGGATGAGTAGTGGCTTGCCAACTTCATTGGTTTACCTCCTGCAAAAATAATGTGCTGCAGCCATAGTGTGGGATCAAATACATTGTTTGGTGTTTGGGACTCAAATTCTACCTGTTTGGCTTCTAACGGTGGCCGGCTAGATGCCTTCAGGAGGCTTACAATCAGGGTATGAAGGCAACAGTCATCCCTGATTGTTTGTCTCCAGCATGCTGATATACTGTCTCTGAATGTGGAAGTCATAACTGATGAGCAGTTATGGTTGGAGCAGGTAGATGGAGTGTTGGGTAGGTGGAGTTGAGAGTCAGTGGCATAGCAGAATAAGGGGGTCTAGAAGTTAACTTGGAGCTTTTTTGGAAGCATTGGCTACCACTGGAAGGGTGTTCATGAGTGACAGGGGAAATGTCAAGCTGCTTCCATATTTTTACCATATCTGTGCTTGGTGAAGAATTGTATACATTTCCATATGTTACAATAATCACTAATAACTTCAAACTCCACTTGTCCAAGTTCTGGTCCAACCTCATGCAGTCACTGTATGTTGGGCACTCCTGTGTAGCCTCTAAAGCCAACAGCTTTTTTGCTCATTGCAGTTCATACTTTTTAACTGTTCTGCTATATGATTGTGTGTGTAGGACTGCAGTTTCTTGAGAGATCTAAAATCAAGTTTCAATCTCCTTGAAAGGTTGTGGAAATTTCTACTAGGGAGCAAAGTGGGTGTGTGACTCTGAGCATAATTGTGCTTACTGACCAATGTTTAGATTTAAATGTTTCTCACATTCTTCTTTTTTTTGCATAGAATTAGCTATTACATGTTAATGCAAGTTAGCTTTTGAAAACAAGGGTTTCAATGCCTGTTAGTGCAGCTTCTCTCTCCCGCCTCTCCCGCACTCATACACCAAAGCCTGTTGCTCCTCCTCACCTGGATCATGCTACATGCTCAAAAGCAGCACACTATTGAAAAGAAGCTATGCGGCTGTCATGCAGTGATATGTTTTAACTGTTACTAGAAATACCCCTTTTGAACATGCACTTGTATGTGTGGTGGAGAGCACAAGGCACCCAAAACACACAGACTTGCAGCTTGGTAAGTTTATGACTGAAGTCACACCTAGCTGATTCTGATCACATACACCCTCTTTAATCTGCTTTTAAGGACTACCTTTCCGCTTCCTGTAGATTAGTGGTTTTCCAATTGGCTCAGATGAAGTCTGGGGCTCCTTGGAATTTAGCTTATCTTTTATTAAGGTTAGTAATGGCAGACAAGCTTTCCTTAAAGAAAGCTTGCTCACTCCTGCCAATCTTCCTGGGCAATGCGCAGTTGCAGGGAAGTGTTGGTTGTGTTCTAGATTGCCCTGTTCTAGATTCCCCTGTCTATTCAAGCAGGGTAATGATGAGGTCCAACAGTTCTGGATATAAGTCTGCGACAATTGACCTTGCACTCTAGAATGTGCTCCCAGAATCTTGTACAACACATCTTGTTCTTATATCAATGGAGACGGGATTATGTGAAAGTGGGGAGTGAAGACCATCATGGGAGATAAAGCTAATTGTTATCAAATCACAGATAATTTGATTTTCAGTGTGTCCTCCAGTCATCCAACTCCAACTGTAATCATGAAAAATTCATCATCTTGGATACACAAATACTGGTAAAGTTGACTATTGATTTTATAAAGGGTGTGTGTCATAGTAGAGGGCACAGTTTCTTAATATCATTCTGGTGCCTTTACTGCCAGTGTGTCTCATAGTCATAGGTATCGAAGATATATACCTCAGGAAGATTGTCTCTTGTTTTTGTTTTGTTCCTTTCCTCCAAAAAGTGGTACTGGAATTTTGAAGACTTTTTTTTAATCGTTTTTGACTTTGTACATCCTCTGTAACCATTTCTACCTCATTTTGCAACATATTGTACATGAAAGTATTTAATTCATGTCTTATTAATGTCTGAAAAAATGCGTTTGAACTGTAATGGTCTACCTCAGAAAATACTGTATTTTAAAAAGAAAAGTATTTCACAGTATTAAAGAGATTACATGGAATGAAAAGGTGTCGGGTAATTTTTGTTTTTAAATGTGGCTGTTGGTCAGTCCTGGATTTTTCTGATCTCAGTAATGGTGCTGAGTAACATACTCAGTGAATGTTGCAATGTAATGTTATTACATAAATAAATATACACTAAAAGTGTATTCAGGAAGCAATTTAATAAAGTGGCAGCAATAGGAAAATGGGCAGTTTTGCATATTTTCCTCAACATATGCTCTCCATCAGTTACTGGAATAACACTTGTAAAAATACGTATGTAGATAAACATGTTCACTTCGTTCTGCAACCCTTTACAAAGCAAAATAAACAAATTTATTCGGGAGATTTCAAATGTTAATGAAGCAATGAATGTATTGGTACCAGTATATAATGGAGTTATTTCATACAAGACCAAAAGCACAGTCACCACAGAAACGTTAAAAGAAAGATTGATAGGTCATGTGCAGTACAATCCTAGGCACATTTACTCAGAAGTAAGTCTCACTGAGTTCAGTGGGATGTATTCCCAGTAAGTATGTTTAAGATTGCAGCCCTACTCTATCTCTGTACTTAACACGATGCAAGTGCAGTTAGATCATACACAGTGAAATTTATCCCAAGTATCTATAGTTCATATCTGATTATCTGTATTACTATGGGTCTTTATATAGCTCTATATCGGTACAGGCGGGCCCTGCTTATAGGGCAGGTTCCATTCCGGACCCCCGCCATAAAGCGGAAATTGCCGTAAAGCGGAACCCCATTGAGTATAATGGGGCACGTCATGCAAAAATGCTGCAAAATCGGGTTTAAACGGAATGAAAGCCGCCGCATTAGTGGAACGCCGGTAAGCGAAGTGCCGGTAAGCGGGGCCCTACTGTATTCTTTTGAGAGAGGAGGGCCTAGTTTTGTGGCTTTGTGAATGTTTTTGTTCCAAGGTAAGCTTTTTAAAAACAAACACATGGTTGTGCAAATTTTTATGTGGTAGAGCTAGAATGCAGGTGATACACCTGTGGAAGGCACCTATTGATCACAAGTACGCTCCCATGTCCAGAACAAATGTGCATTTTAAAAAAAATAAGCAAACGATAAATATTTTAAATCAGGGATGGGGAAACTGTGGCCCTCCAGATGTTGCCGAACTACAACTCCCTTTGGCCCCAGCCAGCATGGTCAATGGTCAGGGATGTTGGGAGGTGTTCAACATCTGGAGGGCCACAGGTTCCCTCCTGCATGAAATGAATAAAAGTACACCTTTTTAAAAAAATAAAAGGCAGTCTACCTGAAGCATAGGAGAGGAGGAGGAAATGCCTGATCCGCTGGTATGTACATCTCTCATATAAATTGCATAGCCTGGCTGAAGAACTCACTATGACTTTTTAGATTATGTTCATCTTCACCCTAACGTGGTGGAGAAAAGCTTTAGTATTTCATTTCATAACCGCTTCCTATGAAACATCCTGAAGCAACTGACAATAAAAACATCTACAAAAAACCATATAAAAACAATTGCAAATGGCTCAGCTATTGCATTTCTTATCTATCGTATTCCTTTTTCTTTGCGTTTTGAACATCCCTCCCCATGTACAATAAGGTGGTGCTGTAAATTAAAACCAAGCAAGCAATCCAAGCTTCATTCAGAAAAGGACACCAAATCTGGACAGGATCTGGGAGGTTTCATGTGCTAAAACACTTCAGTCCTGCGCGAGTGACCTGCAGGTCTACTAGCAACGGCAGAAAATCAAGGAATCCGTGTGATGGATCACTGCTGCCCCCTGGCTGCACATTACAAATAGCGCTCTCTCTCTGCTCTATTGTTTTTTTAAATCTTTGCATACAAACTCTGTGATTCCTAAGTAGAACAGTGTGCAAATGGCCTCTCAAAATTCACCACACTATTTGTGAGCAGAGAAATGGGGAGGGGTGTTCATCCAGTATCCCCAGGGAGAAGAGAAATGCCCCAGACCTAGTATTCTGGGCATTGTGATTTGGTGGGGCGGGAATAGCATCTGCCATAACAAATGGTGAACATTCAGAAAAAAATCTGCAAAATCGCCTTTTTCTCTGGGGCAGAGTGGAAAGCAGGAAAAAGAAAAATCTCTTAACTCCCCCCCCCCGAAAAAAAGTTTCCTGCAAAATGTTGACTCTGCTCTAGTTCCTTCTGTTCCTTTTTGTGTTGCTGCTCTCTCATTTCCAATGGTTCTGATGTGGTGATTTAATTTGATTGATTGCTCTTCTTGGGAATCTCACACGAGCCTTCAACTCAATCTTGCACTAAAAAGGTAGGAATTTAACCACAGATCAGGAAGGTCATCCAATTTCATATTAGTAAAGGAACATATTCCTACCAACAGGCTGGGTCTTCCCTATGCATCTCTGTAGCAAAGAAATCTGTGTAGTTAAGACATCGTGCTCCACTTTCTCCTGCCCCTGAAACGGAACCCGAATGGATTGGAGCAAGGGCAGGGAAATACCAAACATGATGGTGGTTTGTTGCATCATGGGTTCATTTTACTAGAGACTGTTGGGGACATGTAAGGGAGAGGTGGCTCAGCAGCAGCTATGTGTCCCCCATCACATTTAGATAGCCCCACAGAGCAGGGGTAGCCAACATGAAGCCTTCCACGTGCTGGACTAAAGCTCCCATCAGCCCCAGCCAGTATGACCAATGGTCAGGGATGATGGGAGTTATAGTACAACATCTGGAGAGCACCAGGTTAGGTTGCCCCTGCTGTAGAATCTTTGTACACACAAATACAGAATGAGATGTTAGAATTCTGAACTGTACCACTTCAGATGGTGGCGGTATGTGCGTGACATGTTTTAGTGCTTCTCCGTTAGAAAACACAATTCTAATATAGGCGAACTGGCACAAGGAGGAAGGGAAAGGACTTCACTAAATCATCTGTGCTAATTTATTACATACAGGCAGTGGTTTATGTAGAGGAACACTTGAAAATGACACCCCGCTTGCGGTCTGGAGAGGTACAGTCCAGCATTCTATCACTTGATTCATGGTAAGGCAGTGAAGAGTTCTTACCGCCTTGCTGCCCATTGCATGGTCTGTAGTGCCACCCACATACATGATTCTTTCCATACACGGTCCCTCAGTGCTCAAAAGGACACACTTCTGAATGCCTTAAAAATCTGCCAGTGCACATGAATCGAGGGAACTGGGAGAGTGGACTAGTTGTGAGCTTTCAATAATTAAAAAACCTTTTGCGAGCTTGGGGGAGATCTATTTATGGCCTCTGGTGCAATGGCCAATGTATGCCAGATGTGGAGAAGCTGCCGTTTGCCTAAATAGAGGCCTCTTGTCTAATCCCCACACTATCCAAGCTACAAACTTGCTTGCAGAATAACGTGATGAACTTGCTAGGCAGTGGGGTTTTTTGTATGTATGTAGAGGAACACTTTATATAGAGGAAAATGAAGGCCCAGTGAGATAACCTTAATTGCAATTTAATTATATAGCTTTTTTAAAAAAAAACCTTTGTCCAGCTTAAAGAGAGGTGTTTCAAATGGTCTTTTCTGCTCTTTGGAATCTATGAATGAAACTGAAGGAGTGAACAGGGCCCTTTGTGGGCCTCTTTGCTCAGTCACAAACTGCGGATTATTTGTTTTCATTCCACAGCAAGGCAGTAACTAAAAAAAAATGTGTGGCGGGTGGGGGCGGGATTCCTCCCAGGGAACAATGAAACCACTGTGCATTTCTAATAGGCTTTCTGAAGGATTTACAAGTAGGTGTTTTCCTATAGCTAGTAGAAGGAAGCTATCCGTGTAGCAGACATATTGAAAAACAGTTATCTAAGGGTGTAATTAGAAAGATGCGAGAACCATTAACTTTAAAGATCACAACAGTGAAGTGGCAGCAAGAAGTGCTTCTAAGAGAATATTGTGTCTGCCCCTATGGAAATATGGGAGCCTGGAAGGCCAAATTATATAGCTACACCTCTCCTTGCTTAGGAGAGCTCCTTCTATTAGCAAGACTTGAGTTTGGGCTATCTTCTTCCTTCATGCTAAAGTAGTCACCATATAAATAAGGCTAGTCTCTTTGTATGCTGTGGCTATCATCATAATCATCAGAAACGTTTAGGAGCACAGAAGGACTTAAAATAGCTTGGGTGCAGGACCTGGGGCTGGCCATCTCTGTGACAGACTGAGAGACAATCTGAATTCACCAGTCACTACACACAACCTCTGCAAAGGTTAGGGAATCTACTTTTAAGATAGTTCATTAATAGCATCTGACACCAGGGAGGTGTTACCATATTAACAAGTAGATACTGCCTTGGTAAGTATTGGAGGGGGATCCAGGGGAGTGGGAACTTTATTTCATTTGTGATCGACATGTCCAAAGGTTCACAGATTTTGGGGGGCAGTGTTTAGCTTCACTTCACAGGTAACTGGGCAAATGCTAGTTCCGGATCTAGTACTCGCTGTGTTCTCACTTTTGGAAACACAGAAAGGGGAATTAGTGCATAAAGATCCGATTGTGCTTATGTTGGTAACTGCTCTGGTATAAATAGCATGTCACTGAAAGACAGCAGATTTTTCAGTAACTAGCTGAGGACCTAAAGTGAAGAATACATTTGCAGATACTTGGATGTCTTTCATAAGGTATATTGCCAAAGGTACCCGGGCAGGCCTGATCTCATCCTCAGCGCATGGAGAGGCGCGTGTCTGTAAATTCATTAATGCTTTAATGTGTTGCTTGCAACATAAGTGTGAACTCAGAGAGGAATATGGGTAATGAACATCACTACTGCAATGTTTGCATTCCAAAGTTTTTTATTATTAACAAAATAATAAAAATACTTTTGTAGAAATTATCAGTGGCAACTCATCACAATGGCTATGTTTACCTCCGCTGTCGGAGGCAGGATGCCTCTTAATACCAGTTGCTAGAAAGTACAGGAGGGGAAAGTGCTTTTATGCTCAGATCCTGCTTGTGGGCTTGCCGTAGGAGCATCTGGCTGGCCACTGTGAGAACACGATGCTGGACTGGATGTGCCATTGGCCTGATCCAGCAGGGCTCTTCTTATGTACTTATTTGCAGAGCTTGGAAAAGTTACTTTTTAAAACTACAACTCCCATCAGCCCCAGCCAGCATGGCCACTGGATTGGGCTGATTGGAGTTGTAGTTCAAAAAAGTAACTTTTCCAAGCTCTGTTTATTTGTTCCTCGCCCTTCACCTTGAGGTCCCAGGATGGGTTACATCTAAAAAAGATAATACAATGCGATAAAACAACCCCACCCCCAAATGCCATACAATATATACATAACAACAAACCAAATGAGATATAGGGGGACATTGACAATAGTAATTCAATTGTCTAGGGCCAAGGAAAGAGGTTAGCGACCAATCTGTTGGATGTGGGTATAACTCATACAGCAGAAGTGAATGAAGCCCCAATTATACAGCAAGGCCAGATGCAAAGAATCCAAACAATTGTAATATGTTGAAAGCATGGGATTGGCATGCCTGGATTTTGTCCTCAGTTCTGCTAAGGATTCAGTGGATGACCCTCAGCTCAATCTTTTCCATCTTTGAAACAATGAAAAGTGAAAAGATGCATTGGAGTTACCACATTCATTCATGGCCAAGTTCTTTTAAGCAAAGTTCTTTTAAGATCCTTGAACCAGAGAGGTCATTTGGTATTCTCTAGGTAGGATGCACACCTTAACATGGTGAAGGGACTTTGAGAGTGTAGAAGAAGCTGAGAGCAATCCTGTCAGGAGTCTAGACCAAGCAGCTAGACTCCTAGCAGGGGCACCCGAGGCAGAATGGTCAAAGCTGAGACACCAGACTAAGATGCATCCAAACTCAGAGGAAGGCAATGGTAAACCACCTCTGAATATCTCTTACCACGAAAACCCTATGAACTGAGTATCCAAAATGCAACACGAGATAGTTCTGGAAGATCAGATGCTATTGGAGGTCACTTATACATAGGGTCGCCGTTGAAGACACATAACAACAACAACAGGTAGGATAAATTCTTGACAGAGTGCTGCCACCTGCTGATCAATACAAGATTACAAGGCAGAAGACATTCTTAATCTGTTTGGGTACTGGGATCAGCAAACTAGGTTCACACCACAACTAGGAACATAAGGAGCTGCCTTTTACCACATCAGGCCATTGCTTCAACGAGCTCAGTGTTATCTGCACTGACTGACAGCAGCTCTCCAAGGACTGAGACGGTTTTCTTCAGGTCTACCTGGAGATGCAAGGGATCAGGGCCGGAGCTATCATTAGGCCGCCTAGGCAGCCACCTAGGGCGCAGACCTCAGAGGGGCGCAGTACTGACCTTTAAGGGGCACAGTTTTATACAGATTAGTTTTTTTAACCCTTGGAAAAAATGCAACTAAAATAAATTGAGCAGTTTCAAGTTTTGTGCTTTTCATTCTTTTCTACAAGACATCTGTTTTTGAAAATTGAAGTTTGCAATTTTTTGGGGGTGCAAGTAGTTAGCCTTGCCTAGGGCGCAAAATAGCCTGGCACCGGCACTGCCAGGGATTAAACCTGGCACCTCCTGCAGGGTCTAGCACTGAGCCTACAGCCCTCCTCTGCACCCCCCCTGCAGCCAGTTACACATAAATTTAGCAGATTATGTTTCCTAGGCATGAAGATGAAAGTAATGGTGAAAAACGTCACTCATTTACTTTCCACATGTCAGGGAACTGTTAAAAGCACAGTGTATCAGGTAGGAGTGTAGTGAGACAATTTTTATTGGGGGGGCAGAGACAAAAATTGGGTTCAGGCATTAGTCACTATAAAGGAGGTTTCTGGGGAAAAGGTTTTTTTATAGGTAATGACACCCCCCATTTATGCATTTTGTTTAGGAACTATGACTTGCAATATTTACAAAACAAATCAATTTAAATACAATATTTTTCATAGCAAAATAGTTGTGTAAACTAAGTAAGAGTGATTAGGAAGTAAATGTATATCGTGCAAGTTATCCTACCATACTGATCTGAACTGTAAATAAAATCTAACGTGCCGTGATTTCTCTGCATACTTGCAGAGGAACTGTTCACTTGAAATTCCTTCAAATATGTTACTTTCAAAAGTCAGGATTACTAAATTTGCTTTTCTCTGATGAAGCACTGAACTCTTGTATGGTGTCAGCGCATGTGTGAAAGTTGAGAATGAATATTCTCACACAGCTGTAGAGGCACCAATGGTGAGTCCTGCATAGGGTTGCCAGGTTCATGGCCTGAGACTGATCCTGTATCTTTAGGAGAATAGAAAGTCAGCCCAGTGCAGGTGTTCTTGCAACTTTGTAATGGGAAAAACCACAAGGTGGAATTCTCCCTTCCCCCTGCACAACTTTTAAAGATACGGAAGACCTATTGTTTGCCAGGCCCAGCCTCCAAGAGGTCTTCTGTATCTTTAAAAGTTGTGCAGGGGGAAGGGAGAATTCCACCTTGTGGTTTTTCCTATTACAGGGTTGCAAGAACATCTGCACTTGGCTGACTTTCTCTTCTCCTAACGATACAGGATCAGTCTCAGGCCATGAACCTGGCAACCCTAGTCCTGCAGCATACAAAGTGTAGTAAGCTTGTTAACTGTGAGTTCAGTTCTCCTAAGGCAACTGCTTCCAGGAACTAACTACCCTAGTCTGCATTGCCATGGCAGGAAAGCGATTAAGAGAAGTTTCACTTTAAAAATTAATTTAATTTAAATTAATACCTATAAACATCCCTTTTCATAAGGAAATGCTTGACAGCATGTCACATAAAAACTATAGTTCTCTCCTAACTACAGGTGCTAGAATAAACTGTACAAGGACACAATCTCTGTTCTATAGAAAGGCCCTAGGCCTGCCATATACCATTGCTTCTGATGGCTCTACCAGCAAGTGTCACATGCCCTATTTTGGTAGTATATAAGGTCTCAACCTTAAAGTTAAATAAGGTGAATTATTTATAAAGATTTGCACAGTTGGTTGGAGGTCTCAAACGATTGCAACTAAGGTTCTAGCCACATTGTCCTGTTCAAAATAATTTTGAAATGGAGCCGGATTGAAAGGATATCTTTTAAAACTTTTTTTAATAAACTAGGGAAGAAATGCACCCCAGACATGCACACTCACACAATATTCCAGCTCCCCATTTCCTTGTCTAAGTTAGTAAGGTCTCATTAGGCTTTCTGGACCTTGGAGAGCCAGCTCCCTCACCCCTCTGCTTCTTCTCAGGCCCTGCCCTAGACTAGGCTAGGCTGCTCCACAGTCTAGGCCCAAAAGCCTAGGCACACCCACTTAGGGTTGCCAGGTCAGAAGCATCCCAAAACCTGAGATTTTAGAGGAGGGCCCGAGTGATGTCATGGGGTGGGCCCGAGTGATGTCATGGGGCGGGCCCGAGTGATGTCATTAAGCATAATACATTAAGCATCTATCACAGTTGCTTGGAGCATACAATTAAAAAAAATCTGATTGGAAATTAAGCTGTAAACAGCCCAGAGAGCTTCAGCTATGGGGCAGTATACAAATACAATAAATAAATAAATAAAGCTAGAAATCTTGGCTAAAAGATGGAGCCTGGGTAGGGAACATTTAATCTAGCCTACTTACTTTCGGCAAGAAGTGTTTAAGTGCCTTCAGGCCAAGCCAGTCACCAGAAGACCACTGTACGAAGAAAGGAGCCTAGTGTTGTGGAGATGTTAGATGGGAGCATTCGGGAGTAAAGATGGATGCCCTGAAGGCTGCAATTCTAAACACACTAAGGGACTAAGCACCATAGAACTCAACAGGACTTACTTCTGAGTAGATATAGTTTGGATTGTGCTGTTGGTAAAGCTTGACTATGGATCCTCTGCAAAGACATCCATATCCAAGCAGGGTTGGCAACCGCCTGCCTGGAATGCCCTGCCCTTATCTTTTAATATGGCTGCTCCAAACGTCTTTACAGATTTGACCCTTCACTTCAGAAAGAGGTCTGAGAAATGAGTAAGAGTAAGAAGATTCTCTACCCTAGCCTTTCCCAACTAGTGGGCCACCAGATGTTGTTGGACCACAACTCCCATCAGCCTCAGCCAGCATTGCCAATAGTGAGGAAAGATGGGAATTGTGGTCCAACAACATCTGGTGGCCTACTAGTTGCGAAAGGCTGCTCTACCCTTTCTTTCTACCCTGTGGGCTGCTATAAACTCATGTTGACAGCCAACCCAATTCCAGTGAGTAATAACTGACAGAGAGAAAATACACATGGTTTGGTCTACCTTCATAGGCAGCAGCTTGGGAACAACAACTACAGCCACACTTTCACATATGTGAATTCTCTTTTACCACTATTGGGCAAGAAACAAACTGCCATGAAACCAACAAGGTGCATCATCAATGGGTTTTAGGGGGTTGAGCTGAGCACATGCAACCACTGCTGTTGCTTCTATGGATGTAAGGGAGTGAGGTTAAAGGTAAATGAAATGCAAACAGAAAATGAAAAACAAAATACAATGATGCTTTCCTAAATGCAATACCATACTAACCACAAGATTCCTATGAGTAAGGCAGACAACTTAGCATCCCACAACCAATCAGGATTCATAACTGAAAACCAAAACTAAAAAAATCCTTGCAGCCAGTCAGTCAATGTAGAATGCTGCGGCATGATTGCTGACATGAGTGAGATCCTATCAGCACATAATACCTCTGCTCTGAAATCTGCATTGGTTGCTGATTTGCTACCAGGCCAAGTTCAAGCTGTGCTTTCCATGTTATGGGTGCCACATAGTACTTGTTCTGCTCTTGTAAGAAATCAGTCCTGTAAAGTGGCAGCATTTTGGATACTCTGTTCATAGGGTTTTCGTGGTAAGAGGTATTCAGAGGTGGTTTACCATTTCCTTCCCCTGACATATCATACTTTGGACACATAATGAGAAGACATGATTCACTAGAAAAGACAATACAGAAAAACTGAAGGGAGCAGAAAAAGAAGAAGACCAAACAAGAGATGGATTGATTCCATAAAGGAAGCCACAGACCTGAAATTGCAGGATCTGAAGAGAGTGGTTCATGACAGATGCTACTGGAGGTCACTGATTCATAGGGTCGCCATAAGTCGAAATTGACTTGAAGGCACATAACAACAACAACAACAAAGTGGCAGTACCTACGCTTTGGAACTCCTTGCCTATTGACATTAGGCAGACGCCTCTTTTCAGCACCTGCTAAAGTCATTTTTGTTTAGGCAAGCCTACCCACGCATGTAGAAGCTATTCTGTTTTTAAATCTGTTTTTACCTCATTGTCGGTTTTATTAATTTGAATGTTTTTCAATACATGTCTTCAACTGGTTTTGCCAATAATGTTATTGTTTTAATTCTTTCTGTAAACCGCTTTGAGATTTTTTATAATAAAGCAGTATATAACTGTTGTAAATAAAATACATAAATAAATTTTGGAGTCACAGCTTTTAAAAATGTTTTTAAAGATGTTTTGCTTTCATATTGATATTTTGTATTTTAACCTTTTTGTACACCGCCCAGAGAGCCACTCGCTATGGGCGGTCTATAAATGAAACAAACAAATAAATAAATAAATATATTTTAAAGTCATTTTTTTATTATTTTTAAAGTGTTTTGAGTGCTTTTGTTTGCCGCCCTGGGCTCCTACTGAGAGGAAGGGCGGGATATAAATCAAATAATAAATAAAAATAAATAAATAAACTTCATTCACCCAACCCAAAATTCAGAATCATGCCACTTTAAGCTGTTTTGCAACTGTTTATACTTGTTTTATGGTTATTGGTTTTTAAAGGGATTTATTTCTTATTGTGAGCTGTCTTGGTTTCCAATCACCAACCCTACTTCACAGGGTTGTTGGAAAGAGTCCATACACACACACGCTTGTAAAAATACACCCCATATAATAGTTTATTGTCAAACCAGTTGGTCATTGCAGAACATTTTTTTAGAAATCAATATTAGTTTCCTACATAATAAAAAATGTGATACCTAGGTAAACCCTGCCTAATTGCTTTAAAAATAGGATTGGAGAGGAAGGGAAAGATTTACAACACAATTCTTTGTTATGTTTACTCAAAAGTCCCATTAATTTACAGCACAATCCTAACCATGTCTACTCAAAAGTCAGTCCTAATGAATTCAATGGGGTTTACTCCAGGTACATGGGATTAGCATTGCTTTACTCCCAGAAAAGCAAGTATTGGATTAAATACTTTCATATTGCCAAGGTTTTCAAAGCACTGCCCTCTCCAACAGCCCAGGGTCTGACTCTTGCATACAAGAGAAAAAAAACTTTAAGCCATATTCTTGCTTACTCAAACTGAAGATCTCAAAGCCACCATTTCCTGACGTTGCAATGAAGCCTGGGTCAACAAATCACAACCCTGGCTTCGTTTATTGGCAGAGCTTGGAAAAGTTACTTTTTTTGAACTACAACTCCCATCAGCCCCAGCCAGCATGGCCACTGGATTGGGCTGATGGGAGTTGTAGTTCAAAAAAGTAACTTTTCCAAGGTCTGCTTATTGGCTACAATCCTGAAAGGGCAGGGTTACAGCTAGGAACTGTGATGCAGATTTGTTAAAGAGATTTAACAGTTGCGGGGGGGGTAGGGGGGAACTGACATTTTGGTGTATATCTCGGGAACCAGACCACCATCCTAGAAACTTAATATTTTAAAAAAATTGAAGCTGAGAGTCCAGAGATTAAGGTGAGTTAGCTGGAGACCCGGAGGGGACCCCCAGAAACCGGAAACTCCAGCCGAAAACTGGATACCTGGTAACCCTACACCCACTAGATGTACTAATAGCCCCCACCACCTACAGAGGTTGCCTGAGCACTACAGGAGAGAGGGATATCAGTGTTGAGAACAATAATTTTTTTCCCCACCAGACCCAAACCCCAAATCTACCAAAATCTGACCTAAACCCACTAGACACCATGTTTGATAACATTTTTGCATTATTGTGAAACACTGTTATGAGGAATTGCTTAACAAGGTAGATAATAGAATTTAAAAGTACTCGCAACCATTGGTTTTGTATTTAAGTTTGGAACTGCAGATATAAATGTGTGTGTGTCTTTTAGATCTGAGAGAAGTATGGAGGTTTTGTATTCCTGGTTTTTTTAGGTTTAAAAAATGCTGTGTGTGCGTGTGCACATGCGTGTACATGCACAGGTGTTTGGTTGGCTACTCTGAGAACAGGATGCTGGACTATGTGGGCCTTTGTCTGATCCAGCAAGCTCTTCCTGTAATGATTATAAGATGTACTGTTTATACAAAGGATACCAGTTTTGGACTCACTTTATTAAATACAGAGATTTGAAGGTACAGTCCGTGCATGCTCAGGCCATTTATTTCTGAAGCTTATAGTTCCTAATCATCATGTCTCCTTTGGCAGTGCTTAGGCTGCATCACACTTTGATTGAATAGAAATATTGCCTGCACATTTTGCTTCTCAGTCAGCCAGTTCATAAGAACCTCCTTGTCTTTATACCTTTAAAAAACAAGCACACCAGGGGATCTAGACTTGACTTAAAAGTCCTTCTCTCTATCACTGGCTCATTGTGTTGTGTTGGGTAAATTACTCTGGTATGCTTTCAGTCAAAGGGCTAGCCAACTAGCCATGGCTTACAGCAGAAATGAAACAATAATCAAGTAGCACTTTAGAGACTGTACGTAGGGACAGAAATGCAAACAATGAAAAATACAAGAAAATACCCAGAAGTAGGGTTTTTTTTTTTTTTAAAGGCTAGATTTTGGCTAGACAGTTTCATGAAATACATAACAGAGTGAATGCGGGGGGGGATGAAATTGAAGTATTTGAAAAGCCTTCAGATTCTGACCTTAAAATGTTTGACATCCACTAGATTTCCCACTAGCCACTAGCCAGGAAAATTCACCACAAGATATGTGCCTAAAAACACTGTATTTTAGTGGGGAAATCATTAAATTGGCAACCATGGGGGAGATTCTCTGTAATGCATATCAATGCTGTCCTTCCCACCTTGCCTTCCTCCAACTGCGAACCCTTACTTTTGCCAACTCCCTCCCTCATCCATCAAGATTTGTGTTCACTTTATTCACATTTTCAACCCTTATATCTGCTGTGTTTGGTATCTACTCCCTTTTATCCAAGAGACAAAGATACTGTGGATTCTGGAGGAGAACTTCATTGATCACATCCAGTCACATTCTTGGCCTAATCTCTCCTGCCTCTTTTCCCTCTCCTCCCAGCTCCTCCCCTCAGCTACTGGGCCCTGCTCAAAATAAACTTCTTCAACTTATTATTAACAGAATACACCACTGCGTTTGCATTCCCTTGGTAACTTTGCCCTGCCCCTCTCTGGATGCCTTAACTATATTTCTAAAAGTTTTAAGTTACTGCAATGCTAGAAATTTGGGGACTGAAATAAATTTTCATTTGGGGGGGCAATGCCATCCCCCCCATTGCTATACCCCTGTTATCAGGCATCTTATACTTCAGGGGTGAGGAACCTGTGGCCCTCCAGCCAGCCTGGTCTAAGGTCAGGGATGATGGGAGTTGTAGTCCAACGTCATCTGGAGGGCCACAGGCGATCCCCATCTCAGTTGTACCTTTCCCAGTAGGCAGAATGGAAGTGGAATTCCTTCCCAGCTCTATCTATGACATCAGATCCTCTGGAAGGTTTAAAATTCCACAGGAAATGCTCTGTAGTACTCCAAGAGAGACCCATCTTGTTCTGGGAGTTACGTCAGGTAACACTCAATGTTTGTCGCCAGCTTATGATTTTTTAACAGCCAGAAGAAATGGAAAGATATATGCTTACCCCTTTGAAAGCCCCCCCCCGAACATACATAAGTGCTACTCTGCCAATAAGTCCCAAGAGATATAAATCAAGGGACAATCTGTTCTGGGCATCACATCCTAAAGGGGACTTCAATTTCAAAGACACATGCATATTGTGGTCTGGGGCTTACATTTAAGCCTTGCCCCAGACTTCTAGAAACTTCAGATGGTGGAACATACCAAGTCAGACTACTGCTCCATCTAACTAACTATTGTCTGCTACGCTGACTAGCAGCAGTCTCTGTCATGCCCTTGACCCCACGGGTGCCAGGTACATGCTTCGGACCCAATTCCCCACCCTGGGTAATTGATCCGGAACCCAATTTTCCCCCTTGCCAAGGCTGTGCAAACCAACACCAACCCTGCAAGGTAGAATATAGGCTGCCACCACCCCTTCAACTGGTTCTCACTCTGAGTTAAGAGAAACCCAGAGCCCAGACATAGGTAAACCAAGGATTCCTAAAGACAAGAGCCAAAGAGACACTCCTTGTCCAGAAGCCTCTGGTAAAGCCAAAACACACTCTTGGTAGTTTGTGGTCAGTGGTCAAGGTGCTGGATTCAGAACCAAATTGTTCTCACTCAATGAACACACAAAGGTAAATAAGAAGTAGCTTTATTAATAAAATATAAGTGCACAATTAATAGCAGCAAACAATTCCTCAAAACCCACATCCAACCAGGGATTTAGGTAAAACATACAAGAGAGTTCAGACACAACCAAAACTAACAAAACTAACTGACCTATTCTATTTACTTGAAGAGGTAGTTGTTGTAAATCTCATCTCTCCTCAGAGAGACATAAGTAGGGTAGTGAAGGCAGTGGAACACCACTCAGGTAACCACCTGGAACCCAGGGGAACAAAGACTATGGGTCTCACCCCCTATACTTAAGGAAAAAACCCTAGCAACAGTTCACCGTAATTCAGCCAATGAGGGCCTTTCTAATGAAGTAATTTTCCCGAAGCTTCTTCACTTTCCGCACCTTAGCAGGGCCACCTCCCTTCCTGATCTCAACTCTTCTCAGGCCCGCGTGACCTTGAGTACCAGGCTCTCACCAGATAACAGAGATAACCAGGTGCAGCTTCACCAGCTCTTAATTGGTGGCCGCTGAGAAACGAAACTTAAAAGTTTTCCACTCACACAGAGCTCTGAGCCATGTTACAATGAACCATTTTGAACAATATTACAATTTCATGACAGTCTCCATCTCCAGGGTTTCAGATGGAAGGCTTTCTCACTCCTACAGGGAAATGCCAGGGATTGAACCTGGGACCTTCTGCATACAAAGCATGTGCTCAACTATCACTGGGTTACTATGATGCTTTCCCTTCCGTAGTGCTTTCCCTGCAATTGAGAGAAAGCAATGAGAAAAGTCTCAGCTGCTTAATATCATCTGCAAGTCATCTTAATTTTTTCAAGTAGCACCATGTCTCCCATCCATGTTGGCTTCAAGCTTCCCTGGAACGCCATCTGCCTTGGTAATGTATGTGGTACAGGCTGTGATCGCTAGTGGCAAGGGAATGGCATTGTGCTCATGCCCAGAGGCACTCTATTTCTCAGCACACAACATGTTTTAGGCTGAACCCCTGGTGCTGAAAAAAGGGTTTGTGGGGTGAAGCTTAACACTATTGGGGGGGGGTGAGAGTCCTGTATGTAGAGAAGGAAGATTAGACTTCCTGGTTGGAAAGTTGTCTCCCACCTCTTCCCATCACTTTCTTCTCTCAACTCAGGTTCTAAGACCTCCCAGATGCTGCCTCGAGCTGGAATAGCCCTTTTCTTGCTGACTGTGCCTGTCTTGTGTGATGACACAGTGGCCGACGACATTGGCAGCCACATGATGGGCCGCATCTCAGAGCTCCTGTCCTCAGAGGAATGCCAAGCGTTCTACGTAAAACTCCTCAGTCCAGAGGAGAACGTGAGAGAAGAGCTAGAGCGGCTCTCTGCGGAGAAGAACCCCATTCGAACCCGCAGGCGGAGAGACATCACCAGCACAGAGCAGTGCAAAGAGACCCTGAACCGCTGGCTGGACGCAGAGGGAGACACCATGTACTGGGATCGCTTGTCACGGGCTCTCCAAGCCATTGGGCGCTCTGACGTCTCCATAGAACTAGGCAAGAACCTCAACCAGGACAAGAACTTAGAGATGAAGAAGAACGTGGAAGAATATCACAAGACCGTCAAGCATCTGACCTCCTCGCTGCTCCTGGACGAGAATGAAGGGAGTGAGGACAGAAGTGGGCAAGGCCGACTGCGGAGGGAGGGAGAGAGATCCGGGGCCAAGTTTGAGCTGGGAGAATGGGATGATTTTGAACTTATCATCGAGAGGAAGCCCCTGCCCCCATATAACAGGAGCCTTTTTGGATGGGTCACTCCGGTGACAACCGGGGTCATTGGTGGGTTCCTCACTTCCTTCATCCTTGTAGCTCTAGCTCTCTATTCTTTTCTCTGGATTCTGAATCAAGGAAGACCTGTCCCCATGGAGCCCAGCTGGGACTCTGTGCCAGATCTGATTTTCCGTTCTTTGCCCAGACGCGGTGCCATCTATTATACATTTCAGCAGTTTGATGAACTAGAGAAATGTGACAGTGAGCCAGTAGATGATGATGATGAAAGCTTGGAGAAAGAGCTCATTATTGAGCCCTAAAGCAATGTCAACCCTCCTGCAATAATGGAGATAGTAAAACACATGTTTGTGTAAGAGGTAACAAAATTGAGCGTGCTTTATGGGAACATAAACATTGCCATGTTGAGCCAGGCCATTGGTTCCAAGAAAGCACGTGCAGGACAATGGGCCTGACAGCACAATCCTGTACTTGGCCTACTCAGAACTAAGTCTACATCTTAAGGGCAGGGCAGTATCTCAGTGGCAGAGCACATGCTCTGCATGCAGAAGGTCCCAGGTTCAATCCCTGGCATCTCCAGGCAGAGCTGTGAATATCCCCTGCCTCAAAACCAGGAGAGCCACTGCCAGTCAGTGTAGACAATATTCAGCTAGATGGATCAATGGTCTGATGAGGCATAAGGCAGTTTCCTATGTTTCTCAATCCCCTTGAGATCAGTGAGGTTTACCCCCAAGTTAGTGCATACAGTATATAATTGCCACCTAAGCTACGTACATATGCTGAAATCTAAGGACAGTAATTGCAGGTGTCTAGTTCTGCAGCAGAGAACCGCTATATCTGCCTTACTGACATTTGGAAAAGATAGGAATTTATAATTTATACAGCAAGGTCAGACTGTTGGTCCATCTGGCTCAATTTTGTCTACATTAGGGCTTCTCAAACTTTCTACCCCCAGGGTCCACTTGAGATGGATAAAAATGACTTAGGCCCACCAGTCACAAAATGGCACTGCAAAGACAGAGCGCTGTAATACAATCATAGCAGATGGAAGTGGAGACAGGCATAATCAGTGGGCAAATACAACACTTCCTATTAATATCTAATCCTCTTTGGAAATTGCACAATTCTTTGCCACAGTGATTTCTGTGTGGCAGTGAATCCCATAGCTAAGTACAGACATAGGCTCTGAAGGTATCATGATTCAACCTCCTCATTTTTTATTTTATAAATTTGTATGTTTATTTTTTACAAAATTATTTATACAATTATTTATTGGCCACCTATTTGGGCACAGCCCCAGGTGGCTTGCATTTCCATTTAGGCAGCATTTGCTGATCTAGAGGCGCTAAGTGGAGACGGCTTTGCATTTCCACTTCTCCTTTCACGCTTAACTTGCATCCTGTTCATCCCCACCTGCCTTTTTTGTTCATCCCTCCTCCTTTGACATTCTCCTGAATAGCTGTCCAAGGTTTCAGGCAGGAATGTTTCCCAGACCTACTTCTAGAGGCCAGGGGCTGAACCTGGCACCTTCTGCCTGCAAAGAATGTGCTTTATCACTGAGCAAGAGCCCTTCCTTCCCCAACTGGCATGTGTGGGAGGGAGCAGCTGGGGATTATTGCAGGTATTCAGAGGCAACACCAATCAGCAGAGCCTTGACACACAAGTGAGTGACAGTCGGGAGGCAAGAGCATGTTCTCCAGCGTTGATGGCCAAGCAGCAGAATCCTCCCCGCTCCCTTCACCTCTGAATGAAAGCGGCCTCTGCATACTAGGCCAGATTTCCAAACACTGTCCCAGGTTGCTTAACTGCCAGTAGGGCCTCATTGCAGCAAGGTGGTGAGAATGATGCAAAGGAGGACAGGACTCTGGTAGAATTAGCTGCATAGAAAGGGGAAGCTCAGCAGGCACTGCTTTCCTCCTTCCCAGGTGCCAAGGTGCTCCTGCCAGAATGCCCCCTCCTCTCCAGCAATTTCAGGTAAAGGAGTCCTCCCCTGCCCTTGATTTGGAGGATACCATGAGAAGCAGCTACGTGCAGTTATCTTAAAGGTAAATCACTTTGGGATGCCTCACTGGAAGTGATTTGGAAGTGATGATGATGGTGATGATAATAACCACCACAACCACCACCACAATAATAGCAAATCCAAAAAACCCACCACCCCTGTAGAGAGATCTCCTTCCCCTGCCTGCCCCCTGCCCAGTTCATTGTGATGCCGTCACAGGGCACCTGCCACCGGAACCAGCAGTAAAAGAAAAGTTGCTCCTAAAGGAGTCTTGTTCACCCCTGCCCTTGTTTTGGAGGATATGATGAGATGCAGCTGCATACAGTTATAATGTAAATTACTTTGGGATGCCTTATTGGAAATCATTTGGAAGTGAAAATATAATAATAGTAACAAGAACAATAACAACAATAGCAAACCCAGAAAACCCACCACCCCTGTAGACAGATCTCCTCTGTCCCTGCCTCCCAGCTCATTATGATGCCAGAACCAGCATTCAAAGAAAGGTTGCTTCTGTTGTTGTGTAGAAACCATTGAAGCAGAAGCTCTGGTGTTCTGTGAAGAGCAGATAAAGGGGTTAAACAGATGTTTCCAATACATCCAACAGTTTCATTGATTTAAAAATTAAATTAAAAAGCAGGGGACCCACAACTGTGGAGATGCCTCGATCAAGATATCCACAGTGCTTCAGCACTTACTAGCCAGAGGGGGGACATTTTTCTTTTCTGCTTTTACAAATGTGTTTAATTTCTTCTCCTTCTTCCCTGGTCCTGAATAGCTTTCTTCGCCTATTCTGCAGAACAGGAAGACACATGGCACACTGGAGGTTTTAAAATCTCACAAATAAACATAGTTGATAGTTGTACTAATTGGCAGAGTGACAGCCTTGTTAAGTCTGTTCCTGCAAAAACAGCAAAAGGTCTTAAAGTATCTTAATTCTCACAAATATTTCGAGAAGGTTAAAAGAAACCTTTTAGCGGGCGCCTCCTCCGACTCGGGACGCGCCAAATCTCGAGTTTTAATTTGATTGGCCAAGTCATTCACCGAGCCAATCAGGTTACGAAGAGGTGGAGCCTAAGTGCTTGCTTCTTGCAGTTTCCCCTTCGGTCGGAAAAAATACTATATAAACTACGGACGCCGCTACACATTTTCATTTTTGTGGCTTGAGATTTGAGTGCGAAAAGTGAATCATGTCTGGGCGCGGTAAAGGCGGAAAAGGTCTTGGAAAAGGGGGCGCGAAGCGCCATCGAAAAGTTCTCCGAGACAATATCCAGGGAATTACCAAGCCAGCTATTAGACGCTTAGCTCGCCGTGGAGGAGTCAAGCGTATTTCTGGGCTGATTTATGAAGAAACACGGGGAGTTCTGAAGGTTTTCCTGGAGAACGTGATCCGCGACGCTGTGACTTACACAGAACACGCGAAGAGGAAAACCGTGACGGCCATGGATGTGGTGTATGCTCTGAAGCGCCAAGGTCGTACTCTGTATGGCTTTGGAGGCTAAAATACTGCCCGTAATAACAACCAAAAAGGCCCTTTTAAGGGCCGCTCACTTTTCCCTAGAAGGAGCTCTAAACACTGGATAACAGACTTAACATATCTAGGAACGCCGAAATAAGTGTAATTCCCCAATGTGTATATAACTAAGCACTGATTGAGCTCATTAGATGTGATTAATAATGCAGGCTATAGTTAAATCTGTTAGTCTTTCAGATGTTGCAGTAGTTGTTTTGACTACCAGAGACTAGATTTGTGCTTCAAATCTTTTGAGTAATTCTAAAACACTTGTTTTGAGGTTTTTAGAGCCAATGTAGCGTAATGGTTTGTCAGACTCATGCCAGAGTTCAATTGCACACTCAGGAATGAAGTGGGTGACTAGTCATTGAAAGCCAAGTCTATGTCTGGGGGAGGGGGAACCATGAAAGGTGCTTGGAGGAAAGATGGGATATAAAACATAAACGAGGTTTCTCGGTAGTTTGCTTTCTCTTTAATCTTTAATTATAACATACAAAACTGATGAACTCCATTTTTTTAATTTCAAGAGCTTTTTTTTAAAACATCGTTCTTACAAGGGCATACTTTTTGTACTTCATACTGTGAAAGTGTTGAACCTGTGCCTACTGCTCCATTTAGACATTGCTCTTGTATTGCACCATTTTGGAAAACCTTTATTCATCAACAATCAACTTGCACTTATAACTTGAAAGGTAGTTATCCTATTTCTTATTGGCTAAGGAAGCTTTTTTACATGCAAAATCTTAACCACTGTGGTGGTTAAAGTGTTGAACTCGGGAAACTAGGGTTCATAATCCCCACTCAAGCCATAAAACCAAGCGGGTGACCTTGGACTAGTCACTGATTCTCAGTCTAACCTACCTCACAGGGTTGTTAAGAGGATAAAATGGAGATGGAGAGAACCACATGTGCCACCTTGAACTCCTTGGAGGAAAATGGGATGTAGTAACAACAAAAGGCAGACTATTGGAAAATAAATCCCACTTAAATCAAACTGACTTGGGGCCAGATTGCTCCACTGCTAGCTGCAAACCAGTATGGGGCAGAAGACTCATACGTTTGCCCCCAGCATGCATCAGATGTGAGACGGTGCTCCTGTTGCAGATCCTTGATTTCTGCAACGCTTTCCCCTCTCCACGGGTATGCACACAATTTCTAGGGGATGACCATATACAATGTTTCAAATAAAAGTGTTTCTGAAATGGAATGGTATTAACATCCATGCACAGAGTAGTCTACTTTCTCCTTAGTTGAGGTCTTCTTTCTGTATCTGATTAGTAAAACGTCAAAGTGGCATTGTTACAGCACACTTGCCCAGTTCCCTTGCAGCAGTGACTTGTGCAGTATGTGCTATAAAGCTATGCTGGAGGCCTCCTCATTAGTGTGCTAACAGAGGTCTACAGCTTAAGCAGGTTATGATAAAGTCTTGAGGTGCCTGTTACAGGGCGTCTAATGCAGCACCTTGTAGATGTAGATGGCATATCTATTCCTGCTTTTGAATATTTACTTATTCCCTTCCCCCTTTCTTTTTTTCTGTTTTTACTCCTGGCAATAGATCTCTGCGTTGTTCTCAATGGTAGGATAGGTGCAGTCACTTGCGAGTTTGTGTGCTGTGTAATGCATCAAAGCAATCTGGTATGTTAGGCAATCTCCTTTAATTTAGGGTGTTTATGTAAAACCACTTCCATGTAAACAAGGTGGATTTCCTGCCCTTCTTTTTGAATGCACGCTGAAACGAAGGTTCTGATCAAGCATTAGTTATTTTAGAGAATGAGGATAGTGGGTTAATACGGATAAATAAAGACAGAGCGCAAGGGCGGGAGCTCGTGAATATGACATCATCGTTGAAAGTCTACTGGAAGGTTCACCAAATGAAGAAAGGCAGGCGTATTGACCAGCAAGTAAAATTCCCCCATCTTTGCTTAACAGCCTTACGAAGAAGAGTTTTGGGGGACTCAAAAGCTTGCTTACAATTGTATGCATTTTGGATGGTCATAATAAAGATCGTGGATAATAAAAGGTTATTGTTCACTGCGAGTAGCAGATGCCTCAGCATCACCCTACGGTGGGTATACATATGTAAAATTGAGGAGGGTAAAATACTCATTCTTATTGGACCGTGGGTTTGCCTTCTCGTTCCATAATTGATCAATACTGGAACTCTATTTCTTATTGGTTGATTTAAATCTGACGGTCTCTCTTTAGCCAATCACAGACCGTGTCTGCCTATTCACAGGATCGTATAGAAATGTCAATTTCATTCCGCTACTTTAGCTTGCAGAACGTAGACTGTATACTCGCACGCAAAACTAATCTGCAATGTCTGGCCGCGGTAAGCAAGCCGGAAAAGCTGGGGCTAAGGCTAAGTCTCGCTCTTCGCAGGCAGTCCTGCAGTTCCCAGTTGGCCGTGTGCACCGTCTCCTTCGTAAAGGCAGCTACGCCAAGAGAGTTGGCGCAGGAACTCCGGTCTATATGGCTGTTGTGCTCGAATATCTGACCGCTGAGATACTGGAACTGGCTGGCAATGCGGCCAGAGACAACAAGAAAACTCCCATCATTCCCCGTCACCTGCAGTTGGCTATTCGCAACGACGAGGAACTGAATAAACTGCTGGGCAAAGTAACGATCGCTCACGGTGGAGTGTTGCCTAACATCCAGGCTGTGTTGCTGCCCAAGAAAACCGAGAGTCACAAGCCAAAAAATAAGTAAGGCTCCTGGTTTCTCAACCCATCGGGAAGCCCAAAGGCTCTTTTAGGAGCCGTCCACGCCGTCAAAAGGAGGAGCTGTAATTCTGGTTTGTTACAACAGCAGCTGATAATAGGCATGCGCAAAAGAGTTTGGGTTCTCTTGCTTTAAGAGTACGTTTGGCAAACCTACAGTATAATCCATTGTCGCTAAATAACATTAAATGCCCCTATAGCCGCTGTTTTGTAAAAACAATCGGGGTACACGTAACCTGCCAGCTGGGGATCAATGATCAGGTTTTATTGTAGGGAAATGCAGGCGGGGAGGAAACTGAACAAACCTTTCGCAGTGGACCATTTTATCCACACACACCGGGTGCTTTCCTCGACCGCACCCCTGGAAGCGAAAGCAGGTACTGGGACGACTTTGACTACGAAAGTGGCTGCAGCAAAGGCACTAATAGTTACCCCCCTTTCCAATTCTCTTGCAGCCAATTCCCAACTTCCGTTTCTCCAACAAAAACACAGAGGGGGTCGATCGCGTCCGGTCAGGAGGGTCAAACAGTTTCGAAATTGTAGTGAAAGTCTATCCGCTCCTTTGTGTCTGTGGTAGGCAGCAACCTAAGACCAGCCTTGTTAAATTGTCCCCTCAAACCAAAGCAAAAATTCCAATAAATGTAATGGAAATGCTTTGTGGTTTGTTTTTTTTAAGTTTATATCCCGCTCTTCCTCTGAAGGAGCCCAACTCACTTGCACTCAGATATGTGACCCTTCCACAGCATACCATTTTTTATTCTTGTTAAACCGAAAGCTGAACTGTGTCTCTACCCTTTCTCGTTTCTACGCTGGGGGATACGGAACCGTAAAACTAGCGTTTAAGAGCGTATACAATGTAGGATCACACCAGATTTGAATTATAAAGGATGAACAAGCGATTAAACTCTTTTGAGTGAGAAAGTGAGCGGCCCTTAAAAGGGCCTTTTTGATTGTTATTACGGGCAGTATTTTAGCCTCCAAAGCCATACAGAGTACGACCTTGGCGCTTCAGAGCATACACCACATCCATGGCCGTCACGGTTTTCCTCTTCGCGTGTTCTGTGTAAGTCACAGCGTCGCGAATCACGTTCTCCAGGAAAACCTTCAGGACTCCCCGTGTTTCTTCATAAATCAGCCCAGAAATACGCTTGACTCCTCCACGGCGAGCTAAGCGTCTAATAGCTGGCTTGGTAATTCCCTGGATATTGTCTCGGAGAACTTTTCGATGGCGCTTCGCGCCCCCTTTTCCAAGACCTTTTCCGCCTTTACCGCGCCCGGACATGATTCACTTTTCGCACTCAAATCTCAAGCCACAGAAATAAAAACGTGTAGCGGCGTCTGTAGTTTATATAGTATTTTTTCCGACCGAAGGGGAAACTGCAAGAAGCAAGCACTTAGGCTCCACCTCTTCGTAACCTGATTGGCTCGGTGAATGACTTGGCCAATCAAATTAAAACTCGAGATTTGGCGCGTCTCGAGTCGGAGGAGGCGCCTGCTAAAAGGTTTCTTTTAACCTTCTCGAAATATTTGTGAGAATTTACCCCCACTTCTTTACAGAATATCCTTATTTGCTCTCCAGACCCGTGGTGTTTGTATGTTGCAGTATATCCCCATCCCCTAGCGGAGCTCCCCTGACAGCATGGAACAGGAACCTTGCAGTGCTGCTGTTCTGTGCTAGTTACAGCGGGGGAGGGGGGTTGGGGAGAGGGTATTTTCTTCACTCCGCCCCCCCTTCAATCTTCCTCTACTATACTATATAGAATTTGAAAGGACTTCCAGTTCCAGATCCGAAAATTTTATACCGTAGGGAACCCTGTTCTGGAAAATGAGGAATGGTTAAAGGTTCCTTTTCTCTCCACCTCTCCTCCCTGAAATATCCATGTATATTGCAGGGGGGGGGGTTATGAACTTCAAAGTGAACACTCCTCACTCTTAATTTCCCCCTATCCTCCCAGGATACAAGCTGCGAGCTTGGCTCCCAAGTAGGCCAGTTTCCTTTTCTTTTATCTGTTTAACAAGATTTATATACTGTTTGATGGTGAAAAACTTTTAAGCGGTTTTCTTATCATCGAGCTTCCTCCGCCCCCCCCCTTGACACCCTGATATTGTTACTGCATTCAAACACAGACTTAATTCAGGGGTAGCCAACATGGAGCCCTCCAGACGCTGTTGGGTTCTAACTCGCATCAGCCCCAGCCAGCGAGGCCAACGGTAGAGAATGACGGGGGTTGGCGTCTAAAGCATCTGGAGGGCGTCCCCTGACTTAACTGTTAAGACTCCCGCCAGTCTGCCTGATTTCTGGTTTCTTTAGAACCTTCCCTTCCTCTCTCTCAGCTACCAAGTCCGGCAGAGCCAGCGAAGTACCCACGCACTGAAACCACCGCCCGCCCCCAATATAAATTGCCTGTACTGAGTGATCTATACACAGGACCAGCTTAGAAGGTAACTTCAATATACATTTGGCTTCGCTTTTGTTGTTATGCCTGTCAAGTCGATAACAACTTATGGCAACCCTATGAATCTTTTTATATATATATTCACAGGGTTTTCATGGTAAGAGATATTCAGAGGTGGTTTACCATTGCCTTCCTCTTGGACTCGCTTTACCACCCTATTTTCCAGGCAATACTCCCGATTTTATAGCTGCAAGAGCCACATGCCGCAACATTTAGAGTTTTTAACCGCTTCTTATGTTGGAACGGAGAGATCGGCGTAGCACACGACCGAAATGATAGTGACCAACAGGAAAAAAAGAGATGGATGTATTTCACCAGTTGGGAGCCAAAGTGTTGAGAACATAAGAACATAAGAAGAGCCTGCTGGATCAGGCCAGTGGCCCATCTAGTCCAGCATCCTGTTCTCACAGTGGCCAACCAGGTGCCTGGGGGAAGCCCGCAAGCAGGACCCGAGTGCAAGAACACTCTCCCCTCCTGAGGCTTCCGGCAACTGGTTTTCAGAAGCATGCTGCCTCTGACTAGGGTGGCAGAGCACAGCCATCATGGCTAGTAGCCATTGATAGCCCTGTCCTCCATGAATTTGTCTAATCTTCTTTTAAAGCCATCCAAGCTGGTGGCCATTACTGCATCTTGTGGGAGCAAATTCCATAGTTTATGCGCTGAGTAAAGAAGTACTTCCTTTTGTCTGTCCTGAATCTTCCAACATTCAGCTTCTTTGAATGTCCACGAGTTCTAGTATTATGAGAGAGGGAGAAGAACTTTTCTCTATCCACTTTCTCAATGCCATGCATAATTTTATACACTTCTATCCAGAGCTTGGAAAAGTTACTTTTTTGAACTACAACTCCCATTAGCCCCAGCCAGCATGGCCACTGGATTGGGCTGATGGGAGTTGTAGTTCAAAAAAGTAACTTTTCCAAGCTCTGCTTCTATCATGTCTCCTCTGACCCGCCTTTTCTCTAAACTAAAAAGCCCCAAATGCTGCAACTTTTCCTCGTAAGGGAGTCGCTCCATCCCCTTGATCATTCTGGTTGCCCTCTTCTGAACCTTTTCCAACTCTATAATATCCTTTCTGAGATGAGGCGACCAGAACTGTACACAGTATTCCAAATGCAGCCGCACCATAGATTTATACAACGTCATTATGATATCGGCTGTTTTATTTTCAATACCTTTCCTAATTATTGCTAGCATGGAATTTGCCTTTTTCACAGCTGCCGCACACTGGGTCGACATTTTCATCGTGCTGTCCACTACAACCCCGAGGTCTCTCTCCTGGTCGGTCACCGCCAGTTCAGACCCCATGAGCGTATATGTGAAATTAAGATTTTTTGCTCCAATATGCATAATTTTACACTTGTTTATATTGAATTGCATTTGCCATTTTTCCACCCATTCACTCAGTTTGGAGAGGTCTTTTTGGAGCTCTTCACAATCCCTTTTTGTTTTAACAACCCTGAACAATTTAGTGTCGTCAGCAAACTTGGCCACTTGACTGCTCACTCCTAATTCTAGGTCATTAATGAACAAGTTGAAAAGTACAGGTCCCAATACCGATCCTTGAGGGACTCCACTTAATTTGCATTTATATCTGCCGACTAAGCAGCCTCAGTGATTGAGTTTACCAATCAGGCATCCGGAATTAAACGCCTGTATTTGCATGATGAGTTAATATTGTAAAGACGCTACTAGGCTAGTGCAACCATGACGAGTCCTGTGGCGGCTTGAAGGCATGTAACCTGCTTCGACAAGTGTATGAAGCGCAGCCCTAAACTGGCAAGAATGTATATCCGAGGGTTGGGAGGAGGGAGATTTAGAGGACTGAGTTCAGGAGGAAATGAAATACAAAAAGAATAGAAAGGAAACCTGCTTGGATGCCACCTTGAGCTCCTTGGAGGGAAGGTGGGGTATAAATGTCACAAATAAACAAAATAATCTAAAAGGAATACAGTCACCGTGACCCGTTAACAAATGTAATAGTCCCTGTTCCTTTAAACTTGCATTTGTCTGACTTCATTTCCCTATACCGACCCCCTCCAACCATGTACAGTATGCTTGCCCATATAGGATTAAATCTCCTGCATCTGATGAAGTGTTCAGCTTTATGATGACTTGTTATTTGTTATTTATTCTCCCTATGGTTTATTTTTATCTACACCACTTAGAAATTGTAATGATTAAATGGTATATAAATGCTTTAAATACATAAAAACTTATGCCAGACGTTCAGATTTGCCAGACGTTCAGGTGCCACAAGATCTTTTTCAGTGTTTGCTGAAGCAGACTTAATTCTACCAATTCATACAACTGTGTTTATTTGGAAGGCTTTAAAAAACCCCAAGTGTGCCAAGTATGTAAGAAACCAACCCAGAGACAGGAGGAGAAATTATGCACATTTGTAAAAGCAGAAAATAAAATTGTTCCATCTCTGGGTAGCAACTGCTGAAGCACTGTGGATATCTTGATCTAGGCATCTCCTTGCCTGTGGGTCCCCTGCATATTATTTTAATTTATTTTAATAAATGAAACTGTTGAATGTTGCACTGGAAAGATCTGTTTGATCCCTTTATTTGTTTTTGTTTGTTTGTTTATTATTTGATTTATATCCTGCCCTTTCTCCCAGCAGGAGCCCAGGGTGGCAAACAGAAATGCTAAAAACACTTTAAAACATCATAAAAACAGACCTTAAAATACATTAAAACAAAACAACGTTAAAAACATTTTTTTTAAAAAGAGCTTTATTGGCTCTTTTCTTCACAGAGTTCCAGAGCCCCTGTGTCAGTAGTTATTTCTACACAGCAACAGAAGCCACTTTTCTTTTACTGCTGGTTCCGGTGGCAGGTGCCCTGTGACGGCATCACAATGAACTGGGCAGGGGGCAGGCAGGGGAAGGAGATCTCTCTACAGGGGTGGTGGGTTTTTTGGATTTGCTATTATTGTGGTGGTGGTTGTGGTGGTTATTATCATCACCATCATCATCACTTCCAAATCACTTCCAGTGAGGCATCCCAAAGTGATTTACCTTTAAGATAACTGCACGTAGCTGCTTCTCATGGTATCCTCCAAATCAAGGGCAGGGGAGGACTCCTTTACCTGAAATTGCTGGAGAGGAGAGGGCATTCTGGCAGGAGCACCTTGGCACCTGGGAAGGAGGAAAGCAGTGCCTGCTGAGCTTCCCCTTTCTATGCAGCTAATTCTACCAGAGTCCTGTCCTCCTTTGCATCATTCTCGCCACCTTGCTGCAATGAGGCCCTACTGGCAGTTAAGCAACCTGGGACAGTGTTTGGAAATCTGGCCTAGTATGCAGAGGCCGCTTTCATTCAGAGGTGAAGGGAGCGGGGAGGATTCTGCTGCTTGGCCATCAACGCTGGAGAACATGCTCTTGCCTCCCGACTGTCACTCACTTGTGTGTCAAGGCTCTGCTGGTCGGTGTTGCCTCTGAATACCTGCAATAATCCCCAGCTGCTCCCTCCCACACATGCCAGTTGGGGAAGGAAGGGCTCTTGCTCAGTGATAAAGCACATTCTGTGCAGGCAGAAGGTGCCAGGTTCAGCCCCTGGCCTCTAGAAGCAGGGCTGGGAAACATTCCTGCCTGAAACCTTGGACAGCTATTCAGGAGAATGTCAAAGGAGGAGGGATGAACAAAAAAGGCAGGTGGGGATGAACAGGATGCAAGTTAAGTGTGAAAGGAGAAGTGGAAATGCAAAGCCGTCTCCACTTAGTGCCTCTAGATCAGCAAATGCTGCCTAAATGGAAATGCAAGCCACCTGGGGCTGTGCCCAAATAGGTGGCCAATAAATAATTGTATAAATAAAGTTATAAAATTAAATATGGGAAGGCTGAATCATACATTTAGAGCCTATGTCTGTACTTGCTATGGGGTTCCTTGCCAGACACAAATCATTGGCAAAGTAATAGGAAATTATGTATTTGCCATCTGCTTATGCCAGTCTCCACATACATCCGTTGTTATTTTGATACTGGGCTCTGCTTTTGCACTGCCATTTTGTAACTGGTGGGCCCAAGTAGCTTTTAAGGACGTACCTTACTCTCTCACTCCCAGACTGACTATCTTCGGATGAAACTACATCATTTAAGGCCTCAGGAACGCATACTTTCACTGCTTCATAGGGCAGCACAGTCCCAAGTTCGAAATCTCCTTCCCACATACCCCTCAAGGGATCTCTGTAACAGCAGGAAATCCAAGAGTCTCTTTCGGTTCTCCTCCTTTACTCAGCCATGCCACAGGTCTTTTGGCTGACCAGCTGGCCATCCACCGCTAATGTGGCAGGGAGAGTCAGTGGCCTCCATTTTTTTAAGAAGCAGGGAGCTGAGGGGGAAAAGAAGCCGTGAACCCAGCTGGAGGGGAGAAAGCATCTCCTGTTACCCAGGCACCTTCTACATCCCAGCCAGGTGTGGTCTGTTTTTTCTGCAAGGGGGTTAGCCACTAAAAGAGGGACTGCCCCAAGCTGGCTAAAAGGAACGCTGACAACACCAGTAGAGCTCCTAAAGTTGTTCCAGTCTAGCATGTGCAAGATTCAGCTGAGCGGCAGGGACAGCGTTTCCAGAAATCTCTGACTGGTTGTCTGAAGGAAGCACATATACTGAATGGACTTTTTCCGCACCCAGTTCGTTGGATAATAGCACTACTCCACCTGCAGCTGTTTCTGTGGTGCCCAAGAGGGTGAGGTTGTCTCAATCTGTTGCTAAGATGGGGGGGGGGGGAGGCAGCCGTGTCCCAAAGAAGTGTTGCTAGGAATTCAACTGGGGTGGAAATGGTTGTGGGGGTTCAGACTCACCCCAGCGAAAGAATATTTATGAACTCTTCTTTACATACTACAGGATGGGTGAGTGACCATCTGTAGCTTGAGTCTGCTTCTAGAGAACTGAAAAGCTGTGAGCAAACAGTTAATGCTAGAATTGAACAGAGCATCATTGCTTCTGAAGATTTATTATCCAGAGATAACACTCTAAGCAACGTTGCTATCAAGGCATCCCCCTTAACAACTGAAACCGGCACGGGAGGGGAAGAAGTGGTGTTGGTAAAGGTTATTAAAGGCCTGGTGAAACTTCTCCAAGCCTCCTGTCGGTGCATACAGATGGTAAATATTTCAATGTCTCTCAGGTAGAGGAGAGGCTTTTGGAGACAGGAGCTGAGAAAGTGTTGATCTAAATTCGCCCTATAAATGTTGTTATATTTGGAACAAAAAGTATTTCCCTAACGTTCCTAGCCCCTAACATATTCCCAGCCCCTCCCTTGCCCCATGGTCCTGTGGTTATTCTTCAGAGTAGCTTTCTTTCCTACCACCCCTTTTGCCTCAGTTTTAAACATTCATTTCTCTTACGACTCAAGTGCTTCTCTCTTCTCTCTTTGTCTCTCTCCCCTGCTTCCCCCACCCCAGTAAAAGATGGTAAAGGAAATTCATGGGCCTCATTGGTGGCAATGGAGAAAATGCATATTTTTTTTAGGGGTGGCCTGCCTACGTGGGCCTGACATTTAGTGTCCATTTGTGTGCAATCGGGCCAAGAACTAATCCTGGGGAGGAGCCTTACACAACCTGCATGACAGAGTAGAGATTGCTACAATTAAATACTTTATTTCCTTTTTACCTCATGTAATTGCTCTGAGGGACTGAAGTGGCACAGTGCCACTGTTTTTTGTTTTTGTTTTAACTGGCCTTCTTCCTCAGCCTTTAATAGAAGCTTACACAGACATTTAATAGGCAAAGTGTTTCTGGTAAGCATTTTCATACCATAGAACATAACCTATGTTCTAAAGAGAATTAGTATCCCAACCTTATTCGTATTTCACTGGGATTTTCTCCCAACTAAATGAGCAAAGGCTTGTACCCATGTGACCGCTGTGCATTGTATTTAATAGACTTTGATGAGCCTGACTCTGCATAGGAATGGCTATGCAGACTCTGACCAGTTTCACTATGTCATTGTCACCTTTGTTGGAATTTTTACTACTAAAAAATGTTGGGTGATAAAAGAGTGTGCTGTGACTGAAGTGGAAATGTTTGTGTTTCTTTCCTTTACAAACAAGTGTTAAACTAAAAATGAGAAAGTATATAATATAGAACTATATTGCCTTCTCCCTTCCTCTTTACAACCCCATGTGACGCCCTTCCCTGGCTCTCCCTGTCAGGTTCCCACCTGCTTGTGGCTACTGCCTTTCACTAGGCACCACCAGGGATACCACCAGTCCGGACCGTCCTTTATATGGTTTCTCACTCCGCTCTAGCACAGATCTCACTAGTTCCCCCTGCTAGGCAGCACCACCAGTCATGTCCTATAACCAATACTCCCAGAGACTTTGCCTGAGTCTCTCTCTAGCTGGTTACTTTTGTGACTGCGTGCTTATGCTGTTCCCAACCCCCTTGTATCTTTATAGATAAAGCATACAACTCTGGGTTGCTCTGGATACTTGAATTGTTATTATTCCTCCCTTCACCGCTGCCACCATTAGATACTGTTTCTGTTCAGCCTTGGTAATTACCTTGCCCTCCCTTCTGGTCTGTATATCCCCCAGCCAAGGATCAGGCCTTTGGTAAACCAAATAAGTATTTATTAAATATCAGAAATAACAAGATTAGTTTTAGAATGTTTCACAAGCGTATGGTTTCATCTATTCCTGTTTTGTACTTGACTTATTATTAATCAGAACTCCAACTCCCTCTTTCTCCACACTCCTGACCTCCACCCTCAAACACCTCTTTCTCCACACTCCCAACATCCACACCCAAACACCTTCTTCTCCACCCTACTAACATCCACCCAGATTCAACTGTCATTCTTCCATTTATACTCCCAGCCATTCAAACGCTCAGCCAATCATCCAGCATTCTACTGCTCATGTACTCCCCCTCCTCTTTCACTCCACTTACCATATGTCTTCTATATAAACAGCACTTACCATATTTACCCTACAAGCAGGAACATCACCCCCCCCCACATACTTCACCCCCTGGCACATTGTGCCCGCAATTGCATTAGAATGGAATTTTTAAATTCTATTTCCTCTTTGAAAAGGAAGTCAGACAGGTAGAGCAAAGCTTAGTTTGGTGTTTTCTGCTCCACCTGTCATTCAGTAAACATGGCTTTTTTCTTGAAGCTTCTCCACCCTCTTGGTTTCTAATTGCTGCAAGGCAGATGTGAGGCACCTTGGCCCTCCGGGTGTTGCTGAAATACAACTCCTATCATCCCTGGACATTGGCTGGGCTTGCAGGGGTTAATAAGAGTTGTAGTTCAGCAACATCTGGAGTGCCAAGGTTCCCCACATCTGTTGCAACAGTATGTCCTGGGTTAACAACAACCTTAGATGCCAGAGAGAGTCTATTTTCAGAAACTGTAACTGTGTTTTAGAGGGTTTTTTAAAAAAACAACTGTTTTTAGAATGTTTTAAACTGTTTTTAGTAAGCTGCTGTTGTTGCTGTTAAATGGTTTTTTGTTTTTTTACTGCCATGGACTCCTTTGGGAAGAAGGGCAGATATAAATTTAAATAAATAAGAATACTATTTAACTCCATTTGCAGATTGGTGATTGCAAATCTCAAGCTTTTAGGCAGACATAGCTCCTTTAATAATTTTGTATAAGGGAATTTCAGCAGGGGCAGTTTTGTATATAACATAATATACAATATTATTATTATTATTATTATTAGAATTAGAATTAGAATTTATTACCTGCCCTTCACCCAGAGGTCCCAGGACGAGTTACAACAATTTTAAAACACATAATTAAAACAGTTAAAAACGACCTAAACAAAATCTGCAATATAAAATATATTTTAAAAAAGGCAGCCATGCTGTGTATAAAAACCTCCAAAACCCACAGATGGGATTTTATTATTAGGGTCCTTTTTATTAGGATCAACCAAAATGTCGCAAAATAGTGTAGAAGCTTTTGAGTTAAATATGTAGACTGAACATCCAAAGGAAAAAAGGAAAATGATTCTTTAAAACATACTTTTAAAATCTAAATCAAGCTCAATAGAAGAGAGGGGAAATATATATAAAAATAATATCTGTTGTCTCACATAAGCAGTTCCATAAGTACTTTCCTACAACCCATACAATCTTTCCACTAGACTGTTTCAACAACATTTTCTCCGTCTGCTTGCAGGTGTACAGTTGCTGTGACTTTGCTTATTATCTGAAAATAATCTGGGATATGTGATGCTGATGTTCTGTCAGGAGCATTAGATTTCTTCCAATTTTGTGCAAAATACATTTTTGCTACTGTGAGCATACTCTCAATCATTGTTCATTCAAAAGAATTGCTCTTGGATAAAAAATGGATTTACCTGCTGTAATATTTTGTCAGTAATTCTCATACAAAATGTTTTTATAACTTTCCAGCGCCATCGAATATAGAGAAAATCAGCCTCTTCATCTTTTTTATATCTCATACATACTTCTGTGTCTGTAAATTTTATTCAACCTTTTCTGGTGTGTCGTACTATTGTGAGATTATTTTATAGAAGCCTTCTTTAAATGCCACGTTCAATGTATCCATTAATCCTGTTTTATATATTTCCCTTTGTATCTGAGAAACTGATTTTAATATCTTCTCCTATTGCATCTTGAATGTATACCAGTTCCATCAGAATTTCATAAATGCGTACCAGTGTACCTTTACTACATTTAAAATTGTTCAATATGCTTTTGCATATCATCATTTCATTACTAATATATTTTCAAAACATAAATGTCATATTTTCATGTGCACCTATTGAAAATATGGAGAACTAATTCTGGACTTCTACAAACCTTCTCAAAGAGAATAAATGCATCATTTATTAAGGCAACAATCCTAAACACAATTTCTAGGGAGGGTCAGCACAATCTAAACCCTGGCTGGGAAGCAGCAGGGCAGAGCAGTGGATTGCCTGCCGCTGATGGGCCGAAATTGAGATTATTTTTTGTTGTGCCAGGTGCAGGCTGGCTTAGCTGAGAAGCATGAACTGAGGGGCCCTCTTGGGGCATGGAACAGGTTAGGGCAGAGGTGGGAAACCTTTGGCCCATTGGTCAGTGTTGGCCCAGCATGGGTCCCAATTTGGCCCGCTAGGCTGTTTTCTCCAAACCACACCAACTTGCCCCAAACCTGATGTCATATGTGACATCAACTGTGGGGAAGGCAGAGCCGTGACTGGATTAGCTGCATGGCCAAATTCTTCATTCCTTCAGAAGGCAGCTTTGCCAGCTCTATGCTTGGTGCTTGGGAAGCTGAACACAGGGCTTGAAAGCACTTTGCACAGCGCTTCCAAAACTCCCAACCACCAGCTTTCTGTTAGGTGATTGGGAAGCACTCTGCAAAGGACTTTAACAGGTGGGCAGGACAACCCACCTGTCAATCATTTGGTGTCATAATGACATCATGTGATTGACAGTTGGGTTGTCCTGCCCACTTGTCAAGTTGGCCCACAGGGTAGGGACAGATATTACTCTGATCTGCCATGCCAAAAAGGTTCCGCACCCCTGGCCTTAATCTAACTGCCTTATTGTTATAAACAAAACGCCCTAGCCCCTTTTTGAGGTCTAGTGGCTTGGGTTCGCTTCAAAATACTCACTCAATAGAGCTCAAGAACGAATGAAACAAAATGGAGTAGGAGTGTATTTATTTCTTAACACGTGCACATGGAGAAATAGCAAGCTAATTCTGACTCAGCTAGGCACAACCAAGTCTTTTATCAACTTTGTTTTACTAATTATTCATGCATCATTATGATCATAATTACATCACTTTAATCCCTGCCCATCTTCTTCTGGTAACGTCCCCTCGCTTCCATATCCATATATGGAACTTGTTTTTCACACTATTCCACCTTGAATGTTGCAACAATATTTGATACTTTTCTACAATACAGCTGGACATTGCAACTAAAGCCTGAGACCTTATTTTTGCAAACGCAGCTTTAAACAAACAATGAAAATGCAAGTTAGCGAATTAGCATTTCTTCTAACACACACACAAGTAAATTAACTGTCAGCATTTTAGCACACAAGCAAGTCATACTGTGCTACAATTTCAAACAGGCCCAACACTTTTTACTTTAAGCAAAAAAATAAGCAAAATACATTTGTTTAATTCAAACAAATAAAGTCCATTGTCACATTATGAGCAGTAATGGATGAAATCAGCAGACTGAAAAGGACACGTGTGTGTCAACTCAAGCAGCTTTATTTGTACTGACACCAGAACATGGCCTGAGACCTTTTTGATTCTGATTTTTTGCTTCTACTGTCACATCAGTTCAGATATTGAGATGTAATCTATACAGGAATATGTTTGGTGTTTCCATAAAAAGTAACGGCAGTCTTTCTTCCCAGGATTCATGGTCTTAGCTAAGGCATCAGCTACAGGCATTACCGCAGTTCAATGACACATTCCACCCATGCAAAAGTACTTGAGGAGGGTATGTAGCAGGGCTAGTGAGTGGTGTGGCCTAGGGTCAGACAGAGAGGCTTAGAGGGCTAGAGGGCATTGTTTCAGCAATATAGGAAGCTACATATTTTGTTTCTATGGTCTCATCCCTTGACTAGTGGATCTATCAATACCTGCACATGTTTAACTGGTGATCCATTGGGGTTCAAATTTCCACATTTGCAACACAGTGGGTCAAGGGGTTCAAGTGGAACCAGTGATGAAGACCACAGACTGAAGATCATAACCGAAAAGAATAAATTGGTGTATTGTTATTGTACAATACTTCGTTCAAAACATATTATCTTTGAATAGATAATGACATTCCGAACTTTGAAGAAAGATATAGCAACATAAAGCAATCTAAGATAGCAACACAGTACTTAGAAAACAATATGGATTAAGAATGGTGTGAGATTAGCACTGTAATAGTATTGACGAGGCAATCGATAATAATTTACCCATGAAGAAGAAGAATAGGATGGGCAGCAGTAAGGAAAGAAGAGAGTGAGAAAATGATTTTCTGAGCACCTTGCATATTGATCAGGGGCTGGACCAAGAGGGTGGCATTTTCTACGTTTTACGTTAATTTAATTACTTACAAAGGTGAACCCACATGAGATTTAGGTGATGGGTACCCATAATTTAACTAGGGGGAAATATAAGTGGGACCCCTGCTTTCCCTGCAGGTCATGGTCACTTTGACGCTTTTCAGCATTTTCTTTGAAACAGCACAACAAAGTTTATAATTCCACATTCATTGCAACACTGTTCTCATTTGCATCTTATTTGGTATGATGCTTTCTTTAACCTTATGATCAGGTTCTTATCACTCCAAGATGCCTCAGGATGGTCCCTATAATTCAGCCAAAAGTTCCAAGTAGCTTGTACAAAGTGGCACAGAGTTGAACTTTTCCATCCTTGTCATCCATTTTAGTCTATCATGCCTGCTCTGCTGTTTGCTGGAGTGGATGATTCCTTAGGCCTAGGACAGTACAAATTAATAGTTTCCCCAACTTGATATGTGTTAGGCTAACATGGATATCACTGCCATTTCAACCAAAATATGTGATCTGTTTTTAATGATCAGTATAAAAGATTTATTTATCTATATGTCTCCTTGGTGTATTTCATAATACTTAGGAAAAAAGACAATTAAAACCTAAGGTGAATATCATCATAGAGACGCCTTCCAAGTGGTATGTGAGATAACTAAAATTTTATTCTTTATTATTACATGCAAGTAACAAAATCATGTTCTTTTATCACTGTTGTTATGTTCCTTATTCAGGAAGGTGGAAAGTGGAGTCCCTCAAGGATCGGTATTGGGACCTGTACTTTTCAACTTGTTCATTAATGACCTAGAATTAGGAGTGAGCAGTCAAGTGGCCAAGTTTGCTGATGATACTAAATTGTTCAGGGTTGTTAAAACAAAAAAGGATTGCGAAGAGCTCCAAAAAGACCTCTCCAAACTGAATGAATGGGCGGGAAAATGGCAAATGCAATTCAATATAAACAAGTGTAAAATTATGCATATGGGAGCAAAAAATCTTAATTTCACATATACTCTCATGGGATCTGAACTGGTGGTGACCGACCAGGAGAGAGACCTCGGGGTTGTAGTGGACAGCATGATGAAAATGTCGACCCAATTAGGAAAGGTATTGAAAATAAAACAGCTGATATCATTATGCCTTTGTATAAATCTATGTGCGGCCGCATTTGGAATACTGTGTACAGTTCTGGTTGCCTCATCTCAAAAAGGATATTATAGAGTTGGAAAAGGTTCAGAAGAGGGCAACCAGAATGATCAAGGGGATGGAGCGACTCCCTTATGAGGAAAGGTTGCAGCATTTGGGGCTTTTTAGTTTAGAGAAAAGGCGGGTCAGAGGAGACATGATAGAAGTGTATAAAATTATGCATGGCATTGAGAAAGTGGATAGAGAAAAAGTTTTTCTCCCTCTCTCATAATACTAGAACTCGTGGACATTCAAAGAAGCTGAATGTTGGAAGATTCAGGACAGACAAAAGGAAGTACTTCTTTATCAGCGCATAGTAAAACTATGGAATTTGCTCCCACAAGATGCAGTAATGGCCAACAGCTTGGATGGCTTTAAAAGAAGATTAGACAAATTCATGGAGGACAGGGCTATCAATGGCTACTAGCCATGATGGCTGTGCTCTGCCACCCTAGTCAGAGGCAGCATGCTTCTGAAGACCAGTTGCTGGAAGCCTCAGGAGGGGAGAGTGTTCTTGCACTCGGGTCCTGCTTGTGGGCTTCCCCCAGGCACCTGGTTGGCCACTGTGAGAACAGGATGCTGGACTAGATGGGCCACTGGCCTGATCCAGCAGGCTCTTCTTATCTTATTATGTTCTTAAGGCTGAAATATCATCCTAGTTGTGTATTGAATAGACCCAAAATCAATAATGTGCAGTAGGCAGTTCATGTTAAACACAAGCTCTGCTATTGGCTCTGTGTAAGCAATATATTTGTCTGTTAGGATCCTGCCTGCAAATCAGTGTTGTGGAGTCGGTACACCAGACCTTCGACTCCGACTCCTCTATTTTTCTACTGTACGACTTCTTCATAAATGGCAAATGTATATTAACTAGTAATAACAAATTTACTGTAGTAAAATGGTAGCACAAGGCATTTCATCACCACCACGTGAATCCAGAGCTTGGAAAAGTTACTTTTTTAAAACTACAACTCCCACGAGCCCAACAGAGCACTTTAATCCACTTTAATTGCACAAACCTAAAGGTCCAGTATGTGCTTAAATCCTTCCGACAAAAAAGATATATAGCCACCATGCAAGCAAAACAGGAAGAAATCGGGACGAATACTTATTGTTGTATAATAAATTGTCATATATCAGACAAATCAGAATGAATGCTCAATAAAGACTGGACATTGTCTAACCCCCATCAAGAAATCAGGATAAATGCTGAATAAGCAAGTTGTCTGAATGAGTGTTTGGTTTCCTCAAGGTGTTGGTCAGGAACCTCTGTTTTTCTGAAATTAGGACAGTAGATTGATACTACAATTAGTTTCTTACCCCCATAATTCCCCTTGATGAACATTGATGTCCCCAAGGGGTCTTTCTGTTTTCAGTGAAATGGGAAGGACTTAGTCAGAATTATGGCTGTCCCCCTTTGATATATTTCCTAGGGCAGCAAAGTGGCCCCCAAAGTACATGTTTTTCAGCAATCTATCCTCCTGTGTATCTATCTTCTGTATGCCAGTGTGACGTAGTGGTTAGAGTGTTGGACAACGATCTGGGAGACCAGAGTTCGAATCCCCACACAGCCATGAAGCTCACTGGGCGACCTTGGGCCAGTCACTGCATCTCAGCCTCAGACGAAGGCAATGGTAAAACCACCTCTGAATACCGCTTACTATGAAAACCCTATTCATAGAGTCGCTATAAGTTGGGATCGACTTGAAGGCAATACATTTACATTTTATCCTCCTTTTTAATATGGTACATTTCTTGTAAGAATATGACATTTGTGGGGCTTTGTTTAAGGAAGCCAGCTCCTCTCTGCCTCTTTTCAGGGTCTCCTAGCTAGCCATAGATATTCAGGGCAATAACCACTCAAATGTGTTATTTTTTTAAGGGGCCACAATACACTTGCTTTCGCTGGCACAGACTGATACGGCTACCCCTCTGGAAATTGTCACATTTTCAGTGTTTGCCTGACTGCCTCCTTTTTATCATTAGTTTTTTTCTTCTAACAACCCAATGCTGTACTTGTACACTTGAAAGCAAATCCTACTATATGCAGTGGGCTTACTCTCAGGTAAGTGTGCATGGGCTTGCAGGCTAAAAATCTAATTCTATGCTCACATTGGTTCATTAGGATGAGACAGAAGACTCCACCGGAAGTGGAAAAACTTCTCCTCTTGCAAAACGCCACATGTAAATGCTTCCAGGAGTGTTGCAGAAAGGCTCCCTCAGCTAAGTTGCAGTGGCAGCAGACTTCCATCCGCAGTTCCCTAAAAATGGGATGGAGTTGTGGGCGGTGAGGAGTGGAAGGCATGGGGGAGGAGCATACCTCTGAAGGGCTATATTGGAAGAC